>NC_136063.1:520334072-522734072 GCF_964261635.1 Lissotriton helveticus
GCCACAGAGGTTGATTTAGTCATGTGCAATACGAATCTATACCCATAAAAATCTGCAATCAGGAAAAAGTACCTTCCTTTTACGTTGGGCAGCGTTCAACTTAGATTGTGTTAAAGATCTTTTACTTCCCTCTCATATTAAGTATTGGATGGGCCATTGCTCTAATCTGAGCAGGGGGGAAATATTTCATGATTTAAGCAATCAATCTCTACATCTTTTTTTCAAAGCAACTAAAATATCTCCTTTAAAAACACAAACTGTTCATACTAACAATCCATATTATTAAGGAACAGTGAGAGATCAGAAACTTGGTAAAGAGAGCCTCCAAGACTAAGCTTCCGATTTTCTGGCAAAATAAAGAACAGGATGTATTTTTGTCAATGAAAAATTGCCATCATAATCAAACGTGCAACCTACGTAGGCCTCTCCCACTACGACTTGAAAAGCGAGAAACACAAGTCTTTTCTTTCACAGACCTAATATCAAATGAAATATTGTCTGCTGGAATAATGTCATAAACGTTGCAGTAGCTCTTGATAGCAAGTCTATATCACATTGTTACAATGCATGCTTTATCAGGTTACAAAATCACTTTACTTTTCTCAGAGATCTCCCTTTCAAGACTTTGACTGGCAGCAAACCGCAGCCATCTAAGCCTGAGCACAATGCATTTATATGTTCAGAAATAAATTCTGAGATCTGTTCACTTGGGACAGCCACCACAATATTGTGCAACCCTGGCACAGAAACGAATGATTACAATTAATACCCATAAATTAAAAGTAGCTAGGATCTTCCACATACACCCATGTACAAATACAGCGTCTTTGACAAAGTTTAAAAACAGCTTCACTACATCGCATACCAACTCCATCTATTTTATCAAAATACTTCTTGCTCCCATTTACATATCAAACAGAAGTTACTCTATGCCCTTTGCAAAATGAAAAGTAGTTCCACGCTCTTCTTTCAGTTATAGCAAAGAACTGATTTAATATATGGTGTTATGGAAAATTGATCAGTGATGATTCTCAACTCTTTTGCGAGAACCCAAACTCATTTGACATTTGTGAGAGTTGGCACTATATTTATAGGAAATAAGATAACACAAAAACACTATTTAAAAACAGTATTCTCAGTCTAACTCACTGTCATTAAACCTTCTCTTATTCTTGTGATTTTGTAGAAACATCTGTGCACTCGGTACAGGGTTTCAAGTGGTATTACTCTCTCGTCAGCGCACTTCAGCAGCCACAGAGACCAAAGAACAAGAGTCCCATTCTTTTTGTCCAGGTATAGCCAAGTTCTCTAGATTAAAACAGGGATCACACTGGCCACTCAGCACAAATTCCTGTTCTCATGAGAAAAACTTGCTAATAATACTTTCTAAATATCAAAGAGTTACATTTCTGATGTAGGTAAACTATTGATGGTGGCCTGATTCAATTTGGAAATGTACGTAAAAGAACAATAGCTCTATGCACTATTCTGCTTTTCGAGTCCGGGACTTTACTGTGCTTTACAAACTATCTCAGGTACAGTTACACATTACTCATTTACAACAGCTTAGTTAAAAACATAAGAATTGCCATTTAAAAAAAAATCTCTAAATATAATCAGCACCTACAAATTAACTACAAACTACTTGACGGTTTATTCAAAAACACACCACGTTATACTAGGTTAGCACATAAACTCTTTCTTGTAGTTTTTACATACTTTCACAAGTATTATCAAGCACCGAGGCCCTAGTGAAACACATTAGGTTTCTAAATACATTGTCTATTAAAGACATTTGACATCAGCAGTGTGGGCCTTCAGGTGTCACGCTAGTGTATTATATTTGTGATGTATAGACTTTTGCGCTTAACTTTTAGTAACCCCACTGCTTAGGAGCCACACTCAATTTAAACATTGGTACAACAACTGAAAAAGGTGCATGCAATATAGCAGATGTATCACTCAATTAAATCACTGGAAAAGTTCCAAACATTAAAATATCTAATAGTCAATTCAGTTGAGTTTAGTTCATCTTGAGTCTTGTAAATGAGTTCAAAGCCAACTTTGTTCATTCTTTTATCAAAAAAGTCAGTTTGCCCAGCCAACCTGTTTCATCCCTTAGGACTTCACCAGGGCAGTAAGTTTAGAACATATACAAACAAAATGTAATAAATGTATGTAAGGAAAATGCTACTTACCAGTATGCATCTGTTCTTTGCATGCAGAGCTGTAGATTCGTATACTTGTCCATAGATCGCCATCTGGTGTTGGGCTCGGATGTTAGCACTTTGTTTTTATCTTGTAAGAAGTTCTTTGTAGTCACGAGATAGGCGACTCCTCCTTGGGATCATAGTGCGCATGGGCATCGACTCCACCCTCAGATTGTTTTTTTCCATAGAGGGTGATGGGGAGTTTGAGAGAAACAGGAAAGATGTCCATGTATGATGTATTGAAGTAAGATTGTACTGAAACAGATAGAGGTATCCGTGGAGGCGGGTGGGCGTATACAAATCTACAGCTCTACATGCCAATAACAGATGCATACTGGTAAGTAGCATTTTCTGTTCGAGGCATATGACCTGTAGATCGAATGCTTGTGCATAGACTATACAGCAGTTACCTCCTTAGTGGTGGCTACCTGTATCTGTTGCAGTGGTTTGAACAAGTGCTCTTAATACAGCCTGGCCCACACTAGCTTGTGGTTTTGTTTGCACATCTACACAATAGTGTTTTGTGAAAGTGTGCGGTGTAGCCCAAGTTATTGCTCAGATGTCATCTAGGGGAATGTTCCCTAAGAATGCCATAGAAGCCCCTAGTTTGCATGTAGAATGCGCTCTATGGGGAATGGATAACATACGCTTTGCTTTTTGATAGCATATCAGAATGCACTTAACGATCCAACTGGCAATTCCAGCTTTTGATATAGGATTGCATTTATGTGGTGGTGAGAAAGATACGAAAAGTTGTTTAGTTTTCCTAAAAGTTTTTGTTCTTTCAATGTAGTTAAGGATAGCTCTTTTGAGGTCATGTGTATGAAGAGCCCTTTCTGCTACAGAGTCTGGTTGAGGAAAAAAGACTGGCAGCTTAGCAGACTGGTTAAGGTGGAAAGCAGAAACTACTTTTGGTAGGAATATGGAGTTTGTCCCAAGAACCACTTTATTGTGATGTATTTGCAAAAATGGTTCCTGGATGGTTAACCCCTTTGCCGCACGGCAAATTCCTCCGCGGTGTGAGAGGGGGGGCGGGTCTATGCTTGGCACTCTGGCACCCAGGACGGCTTCTGGCCTTCATAAATCACGGTGGGAGTTTGTTCATGACGGCCGAACTCCGCCCACTGATTAATTCTCCTGCACAGGCGGGGAATTAATCGCTGCAACGTTCGGACTGCTCCTGGCCGCCATGAGCACACAACTACCATGACTCATGACGGCTGGGAGCTGTCCTGAGCATCGATGTGGTTAATACCTGGAGTTCACAAACTCTCCTGAGAGATGTGATCGCTATAAGAAAAGCTACTTTCCATGTGAGAAATTGTAAGTCACATTTATGCAAAGGTTCAAATGGGGGACCCATGAGCCTGGTAAGGAGAATGTTGAGGTTCCACTGAGGAGAAGGTGGAACTCTGGGATGAACTATCCTTTTAAGACATTCCACAAATGCTTTGATGGCAGGTACCCTAAAGAGTGACAAGTGTTGTCTGTTTTGTAGGTAAGTGGCTATGGCGGCAAGATGTAATTGTATAGATGTGTATGCCAAATTACATCTTTGTAGATGCTAGTGGTAACAAATAATGTTTTGTATTGAGGCATATAGTGGATTAATGGAGTTATTATTGTAGTAAATAAAAAAACTTTTCCATTTAGCTGCATAGCATGCTCTAGTGGTAGGACGTCTAGCTTCCTTAATGATACTCCTACAGTCTGGCGGGAGGTTGAGGTAACCAAACTCGAAGGAGCCAGATGGCTAGGTTCAGTTGAGCTGGATCTAGATGCCTTATTTCTCCATGGTTCTTTGTGAGAAGCTTTGGAGAAAGGTGTAACTTCTGATGTGGAACTACTGAGAGTTCCAGCAGGGTTGTGAACCATAGTTGTCTTGCCCATGTGGGAGCAACTGGGATCATTGTGAGAGACTGTTTGAGCTTGCGCACCAGTAAGGGAATGAGCGGGAGAGGCGGAAACGAGTACGCAAATCTGCCTGACCAGTTCATCCATATCGCATTGCCTTTGGAAAATGGGTGTGGATACCTGGAGGCAAAGCTTGGGCATTTTGCGTTTAAAGGTGTGGCTAACAGGTCTATGTCTAGCTGGCCCCACATGTGAAAAAACAGATGAAGAACTTGCGGATGAAGTTCCCATTTGTAGATCTGCTGACTCTTGACGACTGGGCAGATCCACAATCTGATGGTGTTGCCCTGGAAGATGTTCTGCTAGGAGGTATATATTTTGAGGAATGGCCCATCTCCATATGCTTTGCACTAAGCGTGAAAGCTGCAGAGAGTGTGTGTCCCCCTGTTTTTATATATTACATTGCTGTCATATTGTCCGTCCGGACAAGGACAGCTTTGCGTACAAGGTGTACTTGGAATGATTGTAGTTTAAGAAAAATCGTCAGTAATTTGAGGTGATTGATGTGGAGCGTTTTTTGCCGATGGGTCTACTTACCCTGAACGGTGTGGTTTAGAAGATGAGCTCTCCAGCCGGTGAGCGATGCGTCTGTTGTGAGCACTATCTGTGGAACTGGGTCTGGGAACGGCCGCCCTTTGGAAAGGTTTTGTGTGTTCCACCACTGCAGAGAGCGATGTGTGCGGCTGTCTACCAACACCAAATCTGTAAGCCGACCTTCAGCCTGGTTCCACTGGCGTGCTCGACACTCCTGTAAGGGACGCATTTGGAGTCTTGCATGAAGTACGATTAATATGCAAGAGGACATCCTTTCTATTAGTTGCATCGAGCTGGCAGGGAGTGTTGAGGTTGGAACCTTGTTATGAGAGTTTGCATGGTTGCCATCCTGACTGGATTGGGGTATGCAAGGGCTTTGGAAGTATCTATTCTGGCGCCTAGATACTGTTGGGCGTGGGACGGTTGAAGATGCGACTTGGTGAGGTTTATTGTGAATTCCAAGCGGTGCAGCAGCTGGATTGTTTGGTGTGCCAGACCTGCACTGAATGTTTTGTCGGCCCAGTCAGGGGAAAAAAACCTTTGCCCTGGAGTACAATGCTCTATAATAATTCCCCCCCCGGGAGCACCCATTGGTCCATTGCGTAGCCCGGGAAATCCGGTCTTCGGTATGTACCGTGGTTGATAGCCGCGAGGTGTTCCACCCAATAGTATTTCCTGAGGTCGGGGAGACGGACACCACCATCGTAGCAACTACGGGTAAGTTTGTGGCGTGCTATCCTAGGCTTCCCATCCCATAACAAATCCCTCTGCAATCCCTCGATTTCTTTGAAGTAGCTGGCAGGTCCCGGATCTGGGAAGTTCTGTAGTACATACAGAAAGCGAGGCAGGGACATCATCTTGAAGAGCGCTGCTCTTCCCAATAGTGAGAGAGGGAGTGCCCTCCACGCTGCAGTGTCTCGTTTCAGTCTTTATAGGGGTGGGATTAAGTTACTATTGTATCGGAGCTGAGGTCTGACGTCACAAATATACCCAAATATTATATCCAGCACTGCAATCAACGACTTCTTGGGGGCGGCTAGGAACAATAGGATATCATCCGCGTATAGTGATATGCGGTCCTCCCATGACAGAGCCCACCTCAATCTACGTATGCCCAGGTCTCTCCGGATCCATGCCGCCAGGGGTTCGAGCGCTAGGGCAAAGAGAAGAGGGGACACCCCTGTCTAGTGCCATGCCCCAACTCGAACAGCGTAGATTTCCTATTGTTCACCACAACCTGCACTAAGGGTTTGGCATAAAGAAGCCTCATCCACCGGGTCAATCCCTCCCTGAATCCCATCTTAGTACAGCAAACAGGTAGGGCCATTCTATGGTGTCGAATGCCATTGTGTCATCTAATGAGACTACAATCGCTGGTTCTCGTAATGTGTCCAACCTCCCCATTACTCCAAGCAACCTCTGGATGTTCAAGGCTGTGTTCCGGTGGGAGGTGCAGCCCGACTGGTCTGGGTGCACCAGGTCACCCATCACTTTGACCAAACGGTTGGCCAGCAGTTTAGCAAGAATTTTGGGCTCTGCGTTTAGGAGGGAGATGGGTCAATATGACGTACAGTTCGTTCTGGGCTTGCCCTCTGTGTGGGTTGTGACAATTGTGGCTATGAGCTGATCTAGCAGCAACTACACTCGCTCCATGCTCTCCAAAAACATAGCTCTCAGTCAAGGGGCCAATTTGTCCGGTGCAGGCTTGTACAGTTCAATTGGAAGGCCATTAGGGCCCTACGCCTTATCTGCCTGAAGGCATTGAATCGCTGCCGCAATTTCATAATTTGTGAAGTCACTATCCAAGAGTGCTCGCTCCTCAGGCGGCAGGAGGGGAAGGGCAATATCTCGGAGTAGTGATTAGGAGTCTTCTTCCGAGTGTTGGGCGTGTGTGTCGTATATGCTACTATAATGAGCTGCGAAGACGTTAGCTATAGCTTGTAGATCTGTGAAGGACTGACTGATTATTTCCGGCACCAGTCTGGATGCCATCTCTTTTTTGTCCAACCACGCCAGGAGTTTCCCAGCTTTATCACCCAAGTCATACACTCTGCTCACAGATTCCCTCGTAAAAATATTTGCCCTCTCCGTGGCTATCACCTTGTGTCCGCCTCTTTTAAGCTGCCAGGCGTGTGTCTTTTCCGGTGTCATCCCCTCCCTTAATTCCTTTTCCAGACCGAAGCCCGTGTTCTCAACCTCCACCAGGTCTTTCATTCAATCTTTCCACTTACCTGCAATTAGGGAGAGTGCCTGTCCTTGGATCACGGTTTTAAATGCTTCCCACAACATCTGGGAGGAGTCAACTGTGCCCTCATTCTCCCGGAAATAGTGATCTAATGCCAATATTAGGCCCTTGCCAATTGCAGGGTCTTGGAAGCACCAAGGGTTGATGGGGGCCACTCCACCCCCCCCGCTCCCCCCACACACCCTAGCGCTACATGCGTCCAAACAGGGGAATGGTCAGATATACCTCTTGCCAGATGTCTTATTTCACAGATACATGTCGGTTGTGTGGAGGGGACGACGACATAGTCAATTCGTGAGAATCGGTTACGTGCCCCGGAATAAAACATGTATTGGACACTGTCTGGGTGAAATGCTCTCCAGGCATTGGCTAAACCAAGTGCCTCTAGAAAGTCCAGTAGCCATCTCGCCACCGTACCAGTGTCTCGTGGGGGATATCTATCTAATGTTCCAGAGACCACCAAGTTGAAGTCACCTCCCATCAGTAGCAAGCTTTCAGGCACCGTCCCAAGATCTTTGAATGTGCGAGACTGCAGGCCAGGTGGGATGTAGATTGACAAGCAGGTGACTGCGCGCCAGTCCCATTGTCCCGTTATGCCTATATAGCGCCCTAGATCGCCTGCCCACATGGATTGGATCATCAAGGGAAGGGAATTCCGCACCATTACACCCACCCCACGAGAACTGGTAGTGAAACCCGCATGTGCTACTAGTTTGTAACCCAATCTGTTTAGTGCCTTGCAAGTATTGCCCACCAGATGGTTCTTCTGGAGGAGGACCACATCCGGCGCTTGTCTCCTGATGTATTGTAGCACAACACAGCGTTTGACCTGCTCCTGCAACCCATTTATGTTCCAGCTCAAAACTTTAAGATTGCTGTCCTCGTGCATGTATATTCAAGTAGCCCACAGTCATCCTCTCCCCCCACATTTCCAGTGCTGATTCAAATCAAACAACATTATCCTAAACCCAACAGCCCCCCTCCCTGCCCCCCCGCACTTTGGGCTCCAAACTGCCCATATTCCTAACTTGCTTAGTACCGGTCGCCCAACTTAAAACTAAAAGTAGTAATGTGGGTGTGAAAGAGTCGCTCCCTCCCTCCCTTCCCCCCAGAAAAATACAGATATGTGTCTTTGGCTCTTGAAGATGACGAGTCCCAAAATCTGTGCCTCACGTAAGCACGGATGAGCCCCTGAAAACAACGTCCACCCCCCACACTTCCTGATACCGGAGGCCCTCGCCGATGCCAGGAGCCATATTCTTGCACCAAAAGGTTCATAGTTTCCCAGTCTGTCGGCTGTGTTATGTCCAGCGTAGCGCTCTAGTCCGCAGAGCCTAGGTAACGTTCCCTGACCCCCGCCAATTCTCCAGCAACTGTCAATTCCGGGGTATCGAAGAACCATGTTTTACCATCGCTCTCTACCCGTAGTCTGGTGGGTAACAGCATGGCGTATTTCAATCCTCTGTCTCTGAGCATCTTCTTTACCCCTAGGAATGTTCTGCATTGCCGCTGGACTGCCTGTGTAAAGTCCAGGAAGAAGGAGATAGTGGCATTTTCGTACTTGTGTGGTGGGCCTGCCCTGGCGTTCTGAAGAATCACGTCCCTGTTGCGGTAGTTCAACACTCGTGCAAGCATAGGGCATGGGGGAAGCTCCCGGTTTGGGCCGTCCCCCAGGGACCCTATGCACCCTTTCTATCACAAAAAATTTTCAAAGGCCTTTGGGCTGGGTGTGGGGGGGGGGGGCGAAAAGTAAGAGTTCCTCAACAAACAGTCTGAGGACTGTGCCTCTGCGCGTTCCGGCACTCCCAAAATGTGCACGTTATTGCGATGGATGCGTCCCTCATAATCATTGAGTTTACCTTCAGCAAACTTGCAAAGTGTTTGCAACTCACGTATCTCAGTCTGCAGCTGGGAGGTGTCGTCCACTACGGTTGTTGCAGTGATCTCCAGTTGTTTGACCTTCTAGTTTATCTTCGCCCGCTCTGCTCGTATGAGTATCACGTCCATCCTCTGCTCCAGCGACAACCTCACTCCAGAGATGGCCTCCATGACTTCTTTGAGCATTAGCTCTGTAGGTTTCTCTCCAGTTCCACTGTCTGTCTTGTCTTTGGTCCGCAGGTGTTGGGGTGAGACCTTCGGACACGTGTAGCAGTCCAATTTGTTCTGCTGGACCAGTCTGGATCCCTTCGAGCCCGACATATTGGATGGGAATACAGTCATTCCAGAAGCTGATAGAGGCAGCACCCTTCGTGATCTTGGGTCTCTCTTAGCAGTATCTTGCTAGCAGGTGGTACGAGCCCCCAACCGCACCCTCTAGACCAGTGAGTTTGATGAGATGGGGTCCCCGCCGCCAGCCACGAGTGGGTGCTACCAGTTCAGCCCAGCCTGCAATCTGCACTTTCAGGCCTCTCTGCGCACTTAATTCTAGGTCACAGCCTGGAGCAGGCTGCTGGGGTTCTTTCAATTCTCACCTTAGATCACCAGCACTTCCCCTTCCAGCTCCACTTGTCCACACGTGCGGATTGTGCAATTTGAAGGTCACTCCAGCCCCCCTGCTGGGTGGGAGCACCGCTGCAGACTGGAGCTGTCACGGAGGCCGGGTGCCCATTCGGGGATAATTGCCCGGATGAGTCTATTTGGGCCGGGTGTCACCAGCGTAGATGTGAGCTCCCACGGGGTGCTGGATGCGGCGCTAGTTCAATGGGCTGCCCTCACGGGTGAGTGGGCGCCATAGCGGTGTGCGGAGCTCAGATAATGGGACCGACCCGACGGTTCAAGTCCCTAGATGCTCACGGCCGTCGCCTCAGTGCGTCGTCACGGCGTCCGCCGCACCCGCAACTCCACTGCCC
Organism: Lissotriton helveticus; assembly: GCF_964261635.1. NCBI lineage: Eukaryota > Metazoa > Chordata > Amphibia > Caudata > Salamandridae > Lissotriton > Lissotriton helveticus. Next base: position 520,343,825 of record NC_136063.1, read on the forward strand.
GGCTGCCAGGCTCACGGAGGCCACTGCAAGGCGTTGCTGTATCTCCGGAGTGCTTGGGCATACGACCGCGATGAAGGTATCGGCAGACTCAGCTGAAGTTCCAGTGTAAGGTTATGAGCAGTTAGACCGGATTAATCTGTCGGATCGTTGTAGCGAAGGGGTTTGTTTACGGAGCTTGTCTAACCAGCAGCCTCCATGATGGCTGATTGGACTCGCCGCCCCGAATAGGTGTTCTTGATCAAAAGGCTGATTAAGAATTTGAGACTGTTTAAAACCAGATAAGTAGCCATGCGTGCCTGCGCAGTAAAATACTTGTGTTAACGGTACAAGATGCTGTGTCCGCTGCATCAAGAGCGTGCTGGAGAAAGTGACACAATTGGTAGTGCTGGAGGGGGTGAGGAGGGACTAAAAGGTGAAGTTGCCATGTCATTTCTCTTTAATGGTAGTTCAGGTGCTTCTGAGGTGTCCAATTTCCTCTTCCTAGGTGGCAATGCGGTCACCTGACCTGGAACCGGGTCAAGGTGGAGGGTCTGGTTTCAGACCTGGTGAAACAGTTCTTCGGAGCCCTCGTCTTCCTTCAGTACCGAGGATTTTGTTTCCGAATGGTGCTTTGATTTAGTCTCTGTAGCTTTAGGAGGGGTCTTGGTCTCCTTATGCTTCGGTGGAGTTGGACTCCGAAATTTTCTTTGGTTCCAAAGTTTTAAAGGATTTCTTCGGGTCCAAGGGTTTATTCTCGGCGTGTTTCGGTGCCGAAAGGTTCAGCGTGGAAGCCGTCTTCGGTGCCGATGTATCAGGGCATAACACTGTGTCTATTTTGGACCTGTGTTTCAGTGAAAGGAATTGTTTGTTGGTACCGGTAATCGGCTGGCTCGGTTCAGAGCTGCTGGAAGGCTTTACTTTAGGCTTCGGAGCCGGGCCCGAGGGCGGGGCTTCGGAAGCTTTGTCACGGTGTGAACCAGAGTCCTAAGATGAAGGTGTTACCAGAGCCTTATCTTGAGTTTGTTGGGTAGGGGCATCGAGATCAGTACTCATGGCCCGTTGCCCTGGAGTAACCACTGGGTCCTCAGCATCTGAGTGGTCTTCTACGGAGACGCTGATGTCCTCATCTTCTATTTGGTGTTGTTGTGGAGCCTCTGGGCTTGCATCGAAGAGGTCATCTAGTGCCGATGTCATTGGTCGAGACATTATGTGCCGTTGAGCCAAACGATCACGTATGGTCTTTTTCGATCGGAAGGAAGCACACGCTTCGTAGTCTTTATCCATGTGTTCTGGAGAGAGGCAAAGGTTACAGACCTTGTGGAGAACAGTGTGTGGGAATTTCACACCACACAGGGAAATTTTTCAAATGGAGTTCTTTCCATTGACTGCAGGGCCGGGTGGCACTGGTGGGCCCAACAGCCCGTGTGAACGATCGGAATCGAAGTTGTGATGAATACTTTGGATGCGCACTGAAGGGAAAGGTGATCGAAACAATACCGTTGAGCGGTGAAGGTTTGCGCGTCGAAGGGGTATCGAGTACGACACCCACCCGGAGTGCGGCAATTTACATCTGGACCCGATGGCGGAAAAAAACAATCCGAGGGGGGGGGGGGGGGGGGAGTCGATGCGCATGCGCACTATGATCCCAAGGAGGAGTCACCTATCTCGTGACTACAAATAACTTCTTACAAGACAAAAACAAAGTGCAAACATCTGAGCCCAACACCAGATGCCGATCTATGCACAAGTATATGATCTACAACCCATATGCCTCGAACATATTATTGCCATCAATACGAAGACAAATATATACAGACTATTTTACATGATATTTATTTTTAAACACTCAAGACTCCCTATCTATATTTACATTCTAAGAAACACAGTGCATTAATGCTAATTTTATCAAATTAAATCCCAATTCATTGTTGCTGTATCACAATTGAACCTATAACCGCTTCAGCGCGGTGCGAATTTTCGCGCTGTGCTGAGCGTTCTAATGAGCCAACGGGCTCATGACGGAACGGTTCCGTCATGAGCACAGGCCAACCGACGCTCATGACGGAACCGTTCCGTCATGAGCATGGAAGGGGTTAATGTTGTAATTTAGAAATATTCAGCAATTTAGGGGTATTTAGACCCTTCTTTGTTATGCTAGGTCTGCCTGTGGTTAAAGGAGCGTGTAAAATATTTGGTCATCCAGCTCACAAAAAACACCTCTATGGAAGGCAAGTTCTATGCTTCAACATGCAGATCTAAAAATACTTTTATTTACCTTGCTAATAACCTCTGGACAGAATATCGCAAACTACGCTCCCTGAATGAATTTTCTCAGCAGCTTTCCAGACCCCTAACATCTAATTAAATTGCTCAGAAATAAGTTAAGCAAATATTTTTCCAGAGTTTATCCATAATTATTTCTGAAGTGTCAGTATTTGATAGTATCAAAATTGTTTCTAATGGGGACTCATTAAAAAAGTGTTAGAGTCTGCGGACACCAGCATAGAAGTTTAAGCAATAATATATTTAAAATGTAAGAATGTAACCAGTTATAGCCTTTGGAATATATATGTGCAATTTTTTACAGACATTTCAATTTGAACAAATCAACTGCTGGTCAGAACACAGTGCGTTTATTTAGTTCAGACTAATCAGCACACTATGTGACTTGCAATGATTTGGGGTGAAATGTTTGATCAAAAATGTTATTGTGGGGTTTTGAGGTATATTGTGACAGGATATGGGATCCAAATGAGTACCAATGAACTGGGTGAGTCCTTTTACCAGTTTTATTATTTTCCTGCATACGTCACTTTAAGAAATGTATAAAAACAGTGAAAAAAAGCCACAAAATGACGAATGCTCGGTTTTTGGAGAAAGGCCGCTTAAACGGGCAAAATACTTTCTGTTTGAGAGCGGACGTTGAAACAATAAACCAACGAATCGTCAACCCGAGCTATCGGAGTCTGTTCTTACCTGTGGGGTTTTTTGTGTTGGGGATTATCCCGTAATGCACTTTTCAGCCTAGCGATATGTCATCTATGTCTATCGTTACATAATGAAAACATGGGATCTTGGCAACCAATCACGGCTTCAAGTACCTTGCACTTTAAATTCTGCCTTCCCTCCCCCTGCGTCATGTGATCAAGGCCTCTGTGTAGGCCGAAACGTTATGTCGAGGTGGGCCTTCCACGCCATTGAATAAAAACCACTGCTCACCTGCACTCTGGGTCTTCCTCTCTTCTTCTGCGCCGTTGGTATCCAGAGAATGGGCTCCTGGCGAGAGATTCTGAGATATATATATATATATATATATATATATATATATATATATATATATATATACCGTTTCACCACACGCTTCCAACGAAGCGTGAATGCACTCAGAATCCAGCGGTAGTCACCACACCATTAAATCATCCGAGAGTTGTTCGTCATTATTCAATTTATTTCCAGCATGCTAGACAGTACATGGAACCAACCCAACGCGTTTCAGCGATCACTCGCCTTGGTCACGGGTAGAGTGTGTTCACAAATGAAACAAATAAAGTTTTCAAAATCACTTCCTTGTGTCAACATAAACATAGGACCACAATACAAATCAAAAAGTCAAAAAATGTGTAAATGGCGGCCATCTTATAATGGTGTTTTTCTTTTAAGCCAGGTTCATTTTCATTACAACTGTTTGAATCAAACAGAACAAGCTATAGGGAAATGTACTCTCTACAAAATCAAGTCCAACACGCCCCACGGCATCAATTCATGGACCAACCCAACCACCTGTTGGTATAATGTAAATCCCAAGTGGGATAACTGCACATTGTATTCCCCATCTTGCAGAATTACCTGTTTGAAGAAACAAAATACGTCAATCAGTCCTGGTATCTTTCCTAACACAGATGGCCTAAATCATAATATCATATCGTGTCAAACAAATAAACCAAAAGTGATAAATCAAGTTAAAATCAAGTTAAAAACACTAGAAACACTAGTAGGAGACCGAGAGCACAACTACCAACTTATACATACTAGCAGTTTATACATGTTACCATATGACTGTTCATTCCCCCAAATGCCATTTCAATTCTTCTTCAGAATTCAATCCTCCCGGAATGCGTGTATCTAAATCAAGAATATATTTACTCTCCAGCTGCCGCAACCTACGTATTCTATCCCCTCCTCTTTTCATAGGTGATATCTTGTCAATCACAAAAAATTTCAATAAATTGCGATTGCTTCTGTGTTGTTCTTCAAAGTGGTGGGCTACTGGTGGCGAGTGATCGCTGAAACGCGTTGGGTTGGTTCCATGTACTGTCTAGCATGCTGGAAATAAATTGAATAATGACGAACTACTCTCGGATGATTTAATGGTGTGGTGACTACCGCTGGATTCTGAGTGCATTCACGCTTCGTTGGAAGCGTGTGGTGAAACGGTCTATATTGGGCAGGGAGTCCTTTGACCCTGCGTTTGCACCGCAGCCTAAGTGTCCCGGCTAATCGAAGGAAGTGAAACGGAGTAAATAATCGAGCCGGTTTGACCGCGTTACTTGGACGCGTTCCGTGGAGCATACGTTGGCAGTGATTTACTTGGCGAGCACTGAAGGAAGGAGTTCGCGACCCAGTGTGGAAGCACGGACGGTAATACGAGTGAGGCTTCACTCGTTTTCGGCGTCTCCTAGTGGGTGAGTTTTCCCCATTTCTGCAATGCGCTGTATGCAAAGTGCCCATGTCATACCCTAGCCTTTTGAGTGAAAAAAACGTGCAGGGTTGAAAAACTTGATCGATTGCCAGGAACGTATTGCGGACAGGAAGCATTGACTTTTGTACCATATTGCAGTAACGCGACTGCCTCTTGCACGACTACCAGCATACAATCAGCCTGGTGTAGTCAAGCGAGGGTTTCCAGCGCACCTAACATAAAACAATATCACTTAGAGAAGTGAGTTCGGCGACCGAGTAAATTCCGGTATAAGAGCATGAGGAGAGAAAATTAACTCTCCAGATTACAGTCATGGATGAAGATTTGAATCACGTAGGAGATTGAGAGCACAATCTATGTTCATTCAAACAACAGTGCCACAAGCCCAGTCTGGCAATTCAAGTCTTCCCACATCCTTACATCAAAAATATTCCAAATTGGAAAAACTAATCAGGAAGGAAGTTTCCAAATGGTGGGAGGCAATCACTCTTGAGAAGTACCAAGAAGAAAAAAGAGTGCCAAGGGGCCTGAGAATTTTAATAGCCCCTTCGTATGAGGAAGCAGATGTAGAATTGGCAGAGGAATGGGCAGAGAACTTGATGGATTGTTCTAACAGGATGCTGTCGATATTGATCAAACATGCCTGGAAAGACAGAGTGGCACTGTTAAAAGAAATTGCAGAACTGAAAGAAGAAATAATCATGTTTTCAGGTGTGTCTTCTTTAGTTAAGAAATTGGAGGAAATAACAAAAAGAATTGCAAAACATGAAGATGAAATAGTGGCCAAAAAAGAGAGAACATTTCTAAGAGACAAGATTGATTACCAGTCAGGCCGCATTTTCACATTCAGTCGTAAATACGACAATGTCAAACGCAAGGGAATACAAGCGGCCGTGGATAAAGTTCAAACTGAAGGCATTTCGGAAGAAGAAGTCGTTGAAAGTGATGCTTCCGAGGATGGTAACACACTTGTTCAGACAAATCCAATTAAATCGATAAATTTTTGGGAGGAGTTTTGCTTAATGAACCAGTCGTTACAACAACAGAACTGGCAAATAGACCGTGGCAGGGGCAAAGGAAGGGGATTTCGAGGACAAGGCAGAGGAAGAGGCAGAGTTGGAGAAGAAGCCACCACATCCAACCCCAAACAAGGAGGGGCGGCAGGTGGAAAAGTGAACGTTACCCCAATGGGAGTGGAAACACGGGGCCAAAAAAACAAGAAAGGAAAATGAACCAGAGAAATGTGGTAAATCTTTCTTCTCGTTCTCTTTCTAAAACGGAACATGTAGTCCTACAATTTGGTCTTTCTTTCTGCCCAACTTCGAACTTCACCTATTCTCAAGAACGTATTGATTTATTCAAATTTACCCGCAAACTACGTTTGCACAAATGGAATAAACTTAAGATAAAAAATTTGGGTAAAACTGCTGATGTTATTCAACCCGCCGTGGAGTCTATTGGGGAGGTAGAAGCTCTCATTGCTATCAAAGAACTGGAATTAGGAGTGTCAGTTGAAAGTTCAATTAACATTGAATCATTGGGTTTTAGAACAAATCTGAATTGTCCGAACAACTTCAAACCCAAATCGAACTTTAATCCCATGTTACCAGTGTGCGGTATTGACATTTTTGAAACTCTAGTGATTGGTGATTTTAAAAAGTTGGCCAGAAAGAAAGGTTGGACTAATGACAATTTAAACAAAAATGAACGTCTTGCTGTAAAATCATTGGAAAGTGATCCCTCCATTGTTATCCGTCAGTCGGATAAAGGAGGAAATGTCGTTGTTATGGATGTAAATAACTATATTGATGAAGGGATGCGACAGCTGAACTGTGTTGATTGTTATGAGATTTCCTCTAATCAAGCGATTGAGAAAACTAACATAACCTATCATAGGATGCTTAAAGAATGGCAATCGAAGGGCTTACTGGAGTGGAATGAGTATTCTTTTCTATTAAATAGGAATCCGAAAGTGGCAATACTTTATCTTTTGCCAAAACTCCACAAGAGTGTAGACAAACCCCCGGGGAGACCGATAGTTTCCTCAATGGGTTCCCTTCTAGAAAACACGTCCATATACATTGACTTTTTTCTACGTCCTTTTGTGGAGGCGATACCCTCCTATTTAAAGGACAGTAGAGACTTCATTAACAAGATCAAGAATTTTGTATGGCAAGAAAGTTATTTGCTAATTTCTTTAGATGTGTGCAGTCTTTACACCTCGATTCGACATAGAGATGGCATTGATGCTTGTCGCAGGTTCCTCAAGAAACGTTCCATCTCCTTTCGTGACCACACTGAAATTATTTTAGACATGATGATGTTTTGTCTTGAAAATAACTTTTTTATTTTCAATGAGGTCTACTACAGACAGCGATGGGAACCTGTTTTGCTCCCAGTTTTGCGAATTTATTCATGGCAGACTGGGAGCAACAGGTGGCCAGGACCAATGCACTATATCGCAGCCATGTGAAAATCTGGCTGCGATATATTGATGACTTATTCATCATTTGGGAGGGTTCCCAAACAGCGGCCGAAAATGTCATTCACGACCTCAATTGTAATGACTTGAATCTCAGTCTAGAAGGGAAAATCAGTAACCAGTCTATGGAATTTCTAGACCTAAAAGTGGAGGTTGCTGGTGACAAACTTGTGATGAAATTATTGCGGAAAGCGACTGCTGGTAATACACTGCTTCATGCAGAGAGCAGCCATCCGAAATCTCTGATACGCAGTATTCCCTTTGGCGAGTTCCTCCGGGCTCGGAGGAATTGCAGCAAGGATGAAGATTTTGTACTGGAGGGAGAATGTATGAAAGAACGCTTCAGAGAACGTGGTTATAATTCACAAGTAATAGAGGAGGCCTACATGAAAGCGAGCAAGATCAGCCATGACACTCTACTAGTCCCCAATGAGAATAGGAAAGGAGGACAGGAGGTGGTCAGGTTTATTTCCACATACCATTCAAAATCTTGGCAGGTACAAAATAGCCTCAAAAAACATTGGAATGTGTTACAAACAGAATCCACACTAACTGAGGTGGTAGGCAGCAACCCGAGTATTACTTATCGTAAAGCTGACTCTCTAAAGGACAGACAGTGCAAAAATGAAGTAAATATCAAACAAACAAAAAAACAACTGATATACAGGGTTTCTTTACATGCATGACATGCAAAGCGTGTAAGTATAGCAACAATGTTAAATCAGTCTATTATCCAATAGAGGAGAGAGAAAAAACCATTAAACAACATCTGACCTGCCTCTCTGATCATGTTGTGTATATTTTGGTTTGCCCATGCCCCAAGAAATGTGTGGGGAGCACCATGTTCCCTGCAAAAAAACGGATTCTCGAACATATGATGGCAATTGAGAATAAAGATCAAAACTCACCAGTAGCCCGCCACTTTGAAGAACAACACAGAAGCAATCGCAATTTATTGACATTTTTTGTGATTGACAAGATATCACCTATGAAAAGAGGAGGGGATAGAATACGTAGGTTGCGGCAGCTGGAGAGTAAATATATTCTTGATTTAGATACACGCATTCCGGGAGGATTGAATTCTGAAGAAGAATTGAAATGGCATTTGGGGGAATGAACAGTCATATGGTAACATGTATAAACTGCTAGTATGTATAAGTTGGTAGTTGTGCTCTCGGTCTCCTACTAGTGTTTCTAGTGTTTTAACTTGATTTTAACTTGATTTATCACTTTTGGTTTATTTGTTTGACACAATATGATATTATGATTTAGGCCATCTGTGTTAGGAAAGATACCAGGACTGATTGACGTATTTTGTTTCTTCAAACAGGTAATTCTGCAAGATGGGGAATAAATTGTGCAAGAGAATTCACACTCCCACTTGGGACTCCAAAGCTATTGCTACTTTGATACAGATATGTAATTAAGTTTGTTATATTAATGTGCAGTTATCCCACTTGGGATTTACATTATACCTACAGGTGGTTGGGTTGGTCCATGAATTGATGCCGTGGGGCGTGTTGGACTTGATTTTGTAGAGAGTACATTTCCCTATAGCTTGTTCTGTTTGATTCAAACAGTTGTAATGAAAATGAACCTGGCTTAAAAGAAAAACACCATTATAAGATGGCCGCCATTTACACATTTTTTGACTTTTTGATTTGTATTGTGGTCCTATGTTTATGTTGACACAAGGAAGTGATTTTGAAAACGTTATTTGTTTCATTTGTGAACACACTCTACCCGTGACCAAGGCGAGTGATCGCTGAAACGCGTTGGGTTGGTTCCATGTACTGTCTAGCATGCTGGAAATAAATTGAATAATGACGAACAACTCTCGGATGATTTAATGGTGTGGTGACTACCGCTGGATTCTGAATGCATTCACGCTTCGTTGGAAGCGTGTGGTGAAACGGTCTATATTGGGCAGGGAGTCCTTTGACCCTGCGTTTGCACCGCAGCCTAAGTGTCCCGGCTAATCGAAGGAAGTGAAACGGAATATATATATATATATATATATATATATATATATATATATATATATATATTCACGAAATCTTCAGACCTCCACACACAGCGGCGAAAGAAGAGGCTGACCCCACGTTATCCGGGCAAGTTGTTATTTATTCAATGCCTTTTCAAAAATGTAACGTACTCTTGTTCACAATATATATATATTATCTACTGGCGGTCGCCAGTAGGTAGTTATAGTTAGGATTGTTTTCCATAGGGAAATCGCAACATTTTATTGGGAATAACTTTGGCGCCGGTTGAGGATTCTGCCAGAAATTTTCCTCAAATTTGCCTCGCGGCTCTCCGCTCCTTCCCTGAAAGTTTGGGGGGGATTCGTCAATCGGGGGCTGAGATAAAAGGGGGGTCCCAAAACGTGTTTTCCCCATGTTAATTTCCATAGGGCAGTCGAACTCACTTTCAGCTCGAACGGCTGAATGGATTTTCACCAAACTTGGCAAAATTGTAGGGACTGGTAGCCCGATGTGCCTTTGCTATGTCTCAAGATATGTGCTCCAGAGGATTTTGAGTAATTTGCGTTTAAAAAAATATATATATCTATAGCCGCGCCCCGGTATGTGCTCCGGGGAGCGCACCGGGCGCGCTACGCGACTTGCGCACGTAAAGCTGATTGGCTCTCGGGTGTCTGTAAACATTCGAAACAGTCCGCAGCGGCCGCCATCTTGTGTCTCGGTAGGATCGAGACACAAGAGGTGGCAAAAAACAAAGGGGGAAATGACCAAAATGGGGCAGGGTACACCCCTCCTGACCCCCTAGGTTTGATGTGGGGGCCATAAAAGGGTCCCGCGGGACAAAAAAAAAAAAAAAGTTTTTCGATTTTCACGGGGGGGGGAGGGCCCGGTACGCGTACCGGGTAGCGTACCACTGGGAAAACCCAGTGAAATAGGAAAATAATAATTAAAAGTGCTTAGAGGTAGGGTAGCTCTGCATAGAGTTGTTGTGTTGTTTGGGTGTTTTAAGTACCAACATGTAGGTACCAATGATGTGTCTAAAATTTAATGTACACCGTTTCCTCTGTAGATATCTTGCATGTTGTTACAGAAGTTATTGTGGTATATGGAATCCATATCATAGTCTGTCAGGAAAGGAGAAAGAACATGGAGGCAGGAGATGAAAAAGAGATGTCAAATACACATTGGAGATAATATAGTGGGAGAAAGGAAGTAACTATGAGCAAAATTACTATGTAACATAAAAAAGTTGCACCGTATACTAGAAGTCTGACTTTACATTATAATCAATTTGGTACTAGTTTATGAATTACATATAAAAATGAATAATGACTCGAACAATTTTTGATTATTAAATATAAATTAATTTTTCTGATTCTTTTTCCAAATTTAACAGAACTTCTAACACATTGTCGGAAATGTCCTCATTTTGAATCAGCGAATCTACAGCTTCTACAAATTGAACTAATTCATTGTCCCGTGATTCATCCATGAAATCTAAGTCATCATTGACTTCAATAAATTTCAGTGTTGCTCTCCAGAACAATTTTGAAGGAAATATTCTGCTCTGCTTCCATTTTCTTGCTGTAATTTGCATAAAAAATAAATATATCAGTAGAGATAGGGCACTGTTGGGTTTAAGTTCAGACAGGTAGTTTTGATTTTTTAACAGTGAAGTTATCTTTGGGCAGTGTATGGTATCGGGGTGGAAGTAGAAATATAAACAAGTGTATATCAAAAAGCCTAAGTAAATTCATAATTATACAAGACAAGCCTAACTCCATCCATAACTATAACAGAGAAGCCTATCTCAATCTATAACTATTACAGAGGGATAGTATATAACTATCAGAAAATGTTTTCCAAATTAACTTAAAGTGCACAACATACTTCAGTTTTCAAAAAAACATTTTACCTTTGAAAAAGCAGTTTAAGTTCTCAGTGAAAATCCTTTTGAAATGTACTTCAGGAAGTGGTAGTCAAAATGGCTGTGTTTCCCTCTCTTTCTTTATATATATTCATGTACATAACCAATCAAAATGTCATGAAATAATAGTAGAAAATGAAAGTAACATTTTAATTGGTTGTAAATTCTAACACTTCAGATGTATTTTTGTCAAGTAATTTACCTCAGGATATTTAGAGAGGGCTACAGGCCAAATGGCTCAATGGAATTCCACCAAATTTGGGAAAATGGTAGGGACTGGTATGTAGTATGGTCTATTCTATATTTGGTGAAAGTGTCTCCAGTGGTTTTTATGTAAATTAACTTTTAAAAAATGTTGGGAGTGCTTCCCGGTGCGCGCCCCGGTACGCGTACCGGCAGCGCTACGGGAATCCTCTATTTTGTGTTTCGGTCGATTTAAGACAGAAAATGGAGGACAAACAACGTTGGGAATGGGTATAAGGGGGCACGGTAGGGACTCCCTGACCCTCTAGGTTTTCTGATGGGGTCTTAGGAGGCCCATATAGGCGGGAAAAAAAAAATTGCGGGGGGAGCGCCCGGTACGCATACCGGGAAGCGTACTTTTGTGAAAAATAGTGAAAAAAGTTAGAAGATAATCATTTGGAGTGATCAGAGGTAGGGTAGCCCTGAAAAGAGCTTTTGGGTTCTGTGGCTGATTTATGTACCTACAAGTAGGTACCAATGCACAGTCTTATATTCAGGAGGAATATTCTATTCCCCTCATCTGAGAAGTGCACACCATCTGCTCTGTAGATATCTTGCATGTTATAACGCAAGTTGTTGTATATTGAACCCATTCCATAGTCTCTCATGTAAGCAGAAACAGGTTTATTCACGTGTTTCCGTGCTTTCTCAAATTGTGGACAAAATTGGTTGGACCACTTCCATTTCTGTCTTTGACATATATTGGAATATACCATGGCAGTTTGTGGAAAAAGTGTCATCAATTGCCCAAAGGTGTCCTTTAAAAGCATCTCCAGACCTACCCCAGTCAAAGTGCCTAGGTCATTTCCACCACAGTGCAAAATTATGAGGTTAGGGTGGGCAGATGGTAAAAGGTTTTCACCAATGGTATCAATTGATGACATCTCAATCCTCTTTGGCCAATCCATTTGATGTGCACATTTGGTAAATCAAGGTTGTGAAAATTTCTGGTAGCTGCATACCTTTGAGCCCAGTGAATGTAGCTATGTCCAATAATCCAGACAGAGTACATGGTGAGAGGAGGTTCTGGTGCAGTCAGACGAAGTGTAGGAATGAAATGGCAGTTGGAACAGTAGTAGTTTGCAAAAAAAACTGTGGAGTTTCAGTGCTCTTGAATGACAAGCAATGATTGGTGGATTCAGATAGTTGAAAACTGAAAGTTAGGGTGCATGGTTCTGTTGTGTGAAAGAAGTCATTTGAATGGTTAAGAAAAAGTCATTTAAAGAAAGATTGTAGTGGATAAGCTGGTGTATTGAGAGGTCAAACATGCTTGCTGATTTGATTTGCAACATTGTAGAATAAACTTTTAACCCTGGGAGCTCAGTGAGGAGGGAGTTGCTATGGTAACAGGTAGAAAGGGCTGAGGGGGGGAAGGGTGTTGATTTGAAAATAGAGAGGGAAGAGTTTTGATTGGTTACCATGAGGAATATGGGTGTAGAATTAGAGGTTTTCTGTGCCGTTAATGGTTGCAGTGCCTGGAGAACATACCTTTTGCTCTGCTAAAGAAATATTGGTGTGTGTATCTGACACTGTTCTCAATCTCCTAAAGCATTTGTAAAGGTGAGTTATGATTCATTTAGATAGAGAGTTTAGATTAAGAAGCACATTGATTTTCTTTGCTGTTGGTTTGTGTGATGCTTTTTGAAAAAGCATGGTTTCTATATTTGTAAAATAGAGAATTTGTATTTTGTGAAATAGTGATGTTTCAGTAGTGAAGTTGAATGGTTGTACATAGGACTTGCACTCTGTATCTAAAATGTTATTTTAAAAATCAATTTTAGGGTACATCAATGGGTTTCAGTAGTGAAAATGAATGCTTGTACATAGGACCTGTGTTCTGTTCCTAAAATGGTAATTGAAAAACGATTTTAGTGCAAATCAATGGGTTTCAGTAGTGAAAATGAATGCTTGTATATAGGATCTGTGCTCTGTTTCTAAAATGTAAATTGAAAAACGATTTTAGGGCAAATTAATGGCTTTCAGTAGTGAAAATGAATGCTTGTACATAGGACCTGTGTTCTGTTCCTAAAATGGTAATTGAAAAACGATTTTAGTGCAAATCCATGGCTTTAACATTTTTAAGAAGGAATAAATAGTGTGTGCTTAATTACATAAAAATATTTGAATCTTTTACAAACATGTTACCTGTTTTACCTCAGATTGGGAAGCAGATTGAGTTTCTTTGCTGTTGGTTTGTTAAATTTTTTGGGTAATGCTTGGTAGGAATGTTTGCAAGAGATAGGAAATGTATTTTGTAAAATAGTGACTTTTCAGTACTGAAATGGAATGATTGTACATAGGACTTGCACTGTGTTTCTAAAATGTTATTGAAAAATCGATTTTGGGGCAAATTAATAGCTTTTACATTTTTGAGAAAGAATAAAAAATGTGTGCATGATTAAATAAAATAATTTGAAGCTTTCATAATCATGTCACCTGTGTTAACTCAGATTAGGAAGCACACTGAGAGCCTTATTTATGAAAACAGCGATGCATCACTTTTCACTGTGCACTCCTTGTGACACCAATGATGCATTATATTTAATGTATGACGCATCATGTTTCTAGGACTTACAGATAAGTCAGTATTTGTGATGTATCTGTAAGCGCAAAAGTGACGAAATGCTGGAGTGTGTCACAAAAATGACGCACCTCCAGCAATGCATCCTTTCACATGGGGCTTTCCCCATGTGAAAGCGTTTGCCTCAGTCTTACGCCTGCTGTTAGGCAGGTGCAAGGTGTCCTAAAAGTGACGCAGTGAAATCTCATAGATTTCACTGCGTCACTATTACGAGGCTTTCTGCGGGGAATGCCCCCTCTGTGTACATTACACCTGACAGAGATATAATGTGGCGCAGAGGTTTAAAAAGTGACGTATCTATCTACATGCGTCCCTTTTTAAATATGGCGCAACAAGGCACATGTTTTATGCCGCCGATGCGTCACAAAAAGTGACGCATTAGCAGTGGAAAACTGATGCAGGGCTTTATAAATGAGGCTCATCTTTTTTTTGCACTCTACTCCAGTTTAGTCCTGTCCACTGCACTCTTGGACACAAGCCTCACCTTTTGTGCTCCCCTGGACAGGCTTCATCACATCTGCACTCCTGCTTAGGCCTCATAATCTTTTTTTAGAATAATATTTGAAAAACAGAGAAAAGGTCATATGTATAAGCTTTTCATTACACTAGTAAAACATTTTTGTGGCAAATTAATGAGTTTTACATTTTTGAGAAAGAATAAATAGTGTGTGCATGATTACATAAAAAAAATTGACCTTTTCACAATCATGTCACCTGTGTTACCTCAGATTAGGAAGTAGATTGTGCAGATGAGGTGAGGCATGTCCAGAGGGACAGAGGAGGTGAGGCCTGTGTTCAAGACTGTAGTGGGATAGAGGCTTTTCTTCGAGAGCGTAGGTGGTGAGACCTGTGTCTAAGAGTGCAGTGGACTAGGCTTCATGAAGCCTATCCCCCACTGCACTCTTAGACACAGGTCTCAAGTTCTTTGCACCCGTGGACAGATCGCTCTTCTACTACACTCTTCAATAGAGGCCATACCTATTGTGCACCCCTAGACAATCCTTACCTCATCTGCAACCCTGAATAGACTTCAACTAATTGGCATGCTTAGACAAGTCTCAGCTTATTTACACCCTTGGACATGCGTCACCTCATCTGCACCTACTTACTATCAATTATACTCAATACATTGAGGCCTGTTCAGAGGACAGATGATGTAAGGCTTGTCCAAGGGTGAGAGGAGGTTAGTCCTCTCCACTGTAGTCATGAACACTGAATGCTTGTACATAGGACCTGCACTGTGTGTCTAAAATTTTATTTAAAAAACAATTTTGGTGAAAAACAATGACTTTTAGTTTTTTGAGAAGGAATAAATAGTGTCTGCATGATTAAATACATATATGTCATCCTTTCATAAAAATGTCACCTGTGTTACCTTAGATTAGGAAGTAGATTGTGTAGATGAGGTGAGGCATGTCCAGAGGGACAGACGAGGTGAGGCCTGTGTTCAAGACTGTAGTGGGAGAGAGGCCTTTCCTGGAGAACATAGATGGTGAAGCCTGTGTGTAAGAGTGCAGTGGACTAGACTTCATGAAGCTTATCTCCTACTGCACTCTTAGACACAGGTCTCACTTTCTTTGTGCCTGTGGACATACCGCTCTTCCACTACACTCTTCAATACAGGTCTCACCTCTTCTGAACCCCTGGAGAATCCTCACTTGATCTGTAACCCTGATAGACCGTTTGCTTTTTGTCATTGCTTTGTTGTTTGATAATAGTGGTCTATAATGTGCTATTTTTTTTCTGTTTCTTTAACACAGATTGAAATCAAGATTTCAAGAGTAAGGAAAGATGCCCTCAAGGCAAAGGAGAAGGAAAGATGAAATACGGTTACAAACAAAAACAGCATCGGAATTTCAGCAGTCCTCCACAACAAAGACTTCAAAAAACAGGAAAGAAGCTCCTGGTAAGATAACTAAGTCTTTCTTACGGAACATATGTACAACAAAAAAAAATGTTGGACAGCATGTAGAAAAAGAGAAGGAGAGAGTAAGTTTGAAAAGGAAGGACAGGCCCTCAAAAAAATCTTACTACTGGAGCAGGAGAGAATAATATGTATCGGAATAGAAGGCAGAATCAGTTTAGAGACATTCGTAAACGAATGTTTCGCAATAGGGTGGTTTTAAATTTGTTAAAAAACATTAGGAAAAGAAAATAGAGAGCTGCTTTTTATAAGAAAAAGGAAAGTGTAGAGAAGATTGTTGATCAGGCTTTTGAAGTTAAGAAAAAATTATTTATTTTAATAATCAATAGAATTAGGACACTTAACAACACAATTGATGTCTTTAAATCAAACAGTAGATGGAAAAGAGTAATTAATCGGACTAATTTTTGTAAAGTTTTTTCAGGAGAATGGATGCACAGTTCAAGTTGTGAGCCATTTTTTTAATGAGGAGAGTTACTCTCAGGAGAATGATTTAGTGCATGCAGTTTACACCAGTGGTCGAGCATATGAGGTGAAAGACGGTTGTCCGATTGAAAAAGAGAAACTTGTGCCTAGAGAACCAGAAGAGGTGTTAACTGATGAGGTTTTAGGGAGACATACTAAGGGTCCAGTGTACACTTGGAAGTGTAGTAGTATTTGTAGTGTGCGACAGGAATCAATTGATTTGTTTTGTAATTTCTTACGTACATATAGAAAATGAAGTTGTTGCAAGATTTAGATCCTTGCAGAGTGAGAGAAAAGACAGGTTTGCAAGGCCATTCACTGGCTTGTCTTTCTAGAAAAGCCTGTCAAAGTGTTTTTCATCATTTTAGGATGTTAGCAGTGCATCATACCAAAATGAGGAAATTAGTGAGAATGTTGTATTATGCAAAAAGTCCAGCACTTAAGCTTAAACAATTAAACAGTGCTCTTTTGCATGGAACTGAATTAGATGTGAAGAAGATTTGTGAAGAAATTGAGATTTATTATTTTGGTGAAAAAGGGGACAGTGTAGAAATTGACACAGAAATTCAAGGTATTGTGGAAGACAATGTACAGATTTCAAGTACAGAAAAGTTTGACCAGGAAATTACCAGGTTTAAGGTGAAATCAAGTGAAAGGCCGACTTGTGTGTGTTGTTGACGAACTCATAAGCATCAAACTAGATTAGTTGATTTATACGTAAAAAGTGAAAAGATAAATAATTATGAGTGGAAGGATTTTGCTACTTATTTGTGGGTGGAGAATGGTTTTGATTTAAGTTCTGAACAGCGTATTTGTAAATATTGTTATGATAAATTAAATCAAAACAGAATGCCTGCTAGAGCTGTTGATAATAATCTGGAGTTGGTAGACATGCCTCCTGAATTGATGGATTTAAATACATATGAGTCTATTTTGATTCAATGTGTCCATCCTTTTCAGGCTATTGTTCGCATGGAGCCTAAGATAGGGAAATTGCCTCCTTCAGATTTACAGAGAGGATTAAAGGGAAGAGTTGTTTATTTGCCTCTAGATTTCAAGAAAAATATCGATACCATTGGTGTACAGAAAGTGGAAGAGGAACCTCTGGTTATTCTAGTTAATGGGGTTCCGACAAAGAGTAAGAAAATCTGGCAAGATTTAGTGGATGTTAGGAAAGTCAAAAAGGCAACGTTGTATTTGGTCAAAAACAATGAGTACTACAAACATGTATGTGTTGAAGCAGAGGAAACAGCTGCAGATGAAGACAGTGATTGTTCAGCTGGCCAAATTGAAAAAGTTGATGTATCAAGAAGTGAAGAAATATATGAACATTATACTGTTCATCCTTTGCATTCCAAAGAAGTGATGGGGAATGCAATTGACTTGTTTCAAATGAAAGCAGCAAAAGGAAGTCCCATTAGTGTATGGGAAGAAAGTTTGGAAGCTCGTTGTTTTCCACATTTATTTCCAACAGGTCGAGGTGGATGACATGACGATCGACCACTTCAAATTCCTGCATTGAACTGTAAGATTATATGCTGAAGATCCAAGGTTTCGTCAATGCATTCCCTATTTGTTTCATCTACTGTATGAAAGTGACTTGTCAGGGCTTTCTTATGCAGTAAACCATATCCTGAAAAGTGGAGCACATTTCCAAAATGTTTCGGCGAGGGACTTTATGGAGAAAGTGAATCTGCAAGATAATATTTTGGAATCTCATTTAATTAATCTCATGGCTTGTCAGCGTGGTACAAACAAGTATTGGTTCCGTCGTCATGGGGAATTGAAATGTATGCTAAGAAACTTAGGAACTCCTACATGGTTCCTCACTCTTAGCTGTGCCGAGTATGCATGGGACGACTTACTTCAATTTCTACTAGAGGCAAATGCAAATATTCAAAATATAGAATTCAAAACTGCTGGAGAACTGTGTTCTTTGGATCCAGTGAATGTATGCAGATATTTCAATCATAGATTTGAAGCTATGATGTCTTTTATTACCAACAAAAAAAAATCCTCCCCTTGGAGAGGTTTTGGATTTCTTTTGGAGAAAGGAGTATCAAGCGAGAGGTGCTCCTCATATACATATGTTGTTGTGGATTAAAGATGCACCCAAATTTGGAACAGATTCGGATGAGACAGTGATGAGCTTCATTGAAGAGTATTCAACATGTGCTGTTCCGAAAACTACCGAAGAAAACAGTTTAAGGCAACAAGTTTTACGCTTTCAATCCCATTGTTGTGGAAAGTACGGTCGTCGAAAATTCAGAAACAAGGACAAGTTGTACACAAAATGTCGTTTCGGCTTTCCACGACCAGTGATTTCTAAAGGAAGAGTAAATAATTTGATGTCTTCTCTGCGACATACTGTGACGAGGAAATCACCAAAAAATACATACAATTTAAAAAGAAACGAAGAGTCCAAGTACATCAACGACTACAACCCAGTGATTTTGTCCATGTGGAATGCTAACATGGATATTCAATTCGTTGCTGACAACTCTATTGCTGTGGCTCGATATGTGACGTCTTACATCACAAAAAAAGAAAAGACAGAACTGAAGGAAATGTGGGAGGACATTTCACATGAAAAGAGTCTAAGTAAGAAATTATATAGTTACAGTATGAAGATGTTGTCGCATCGAGAAATTGGAGCATATGAATGTTCTGATCGATTGTCATCAGCAAGTCTCTATGCCAAATCTAGAACCATCATTTGGATAAGTCTAGGTATTGCTGCAACACGAAACCGAGTTTTGAAATCTGTACAAGAGATAGAGTATTTGGCGGAGTAAGAACCAAAAAGCACAGATATTTTGAAGACTAACATGTTGGATACATACTATCCAAATAGAAGTCCTCACCTTGAGAACGCTTGTCTCTATGAAGTTCTGCAAAGATATATTTATAAGAGGAACATCAGAGAAGATATCAATAATGGAATATATGCTGTCATTGGATGTGAAGGATGTCTAGTGAAACAGAGAAAAGGTCATTTGATTAATCATCGAAAATTGAGTTGTGAAAATCCAGATAAAAGAGAATTTTACTATTTGGCTCTTTTGCAACTCTTTAAACCATGGCGTAAAGAAGAGGAACTACTTGGAGATTTTCTCTGTTATGAAGACTCTTTTAATGCAACCAAGGATACCAAAGAATGTCCTGTTTTTCCAAATTATCTGCAAATGTTGAATGAAGAAATAGAGCAAGAAGCAACAATTGCTGCAGAGATTGCGAGAGACAGTTCTCAAGACAGTCAGAGTTCTGCTTCATTGAGTCAGGATCCACTAGGCGGACCAATTATCCAAAATGAAGCTGCCACTGCCATGGATGAGGTGGAAAGAGCTATGGAGCAAGCTCAAGGGGATGTAATTAATTTAGAAGATTTGGTGAAACAATTAAACCTTGAGCAGAAACAGATATATGACGAAGTCACAGAAGAGGTTGAACATGGATTCAGTCATGAGAAGAAAGAGTGCTCATGTACATCATTTAAGCCTGTCCGACTGTACGTGAGTGGGGAAGCGGGAACTGGGAAAAGTTTTCTGATTAAAGCAATTGCAAGGACTGAATCACCGCTGTCTTGTGTTGTTACCGCTCCAACTGGGCTGGCAGCATATAATATTAAAGGGATTACTTTACATCGTTTACTGATGCTGCCAGTGGAGCATGATAACAAATTGCAATACCACAAGCTATCTGGAGATGCGTGTTGTGAAGTTTCGAGAATCCTGAAGAAAATGAAACTTATCACTGATGAAGTAAGCAAGGTCTCAAATCTAATGCTTGCTTTTGTGCATTTGAGAATGCAAGAAATTCTTAGAACAGACTATGATGTCTTATTTGAGGAAAACACATTATCGTTTTTGGAGATCTACTGCAGTTGACTCCAGTGAAAGGTCAACCAGTGTTTAAAATGGTCACGCATGAAGATACCAGGAAGTGCCTAGGAAGCATTGGAAACGTTAATATATGGTTAAATTTCAAATATGCAGAACTACTCCAAAAAAAGCGACAGGCAAAGGATGAAGATTATAAAAATATTCTACAAGATTTAAGAATCAGAAAAATAAGTCAGCATGGGAAAGAAGCTTTACATGGACGATTAATTTCCAATTTGTACCCAAATGAAAACATTCTTCCAGAGAATATTTTTAAGAAAATTAACGAGAAGAAATCTGGCATATGTTTGATGCCTACTCTGAAAGAATGTTCCATGTTCAACAACAAAATGTTAAAGTTAGAAAATGAAGAGATAGTGAAACTGGAAGCTATAGATAAAATAGAGCATATGGGAGCAACAATTATTTTGTCAGAACATTTGAAATCAAAATTGGATTCATTAGAGAAGACTATCTAAAACTGCTGGTTTTGAAAAGACTCTGAATGTGTGTTTAAATTGTCGTATCATTTTGAGAAGGGATTTAAATGTTGAAAGAGGTCTGGTAAATGGAGCAATGGGTCATGTTGTTGGTTTTGTGAATTACAAAAATAGAGATGGAATTGAAATTTTAAAAGTTAAATTTGATGGCAATGACGAAATAGAACAAATTTGTCGTTGTTCAGCTAGATTTTTGCTTGTGAAAGACTTATATGTTCGCCGAAAACAGTTTCCTGTTTGTTTGGCATATGCGGTGACAATCCATAAATCTCAAGGTTTAAGTGTAGATAGCGCTTTGGTGAACATTGGAAGTTCTGTGTTTAAAGAGGGTATGGCATATGTGGCATTATCACGAGTCAGAACTTTATCAGGATTGTACTTGATTGAGTGTGATGAAACAAAGATTTGTGCTGATCTAGATTGTGTTAAAGAATACAATAGGTTAAGAAGAGAGTATGCTCCACATTTGCCTCAATCTCCTCTGTTTGAAAAACGTGTGGTAGGCCGAAAAAGAAGAAATGAGATTAATTGCAGTGAGGTACTAGTAAAAAGGCAAAAAGTAGATAAAACTGTAATTGTAAGCAGAAAGAAAAAAGGATTCTGTTGAAGATGTTGGATTTCAGTTTGAAAACAGTTCTGGTGTCAACTGCTATGCTAATGTAGTAGATAATGTTTTTTTTCTTCAAAATTTACAAAAACAGATTGTTGAAAATCCGGATCAAACATTGTGCTGTTTATTGAATTCTGTGTTAGAGAAATGTAGCAGTGATAGAGCAAAAATAGAAAGTGTTTCAGAAATTAGAAATCTTCTAGACATATGTTCTGGTCAAAATCAATTTTCACAGATAATTCAGCAGGATTGTCAGGAATGTTTAATGTATAGGTTTGATGTATTGGAAGATGAAGGAGTAGATATAAAAAATCTTTTTAACCTTTCTTATCAATGGCAACATGACTGTGATAACTGTACTTTATCAAGTACTACTAGAATAGACACTGAAAGATTTATATATTTGACTTTACCAGACTGCAAATCAGTGTCTTTCAATAATCTGGTTAAAGCAGCTGATCACAATATGGCGTGTACCCAATGTAAGTCTGCAATGCTGTCCACATTATTTCTACAAAGTTATGGTCACTATGGCATTTTAATGTTCCAACGATGTAGACCTGATGGAACGAAATTGACAACTTCTATGAACATTTTTGTGGCTTCTCAGTTATCAATTTCAGGAAGAACGTTTGCAACTGTAGCTATTATTTATCATGGCGGTCCTTCAACAACATCAGGGCATTACACATGCTATTTAAAAAGTTGCAAAGGTTGGACCCTTTGTAACGATACTCATTTGACTTTTAAACAACGTTTGCCTTTTGACTTAAATTCATATCTAGTGTTTTTAGAACCAGAATTTAAGTAAAGGTAATTGGCCTATGAAGACGGGAGCAGTTAATAAAAGGTTAGTTTGCTATTTAAAAACGGTAATTTCAGAGTTTCTTTTAATTAATTTGAAAGTATGCTCATACATCTAACACTATTTGGCCTAAAGGAAAAGTTAAGGAATGAGCAAAGAGTCATGAGTGAAAAAAAGGAGTATATGAAAATAATGAAAATATTTCAGATGTTCTTGGAGCTTTTCTTCTAGAAAGTCGATGAAATGGAATTTTTTGTGAACAGCAGAGTACTTTCCAACGAGAAACGGACCTTCATGATATACTATTTGGCCTAAAGGAAAAGTAAGTCATTCAAAGATTAGTGTACATTTGTGATTTTTAACTTTGGATGGGTTTTTTTAAAACACAATCTTTGGGATTGTGCTTATTTTTCCCTCGCAGTAATATGATGAGTAGTTTGAACTCACTTTTTTAAGTGAAATTCAATATATTCTGAGAACAGCAAAAATAAACTATGTAACACGTTGTACAAGTTAATCTATAGTTTGTATTCTGTAATTTAAATTGTTTTCCCATTGTCTCACATTCACTTTTCTTTTTCCACCCTCTTCCAGCTTTTTTACTCACTTATAATGTCTTTCTTTCACCCTCTTTCAACCCCGTTCCTTTACTCCACTTCTTTCACAACCCCTCATTTTCATTTCAACTGTCTGCATCCCCTCTCTCCCTTGTATAACTTTTCAGCTTTCAGTCTCTCTGCTTTACATCCCTTTTTCGTATTTTCCTCCTTTGCTCTTTTAGTAATTCCTCTTTACTCACTCAGCAGTATTGACAAACTCTATCACTATAAATCACCCACTCTCCCTCGCTTATCTTTGTTTGCTCCTTTCTTTTGACCTCTTCTCCCTATTTTTCGTTCACTACCTCTATGTCCTCAGTGCCTCACTCTCCTTGTGTTATGTTCACTTGTGTTTATCTACCTTCTATCATTTCTTTTACAACAACTTCACTGCTCCTCTCTCATCGTTCTTCATCCCATTTCTTTTACTCTGGTCCCATTACTATCCCTCATTTCCTTTCTTTCAATGTCCTTCTCTTTACTTTCATCACCAAATTATTTTGTCTCAGTACCACTGTTTTAGTCGTCTTCTCCTCTCTTTCCTTTTTTTGCTCCCTTACTCGCTTCCTTTGCTCACTTATTGTACTCCACCTCACTCAGTTTTTCTCTTAGTGTGTCTGTCTACTAACTTCCTCACTCCATTTCCCTCAATCATTGTATATTATCCTCTCTCCCTTCATCCCTTCACTTTGACTGTTCTTCACTTACTCTGTTATCTTCTATTTCTCAATCTTCTAAATGCATCCTTAATTAGACTCTTTTCCGTCTCTGTTATTATCTTTTTACTTAATACTGTTTCCTGACTTAGTTTTGCTAACTCACATTCTTTTAGTATCTTTCGTACCTTCAGTCCATTTCTCTGTTCTTCTCTTCCTCGGTCAGTGAATCTATATGCCTCACTCTTAGTAATTTGCTCTCCTTCTATTTCTTTTTTTCTCTTTTTATCCTTCTTACTTTATTTCCCTTTTTGTGTCCTTCACTCTTACTTTATTTCTAAATACACTGTTATGATTTTTGACCTCTTCATTTGTATCTTTTAATGTAAAATACATATTTTACTGATTATAACTTATTGTTTCTTCTCTCTTTCACAGATACAAAGTGTAGTAAAATTTTTTTAATTAAAGTAACATTTATTTTATGGTAAGTATGACTAAAAAAAATTTTGTCATCACCCTTTGCTTTAAGCTCACTAATATTTTCTCAATCAACCTCACTCCTGTGTCTTTACTGTGCTTCCCTTACTTATTCTTATTCTACATGTTTACTCCCCTTTCCCTATTTCCCCTCTCATATTCAACTTCTTTCAATCCCTATTCTTTACTTCACTTACCCTCTGTTCCCTTCCTTTGCTTCTTCACTCATTCTGTTTTTCTTAATTATTTACCTTACTCCTACACACACCTCATCCCCCTCCCAACACATACACACACCTCTAACATACACCCCACACACACACCACACACAAACCTCATACACACAAAAAATCCCCCCCACACACACTTCTCACACACACACACACACACATTCCATACACACACATACATCGCACACATATACACCCCACACCCATACACTCCTCACACATTTCACACAGCCTCACCTCCACCCACACCGAAACACCCCACACAGCCACACCCACAGACACACCTTACACACCCACACCCCGACCTACTCCCTATAAGTCACACACACTGCATTACTTATCTTTCTTTGCTGTTTCACTCAAACCCATTCAGGTACTGTTTCCTTTACTCTCTTTGTCCTTTCTCTTCGTCACTCCCCATGTCTTATCCCAATTCAATTTTTCACCCTCTTTCCTTATACTAGCTGGTCTTTTCTTACCCTCCTTCACCGTTCTTCATTTATCCCGGTTTCGCCACTACCCTTCATTCTCCATTTTTTACTGTCTTTTCTTTTTCTTTCAACACCCACTCACATTTTCCCACTATCTCTACTTTAGTCTTCTTCCTCTCTCTTCCCTTCTTTCGCTCCTTTAGTCATTTGACTTCTCACTTTCACCCTATTACACCTTCTCTGTTTTTTACTATGTAATAAACAATCCCTCTGTGTTCATCCTGTAGATTTCTTTATCTTAACATTACACTCTTTGTGTTCGTCCCTCATGCTAACTCCTTCATGAATTATTTTTTTTCTATTTTTTTGGGTACGCGTACCCCAAGGGAAAAAAATTGACAGATTCTTTAAAAATATAGATTTTTATAAATGAAAGGTAGTTCTAAAAAGAACTGATTTTTTTCTTCTTTTTGTTGTTTATATTTTTTTAATGTTTTTTTGAACATTTTGTACTTTTTTTGTCTTTTCTGAACAGTTTTATATTTTTTTTGTATTTTTTATGGGGAGAAACAAAAAACAGGGAATTGAAAACGGCTCAACTGGAGCAAAAAACAAAAAACGGAAAAAATTACTTTTTTGGGGGGCAATTGTGATTGTCACCAGCAAGGACGACGAGCTTTACGCTCTTTTCACCATAGGCGATGAGCTTGCCACATTCAATACATGTGATTCTAAAATCTGCAAATCGTGGTTGAATACAAGGCATCATCTCCGCTGTTTCTGGTCCCGATTGAGTGGGTTGCTTTCTTTTGGAGGTGGTCCTTGAATACTGGGGGAGGTTACTGGCCAGTTCCCTGATCTCTGCAGCAGAGTAGTTGTTAGGATGCTTGCGGGTTATATGTCGAATCATGGTATTATTACCAAAGGAATATTTTTTGTTTGGATTGCCCCTTGAGAGGTCCATGCCACAGATTCGACAAGTTACCTTGGCCGCATTAACTTTTTTCTTTCCCTCTGGGAGTGAAAAAAACTCCCATACAATGTGTGGCCTTGGCTTGTATGGGGTATTTTCTTCAGGCAGCCATGTTCTCTCCTCTTCCTCTTCCTCTTCCTCCTCCTCCTCCTCCTCCTCTTCCTGACCACCAATGTACTGTTGTGGTGGTCCTCTTGGTGGTGGTGGTGGTGCAGATGCTCCAGCTGTTGCAGCTACAGTAGCCATTTGAAAGTACAAAATAACTCTCTATTGCTGAAACAGGTCTTCCTCAGTCAAAGGACAAAGTCCGAATAAGGAAAAAAGGTGGGGTCTTTCATCATTTGGAAAAAACAAACTGTCCTGAACCAATGAGAAGTGTTATTTTCAGGTCACATGACCCGGGCTTTACTCATTTGGAAACCAAAACTGTTCTGCACCAATAGAAAGTGTTATTTTCAGGTCACATGACCTGACGCGCTTACGCTACGCGCCCCGGGGCGAGCCCGTAGTCGCGCTCCGGGGCGCGCCCGCGGGCGCGTAAAGACGTTGCGCGATCGTATGCGCTCGCGTGCTTCCGGGTGCGCTTACGCTGTGCGTCATAGGACGCATCACGCGTCTACGCGATACGTCACGATGTTGTTTTCGTTCGCGGGAATAGCGCTCCCGGGAAGCTCACCGGTACGCGCCCTGGGGCGCGCCGTAATATTGCGCTTACCCGTGCGTTCACCTGTACGCGCCCCGGGGTAAAAAAGAAAAAAAATTAACATAATTATACAATATAAAATTCGTTTTAATTTTTTTTATTTTTTATACATATAAAGATTTGCTATTAAAAAACCATTGAAATTCACTGAAAAAACCATAGGTTTCACACCAGTTATAGTTAGGAATTAGCATTAAAAAAAACTATTAAATTCACTGAAAAAACCATAGGTTTCACACCAGTTATAGTTAGCTGGAAGTTTTACTCGCATAAAACCATTGAAATTCCCACGTTATAGTTAGTTGGACTCACTATAACTTGCGCGTGCAATGCACTGCTGATGACGTCACATATTACATCACTCATGACATGGTCAGTGACATCACTCATGACATCACTCATGACACCATCCTTGTGACAGACTGACAGATCTCCATTCACTGTAATGTAACCCTTGAAAAACATATTCAATAACAGAAACTAAAATTTTCAAAAAAATGGAGATACCCATACCAGTTACAACATCCAATTCAATAATACGACCATCTATGTACACATCCACTCATTCACCAACAGTTCTATATAGTCACTCATACATATACTAACTCATCATATGCAGTGATACACCTATACATCCTGTTACACACCGACAGTCATCCAAAAGTTACTCACACACATACTCACACATGCAAATAAACTATTCAACATCCATTTATTTGCATATACAGCTATACACACATTACCACTTTACTTCTAAGTAAACTTACACATACTTACTCTTAAACAATCACTTATAGAAACACATACTTATTTACTCTGACATACACTCAATTATATACATCAACATTCACATATACTAGATTAAAACATTAGTTACTAATAAAGACACTAGTGAGACAGTCATTCACTCACTAACACACACATATACACACTCATTCACCCATTCACTCCTGCACATATGCTGTCTTCAGAACACATAGAAACAGAGAGTCAGTCATTCATGCATCTATGTGCTAAGTAATACCCCCACCAAACCATATACACACTCATACTGATATTAGAAAAAACATCTAATAACCCATATACATACATGTGTAGATACTCACCAACCCATGCAGCTACTTATACACAAAGTGAAACACTAATCCATATATTTAAATATTTAAACATTACTCACTAGTCAGTCAAAATACTTTATTTCGATAAATCAATATCATAAAAAGACAATAGCACTATACAAATATTCACACCAAAAAAATGCATAATGAATTAATTAATACAGAATAAAATCATGATTCATTTACACAATCTATATATTTACAAATGAGGTATAAAAAATATTTTCCATTATAAATACATGTTAAAATAGATTAAAATATCATAAAAAGAGGTCAGTTAGGTCGGTCATCATAATCACATACAAATTACAGTAACACGAGACAGTTTCATAGAATAGACTGTTCCTATAGTATAGACAATATACAATTACATTCGTTACAGAACCATGGTAGAAGAATTATTGATCATATTCCTCTTTTTTATCCTAACAGCCCCCACTAAGAAATTGGCAACATGGAACATAATCCTTGGGGTCTGCAATAGCTGTAAAAACAGAAGAGCTGGCTTAACCTGAATAAACCCTGCCTCTTTCAGAATAGGGATCAGGTATTTTGTTCTTACTGCCGTGTAGTGTCCACAGAACATCAAAAAATGCAATGTGTTCTGGGTCGAAAAGTTATCACAAGTACACGGCATTGCATTATCTGGGGTGCTCCAGGTTGGAAAGTGTCCGAGGTTCAAATGGATCAAATTAAAACGAAAACGGGTTAAAAGAAAACGGTGATAAGGTTTATTCACAGTCGTTTAATACAATTCGGGGCCAGCTTGGTGCTCATAATAATGCTAGCCCTCACCGTTGGTTTCTCTAGTTCCATTTGTTTCCTCTCCAAACTTAGCAGTTCTCCCATCATACCTTTAATCAGAGCAATGTCCTTAGTTGTTATGGAGGCCGGGGAAAAGAAGAGCTCTGGTCTCCCTAGCTTTACAAGACTGTCTTTGATATAAGCTAGCCACGGGATTTTATTTACTCTATCTAGCTGCAAACAGTCTTTTAGTATGCTGTGGTTGAGGGGAATTTCTTGGTTCAACCAAGTCTTTAGCCATGCTAAAACAGGAGCCACTTTAATGAAATCTGTGATATATCCTACTCCTAATTCAGTGTGGATTGTATATGTTGGAGTGGACTGTGGGACTGAGAGAACAGCTCTTAAAAATTTGTTCTCGGTGGTCTGAATAATATCCGGGGAACAGTATCCCCAAATTGCACTCCCATATGTGGCCACAGCAAGACATTTCGCTTTATATATTTTTATTAATGTTGCTATTGGCCTAGCTCCCAATTTTTTCGCAAAACCCTGTAGTGCAGAGGCTGATCTTGCGAGGGAAATGTTACTATTTTTTAACTGGGGACCCCAAGTGCCTCTCTCATCAAATGTAATCCCCAGGTATGGAAAGGTGGCTACTCTACATAGCTCTTGCTTGCCACATGTAAATGTTTTTAAAAACTTATTCTTATTTCCCTTGCCCATTATCATAATTTGAGACTTCCTTACATTTATCTTTAGGTCCAAAGAACCCATGAAGTCTTCAAAAGCATCCAGGAGGCGTTGGAGTTCAACACCAGTCCGTGAAAGCAAAACGGCGTCATCCGCGTATAGAAAAACTGGAATTCCAAGTTCACCTACACGAGGGACGGCGAGAGTTGCCGCCTTTAAAGCTGGTTCCAGGGCGTTTATGTAGATGGTAAATAGGAGGGGTGCCAATATGCACCCCTGCCTGACCCCCCCTTTCGGATTTAAAATGACTCATACAACGACCCTCCGGGGTAACTCTAACTGATGCTATGAGATCAGTATGCAAGTCCGCTAAAAGATTAACGAGCGCCCTATCCAGGCCCATCTCAATTAGGATTTGCCACAATTTTGAGCGATTTACAAGGTCAAAAGCAGATGAGAGGTCCATGAACCCCAGGTACATGGACCCCTCCTTAGCCCTTGTGTATTTATCTACCAATAAGTGCAGATTAAGACCTTGGTCTAAAACCATACTGAACATTTGATAGAACCCCTTTCTCATTTAACCAATCATTCAGTTTGGATAAAATAACCCGGACCAATATTTTCACCGATGAGTCAATCAGTGAAATCGGTCTATAACAGATGGGGTCTTGCCTATTTCCTTTTTTAAAAACCGGTATGATAATAGATTTTTTCCAGGAGGCCGGGGATATTGTCCTGTTTGAGAACGTTAAAAACATTACATAAAACTTTAGACCAAAATTTCGGGGCACATTTGAAGACATCTCCTGGTACCCCATCGGGGCCCGGTGCCTTGTTTTTCAGAGTCAACTCTATTGCCCTTTCCACTTCTGCTGCCTCAAAATTGATGGCAAGAACCTCTGCATTACGTAGTTCCACTACCTCTACTTCAGGGGTTACAATAGGGACAACTGCGCTACTAATTCCAGCATAGATCTGTTCAAAGTGATGGATCCAGCCCTCATCTGGGATATTCGCATCAAGGAGGGTATTCTCATCATCGGAAAAGACTGGCTGATTTATGATTTTCCAAAATAAGCCACTATTTTTTAGTGTTCCAGGGTCAAGAAGTTGGTCCCATGCTGTATCTTTCAAATCCCTTTTTCTTTCAAAAATAGCTTTTTTGTATGCAGTCCTTGCTCTAGTTATTTCAGCACGATTTTTAAGCATGGCTTTCAGTGCTTTAAGTAACTCCCAATGCGCCTTCGTACATCTTTTGTCGAACCATCTTTTTCCCAAGAGTGGCTTCTGCCTAGAATCAATCTGTAAACTGTGGTTAATTTCTAAGCAGATATTATCAAACGCCAATATAACCTCTTTGTTTCCAGTTGGATTCGCTAAGCATATTGCAACTTCATCCTCCACTTTAGACAAAACCTCTGGAAGAAATGTATCAGGAATTATTTTTGTCCATTTTAACCTGCGCTTCTGATCTTTAACGGCAACATTTAGTCCCCCTCTATGTATCACCATTTTTAATGAAAGTAAGTCTGTATGCCTCACTTCAAGTAAAACAGGATTATGATCACTAAACACGGATACCTCTGTATAATAGTTTATCACATTATTCAACAAAAAAGAAGACATAAAAATATAATCTATAATGGTGCCATCATCATTTCCTTTAAAGGTAGGGGACCTACTTGTACCCTTCCCGCAGCCTGTCTCATATAGGTTCCATCTTGCAAGAAAGATTTCAAGTAACTCTCCTCGCCTGGTGTGTTCCATGTGGGTTGATAAGGAGAGGGGAGGACCTTCATCATCCTGGCTCATACATGGCAGGGTGCAAGGGTGGATATTAAAGTCCCCTAGTAATATTAATTCGAAAGTATTTACATTTGCACTATAGACTGACAGAAATGTGTCCAGTACTTCCAGATTTTGACTGGTACATTCATTTGCGTTAGAATTATAAAAATTAACAAAAAGAAACTTGGCCTTATCCTGAGTGGAAAGTTCAACAATCAAACAATTTTCACATCCCGAAAAACACTCAACTAATTTGCCTTTTACATCCAATTTGAAAAGGGTTAATAAACCTCCCTTGGCTCTTCCTGCAGCACTGCCAATTGCAGGATTACAAAAGTAGCTGTAACCATCCAAAGAAAAACTATTAAATTGATCCCATGACTCTTGTAGGGCAATAATGTCAAAGGATTTCAATGTCTTTAACCAATCGGCATTTCCAATTTTATTCTTTATACCAGCTACATTCCATGTAGCAATTCTTAGTGCCGGTGATTGGTCAGTGCTCCCCATGGTAATAGGCAGTCAATCGTTTTCCTCTAGTGAGGATAAAGCTGTATAACGATTGTATAACGGTAGGGTATAATCAAATTGCCTATTTGCTAACTGATAATACGTTTCCCCATTAGTTTGACATTGTTGGGCATTTGGAACATTTGGAACACGACCTACCACCTCCCTTCTGTGCCCATTTGCTGGATACCTATGCTGAGGTGGTGTTGAACATTTCGTGTTATCCAAATGATTATAGAAAAAGCCAAGGGGTCTAGCACATACAGAGTTTTCCTCAGTTGGTAAAGATGCTGCTCTGAGGAGGACTGTTGCCACGTGTTGGGGATGCTTAAAATTCACAATAATACAATCCCCTCTTGATCCCTTTCTAGTGTTGCCAATCCAGCTGACTCTGCGAGTAGATATTATATAATTTGAAAATGCCAAAGGAAACCCACAATTCCTGTTTAGCCATGCAAGTGTTTTATTTTTTAAAGCTGCATGGGTTTCTAGTCTAGAGTCAGTCAAACAAGAGTCAACCTCTGGAACATTTATTAATACCACTGTATATGGAACGCACTCCGGTGGAAGGTTTACAGGGTTTTTCCTCCTAGGCCTACTTCTCCCGCCCATTTCTCCCCCAGCTACGGAGTTCTGACTAACAGTATGTAATGTAGCTGGCTGTACTGATGGTTGTACTATTGGTGTTCTCCCCGGAGGTACAGTAGAGGGTGGAATTTTCTGTGAGCGTGAGGCTGGAGTGTTCTGTGCAGTGACCGCTGACCCTGTATCCCTGGTACTAACAGATGTACCAAATGTACCAACAGGAGCAGGTGCTGCAACCCCGGCTATGGTATTTCCAGTAAAGATAAAGGGGCCAGACGGGGGGCTTGTAGATGTACGAGTCCGAGCCATATGGGAATCTAAGAGGCCCACTAATCTAGAGACCTCTTGAACAACCTGCTCTAATTTAGCCACCCACTGCTTCTAGTTTTGACTCGAAGATGGTTGCCAGAAGCTCTATATGGTCAGGGTGTAAAATATTTTCCTCAGCGTTATTTGTGGGTTTTAATATACTTCCACCACTGTGTGATGTAATAGGAGAAGTACCTGACTTTTTTGACTTCCGGCCCACCACCCTTTTAACAGGAACCTTCCTACATGCCCGCACCATTCTCCAGACCGGCGAATGGGTTGGTGATTGCACTGGGGAGGGTGTTGGGCTCAGACTAAGGATAGAATCAATTGTAGTTACCCGCTCGTCTGGTGTTATCGTGATGGATACATCACTGGTGATATTGACGTTAGGGTTATTCACACAAGTGTCTGGGAGAAGCAATGGGGAAGTGGACGAGCTCAGCCCTATCTCTTCTGGGCTTGCCCTGTTTAATGATAATCGCCTTTCTTTGTTTATTTTATTAACTACCTTGACAAGATAGTTATCTATTGTCCTTGTATCATTAACGGCCGCTGGTTTTGCTACTCTGGGCTTTGACATGTTAGAATCAGAGATACTAGACACAAATAAAGATGACTAACAGTGTCTCTGTTGAAGGGAATGACAGTTCTATATAGTGTTTAAGGCCAAGAAGCAAAAATCACTTAAAATCTATGAAATAATGTTATTTCTTACAGTTAGTCCTGAATCCTGGGAGAAAGGCCAAAGTCCGTGGCCCGGCCCGGCCTCTTCTGGCCCCTGACGGCCACGCCCTAGTCCCGAGCTTCTCCCGGCGCGTGCCCACGCGCGTCCCGAGGGACTGGCGCTGATTTTATGCGCCTCCTGGCGCTGCTGAGGGCGTCACTGGTGGTGGGTGGGCCCCGGCGGAGCCAAGCCCGGCCGGGGAGTAGGCGGAGCAAGGCCCGGCCCTGAGCTGCTGGTGCTGCGGCGCTACTGGCGGAGCAAAGCCCGGCCACGGAGAAAGCTGCAACCGTAGATATATCTCCCCCCAACAGTCAATCCATCATCAAAGTTCGTTTAATGATCACTTCCAATCAATGATCCTCTTTTTCAAGAAATATCAGTTCATCCGATGATACATCATGATTCTTAGTATAATACTAGGTTCATCAATGATCCCAATGCATTTCGGGCATAATGTCTGCCCTTCGTCAGGGGATAATTAGTAAAACGGCTGTGCGAATTCTTCAAAGGACTGCCAGAAGTTACGTGAACTGGTGCCAAAAAGTGTCTCCACCATTACTCACTAATATATGTATTCATTAAGATACACTTAATAAGCCAGTTAACCTATTTAAAAAAAAAAAAAAACATCCATGTAAACACTTATTTAAAAATGTATTCTTCCATCAATTTTTACATACACCTATATAAAACATATTTATTTTTCAGAAAGACACACATTCACTGGATGGTGTCATGAGTGATGTCATGAGTGATGTCACTGACCATGTCATGAGTGATGTAATATGTGACGTCATCAGCAGTGCATTGCACGCGCAAGTTATAGTGAGTCCAACTAACTATAACATGGGAATTTCAATGGTTTTATGCGAGTAAAATTTCTAGCTAACTATAACTGGTGTGAAACCTATGGTTTTTTCAGTATATATATATATCTCATCACAACAAGTTGCCTGCTGTAGGAAGGACCACCATCAGGTAAGATTATGCCATAATTTTATTCAAGGTAGCGGTGCGGGGAGACAATCAAATCCGCTGTTCATAAACCAACTGTCCCGATTGATTTCATGATTTTTCACTTCTTCAGGGGTTGTGGCTTGAGCAAAGAATGAGCGGCAATGTTCGCAGCACCACAGGTATTTTAATAGATTCCGCCGCTGTGGGCGTAGCTACCCCAGTGGCCTGTGGTCTTCGTAGTGCCTTGATATTACTCCAGTGAGCTGCCGTTTCAATTCTGCTCGTAAAAGAAATAATAATCCATGTGGATTGCGGCGTTCAGCTGTCTTGACTCGCACCCACTGCTCAACACCATGAATATCGGCTTCTGACGTCTTTTATGAACACGCCGATGGCGCGCCCACAAGACTGCTGGAACGGCAGCTGGTCCTTTTCCCGAGGCTCAGGCAAGCTGCTAAACACCATCACAACAAGTTGCCTGCTGTAGGAAGGACCACCATCAGGTACGATTATGCCAAAATTTTATTCAAGGTAGCGGTGCGGGGAGACAATCAAATCCGCTGTTCATAAACCAACTGTCCCGACGCGTTTCATGATTTCTCACTTCTTCAGGGGTTGTGGCTTGAGCAAAGAATGAGCGGCAATGTTCGCAGCACCACAGGTATTTCAATAGATTCCGCCGCTGTGGGCGTGGCCACCCCAGTGGCCTGTGGTCTTCGTAGTGCCTTGATATTACTCCAGTGAGCTGCCGTTTAAATTCTGCTCGTAAAAGAAATTAAAATCCATGTGGATTGCGGCGTTCAGCTGTCTTGACTCGCACCCACTGCTCAACACCATGAATATCGGCTTCGGACGTGTTTTATGAACACGCCGGTGGCGCGCCCACACGACTGCTGGAACGGCAGCTGGTCCTTTTCCCGCGGCTCAGGCAACCCGCTAAACACCATCACAACAAGCTGTGTTGACGGCCACGCCCACATGGGCGGGGACAATTTGTTCATAAGTGCTTAAAAAAACTGCAGCGCTTTTGTATGTCTCTGAGATGCCCGCAGCCCTTGACAAAGTGCTTCAGCGCACGAAACGCGTTGGGCAGGACAGCAAATTATGGCGAGACATTCTGCTGCTTGGCACCGTACGCGGATGGTACGCGTACGGTGCGCGTACCCTCGCGATTTTTCGAAAAAAACCAATTCTTTTTTTTGGCCTGGGGGGCCTTGTGGGCCCCCTGAGCAGGCCTAGGGGGTCAGGGTGCTTCTACCCTGCCCCCTTTTTGAGTTCGACAAGTTTGTTTTTCTGCTTTCCTGTGCCTCAGTCTACCGAGGCACAAGATGGCTGCCAACAATTTCTGTTTTGGAATGTTCACAGACAGTAGCAGCCAATCAGCATGCATTTCACAGGAAAGCAGCATGCTCATTGGCTGTCAACACTTCTAACCAGGAAGTGTGGGCATTCATCTTGTGCTAGGTATACCGAGACACAAAAGAAGCAGAGCTCACAGCCCACACAGGCCAAACAGCCCCCACACAGCCCCCACACAGCCCCCAGAGCTCTCACAGCCCTCACAGCTCTCACAGCCCTCACAGCCCACACAGCCCACACAGCTCTGGCAAAGATAATACCAGCAGCGAACAAGCACTGGCAAAGACAATAACGACAGCAAACAAACACTGGCAAAGACAATAACGGCAGCAAAGACACTGGCAAAGACAATAACGACAGCAAACAAACACTGGCAAAGACAATAACGGCAGCAAAGACACACTGGCAAAGACAATAACGGCAGCAAAGACACACTGGCAAAGACAATAACGGCAGCAAAGAAACACAGGCAAAGGCAATACCAGCAGCGAACAAACACTGGCAAAGATAATACAATCAGGGGGGGCAGGAGCACGAAAAACGGCACAATCAGGGGACAGAAGGCAAGAAAAAACGGCACAATTAGTGGGCAGAAGGCAAGAAATACTGCACAATCAGGGAGCAGAAGGCAAGAAATACGGCACTATCAGGGTGCAG
Organism: Lissotriton helveticus; assembly: GCF_964261635.1. Taxonomy (NCBI): domain Eukaryota; kingdom Metazoa; phylum Chordata; class Amphibia; order Caudata; family Salamandridae; genus Lissotriton; species Lissotriton helveticus. The sequence goes on from NC_136063.1 coordinate 520,379,425, forward strand.
AAGGCAAGAAATATGGCACAATCTGGGTGCAGAAGGCAAGAAATATGGCACAATCAGGAGGCAGAAGCAAGAAATACGGCACAATCAGGGGGGCAGAAGGCAAGAAATACGGCACAATCAGAGAGCATCTTGCTCTGGTCCAAAAATCGGATCTCTAGGGCTGCTCAGGTGGTCCCACAAGGATATTAACATATTTAAACGTTATCCGCTAATAGAATTAGCATTTTAAAAACCTTGCAAATTCACTGAAAAAAAACATAGGTTTTAGGCCTTAGTTAGGAATTAGCATTTAAAAAACCTTGCAAATTCACTGAAAAAAACATAGGTTTCAGGCCTTATATAGTTAGGAATTAGCATTAACAAAAACTTTAAAATTCAGTGAAAAAAACCATAGGTTTCAGGCCTTATATAGTTAGGTATTAGCATTTAAAAAACCTTGCAAATTCACTGAAAAAAACCATAGGTTTCAGGCCTTATATAGTTAGGAATTAGCATTAACAAAAACTTTAAAATTCAGTGAAAAAAACCATAGGTTTCAGGCCTTATATAGTTAGGTATTAGCATTTAAAAAACCTTGCAAATTCACTGAAAAAAACCATAGGTTTCAGGCCTTATATAGTTAGGAATTAGCATTTAAAAACCTTGCAAATTCACTGAAAAAACAAACACTGGCAAAGACAATAACGGCAGCAAAGACACACTGGCAAAGACAATAACGACAGCAAACAAACACTGGCAAAGACAACGGCAGCAAAGACACACTGGCAAAGACAATAACGGCAGCAAAGACACACTGGCAAAGACAATAACGGCAGCAAAGAAACACAGGCAAAGGCAATACCAGCAGCGAACAAACACTGGCAAAGATAATACAATCAGGCGGGCAGGGGCACGAAAAACGGCACAATCAGGGGACAGAAGGCAAGAAAAAACGGCACAATTAGTGGGCAGAAGGCAAGAAATACTGCACAATCAGGGAGCAGAAGGCAAGAAATACGGCACTATAAGGGTGCAGAAGGCAAGAAATATGGCACAATCAGGGTGCAGAGGGCAAGAAATACGGCACAATCAGGGGGCAGAAGCAAGAAATACGGCACAATCAGGGGGGCAGAAGGCAAGAAATACGGCACAATCAGAGAGCATCTTGCTCTGGTCCAAAAATCGGATCTCTAGGGCTGCTCAGGTGGTCCCACAAGGATATTAACATATTTAAACGTTATCCGCTAATAGAATTAGCATTTTAAAAACCTTGCAAATTCACTGGAAAAAACATAGGTTTCAGGCCTTATTTAGTTAGGAATTAGCATTTAAAAAACCTTGCAAATTCACTGAAAAAACATAGGTTTCAGGCCTTATATAGTTAGGAATTAGCATTAACAAAAACTTTAAAATTCAGTGAAAAAAACCATAGGTTTCAGGCCTTATATAGTTAGGAATTAGCATATTGAAATTGCTCCTATATAGTTCGTTGTACGGACTATATTTGGCGCACCCGCAATCCACTGCTGATGATGTCACATATTACATCATTCATGACATGGTCAGTGACATCACTGATGACATCACTGATGACATCTCAAATGACATCACTGATGACATCACTGATGACATATTAAATGACATCACTGATGACATCACTGATGACATCATCCAGTGACTGTGTGTTTCTGTAAAGTTTAAATATGTTTTACATATTGAAGAATGAGTGGATGTATAAGTGTCTGGATGAAGGATTTAGTAGGTGCGTGACTGACTGTATGAGAGTAATTAAATGTGTCTTACTGAATGCATAGGTTAGTGACTAAACTGTCTGAATGTGTGCATCAGTAGGTCTGTTATTGTGTAAGCTGCTGCATGTGTTGATCAGTAGCTATATGAGTGGCTATATAGGTTATTGATTGGTTGCCCAAGTATTTGCATGGGAGACTGAGTGTGTGTGTGTGGCTGGCTGGGAGGTGTGTGACTCTATGCAGATCAATGTGTACTTGTATCAGTGATTGTATAAGAGAGTAAGTATGTGTTAGTATATGTTTGAATAAGTAAGGTGTTGTGTGTATAACTATATAGATGAGGAAATGGAAGTGTGATTGATTCTTTACATGACTGACTAGGTGTGTGAGTAACTCCATGGATGAGTGGCAGTGTGTGAGTGTCTGCATAGGTGTATGAGTGCATATGATAGTGTTGTATTGATGAGTGACTGTATGTATGAGTGATTGAATGGGTGAATGAGTGGATGTGTGTGTAGACCTAGGAATCAGTGAGTGCCTATGTAGTAACTGGTATTGGTGTGTCAATGGTTTCAAGAATGGTAGTCTGTATTTAACACTACGTGTATCAAAGGTTATATTAAAGTGTGAGGAGGTGCATGGTATTATCACATGAATGATGTCATCAGTGATGTCATCAGTGATTTCATCAGTGATGTCACTGACCATGTCATGAATGATGTAATATGTGACATCATCAGCAGTGGATTGCGGGTGCGCCAAATATAGTTAGTACAACTAACTATATAGGAGCAATTTCAATGGTTTTTTATATGCTAATTCCTAACTAGATAAGTCCTGAAACCTATGGTTTTTTTAGTGAATATATATTTTTTTTTGTCCACAGAAAATAACAAAAGTTACAGGCACATTATCGTTAGGCTCAGATTTCACTTATAGAAACCCCTGAAATTAATTGTAGTTACCCGAGCTAACTATAACTTCATCCCTCGCAATGCACTGCTTATGACCTCACATATGCCATCACTCATGAAATGTTCAGTTACATCACTGATGACATTTCAAATTACATCACTTATGAAATCATCCAGTGAGTTTAAGTGTTTTGTAAATGTTTCTAAGTTTTAAAAGATATATACTAAGTGTTAGACCTGTCTGGCCTTTTGCGTAGTCCCTCTAATTTATTATTTATTTTGTCCCCTTTTTGCCCCTCATGCCCTTATTAATTTTTGTGTCCACTAGATTTTTCAAGGTGTTGGTCTAGGGGATAGGTGTTCTTTCGTCCTCATAGTTTTTCACCTCAGGCCTAGAGGCCTTTCCTGACAGGAATTTCTTTGGAGTCACAAAATGGTGGCTACCAACTGTCACAGCTGACAAACCTAGAACCTGTCCCATAGGATAGAGTAGGGCATTCCAGAACCTTCTGGCCCCTTCTGTACCTCTGAGGGTCAGCCTATAAAAGGCGGAATGTTGGTCAGCCATTTTGTCTTGCCAGTGAGGAACAGCTAGAGTGAAGGCTGAGGTCTGGTGGGGGTAGGGTCCTTAAGGGTGGACTGCTCTACAAGGGTTGCCCTCTGTCTGGGTTCACCACCCCCCCGTTCCTGTTGTCCTAGCCAAGTTAGTTCTGTCCTGCTGACCCTGGTTAGAGAGGTGCCCAAGTTAGGTGAAGGAGTTAATCCCAGTGATCTTTGGAGCGGAGGAGGTCCCTGCAGTGGGAATCAAACTAGGAGTTCGCCTGTGCACCTATATCTGTCCAGTAAAGAGGGTTAGGGGATTGTTGCTGAAACTGGAGATCTGGGGTCTCTAACGTGAAGGATTCCCCCCTTTTCACCCCCTCTCTCTGGTGAGAAGTAAGCTCCTGCCCTGCATGACACTGAGACTTACTTATCGGCGCCTGGACCTGCAGCGCGTGACAAACCTCCCCACTTGTGAGGAAGAGGAGTGAGGAGTTAGGGTCTATTGGGCCTAAGCATTTTCCTCTTTTTCTGCTGTGAGCGGGACCCCTGGGGCACCGAACGCGCTTCTGTGTCAGCGCCACCGAAGGATAGAGAAAAGGGGGCAAGTTGTGTGGTACTCAGCGCCACTGCGCATATTCCCAACTGAGCTGGGTAGTCGCCACAGGAAGGGCCTAGGACCGAGCAGGCCCGCTGCGGAGTCACTACCCAGTGGGAAGTAGGCGGAGCAATCTTTGGCCGGACCACTCATTTCCCGCGCATGCGCGAATGCGCCAACGAGGAGGAACCGCCGACAGCCACTGGTGAGGAGAGGGAGCGGCTCCGTCAAGTGGCTGGCCTTCCGCCGACGCGCCGAAGAGGAGATCCTAGGAGGGAAGCGGCTCTGTCGAGCGGCTGGCTCCCCGCCTAAGTGCCGAGATTACACCTAGAAGGGCCTCTGCTCCTCTGTGAGGAGAGGGAGCGGGGAGGCCCGATTTTGGTAGGAGAACGCCCCTTAAGCGAGGGGGTGTGTCGGAAGATCACGCTTGCAAGCACACATCTTCAAGTAAGCCGGGAGCCTAACGGGGTGGAGAAGGAGAGCCAGTTAGGCTCCGGATCATCTGACTTCCTTTACATCAAGTGGTGCAGCCCTGGTTGACTCCTGTATAGGACAAGGGGTAGAGGGACTGTTAACTAACCTCACATTGTTAAGCCTACAGCTTAAATGATCCTATAGTCCTTTTGAAGGGTGAAAGGTAACAGAGGTCCTAACCAGTCTATAGGTACATTCTTTCCTAGCCTCTAGTGCCTAAAAATTGGGACAGCGTGTCCTTAGAAAGGGTGGGGCTGGTGAGGGGATCGATAACCTGGGCTGGGGAATGTTAACCTGTGCCTGGCAATAGAGCAATTGGGGGAAGTGGTGGTTACCTGTTTAAGCCTTGATTACAAAAGAAGATTCAGAAAGGGGTTAAACAGAGTACAGTAAATGTTCATCTGGACTGTTGAAGTATGTAAATGTTTACCTGCTAGACGTGGTTAAGTGAAGAGCTTAAAGATGCTGGAATGTATTGAACTGTAAATTTTAAGACAAGAGAGCAAAGATTATTTTTATAAACAAGCTCGTATTTTTCCAAACATTGGTGTAGCGTCATTTTTGGGTGAAATTGTGTTGGATTACTGCGGGGTGGATTGCAGCCTTTACACATGTGCCTCTATTGATAGTGTCTTACCCTAGGCCAGGCTACCCAAGGTGACCTGACATATTTAGGTTCCAACAAGTTGGTGTCTAGCGGTGGGATCCTGACTGTGGTTGCAACTACTCTGTAGTAATTGAGCGTAATTCACTAGCCTACACCAGGAGTTTTCTCCTAGCGGCCCTCCTAATTCTTATTTTTTTCAAATTTGTTCCTGGTGGTGGGGTGGAGGTAGCTTCAGGTTGCCTTGCAACTCTATTCTTCTTGTGTGTGTAGCTTTGAATTGCCTGTGGTAAAATGGAGTTTGCACTAGAAAAACTAGACACCTATTCGGTGGCTCAGCTAAAAGATTTCTGTCAACAATTGGGAGTGTTCTTTAAGCGTGGTGCCAAGAAGGGGGAACTCCAGACCAGTTTGAGGGCTTGGGTGGAAGCACGCAATGAGGAGGGAACGGTGGAAGAGGAGGAATCGGACAGAGGTACTGTCATTGATAGGACTGCGGAATGTTCCCCGGGGGTGGGTGAGATGTCAATCAGCCCCAAGGCAACCTCACGGGAGGGCAGCAGTGTGTCATCGAGAGGGTTGTCAGAAACCGAGTTAGCTGACAGGAGAGAGGATAGACTGTTAAGGTGGGAAATAGCAAAAATGGAGTTAGAAGAAAAGAGGGAGGGGAGGAGGTTAGAACAGGAGAAGGAAGAGCGGAGAATGGCTCATGAATTCAAACTAAAAGAGTTAGAACTCCAGGCCCTGCAACGGGGACCCTTTCCAAATCCAAATGGTGGCAGCGAAACTAGAGAACCAACCAGGGAGTCCAGACCCTACCTGCCTAAGGATATAATTGCCAGCTATAGTCAGGGGGATGACATAGCCAAGTGGCTGGCAGCCTATGAGGTCTCCTTAAGAGCCCATGGGATCCAGGAGAAGCACTGGGGGGGGGTGGGTTGTATAAGTACATGCCTCCTACTGGTCGGGACACCTTGCTGGCCTTGGAATCAGAGGAGCAGACCAACTACCCCACCATGAAGCTAGCATTGGTCAGGAAGTTTGGGCTTACCCCGGAAAGGTATAGCCAGAAGTTCAGGGGGAGCCACAAGTTAAGCACCCAGAACTGGGTGGACTTCCTTGATTATGCAAGAAAGGCATTGGAGGGGTGGGTAAAGGGCAGTGAGGTGAGGGATTATGAGGGGTTGTATGATCTATTTTTGAAAGAGCACCTCCTCGAGAAATGCTTTCCCGAGCTGCGCCAACACCTGGTGGACAGCAAGCTGACCAATCCCCGGAAGCTTGCAGAGGAGGCGGACATCTGGGCAAGTACCCGGGTGTCCTCAAAGGGGACTGGAGGGGATTAAAACACACGGAAGGTACAGAAGGTCTCAGAAATACAGAGGGAGAGAAAAGAAACTAGCAAATCTCTCTATTGGGACCTAATAGTATCCTCTTTACATGCCCAGAATACACAGTTAATCTGGAAACAACCAAGAAAACAAAAACAAGAGAAGATGCACAAGGAGAGGAAAAAGATACCCATCAGCCCACTCATAAGTGGAATCTCGTCATCTGGGTATATGTTGGTAAATGGTGTCCTCTAGGGTCTGCCTTGGAAACAATCCATAGGACTGCCTAGTGATGGACCCAGAACATTTCACCAACAGATGACGGTATATGAGCGGGAGGGGTTGAGGTTGCAGTGCTCAAAGAAAAGGAAGAAGAAAAGGAAAATAATCCAAGTGATTCTAAAAATACCTACGATGATGTCATGAAATACTTTATTAGGGCTGAATAACAACATTGGTGGGTAGCAATTCCTTACATGCTATCAGCATACTGTTTTTAACCATACCACTTTGATGGTCAGCCCTAATAAAGTATTTCATGACATCATCGTAGGTATTTTTAGAATCACTTGGATTATTTTCCTTTTCTTCTTCCTTTTCTTTGAGCACTGCAACCTCAACCCCTCCCGCTCATATACCGTCATCTGTTGGTGAAATGTTCTGGGTCCATCACTAGGCAGTCCTATGGATTGTTTCCAAGGCAGACCCTAGAGGACACCATTTACCAACATATACCCAGATGACGAGATTCCACTTATGAGTGGGCTGATGGGTATCTTTTTCCTCTCCTTGTGCATCTTCTCTTGTTTTTGTTTTCTTGGTTGTTTCCAGATTAACTGTGTATTCTGGGCATGTAAAGAGGATACTATTAGGTCCCAATAGAGAGATTTGCTATTTTCTTTTCTCTCCCTCTGTATTTCTGAGACCTTCTGTACCTTCCGTGTGTTTTAGTGTCTAGTTGGGGGACTAGGTACCAGTAGGTCTATAATACATTTTTTCCCCTCGGACCCCCCCTTAACCGTTTATCTCTCTGGACTGGAGGGGATTCCCAAAAGGCCGGACAGGGCGCCCCCCAGAAGAAGGAGGGGGGAGATAAAAAGAGGGAGTTCTCTAAAGGTCCCCAAAACAATTTCCAGGGAAAGGGAACAGGTTTCACCCCTAAGGCAAACCCGCCCAGAAACCCTAATCCTGGCCAAAGCCAGCAGCCAAGGGTTCTCCACTGCTTTGAGTGTGGTGGTGTTGGACATTATAAGGGAGATGTCAGATGCCCAAAGAGACCACCCCCTCCCACCGGAGGAAAACCACCGGGAGTAGCTAGTGTAGCGCTCGGGGAGGAGTTGCCCTTAGATAAAGGAGGTGAGTGGGCGGGTGTCACCTTAGTGTCCCTGGGAGAACGGGAGATGGTTCCAAAGATCCAGGTACCCCCAAATACTGTTAAGTATGGGCAATGGATCACCATCAATGGCCAGAGAGGGGAGGCTCTGAGAGATACAGGAGCCAGTATGACTATGGTGAGAAGTCAACTGGTGTCTCCAGAGCAGGTGGTTCCCAATGTACTCCACCCCGCCGCGATGGCTGACGGCAGAATGGGCCACTATCCCGTGGCTGAGGTTCCCTTTGAGTGGGAAGGGGTTGCAGGTTCACTTCGAGTTGCCGTAAACCCTGCCGTGCCAGTTGATTGTCTGCTGGGGAATGATATGGAGCACAACGCTTGGAGAGAGGTGGAATACCGGACGCATTCTGCGATGCTGGGTACACCTCACTGGGCCTGTGTGAGCACAAGGTCTGCGACTACCCGGAGAGGGAGTTCGCTTGGGTTGGAGCCTGGAACAATGGCCCAACCCGCTGCCAAAAAGGGACAGACCCGAAGACAGGAAGAGCCTGCTTCGGCTTCCGCACCCCATGTGACAGATCGGCCACCTGCGGTGGTGGACCAGGAGTCCGTGGAGGGGGAAGTAGACTCTGTGGAGGATTTACCCATCCCTGCTGAGTGGCATGTGGAGGGAGGACCTACCAGAGAGGAATTCTGTAAGGGGCAGAGGGAGTGCCCTACCCTTGAGGGACTGAGGCGTCAGGCTGAAGCCCAGGCAGCAGGTGATGTTACGGGACACTACCATATTTACTGGGAGGATGGACTCCTCTACAGTGAACCCAAGGTACCCTTACCTGGTTCATCAAGGGCCTTGGTAGTCCCGCAACAATACCGAGCCTTTCTGCTGGAATTGGCTCATGCTATACCCTTGGCAGGACACTTAGGTCAGGACAAGACCTTTGCTCGGCTTGTCCTCCACTTTTACTGGCCTCAGATGAAAGTGGCGTCCAACACCTACTGTCGGACATGTGTATCCTGCCAGGCCAGTGGGAAAACAGGGGTGAAGCTGAAAGCTCCTCTGGAACCACTTCCCGTCGTTAGCACCCCTTTTGAAAGCGTGGGCGTCGACATTGTAGGGCCATTGGATCCACCAACAACCGCTGGTCACAGGTTCATCCTGGTTCTGGTGGATCATGCCACACGGTATCTAGAGGCAATTCCCCCAAGGACTGTCACTGCACCTGTGGTGGCTAGGGCCCTAATCGGGATCTTTACCCGAGTGGGTTTCCCCAAAGAAGTTGTGTCTGACAGGGGGACCAACTTTATGTCAGCTTATATGCGGGCAATGTGGAAGGAGTGTGACCTACTGGTTCACCACTCCTTATCACCCCCAGTCGAATGAACTGGTTGAGAGATTCAACAAAACCTTGAAGGGCATGATCAGAAGTCTGCCCGAAAGCCTGGGGAGGAAATGGGACGTCCTCCTACCCTGTTTGCTATTCTCCTACAGGGAAGTGCCACAGAAGGGAGTGGGCTTCAGCCCCTTTGAACTTCTGTATGGGCACCCTGTACGTGGTCCTCTCAGCCTGGTGAAGGATGGTTGGGAGAAGTCTCCCAGGAAACCCCCCCAGGATGTGGTGAGCTACATGCTGGCCTTCAGGAGGCAAATGGCGAAGTTGTGGAAGCAAGCTTCTGACAACTTGGAGGCCAGCCAGGCAGTCATGAAAGAGTGGTATGACCACAATGCTCACCAGGTGGAATTGGAGCCTGGCCAGAAAGTGTGGGTGATGGAGCCTGGAGAGCTTAGTGGCCTTCAGGATCGCTGGGCAGGCCCATTTGAAGTGTTGGAAAAGAAGGGTAAGGCCACATACCTGGTAGACCTTAAGACCCCTCGACAGCCCCTACGGGTGCTGCATGCCAACCGACTCAAACCCCACCATGAGAGGCCCGAGGTCATCCTAATGATGGTGACTGATGGGGGAGAGGAAGCGGAAAGCGAACCTCTCCCAGACTTGTTCTCGTCTCAAGAGAAGGATGGATCAGTGGAGGGAGTGATTCTCTCTCCCACTCTAACTCCTAAACAGCGGGAGGACTGCCGCCAGATACTGGAGCAGTACTCTACGTTGTTCTCCCTTGTCCCGGGAAGTACTCACCTGTGTACCCATGATGTGGACACAGGGGACAGCCCACCAGTGAAGTCAAAGACCTACCGGCTGTCCGACAAGGTGAAGGCTAGCATCCATGGAGAGGTTGCCAAGATGCTAGAGCTAGGAGTTATAGAACCTTCCAGCAGCCCTTGGTCCAGCCCGGTGGTGCTAGTGCCAAAAGCCGCTCCACCAGGCACCACACCAGAACTGAGGTTCTGTGTGGATTACCGGGGACTGAACTCAGTTACAAAGACTGATGCTCATCCGATCCCTAGGGCGGATGAATTAATTGACCGGCTAGCAGCTGCCCAATACCTAAGTTCCTTTGACCTCACTTCAGGGTACTGGCAGATCTCCTTGACAGATGGAGCAAAGGAAAGGTCAGCCTTCTCCACGCCTGAGGGACACTTCCAATTTTGTGTGATGCCCTTTGGGCTCAAAAATGCCCCTGCCACATTTCAGCGGCTGGTGAATCAGGTCCTCTCTGGAATGGAGAGTTTCTCCGCTGCCTACCTGGATGACATTGCTGTCTTCAGTAGCAGTTGGGAGGACCATTTGCAACATTTGCAAGCAGTTCTCCAGGCCCTGAAACAAGCTGGATTGACAATCAAGGCCAGCAAATGCCAGATTGGGCAGGGGTCAGCTGTGTACCTTGGACACTTGGTGGGTAGGGGGACAGTGCAGCCCCTGCAAGCAAAGATTGAGGCAATCATGGCCTGGGAACCCCCCAAGACACAGACTGAGGTCCGAGCTTTCCTGGGCCTCACAGGCTACTACCGTCGCTTTGTGAAGGGGTATGGCACTATTGTAGCGCCCCTCACAGAGCTCACCTCCAAGAAACAACCTCGACGGGTAGTTTGGACGAAAGCTTGTCAGCAAGCTTTTGAAAAACTGAAGCAGGCAATGTGTGCAGCACCGGTCCGGAGGGCCCCAGACTTCTCCAAGGAGTTCATTGTCCAGACAGATGCATCAGAACATGGCATTGGGGCAGTGTTATCGCAACTGAATGAAGAGGGCCTGGATCAGCCTGTGGTCTTCTTATCCAGGAGACTGCTTCCCCGGGAACAGAAGTGGAGTGCAATTGAGAGGGAAGCTTTCGCAGTGGTGTGGGCTCTGAAGAAGCTGCGGCCATACCGGTTTGGCTCGCACTTCCTGGTTCAGACTGACCACCGACCCCTTCGTTGGCTAATGCAGATGAAGGGGGAGAATCCCAAGCTGTTGAGGTGGTCCATCTCCCTACAGGGAATGGACTTCCGGGTGGAACATCGACCTGGAGTGGACCACGCCAATGCAGACGGTCTTTCCAGGTATTTCCGCCTTAGTGATGAGGACTCCCAAGGGGTTGGGTAGCTCTCCCCACTTTCAGCTGGGGGGGACGCGTGTTAGACCTGTCTGGCCTTTTGCGTAGTCCCTCTAATTTATTATTTATTTTGTCCCCTTTTTGCCCCTCATGCCCTTATTAATTTTTGTGTCCACTAGATTTTTCAAGGTGTTGGTCTAGGGGATAGGTGTTCTTTCGTCCTCATAGTTTTTCACCTCAGGCCTAGAGGCCTTTCCTGACAGGAATTTCTTTGGAGTCACAAAATGGTGGCTACCAACTGTCACAGCTGACAAACCTAGAACCTGTCCCATAGGATAGAGTAGGGCATTCCAGAACCTTCTGGCCCCTTCTGGACCTCTGAGGGTCAGCCTATAAAAGGCGGAATGTTGGTCAGCCATTTTGTCTTGCCAGTGAGGAACAGCTAGAGTGAAGGCTGAGGTCTGGTGGGGGTAGGGTCCTTAAGGGTGGACTGCTCTACAAGGGTTGCCCTCTGTCTGGGTTCACCACCCCCCCCCCGTTCCTGTTGTCCTAGCCAAGTTAGTTCTGTCCTGCTCACCCTGGTCAGAGAGGTGCCCAAGTTAGATGAAGGAGTTAATCCCAGTGATCTGTGGAGCGGAGGAGGTCCCTGCAGTGGGAATCAAACTAGGAGTTCGCCTGTGCACCTATATCTGTCCAGTAAAGAGGGTTAGGGGATTGTTGCTGAAACTGGAGATCTGGGGTCTCTAACGTGAAGGATTCCCCCCTTTTCACCCCCTCTCCCTGGTGAGAAGTAAGCTCCTGCCCTGCATGACACTGAGACTTACTTATCGGCGCCTGGACCTGCAGCGCGTGACAAACCTCCCCACTCGTGAGGAAGAGGAGTGAGGAGTTAGGGTCTATTGGGCCTGAGCATTTTCCTCTGTTTCTGCTGTGAGCGGGACCCCTGGGGCGCCTAACGCGCTTCTGTGTCAGCGCCACCGAAGGATAGAGAAAAGGGGGCAAGTTGTGTGGTACTCAGCGCCACTGCGCATATTCCCAACTGAGCTGGGTAGTCGCCACAGGAGGGGCCTAGGACCGAGCAGGCCCACTGCGGAGTCACTACCCCGTGGGAAGTAGGCGGAGCAATCTCTTTGGCCGGACCACTCAATTCCCGCGCATGCGCGAATGCGCCGAGGAGGAACCGCCGACAGCCACTGGTGAGGAGAGGGAGCGGCTCCGTCAAGTGGCTGGCCTTCCGCCGACGCGCCGAAGAGGAGATCCTAGGAGGGAAGCGGCTCTGTCGAGCGGCTGGCTCCCCGCCTAAGTGCCGAGATTACACCTAGAAGGGCCTCCACTCCTCTGTGAGGAGAGGGAGCGGGGAGGCCCGATTTTGGTAGGAGAACGCCCCTTAAGCGAGGGGGTGTGTCGGAAGATCACGCTTGCAAGCACACATCTTCAAGTAAGCCGGGAGCCTAAGGGGTGGAGAAGGAGAGCCTGTTAGGCTCCGGATCATCTGACTTCCTTTACATCAAGTGGTGCAGCCCTGGTTGACTCCTGTATAGGACAAGGGGTAGAGGGACTGTTAACTAACCTCACATTGTTAAGCCTACAGCTTAAATGATCCTATAGTCCTTTTGAAGGGTGAAAGGTAACAGAGGTCCTAACCAGTCTATAGGTACATTCTTTCCTAGCCTCTAGTGCCTAAAAATTGGGACAGCTTGTCCTTAGAAAGGGTGGGGCTGGTGAGGGGATCGATAACCTGGGCTGGGGAATGTTAACCTGTGCCTGGCAATAGAGCAATTGGGGGAAGTGGTGGTTACCTGTTTAAGCCTTGATTACAAAAGAAGATTCAGAAAGGGGTTAAACAGAGTACAGTAAATGTTCATCTGGACTGTTGAAGTATGTAAATGTTTACCTGCTAGACGTGGTTAAGTGAAGAGCTTAAAGATGCTGGAATGTATTGAACTGTAAATTTTAAGACAAGAGAGCAAAGATTATTTTTTATAAACAAGCTCGTATTTTTCCAAACATTGGTGTAGCGTCATTTTTGGGTGAAATTGTGTTGGATTACTGCGGGGTGGATTGCAACCTTTACACATGTGCCTCTATTGATAGTGTCTTACCCTAGGCCAGGCTACCCAAGGTGACCTGACATATTTAGGTTCCAACACTAAGCTACTGTGTAACTTAAATACTATTCTTTTTGTACTACGGAGTGACACTATTTCTAACATAAGTCATCTGAGAGACTGTGAAACTGACTGAATCTGTGTGTGAGTGGCTGTATAGGTGAATAAGTGGGAGTTGCAGTATTGGTGGGTGTTTTGGTGGGTGAGTGAGTGTGTGAGATGCTGTATGGGCGGGTGAGTGGCTATATGGGTGGGTGAGTGGCTATATGGGCGGGTGAGTGGCTATATGGGCGGGTGAGTGGCTATATGGGTGGGTGAGTGGCTATATGGGTGGGTGAGTGGCTGTATCAATGGGTGAGTGGCTGTATCAATGGGTGAGTGGCTGTATCAATGGGTGAGTGGCTGTATCAATGGGTGAGTGGCTGTATCAATGGGTGAGTGGCTGTATCAATGGGTGAGTGGCTGTATCAATGGGTGAGTGGCTGTATCAATGGGTGAGTGGCTGTATCAATGGGTGAGTGGCTGTATCAATGGGTGAGTGGCTGTATCAATGGGTGAGTGGCTGTATCAATGGGTGAGTGGCTGTATCAATGGGTGAGTGGCTGTATCAATGGGTGAGTGGCTGTATCAATGGGTGAGTGGCTGTATCAATGGGTGAGTGGCTGTATGGTTGAGTAGGTGGATGTGTGAGTTGGCTGTATGGGTGAATGAGTGGGTCTGTCAGCGACTGTATTGGTGAGTGTGTGGTGGTGCAAGTGCTTGTATGGATGTGTGAATGTTTATGTAAGTGGTTATAGGTGTGAGAGGCTGCATAAATGGTTGTATGGGTGAATGAGTGAGTGGTGCCAGGGACTTCTTTGCCACACCCAGTGTTATTTATCAGCATCCATTAGGAATCCATGTTAACCACATAGCATTTTCCGTCCAGTACAGAAAAACAAAGAGAGATAGTGGTCATAACATTAAGATTAGTTTTGCAATCACCAATGCTCGTTTCCTAACACAGAACACCTGTAGGTCCACACGTGTCCGCATGGAACCGCTCACGTTGTCCAGTCACAACGTCTTTCACAATGCATGCTCACTTCCTGAATAACGTGCTCCAACTGCTCTTTTAATTGGCTATAAATGGCAGTGTCCCTCAAAGCCCTTCATGTGACTTTCTTCTGGGTTCCTGTGTGCATTTTCTGCTCGCTCCTGATTGGACAACTCCCCAGTCCCCGACTGGTTGCTGCCTAGCTTCTGCATCTATGCCGGTTCTTCTGCTTCGCTCGGGAAGGCATTTCCTTCACTACGTTCCGGAATCCTGCCTCAAGCTAGCGGGCAACCGACTCTCCAGGAACTCCTCTCTTCAGGAGGTCAAGTCAGCATCGCCCCCCTACAGCTGAGTGACTGCTGGACGTGAGTGTATTATTAGCGTTTGTGGTGCTTTGTAACACTTGTGTATCTCGGTTAAAACTGAAGTAGGACAATGTGTTGGTATTATTGTGCTTCCTTGTAATATAGGATTTGAAAACTTCTTCCATGGTATTTGGGATACAAGTATTAGGAGTTGACCTCTTTTGATATTGTCATCTTTACCTAAGCTTGGAATGAGCGTCTTGCTCAAATATTCCCTAAAGAACATTTGACTATTTTGGACCATGTCATGAGTGATGAATATGTGAGGTCATAAGCAGTACATTGCAGGGGCGCACGTTATAGGTAGCTCAGGTAACTATAACTGCTGAATATCTATGGTTTTGTATAAGTGAAACTATAACCAATATATGAAATATGACCCCAATATAACGTCCCTAACCCTTTGTTTTTTGCAGTGAAATTCTAGTGTTTTTAAATAATTCTATTTACCAACTATAACCGCTCTGCTCTTGTTTTTTAGTGATTTAAGTTTTTGCTCCATTTTATTGGCTAACTGTAACCTGTGACCGGTGACCTTTGAGTGTTTGTTTGTGAGTGGCTGTATAGGTTATTTAGTGGTGCATGTGTGGCTGTATTGCTCCGAGTGGGTGTATGAGTAGTCGTAAGGGTCTTTAACTGGGTTGTGTTGCGGGTGTCTGAGTGGTGTATGTGACCTGTAAGTGGATGGGAGAGTGGCAGATGAGTGGGTGTGCGAGTGGGTGTGCGAGTGGGTGTGCGAGTGGGTGTGCAAGTGGGTGTGCAAGTGGGTGTGCAAGTGGGTGTGCAAGTGGGTGTGCAAGTGGGTGTGCAAGTGGGTGTGCAAGTGGGTGTGCAAGTGGGTGTGCAAGTGGGTGTGCAAGTGGGTGTGCAAGTGGGTGTGCAAGTGGGTGTGCAAGTGGGTGTGCAAGTGGGTGTGCAAGTGGGTGTGCAAGTGGGTGTGCAAGTGGGTGTGCAAGTGGGTGTGCAAGTGGGTGTGTAAGTGTCTGTGTGGGAGTGTCAGTAGCTGTGGGAGTGACTGTACCAGAACGGAACCTGGTCTGCCCCTTTATCCTACAAGAAAACACAGTTTTCCACAAAATGTCTACCTAAACAGAGTACTTTCTTGAGGTTCGTTACTAAGAACTACCTAATTGGTTGAATGTCCAGTGCATATTCTACATTACATCTGCGTAATCGACCATGAGCTCCATGACCTTGTACGAGTTTCGGCACTGTAATTGGTCCTTGTGCATCTTTATTAATAAATCTGTGATAATATGAATTCTCTAATAAAGAAGATAAGACTACAAAGAGGTAAATCTCCACCAAACAAGTATACTTTTTCTTAACTATATGAAGTAAGTGGTTCTACGTTTGGTTAAGATGTCGTCGTATACCACAGCATCAAGAACGCGTGTCACCAGCACCCTGCTGATTTTCACCTGTCGTTCTGTGAGGCCACCCATCTAGTCTCTCATTGACCTTCCTCCCATGCCCCCTGCATGAGTGACTCTTTAGTCAAAAGGGACTATTGGCCCAAAGTCCAGGTATCATGTAGTCCCACATGGAAGGATAGCAGAGGAGATTTCGGAAGCAGCTTTTAATTGACTTGCGAGAATTGGCAGGTTCTTAATGGAGCCGTCTTTTAAAATTCATACACATAATAAGAAGTCAGGTTATCAGGTGGACCACCAGGGTGCCCATGTTTTACCAAGCGCAGGAGGCTGTGCTTTTTATTTTTTTTGCTGCAATTCGGTAGCCATTTCTGTTTAAACAATCAAAAATAGTAAAATGCTTTTTGGCCCTGGCCAGGGCCAAAGTAGTCTGGGTATTCCTATTTTTACCCCTTTTCTTTTTTTTTTTTCTGGAATCAGCTGAAGTAAAGCCCCACAATGGCTGCAAACACTTTCTAGTTGAAGTGTTGGCAGACAATCAGATCAAAGCACAAGATCTGGAGGGTTTGCAGAGCCTTCACATCTCTGCATATACAATTTATTTTTTTACATAACTAAACAACTACTGAACGGATTTACATCAAATAACAAAGAAAGGTTCTTTTTGGACCAAGAGCTACCTTTCTGTTAAATTTGGTGCAATTCCGTCTAGGGTTCAGGCTGTTGTCGTATTTAAGATCTAAGGACGTTAACATTGGAAAAACACTTTGACCCCCTCCCTGTTCTCAGCCCCCCGCTTGATGGATCGCCCCAAAAGTTTCCATGCCCAACAAGGATCATCAGCACACTTTTTTGGGAACATTTTGTGAAGGTTTGTCAACCAGTGCCCAAGATGTAGGCAAGTCAAAAACTCTTTTTCTATGGAACTGTGGGGAGGGGAGGGGATGGAAGGGAAGGACATTTCTTTACCAGCACAGGATTATGACAGAAAGCGCAACCTCAAATCTGCTTTGTCCTGCGTTTTTGGGAGAGACATCGTTTCTTTCGACAGTGCTGGCCGCGCCCCACTAAACGGAGACTGTGCGTAGTGTCGTCAGGGAGGCGTGGCAAGGTGGCGAGGCAGCGAGTGGTGAGGGAGTGAGCCGTGAGCAGGAACCGGGGTGAGAGGACTGAGAGCCGGCATCCAAGCCAGGCACCGCGGTGAGCTGAAGGCCGAGGTAGCAGTGATAAGGGCTGCGCTTTGCCCTGTCCAGCCCTGCCCGAGGTTCATCGGCTCATCGGCTTATCGGCTCAGGTGCGTGAAGTGTTGAGTGCCGGTGGAGACGGTGCAGAGCGACCTTCGTCTGGTAAGTCGAGTAGTTTGTCGAGTCAATCTGACTCTGTGCTGGGGTGTAGGGTGTGGCTGAGAGTCCCTGCAGCGCTCGGCTTCCGCCGCTGTTGCTGCGTGGGGGTTTCCCTCCCTATCACCTTCCCTCCCCCCCAGACTGCTTGCTTGCTTGCCATTTGTTGTTGGCCGCACGTGTGAGTACCTGCACCGCTCCCCGATCACCTCACCTCACCTGCGCGCGCTGAGGGCTGCTCTAGTTTGCTTTGGCTCACCAGGGCCTGCTCAGGCCCCTCCTCTTCACCCCCTTCGCCGACCTCGCGCACCTACCTGGTCGACTGGCCAGTCTTCCCAGCTCTGGGGCTGCTCCCTCCGCTCTCTTTCCTAGTGCCTGCCCTGACCCGGGCTCCGCAGGCAACCAGCCCCACTGCCCCCATAGTCCATCGGGTGAGTCGCGTTGGTCGTCGAGCTGTAACCAACACAGCGACGCGGCCATTACCCTACCCCCGATAGGGCACGTGGGGAGCGGTGTGTGAGGGCTGCCGCGGGTCCGTGGTCTGGGCGGGCGGGTTGAGCCGAGTGGGGGGGTGCCTCGCATTGGGAGTCCTACTCAGAACCAGTCCCTTCCTCAGTAGCTGGAACCATGAGGTCAGGGAAAGTAAGGAAGAACACTGCAGTTCCCAAGCGGCGGAGATCCAAACAAACTGACCCAGAAGCAGTTCCCGAGCGGCGGAGATCCAAACAAACTGACCCAGAAGTGGAGCTCCATCAGGGCAGTCAAAACTCGCCCAGAACTTCTCCAGAAAAAATGGCAAAAACTTTGCAGATCCCCAATAGAGATATACACAAAGTAAGCACCACAGTAAAATCAAAAGCCCTAAAATCCTTGAGTCTGCTCGACTACTTTAAAAAAGACCCACAAATGATTATCCTGTCATCTCAGCAACAACCCCCGCCCCTGGGGCTAATGAGGTCCGGAGCCCCGGTTGACTCAGCTGAATCAAGTGCATCCTCTTGGTGTCCGCTACCCTCCCAATCTTGGGTGCCTGAACCTGAAAATTTGGCCCAACCTCCAGGAGTCTTCATCTTTGGAGGAATAACCAGCGATCAGCCCAAGGACCACTCGGGTGACTCAATTCACAATCAAAACCTTGAACTTAATCAACAAGCCCAATTACCATTGTGTCAGCCGCCTTCTCCCTCTACAGTGGCTACAGAAGTAGCCGGCCAACTACAACTTCAGCTGGCGGGCCCCAAGCCTGAGCCAAGATCACCTCTTGATTTGATACAGCCAAGACCATCTCTGGACTTAACACAGCTGCCTGAAATTAAACATCAACTAATCCAACATAGCCCGGGGGCGCCAATGGACCCTTTAAAAACCCCTTTTGGCCAATTAATTTTTGCTCAAATTCACGGTCAAAACATCATTGCTGGTACAAACAGCAGTCAATCACTCGACCCACTCCAAAATACAATTACTCCAAAGGAGCAGTCAATTGCCCAAAGCCCCGACTTTGCCCCACACGCCGCATCTGTTGCAACTAAGATATCACTTCAAAAACAGCCAAACACCTCTGACCCCAGCGAGCAGCTTTTAGCGGACTTATCGTTCTTCTTTAAAAACACCCAAAATTCTCCCAATTCAACACCCACCAAAAATCTCCATAAAACGGAGCACGCAGGGAGCAGTGTCTGGCCACAACTTCTTCAGACATTTGAACACACAGTCACTGCTCTAAACTACCACTCAGAAAAGCTAGAGATTCAGGTCAACCTTTTAAATACTCTAGCCCTATTTACATCAGGGATTGACAGCAAACTCGATAAGTTGAATAACCTAATCATAGGGGCCCAAGCGTCCACAAAGCTAATACAATCTGTCTGCTGCTGCTCCCCAATCATCGACTCTCTCTCCTCACTTCCTGAACTGCTATCGGATATCATAAAGGAAGTTAAGTGTGTGAAAGGAGGCTCCTCATTTGCAAAACCGGGTTTGCAACAACAAAACCAGTCCGCTTTGCCGCACTATCCTGCCAACACATGGCTCATGACCAATGAAGAAATGGAGTCTTCTGACGGAACAGCTCCCTGCCCAACTCAATGCAATGGGGACGTGACTGGCGGGCAAACACAAACCTTGCCGATGAGTACTGCACAATCTAAACTCATGACAGAAAATGGCGGGGCTACAAGTGAACGCCCAGTTAGAGTTAATCATTCAGTCACAGGGCCGAGGACTGGGTCAGTGCCCCTTATTGGGCCCACACTGGAAGAACCCCAAGCCCAACCCCCGCCGTGCAGCAAGAGAGAACGCAAACGCCAACGTAAAAACAGAAATAAAATCAGGGCCAGCGTTAACACGGCTCACCGGAAGCTCTTCCCCCTTTTTGAAAAACAGGCGAACAACAAGTCTCTAGGTGAGATGAGTGCTTTATCACCTTTAATGAACCCTCAAGAAGAAATACCAGGCTCGGACACCCAACAGGGCAAGACAAACGCCCCAGATATGGGTGAATCGGCCATGGAACTAGTAACAGACGAGCCTAGTACAGCTACGGAATCTTCAGGGACGGAAACCAACGAAATCAACAAGGTAAAACCAACGAAGCCCACGACAAATCAAGCAAAAACTAATCTAGTGTTGGATTCAGTCCCACTCGGAGCGGCCAATGTCACTCCCAGAATGACCTTTAAAAAAACAATTTACAATAAACATGTAAATTGGTCCAATCCTACACGACATTTGCCGAACGTCGTATATCGGCAGTCGCAACAGAAGCAAGAATTGGACGCAGGCCAGTCACCAAATGAATCACATTTGATTGATCAAACAAACGAAAATGACTCGCCCCATCATCAGCTCCTATTAGTCCCAGAATATAAATCTAAGGGCCGCCAAGACATTCTTAACAGAACAAATATATTAAAATTAGCGGTGGGCATCCCGGGGCTTGAAGGCTTGGCCTCAAAGCACATCGAATCCATAGAGTTTCTTCCCCCCAGAGGTAGCCAACCATCTGAGGCAACCTTGGTGTCCTTTAAGTCGGCCAGCTGGGTGGGTGCCTTTATGGATTATAAGACCATCCTGCGAAGCTGGGGCATCAGAGTTTACCCATACACCACGCCCGGCTACCCCACTACCCCAATCTCCATCACTTCAACAAGTCGAGAGCATTAGATCGGCCATCATTGCAAGACCATACTCGATCCTAAAAAATGCATCAGGACCCCAAGAACTTTGTAAAACACCATTAACAGAGGTTCCCGACACTGATCCCAGCCAAGGATGGTGGTGGCTCCCCGCGATTTTGTCGAACAAAAGCTCAGAATGAACCCCAGCGGCAGGGTTTGTGGGTACAATAAATAAACCTTTGGACGTGCGAATGTGGCCAACAGTTTCTCTAATTACACACGATCATCAAGGTCATGACAAATTCATATCATGTTCCTGGAACATCAGTGG
Organism: Lissotriton helveticus; assembly: GCF_964261635.1. Taxonomy (NCBI): domain Eukaryota; kingdom Metazoa; phylum Chordata; class Amphibia; order Caudata; family Salamandridae; genus Lissotriton; species Lissotriton helveticus. Next base: position 520,400,047 of record NC_136063.1, read on the forward strand.
GCTTCACCACAAAATCGAGAGTCAAGAAACTCTCTCTTTCCTATGTGAGCATACAACAATAGTCCTTCAGGAAACCTGGGCAACCGATGGCCACCCCATCATCGGGTTTATTGAATTCTGGAACCCAGCCCTCAGGGATAGCCCCCATGGCCATGCAAAAGGTGGCCTATCAACTTATATATCCACAAATTTAAAGGGCTCAATTAAACGCCTTTCAATTAAAGAAGATTGGATTCTAGGAGTCAAAATCAATCGGTGGCGAAACCTTCGCTCTTTACTTTTTTTAAATGTATATATCAATCCAAGCTCCCGCACCAAAAAAACTCATTTGGCCCGGTTAACGGAAATCATGAGCAACCTGGCCGCCGATTATCCAACTTCGGATTGTATCGTTACGGGGGACTTCAATACTAACTTATTCCAGGGATTAACTGCGGACACCGAGGAGCCATCCCTGTATCACATCATCGAGGCCATAACTCAAACCAGACCGCAGAACCAACCCCATAGCGATCTAGGAGAGCTCTGCGTGTCGAGGCTCAATAGTGCAGGTTACTTGGTAATGAATGGCAGGTCAGCAGGGGATACCCCACCAAACTGGTCTTGGTCTAATGGCAGCAAATACTCCTACTTGGATTACACTATCTGCAATGCTGACCTTTTACACTATCTAGACATATTCAGTATTCTTCCACGCACCGAAAGCGACCACAGGCCCCAGGTTTTTTCCTTCAATATAAGACCAGGGACTCATAAATTAGCACTCCCAACCCACCAGGGAACATACTCAGAAAATCTAAAGCGCCTGAAGTGGAGCAACGAAATTGGCCCGAAAATCCTACAAGTATGTAAGGACTTTAGAAACAACGATGACAATCCAGATGCCTCACCGATCGCCACTTGGACGTCGCTCTGCTTCCACCTGACTAGATGCTTCCCAGCTAATACGCAGGGTCACAGTCGAACTAAGACCCGCAAATTTGCACTATCTCTAAACACAAAATCACTCAAAAAGGCAAGGAACAACGTGCTGCGGCAACTCGTTAAATCTCCGGGCAACTGTGAAATTTTGAACAGATATCACAGAGCCCAAAAGGATTTCAGGTTGGCAATCACCAAGGACAAGCTCATCTATGAAAACCACTTTTGGTGCAAGCTGGTGTGGGAGAGCAAGAGGAAAAATGCCAGGAAACTCTGGGCTTTAATTAATCACTCAAACCTGAGCTACTCAAGCTTCGGAAACGCAAACATTCAAGAAGCAGATTGGGCAACTTATCTTACGGACCACTTCAAGGCACAAGATCATCCTGATCTGGCAGGACAGGGCCTGCCAGCAGAATTGGGTGCTGGCTCTGGTATTAAAGGGCTAATCTCTATCGATGTAACACCCCGGCTCGACGACCCACACTTGGTGACTGATGACAGGACAACCACAGCGATAAAGGCTAGACAAGATGGAGCACCTGGCCCTAATGGCCTGCCACAAAACTTGTTCAAATCAGACAATCTTTTGGTCTGGATTGCTAACTAACCTTTTTAACTATGCACTGAGAACTGCAATAATCCCAGACTCATGGCGGGGTGCAATTATTCATCAGATTTATAAATCAGGTTCGCGAGCTGCCCCCCAGAACTACAGACTTATAGCCCTGTTGGATATCGAGGCGAAACACTATGCAGGGCTTCTTCTGGAGGACCTGAGGCAATGGGCAAATGACTTCAACAGGGTGCCAATGAATCAAACTGGGTTCACCGCTAATTCAGGGACCATGACCAATCTACTAGTGGTGTCATCTATTGTCGACAAAGCCCTTTTAACATCTAGGCTTGTGTTTTGCTGCTTTGTCGACTTCAAAGCTGCATTCGACAGGGTCCCCAGGGAGGCCCTTTGGGAAAAGCTGAGTAAGTGGGGAATTCCTAACAATTTATTGAATGCAATTATCCAACTGCACTCCCGTACTTGGGTTCGAGTAAAGCTGGGGTCCGGCACGCATCTCTCGCATCTCTCGCGAAAAATCTCTACATCAAGAGGGGTTAAGCAGGGATGCGTGCTGGCCCCTCTCTTATTCAACCTGTTCATTGCCGACTTATCAAGTGCCCTGGATGGCGTAAACAGCCACTCGCCAAAGGTAGGAGGCACGGCATTAAGCAACCTTTTATATGCCGATGATCTGGCTTTATTTAGCCTCACTAGGGTAGGGCTGCAAAGGCTTCTTGACACACTACTAAAATACACAATTAATAATCAATTAGAAGTTAACCTGAAAAAGACCCAGGTTGTTGTATTTGGGAAAAAGCGATATGCCGGTGGTGGATGGTCTTTTAACAACAATAGCCTCGCCATAGGCAATTCGTACAAATACCTGGGGGTCCACTTGGACTACAGAGGCAACCTCATAAAGCAGCGCAAAGAGATTGCTATTAAAGCAACAACGCTCGCGGTGTCATTAACTAAGCTTGCAAAAAATCTCTCGGGCCCCACCCTGTCCCCTCTCTTGGAAGTCCTGAAAGCGAAAGTTGGCCCTACTCTGTCGTATGGTATAGGGATTTTTAATGGGAAATTAAACACAGCTTTGAATCGACATACGATAAAGATTTATAAAAAGGTTTTCCAGTTGCCACACTCTGCATCCCCCCCACAGATCAGACTAGAGTTGGGGTTACTGAACTACGACGTTTCCTGTATAGGGGTATTTCTTAATCTTTGTCATAAATTACGACAATCAAACTCAGGTACGTTAGAGGCTCTAGTTTGGCAAGAAATAATGGAGAAAAACCCGGGAGGAACTTTTGGCCGACTTTTTAAGAATTACATCGAACAAATTTCAGCAGATGGCCTTTGGGCCCTTAATCCTAGTCAGTCTGCATTTAAACTTGCAATTAAAAAAACCATAAGATCTTTATCACTCATTACAGACAAAGCACTGTTCTCAAAACGAAGCCACGCGTGGGCAGTCATTCATTCTTATAATCAGCTAGCCCCCTCCGCTTATTTTTCTAGTCCCTTTTCATTGTACCTAAAACGCTGCTTTATAAGCATTAGAATGGGTGATTGGCGATTTTTGCAAAACCTTCCCACCTGGCGTCGCGCGGAAGAGGACACTACCTGCAGAGGGTGCGGCAAAGCAGCAGAAACGCTACTCCATGTGGTCTGCATCTGCCCCGCCTTCGACCTCCAACGCAGGCTTAAGCTGAGGGGGGAATGGAATCGACTGGGGGTCCGGACCTGTAGGCAAGCTATTATTGCTGCATTGAGCCCGGATAACACTGACCTAAATATAAGACTGACAAACCTGATTCAGAATGCTTATCGTAATTTTAAACAAAAAAGTCTTGCTACTGCTTTATCCCCATCCGTTTTAATCTAATCAATGCCTTTTAAACATGAAAAAAAGGCAGCCAGCGCAGAGAACACTTTAAACAACAGGTTGAGAGAACGGGTCATTTTAAGTATGCACTTACTGTTTGGGAAGCGGTTTTAATAATTGGTTGTTTGCATTGTTTTACTATGTATGAATAATACAAATCTGCAATTCTCTTTTAAAGATATTTGTTTTATATCTAAATAAAGACCATTTATCTATCTTATCTATCTCACATGATTATGACCAATAAAGATATAAAGCAGACTAGATGGTTCTCAGTGTTCACATTTGTACACTAATAGAAGCCAAATTTTCCATACCTTTTACTACTGCGTGAATAAAGTCATCCACAGTTTCATCATGGATTTTAAAACTATGCTTCTCAAAACATTTTTTGAAGAAAAAAAAAAAAAAAATGAATCACGCAACACTTGAATTAAGAAATCAAACAAGGTTGTGGAATTGAGCAAGAAAAGTATAGCAGTCAGGAGTATCCTGCACTGTAGTAGTGCTGAATGGAACTTTGTCATTGGGAAAGATAACGGTCAAATTCTCAATTTTTACATAAAAATGCTATAATAAAAAAAGATGCCCCTACCCTTGGCTTTAGAGGTTTTACGGTTGGAATATCCGTCCCCTCTGCTCGTTGTCTGCTTGAATCAAACGCCTTCCTCTTCTTAACAGCCGTTTTCTGACAAATGGGTACATGTTTTTTCTGCATTCAAAATAGAAATAAGAATACATACAAAAGTGTGACTAAATAAAAAATTACTCCTTGCCACGTATATACACTTTATGATTTAAGTAATGGCTCATGAAGGAGGAAGCATAATCTGCAAAGCGTCATGACTAAAAAGCAAGCAAAATATTCCTGTAGAGAATGCCTACACTTATTTCTAGCGTGCCAGTGCAGAAAACAGTGTCTACAATGTATGAGCTATGGATTATTTTATCTCACCATGGATGATGACAGAAATACCAAAAATAACTGTAAGGATCAGACTACAGATTAATGGCAAATGACAACACTAATGTTGAAAACCACGGAAAATGGGCCAACTGAATTTAAGATTTAAAAAATTACAAATGGAGCATTTTGAAATTAAAACTTCCATCACCTTCGAAAGGAGATCACCTTTACCCAAACTGCCATGATGCAGGTGGAACAAAGGACGATGCTTTAGAAGCTTGCTTATGAAAGAAATGCACTTAAAAAGGGATCTGGAAATTACACATAAGTTATAACTAGAAATAAAATGGTATTACACCTTCAGAGTAGCTGAGAGTCTCACTGTAACACAATAAGCTACATTTTGTGGTGCAGAGTGGAATACACAAGCAATAAATAGGATTATTTTCCGGCAATTACTGTAAAGCATGAATGCACATGAGGCCCGTTTCACTCACCAGTGTAGTTGGAAAGAAAGTCCTTCCACAAATTTTGCATGGGATTAATTCTTTCTCCTGCAATGTGTCCTCTTCTAGCAGTAGAGAAATAAAGTGAAAAAGACAAAGGCAGTGTTACTTACAACTGTCCATTTCAGAAAGTGATAACTAAGGTAGGGTATTGGAGTCTGCAATAAAATATGATCCATTGCAGCTAAAATACATGTCTCTTAGGGCTGGCACATCCATTGCTTTCTTAGATTCTAAAAGTGCTGCTGCTGTAAGTCTGTTCAAAATCAAGAATCACCTTAGGAGTCGCCTTTTCACACTGTCATAATATACAAGTGTTTTTTTCACAAGACAATCACAGAGATGAACAAGTTATTTACCTTCGGTAATGCATTACCTGGTAGAGACCATCTAGCTACAGATTACTTACCTTTGAATTTCCCAGGCGTCAAGCTGGATCAGGGAAACATGCTTGAGCAATACCCCTTGGGAGCACCATCGGGCGACTCCATTCGACGTCATTAGCGTTGGTTATGATATTGCGTTCACCTATATAGGCGCCACTAAGGTGCAAGGACATCAGTACTTTTATTTCCACGCCAGAAGAGAAGATCCACGATGTAACGGACGAAAATGTGTGCAAAACCAGGGCCCTCAAAAAGGGAATAACCCTAGCTCTAACAAAATCAGTCAGCAAAGCGGGGAGGCATGGGTGGGGCTGTAGGGAATCTGCAGCCAGTTAGTCTCTACCAGATAATGTGGGTCCGAAGGTAAGTAACTTCTGATAGGGACTTCTCGTTGCAGATTCCTTACCTTTGGATTGGATACCCAAGCCATACTCTCCTGGCGGTGGGCTGTGAACCAATTCCTCATACTAGGAAGTCCTGCAGGACCGAATTAGGAAAATGCCCGTCCCTACAGACGGGACTGTCAAGGCAGTAGTACACTGCAAACATATGCAAAGATGCCCACATTGCTACCTGACAAATGTCCAGGACTGGGGCACCCAGAGCCTAGGCCATAGTCGCAGTCTTTCTCCTGGTGGAATGGGCCATTAACCCCTCATGGGGCTGCTTCTTAGCCAGGGCATAGCAGGTTTTAATACAGAGAACGACCCAGCCACAGATGGTCCATTTCTGGACTGCCCCCTTCTTAGCTCTCATGTATCCCACAAAGATTTGGTCATCCACCCGAAACTCTTGTGTGGTCAAGGTAGAACAATGCTCTTTTTGGGTCCAGGCAGTGGAGAAGCTCCTCTTCTTTAGAGGGATGAGGGGGAGCAAGTAAAGCAGGCAGCTTGAGAGAGTGACCCAGATGGAATGGGGTCACCCCCTTCGGCAACAATGAAGCACTTTATCCGGAAAGGACATCATGTAGGGAGGAAGATAGTGCCTGCAACTCACTCACCCTCCAGGTAGATGTTAACGCCACCAGAAAGGCGGTCTTGATAAGCAGCTAGAGGGGACAGCTGTGTAAAGGCTGGAAGGGAACACATATAAAAAAGTGACCAAATTAAGGTCCCACTGCAGTATAACAAAGGGAGTGGGCAGAAACAAGTGAACCAATCCCTTCAAAAACCTATTTACAATAGGAGACCTAAAGAGAGATGGTTGGTCCGGCAGCCACAAAAAGAGGATAGAGCAGAAAAATACCTCTTGAGGGTACCCAACACAGAGCCTTGCTGGGAAAGGTTAAGAATAAAACAGTAGAAAGAGGGTTAATAGACCTTTCTGTACGGTATAATATAAATTTCAGCCAACGGCATCCATATACCGTCTTAGTAGAAGGAAACCTGGCTACCAAAATAACATTGCAAACTTCGGGAGGAAGATCAAAAGCCAGCAGCTGTCCCCATGTTCGGGTGGAGGACCCTCTCCTGCTGCTGCAACAGAAGATCTGCCCGAATGGGTAGCCTTATCGGAGGAGTGACACTCACTTTCAGAAGGCCTGTATACCAGACTCCCCTTGCCCAGTCCAGAGTCACAAGAATGACTTGGGCCAAATTTTTCCGGATCTTCTTCAGAACCTTGGACAGGACTGGTATTGGCAGAAAGACATACAGCAGGCCTGAACTCCACTCGCAACGAAAGAAGTCGCCGAGAGATAGCCGCCTTGGAAACTCCAGTGCAGAATATTGCTGACACTGCGCGTTCCCTTCGGAGGCAAACAGATCTAAACAAGGATCTCCTCAGCGCTTAAAGAGACCTTGCACCACCTCTGACTGGAAACACCATTTGTGATCCGCTACGCATCGTTGGCTGAGTTTGTCCCCTGGCGTTCAGAGAACCTGCCAAGTGTTGAACCACCATGGTTATGCCCTGCTGTTCCAGCCATGTCCAGAGAAGCAGAGGCTCTTGACAAAGGGTCTACGACCCCACCCTGCCATGCATGTTGCAGTACCACATGGCGGTGGGGTTGTCCATGAACACCTGCACTAACTTCTCGACAGAGGGAATAAATGCCTTCAATGCCAATTTCTCTCTCTCGAAGCTCCAACAAATTGATGTGGAGCCTGTGTCCCCTGATCTCCACCTCTACCAAATGGCCGCCCATCCCAGAAATGCCGCATCTGTCAAGACTGAGATCTGGTTGGGGAAGGGAGAGGGGTCTGCCTTTGACCCAATCGCAGTTCGACAACCACCACTGCAGATCTCCAGCAGTTCCTTCAGAGATCCGGACCACGTGGTCAACTACCACTGCAGGGCCCGCATACAGCACCTGGCATTCTTTACCAACAGAATGCTGGAGGCCATGAGGCCCAACAGCCTCAGAGTCAGCCTCACTGAAATCCAGGACAGAGGCAGAAACATCAGAATCATAACCTGAATATCCTAGACTCGCTGCTCGGGAGGATAAGCCCAAAATTTCACAGTGTCCAGAACAGCCCCGATGAAAGGAAGCGTCTGAGAAGGGGTCAGGTGTGACTTTGGCCGGTTTGTACAGAACCCCAGCGAATGGAGGAGGTTCGCTGTGGTCTGAAGGTGGGAGATGACAGCCTGGGGCGAGGATGCCTTCAATGGCCAGTCATCGAGGTTGGGGAAGACGGACACCCCTCATCTGCGCAGATGAACTACAACCACCTCCATCATCTTGGTGAACACCCGAGGGAAGCTGGTAAGACCGTAGGGGAGTACAGTAAACTGAAAGTGCTCGTGACCTACCTTGAACCGCAGGTAAGGCCTGTGGGCCTGTGGCCTTGCAGGATGGGGAGGTGAAAATATGAATCCTGCAGGACCAAAGCTATCACCCAGTCTTCTTGGTCTAGGGCAGACAAGACCTGAGCTAAAATAAGAGTCTCCTTCTTGAGGAAGAGATTGATGGTCCGAAGATCTAAAATGGGCTGCAACCCTTTGTTCTTTTTCGGAATCAGAAAGTCGCGGGAATAACAGCCACTGCCTCCTTCTGAATCCATCTGAATGATGGAATCTCCCACCAACTGGAGTGGTGTGGTCTTGCAGAGTCAGACTAGGAGTGCTTGGAGCTAGCGGCTGCCAAGGGAAGGTGGCAGACGACTTGTGGCTTCCATTCCTTGGTCAGAGTGAACTGCGTCCACGTACCAGCACAACTTGAGAAGTCTGCCCAGGACGGTGGCTGGGATAGGGCTGACATGACTGGAAACCCCTTCCATTGCCACAAAAGGGGCGAGAAGTAGACTGGTCTTCAGGACTAGAAGGGGCCCAAGGATCCGGCCGTAGCACAAGAGTCCTTGCACTGCACTGGGGCAAAGTGTGGCTTCTCCTCGAAAAGACAGGATCCATCAAACAGCATCATGTCCATCGAGTTTGCCTGGCCATTGCCGGAGAAGCCAGTTCTAAATCAGGCGTGGTATCACAAGGACACGGTCGATAAAATCTCTCTGCCCAGCGAATCAGTCGTGTCAGGGCCACAATTTATGGTGAATTTTGCTGCATCTCTCTGGTCCTCAACTGCCTGAAAGATCACAGCCCCGGTCTCCTCCCGGATTTGTGGCAGCACTTGAGCAACCGTCTCCCAAAGGGAGTGGGAGAAATCGCCCAATAAGCATGCAGTATTCACCAACTACAATGCCAGGCTGGAGGTAGAAAATATTTCCTTCCCAAGTGATTCCACCTCTTGGATTCCCTATCCCGAGGGGAGGAAGGGTGCACGCCTTGGGAGGTAGAAGTCTGCAGCACCAAGCTTTCAGGGATGGGGTGAGGTACTTTGGGTCGCCCGGATCTGGGCGATGGCGGCATGCAATTGTCCTATCACAGGAGTCCCTGTGCCTAGGCTTCCACCACGTGCCTAGAAGGACATCAGTAAGTGCTTCACTGAAGGGCAAAAGGGGTTCAGAGGTGAAAGGCCCAGGCTGAAGCACTTGGGTCAGGAGATTAGTCCTGACCTGCACAGAGGGAAACTCCAGTCAGAGGACCTCAGCAGCTCTCTTGACCACCATGGCTCCCTCCTCTGTAGCCACAGTTGACAGAGAGAGCATGACAGTATCTGGGCGAAGTATCCAGTCCACTTGTCTCCCCAGGTTCCCCATAACAGTCCATCCGCTCGTCAGAAACATCCTGGTGTTCTAAAGGGTCCATAGAGCCCACCCTAAAGCATCGTCAAACTGTTCATGTAACAACAAAGAACCCCTGGGGTCAACTGAAGTCGAAATCGGTGTACAGCGACGCCATTATGACTCCATGTCGTCGGGGATAAGGAAAGGGCTGCCACCGCTGGTCAGTGCCAGCGGCACCGAAGGCACAGACTTCAGGTCCAATGCCAGGGAAGGTCGTGATGGAACTACCGGTGTCGTCCCGGAACCGGGATCGGATCCCTGTGTAAAATCCAATAGGGCCCCTTCCAACCCCGCGGGCTTACCAGAGGTGATGGCCCACTCAAATACGCGCCTCATGGCCTTGTAAAAATCTTTCCTTTGTGCAGGAGTTGCTCCAGCTCCCGAAAAGGAAGGGAGGTGCGAAGTCACCCTGCACTAACGGGCTGCCGCAACCCCACAAAGCAAGAGCGGCCCAAACTGCAGGCCTGGTAGAAAACTGGTTGAGAGATAGCCGCGGACTGCCTGGGATTAGCGGGCACTGGTGGGTGAGCAGCTGAATGCACCTGCAGGAAAAGATGATTCAGGCACAATGGGGCCTAGCACCTCCCAGGCACCCCCCATTCGCTGGTGCGTAACAGACTGCCCGAGGGCACGGTCGTCCCACAGCATCAAGGGAGCGACCAGGGGTTCTCTGGTCCCTCCCTCGATGCCAGCAGGCGAAACACGCACATCAGAGAGTGGGCCTGGAGGTTGAGGCCTGGCGCAGAGGTTACATTACTTAGAAACCGGAGCATAGGCCCAGAGTGGCACTGGGCCCAGCAAATAGCCCGGTCCTGTTAGGCCGAGGGCTGAAGCAGAGAACTCTGTGCCTGCAGCCTGAGTGGGCGAATTTACCACACTGTAACAGCTCCTGGGATCAACTGAGATCGCCTGTCTACGAGGGGCACCACCACAAGCCCTGGGATGGACCCTAACCAATCTTCTTCTAGTCGTGAAGCCAGCTGGGGCACATCCCTGAGAGGGGGGGCGAGATCAAAGGGTACTGACAAACATTGGAGACCACCACGTACTGTCACTCATATGATACCCCTGGCCAAACTGTCCTGCGAGGACTACGGCAAGAAACAAGAAGGATCGCAGTGTTAAGGAGATGCTCTTTAGGCCGGCTAGGACAACTCGTGGGGGTCGTCCCGCTACAGCTACCACCCCATAATGATAAAGGCGGAGAATCCGGAGGAACCAGTAACGCGCTCCTCCCTCGAATCCTTGTCAATGTCCTTCCGGAAAGGATCTCCGGAATGTCAAGAGGGATCTCTCTAGTGACATCAGAGAACTCAGGAGAGATATGGACTTCTTGGGACATTGCGTAGCTACCCCTGAGGACCATGAAATCAGCCACGTGGAAGATGTTGAACTGTTGCAACAAGAAATCATTCGCCTCTGTGACAAACAATTGGACCTACAGGCACACGCATCGGACCTTGAGAACAGATCGCGCTGGAACAATATTCTGATCAGGGGTGGTGCTTTTAAGACAGAAGGCAAGGACCTTGCTGGTTAACTTGCAGATCTTTTCCATGCCATCCTCGTGCACCACCAGCCACTGGACAAGTTGGACCGAGCTCAGCGGGTCGGCCCTCCGTGGGTCGAGACAGCCCCACCAGCAGACAGTCCGGTATGAATTCAAGATTTCCAACTGAAGGAGGACATACTACGAAAGACCCGGGAGAAACATCCTGTCACATTCCGAGATCAAAAGCCCACTCTACCAGGAGCTTGAGGCACCTACTTTGCGAAAGAGACACACCTTCAGACCAGTGACATTCCACCCCAGGAACATCGGATTGGCATATTCATGGGGGCAACTGTTTCTCCTCATCTTTCACTGGGAGGGAAACTATCAACTACAGTCGGTGGAAGAGAACTGCAAGGTGCAGTGTATTGAGCTACCACCAGAAGGCATGTTGTTCCAAGCATCCCTGACCCGAGTGGGGGTTGGGGGGGGGGGTCACCCTTAGTGGTGTTTCCGAAGGTCAGGGAGGTGGTCGACCAGCCACGACTTGGTCACGATTGTTAAGGTCCAAATAGCTGTGTTGGACTCAATTTATGAGGCCCTGGCTAAAGCAAACTACTCTTGAGGTAGCGGGGTAAGTATTATCCTAAACTGTGCAGCAGGGTGTTGTGGGGGTGCAGCCACGAATTGACCCTCTTGATGTCAGCTGGACTTCCTGAACTGTTCCTTCTGTTCGGAATGCTCATGTTTAAGTAGGTTTGCTTGTTTGATGGTTTTCACCTGGGTTTTGTCTGTTTGGGGGACTTGCTTAAGTTCATAGCTACTATGATATGTAACTTACACTGTATTGCTAGATTCATTGGGGCACAACATGATCTGCCACACCATGCAGTGGATGCCACAGGGATAACTGCTTACCTTATCTTGTTAGACTATGGGGGGCAATCCTCTCAGGGTTCTTTCCACTAATGTAAATGGCCTCAACAACCCGGTTAAGCAGAGGGCAGTACTGTCCTATTTGGAGCTCTCGCAGGCTGACCTCTTTGTCCTTCAAGAGACGCACCTACTCCCATATGACTATCAAAGACTACGCTCCCGAGCTTGCCTCCACCAGTTTTTCTCACCGGGACGCAACAAAACAGCAAGTGTTGCTCTTACCTTGAAGGGGGAAATTGGCCAGGAAGTGGCAGAGATGAAGGGTCGCCTCCTGGCCTACCAACACACACTTAGTGGCTGGTCCTTTGTAGCAGCCTCCATCTATGCCCCAAACGAGGGCCAGGAGGTATTCCTACACACAACATTACTGGATATCTCACTTGCCCGAGCGGAAAATCTTGGTGGGGGAGGGGTGTTTGGGGAGGGTGGGGGGCCTTAATCTTGTTCTAGACAACACTTTAGGCAGGTCTACATAGAGCCATGGTCAGACTGGGGCACTGACTAAAGAGGAACACTGGTGGCTTAGAGAGGAGGCACTTTCAGACATCTGGAGGACACTTCACCCACACTCCCGCACCTACTCCTACTTCTCCCATGCACCCAAGACCTACACCGGCTGGGTCATTTCCTGGGCACAAAGAACATTCCTGCTCTAACCACTAGGATGGAGATCGGCCCGCAGCATTGTCAGATCATTCAGATATCAAACTGGAGCTTAAGCTTCCGCCTGTACGCTGTCCAACTCGGTCTTGGCAAATGTGCAACACTCTATTGTAACGCCCGAGGTTGTGCAGCAGGTGCAAAAAGTAAGGCAGGCTGACGATCTCACGAAAAAGCTCACTGAGAGAGGATACCCAGAACAAATACTAACAAAGTGTCAGAAGAGAGCTCGGAACCAGCCAAGACAAGCACTACTAGAAAACACGGTGAGAACTGAAAGTGAAATTCCGCTAACATGTGTAACTACGTACAGTACAGCCTCCAATCTAGTCACGAAATCCATCAATAAACATTGGGCAATATTAAACACCGGAAATCTGAAATGGGAAAAACCTTCGTTTTCTTTCAAAAGGGTTAGGAGCATAAAAGACTGTGTTGTAAATACACGACCAAGAAACCCACAAGTAAAATCAACAACAGTACTGAATGCCTGGGGTCTACCAGATGTTACAGGTCATTACAAATGTGGGAATTGTAGTGTCTGTCACTTAACTGAAAAACACAAAGGAACTAGCATTAGAGCCAGGCAAGGTATGGACCCAAAGAACACACACAAACTGTAACAGTGTGAATGTAATTAATTTACAGGATTACCTGTCCATGCAACCTACAATATGTTGGGATGACCAGTAGAAAGGTAAAACAAAGAATATGTGAACACAGAAGCACAATCAGGTGCAAGAAAGCCATGACCAAACTGACGGATCACTTCTTGTCCCAGAACCACACCCCAAATGATATGAAATGGACTATAATAGAGCAAGTAAAGCCAGGTGACAAATTACAGCAAAGACTTTTTGAAAAAGAGTAACGCTGGATCTATTGTTTATCCACACATAAAACTGGACTCAATGATAATATCCCGTGGAACTCAGTCATGCCCAATTGACAATGTTTTATAAATATAGAAGCTAGATTGTCAGGTCTAGTCTAAGAATTTTTGCCAGTCACACAGATATATATGCTTTGATTCTATATTTAAAAGAGTCATCATACATATATATGCCTCTGTTTTGAAAGAGTCTGTACCTAATATTTGAATTTACATTCAAAATTTGTTTTCTTAACATCCATCACAGTAATCTGCAGTGAATGCGCGTATAAACATGTGCCATGTATATAACTAGTTTGTTATACCTTTGCCTAAAACATTTATTTCCACTCTTTCATTAAAACTTTATTGCGCCAGCAGCTGACAGAGCTTGAGTTATCCTTGGGCAACTGAGACGCGCTGTACGCTTTCAGTCTGCATCTGACATACTTCTCGGTAACCTAGAGGAACCGAGATGCGTAGTACGCCTGTAGACCACGCCCAATTTACGCGGTGATGCACCAACGGTAAGCCACGCCTCCCGGAAGTGAAACGCTACTTCACTCTGCTCCCGCAACCCAAGCAGACATCCACGAAACGCGAGGGTTTGCGGAAATAGGCGCAGCAGCTTTAGTGACAGGCTCCCACAAGTAAGTTCTCCTCCAGAGGCGATCATCAAACACGGAACAAGACTTACTGGGTAAGCACCGCTGTGTGCAAGGGCAATATATCTTATCCCTTCCTCCCTCCTTCCCCCATTTTTGTTTCCTCTTACTCCGACTATAAGATCATGGCGGGATTAAGTCAATACAAACCCTCATAGTTCATGAGGCACACATTACAGAGCTTCAAGTAAGCAGATGTGTTTACTTTCCTATTGTATGATTGCGTCTTGGTCTTTTGACCGTGTGTTGTGTAGTTCTTGTTGGTGTAGTCGATCTCGGCGACTTTTTAATCACGCCCGGCACGGGCATTCAGACACCCACAAGAAACGAAAAATGCGGAAATGTATGTAGAATCTCGAGGAACAAGTTTCTCTCTGATCAATCGGCACCCATCATAAACTCACAACCAGCTTAGTGAGTAGGTTATGTGTGCACAGACTGTCCGCATCAATGTGGGTTGTAAATAGAACAAATTACTCATTCACGGGCCCAGTAAAATTGCGCAATGGTGCTCATCACACCACTATACATGCATGATAGTTTCCTAAAAACACCCATTAGCTATTACGGCCACTTATGGGTGCTAATGCAAATTCAAGGTGCATCTTATCGCACAGTACTCTGAACAGATATAAAATATAGGTTTGTCTCCTGTGTTCTGTGTCTTTTTCGTTTCCACAGGTACCTTTTTTCCAAGACTTGAGAAAGAAGTTGCAGCCACCTACTGAATTTTTTAGGTGCATGTTTCACGTAGTCAAGGGCAGGGTGCACCTTAGCATGTGTACACCACCCGGACTACTTCCCTTGGTCCTGACAAAAACCCTATATTAACAGCAGTTGAAACATGTAGATCACATTTTAATATTTCATCTCCCGTTTCCTGTACACCGGAGTCCTAACTAATTAGGCATTGGTGTCCAGCTAAATTAATACGATTTTATCATTGCCCAGACATTCCAGAATAAAATTTAAGATAGGGAGTAGTTTATTGGACAAATTTTAAATACCACCACATCACTTGTTTTATTAAATTCACATATAAAACTGAAAAAAACGAAACCCGCTCCACTGTAGTCAGGTGTCGCAGCACACCTGGACGGCACTCAGCTGTCAGGGTGGGACCCCGATGATGAAGCATGTCACCAACCAGGTTGGTGAGTGAGGGGTCTTCAAAACAAAGGATGAATCTGTCCTTTTAGACACAGTGCGCCTCTTCTTTTTCTCCACTTGAAGAGAAAATAGCACAAGCAGGGGGTACGCCTCCATTTGTTTGTTTATGATTAGCCAAGGGGTCTAGGAGTATTCCCATTATATTTAAATATAAAAAGAAATACCCTTTCTCTCTGTTTGTTTACTAAAAGCAAAAAGTTATCTCTCAATATCTAGTCCTAAATGACTACCATGAAATCTGGCAGACACTTGAGGCAGTGATACTGGGGTAACTTATAGCTATATCCGCCGTAGATAAAGCGCAAAAGAAGAAACAAGACCAAATGTCTGTGTCAGTAAAATAACTAGAGAGTATACATCAAATCAGCGGCGCCCCGAGAATTTGGCAGCAGTTGACCTCCACTCAAGTCATAACTGACTCCAAGCGTTGCTAAAGGCAAGCATCCAAAAGCCTAATACAGGCGATTATGGTACAGTTGCAGCTGGGCTGGCCTGTGCAGATCCACAAAGTGAGCAGCCATTACGGAGCACAATGAGGAGAAGCATGACGCGAGCTGCTGGCACCAATCTTAAGGGGAACCCTCCGAAAACGCTGGAAAATATAGAATGAATAAAAGCCTGTATTACCCAGACTATAGTTTGAAAGGAAGAGACCAGGCCAGATTCCACACATTAAAAAAAGCGTGCAAGGCCCGTCGTCTCCGATGCATTGAATATTTGGGGAATTATTTCCCCAAAATGAAGTGGGAGGTTAGTGTTAAGAAGCGACTGTATCTCACTCGAGCCACCTGCAATCTGTATGTTTTTCAGGCAGTAGTGAGACTTGCCTTCTGAAGTCCATAATTTTTATAGCCACATGAAGGATGCCTTAATGTCCAGGTATGGTTTGACCCCTGAACTGCGTAGGCAGAGGTTCAGGAATTGCAAGAAGATAGAGAGCAGTACCTGGGTGGAATATGTCACTTTCTTTTGCAGAGCACTGGATTGTTGGGTGAAGGGCTCCAAAGTTAATGATTTTCAAGGTCTCTTTGATTTAATTGCATGGGAGCACTTGTCCAGTAATTGTTTTCCAGAGCTGCGCCAGCACCTGATTGATAGCAGGCTGACTAACCCTAGGAAGCTTGCTGAGGAGGCGGACCGCTGCGTGAGCACCCGGGTCCATAAGGATCACATGGGAGACTCAGCCAAAGGTGGGCAGGGTCCCCAGCAGAAGAGTGGGGGGGGACAAGGGTAAACAGAAGGAGTTCCATAAAGGGCCTCAAATGAATTTCCAAGGGAACCAAGGGAAAGGTTCCCAGCCTCTTCCTGAGAGAAAGCAACGGGTCCCGACAGGTAATCCTGTTCACCAGGTACCCCTGAAGTGTTACAAGTGTGGGGACCTGGGTCATAAGGCGAATGACCCCAGCTGCCGCCTATTTGGAAAAGAAACACCCCCTGGTGCTCCACTCCGGCAGATGGCGAGTGTAGCCTTGGGGGACGAGATTGGTGTCCAAGGTGGGTGGGGTCCCGCAAAGATGTCGCTTGTCTCTTTAGGAGACTGAGGTGGTCCCAGGGACCCAACTGCCCAACAACATTAAGAAATATGGGCAGTGGGTGACCATCAATGGCCATAAGGTGTAAGCTCTTAGAGACACAGGAGCCAGCGTGACAGCTGTCAGGTGTCACCTGGTGTCTCAAGAGCAGATTGTCCCTCAAGCATTTTGCAGAGTTGCTGCCGCCGACAACGCAGAGAGCCATTGTGCAATGGCTCAGGTTCCCTTTGAGTGGTGGGGGGGGGGTTCTCTGGTACTCTTCAGGTAGCTGTGAGGCCCGCCATGCCTGTTGACTGTTTGTTGGGAGATTATTTAGAGAGGGGAAACGTGGAGCGGAGTACTCACTTGGAGATGTTGGGTCTGCCTGACTGGGCATGTGTGACCACCCAGTCAATGGCAGCCCGTAGGGGTGCTCAAGAGGACCTGGAGCCTGAGAGGGAGGCCCAGGAACCTGCCTTAGAGAGAGGAGGCAGGGTGCACGGGAAACCGGCCCCGAAGTTCCCACGGTCCAGCAGGAGGTAGACCCTGAGGGGGATGTCTTGGAACCTACAGGGGAACAGGTAGCTAAATTGGGCGACCTACCTGAGCCGACTCATTGGCAGCAGGAAGGAGGCCCCTCCAGGGAAGAATTCTGCCAGGAGCAGAAAGAATGCCCTTCTTTCAAGGGTTTGCAGCAACAGGCTGCAAGCCAGGCAGCAGGTGATCAGTCTGGGTCACATTGGATCTACTGGGAGAATGGTCTCCTGTATAGTGAGCCTAAGGTTGCTGAGCCTGGGTCAGCCTATGTGCTGGTGGTACCCCAGCGCTTCAGAGCCTTCCTATTGGGGCTGGGTCAGTATGTGCCATTGGCAGGATATTTGGAGCAGGACAAGACCTTTGAGAGGCTTGTCACCCACTTTCATTGTTCCCAAATCCGCAAGAGTTCAGACAGTCATTGCAGGACATGTCAGATTTGCCAG
Source organism: Lissotriton helveticus (assembly GCF_964261635.1). Taxonomy (NCBI): domain Eukaryota; kingdom Metazoa; phylum Chordata; class Amphibia; order Caudata; family Salamandridae; genus Lissotriton; species Lissotriton helveticus. The sequence continues at coordinate 520,417,623 of NC_136063.1, forward strand.
GCAAGTGAAAAGAGTGGGAGGAAGCAGAAGGCTCCTCTCCAGCCATTCCTTGTGGTCAGCATCCCCTTTGAGGGGGTGGGAATTGACATTGTGGGGCCACTGGACCCCAAGACAGCCATGGGCTAGAGGTTCATCCTGGTCTTGGTAGACCATGCCACCCGGAAGCCATACTTCTGAGAACAGTGACGGCCCCGTGGTGGGACGAGCACTAATGGGAATTTTCTCCCGAGTGGGATTCCCTAGAGAGGTAATGTCTGACCGGGGCACCAACTTCATTTCCAGGTATATGAAGTCCCTGCGGCAGGAGTGTGGGGTAACTTACAAGTTTACCACTCCTTACCACCCACAAAGAAATGGGTTGGTTGAGAGATTCAACCGAACCCTGAAAGGCATGATTATGGGTCTTACAACCTACGAGGTGTAAGTGGGACGGCCTCTTACTATGCCTGTTGTTTGCAAACCGTGAGGTGCCACAGAAATCTCTAGGGTTCAGTCCCTTTGAGCTTCTCTATGGCCACCCAGTGAGGGGACCTCAGAGTCTGGTCAAGGAAGACTGGGAGCAATCTCCCAAGAATCCTCCCCAGGATGTATATAGCTGCATGCTGGCCTTCAGGAACCAGTCTAGGCGTTTCAGGCAACTCGCTGAGGCGAATTTCGAAGACAGCCAGGAGCAGATGCAGCGATGGTATGACCAGAATGCCACTCTGGTAGAACTTCAGCCTGGTCAGAAAGTGTGGGTCATGGCCCCAGTGAAGCCCTGCGTGCTTCAGGATAAGTGGACCGGGTCATTTGAGGCTGTGGAGCTCAAAAGACCGGTTACCTACTTGGTGGGCTTGCCGTCTCCCAAGAACCCCTTACGGGTCCTGCATGTCAACCTCCTGAAGCCCCACTTGGAGAGGTCCGAAGTGGGAATGCTCTTCGTAACAGATGCTGGAATGGACGAGGAGATTGAGCCTCTTCCTGACATCCTGTCTGCAACAGAGCAAGATGGGTCAGTGGATGGTGTTAACCTCTCCTCCACCCTGACCCCCTGAGCAACAGAATGACTGTCGCCAGTTGCTGCGACAGTTTTCTGATCTGTTCTCCCTGGTTCCTGGTGTCACAGATTGGTGCGTCCATGATGTGGACACAGGAGACAGCTTACCTGTGAAGCAAAAAACTTACAGGGTGACTGACAGGGTGAGAGCTTGCATCAAAGAGGAGGTCTCAAAGATGCTTGCGTTAGGGGTGATTGAGTTCTCTAACAGTCCGTGGGACAGCCCAGTGGTCTTGGTCACAAAGGCTGCCGCACCGGGTACCACACCAGAACTCCGGTTCTGTGTGGACTACCGAGGGCTCAATTCAGTCACGAGGACTGACGCGCACCCCATCCCCAGAGGTGATGAGCTAATTGTTCGGCTAGGGGCTGCACAGTACCTCAGCACGTTTGACCTAACGTCGGGTACTGGCAGATCGCCTTGACTGATTGGGCATAGGAGAGGTTAGCATTCTCCACACCAAATGGGCATTTCCAGTTCCGGGTTATGCCCTTTGGGATGAAGAATGCCCCTGCCACTTTTCAGAGGTTGGTCAACCAGGTGTTGGTTGTACTGAATTAGTTCAATGCCGCCTACCTGGATGACATCGCAGTGTTCAGCACCAGTTGGGAAGAACATCTGCGCCACCTCTGGGAAGTGTTGGTACTGCGGAAGGCAGGCCTCACGACCAAGGTGAGTAAGTGCCAGATCGGGCAGAGTTCCGTGGTGTACTTGGGACACCAGGCTGGGAGCGGCCAGGTGGCGCCCCTACAGCCCAAGATTGAAACCATCCTGGCTTGGGAGCCCCCCCAAGACCCAGACAGAAGTGAGAGCCTTTTTAGGACTCACTGGGTATTACAGGAGGTTTGTCAAGGGGTATGGCAACATTGTTGCACCCTTGACAGAGCTGACTTCCAGGAAGCAGCCCAAGAAAGAGATTTGGACTGACACCTGTCAAAGCTTTTAAGGCAGTGAAAGCTGCCATGTGCACGACGCCCGTGCTCCTGGCACCCAACTTCTCCAGAGAGTTTATCGTTCAGACAGATGCTTCAGAGCATGGTGTGGGGGCTGTTTTGTCACAGATGAATGAGGAGGGCTTTGATCAACCTGTAGCCTTTATCAGTAGGAGGTTACTTCCACAGGAACAGAGGTGGAGTGCAGTTGAACGTGAGGCATTTGCTGTGGTCAGGGCACGGAAGAAGCTGAGACCATACCTGTTTGGGACTCACTTCCGGGTTCAGACAGACCACATGCCCCTCAGATGGCTGTTGCAGATGAGGGGTCAGAATCCAAAGCTGTTGAGGTGGTCCATTTCCCTACAGAGGATGAATTTCATAGTGGAACACTGCCCTGATACAGAACACGCCAACGCTGATGGCCTGTACAGATTTTTCCACTTAAGTGATGAGAGCTCCCAGGAGGTAGGGTAGTTCTCCCCACATTTCAGCTGGAGGGGACACATGTTAGACCTGGCACCTTGGCGTGGTTCTCCCTTCCATTTTTGCTGTTGCATTTGGGAACATTTTCTTTGATTACTTGATATTTCTGTACACCAAGACGGTCATTATCTTCTGCTTGTATTAACTACACCATGTTCAGCACTGTTCTTCTTGGGGATACAGAATAATAATATTTAAAATCATAAAACTACAGCAAATCTCATGTAGGAGAGTGAGTAACCCTAACAGTTTCTACACCAGGAAACGTGGATAAAATGCTCAGCCAAAATGGGATCACAAGCTCACCAGAGCATATAAACAGCAGTGTTTCACAAAGGAATGCACAATGGTCCATGTAGGCCACTTCACAGAACAACAGAATTGTCATACCCATGAGCAAGGGAATTTAACTGCCATACCCCACAATGAATGAGAATGTGATCCTTCACGAGTTGTCTTAGCTCTTGATGCATAACATTACTTAAAACAGAAAGCTATACAGTAAGATAAAGATTTCTTTCCAACCATTTTACTCCTAAATGGTCCCATCAAACCCACAAAAATGTTACACTCCAACCTAAAATGTTAAGGCCTATGAATAAATAGGCTAAGGGCTCACCTAGGATCTAGCTTGTGCAACCCTGCCTCCTCTTAGAAGTCTGTGGAAAGGATAACGAAGAACCAAGAGATATCCCTTTGGATAAATTAAACTCTGGTATCATCTTAGGAAGACTGCTTCACTCTGAGAGTAACTAGTTTGTTTGAAAGGAGAAGTAGAAAGGGGTTGCAAAAAAGCAGAACGTAATTTCCATTGTTGTTCCTGTCCTGTCCCTTTTTTTCAGCGTCAAGCTCAAGGAACAGATTGCATGGTGGGGATTCATTATGAGGTTGTAATTAATTCTTTATCCCTCCTAACCCAATCCTGCACATACTAGTCCAGTCTACCTGCCCAACCAAGTGTTGGGTAGTACAATTCCGAAAAGCAATCTACCTGCCCACAAGCAGTAAAGGATGTCCACCGGTGAGCACCAGTCAGGGGTAAATCTCTATCATGGCCCTTCTCAAAGTCTGCTCCAGGGCCTAGCCCTGGCAGCGCTATGCCATCAGAGATGGCCAAGTGCTGGTACCAGGGACTGTAGTGCTGGCTTTGCCCAAGTACAAACAAATTGAGGTTATCAGCTTTGACACTGCACAAATTGTGCCATCTGTGATGAACTTGAGCACACTGTTAATCATGGAGGTGGTATAATGGATCGTGGGTGCTGACACGCCCCTGGTACTAGTCTTGTATATGCACTGGACACATCAATAGATGCGAGCTCTGAGGGTGAAAGTACTGAATTCTAGAAGTGCAGAGAGTGAGGCTGATGTGCACATATTGTGTAGTGGATGCATTTACACTATCTATTGGTGCACACACTTTGTGGAGCCAGTGCTTATTTAGTGGGTCTTAGTATCCAAGGGGACCCCATTGGCTTCAGCTCTTCAGGTAAGCACACTATGGTACAGTTCATACAGGCAATTGCTCTATCCATGAAGGTTCACACACTAGGGGTCCCAGCCGTATAACATTGGTCTCAACAACTGTTGTACACAAACTTGATGACATAGTCAATCCTTAAGTGGATCACACCACGTACAACAGTCTTGTGTACACACACTGTGAACCCTCTTCCACCTTAGAACTGTTGGTGCAGTTGCAATGGATACCTGTCATGGAATTATAACGGTGTTCAAAGTGAACCAGCGAGGTGCAAACATTGTACAATGGATTTGCATAAAGTGTCTATTGATACACATACTCTGTAGAGCAAGTTCCCATACAGTTATCAGCCCTGGAGATGCACACATTGCAGCTCTTGAAGTTGTACATGGTATGTTTTTTCTAGAGATGCACTAACTGGGTAAAGGTTTGAGGAAACACAGACCGTGCCAAAAAACAGGAAATTAACTTGGGGACCCCAAAGCTTTTGGAGAGCATACACTTTTCCAAAGGTAGGAGGTGAGCTGAGGAGTCCCTGTCGAGAGGGTCTGCCTTGGGAAGCACGTACACTGTGATAAAAGTAAGACATGAGCTTAAGACCATACGCTCATGGCTGCAACTCTGCAGAAGCACACATTGTAGGTTCCAATCAACAAGGCACTGTTTGCTGTCCCAGAGGCCTGAAGTTGTATCTGTTGAGTGCCATACCTGGGGAGCACACAATGTGGGTTAAAGCCTTCAGGGAGCATCCCGAAATATTTTCGGTCTACGTCACATGAGGGCACTCAGACTACGCTCCATGGAGTGAGTAAAGGAACCAGTGAGCCACACAAAGTTGGCTAAATCGTTGGGGCTGCGATTTTCAATCTTGGAAGTGGAAAAACAGATTGTGCTTTTCGTTGCTTTAATCTTAGCCGTTTTTATTGACTTTATAGCTCACTGGTTCCTCACACTGCAACAGCAACGCTGATAGCAACAAAAGGTGCAGAACAATATTGAGGAGGAGCAATGGAGAGACACTAGACAAAAGAAAGGAAATTAAACTGGAGAACAGAGAGAAAAAACTAGCAGGAGGAAAGAAGGGAGTGGGAATGAGTTGTGAGGAAAGAGGGAAAATTAAGATGAGTAATGAGACAGGAGGGAAAAGAAAACGTAGGGAGGCATGAAGTGAGCAAAGGAAATGGAAGATAAAAAGGGAAAGGTGAGTCAGTAAAGGAGAGGGAATGAGAAAGACATGAGGAAAGCCTGGTAAGACTCAAATTGAAAGGAGAAGAAATGAGACCTGAAAGAGACATTGAAGAGACATTGAAGTGAGGGAAATGAAAAATAACTATGTACAGGAAATGAAAGATTTTAGGAAGGACCAAGGAGGAAGTAGGTGAGTGAAGGAAGGAGGAGATCTGGTCAGAAAAGGAAGATAAAAACCGGTGAGAGTGGAAAAGAGTCGGTGAAAAAGTGAGAAGAGGGGGAATAGAGCTACAAAGCTCAACGGAAGGCCATATGCAAAGGGAGGGGAGATGAAGGGGGACATGTAAGAAGAGAAGGCAGAAGGGTAAAGGAGGACAGATTTAGGAGAAAGAAGGAAAGGTGAAACATTTGCTAAAGTTTGTGGATAACTGAAGATAAAGGGGGAGTCAGTAAAGAAACAAGAACGTAAAGGAGTGAATAAAATAAGACAAGGGAAAGGGAGGAAAAGGGTAGCGTGGAAAGAGAATAGACAGTGGTGTACAGGGATGTGGAATTCCTATAGCCCGACGCCCGGGACATATTGTTTGGGGTCAAGGACAACAAGTTTTAATGTGCATTTTGTCCTTGGGACAAGTAGGCCCAACCCCCTGCAGCACAAACCCTTTAGCTGCCAGTTTACAGACCACATTGTGGCTCAGGGAAGGGCATTCTCTACAATTAAGGTAAAGTGTGTTATATGTAATATGTGTGTTAATGCTGTTCAAACTTGTATATATGGTTCATTAACGCAAAGCCTTTATTATTAGGGTGAGCACTAAAAGTAAATGTTTTAAGCTCAGCCTGCACTACCGACAGTGGTTCCAGTATAAAAGTGTACACACACTTTCAAAGTTTAGTAATATCAGGCTCTGTATAATGCACCCAGAATGCTCTCTGATTATATGCAAATACTTGCAGCAGCTGGAAAGCAAGAATGATGATTCTTTGCTTTCAAAATAAAACGTGCACAAAAAAATGCATGTAAGAAAAGAAAACATTTAGCTAAACTACTGTAAGATTTTAGGTACCGTATCTTTGTAGCATTGTTTAGTAACATGTTGATGTTTGTTAGTATTTCCCAAAAATATTCAGAATGGAAAATCAGTGTAACCAGTTTAAATACGAATATAGAAAACAAAAATAAACAAGCATTGGCAAAGCTAGTGGGTCTGAAATTGGTGGTCAGCCTTTTGGTTTTGTGAAGGCGTGACTTGATTAGGCATGTTTTTTGTAAAACCTTAACAGTGTGGGAGCTGCTGGGTCCTCACCATTGTAACAAGCATTGGCAAAAGCAAAACAAAAAAATGTTGGTCTCGGCACACATTGCCAAAGCGGTTCTGGGCACTGAACAAAACTACACTGTGTGCTAATATGCTCCTTCTAAAAGAGCAAAATACTGTCACTTACAGGGACGCCAGCTGATAGACGGAGAGAGACAGAATAAAAAACAAAACAAAAGGTCATGGTTAATGCCAGGCCTAATTAGAGGCCCAGTTATTAAATAAAATCTCAAAAGTGCATCCATAGTATATATGTCCTATTTAGTCTGTGCAAACCTACTAACGTGCATGTTTTAAGGGTTTTCACCAATTCTTCTCTAATCATTTCCCATACTGAGTACGGTTGGAAATTTACTACTGACAGTGGCAGACTTAAAACTTCTTCCAGGGTTGGGGAAAAAAGTATTTGGAGGAAAAGTGAACTTGAAAACATTCAGATTTTCACACGAGCAAATCTACTCCTGCATATTTGCTCATGCTAAAATGTAGATCACAAATATTTTCTGGTAGTACTATTTCTTGTCCTACTTCTGTAAATTCTTGTGAATTCATGGAAACTGTACATATGTACTTAGTTGAATTTAAGACCAGTTGTCTTAAATTCAAGTGAGTAAGTAGATCGGAAAACTAAACATGAATTCATGGAAACTGTACATATGTTCTTAGTACATATGCACAGTTTCCATGAATTCACAAGAATTTACAGAAGTAGGACAAGAAATAGTACTCCCAGAAAATATTTGTGATCTACATTTTAGCATGAGCAAATATGCAGGAGTAGATTTGCTCGTGTGAAAATCTGAATGTTTTCAAGTTCACTTTTCCTCCAAATACTTTTTTCCCAACCCTGGAAGAAGTTTTAAGTCTGCCACTGTCAGTAGTAAATTTCCAACCGTTCTCAGTATGGGAAATGATTAGAGAAGAATTGGTGAAAACCCTTAAAACATGCACGTTAGTAGGTTTGCACAGACTAAAAAGGGCATTCCAACCATGGAACTATTGCTTAGCACTACCTTCAGCCCCAGTATGTAGACTTGCAGAAACATAGCAGCATAAGGGAATTGCTAGTATTCAAACACTACTATGGTATGAACTCTGGCATAATCAGAGAGGCTATATCAGAACTCTTATATAATGAGATTGCTGCGTAATTTATTGCCGCATTACATGGCACAAAGGGGACAAGTGGATTTTGTTAAAAGACAAGTAGATTTATTAAGCAGCCTGCCCCATGGACAAGTAGATGTTTTATTAAATTCCACACCCCTGGGTGTAAGAGCACAGATGATAGAGAGCAGAACTGGGGTAGAGGCTGAGTGGTAGGCAGTGCCACTACGGAAGGGGACCGCATGCATGGTGGAAAGGGAAACACCCTAATTAGAAAACGTCTGGATAATGGATTTTTTAATGTATTTGTTTTAAAGCACATTAAACATCGCTATCAAGCCACCCGGTTCATTTAACATGAAGACACCCAGAAGAACTTTAAGGTCAATTTCACTGTAGGCAGAGTTTGCAAGAGTAATCCACATACACTGGTCTGGCCTGCTCACTGTTAAGTCGGAGGTAGCTCACAATAATTAGCAGGATAGGACTTTGAAAGTACAAACTGCTTACACTGCTCCCAGCATCTCCACTGCTTCTTCATGCGCAGCCACAAAAACTCTGCCACAAAAGCCTTCCCTGCCTGCCTGCCTGAGTAACAATTTCTGCCACAGAGAGGACATAAATGATGAGCACTTAAAATTAACAGTGTGCATTTAAAAGACTTGTGTATGTTTAAACAACAACCATACCCCACTTAGTTATAGGACTGTTTGCAAGTCAGTGCCAGCAACTTGGTGCCCCAGACCCCTCTTTTGCACTGGGCTCTGCGTGAGTAAGAGGGGAGAACTGTCTTGCACTAGTAGGGCTTTGACAAGAAAGGCAAATTATGTGATAAAACTAGGTAATGAAAAGCGGCCAACATTATACTTTGCTGCTGTTTGAGGTACGTAAGTTAACTTTATGCTAACTATTTATTGTACAGTGCACAACTGCACTGGTACGGAGTCTCTGTTGGTTTCTCTGTAGAAGGAATGTATGATGAACTTCTTTAAGATTAAAGGTAGGGTGCTACATGTAGTAATAATAAACCAGTCCCGATTCTGCTCTACACTCGTACGGGTAGACTAACATTAATCGTTTAAGGATATACCAGGTGGAATGTTCAAAGTAGGCCTGGTTTACTAGTCAAATAAATGATCTACTCTTTACATGGAATGTAGGGAAAAGGCAGATGTGCTGGGCTCCTGGAAAGGCTTTATGTTGCAACTGATATGCAAGAAAGGTGACAAAACGGATCCTAAAAATTACAGAGTAATAGCCTTGTTGGACAGAGAAGGGACAGCATACACCATTTCTCTTCTAAATGAGCTAAATGACTAGATCACGGTAACGGACATCTTACCATTCTACCAAACAGGGTTTCGAAAGGGTGGTTCAACGATTGATAACATAGTAGCACTATCTTACCTGGCTCAGCAGGCGAACACCAATAACAATTTGCCACTGTTCGCCTGCTTTGTGGACTACTCTGTGGCGTTTGATGGGTCTCCATAAACAAGCTCTGGGAAAAACTAAAGAACTGGAATATCCCAGATGACCACCTAAAGGATGTCAGCTCACTATATTGCAACTCCTGGGTGAGGATAAAAATGACAGAACACAGTCTCCAAAAGTATGTACACCGGGGCCTGAAATAGGGATGCGTCCTAGCCCCGTCGTTTTTCAACCTTTATACAGCAGATCTAGGTAAGGAGCCGCATGAGATACTCAAAAAATAGGGGCCCACAGATTGCACCTTCTCTAGTACCTAAACAGCCTGGTAATTTTTGCCCATACCAGAGTAGGTCTACAAAGAAGTCTGGATGCCTTCACCGATATAATGAGGCCAACGAGTTAGCAGCCAAGCAAGCAAAACCAAAGTGGTAGCATTTGGCCAACATGCAAGAGAAACCGGGCTCAGATAGAGGATGGGAAATCAGAAGATAGAAGCAGCACCAACTTATAACTATCTAGGGCATGGCTATGTGACACAGGGAAAGCAAACACACACCTGGCCAAGATGAAAGCCAAAACACAAGCAACCACATACGCACTATGTAAATTACAGCAAAAAGTATGTGTCCCATAACGATAGCCATCAGGAGAGCAATTAAATGAAAGCTATTTGCAGTAGCAGGATATGCACAGCAAGCTTTCCCAGGGCAGATGGAACTCGCCCTGCAAAAAGCCCATTGCCAGTGCTACAAATGCATCTTGAAGCTTCCATTTTACACTCGCAATCGCTTGACCAGGCTGGAGTTCGGACTAGTACAACAAAAGTATGAATACCCTTGTAAAATACTATTCCCAGACACTTAAGGGACGTAAAGGTTCCCTAAAAGAAATACTCAAAATAATTTTTGAAGGGGGAGCGGACTAATGGAACATCTACATTTAACTGGCAGTGTCCAAACTGAATTTAGCAATAGACAAGATGTCACTGGAAGAAGTGAGTTCCCGAGGTATTAAAAAAAAAAAAAAAGTCTAAATAAACAAGTATTCCTGCTCTTGAGGGCCGAAGACATAGCCAGACAGAATGAAAAGGAAGACGTACCAGGCCTGACTTCATCCTATGAAACAAACATCAAGCAGCCATGTTCGAAGAGCGCGCTGGAAAGAAATGTTTAAAAGGCATCTAATGGGCCAGGATAGTACAACTTCCTATTAAGGAACTCAACCCAGGATGGAAATGCTTGTAGCAGGTAACCAAATGCAGGCTGTGCAAATATAGAGTATAGTCCCTGTTATACCTTATTTGTTGCTGCCCTGCTTTATTACAACAAAGCGGCCCATCTTTCACTGATAGGAGAATAGGACCTGCGTAGAGTCAATCTCATGGGTTTTTACTTGCACAGTATCCACGGACAAAACTGGAAAATATATAAAATCGGTCTGAAATGAAATAAATAAGACAATGGACCCTGAAAAGCACCAAGATCCAACAAGGAAGCGAATCCCAGAGTATGGAGGTACAGAACACTAAGGATCAACCAAGTGAGAAGTCATCCACTCTGGCTGTTAAAAGGACATGGTTAGCAGCAGAGTGAAGACAAGGGACGGGACATATGATTGAAGCAGCATATATCAGGGAAAGGAAGACTGTCCATTGGTAAGCCAAAGCACATATGCACCCTATGTGCCAGGGTGCAAAGTTAGGGCACACAAACCAGTACTATTAAACTGGCATCAAACAATTTATCGATCTCCAGACATTGCACTTTGCATTTATCACTTTTTCTTCATATTTATAAATGTATTACATTTTATAAATTACACACCTTGCACTACCGCCCTACAGAAACTAAAGTCAGGGGCCAGAGGTATCTCAGATGTTCTTAATTTTGCACAGCCTGTGCCAAATTTTGCACAGAGCAACAAGTCAGCTCGCACAATATTCAAGACTACACTAATATCAACATGTCAGCGATATCTATCGATCTAGGAATGTTATTGTTTTAAAACAGTGTTTTTACTGCAATATCCATGTTATTTATGCGACTCATTTGAGTTTAAGTAATCACATAATAAATATTTTTGATTCACTGATTTTTGATTGATTTTAAGGATATCCAATTGATAATCTGCTATATTACAAAATCTAAAATCTTCAAACAGAACTACAGGTGTATGATTATTTTTAATAACAGTTAGTCAGAAATCTGGGTTAGATCATCTTTATTTCACTTGTACATTCCATTCACTTTGTATTAAGCATTAAAATGTGTATAAAAATCCTAAACTCACTGCATTTCATGCAGAGCCCTACATAAGAGCCCACACTATATACCACTTGTGACGACTTACAAGTAAACAAAAATACAACCCATATTCATATAAACGAGCAACCGTACTAACAAAAATAACTACTTCATTTTCTATATAAAGGCCTTTATCTTGATACTTGTCTTTTTCTTTGATTACAATACTGACAACCTCACTGTTTTACAAAACCTCCGGTAGAAAATATTGTCAAAAAATTGATCTGGATGGTATTTATATCAAGGCTCTACACATAACTAGTTCTGCTTAACTAACGCTAATCACCATCATGTTAGGAAGAGGCGTCCATATTGGGAACAAACATGTCTGGCTGTTTTTAATGATCTTATCACCGATAAGCCTAATATGAAACAGTTATACACTGTAAACCCACCATCCTAGTAAATGTGTACCGGATATCAGTTAAGATACCTCAAACATATCTGTTCTCTTTATGATCTGTTATATGCCCACATACGAGTGATATCCACTGCCTGTTTATTCCAGAGAACCTAGTTCATGCCTCATCTCATGACTGCAGGCACCTCTCTGTAGGTTAGAATTCCCAACACGGAAATTCAGGGGGAGCTGGTGTTGAAGTCTTGGTGTACCTGAGACTTCAGACAGGAGGCAAGCTCAGTTCAAGCCCTTGGAGATCTTCTTCAAGATAACAAAGCAAACAGCAAAGTCCTTTTCTCCTTTCTTTGGCAACACGTAACCACTGCGGGCCAACCCTAGACAGCAAACAGCACAGGGGCAGTAATCCTCCTTCAGCTTCTCCGGTTTCTTCTCCTTGGCAAAGGTTCCTCTTGATTTCCCAGAAGTGATCTAAAGTGTTAGTGCCTGGGTCTCCCTTTTTACACACACAAATCCTTTGTCTCTGAAGTCAGAGAGTGTCTGTACCGAGTCCAAACCAGTTCTGGGTGCATTCTGCCAGGGCACAACGTCTTCCTTTGTCAGTGTGGGCCAGGGTCATCAGACACACCACAGGAGGCGGAGCCAGCATTGTGGGAGGCAGGCACAGCTCTATTCAGGCCCAGGTGCTAATCCTCCCACCACTCCCAAGCAGATAGGTCTATTCAGCGTAGTGCGGACTCAACCTGCCTCCTGGAACCACCCCAGCCCGTCACTCACAAACCAGACATAAAATACATAAACCTAGTAGAGGCATGATGGATGGTTAGACAAGAAAATACCTACTTTCTAAAAGCACAGAATGTAAAAACCACCTTCACTAAAAGATTTATTTTATCATTCTGAGTTCAGGCATACTAAATTAGATTTTCTACCATGTTCCCTGGGTCAGTTAGGATCATAAGATGTTATAATCAAACTGCCTATTCTGGCCTATGGGAACAGGTAGCCTTGCAATAGTGAAAAACAAAATTGGCTGTAATTTACTATCAGGACATGAAACACACATCAGGGCATGTCCTACCTTTTACATACAATGCACCTTGCCCTTGGGCCTACCTTAGGGATGACTAATATGCAAAAAAAAGGGAAGGTTTAGGGACAGGCAAGTGGGTGCACTTGCCAAATCGACATGACAGTACTGGACTGCACACAGGCTCTGCAATAGCAGGCCTGAGACACACTTTACAAGCGGCTTCTGTGGGTGGCACAACCAGTGCTGCAAGCCCACCAGCAGTATTTGATTTACAGGCCCTGGGCACACATGGTGCACTAGATTAGAGTGTGACAAGTAAACCAAATAACATCAGACCTGTTCACACAGTGAATCTCCTCCTCAGATCCCCACCCATCTATTGTGATATCTGTTGGGGCAGCAGTTCAAATTATACCGTCTGTACTTTAGGGATCTGGATCACCATTTTAAAACAAAATTTAAAATGTTACCTGTTGTGTTGATTCCAACTGGTTTCACCCCAGATCACTCCCTCCCCTCCTGTAAAGAAAGTTCTTCAAGTGAGTGAGAAGAGATGAAGAAAGAGAAAAATGTGTGAGAGGGCTGGTGGTGCCTAATGGGAGTAACACCATGGGGGTAAGCAGGAAGGTACTCGCCTGCTACCTCAGGTTTTCATCATCAGCAACCACCAATCCCAAACAGAAATTGTGAGTGTGAAAAAGAAAAAGAAAAGAAAGTGAACACTGGTGCTAGGATGTGAAACACTGCCTTTACATCAGTAGAAGATCCAATGTAACGCACGATCAACCCCACAATGAGGACTACGGGCCTGGACCATAGCTCCGCCTGTCCCGGTTAAAACCAAGCTAGATCACACTGGCTATTGCACTTTTATTCAATGCTGTGTGTCAGCTCCTTTAAAAGCCGACATGTTTCATTGCCCAACGAAAACTCACAGCAATCACGACTGACCGTGGCAGTGAAAGTTATAGCCAGTGAGACAGTGTCTAAGCACATACTCACGTGTGCATGAGGATACAGGTATGCCCGTAAGGGGATTTATCCCAGAACACTAAAATAAATAATTGGTGCAGGATGGAGTGACAGACCCACGCCCTGAAGAAATTGCCGTCCATTGGGCGGTGGCTGTTTAAAACACATATGCCGCGTAACAGATTTTGTTCGTGTTTTTGACCGGGTGGATTATCACATCACCGTTGGCATCGTGTTCAAAACAGAGTACTGAATCTGGAACTTATTGATGATCAAGTGCATTACACGGAACCTGTCTGGAGCCTGAAACTGCCGATTTCAGCAAGATCGCAAACATTGGATACCACGCAGATTATCTTAATCTGAGAAGGACATCTCTAGAAGAAGTGAATTGTCGAGTACTACTTACCGACCTGCTAGAACGTGGAATAGAACTTTCCACGATAGCCCTGATGAAGCCCGCTGGGGAGAAGCGCGTTGGCTGTGCTGATCAAGAATAAAGTAAGATTTTTCTATGAAGACAAGTCTCTTTAACAAGCTGTGTGATTTGTGCTCATACTGCATGCCATTCAATCCGTGCCTCTTTTAGCAATTATATTGTTTAGTCTAAATTTAAGTTCTATGGTAGTGGCCTTACAAAGAAGGACACGAGCTAGACTGTCAGGAAAAAACTTACATTGAGTGATATAAGAGCAAGCGCAGCTGTAATTGTTTTCCCTCACTGCCTTTGCTGTTCTTGATTACACATTAAGACAGCCATAGAGGTACTAAAACAGAGTTGGATACCGGCACATTTATTTAAACATCTCATGGCGCGTCTACAGGTTTACTCCTATGCTCACTCATATGTAGGCAAGTAGTAACAGAATCTAGTCATCCATTTTGACAAATAGTCCTGTAAAAATGGGTCAGGGTTAGTAATGCCGACCCAGTTTGTGCACTCGCACTGTGCTTGGCATAATATAGCTGTTTCACGAGTGTAAAATCCAGGTTTCATTACATATACCTCACCTCTGAGATATACTGTATAAATGCCATAAAGCAGAGTGCGTTGTGCTGAAAACATACAGAGATGTCCTTTTGAGTTGAAAAAGTGTCTCATTAATTTCAAGGCCTCTATGCCAAGTACTACATAGAGTATGAATCTTGTCATCCATCCAGACAAATAGTCCTTTAAACAGGGATCAGGGTTAGTAAGGCAGATCCTGTTAGTTCACTCACTGCCAGCTTCAACTGGCATGCAATAGCTGTTTCTTAACTGTCAAATCCACGTTTCAGTACGCATAACAACTCTGAGATACGCTTGAGGTTTGCCATAAAGGACGGTGCTTCGTGCTTAAAAGTTGTGACCTGTCCTTTTGACTTTTAGAAACTTACTGATTCACTTGTAGACTCCTATGCCAAGCAGTACACAAAGCATGCCATCCATAATGCAACTAAAATACATGTTTCCAAAACAGAGTGTCTTTCTTATGAATAAGTGAAGATGGTATGTGTGCATTGTTAGATCAAGATTGCTACTGCAAAGGGTAGTGTAATCTATAATGTAATTGCAGAGCTGTTTATGTTGGTAGTTATATATTTAAAGTGTGTAATCAGGTAGTATAGAATGAAAAGCTAAATGTACTTCTTGTTTTCAACCATCTCAGGCATCAGTGTCTACTTAACTACAAACATTTACAATGCCATGAAAAAGAAGATAAGAAAGAAACAGAAGCAAACATACTAAATCCTCACAACTGAGAAACAAAAGGGGCAAAATGCAGATAAAGTTGTGAAAGAGAAAGGAGCTACTAGTAAGAGAACAAAGACAATTCTTAAAACAGTTGGTGGAAATTTGGAAGAGCAAAAAAATCAAGTAAATAAAAAACAGTTTGAGATCAACTAAGAAAGGAGAAAAGGTAAATGCTATGAAGAGTAAAAAACAAAATCAAGCACAAACTGCGACAGTTTGACCAGGAGGCGGGCACACTTTATAGAATTTAGAGTTAGAATATTGCATAGTAGAGTAATTCAAAATCTACTAACAAGTATGAAGCATTATAAAAGACGAACAGAAGCAGTCGGGCAAAAGAAAGGTTAAAAGACCTTTGCTCTAAGAAGGAAGCTATTTATTTTGATTATAAATAAAATGACGGCACTCAATAAAATAATGTTGTCTATGAGGAAAAGAAGCCAAAAAGTAATGTTTGCAAAGTTTTCAGCGGTGAATGGACCCATACTTCTTTTACTGAAGCGTTCTTTAATGAAGAAAGTTACGTGGAAGAGAATATATTAGTGCATGCGGTTAACCAATCTGGACGATGTTATGAGATGAAAGACTGTTCTCCTATTCCAAAAGAGGTCATTTTGTTAACTAATGTATGCTTACAGTCCGCCTGTTAATTATCATTCCTCGGTTTCATTATTAAAATCATTTGCTTGCTTCCTATTTATCAGTGCATGTGGGCTTCACTTCCTGTCCTTGGTGTGTCCCTTCGCTGGAGCATGCACCCATTACTTGAGTTCTCCACTGTTCAGGAGCTACTCTTCTTTTTGTTTAAGCAGTTTGTGAGAGTGCCTGTGCTTTTCTGCTGTCTCCCTCATGTATCTCTCGGCCGCGCATTTTGCCCTAATGCTTCCTCACACTCTTCTCAACCTATCCAACACATCATTGGTTGCCGCTTCCTTTGAGTGCAGCTTAAGGGTCTTGATATTTCTCTACATATACGGCCAGTCAATACTTTTCACTTCTAACTCTTGAGCTCATTAGCTGGCCTGGCTAAAGCAGAGGTCTAGCAGTGGACAGACTGCCTGATTCTGATGCTTGTCAAAATATCCAATATAACATTACCTTCCGGTGCACATAATGTATCTTCCTACATTCTTGCATCCCCAAATAGCATGTTACCCCAAAATAAGATACTCTATTTCCCTAAAATCTGGCATCAAATGTGAGCTTCCCTCCCATCCTCTGCTTGCCTCTTCTACCCGAGCAAAACCTACTCTTACATGCATGCTCACCTTCATCTCTACCAGTGGGGTAAACACAGGACCCCACATCCCCCGAAGTGCGGGGGGTAAGCTCCAGGGGGCCCCCTCAAAGAAAACTGGCTGGAGAGCTTCCGATTTAGTTCAGAGGGGGCCTCTCCACATACCTTGCAGGGGGGCCCCCTCAAGTTTCGTTACGCCAATGATCTCTACTATTGTATTTAAGTAAACAGCCCACAACTCATTTACAGGATCACAACCTTTACTTCTTAAAGTCTTACCCCTGCGACCTAACAATACCTAATTTCCTCTTGCTCATCTATTAATCCAGCCAAATATGTGTATGTGTCACATATCACCCACCCAACTAATAATCAACCACAAGAAACTAGAGTGAATGCATGGAACAGTTTGATTGGGAACACAAGACTAATCCCAGTAGTCAACAATAACCAAGAATACTGGAATAACCATTAACCTTGGGTTCTGGAACAGTGTGCTACCCTACGTAAAGCGTTTCAATGCCTCGCCAGGGGTAGAAAGCACTATAAAAATGCAGTTAGAATTACAATTTAAAGTACCAATTTCCAACGAGCTGTGACAGTTCACATGTATGAAAGAAATACTATGCTCGGGGAAGACTGATCTAAAGCAGGATCAGACAATTGATTACTACGGAAGCCACATTTGGTTTCTCTTGAGTTATGTTTAACAAATTGGAAAAGTATAGTTTTTCTATAGTGTAAAACAAACAAACTGTGGATAAAGCGGTCTTCAATTGCTTCAATCCTCTGGTACCTTCAGTAGTATGAGGGCACAGGAAATCCGTAATTATAGATTTTGATAGGCCAAGATATTCACAGACACTAGACATATTATGATTCTCAGTCTGGTAGCCTTGTTATGATTTTGACAATCTAGGACATGTCGTGACTGTGGCAGCTGTTACTTGAGGAACATGCTGAGATTCTGACACTAGGGAACACGCTATGGAGTTTGAGACTGGCAAATGAAAAATTCTTTTGAAATTAAAACTGGGGCATAACTATGAGAGATGCGCAAAGTGTCTGAAGCTAATGGATAAAGATTCTGAATAAAAAGTGGCATGCCTTGGTTCAGAAACGGGTGTATATTATAATTTTGAAACTGGAAGGAATGTCATGATCCTAAAACTGTTGCTCAGAACACGGTTACAAAATTGTTGGACATACATTGATTATAATTGTTGACATTTTAAGAGTCCTAAATTGGCAGACAAGCCTGAGTCTGAAAATGGTGGATATTCTAGGTGTCTGTAATAGCAGTAATTGTGGAGCTTCTTGTCTATCAACGAGAGCTTTAACTTTTCAGCAATTTTGCATTGAACAAGATTGCCATGCCCACTTCCCGTGAGGTCACTTCTTCTGGCACATTCTAAAAGCTAGTGCATGTCATTTTTAAACTCCTCGGATTATGCCGAATTCACAAAAAAATATATTTGTCATCTGCCTGATATAGTACTCAGGATCGGATTGCGTGCGATTGAACACGTGATGTGTATCCTACACACATGGTGCCTCAAATCGTTGCAATGCTCAAATAAACTATTGCTGTGATGTTGCTCAAAGTCACGAAGGTAACTTTCAGCCAGTCTTGGAAGTTTCAGACAACATAATTAAGTGTCCAGAGTCTTAACCTTTTCTTTGCATTGAATAGTTAAGAGCCATTACTGCTGTGTGCAAAAAAAAAAAAAACGGCTGAGAGGACTCCTCATTTATTTATTTATTTATTTGCGGGTTTATAAGCGCTTGAATAAACTCCCGAAGGAGTATCTCCGCGCTCCAGAGACGACAGTAGCAAAACCAAAGGGCAGTAATCCTGAACAAAGAACCATATATGACTAAATCATGGCCTAGCTAATTTAGGCCTGAAACATAAAAGTTTTCAATTTTTTCCTAAAGGCAAAGTGGTCCGAGCACTGCCTGAGCTGGAGAGGAAGTTTATTCCACAATGTTGGACCCACCACTGACAGTGCTTTACCACCCTGTCTGGCCCTTCTAATCATGGGCACCCTCAGAAGCAGCTGATTACTTGACCTAGGGTCAATAGATGGCGTACTCTAGGGCCATGCATCAAAAGCAAAAATGCAAAGCTCTTAAAAAAAGAACAAATAATGTGCATATGCGGGCATTGTGCTTAGAATGTCGGTGGGCCGAGTGATGCCCTCGTGCAATAAAAAAAACAAGCTTTGACTAGGGTGACAGTGCAGAATCAGACGACCAGGCGTGTAGCCAGGCTACATAATGACAAGCATAGTGAGGATGTTCGCGTTTGGTAACTCCACCAGCCCGTAATAATACCTATGCGGAGAATGCGCTAAGTAGTGTTATGAGCGAATTAATGTATGCTTAAACTGGTTAAAGGAGCATTTGAGCCTTGAACACCGGTCAGTGACAGCGAGGACAACTGTGATAACAAGGAGGGCAGACTCCTCCCTGTGACCCTGAACAGCCTGACAGTACAGTGTGTAGCGAGTGATGCGCACTGAGATACATAGAATAACCCTTTGGCTGAGCAACACCGAATGTGACAAACAAGAAAATAAGATGCGCAATGATGTCCGAGATGACCATTTCCCCAGCAGTGACGAGCCGCAGTAGGGTATTGTGCTCTGCATGGACCATGGCCACTGATGGGTTCTCTCACCCTCCCCAAGAGTATGGAGCCGGGAAAAGGAGCCGCACGAACGCACCCCTTGCTGCTACCGCTGTGACCATTACAACATAACGTCCTCGCTGATATCAGACTCTACCCATCGCAGGAGTCACGCCTCACCTTCCAGCGCCTCCATGGCTCCAGTCGTCCGAGCCTCCCTCCTCCCGCTGCTGTGGTAACTGAAAGTCTCAGCCTGCTGTCAGGAGGCTCCGCCCCCAGCGTCCACTGTCGTCTATGCCCATTGGCCGTGTAGCACGTTCAAAGAAGGAACGCGTGCGCGTACTTCGTGCATTTACACAGGGAACGAGCCGGAGCTGCCAAGGATCTTAAAGCAACAGCGCGGGAGCGCGCGCAGGAGAGGCAAGCACTGGAACGTGCAGGGTTCGGGCCCAAGGCATTACAAAGCAGGTCGTTGTTTCGGTATTTCCAAGAGTACGCCCAGTTATGACTGTAGTTGCTTATATCCAGCGCTCCTGGCATTGCATTACTGCATGTTCCATCACATCCTGTGCCTAGCTTCACACCCTCATATTAATTAATCACCAAATAACGTACTGCTCAACATTAAGTAACTCAAAAGAGGTAAGCTGTATAATGTTTCAAGACCAGTGATTAACATAATGAAGACACTACTAAACGTTATATCAAATGAACTTTGGCTTCATAATGACACCACTAGAAGTTGCATTAAAAGCTTTGGCACTCATAGCGCACCTTCCTCTCAAACGTACTTGTGCAGTGATGTCAGTAAGTAACTGCAGCTGCGTGCAATGCTTGAATTCAAGCCCGTTCTTGACAGACCACCCAGGCTATTGCTGAATAGATGTGCAAATTTTGTGGTACAAATATGGGAATTTTGCAGCATGATTTCGGCACTTTATTTTACTTGAAATCATTCCTTTTCAGCCTTAAATAAATAGAAACTGTTTTAGAAGTATTTCACATTGAGTCTGAGAGTGTGTGTTTGCTATCATTTCCTTTGTGGTAGCATTCTGGATCATAGGTTGCTAATCATCTTTATTTTCTATGGCATTGTGCTGACTTGGGGCTAGTGGTTCCAAGCTCTAGAGCCATCTGCTGTAGGACACCACGTTTTGAAATGTAAGCAGCTTGGTTGAGGAAAATCGTAATTGCTCTGTGAAACCGTCTTTGACAAAGTGAGTAGGTTTGGCTCTTGTATGAATCATACATGAAGATGTACATAACACACCGATGCAAAAGAACAGATGGATAATAACACATGCACAGAGGCCAAAACTCCGCACAGCTAACATAAAAGCATGCAGCCAATCAGATGGCACCTTTTTTTGCTGGCTGCCAGAGACCTTTTTCTGCTGACAAAAAGATCAATATTGGGGTCATCGCGCTGTTTAGCTGATTTCTCGAAATGTCATTACCATGAATATTGAAAGACGCACAATGAGATCTATTGAGGTCTGCCAGTGGGTGCATATACACAGGGCCACTGGAATTATGCGATTGTGCGGCCATAGAAATATTCGCCTAGTGATGGATTTGTCACATAATTTTTCATCTGCCATGTAATCTGCAGATTATTTAAAAAAAAATCGTTTCTAGCTCATCCAGTTCAAAAGTGACTAAAAATGAATCTGCATGTGTTGCCGCGCCGAAGAAGGCCCTTTGCTAAGCTAGACTGGTCTCCTAGCCCGAGTCAGGACCAGCATGGGACAGGCCGCCAATATGGCGGTCGCCCTAGCCCCGACACCCCAAGCATAAGGGAAGGGGGACGTGTCACTCTGACGCGGATCCTCTCGTGTCCGGCAGCCAATGGGCGCCGGTCCCGAACCATGAACCGGAAGCGCTTCAGCGCTTCCGGTTCAGAAACTTTCCGGCAGTCACCCCAGGTTTGCGGCACCCCTTAAAAGGGGAGCCCGCAAGGGAGGCAGCCTCTTGGTTTCGCGGCTGCCTCCACCTCGTCACCAACGCGCGGGCCGGCTGGACCCCCACCCGTCCCTATAATCTTTTGTTTTCTTTTTTCAGGTCTCGAGGTCTCGTCGTCGGGTCTGCTGGTACGGAGCTCGCAGAAGGTCGACGGAGGAGCTGCGCGGTCAAGTCAACTACGTTTGTCCCCCTTTTTCTTTTCACCAGGTGCGGAGCGGCATCGGGGGAACTGCCTTCCGTCGGTGGAGCTGCCTTTTGTTTCGGAGCGTCGCGGGAGCTTTCTTTTCTCTCGTGCAGGTTGCAGAGCGCGGATGCGGGCGAAATACCGATAGCAAGGGACAGAACCGAGCATACGGAGGTGGGGTCCCAGGTACCCGGTGAGTCAGTTTCGGCGAGGGGAGGAACGGGAGGCACGGCGCGGCGCCCATTAGTGCAGTGGAGGGGAATTAGCTCAGACGGTAGAGCACCCGTTTAGCGTGTGAGAGATAGCGGGATCGATTCTCCAACTTGGTGCCTTTTTTCCAGTGCGGGGGTCGCAATCGGTGCATTGCACTGTCCTCGTTAACGCTACTGCTTGAAAAGTAAGCAGATTTGAAACAAATGATAAATTGTGAATAGTCCAGTATACAAAAGGGGAACCGGGTGCAGTAGTCTGGTGCCATAGGACTCGGTCTAGCCACAAGCCGGGACACACGGTTACTCGTGGAGGGGCCACAGTGGGGGGGGAAAGCCACGCTATTACGCATGCGTATTAATCCCTGTTGTGGTACTACTCGGATAGAAAGGTCGTGCTTGGGAGCGTTAGCAGGCACAGCGCTGCGAGACCCGCACATTTGCTTTTTCTTCACAGCTCCAGTTCGATCCTCACGTGTGACATTACTCATCTTTCTGGTTTGCAGTCGGTTGGCGAGCATTGGAGTAAGGTGAGGCGGCACCAGCTAGCCAGCAGTACATCGCTTCTGGGGGCCATAGAAGGCTTGAGCGGGCGGCTCGCCTGAGCTTACTGGGTTAGCCAGTAGGTCTTGGCTCTGGTTGCGTGACTGCACAGGTTGGCTGGAGGGCCGCTGCAACACACGGTAAGAGGGGACACTGTCTCCTGTGGAAACTGTCACGTGGTTCAGGTACCTGTGGTCGGTACACGTAGGTAGGGCGCAGTATGGCCCTAAGGCGCGGCGGGCTGAGAAGCGATCCCACACGGAGATCATGCTGGAGGTGTGTTGCCGCGCCGAAGAAGGCCCTTTGCTAAGCTAGACTGGTCTCCTTTCTGTTGCTTATTGCTATATTTGTATTTTAAGCTGGTACTAATGATGTGCAAACAATGCCCACCAAGTGTTACCAAGTTAAACAAGCATTAAAAATGCAATAGGTCGGGGGCGTGGCTTGGATGGCAGCGCAGGCGGTTGCCTAAGTTCGCGAGCTCCGTGACCCCGGGCAAAAAACCAGCGAAAAGAACGGCGAAACGGATCGAACCCCCGCACAAAGCGGCAGGAGATGTGTAGGAACACACTGCGCAACACAGGAGCGGCAAGTGCATCTGGGAACATCGCGCCCGAAGCAGAAACAGCCTGAATCCTCCAAGGCAGGGGATACGAAGGATGCTGCCCAAGATGGCGGAGTCGTAAAACCCGGTAACATCGCTACAGCGGAAGCAACAGCAATACCAAGCTCGAGTCAAGACAGCTCTGGGACGCAAGGTGTGGCGCCCCGTAGAAGAACAACTGAGGTCTGACCGAGACGGAAAAGAAAAAGAATAAAGACGGAGATGCAAGGAAACAGACAACAAGGGCGGCCATCTTGGGTGTCCACACAACAACAGTGGGCTACGGGGAGGTAGCACAGGAAGCGCGGCTAGACCAAAGAAACCTCCACATCCACATCCACAAGTGGGCAGCTACACAAAACGCAAGAAACTGAGGTGGGGTAGCGGAGATGCGGAGAAGAGGCGCCAGAGCGATACACCTACCCTAGACGCGCACCAGCCAAGCGGAGGTAGCCAACAAGGCCAGGCGCCGCTCAAGGGAGTAACCGCAACCGCAGCCTCAGCAAGTAAGCCGCTGGCGTTTTCCCTTTAAAAGGAAATAAATCTGAAGCGCTGAGCATAAGCGGCATAGACAGTGCAAACAGACGTCTGGAAACAACGGCGGCCATCTTGGGAGGGGCAGAAGCGAGAACAGGCTCCGAGGCATAGCGCATGGAAGCAGAGCGCGAAGTTCTCGGGCCAAAGGGAAGCCAAGGGAAGCAGGCGCAGGTCCTCTGCGCACAACACCAAGTAAATGCCCAACACTGAACCCACAAGACACCTAAAAGAGAAGGAAATATAAACGGCGGCCATCTTGTGAGGGGCGGAAGCCAAGGAAGAACGGGCCTCGAGCGCACGTGCAGCACGCATGGGAGCAGAGCGCTAGGAACGATCCCAAAAGGAGCCAGGCAGAGAGCGGCAGGGAAAGCGAACACAGCAAGTACAGGTCCCATGCCCACAGTACCCAAGGTACCGAGCATCGACGGCGGCCATCTTGGAAGTGTGTGTACCACACAAAAATAAACGGTGTGGCACAGGCCAACGATCGCTGGAACAGGTACCCACAGGTGCCCCTAGAGCACACAGTAAGGCACAAGCGAGGGGGCTGGGCAAACGACATGATATCAAGGCGGCCATCTAAGATAGAGTGAAGCAAAGGGGGCGAAGGCAACAACGTGGAAGCAGCCCTGGCGGCAGGGCGAACCAGAACAAGGACAATAACGTGGCCCAGCAGGTTCACTTTTGGGAACACAGCAAAGACAGAGAAACCCACGAACCACGCCAAATCCAGCCCAGCACAGTGCGCGCAACAAGCGGATCAGCACAAGAAGGGGTGGCCACCCGTGCATCAAGGAACAAAAGGGTTTGGCGGGATGACGACCAACGACATCAAAAAGATTAAAACGAATCAAGAGTCACCAATCAAGCTGAAGACCTTACAGAACACGGAGACAGCGATGGACCTGCTCCTAAAGAAAATAACAGAAGCCAACGACTTGGCAAAAGCCACAAAGATCTCCATGGACAATGTTCAACTAGAACTCACAGCCATACGGGCCGACCAGAGTAAAATAGCAGGCAGAGTAGGTGAAACGGAGAGGAGAATCAGTGATATGGAAGACAAATCAGACACCATGGAAAAAGATGTTCGCTACATATCCAAGATCTCCAGCGACTTGCAAAGAACGCTAGCAGAACAAGAAGACAAAAACAGGAAAGGGAACATCAGACTCCTGGGCATACCGGAAGGAGAAGAGGAAGAAGCAGGCTCATGCGCAGCTCTACTCGAAGTTCTGATACCCAAGCTGACAGGGCTAAACTTCGAAAGAACATTCGAAATTGACAAAGCATACAGAGTGCCTGCCACAAGACAGCCACACATGAAGGGCCCGAGAACAATCATCTGCAAACCGCTGAGAGCCAACCACACGGAAGCCATTTTTTCCTATGCACGTAAAGGCCAACCCCTCAACTGGAAGGGCAAAAAGATTGTCATCACCCAAGACTTCTCTAAGGGCACAGTAGAGACAAGGAAGGCGTTCCTGGCACTAAGGGAGGCAATGAAGAGAGCCAGGATAACTTGCAGCTTTGTGGGCCCAGCAAGAATGAGGATAACAGACAGGAAGGGCACGCGAACGTTTGAGGATCCGGCAGAGCTACGCAAATACCTTCGGGAACCAGACCAAGAGGAGATGGAACAAAGAAGTCCGGGAACGGCAAAAAGAAGAGCATCCTCAGACGGCTCGGAGACAGGCGAAAATGGCACAGCAGGTCGTGGCTGAAGGACACTGTCAAGAGACCGGGCAGATCGGACTATTACCCAAAATTGAACATTGCTACCTCAACTGGGAAAAAAGACACACCTACCTCAAGATAAAGGAGTATAGAACTAAGCTAAGACAAAAGAGAGTCGCCCCAGGGAACGGACACGAGACCCAGCCAAGACCACAGTTACACCCAGAACTCTTGAGCCAGACTGGGGAACAGAGACAGACAAGATATCCTTTTATCAACGCTTAATACTGAAGGGTGCGGGGGGGAGGATCTAATGTATCCGGGGGGCGGAGGGCAGTGAACCGCTGCTGTCGCACGTTTACAGTACTTTGACAGGGGGGAGGGGGGAGGGGGGAGGGAGGGGGGGTGGAGGCAGGGGGTGGGGCATGCAGCGCGGACAATCCATGATCGGTGGGGCTATAAACTCTTTTCTTCTTTCTTACTTCCCTTTCACCTACTTATACACACTTCCCTATCCCAACCCAGACCCCGGGGGGGGCCCACAGAGGGGGAGAGAGAGGTGAGTCTACACCGGAGGCAGAGATCACACAAAGGTCACAACCCAGAGAGCAGCTACCCTATAGATATACCATGACTACTCACAACACTCAAGGCCTAGCACAGATTACATCTGACATCAAGATTGTGTCACTGAACGTCAAAGGCCTCAACCACCCCGTCAAGCGACGGAAAACACTAGACTACCTGAATAGGCTCAAAGCCGACGTGTACGTGCTCCAAGAGACTAGAGTAACCACAGAGGATGCTAACAAACTTAAGGCAAACTGGATAAGCGACATAGCTTGCTCACCAGCAATCAACAAAAAAGGAGGGGTGATAACCATTATAAGCAAGAAAGGGAAATTCAAGACTCTGGGCAGTACAGCAGACACGGAAGGCAGGAGACTAGTCACAAGCATCAAAAGAGGAGAGGAAGTAATGCACATAGCTAACATCTATGGGCCGAATGCCTCAAAAAAAAAGTTCTGGGAGGAGGTAGAGAGCGAGCTCAGCAGGATACCACTGGGAGAACTGGTGATAATGGCAGGGGACATGAACGAGGCGATGGATAATGCCACAGACAGGCACCCGCACAGGCCGAGCCATGCCACACAAGAGCAGAACATACTCAAAAACCTCTGCACCAAGCTCGCACTAGCGGACCCATGGAGACTACAACACCCCAGTGCCAGGGAATACTCATTCTATTCAGCACCACACAACTCATACAGCAGAATAGACTACATCCTCATGTCAAGCTCACACACACACTTGACGGACAGAACGGAAATAGGGTCGATAACAGTTTCAGACCATGCCCACATCTCCCTCTCCATTAGCGGGAAACACAATGAGCTACCGAGCAGGGGGTGGCGCCTCAATAGCGATATACTTGAGGATCCCGCCAACACCGGGGAGATTGAGGAGGCGATCAAAGAATATCTCTTATTTAATGACACAAAAGACACAGAGGAGGGGACACTGTGGGACGCGCTCAAAGCCACAATAAGGGGGAAACTTATAAGTATTAAGGCAAGAATGAACAAAAAAAGGAACAAACACATTAAAGAACTGGAAGAACAGATAAAGGAACTAGAGAACAACCACATCGCAAACATACTAGACAGGAATACACTCACGGCACTAACAAAGAAAAAGTATGAACTCAACAGACTATTAAGCGAGAGAGCAACGACATGGATAAACAAATACAAATCCATAAACTTATGCTCAGCAAACAAAGCAGGAAGGGCACTTGCAGGGTACCTAAAAGCCAAACAGAGACAACACTCGGTCGCAGCGATCACCGACACAGACAACATAACGCACACAGGGAACAAACAAATCCTCGAAACCTTCAGGAGGTTTTACAAAGACCTATACACCGCAGACACAGCACTAAAAGCGGATGGAGGGGCGAACCTTCTCGAGAAACTTGACCTACCCAAACTAAGCCGCGAACAAAGTGAGGCGCTAGACCAAAACATAACAAAAGTAGAGGTAGGGAGGGCCATAGACACACTTAAACCCAACAAAGCCCCGGGGCCGGACGGATTTACAGTGACCTTTTACAAAAAGTTCCAAACACAGCTTAAGGACATATTAGTGAGAGTATTCCAGACGTGTGCAGAGAAAGGAAGCATGACAGACTCAATGGCAGAGGCAAACATTATTGTCATCCCCAAAGAAGGGAAGGACCCACAATTCCCACAAAACTATAGGCCAATATCCTTAATAAACGTAGACTGTAAAATCTACGCTAAAGTAATGGCAGCCAGAATAAACACATACCTACCCACCCTCATACACAAAACACAAGTGGGATACCTGAGAAATAGGCTCTCACAGGATAACACAAGACTGCTCTGCCACCTAATAAACCGCACGGCAAACAGCACAGAGAAGGCAGTAATGATCGCACTAGACGCAGAAAAAGCCTTCGACAGAGTCTCATGGCCATTCCTAAACGAATGCATGCGCAAATTCGGATTTGGAGATAGATACAGAGGAATGATAATGTCCCTATACAAAAACCCCCGAGCTCGAGTGGTAGTGAACGCAGCAACATCAGAAACCTTCACCCTAAGTAGAGGGACAAGACAAGGCTGCCCCCTGTCGCCAGGACTATTCCTGCTGGCAATAGAACCCCTTCTCCACATGATCAGAACTAACACGCAGATCGCAGGTGTGAAAGTGGAGGGTCAAGCCTTCAAACTCGCGGCCTATGCGGATGACATCCTGATCACCACAAGCAACCCACGGGAGTCAATCGAGGCACTGGTACAAACAATAGAGGAATATGCACACGTCTCAGGGTATAAACTCAACAGGGATAAATCAGAATGCAAACCAATGAACTGCCACACCACCAGAGCAGTACTAGGCAAGTCAGGCCTGGCGTGGCAAACGAAACCCCTAAAATATCTGGGACTCCTCTTTGGGAAGGACCTTAGATCAACACTAGAGCACAACGAGGAAGCAATGCTGAAAAAGATCAAAACGAAGCTAGACACATGGGGACCCAAATTCGTCAGCTGGTGGGGCAGAGTAGAGACAGTTAAGATGATGATCACCCCAATGCTCAACTACTTGCTGTCCATGCTACCGCTATCACTAACGACAGACTTCCACAAACAAATCGACAAAGCCATTAACTTGTTCCTATGGGGGGGTAAAAAACCTAGAATAAGTCTAGCAAAGCTAAGGCTGAAAAAAGAGCAGGGGGGGCTGAACCTCACAAACTATAAGGCCTTCCAGACGGCATGCCTTGCCAAATAAGGGCTACACTGGTTAGCACCAACACCAGAATATATGCCAGTATGGCTGGAGCTAGAAAGGAGCATTTTAGGAGGAGCAGATCCAATCATGGCCCTCACGGCAAACAGACACCCAGAAGCCAAAAACTCAATAATACGGAACACAAAAATAGCACTACTGAGATTAGATAAAGAGCTAGAAGTAAGCATCAGAGGCACCAAATGGGAGTCATTATGGTACAACTCCAAAATCACATACAAAGGGAAAACGCTAGACAGCAAAGAATGGCTCATCAGGGGTATAACAACACCGGCACAACTAGAGGCAGGGGACAACCCACTCACCTACAAAATGATCCAACAAACAACTGGCCTACCAGACAAGGAATTCTACGAGTTCCTAAGAATCAAAGCAGCCATCACCAAAGCGAACCTCTCCAAACACAAACCAACCATCATACAATACGCACAGAGCCTTAACACAACAGGTCACCAAACAGCGCAGATCTACAAAATAATCATACCACGCACCACCACACTTAATGACAAAACAATAGCCTTCTGGGAAGAGACCATCCACAGACGGCTAAGTGAAGAAGAGAAGGCCAGACTATGGACATCTGCGTCCAAAAACAAGATCACACCACAGCTAGCACAAACAAAATACTGGATACTACACAGACTACACTGGACACCGGCGAAACTAGAGAGAGTGGGGGCTACCGACAACAGCGAGTGCTGGAACTGCCACAAAGCAAGGGGAGACCTAGCCCACATGATATACGACTGCCCCAAAGTTAGAGCGTTCTGGAGCAAAGTATATAACCTAATAGACTCGATCACGGGCTGCCAGATACAACGAGGGCTAGCAGGGATAATCACCGGATTCCTAGAGCCACAACTCCAATCCAAAGAAATACGAGATTTGGTAGACATGCTCCTAGCGGCAGCTGTTAAAAATATTCTGGGGTACTGGAAGAACTCCAGCAAAGCCACTTTCAAGCGCTGGTTCAACTGGGTAACATTCCTTCGAGCGGCAGACAACATAACCGCCAAACACAAGACGGCGAACTACACAGCCAAAGACGACATGTGGACAGCCCTAGACGAGTATCTGACGCAATAATCCCCCCCCCCCACAACAACCCCCCCCCTCTCTTTTCTTCTTTCTTTCTCTCTCTCTTTGCTACCACTGAGCAGCATACATGTAAAGCAGCCCAAGAAAGTCAACTGTATACAATGTACATGTGAAACTTATTCAATTCAATAAAAAATTTTGAAATAAAAAAAAAAAAAAAAAATAGGTCTCGCCTTTGATTAAGTGAAAGCCATTTGCATTGCTAATGGTATTGTATAGCAAAGCAAATGGCTTTAACTTAATGAAAGGCGAGACCTATTGAATTTGTAATGCTTGTTTTCATTTACTCAGTTTTTTACAAAGTAGTTCAACTTCCCACTGCTTTTTAGCACTTTCAGTTTTTTCACAACTGCAACCATTAGAGTCACAAAGCTTCCCCCTCCAACCTTCCTTCGTCCCACTGGTCCAAATTTAAATTTATTATTTGATTACTAAAAACCATAATAAAATGTTAAAACCATGTGACTCGTGAATACATATACAAAAATTTAAGAAGAAGCACAAAAGAACCCCGGTTAGTGCAAAAACAGGGCAATAATCTTGTGATAAAAATGGGTTGAAATTAAAAATTGTCTGAATATGCATTTGTCTTCTACGGATCAAGCTCACTGAATAACATATCAGTCATGGAATGGGTGTAAGAAAATCTAAAAGAAGGGAGAAATAAATATGACAGCTAGTTTTAAAAGTGCTGAAAACAGTGTCCAGGTAGGCCTAGCTGAAGGGGCCGACGGTTGCTAGGGTTTTTTATTACAGAGAAATGGCAAGGATAACCGGCGGAAAAATTGCTGCCTTCTCTTTCCCTAGCATTTTAGCAGCTCTGATGACAAATTTGGTGAATCGAATGTTCAGCTTTGTATTTTTGTGGTTCATAGCTGCTATTATGGCCTGATGACATGTGCGCACTCCTAGTTTGTTCCACTCCGCTCGCAATAAAGTCCTTCTGTCATTTAGCAGACCTGGGCATGTGCAGGCTATGTGGTCCAAGCTTTCGGAGTGGTAGCCACA
The DNA here is from genome assembly GCF_964261635.1 of Lissotriton helveticus. NCBI lineage: Eukaryota > Metazoa > Chordata > Amphibia > Caudata > Salamandridae > Lissotriton > Lissotriton helveticus. The sequence goes on from NC_136063.1 coordinate 520,448,037, forward strand.
TTCCCTGCATTCGGTATTGAGACTGAGGCGCTGCCATTGTGGCAAATGCTTTAAAAAGGGCCACTCGCCTAGCCTTAGGGCCATGAACTTAACCTTCCAAAAGAGTGAGTATGTGCTTGATAGGATGACTCAACCGCCGGTTTCTAATCGGAGACAACAGCCCAGGCATGTTTTCTTCTGGATAATTTTGCCCTGTCGGAGTGGAAAGACCAGAGCCCGACGTTTCGCTTAATTACGGTCTTCAAGGCCTGTTGCGGTGGATTTGATCCCCAATATTCTGTGACTCCGAGTAGCTGTAGGGAGTGAGCCAAGTGGTGCTGATATTTTTGGCTAAATGCGCTGGTCGATATTTCATTGCAGAGTTTGGTCTCAAGATGCCATCCCGGAAGTTGCGCAGTCTATTGCAGAACTTAATAAAAGCACCAGCCTTGGCGCCGTTGTGATCTAGCAGGCCGAGTTCTAATCTGACTTGTGCCGGAGATGAAGACCTCGGCAGGCGTCATGCTCGCTTAAACATTCTGGTGGTTATTTATTTAATAAGATGTTTGTTGAGCCCATCATAATCTCGTGTCTGTATGATAAGGAATTGGTAATCTTGGCCTTTATCACCTTGAGCAGAGGAGTTAGGCTTGGCCCTAGTACATGGTTTGAAAGTTTTGCAGACACAACCTCAAGTGACAGTGCTTTAGCCTTGATGGCATCTTTATGTTTGATGAAGGAACCTCTGGAGTCAAGGAAAATTCCCAAATATTTATAGTGTGGCACTGTATCGATGCTTTTATTATTGAAAAACCACCTGCTTTTCTGCTTCTTCTGTTTGCTGAAATGAATTATTTTTGTTTTTGACAGATTCAATTCGAGAGCATAGTCAAGTGTGCAGGGCAGGAGTTTGTCAAGAAGCCTCTGCAGGCCTACCTTTGTATGGCTCAGTAACACAAGGTCGTCAGTACATAACAGATTGCTGATATGGGTTCCGTCCAGTTGAGGCAGATGGCAGTTAACCTTATCCTGTATGGGGGATAGGTCCAAGATAAACAGGTTAAAAAGAAGGGGCGCCAAGACGCAGCCTTATTTAACACCGCATTCTGTTTGGATCTTTTTTGAAACATGGGACCCGTCGCCCAACTTTAGCCTTATCCAAGTCTGTGTGTGGAGGCGGATTATGGCTTGTAAGAGGGTGGGACGTATACCCCAGCGGTCTAATTTTTGCCATAGGTGGCCAAGTGACACCCGATCAAAAGCCGCCTTGAAGTTGACTAAGCAGCAGTATAGTTGCTTACGACGAACGTCTGCCTTCTCCATCAAAACAGATAATGTTAATAGGTTGCTGGTTGTGCCTGAATTAGCTACGAAGCCGGTCTGGTTGAAGGGGAGACACTGTTTTGATTCAGCCCAGGTTGACAGTTCTTCTAGTAAAATCCTGGCGTAATATTTGGATTCGAAATCAAGAAAGGCTATTATTCTGTAATTTTTTGGGTCATCTCTTTTACCACTTTTGTAGATGGGATGAATGATGGCACTTTTCCAGGAATCCGGGATGTGGTCATTGAGCCTGCAATGTAAAAACAGTGGTGCAAGGAGATCTGACCACAACGTTTCTCCTGACTTGAACAAGCCCTGAGGTAGTCCGTTGGGGCCGGGGGCTCCATCTGACCTGCCTTTCCTAATTATCCGGGCAATGGTGTTTATTAAAACTCTGTGTGTCCTCAGCATCTCTGGGGTTGAATCATTTCATGGCTCCTTTCGCTCAATTATGGGTGTATTCAGGATACCTTTAAATGTAGTACTGTACCCGGTGTTACCTGTGCAGTGATTTTTGGTGAGTGGTGTCCAAAATGTGGATGTCGAATGGGGGCTGGGGTGCTCTGTCCTGCTTAAATGTTCTCCAAAGTGATTAAATAGAAACTCAGTCCAGTCTTCAGCACTTATGTTTGCGCTGCTGTGTCCTCTGCCTCCTAATGGGTCTCTGTTCACAAGGGACCAGAATAACTTTGTGTTGGACCTTTTGCTGCTGTAGACTAACCTAAACCAGAACAGGTCTGACGCTGACTGTTTATCTCTGTACATGGATGCCTTGAAAGCTTTTTGAGCTTGCTTGTAATGGTTGAATAAAATTACTTTTCTCTGACTTTTCCTGGCCCGGCGTATTGCAGCGTTTCTTAAAAAGAACGTTAGCGATATTTTAGGATTGTAACTTTTTATTGATTTCAGAAGGGAAGGGGATAAGGAACAGCAGCTGTCGCCTACATCCATTGGCCAGTGAGGAATAGGCAGTAAAGCTTTAATTCAATTTACATCATCCTGCACCTACATCCATTGGCCAGTGCAGTAGGCATGAGCTGGTGCAGTAGGCATGATTTCGCTGTATTTTGACTAATTTCTGGGTCTCCTCCAGGGGACTCAACAAACTTTGGGTACCTTTGAAATCCCCATAATGTTGGGAAAAAAGGACGCAAATTTGGCATAGATATCTCATGTGGTCAAAATGTTACACAATATCAAGGGTACCTGCTAATAAAGGGAATCCTTGGGTTTACCCTTATATATTTGTATCACTGTATCCCTGCTTATCTCCAGAACAATAATTATATAAGAACTCCTAATTTGGTTGAGTTTGCCTACTTTGGTGTCGTGAGGACGCCTATGATGAAGCATGTCACGATGATTTGTGGGTGAGGCTTCCCCTCCAATATCTTTTGTATACCTTTGTTAGCAAATATTAAACAGACTAATATAGATTTGACTCCACAGGTTCAAGCACCTATTGTGAATTTATGATTAGCATGGGGGTTGGGCTTGAAATTATATTATCTTCCTCTCATTTTTGTGAATACACCATGTATGGCCTGCCAAAACCTGCTTGCATTAATCGGTCCAACATAGATCCTACCTAACAGGGCTGATTCAGTGTTTCATCCTTCCAATATTGATAAAATGAAAACTGTTGTGTAATAATAATGACTTTGATTAGGTGACAAACAGATAATTAAGGTTGCATTGTGAACGATGTAAATGTTCAGTTATTAACAGTAGTGACTTAGGATGACCGGTTAACCAATAAATGCTGAAAGGTATTTATTATTTGTAAGCTATCGGAACCTGCAAGTGGTGTAGTAATTCCAAAATCGGCCACAGACTGTGTTCATATTCCAAGTCGTGGGAAACCATGCTTCTACCCAAATCAGTAGGTATATTACGAATTTGTGCTCTTGGGCAGAATGGAACGCTGTGCTTGCTTCTGAACATGCACTAACCCTGAAACTCGTTTTAAGACTGGGGCATTGAGCTGAAGACAGCACCGTTTAAAAACACAGAAAGGCTCTCTTTCTGTGTGAGTGTAAATTCCGATTCAAATGCACACATTGTAGTGTCGTTGGGGGGCCCACAAACCACGCTGACACCAAAGCTTATTTCAGGAGCTCTTTATTTCTCTATTGCTCCAACTGCCTACTAGCTAACTACTGCCCACTCTAGCATGGCTCCTCCTCTTCCCCTGGCTTGCAGTCCCTCCCTCTCTGGCTTGGACGCGCAGGTCCCAGTGCCCGATGCTTATCGCATCAGTACATCTCCCACTTTCTTAACAACTGAACATATATATAAACAACATTGAAGTTGATAAAACCATATAGAATAGTTACAGTTCCTCAATTAGACGACTCGGTCTTTTATATGTTCGTCGTGGAAGTAAATGGATGTCCTGATTGTCCAGATCTCTTTCCTCCAGCTGGCATCCTATCATTTCTTGCTTCTCCACTGCTAGGGCTGGTCAGCATTTCTTTGACCTTTGGACTGCACTTTTGGAAGTGCGTTACTTTTCTGGTAACTTTCCTGTCATCAGATTCAGCAGTGATCATTGTTCCCTCTTGTTTGGTGACCATCAAGGGAGTCTCATGATATCGACTGTCCGTTTTCTTCTGTTGCTCTTGCCGAACCAGCACCCAGTCTCCTTCCTGAATCGATGATGGAGCAGCTTTCCTGCGACTGTTGGCATATGTCTTCATCTTCTCCTTCTTTAGTCGGTCAGTAGCAGCCACTTCCTCATGTTCAGAATCAGGAGATGTCGCTCCATCAGTCCAGTCGATCATGGGTATTCTGGTGCGCACTGGCCGGCCCAGCATCAGAGTGGCCGGGCATTTGCCAGTAGTAGAGTGAGGCTTGTTTCGGTAGGCTCGCAGGACTTCATTTAACGCCACTTGGATATCTTTCTTGGAGAGTTCAGCTTGTTGAATGGTTTTCTTAAGCGTAGACATGAATTTCTCCACCATGCCATTGGCCTGTGGCCACAATGGCGTGATTTTGCGATGCCTGAAGTTGAGATGCTCGGCAAACTCTGCAAAATCTTAGCTGTTGAATGGGGGTCCGTTGTCGGTCTTCACTACCTTTGGAATACCCCAGGCTGCAAACACCTCATCCAGAACAAGTATAGTGTTGGAGGCTCTAGTCGATTAAATGAGTTGTGCAATGGGAAAGCGTGAATCACTAGAATGTATGGACCAGATCTAAACCGCCCAAAGAAGTCTACCGCAACATTCTGCCAAACACCTTCCGGCAATTGAGACATTTGCAGTGGTGCAGGAGGATTAGGTTGACTCACCAATTGACACTGGGGGCAGTCCTTCAGAGTGAACTCCACCATGTGGTCTAATAACGGGAACCAGACCCGTTCCCTCAGTGCTTTCTTGGTAGCCAAAATGCCTCTATGGCCTTCATGCGCCAAATTGATGACTCCTTGACATAATTGTTTTGGAATAACTAGCCGATTGCCTCGTAATACCAGGCCATTAGCAGAAATTGATAGCTCCTCTTGCACATGCTTGAAGGAGGCCAACTCTTGAGCGTCAATTTGTCTATGTTGATCATTGTCTTCCAGGTGTCTCCAACTATTATCCTGTATGCAACGCTTTACCTCTCGCAGAGTACTGTCTTCATGAATGGCATCACAGATGGCTTCAAGCGGGACTGCTGGTGGTCTAGCCTGAGCCACTACAAAGTGTATATATTCTTCGGGTAATGACGGTTGGCATTTGGTTATTTCCTTGGGGTGACTGGACATGTAATCGGCAGGATTGGCAGCTTTGCTTTGCCTGGCTTATGCACAATAGACCCCAACGCTCTATTCTCGGTGGCATTTTGGCACGAGGATTGCCAAAGATGGTGATCAGGGCTTGATGGTCCGTGATGAGTGAAATGTTTCCCATATATAAAAACCACCGCCAAGCTTTCCTTCTCCGGTTGGGAGTACGCTCTCTCCGTGTCCGTCAGACTGTTGCTTGCATAAGCGATTATGTATCTTTGGTCACTTTCCATGTCATATTGGGCTAGAATGGCTCCCAGCCCTACTGGACTGGCATTGACAGTGATTTGCGTTTTCTTCTTCGGATCAAAGTAGGCCATGTTGTCCGCGGATTCTACAGCGACTTTGATTTCTTGAAAGGTCTGTTCACACCCCGTAGACCACTGGAGCGGTTGACCTTGTTTGGTGAGAGTTCTCAACGGATAGCTAATGGTCGCATAGTTCTTGATGTATCGGGCTCAATAGCTGGCCATTCCTGGGAATGAACGTACATCCCCTGCATCTCGAGGGCTGGGAGTGTCATTTAGTGCTGCTACTTTGTCCGGATCTGGTCCTGCACTTGAAAACACATGACCAAAGAATTTCAGGGTTGATTTGTGGAATTCACACTTTTCTTTTTTTAGCTTGAGGTTGACTTCCATCAATGCATGACAGACTCGGCCCAGTGCTGTGCCATGTTCTTGCGTTGTTGCCCCATACACGAGGATGTCATCACTATAGTTTAGAGCATTGGGAACGTGATGAATCATTTTCCTGATTGCTTCTTGAAAGATTTCAGCAGCGGAGGAAACTCCAAAGCTAAGTCTTTTATATCTGAAGAGGCCAATATGAGTTGAAAAAGTAGTGATGTATCGGGATCGCTCATGTAGTTCTAGTTGATGATACCCTTTATTGAGATCTAATTTGGAAAATATCTTTGCCCCATTGAATGAAGCAATCATGCCGCTAATATGGGGTCCTGGGTGACGTTCTCTTTCAATGGCCGTGTTGGGCGCCCTCATGTCAACACACAGACGGACTTTGTCCGATTCACCCTTCTTTGGTACAACCACCACTGGGGAGACCCAAGGCGTGGGTCCACTTGTCCTTTCAATGATGTCAGCTTTAAGCAAATCTTGTAGTTCCTTCTCTATTGCAGGTTGGAGATGGAAAGGGATTCTTCTGTGATGTTGGGCTACTGGGGTCACTTGCTCATTTATGTGTAGACGAATTTGACAGTGACGCAATTTTCCCAGTCCAGTGAACAATTTTGGAAACTTCTGAAGGACGTCAGGTTCGTCATCCACTTTGTATAATATGTCGACTAACTTAAGTCGCTCCGCAGTGGGGAGACTCAGAAGACAATCCGCCTCAGGGCCATCAATGACGTGGATGTTAGCAGGGATCGAGCGATCTTAATACAAATTTGCCAAGGCATGGGAGTGGTTTCTTGGACATCCAGGTGTAAACCCTCACATGAGCGTTGCTCAGTTGGGGTGGTGGTTTCATCCTCTTGTATTCTGCCACAGGAATGTAATTGAGAGTGGCCCCACTATCTAGAACAAATTTGGTCCAGTGAGTGCCAATTCTGATGTTCAGCCGGGGGTACTTCTTTAATCAATCTGGGTCGGCAACCATACAGATGTATTCATCACTGTCTTGAGAGATGGGTAACAATGACCTTGACTCTTGTGAGGACGAGCGCCGGGCATCGATAACTTCTGTGGGACTGACGGCTGGAGTGTGACAATCCAGTGGACGAGTCTCTCTGATCATGTACCGCTTTGGCGTGATGACGACTGCTCGAGGGTCGAGATTGCCTTCCCTGATCTGGGTGTCTTTCTTTTCTCTGTGTGCCACAGACATTCTCAAAGTGATTTTCTCTCCCGCACCTCCTTCATGTTTGGCCCATTGCAGGACACGTGTCCGTGTGAGGGAAATCATACCACACACATAGCATCTGAGTGGCTGCTCTTGTCGTTTGTTGGTCCGACTTGAGCTGCGACGTCGACAGCTAGCCGGCTGATGTTTCGCATTGGACCTGGATGACCTCTGCTTCACAGGAGAGTATCGGCGTGTGTTACGAGATTGAAGCCTGAATGCTTGTTCACATCTTTCACTCCGCGCTGCCTCAATTTTCTTGGCGTGTTCTTCAGCTTGATCTTGTAGGCGTGTCATTTCTTCAATGTCGTCCAGCGAGTAACTTTTCTTTAGCAGCTTCCTGCGTAATGACTCTGACTGACAACCTTCAATGATTCTCAGGCGAAGGGCATCTTCTGTTGAAAAGGAGTCGAACTCACAGTAGCGAGCCAAGCGTCTGAGACGTGTGATGAAAGTGCTCATGGGTTCTTCCTTCTCCTGAGAAGCTAAATTGAACGTATATCGTTCGTAATCAACATTCCGTTTGTGTAGAAATTTGCGATTAAGTGCTCCACACACATCAGCGTACACGGATGCAACAGCCGCGGGGAGTTCCTTTATGATCTGGCCAACATCCTTTCCAATCAAGTTCCGCAGTGCTATCAGTATCTGTTTTTCATCAGTCGCGTGCGACCCATACAAGAAGTCTTCAAAATCTTCGAACCACTCTTTCTATCGAAGACCCATGCCTCCGCCGGATTCCAGGACCAGTGGTTTAGGTGGGCGCAGAAACGATACACCCAACAACCCATGTGGCCAGCATTGGAGGACGCCTTATCCCGTCGAGATGATGGCGACCCAGACATCGTGTATACAGAGGAAACACTCCGTGTTAAGGCAAGCAGAAATGACCACGCACACACAACAATGGGTCACACTTCTGCAGTTAGCGCTTGGGGCAGCCCATGATTACACTGAAATGTTGCCGGGGAAGGATCAGTCTTATTTGCAAGCTTCACATGTGCTCAGGAAAGTACATAAAAGTATCACTCAGCCTCTGAACGACATATATCCCGAGTTGATTTTACCAATGCTTGATGAAAATTGTACCTTGTTACAGGCTGCCTGACTTCAAAATGGCCGCCAGGAGTCTCTCATAGGGGATTGGCTGCTGGCGTCTGACTATAAGCTGGCCACCAAGCAAGTCTCACTTCCCACAAGACTTGAATTCTCTACTGCACGGAGCCTTCACATCCCTCGAGACCATATTCGCACCGGTCACCACTCACCGGGCCGACTTCACAGGCAGCACACGCGACTGGGGTGGGCTCCCAACTCGCGGTAAGGCACGTTGGCTCACACGTTCTTTTCCCAGCGGGGGGGGGGGGCTCCCATGCCGCCACACAGGACAGGAGGGCAGATGCGGCAGGGGTGGGCTCCCGGACCGCGACGATTAGCGCGTCTCCACACACGTTCTCTTTCCCGCGGGGGTGTTCCCAGGCCGCCACACAGGACAGGAGGGCAGATGCGGCTGGGGTGGGCTCCCGGACCGCGACAATTAGCGTGTCTCCGCAGCTCCTCGCGCTGCGCCTTTCTGGATGCCGATGCGTATTTGGGACGCGCCAGACCTCCGCAGCAGATATACACCACACGAGGGATTCGGTGACCCTTGTCGCCAGTTGTAGTGTCGGTGGGGGCCCACAAACCACGCTGACACAAAAGCTTATTTCAGGAGCTCTTTATTTCTCTATTGCTCCAACTGCTTACTAGCTAACTACTGCCCACTCTAACCTGGCTCCTCCTCTTTCCCTGGTTTGCAGTCCCACCCTCTCTGGCTTGGACGCGCAGGTCCCAGTGCCCCATGCTTATCGCCTAAGTACACACATCTGTACCAAAATCAGAAGTCGTGTAAAGCACTAAATTCGGCCTCAGCCATGTTAAACCAAGAGCAAGCAAACTGTGCAGGCAAACACAAATTCGCAATTAATCAAGATTGACACAAAGCCAAACAAGTGCCTTTAATGTGCTATTACTTATTCCAAGGTCTAAAACTTAGCATGGTGCCGTAATTGTTAACCCTGTAATTGTCGTAATAAATGTGCACCTGATTGACAATGAGGGCTATAGTGACTCCATGTTTCCTAGCTGCGCTGTGTGCTGTTAATGCACTTACGAAATTGCAGAGTTAGAGCACTTGCATGTAGACTGGCTTCATTCAAACTTGGCACAAGGGGCAGGTGCGCAAACCATTTTAATGGTTGGCTTCGCGCCAATGTGGAGTTTACCAGAATGAAAATGCTTTTTTAAAGTACTGATATCATTTTGAATGTCGGAAATGGTCTGAATGCTTACTGATTCAATATCTGGAGTGGGGGAAGGGGTGCTGTTGTCCTCCTTTTCAAATACTGAATCGGTGTCATATGTATCAGTCATATATGTCAATGTTTTGAGACCGGTTGTTATAATGCATTCACAAAAGGGAAAGGCATGTGAATGTAAAAATATTTGTTGAAGGGTAGAGGGACCACTGCCAAGTCTTATACAAACTTTAAAATAAAAGTTTTTTGTTGTTGTTATACATGCCCTGTTTCATTTAAGGAAAACAGGCTCCATTTAAGTAACATTTAAATAAAATCACAAACTTGGTGGTCTGCTGAACCCAGCAGGCCACCTTACTGTTGCTGGCCTCCAGTCAAACTGAGTCACATATTTGCGACCTCCCTCATTAACTTTCATGAGTTAGGTAGTAGGATTGCGACCCAAGACGATACTGCATTTTAAGAACAACTAGTAAGTACTTAGATTGGTTCTTAAAACGGTTCGCGGGGGCAAAAATACTGGTTGCAAATTGTATATTACAATGCCACTTCTTATAGAGAGAAACGTAAGAAGTGTTTGGATACGTATAGAGAAACTGACACGTATCGGTATTTCTTCTAAGTCACTTTTTGGGATAGTAATAAACAAATCTTAGATTCGTTTTCAGAGAAAGTATTCATCAGATGCATGTTTTGCGCTCTTGCGTAGAGGCACCAGAGGCACAGTTTGCACACTGGAATGTGCAATATTGAATTGAGTTCTTGAACATAACCCTATCCTATACATACGACGTAGTTCACCGTGAAGGATCGCGGTAACTTTATAGGTCTTGAGAGGCAAGCCTCTTCTCGGTTTCTAGGAGACAGTGTACTGTAACAGAGTCTGAAGACAATAGAATGCACCTCAGAAATACCCTGCGTGAGTAATGTTGATGGGAGCGGCGTGCTACTAATGGCAACGATATGTATGGTGCTGGATAGGGTTAGTTTAGGTGCAGCTACTTCAGATGTAGGGTGGCCTGGCGCCAGCCTGCAGTCTCCAAGGCACAGCTTCAACTATATGTACGCACCTGTTAGTGGGGCACTGTGCAGTTTGTTTCATGGTAAGACAATCACGAGGATGGTGTGCGCCTCACACATGGCGTTGCCATCACTCTCAGGTTTAGAAATGTAGATTTCCTACTTTCTGAAATTCACAAACACTCCCAGAGGTACAACTGGAAAGCTGCACGAGAATGTACAAATGAACGCTTCTTTGTGAAGAGGCACCCTGTTATGTTTCGTGTTGTTTTAGTCCAAGCTGCTAATCTTGCAGTGACATAGAACAGGAAATATGAGGACAAGATACGTTGATTGACAATCGAAAGTGTATGTAATTCGGAGAGATGCATGTATGATGTAATTGCAGGGAACCATAGGTCTGGTGTGTGTGGAGTGTCTGGGCCAAATATAAGTCTATCTGGATGACTGAAAATATCCTTCAGATGTGCGATGATGCGCGGTTTGTAATCTCAGAGTAGCACTGTGTGTTGTTCGAAACATGATTATAATTCTTGTCATCATTACTTCAACTTGCGCTTGGACCCTTTAATCTCAGCTGCTGGCCTTAAGTCCCTAGAAGCAGTGCTTAATTTGTAAAAAAAAAAATGAGTGCTGGGGCCCAAGGTTTTGCTCTGGAGGCCGTGGTCGGAGCAAACAAAGGTTGGGGTGCCGAAAACCAAGGCTGAGACGTCTTGATTCCAACTCTGCTACCTCTTTATTGCACCAATTACACTCCCTGCCTCTTTATCTCACTCCTGCTGGTTCCTTTTCACATCTGCTTTCACCTTTTTTTTTTACTGTTTTCCAGCATTTCTCTGCCTCTTTTTTCCCCTTTTTGAATTGTATCTACCTTGCTCTGGGTCAAATTCTGTTATACATGCAAATAAGTGCCGCTTCCGGGAATGAGTGCTGGTGGGCGCCCCCTGTAACCACTGGCTCAAATTAACAGGGCCGGCGCTAGGCATGGGCAGTGTGGTCATCTGCCCAGGGCCTCGCACTCAGCCCACCAGCATGGGGCCACGCACTGGTGGTGTGTCCTGTTGTCTCCCTGGCGATCCATTTCAAAGAATGGTGTCGCCTTGAAATTAACCCCTTCAGTGCTGATGACAAAGCCAGCTCGTCATGGGCGTTACCTGCGCTACGCGGATGACGAGCTGGCTTTGTCATAAACAAGCCATTTTTTTTTTCAGCGCACAGCGGGAAAACGCGGTAGCGCGGTAGGTGTTAAGGTCCATTGGAGGGGCCCCCTCCCCGTGCCTCTCAGGGATGGTGTCTGGAGGCATAGGGGAGGGAGATGCTCCCTTCAATTGCAAGGAGACCATTCATAGACTCTGCAGGAGGCCCATTGTCCAGCATTTTGGCGCCCCCACAGTTTTAACTTTTAGACCACAATCAATTCTCACACCTATCGGACTGAAGGTGTGAGAAATGCTTGTGGGCTGAAAGTTAAAACTGTGGGGGGCTCCAACAAATGCTGGACAATGGGCCTCCCACAGTGTCTGTGAATGGTCTCCTTGCAAGGGGCCACTTATCTACATTAGAGGGGCCTCGCACATTCCCTTTTAGCCCAGGGCTTCGCAAACCCTAGAACCGGCCCTGCAAATTAAGCACTGCCTGGAAGAGTTCTTCCTAGTAATCTCTTAAAGATACTCAGGCTCAATAGTTGCATGACCATATTATAGTAATCATTGGAGCAGAAATAACCCACCTCAAATTTGCACCATCCGCGCATCATAGGAGCGAGGTATTCTCGATAGCAGTACAACCTCAGGGCACATGGTTTGCTTATCCTATTAGTTGGAAGGGGAGATGAAGACAAGGATGATGTTAGAGCGACTCTTCCCAAATAAAATGATACCTGCAAAATTGCCTCCTGTTTGCTGTTGTTTTTTTTTACGTTCGGTGAATTTATGATGTATTTGACAAAGCATTTCGTTTTATATGTCATTTATATTTGGTTCTTATATTTTAGGAAGAAATCTAAAAAGATGCTTCATGCTGGATCGGTGGAGTCTTGTGTCAGTGAATGTCATGGCGTTCGATTTCCACGGACGTTTTTCGAGAATTATGCGCTCCTTGGTGTAGCCATCTATCCCATGGGTAAGGCAGTTTGTGTGAGCAAAGGCATTCCAGTATGTGGGGCCCTCCTAGCTGCTGCCTAACACATTTTCAAATGTAAGTAACCACTGTAAGTACACTAACACAGTACACTGGTGCACTAATATTAGACGAGATAAATAACCCTATGCAACTTGGATTTAGCCTATTTTGTTGGTTGGTCAGGAGGTGGGCACAACAGAGTAGGCGTGCTGTGCAGACAGACTGTAGCACTACTTTGTGAGTTACTAGGCTGAACCAGATTAGCGGGCACCAGACACCACTTAGAACCTGGGCCCTAGCAGGGGGGCATGCAAGGGAGCAACTGCTTTCCAACCAAATAGAGGGACTGTGGTGCTGCAAGGATGGCCCATATTGTGGACCATTTCTATGGGGCCCGTGCCAAGTAGATTATCTGCATAGAAGCATTTTAGATGTGTCCTTATTGTCCTTAATATCTGACACTTTTACTCTATAGAGTACATCATTTTAGCAGTGTTCTTCTATGTGACATAATCTAAGGGCTTTTTTTAAGAGATTGGCAGAGCAGAAATACATTGCAGGTGCTGCAAACACCCCAAACGTGTAGTTCCTTCACTCTGTTTAGAGAGTCAAGAGGAAGCACCAAAGTTAGACTGCTGATTCCACTGGCTCTGCCACCCTATACCTTACCCTGATATCTGATCTGCCAAAGGACCACCAGGTTACAGTACCAAATGTGCCCTATTGAGGGTTGGATGGTTGTCACTGAATTGCAAGGCAGAGCAGACACTCCAGGAAAAATGAAGAATGGTCCCGACACCCTGGAAGAAAACTTTCTGCAAGTCAGGGCCATTTGTTTTTTGTTTAAAGAAAAGGAGCTCTTTTTGCCACCACCGCTTCCTTCCCAGCACAGAGATCACAATCAAGCAGGCAGAGGGTCTGTAAATAGTGGAGACAGTCCTCCACCAGGGTGCAAGAGACACCGCCTCCGTCATCCTTGCTGACCAACAGACCATCTGCCAGGGTCTAAAGGACCCCCAGGGTATTTAAATTGCAGGATGACTCTAGGGCTAGAAACTTATCTCTATGTTTTTTTGTCTATTTGTTAAATCCTTTCTGAGCCTAGTTACTGATTGTGCGTGATGCTGTATTTGTACCAAGCTGTGTGGGTCATAGAAGGGTACGTCTATAGATGCAGCTCCTCCATTATGGTGTTTCATTGCATCTTCCTCCATCTCGCATGGGCATCTAACGCCATGGCAATTTACCAGAATGGCGACAGCAGTTGAGGCCACCTAAGCCCTTTTACAGTCTATCTCAATCCAAAATGGTGCTGGCAGAAGTGAAATGATGCCTGAGATGCATTGATCATCTGACATTGAATGCCTGTTAAGTATATGTATGACTTTTACTTTTTTAGTAGTTGGCACAAAGGGAACAATACAATTCCATCAATTACACTAATAAGATTTCGAGTCAGTGGTAAGATCTAGTATTTTTCACCCCCCAAATTTGGTGAATTGTATTTATTGTCTATGTGTCCAGTTATATCTGAGTCTATTTATTGTGTGTGCATGATTGTGTTCTAAATGTGCCAATCTGGGTTGCAATCTGTTGTTTTCTGCATGTGAACCCCTTGAAGATGTTGTGTAATAAATAAGTCAAAGCTGTCCATGATACAGCTAGGGCAGGGCTAAGAGAGCATGTGAAATGGTGCTCAAATTTGGATGCTGATAAGAACTTAGGAACTTTTGGCTTGACCGAAAAGAGAAGGCAAGAGTGATGGATTACACTTTAATACATATGAGCAACAATGCCTGAATGGGGTGGGGCACTGATGGGAAGAGAGCTTTCGAAGTGCAAAGGAGTTTTTATTTACCTTTTTATGTTGTCTTAATGTGTGTCCTAATCAATTAGGGGTCCTGGCCTTACATGGCCGATTAGGCCACAAATATAATTTGAGAAATTGGGTTCCTGGTTGGTGGAGGATGAAACCCTCCTCAAGCAGAAACCACAATCCTTGTCAGGGTGAAGTTGCAAGCAAACCATAAATAAACCTGTGCTCAGCCCTTGGGTAGCTTGGTACGTGGCAGTCAGGCTTAACTCAGAGTCAGTGTATAAAGTGTTTGTACAACACTTCAAACAGTAACACAGTGAAAACATACCACAAATGGATCTCACACCAGTTTAGACAAATGGAGCCTCTAAAATAGAACTTAATTTAATAAATTAAATAAGACCAAAATGACTATAATCCAATTAGTAGAACCATAGGTGTGCAAGTTTAAAGATTTCAGTGACAATAGCGCCAAAATGCACAAAGCGTGAAATTTGGAAATCTAGTTGTGCCAGACCAGGGCAAAATGAAGGTCATGCTCACCACGATGGAGCGCAGGCTGGCTACAGGGACCCAGTTAGGCCCACTGAACAGAGTACCTTAGATCCTGGTTCTGGAACTTTGTGAGGTCCCGAGCAAAGGATCCATCGCGCAGGGTAGGAGATGTGTTGGTTCTGAGGAGTCGCGATGCGAAGTCCTGCGCGTCTGCTGAGTATCACTTCAAAGAGGAACTGTGATGTGAAGTCTGTTTCCGGGGATGCGCCGCAACATCGAGGCAATCAGTTGTTTCTGAGGTGCTGTGATGCAAGAACCTGCGTCGTCATCGAGGCTGCCCTTGATGAGAGATTTGCTATATGAAGCCATGCATCGGGACTGCTTCACAAATGTGGCTGTTTTGATATGGGCTATGAGGTCAATGCGGAGTCTTTTGCATCAGGAGAACCCTCTTAGCAGAGGTGATGCACCCGTTCTGCTTGGGTTTGGTCCGCATAGCAGAGGTACTGCATCCATTCTGCTGGGTCCACGGATGAGCTGACAGAGCACCTTCTGGCCCATTTCCAAAGGTCCTGGACTGGGATGGCCCCACTTGGCACAGTAGGATTCCCAGATGGCAGAGTCCAGGTGCTGGGTTCAAGGTTGTTGGAGCCTTCTGTGCCTGAGGCCCTAGTCAGGAGCTAACTAACTAGCCCTTGGAGTCACTTTGGGAACCTGGGTTCAACAGATGCAGGTCCAGTCCTTTTTACCCAGGCACGTGGGCAGCATGGCAGCACAGTAGGGCAGCAGTTCCTTCAGAGCAGCAGTTTAGCAGAGTGGCAGTCCTTTCAGAAGCACAGCATTCTTCCTTTCTGGCAGAGAGTGCACAGGTCCAGAAGTGTGCGGAATAGTTGGTGTCTGAGGTTCAATATCTATACCAAGTTCTGCCTTTAAAGTGGGAGAAGCTTCTAGAGGTTGCCAGTTGAAGTCTGTAGACCTCCTGCCTTCATTGTCCTGGCTCCAGGGGCGAAATCGTTTACAACAAATGCCCTACAACGCATTCCAATACAACGTAGTTGTTACAATGACTGCGTTGTTTCAATGCAAACCATTGCATCACAAGTCTTTTCAATGAGTTGCCGTAGTGGGCACGCTAGTGTTGGATTTACAATCCAACACCTTCCCTACCACTGCCACAAACTGGAGTAGGAATAGTAAATAATACTATTCCTAAGTCCTGCTCGCCCCCTTCAGCAAGTCGTTGTAATGACTTGCGATGTAATGGTTTGTGTAGAAACAACGCAGTCGTTGTAACAACAGCGTTGTGATGGAATGCGTGAAAAGCGCTTTTGTAGTAAAGAGACATATTCCGGCTCCAGCCTACCTACAGGGGGTATGCAGCCCTCTGTGTGAAGGCAGGACACAGCTTATTCAAGTGCAAATAGGGTTGTGACCAGCTCCTCCCTTCCACCATGCCAGTGATTGCCCATCAAGGGACACCTAACCTCTCTATTGTGTGTGTCTGTCAAGGAGGAATACACAATACCCAACTGTTAGCTACACCCAGCCATGTGATCCAGTGACAGGCTAGAGACACTGAATGGCTAAGGCAGGAAAATGCCAACATTTTGTAAAAAGGCAACTTCAAAATTGCAATTTAAAATTTTACTTTACCATAAGGGAGGATTTCTCATTACGATTCCAAAGGCACCAAACATGTACTGGCCAGTTGTTCATATTTGAAAATGACAGCACCTAAAATCTAATGAGGTAACTCCAAATGTTATCCTGTGGGAGAGGTAGGCCATGCAGTAATGAAAAACAAATGTAAGAGTTTTTTACTGCCAGGACATGTAAAACTTAAAAATACTTGTCCAGCCTTCTAATTGCAGTGTACCCTGCCACAATGTCTATGTCACATCAACCCCAAGACGACCCTCAGAGGCACCCTCATCTACAGACCCCCGGGACCACGCACACAATTCAGCGAAGACATCGCCGACTTCATCAGCCCGCACGCCATCCCCTCCGCTGACTACATCCTCCTCGTGGACCTCAACTTCCACCTGGAGAACAACAACGACCGCAACACCACCACCCTGCTGGACAACCTCGCAAACCTCGGACTCAAGCAGCTGGTGACCACCCCCACCCACTACGCCGGACACACACTCGACCCCGTGTTCTCATCCAGCAAGGACATCACCTTCAGCCACGCCACCGGACTCCACTGGACGGACCACAGCTGCGTCCACTTCAGCTTCAGAAGGACCACGATCCACCACCACCAGCAACAGGTTGCACGCAGAAGCTGGAACAAGATCACAGCCGACCAGCTCGCGACTTCCCTGAGCATGCACCCTCCGACCAGCGCAACGAACCCAAGCCAGGCGGGCACCAACCTCGCGAAGTGGATCAGCAACTGTGCAGACGACCTCGCCCCGCTGAAGACCCCGCCTAGCAGACCCGGCAGCAAGAAAGCCCCATGGTTCACCGACGAACTCAAGAGCTCCAAGAAGAACTGCCGAGCCCTCGAGAAAGCCTGGCGCAGAGACCCAACACCGAACAACATGACTGCCCTCAAGCTCGCCACCCGAAAACACCACCAACTGATCCACGCCACCAAGAAAACTGCATTCAAGGAACGACTGACTGGACAACAACGCACACAACAGCAAGGAACTCTTCAACATCGTTAAAGAGCTCTCCAACCCCAACGCCGGAAACAACGACATCACCCCTTCACAAGACCTCTGCAACTCCCTCGCCTCCTACTTCCACAACAAGATCGGGGACATACACAACAGCTTCAGCACTCAACCGACGCACGCCACGACTGAACCACCGCCCCCCACCACCACCCTCCGCGCCTGGACCCCGATCAGCACCGAAGACACCGTCCGCACGATGAACTCCATCCACTCCGGATCTCCGACCGACCCCTGGCCTCACCACGTCTTCAACAAGGCCGACGCTGTCATCGCACCCCACCTGCAGGACATCATCAACACCTCCTTCGACACCGCTACCTTCCCGGAGAGCTGGAAGCACGCCGAACTCAGCGCTCTACTAAAGAAGCCATCAGCCGACCCCACCGATCTCAAGAACTACCGCCCCATCTCGCTGCTCCCGTTTCCTGCAAAAGTCATCGAGAAGACCGTCAACAAGCAGCTGGCCGCCTTCCTCGAGACAAACGGATCCCTCGACCTCTCGCAGTCTGGCTTCCGAGCCAACCACAGCACCGAGACCGCCCTGATCGCAGCCACGATGACATCCGAGCCCTGCTCGACAACGGAGAAACAGCGGCCCTCATCCTCCTAGACCTCTCCGCGGCCTTCGACACTGTCTGCCACCGTACCCTAGTGCAGCGCCTCAGCAACGTCGGAATCCAGGAGAAGGCTCTGGAATGGATCATCTCGTTCCTCGCCGGAAGGACACAGAGAGTCCGCCTCCCCCCGTTCAGATCAGAAGCCACCGAAGTCATCTGCGGCGTTCCTCAAGGCTCCTCGCTCAGCCCAACCCTCTTCAACGTCTACATGAGCCCCCTCGCAGCCATTACACGCCAACACAACCTCAACATCATCTCCTACGCCGACGACACCCAGCTGATCCTCTCCCTCACCAACGACCCCGCCACCGCCAGAGCCAACCTACACGAAGGGATGACAGACGTAGCCAAGTGGATGATGAACAGCCGCCTGAAACTGAACTCGGACAAGACGGAAGTCCTCATCCTGGGATCTTCACCCTCCTCCAGGGACGACTCCTGGTGGCCCCCCGCCCTAGGCAGCGCACCCAAACCAACGGACCACGCACGCAACCTGGGCTTCATCCTGGACTCCTCCCTCTCCATGACCAGACAAGTCAACGCCGTCTCCTCGTCGTGCTTCAACATCCTACGCATGCTACGTAAGATCTTCCGGTGGATCCCCACCGAGACCAGGAAGACGGTCACCCAGGCCCTCGTCACCAGCCGTCTGGACTACGGCAACTCCCTCTACGCCAGAACCACCGCCAAACTCCAGAAGAGACTCCAGCGGATTCAGAACGCCTCAGCACGACTCATCCTAGACATCCCCCGTCGCAGCCACATCTCCGGACACCTGAGAGATCTGCACTGGCTCCCGGTCAACAAGAGAATCACCTTCCGTCTCCTCACCCACGCACACAAAGCCCTACACAACCAAGGCCCAGGATACCTCAACAGCCGACTCAACTTCTACGCTCCCACTCGCCAGCTTCGATCGACCAGCCAGGCCCTCGCCGCCGTCCCCCGCATCCGAAGAGCCACCACAGGAGGAAGGTCCTTCTCCTACCTGGCCGCCAAGACTTGGAACTCCCTCCCGACCCACCTCCGCCTGACCCAGTACCACCTTGCCTTCAGGAAGCAGCTCAAGACCTGGCTGTTCGAGCAGTAGCGGACCCCCCTCCCCTAGCGCCTTGAGACCCTCCGGGTGAGTAGTGCGCTATATAAATGCTCCGATTGATTGATTGATTGACTTTAGGCATGCCTTATATGCAGTAAAAGGGGAGCCGAAGACCTAAGTCCAGCAATAATGAGATCAACAAAACTGAAGGAGGAAGGCAAAGCTTTTTTTAGTGCTCTGTGAACCTTGCTTGGACCTTGGGCGTGCCCTGTGAACCTTCGCCTCACCTTTCCTGGCAGCAGTCATGTACCCTGACCTCCCTCCCGCCGCCACAGCATACCATCCTGTGGCCGCCGGGTGGAGGGAGGAGCTGCTGAAGACTACAACTACTGGCATCCTTTGCGGCCGCTGCCGCTGCAAATCGCGCCTGGAGGCGTATTAAAACGTGCCAAAGCCTCGGCAGAGCGGGTGCTCTGTGAACCTTGCTTGGACCTTGGGCGTGCCCTGTGAACCTTCGCCTCACCTTTCCTGGCAGCAGTCTTGTCCCCTGACCTCCCTCCCGCCGCCGCAGCATACCATCCTGTGGCCACCGGGTGGAGGGAGGAGCTGCTGAAGACTACAACTACCGGCATCCTTTGCGGCCGCTGCAAATCGCGCCTGGAGGCGTATTAAAATGGGCCAAAGCCTCGGCAGAGTGGGTACTCTGTGAACCTTGCTTGGACCTTGGGCGTGCCCTGTGAACCTTCACCTCACCTTTCCTGGCAGCAGTCTTGTCCCCTGACCTCCCTCCCGCCGCCGCAGCATACCATCCTGTGGCCGCCGGGTGGAGGGAGGAGCTGCTGAAGACTACAACTACCGGCATCCTTTGCGGCCGCTGCAAATCGCGCCTGGAGGCGTATTAAAATGGGCCAAAGCCTCGGCAGAGCGGGTGCTCTGTGAACCTTGCTTGGACCTTGGGCGTGCCCTGTGAACCTTCGCCTCACCTTTCCTGGCAGCAGTCTTGTCCCCTGACCTCCCTCCCGCTGCCGCAGCATACCATCCTGTGGCCGCCGGGTGGAGGGAGGAGCTGCTGAAGACTACAACTACCGGCATCCTTTATGGCCGCTGCAAATCCAAAGCCCCCACGACGCGGGATCGCGTGCGGGTCTGCGCCTGGCGAAGCACGGGCAAAGGGCGGACCGTCTGTGGGCGTCCGGGGCCAAACGAGGCTGGGCTGGGCCTATCCTCTTATTTCTCTTGGCCAGGACTGCTCAAACACTAATCCAGTAAGCCGTTATTTTCCCACAATTGTTATTGTCTCATGTAAATGTTTGAGTACCTAACTGTCTGACACTAATTTAGCAGTCTAAAGTGGTTTAACTAGATTTGTATTATCATCAGCACGCACCATGACTTCGCGTGTGTCTAAAGGAAAATTCTCATCAATAGGAGGGTTAAATAGAGGAACATTAGATAATTATATCACCAGGACTACCTCAGAAATAGATACAGAAATCGCACTGGCCGAGCGACGCGCTGAGCGAAGCCTATCTGTTGAGCTTCTTAAACACAAGCGCTCATCTTTGGGTCCAATACAGTTAGTCACCTCACCACACAACAGCAAACCAACAGAAGCTGAGGGGCACGACTTATCTAGTAATGATAGCATTCCACTACTCCTGCAAGACAGAACTCTTTCAACTGACATAAATAGTGAACCAAATACAAACGCCTCAGCCTCCTTCTCTAACTCGTTACTAGAGGTGGAAGTTCTAGCAGAGACGCTTCCGCCTATAGTAGAGATCGCCCAAAAAGAGAATAAACTCCTTAAGAATCACACACGAGTCCAAGGACCACCACCAAAAAAAAGAAGGAAGGGGGGAGTGGACCTCAAAAAAAACAGAACAACCAAACTAATTTTGGCAAATCTTCTAAAGGCCTTTCAAATAATGTAACTACCACACCTATCTTAGTTACTCCCCAACACCATTCAATAAAAGACACACCTAGTATCGATCTAATGGGAAGTATTGAACATCTAATTAGATCCCTCCTATTGCCTCTTATCGAGAGATTAAAAAGAATGGCGCTGCAATTGGGGTGCTTGGAACTAGTAATCAAAAAAAATACAGGGTTAATTAAGGACTTGTCAAAGACTACTTCAGTACCTCTAATTGCTGCACCACTCTCAAAATCCACTGCTCAAAAGGAAGTAAAAATAAATAATCTAACTAATCCGAAACCGAATAGACCACCATCTCCCAAAATATCGAGGCAAAATGGAAACATTAATACTAGGGCTAAGGAGGCTCAGGTGGGAGGGAAACCTCATGCTTCAGAAAATGCCCCAAACTTTCCTGCTCGTGAAAGTCTAGATGGGGTAAAAAAGCCTAAGAAGCAGCAAGTAGAATTGCCACCAGAAGCGGTTCCACTTGTGGTGGTTCTCACGGGAGTCCCAGTACTAGAGGATGGGAAAAGAGAAGATTATTTTCAGCTAAAAAACAAAGTCATAATATAGAAATTTTACATGTACGGCGTCTCCCCTGGCTGGGCCACAGAACAAAAGACACAGTGGGCGATATCATTATCATCAATTTTAGAGATCATAGAGAGGTTAGATATATTACAGAATGGTTCTCAGAAAATGGAAATAATTGTATTATACCACGCGATCTGACCTACTTCTATCCCCGACTCTTACTGACAACTATAATAAATTCTAGGGCTCCATCCCGAGATCAGAATGAACGTTTTAATTTCCCTATACCTGTTTATAACCGCTACGCGGCTCTCTCGGGTATGGAGGGAGTGGACTGACTTCATTTCCGGAGCGCAGCGAAGGAAATAGTAGACAGTACACAAAGAGAGCTATCTATGAGTAGTGAGCTAAACCCTTACCATAACCTCCCTGATCCTCACTCTAAATCTATGCAGATCCAGGCCATAGCCATAGATTCGTTGGTTAACCCTACTGGGATAAACCAGGCACACTCTCTCCCGGGGCCACAACAGGACTTAAATCCTAAAGTAACAAGCAAATCCACAATAGGTATTGAGGGACGCACTGGGAATGGAAGCAGACCCCGTATCTCTGCCTTATTTTGGAATATAGCAGGACAACGATAAAAGCTAATAAATGATGAATGGAAGGCCTTTATTCACAAGTTTGATATCTTAGCGCTTCAGGAGACCTGGTCACTTGATGCGATCCATATAGAAGGGTTCAAAACCTATTTTTCACCCGCCCAACCTTCAACATCGGGCAGAGCAAAAGGAGGTTTAACTATTTACATCTCAAACCTCCTTAACACAATTGAAATAGTCCCTATTAAACTGGAGCCTAATTTTCAAATTCTTAGTGTAATTCTAAACAAAAGGGATAACTTCCTTGTAGTAAATTTCTGTAATAATCTCCCTGATGGAGATGCAGTGACGTTGGTATCCCTGATTCGTTCCATATTATTATCCAAAATAAGGAAGACAGCTAAAGAGGTGGTAATTATTTTGGGGGGGGATTTCAATCTGGGACCATGCCCAGTTAGTAATCGTAAGATCTGTGGCATCCTCGATGAGAGTCATAACCCCATCCCACATGTTAGACATTCAACTTTAGGAAGTTATTTAAATGAAACCTTGTTTGAATTAGCTTTGTTACAAGCAAATAAATTGGACAACGTAGAGACACAAATGGCTCCTACATTTCATGGGAGAGGTCATCAAACCACTATAGATTACATCCTGGTCTCCAACAGAGAGAGGATTATAGATACAGTATTTACTACTCATACAATTGCATTAAGTGACCACTACCCACTTAGCATCTCTTTTCCACTGTCTCATAACCCAAAAAGTAGTCTTGGCTCTATTTTGGCTCAAAATAACTTGACACTGAATAGGTTAAACGGATACGCGTTAAAATGGGGAAAAGTAGATCCTATAGTAATCACAAAGTCAGTGATATTAAAGGCCTTCCCCTCCATTATGAAATGTCTAGCTCCAGACACACCAGAATTAGAAGTCATTTCTAACTTTGGTATGATTATTAATGCTATAAACGAAGCTCTCTGGATAGAAATTAAACATAAATCAAAGAAGAGGAAGGGATGGTTCAGCCACGAGTGCACGGCTGCCTACTCAAAATTAAAAACTGCTCTAAGGAAACCAGTCAGGATCCCCCACGAGATAACAAGTTTAAGGAAAATATATAATGCCGCACTAAAAAACAGGAAAGCAGAGTTAAAGAAACAACTCTGGGACCAACTCCACGAAAGCCGCACCTATAAAAACACTGTCACTTTCTGGCAAGTGGTCAAGTCCCCATTCCTAGTTGATAATATCAATTATCCAAAATTAGAGGTGGCAATATATGAAAAGGATTGGGTTCACCATTTTTCTAGGATCTTTGCGATTGACCCAGAGGCTGTTAACTCACAGGAACCCAACCCTCGAGACCACATAGACACCCCCTATCCCATTGACCTAGAGTTTTCATTGGACCAGGTCGTTCTTGTTCTGAGAGCAAGTAAAAATGGGAAGGCACCGGGTCCAGACGGTGTACCCATCGATCTTTTCAAAGCTCAGATGGACCTCTGGACCCCCCTTCTAACCAGAGTCCTGAACGCATCATGTGCAACAGGCCTTATGGAATCATGGTCCAAATCCGTACTAGTTCCTATTTTTAAAAAAGGGGATCAGGGGTCGGTAACCTGCTATCGTCCAATCTCCCTCTTAGACTCACTTGACAAGGTGGCGGGTCAAGTCATTCTCGAGCATCTGCAGGATTGGGCGGACGATGGCAGGATTATCTCAGATCTCCAGTACGGGTTCCGGCAGGGACTGGGGACTATTGATCAGGCCTTAAACCTGTCACTCCTGATAGACAAGTACGTTCACATTAAAAAAGGAGACTTGTATATGGTTTATGTGGACTTATCGTCTGCGTTCGATTGTGTCTCCCATTCCCAAACTTTGGTCCCTACTGTTGGATATGGGGGTACCATCGAACCTGGTCAAGTTTTTGAGGGAACTCTATTCTAACGCGACAGCAAGGGTGTGTTACGGGTTGGGAGGAGAGCTAACAGTGGAGTTTGCAGTAGAAAAAGGGGTTAGGCAAGGCTGTGTCCTGGCCCCCTTCCTCTTCACATTATATACCAACGGACTGGAAAGAGAGATGATTAAGGGGTGCCAGGACCTTCCAGCAGTGAATAACCGCCCAATCCCCGCGTTACTCTAGGCAGACGACACTGTTATACTAGCTCGTACCCCCATTGAACTCCAAAAGGGTTTGAGTAGATATTCCACATTTATGGCAGGTCTTGATCTAAACATCAATATTAGTAAAACCTTTGTTATGAGGGCAGGCACTGGTCATAAACTTAAAATGAGGGACATTTACCTGAAGCAGGAAAAGTTAGCGACCACACAGAAATACCCGTATCTGGGCATAATGATAGATCACAAACTATCCTGGAAACCGGTAATAGAAAGTAGGAAACTCCTTTTTATAAGAACTACTACAGCCCTTGTCAAGTTTTCCAGGAAGCTGGGTAAGAGAGCTCCCCCCGAAATCATCATGATTTATA
This sequence comes from Lissotriton helveticus, assembly GCF_964261635.1. Lineage (NCBI taxonomy): Eukaryota > Metazoa > Chordata > Amphibia > Caudata > Salamandridae > Lissotriton > Lissotriton helveticus. The sequence continues at coordinate 520,472,627 of NC_136063.1, forward strand.
AAGCTAAATGCTTTCTCTGGCATTATACGGGGCAGGTCTCTGGGGTTTTGTGGCCACGGATAGTATTCAGAGGGTGGAAAACATCTTTGTGAGGTACCTTCTCTCGGTCCCTAAGAGCACGAGTACCTTTGCCTGTCCCATGGAGTTGGGACTTCCCCATGTGACGGACTTAGCAAAGGTTGAACCCCTCTTATTATGGCATAGAATTTGGACATCGGAAAAAGCAACCCTTACACAGTCTATACTCTCCGATTGCCTAGCCATGGAGAACGTTCATAAATCTAAGTGGTTGTCGTATGTAAAAAGGTTCTTTCCCGATCTAGGCTGAGACAAATTTTATTACGACCCCTCCTCAATTTGTGAGGTTCCAAGGAAGGCACTACAGGCGAAATGTCTTGCACACCTTGAAGAACTTAGACTGACGAGTGAGGTCACAAAACCATCAGTTGTACACAGTCTGATGACCCAAACGACAGCCGCTATACAGCCCTACCTTACTTATAACATCACGAGCTATGACCGTTATCTTCTGGTTAGGTTTAGGATGAACCTTTTCCACCGGCTGGTTGCTTTCCCAATACGAAACAACTGGGCTAAATATCTTCCGCTTTGTCCTTGTGACGACACTTCTAAGCAGTCTACTCTGCACACTATTCTTTTTTGTAAATTTCATAATGAATTTAGGAAAAAATCGCTTATTCCACTGTTACAGCAAACTGGTTATAGACATTGTCATCCGGCACTACTTTTTTTGCAGCTTTTGGAGGGAGAACCGTTGGTCTATATAATAGTTAATTTTCTTAAATGTATTGTTCGCCATCGAATGAACTTAGACTGAATTTGCGCACCTCGGGGTCTGTGTAATTTTAAATATAAAAGGCGGTTTTTCGCCCTATAATGTTATAAACATGTAAGTTTTAACCTATTTTTTCTGGATGCTGCTAATCACCCTAATTAAGCGACTGTAAGTTGCAAAGGAAAAAGTTTCTATCTCACATTTTAAATTGTAAATATTGCATTTTTATCTTAATGTATGTTTTTTTATTGTATAGAACTGTTTTATTGTATGCTTTTATGATTTTGCAACTTAAAATCAAAATAAAGCTTAATTGAATTGAATTAGTGTAAAACCACCTTAAGGCTGACAGGTCGAACAAATAGGGACTGAGGGCATTTACCCCTGCTTTACTACAGTCTTATCTTTTATGTTCCTGCAAATCAAACACCAGGTGCTTGACCACTTGACTCTTAATGATAGGTGCTGTTGAGCAGTGCAGGGATTTCTCAGAGAGATGGTGTGGGGGTGTAGGATTTTTTCATTCTTAAAATAGCTCAATACTATGCAGAATTGTATTGGAATAGAAGCACAACATGGTACAAAAGTACCATTCCGCAGCCAAAACATTACTCTAACTCTCTTGGTAGTTCGTAGCTTACGCTTGGGGAATAGCTGGTTCAAGCTCCATATGAATATGGCAAATGCTTAGGCTATCTTAACTACCCACCACCAAATTGGTAAGCCTTCTGATCAGTCTCTGGTATCAGTGTTCAGAAAGCACATTCCATTCCCTTGTTCATCTGGGTCCACAGGCAGAGCAGTTACCAGTGTATCCGGGCCACTGATGCAGTTCATTTTCCACCTGCAGTTGTGTGGGTCTTTGCAGGACTCCTGACCAACTCCACCTCTCTTCCTGGGCACGTTCGCACGAGCCAATAGTGGAGTGGTCAGAACAAGCACGTGTTGGTTGCAGGTGAGCTTGGCATGCACGGTTGCATGGACGGACAGAATTCTAAGGATGGAGGGGCCCAGCCAAGCATGCTCTTCTAGAGCCCCCTCCCCTGCCAGCTCCCACCCTTGGACACTCACATGATGAAGCAGCGCAGCCATGCTGAGTCTCAGTGATGTTGGCAGTTGCATGCTGATGAGGCACTCATACTCCTTGTACTCTTCATCCATACACTCAAGGTATGCACATAGGGAAATACCCATACTATTTCCATGAATTCAGGAATTTAGGGTAGGCTTCTGTAATGAATTAATGAGTTTTTTGTATAGCGCATGGCTACCCGGGGGCATCCCAGTGCTGCAGCAGGACTAAGGAGGTATATGGAAGGTCTTCATGGAAAGAGCCAGGTCTTCGGAATGCCAAGTGATTGGGTTCTTTACGAATGGAGAGGGGAAGGGAATTCCAGAGCTTCAAAGAATTGTATGAGAAGAGACAAACACCTGATCTAGACCTCATGATTCTGGGAACCTCAGCCAGATGGAGCTTGTCGGAACGGAGACTTCTGCTGGGCTTATAAGGTCTAACTAGGGCCTTGGTGAGCGGTGGGATAATCCCCTTCAAAGATTTATGAGTAATACATAAGGCCTTAAAGTGTATTCTTTCCTGGATTGGAAGCCAGTGAAGGGAGCGAAGGGCTGGTTTGGCTGCAGAGCGATTGCTAGTTCCTGTTAGTAATCTGTCTGCAGAGTTCTGTACAACCTGCAGTTTGGTAATTACTGACTTCGGGGCACCCAGATAGAAAGAGAGTTGCCATGATCTAATCTGGACAGAATCAGGGCCTGGATCAGGAGCTTTCTGGATTGGCCAGGGAGCAGGGGAAGAACTTTCCGGATTGTTCTGAGAAGACCAAAACATAGGGCAGCAGTCTTTCTCACTTGGGTCTCAAAGGAGAGCTCCTGGTCCAGCCAGATTCCTAGACTCTTTATTTCAGGTTTTGGGATGGGGGCCGGACCCATACTGACTGGCCACATGATATTGGATTTGAAATTAAGCTGGTTGCGGAGAGCCATCAGCTCCGTTTTATCACCGTTGAGTTTTAGGTGTGATATGCTCATCCAGTTGATGACTTCCTTAAGGCAGGAGTGGAGGTCTGTAGGTGACTGCTCGGTCTGATTGAGTGCTACAACCAGCTAGGTATAATCGGCATATGTAACTATATGTACACCGAAGGGGGATACAAAATCCACCAACGGGGCAATATATACATCGAAAAGAGTGGGGATCAGAGATGAGCCCTGAGGAACTCCACACTGCAAAGAGAGGGATTTGGATGATGTCTCACCTTCGAATACCTGAAAAAGGCGATTTTCCAGGAGACACTGAAGCCATGAGAGAGCCATTTCTGACAGTCCCACCTTTTTGAGGGGGTGAACCAAGATGGAGTGGTTCACCGTGTCAAAGGCTGCGCTTAGGTTGAGAAGAATTATAGCGGACGACCCTCCCTGGTCGAGAATCTTTCTTGAGGTTTCCACGACCGCTAATAGGGCTGTCTCGGTGCCCTGATGAGGCAGAAAGCCAGTTTGTGAGGGATGGAGGTGGCCATGGACTTCAAGAAAAGCAGAGAGAAGGATGTTAATGTGTTTCTCCACTAATTTACTAATACCAGGGAGAAGGGAAATGGGGCGGTCGTTACCAAGTTCGTCAGGGTCAAGATGAGATTTTTTCAAAAGTGCCTTGACCATAGCCCTTTTCCATTTGGGAGGGACTATGCCGGTTGTTAATGAGGCTACAATAAATAAATCTACCTTAATATAGCACAGGGTCTCTTTCATTCTTACTTCATTCTTGAAGGGCATCTGTAAAGGTTTTAGGTCTTTGGAGGACCCTGGCTCGAAGCATAGTTGTCAATGTTCAGTACCTTAATTGACACAGACAGAAATCATTTCAAATGTAAAAGATTCGCAAAAGATTCATACAAGATTCATGGTCCTTTACTTCACCTTTCTTATAGAAATCGTCATTGCTTAATTTGCAAAAGAATACGTGCCTGTGCCGAAGGCTCTCCTCAGAAACCTGTGGCAGGTCCTATTAAATATTGGAGTGCTAAATACTGAGGCTGCATGAGCAGATGCATTTTTAATCTGCTCTCTCCCTTTATTTCACTCTTGCTTTCACCTTTTGTGACTGTTTTACTGTGTTTCTCTTCTTCCTTCTTTCCCATATTTTTTTTTTACCTCTCTTGCGCTTGGTCAATGTTTGGTGAGGAAACATCAGTGCCAGACCCCAATAACGAGTGCCGGTGGACCCCACTGGCAACCGCCATATAAAATTAAGAACGGCAAATCTTCAGGCACTAAGGAGTTTTTGCACTTTGACACATAAAAACGGATATCCTTAATTCCCGAAGGAAAGTCAGGATTATATGCCATAAGAGTTAAGGTGGAAGGAAGTGTCAAGGACCCATTCTCCTACCAGTTAGATATCAGTGTTCTAGTACAATAGTTGATGCTTTTCATAGGTTCCCCGGCTGCTTTCTGCATTTTCGTGGAAGCTAAAGAGTGCGGAATAATGGAATAGAAATGAATTCCCATTCTATCAACTTCCATGGTTTAGCCATACGAGGTGATGATAGTTCTAGGGTTGGACGTATTTTTGAATCTACATAGTTCTCCATAAGCTCCATCACCCAGTGCTTAATTTGAGCCGGTGCTTTCCAGTGCTCGGCACCGGCACCTAACTGTCAACACCATACTTAGAACAGTCCACCACATGGTGGTGCTGCTCATCTAATTTAGAGATGAGCCGAACAACAGTAGTTCAGGACTACTGTATACATTAAAATTGCAAATACCTGCCTCCCAGCCATTCCTTTAGCTTTGGGGAATAATCTAAACTGTCACATTTTCATGCGAGAGAGATGGTTAGTAGTTGTTTTGGCAGTCATGACAAGGGCGATGGGTGGTGCAATTGGTTGTAGGGTATAATTTGGGTGCCTTTGGGGTGTGGTTACAAACTGTCATCCTGGGTTGTCTTGCAAGGAGAGAGAAGAGAGGGGTGATGCGTCGCTTTTCGTCGGGTTGCAGAGAGGCCTAGTTGTTCCTGTCCCACTCTTGGGTCCTGAGGTCTTTGCTCCCTGACTCTATTTCAGGGGACCCCTACCATCCCTTTTGCCAGGGGGGTGGTATTTCACAGATCCTTTGGGTTTGCATTATTTTCTCTAACTTGTACTTTGCATAATTACTTTGCAAATGTATTTTATGTCTCTGACACCTATCCACTCCGTCACATATATATTCTTTCGCATTATTTGATAAAACTTTTGTCACTTAATCTATCCACTCCTCATGTGCAAATTTGTTAATTGAATGATGAGTTTTTGTCACTGTTATGCATTTGCTGATGTTTTTCTCTCCCTCTTGTGAGTTTCATTGTTTGCATTTTTGACCGTATTCAATGAGCATTTTGAGATAAACTTTATTAACTTTACCAAGAGTGTGAGATTATTTAGCTGACTGGATAGTTAGTTAGATAGTGCTATCATTACCATCAACTCTTCAACTAGTTGGTCCGTCGACCAAGAAGAAAGAAAGTTGATGTATAGTTTATTTAGGTAGTATGTGATATTAAACACAAATCTGTATAAAAGAAACAAATCTAACGTCATTCAAACTTGATCCCAAGCGCATCAGGGATTTGGGTGAATGTGTATGAGCCATTGTTCTGTGATGTTACCGTGTATTGATCCCTGACTAGGTGTCGCGCTGCATCAGTTTTCGGGTAGCAGACAACAGTTTAATTATTGATTAGTTTGGTAATGATTATTGACTATATGTTCTTAACATAAAAGTTAGCGTCCTGTTCTATGTTATCTAGAATTACAGGTACGGAGATAACTGAGCAATCCCGTGAATGGAATTTAGCCTGAAGTAGGCAGAAAAAGAGTGTGGATAAGGGAATCACACTGCAGAAGTACTTTATCTGTTGTAATAATACTGAAGTTACGCAGGGCTATAGGTGTTATATTTAGGGACATTTTGTACATGAGTAGAAGGGTCCACTTCTGAAACTCTAGCCTTATCCCTAGGGGAGTAACAAGGCCTCTTTTCACACCAAAAAGTCCTCTTGTGAAACTTTGACCTTATCCCTAGAGGAGTACCAGGTCCTCCTGGAGCTTGATAGAGAAGTGAGATAACGCTGATAGTTATTATTGCTTGTAATGTAAGAAAATTTCTTTGGAAATGGTGAAGACTATTTCTTTATTTAGCGGAACAGACAAGGTAGCATTGTCTTGTGTTGTTACTAACAGAAAATTCTGAAAATATTGCCGTAATATTTTGTGAAGGGAGGGTCAGTAGAAGGAGTAATACTGACGTCACAGAAAGGCCACGCAGGCATTGGTCAGGCAGCGGGTGTTTTCTTGAGCTCTGATTGGGTGATTGGTGTGAGCCGGGCTGGTATTGGATGAGATAACTGTTACGTAGTGAGCCGGTGATTGGACGATTGGTGTGAGTCAGGCTGGTATAGGACAAAATTAACGAATAGAATAAGCAGAAATATGGAAAGGTTTCCTTGTTTATTTTTGTTGCTGAGATACAGAGGTATATTAGCGAAAAGAGCCCGAAAATGAAGTTGCTTATAAAGATAAAGATTTCCTTTACAAAGGATCAACCAATTGTGACTAGAGAGGGAATTCCTATTCCACATCCAAGAACGCTTGCTTCTTATATGATGTTGAGCGAGGATATCAATCGTGCATGTGGTTAGAAAATTGGATGACATGTATACAGGATGATAGCTTTCCCACAGTATGGTATGTTTAATGTAAGGATATTGCAGAATTTGAGAAAACGAATGAATTCACTATATCCGAATCTTAGACTTACACAGTATGAAACCTTGGAGGAAAGGGAAGTTGAGGCATTTGAAAGAGAGAAATATAGAGGAAACAGAAGATACAGAAACATGATGTTCGGATATCCTATGGAGAGTAGGGAAGATAAGTTGAAAAGATGGAGAAGAGCTGTGATAACTGAAGGTTTATACCCAGTTTTAGTTGCTGAAGAGCAGACAGGAGGCAAATGTAAAGAGAAAAAGAAAAATTTAGAGCCTTCGAGTTTATCTTATAGCTAGAATGAATCAGACGATGAATTAATAGAAGATCTTATGACTAAAAGACCTCCACCATATGAAGAGAGTTCACGAGAGGTAACTTCAAGTGCACCACAATTGGAAAGCCCATTAACTCCACAAGACACGGACATAGCTAGAGTAATACGTGAAAATGATAAGAAGTTGTTGAATAAAGTAAGAGTAGAACAGGTCCAGAAAATAAATCAGTTAAGCCTGAATGCTGAAGCATTGACGGTACCGGTGACAATCAGTCCGGTGGTTCCATTGTATGGCGAAAAACAGAACCTGTCAAAAGTACATACATTAACAGTTCCGAGGAATATTGTCAGGTGTAGAGTGATGAGTGTAGCAGATGAAGACGGACAGGCTGACACAAATAATACCTTATTGGATCTGCCGGTTTGTGAGATGATAACCGAGACCCCCAAAAGAGGGATACAATTAGACCCAAGGAGAATAGGGCCAAATGTCACTACATTGGCAGGGAGTTCAGCAGGTCCTTCATCAGAGGAGTTAAATGATTGGATAAAGGAACTGACAAAGCAAAAAACGGACCCAAAGAGTATACATGTGAATCAATTGAAAGTATATTTGGAAGAGATGATTATTGGTACAATAAGCCCAGACAGATTAGGGACTTACAGAGATGAGGAACTGTTGTTTTTGTGTAAAAGTATTACTTGGAGAGCAAAGAATCTTCATGAGAAAATATCAGAAGCTGCTAGTGAGTATGGAGTAGACATAGAAAAGTCAAAAGTGTTACAGAAATCATACAGATTGGCTTTTACGAATAAGGGTTTGGAGAGTTTGTATGCGTCCGGGAAAAGGTTGCAGATAAAAGAGTTGATGAATATTTTGAAGAAATGGGGAGAAGGAGATCGATGGAAAAATAGATGGACGAAAAAGAAAGAAGAGGCAGCTAAAGGAGCATCTATGTTTCTGTTGGAAGAGACAGAACCAGTTTAAAGGGTGTGTCCGATGAGAGAAGTTCCAGGTCGTGGATGTGTTCATGTTCCTTGAATAAGACCGGATATATTGTCTTTTACAAATGATTTCCCCAGGTTAAGAGAGAAACCAGTTGAGTGGTACAAACAGGTAGATAGGTTTGTGAAAGTCTCAAAGGTCTTGTTAAAAGACTTGGATGGATTGTTTGAGATTGTCGTTCCAGCAGATTTGTGGACAGAGTGTAAGATAACTGTCGATTGGCCAAAAGAAGAATATCCTAGAGACCCTAAAACAGGTGTTCCATCAGACAAAGTAACGAAAAAGTATAATCAAGTAATCAATTATTTGAAAGGGAAAATTTCTCTAGAAGAAACAGATTGGGTCAAGATTGACAGAACAACCCAAAAACCTAAAGAATCCGTACATGCCTAATATGAAAAATTGTTGCAAGTATTGAACCAGTATAGTGGATTTGAATATATCAGAGATAAAGATATGGGACATTTTGTGCACCATTTTGTGTTTGGACTAAGACCAGAGATAAGCAAAACGATACATCAGCATTTTATCTGCTGGCAGAGTAAAACAGTTGATGAAATCCTAAGGTATGCAAAATATTGCAGTGACGAAATTGACACCAAACGTTAAAGATTGAAAGAGAAAACGATGTAGGTGCAAGTGAAGGTAGCAGAGCAGCAAGAGAAAAACAATAATGCTCAAGCAGGTTATCAAATGAATGGTCAAAATCAAAGTGGTCAGGTACCCAGTGGAGGTAGAGGTAGAGGTAAAATGAGTAGAGAAGAAGCTAAGAAGAAATTTCCTTGTTATGCGTGCAGAAATATTGGACATTGGAAGAACGAGTGTAGATCTGCACAAAAGAATAATGGGGTCAATCAACATTTCATTCCACAGATGCAGAATGAGGTGGGTGTAAATCAACAGCAGCAGCAGATAGTTACTCCACGGTTACAGGTGCCACAGGCTCCCATACCAAATAATGTAATGTGAGTGCGAACACTGGATTTCATGGAGGTGATCAAGTTGGTAAGAATGAAACTGTGCAAATGGTTCCGCAATATTTGTTGCACTGCAACCAGAGTGATTCAGACTCATATCAATGATGGTGCCACTCTACTGTGAGAGCAGCAGAAATTCTGAACCTACCCCATATCGGAAGAAACTATCCAAGTTGTAGGAGTCTCGAATAAGCATATTAAAACTCCAGTCACAAATCCAATAGAAGTTCATACTTGAAATTTCAGAGACATGCATCAGTTTGTGTTATGTGACTCAAGTCCAGTAAATCTCTTAGAGATTTATTGTGCAAAATGAACTGCACCATCTATTGTACGCCAGATGGTATTGCATTTCAGACACCTGATGAGGATGTCAAAATGAAGATGATGTTAGCAAAGCAAGGGAGAGAAGTGGATGAGTTGTTTTCACTTCTCACAGAAGAGAATTTGCTTGAAGAATTAAAAAGTGCAGTAAGGTCGGATGTGTGGGATTTTACAGGAAAGGAAATTTGGCCTAATAACAAATGTAGATCCGATTCATATCACAGTAAAAGAGGGAGCTATATATCCGAACACACCTCAGTACAAAATGAGTCCAGAAGTAATTGCAGGAGTTACTCCTGTGATCGATCAAATGAAAGAAATACTGAGCAGTCCTTGTAATTCGCCTAATATAGGAATTAAGAAGACCAGTGGAAAATACAGAATAGTGCAGGATTTGCGAAAAATAAATAAAATTGTAATACCCTGTTGTCCAGTAGTGCCAAATCCAGCCTTGAACCTTTACCAAATTCCCTGTGATGCTGAGTGGTACACAGTGATTGTTTTGTGCCAAGCATTTTTCTCGATTCCTTTACACCTGGAAAGCCAATATTTGTTTGCATTCCAGTTCGGAGACCGTGTTTTTGCATGGTGCAGAGTTCCTCATGGGTATACTGAAAGTCCCTCAATTTTTAATCAGATCTTGAAAAAATGTCTGGAGACTTTAGTCATGCCAGGAAATTCCGTTTTGGTTCAATACATTGATGACCTGTTGATGTCATCAAAGACAAGAGAGGCATGTGTGACAGATACAATTACCTTATTGAACCATTTGGCAGAGGGAGAACATAAAGTGTCACCTGCAAAATTACTATTTTGTAAAAAGGAAGTCCTGTACTTAGGACACAAAATAGAAAAGGGAGTCAGAAAAGTGATACCAGAAAGGATCAATGTGACTAAACAAATTAGCCCACCCAAAACTCAAAAAGAAGTACAAATGTTTTTGGAAATGGTTGAATACTGTAGGTAGTAAATCAGTGGATTCTCTCTCACTGATTGCAAAACCTCTACAGAGGATGACACAAAAAGATGTGAAAGATCCAATCGTTTTGGATGATGAATGAATGGAAGCATTTACTAAACTGAGAAACAGTCTTTGTCTTTGTCGAGCACCTGCATTGGGAATGCCAGATTATGCAAAGGATTTTGCGTTGTATTGCTGCAAAAGAGATGGGTGTGCACTTTCAGTCCTAACTCAGAAACATAGAATGGCACGGCGTCCAGTAGCATATTTTTCTGCTACTTTGGATTCAGTGGCTGCAGCATTACCAGCCTGTTTGAAAGTAGTAGCCGCTACTTGCGTGAGTCTGGAACAAAGTGAATCGATTGTGATGGGATATCCAGTCAAGGTGTATGTGCCTCATTATTTGGAGATCCTTTCATCTCGCAACAGGACACAGTACATGACTTCTAGTCGGCTGACCAAGTATGAAAGAGTGATCTTGGGTGCTGAGAATGTGACTGTGGTGAGGTGCATAACCGTAAACCCGGTGACCCTGTAGCCGAATTCTTGTTGTGAGGAGGTGAGAGTAGAAGCGGATCATGATTGTTTGTGACAGAAATATGCAACGAACCCAGGCCAGACATAGAAGATGTTCCATTGGAAGAATAAGACTGTGAGAAGTTTGTTGATGGATCATGTTTGAGAAATGAGAAAGGTGAATTTTGCACTGCCTATGCTTATAGCGGGAGTTCTAGAAGCATCCTGTCTAAAAGGGGTAAATTCCGCTCAAATTTCTGAATCGATAGCTCTAATTAGAGCGTGCAAAATTTCCAAAAGCCTGAATGTAACCATATTTACTAACAGCCAATACGGGTTCAGGGTTGTCCATGATTTTGGTCATCTATGGATGCAAGGGGGATTTCTGACTTCTTCAGGTTCCTCTATAAGGAACAGCAAATTTGTAAACGAATTATTGGATGTCCCGTATCACCATCAGAAAAATGACAAAAAGCTGGTATAATGGCGGTATTGCCCTAACCGATATCAGATCTTACTATTGGGCCTCACAATTAGTTGTTTTAAATCACTGGGTCCATCGACCCATATCGGACTCTGCTTTCAGAATGGACAGGCACAATATGCTTCCTGGCACTTATCTAAGGGCGCTCCAAGGGGGTGTAAGGTACGCGCCTAGATTCACTCCTGCGTCCTCTAAGGTAACTTTGTGGCACAAGGCAATGTGCGCTCTGGGGTGGAAAGACAAAATAACGCAAGTTACTCTGCTATTGGAAACAGACCGGTAAGGTATGATATCGAAACAACCAGGGTTTGATAAATGGGACTTGATCGGTCTTTCGAAAGTTGGAGACATGTGAGCGAATGGTACATTGATTCCGTTTAGCAATCTGCAAAGAGACTACCAATTACATGAAAGGGAAACATTTTGTTTTCTCCAGGCCTTAAACGCATTGTACAAAGTTATTCCTAAGGACTACGACTTGCCAGTCTCCTCGCCTCTGGAAGATAGATTGTTGGATGACTATCTACCGGAGAGAAAGCAAAAGACACACAATTGATGGACGGAATGCAGAATAAATCAAAACATTCACCCCCAGTCAAGAGATCTGGCTTTAATCCATCATTCTTTTGTTCACCATGCCACCCCAGTTTAGACCTGGCCATATGCAAATCAGTCTTGACCCTGTGTCTCATGGGAACAGTCCAGCCCGAACTGCCAAGCCAGGTCCTCCCTGGACCGGAAACAAGCATCCTAGGACCGGTTTCGGGGTTTCTCCCAGAGAGAGCCATCTCATTGACCTACCGCAAAATCCTCATTCATACTCCAGACGCTCAGGAGAAAATACGTACAAAGTGGGCCGACGACCTAGGGGACTTGGATTACGATGACTGGAGGGAGGCATTGGCCTCCCCCTGCGATGCAGCGATCCGCTTGAGATTTAAACCTATTCAACTTAAATTGCTGCATCGGGCCTACTACACTAGCTTGGTATTATTGAAGATGAAGGCATAGGACTCCCCTGAATGTCCCCGCGGGTTTGGGCAGGTTGGTACCTACATACATCAATGGTGGCACTGCCCAATCCTCCAAGGGTATTGGGAGAACGTTATCACTGGTATGTCTAGCATCTGTAATTTATCTATAGACGTTCCCCCCAGCTGTGTCTGCTAAACATTTGGGATGCCACGGATCTGTCGAGCACTAAAAAGATGTGGGTAGCCCGGGGCTGCATGGTGGCGAAGCACAATATAGCTAGAACTTGAAGGGGAGGAGTCCAACTCAGATACCCGGACTGGGAGTCGCACATGGATTAGTGCATGGAGGCAGAGAGGGTGGACTACGAAAGTAGGGGTTGCCCGTATAAATGGACAAAAATCTGGGGTCCATGGAATGAGAGTAGAGGTTTGTTATGTACTCCTGTCAGCCTCCCTCCTTCCCTTGTGGTGGACGATGAGGATATTTAAATGATTTGAATATGGAACAATGATATGTGCCTCTTGTACGGTAACCCAATGCCTGAACTTGTATCTGTACAGCATGTCGCAATTATTAGAAGTTAAGATCGACGCATTGTACTGCACCTTTTTTTGTTGTATTTTGTGTTTTATGCTATTCTTTGAATAAAAAGATTTTTTTTAAAAAGAATTATTGGATGCTTTACATTTGCCCAAAAGAATTGCAGTGGTAAAATGTGGCGCACATAAATCAGGAGATGATTATGTGATGAAGGGCAACAGATACGCCGACCAAATAGCGCGTTTCTGTGCACGAAATGTAATGGCTTTAAACAGAGCAATTGAGAGGGGAAATACCGAATGCCATCATATGTTTAAAACCACATTTGAAACTTGGGATGAAGTTAGGCAGATGCAGGAAGAGGCGAGTGATGAGGAAAAGGAAGGTTGGAGTAATTTAGTCTGTAGAAAGAGAGTAGAGGACGAAATGTGGGTCTATTTTGACGAAAGACCAGTCTTGCCAGATTCTTTACTTTCCCACATGGCCAGGGTTTACCATGGAATTGCGCGTTTTGGAAGAGATGCAATGATCAGAATCTTCAAGCAGACATAGTATAACCCAGAGTTCTGGGTCACTGCAGAGAGGCTTTGCCAGAGATCCTGTCAGCAACAAAATTGAGGCTGAAAGACAGTTGTTAGTTGGGGTACAATTGGAAAAGCAGGAGTACCATTTACCCGACTCCAATTCGATTTTATAGAGCTCCCACCATGCAATGGTCTGAAATATGTGTTGGTTGTCGTCTGCTTGTTCTCTCGTTGGGTGGAGGCCTAACCGACGAGAAGAAATGATAGCCTCACAGTAGCTAAACTGCTTTGAGAGCATTGATTCCTAGGTTTGGATTTACAATCACTTTAGAGATAGATATAGGAACTCACTTCTATTATGAGATAATTTGGATGATTTGTGCCGCATTACAAATTGAGCAGAAGCTGCATTGTGCTTACCGACCTGAGGCATCTGGAGTGGTCGAGCAAATCAATGGCACTATACAATCTAGGTTAGGGAAAGTGTGTGCATCCACAACACTGAAATGGCCTGACATTGTACCCCTTGTATTGATGAGTCTTAGAAGCATTCCTGACAAAAAGACAGGATTGAGTCCTCATGAAATCCTAATGGGAAGAGCAATGGGACAAGCATACATACCAGCGAACAAACTGATGAATATATTTGATGATTGATTATTGCAAAGGATTGGCTGATCTGGTGCATTCTATGTCTCACCAGGTTGGAGAAGCCACAACAACACAGCTGAATCAAGCTCATGATCTGAGTTCTGGTGAGTGGGTTCTCATCAAGAAACATGTGAGGAAATCGTGTTTAGAAGCCAGGGGGAACGGCCCGTACCAGGTGATACCGGTGATGACAACGGCAGTGAAGTTGTGGTGGATTGCCAAAATGGATCCACGCCAGCCATACCAGATGAGTCCCAAGTCCACTTGAAAGACCAAAAAAGCAACAACTGATAAATCGAAGTCAAGGACCAGTGCTGAAGTGTGTGAAGCTGAAGAATCTAGAGTTACAGATTCTGAAGAACAAACAGACGGTGAACAGCCAAGCACAAGTCAAGTAGAGGAGGCACCAGATACTGGCTCTTAAGAGACCGCCGTTGAGTCAAGAGAAAGCGAGCTCGCTGTTGAGCCAAGTGAAAGTGAGTTCGCCGTTGAGCCAAGTGAAAGTAAATTCACGGTTGAACCAGGAGTCATTGAAATTACTGTTGAATCAGCAAAAACAGAAGTTCTCGAGAATCAGGAAGAAGAACAGATAGAAGAAAGGCCAAATAAAAGAACATGTGAACCAGATGCAGAAGGTGAAAAGGTAGTTCAAACTAAGAAACAAAGAAAAGGTGATAATTGGTCAAGTGGAGTGAAAAGATTAAAGTACACTCTTGTGAGGAGAAAGTCAAAAAGAAGACCAGAGCAAAGTACTGAGGTCCCTAGTCAAAACAAACAAGAATTGTCAGGAGGAGAGTTAGTATGAAAGACAAGGAGAGTAAGAGTCCCAAGCAAGAAATATACAGCACCTAAATGGACTTATGTCATCTTGGTGGAAATTGAAAGCTTAGATCTAAGTGAAGAAAAACACAGTTCTAGCACAAACCAAGTTGATGAAAGCACCGTGAGACCACCTAAAAAAAGAACTGGGGGAAAAAAAGGTGCAACATTTGTCAGAAGAAAGAGAAAGAGAATTGAAAAACCCAGAAGATCTAAAGAAAAGAAAAGAAAAGAAAGGGGTGAAGAAGAAAGCCTTTAATTGTAGGATTACACTACCATTTTTTAGAAATAATTTTTTGTTAGCAATGTAGAGTTTTCGATCCAGAAAGATTTTTCTATTATTGATAGAATACAAAATGGCTGAAGCAGAAGTGACTGAACATCCAAAATCCAGTCTAAAACGTAGGTGTATTAAAGCTTGCTTATGTAGTGCCATTCTATTAACACTTGTATGGGTATTATTAACTGTCATTGTACATATTCTAATGGTAACTAATAATGGAAACGGTACTAATGACGTAACAAGTGAAAGAATGAATGATGTCACTAAAGGAACCCTGAATACTAATATAGGACACATGAATTAAAGCATTTTCCATCATGATAAATCCATTAATGATTTCTCATTAAATGTTTTTACAAAATTGGTGTAGGAGTATACTAATACCGTGAATGTAAGTGATTGCTATGTGTGCATGCAATTGTCTTTGTCTCAGAGGGGGTGACTTACCATCACCTACCTTTAACCAATGGAATATTTTGCAGTGTTCTAACCAGCCTCTCCTACGTGACGGGGAAGCGCGAGTATCATTATTCTAATATAGATTTTGGGCCCCATTGTGATGCCGGGCAGATTGCCCCCGCCAGGCTGGTGGTTGCCACTGCCGGCCTGGCGGGGACAATCCGCCTGCTATCCTTGCTGCATAGACCCCCACAATATTAACATGGCTGGGGGGTCCGCGGCGGACGGAAAGACAGTCCGCCGCTTTTCCGCCCCGGTCGCAAGGGTTTATATTGTGGCGGTGTCTATCAGACACCGCCAGCCATATTAGTATGTGCTTCTTCAGATGCCTTTCCACGCCACGGAAAGGCATGCAGAGTCTGCTTTGGGGGCCCGATGCGGGCCCCCATGGACTTCGGAGGGGTGGGGGTGCACATGGGGGGTACCTATGTAGTTCCATGCACAGCATGGCAGACACCGCACGGTGCCTGCCATGCTGTGTATGGAAGTGCACAGCATGCCTTCCTGCCATTGTGGCCGGCGGTGCTGAGTGCTGAGTGCACCTCCCGCCACAATGGTAGGAATGCTGGATGCACCCGCCACTGTGGCGGGCGCATCCTAATGCTGGCCACGGGACTCCCGCCCTTTGTCCGCCCGTCATCCTAATGACCCCTAAGTGTTTTCAGAAATACCTGTTATTGAGGAGCTGAACAAGGTTTTAAGTAGCAAGAATGCACGTTATATGGGAACATTCTTCCATATTACTAAGACCCTAGCTGTAGAATATGCCTACAAAAATAACCTAACTTGTAGCGTGCGTGTTGAAGAAAAGGTGTTTATCGAAATGGTGGAAAATAGAAGAGAAAGTTTCCAAAGAAAGGCTGCTGAACAGAAATCGCAGGTACCACCGTGGGCTTTCAGAGATGGAAATTATGAGACAGGCCAGACATACGCTGCATTGTACCCGGACTAGCATCAAAAGGGAAAAAATCTGTATGCTTAGATCAAAAACTAACTATAATAATTATTTTAAATTTAGTAGTGAATGTGAGCATACTTTCCAAATTACTGGAGGTTGGGGATTGAAGGGTGGATCTGATCCTGTTTTCCCACGAGTCTATTATATGTGTGGTAAGAAAGCATACTACAGGTTGCCTGCACATTGGTATGGAAGTTGTTATTTTGCAATAGCTTTCCCCAAGGTCTACCATGTAGACAGAAACAATAACCGACTAAGTGAAATAAAACAAGGATTAACACGTAACACGAGAGCAAGTTTTTCAGAGATAGTAGGTGATATTTTTGGTGCACTGATACCCTCAGTTTGAGTCGTTCTGAATTCACATAAAATTCGAAAGTTATCCACAGCGGTTGATCGTTTATCAACAGATACTGCTAGTGGATTCTTGATGATTGACACCGAAATGGTTACAATCAGATCAATGGTTTTGCAAAATCGACGTGTCCTTGATATTTTATTGGCAAAAGAGGGTGTAGTCCGTGGCATGTTGAAAGTCCAACACTGCTATTCTTGTATCCCTGATAAAAGTAGAGGGAATTGAGGGATATATTAAGAATAATACATGAAGATTTGACCCAACTGGAGTTGACGGTGTTTGGGAAAAATTAGGTAAGAGTTTCTTCTCAGTAGGTAAATGGTTTTCTACCTTTGGAAGTAGCTTCTTATGAAAAATAATAATGCCAATTATTTAGGTATCCACAGTAGCATTAGTGATAATAACAACATATAAAAGTTGTAAGAGTAAGAGTGGAAGAAATGAAGCAACAGAATCAAGGAGTCAACGAAGAGCAAGGAAAAGAAAAAGAGAAGAGATAGACTGGAAGATATGAAAGGAGAATACTATGATATGATGAAAGATTTAGATGAAATTGCCATAAAAAGAGAGAAGAACACTGAATTTTAGATAAAAGAAGATGACACTCCGTATGGTAGGTATTTTATGATGGCTCCAGCCATCGGGGGAAGGGGGGGTGGGTGGAGGGGGATTGATGGCGCTGGATTTCGCAAAATAAAACCTGCTTGGATGAAAACCCTATAATACGTACTAACAGTAAGTAGTAATAGAAAACTAACGTGCACCTTACATGAACACGAGGGAAACTGCTATGCACATGCATGCACAAACGTGAGGAAATGCATGAAAGAACTAAAACCATATTTACATTGTACTTTGTAAGAGACCAGAAATAAAGCATGACTAGGCCGCATCTTGCATGTTGTTTAAATTTAATAAATAATGCCGCTTTTGCTTTAGCTAATGCTAGGGAAAAACGTTAACAGGGAATAGTGCAAAGGTGGGTGGTAAACAGTGAAAAGTGCATTATCATATAATTATTGAATGTTTATGTTTCATTTGTCATAGTGAGCTGAATGGTCATCCATTTTCCCTTAACTTGGCCGGATTGGGAGGGGTTGGAGAAAAGAGTGAAACTGACCTGTTTGAACAGACAGGAGCGCTGAGCACAGCAGATGTGACACAAGGGTTCAAGGCCGATATGCTGAAGGAAAATATTGAGTACCTGCCAAAGGATGTGACTGACCGTGGGACTAAAAACTCCCTCCGCGGACATTGCTTAAAATTATGTGCGAAAATATAAAATTGTAGCATGTATTAAATTGTGTGAACAGAACAATTATGAAGTAACAGTGGTGTGACAGAGCCACCACCTAAATTCACCAATCAACTGTTGAGTTTCATGAAATGTTTCAATTGATGTGGGACGGACATGTAGGTTTTAGGGTATAATAGGGGTGCCTTTGGGGGTGGGGTTACGAACGGTCGTCCTGGGTTGTCTTGCAAGGAGAGAGAAGAGAGGGGTGATGTGTCGCTGTTCATCGGGTTGCAGAGAGGCCTAGTTGTTCCTGTCCCGCTCCTTGGTCCTGAAGTCTTTGTTCCCTGACTCTATTTCAGAGGACCCCTACCATCCCTTTGGCCAGGAGGATGGTATTTCACAGACCCTTTGGGTTTGTATTATTTTCTCTGACTCGTACTTTGCGTAATTACTTTGCAAATGTATTTTATGTCTCTGAGACTTATGTCTCTTCACCTATCCACTCCGTCACATATATATTGTTTTACATTATTTGCTGGAACTTTTGTCTCTTAATCTATCCACTCCTCATGTGCAAATTTGTCAATTGAATGATGAGTTTGTTGTCACTGTTATGCATTTGTGGATGTTTTTCTCTCCCTATTGTGAGTCTCATTGTTTGCATTTGTGACCATATGCAATGAGGATTTTGAGATAAACTTTATAAATTTTACCAAGAGTCTGTGATTATTAAGCTGACTGGATAATTAGTTAGATAGTACTATCATTACCATCAACTCTTTAACTAATTGGTCCGTCGACAATGTAAACATTTAGGAAATGCAAATGACCCTTCAAAAATATATGTCTTAAGCAGCATTTATGCACATAGTGTCAGCTCTCTGCCATGAAGGGATTATGTAGACCATTAAAATCATAAAAACCCTTTTGAAAAGGGATAGTTCTACCTCAATAAAAGGCAGTGACTCTTGCCGACTATTGATAGCTGCAGTCCCGTGACTTTTGAATTTCGGTAGCTCTTGCTGCACCAGTGTTCAAATCCAGTTCCCTGCGTATCTTGAAGGTGACCCATATTAATTTGGTGAAAAGGCCCCTCATTGCGGTGCTCACGCAAAAACTCGTCTACAGACAACAGCAGCCCTTTCACAAAGACAAGCCTCAAAATCAAACAAACAGGTACACGCCAAAAGGTTTGTTCATGTTTGGGGCATCAGCAAGTAGTCTGCTTTCTAATGGTTAGAGAGAGGACCTCCCAAAATCTATGCCCTGGAAAAGACTCTCTGACTGTCTATATCTTCAAGCAGACACTCTGTGATGGCTGATAGAATGGAAGTAAAGGAGGGGCTTTAACTTTTTGTCAGACAGCTGCGCAAACGAGACCAAATCAATAACATTAATTCACGCATCTTTTCTTAGAGGACAGGCAAGAAATGTGTTCCCAATACGTAAAAGCACACTTAGCATGTGCGCCAATTTGAAAAACAGTTACAACAATCTATAACAACCAAGTGCAAGTGTGTATGTCTATTTAAATAAATATGGAAAAATACTAGCTGCAACGTCTTCTTTGGCTTGCTACTAAAATAAATGTGCATAAATACTGATAAAATGACCAAAACATAAATATGGATAAATACAGACGGAAATGTAAAAAAAAAAATACCATAAAAACCGGGAGCCCTCAGAGGATGTTTAGAAACACGGGGTTGGATTCTTGGATAGTATATTGGGGTTGTCAAACCTTAGGAATGTAATGTGTAACAAATGTGGATACAGACAAAAAGATACAGTTCTAAACTTTTTTCCTGTAGCATTGACTGCATCCTGTTATGTTACAATAAATAATGTTTCAGAATGGAGATATGCAGGCCAAACCAAGAAGAATTAGAAGGGGACATTTTTGTTTAATAATGTGTATGATGGCAATGAAAATCACGTTGATGAGTGCATTTTATTTTGTTTTTTTACAGCCCTGATGAAGTCCTTTGTAAGGACAAAACGCGTAGGCTGTTAAGAATTTATGACTGTAAACAAATTGATGGATTTATCGGGAAATTTGTGAAGAATATGGAAATGATGAACACATACACTTAAGAAAATTGGCAATTGAATGAACTCTCATGAATAAAAAAATTTTTCAACATTTTAAAGAAATTAGAAATGATTGGTCTGTGGACTGTATTGGTTGGATTAATGTGCCATAACCGATTAATAATTATGATGTGTTAAAAATATACGCTCCTTTTATTGTTTATATATAGAAGTTTCCATAATGATAGCTTCAGGGGCCACTGGAAATTTAGCGACCTAAAATTATCTTCAAAGTTGGTTTAAGTGCTATAAGATAATCAAAGAGTGAAGCAGTGAGAGCAGTAGATGCAACCAACCTTTCACCAGGACCTGTTGTCAGCCACGCTGAACAGGTAGAGTTGATTTCTAGGGAAGGTCCTCAAGAATTTGGCTTGGCCTTGCCCACCAAGCACAATCCGAAAATAGCTTGGGCAAAAGGACTGTGGCTATGAATTCAAGTTAGTGCAAGGGATACTACCTTCATGACACGAAGAACCAGGTCCAGTAGCCATAATTTGTGAAGGGGGAGCTTCCGTGTGTGTAATTCACACTAATGAAATTCCATTGGAATATGAATATTTTAAGGATGTTTTCAATGAGGCTAAGGCAGACAAACTCCCTCTTCATCGCTCCTATGGCTGCAAAATTGAATTAGGTGCAAATTTACTGTGCAGTCGTATATGCACATTAACCGAAACAGAAAACCACCATTTGAAGGAGTACATTCAGAAATATTTAACAAATGGATTAATTAGACCCTCTAATTCTCCCCTCCAATATTTTTCATTCCAAAGAAAGAGAGTTAAGACCATGCATCTACTACAGGGCCCTTAATCGTATACCTGCCAAAAACCGTTACCCTTTGCCTCTGATCTTGTTCTTATTAGATCAAATGAAAGGGGCACAGATCAGATTAGATTAAAGTTTATATAGCTCTTGGTTACTCCAGACGGCATGTCCCCGCGCTAAGACATCCCAGACCTTATGGAGAAGCCCTATCCAAAAACAGCAGAGATTTAGCACATGTCCCCCAAAGGTGACTGAAAGAACCATGTTTTAAGCTTCCTACGAAACAACACTTCCGATGGCTGCAACAGCAGTTGATTCTAGGCTTTAGCTGCTAAAAAGCTTTAGGATCTGCCTCCTAAACGTGCTTTTTGAATTTTTGGCACTGTCAACTTAGCAGTGCCAGCGGACCTAAGATTTCAAATAGGTCTGTAAGGGGTGAGTAAGGGGCGAAGATATCAAGGTCATTTCTCATTCAGAATCCTATTGCAGAAACTTAGAGATTTAAAAGTAACTCTGTATTGCACCGGTAGTCAATGTAATTCCCTCCAGGCCGAAATTGGATTTGAGAGGGGCTTATCGTCTTATTAGCATAAAGAAAGGACACAAATGGAAGACCGCTTTCAGAACTAGTACGCTCTCTTTGAACATCAAGCCATGCCGTACGAGCTGTGCAATGCTTCAACCACCTTTCAATACTTTATTAGCGATGTGTTTAGTGAATTTATTGATAAATGCACAATAAAGTACATTGACAACAGTCTGATTTATTCAACATTTGAAGAACATGAGAAACATGAGAAGTATCTTGTAAAAACTCAGGCAAACAGTTTATATGACAAACTAGAAAAGTGTGCTTTTAGCATTAACTCAGTGGGATTTGTTTTATCTCCTGAAGGAGTAGCGATGAATATGCAAAAGGTGAAGGCAGTCATGTAATAGCCATCTCCAACCTCAGTCAAGTAGGTTCAGAGCTTCATAGGGTTCACAAATTTTTACTGGAGATTTATTAAAGAATTCTCTCTCATGGTTATTGAAAAAGGTGAGTCTCATTTAATTGGGCAAAGAAGCGGAAGAGATTTTCAAGTCCCTGAAGGAAGCCTTCGCTTCAGCACCAGTTTAGCTCCATGTAGATCCTTTAGAACTCTTCTGCATTGAAACAGGGGCTTCAGACCAAGAAATTAGAGGAGTGTTGTTCAAAAAAACCAACAGCAGCAGAGATAAATTACACAATCACAGAAAAACAATTACTGGCAATTAAAGATGCCTTCAAGAAATGGAGTTACCATCTGATGAGAGCAAACCAAGCATGTAGTCACAATGAATGTCAAAAATCATGCAAACAATTGTTACAAATATTTTTGATAAAGTAGCAATTGTTGTATGCATCATGTCTCTGATTGAATTTTTTTAACCCTTTGGAGCTTTGGTGCCCTACAGGAAAGAAATATAGGTCAAGTGGGATAGCTATAACCTGCCTATAGTTACACAGGTTTTTTTCAAGCTTGATAATGTAAAAAGGTTTGTACTTTGAGTTTCTACCTAAATAGTGATACGCTACATTTTCTTTGTGCTTCTTCTCACTGTGTCCTTATGGCTGATGTTGAGATACCCCAACATAGTAGGGTGGCTATCCGCAATCATTTGCAGGTATTTGGCGTCACCGTTGATGGCATGGCGGTCGTTTTTGTGGTGATGCTGAGGCGGCGTACCCATTTCAGCTCTTCTGCTCATGGGTTACCTTTCCTGCAGTAGATGCAGGTTTGGGTACATTTCATGTTTATACTCCCATTGCTGTGCCTTTGGTTTATACCCCATATAGGACACTGAAGATCCCTATTACTGCCTGGCAGCATCGAGTTTGGTTTAATGGCGCCCTTCCCTAATCAGTGACGGCGGTTCGTTCGGGCCCTTGTCTATTCCCGGGGCCACGTGGCCGGTTTTGGCCAAGTACACACCGCATCCGCGTTACCTTACAGTCACTATTGATGAGTTACGTGTACTCTATGCCTCTTTGGTTGAAGTGCACCGGGCTCTAAATCAATACGTAACCCGCAACGTCCACGTGGGGCTACCTGGTTCTGCGGCGCAACCAGCTGGACCGGACAGGATGAAAATTGATCCAGTCATGGTTAATTCTGTTATTAGCAAGTGGCCCTAGATAAGGATGATGTGCCTTTTTGGCTTGCTGAGAAATTTGACCAGCTGGAAGCAGTATTCCCTAATACATCTCCTGTTGAGAAACACAGGATTCTTACATTAAGCTTGCAAAAAGACTTAATACCAGAGGTTCCTGAATGTGGGATAGGATCTTTGCGATCCTACCCCACATATTATACTATACTACTATTCTATACTAAGTGCTTCTGCACTCCGTCCATGGCTGTCCAGCGTGTACAGGATGATCACGGTGCAGAAGCAGCTGCTGAGTTGGGAATGAGACTCGTGGGAGTGTTTGACGTTGTTTCTGATCTCGTTCTTGCTAATGTCAAGGGAGACGCGGTAAACTTCCAGGTAACTAATGCTCTGCGCGATGTTCCCTATGCCGATAAGCCCAGACAGATACCGAAAATCATTGCACCTATAAGACCATTAGCCGCAATAGTTTGGGTGTTAAGCCTTTTTCTAAAGCAGCACAGACGCAAGCTCAGGAGCAGAAGTCTAAAAAAAAGACGAAGGTTCCGATTTTCCAAAGCAGAATTGGAATAAGAATAAGAAACAGGGGAAGAAGCAACAGAAACAGGGGTCACGTCCTGCTTCGCCAATACCTGTGTCTACTGAGCGCACTTATGATTTGCGTGACTGCTCTACTATTAAGTCACCGGATCGCTACAGTTTTTGATAGCTTTGTCAAAGTATTTACAGAAATGAAACTTGCAGTTTTCAGAATTGCCATGATCCGTGACTCCCAGACTACTACGCTGGTCTCTACATTTTACAGATTACTATTTTTTTTATTACTTACCGACCCCATAGCAAGAATTGAAAGGCGGATGCCATGTCTCTAATCAGCTTTGAAGCTACAAAGAACTCAATAGAAGTCCAAAAGATCATTCCAGAATAGTGGGTGCCATGTCTGGTGAAACCATAGAGGGAAAGATTGAAGAAATTATGACTCAGGAAGAAATGCAGGACCGGATGAAAGAAGACCACAAAGTGAACTCCAGACTCATCTATCATACCATAACTGAGCCCTGTACACCAACGATCTTCAAGAAAATGCCTTATATGAATGTCATGACACAGCCGGGCACAAAAGAATCTATAAACTGAAGATTACGCTAAACTCCGAACTTTGGTGGCCAAACATAAACAAAGATATCAATCAGTATTTTAACACTTGTGAGATTTGTCTCGGGGAAATTCGTGACAGGCACACCCCTGAGGGATTCTTAAAACCATTGCCCATACCTCCACATCCATGGCACTCTATGACTAAGGATTTAATATTGGATTTACCCTCTAGTCAAGGATTCAATACAATCTTAGTATTCGTAGTCACCTTTACTAAAATGGGTCATTCTATTGCCTTGAATCTATCCCTAATGCAAAACTACTGTCTAAGCAGTTTAGGCAACATAGGGTGTGACCCCATGATATCCCTAAGATCATCATCTCAGACATATGTTCCCAAATTCTATCGAATTTCTGAAAGGCTTGTACTGAAGGTTTGAAACTAGGTTTTCCATTAGTTATTACCTAAAATCGGATGGGTAATCAGAAAAGGCTAATCAAGAGTTAGAATAGTATTGATAATATTCCTTTTAGATCAAGAGGGTGAATGGCCAGACCTCCTTTGGGCAGCAGAATTTGCACACAAAAATGCAAAGAATGTTTCCACAGGGTATTCACCTTTTTTTCCTAAATGATGGGAGACACCCCAACTCAGTAGTAAGTTCAAAGGAAATTACAGTCCCTGCAGTTAAAGACATTGTTCAACATTTAGTAACTGTACACAAGTCAGCTACTGAGAACCTAACATGAGCCAAAGAAAGATTTAAGTTTCATGCAGATAAAGAGAGGAAGCGCAGCCCTACCTTTCAAACTGGGGACAAAGTATGGTTAAATTCGAAACATCTGAGACTTAAAGGAAACCAAACATTTCCGGCTAGGTTTGTAGGCCGATATTACATTAAAAAAAGACCCAGTAATCTTTTGATGAAAACTACTAAAGAATATTAAAATACGTCAGTTTTTCATGTATCTTTATTACAGAAAATACCACCCAACTTGAGAATGAAACTCCCACCAAAATCATTGTACATCGGAGTAGGTTTAGAATTTAAAGTAAAGAGAATTCTAGATTCCAAGAAAGTGAAAGACAGGGTCCATTATTTAATTGACTGGAAGGGTTTTTGGGCCCTAAGAAAGATCTTGGGACTAGTCTAATAATGTGCATGCTCCCAGATTAACAAGATCTTTTCACAAACAATTTCCAATTAAGCCTCGGCCAGAGGGACAGTCTCTGCGAGGGTGTACTGTCAGGGTTCACACAAATAACAAGTCAAACATATACCATGTCATTTGCGCCATGAATTGTAAAGATCAGGCAAGACAGAAAGAGCCCACCATGAATGTTGAATCACTCCGCTAGAGCGCAATGTGTCACAAAATAAACCCCCAGGTTGCCCTCGAGTTCTAAACAGCCGTACTAGTTGTGTCTCTTATGAATTCTTGTGATAAGTAAAAGCGAGAGAAGACCCACAAGATGTATGCAAACCTATCAAAAGCTGCACTTCACTAGAATGCTTCCTCGGATAGCGTCTCTACTGCGCACGTGCCTCATCCTCTCAGGTGAAGAGTTTTAAGCTTAGTGGTCGTCGTCGTTATGTATTTTTGGGCAATTCACAGAGGAATTTTGGAAGCGAGTCAAGAGTATTGTTGTCTTTCGTGGAAGAGTTCTGAACATTGTTCACCTTCGAAGGAACACAATTGGTGGAGCGCTGAATACTACTCCCCTTCAAAGGAACACGCGTGGCAGAGGTTTGAACACTACTCACCTAAAAATAGAACGTTTAGCAGAACTTCTCAGTTTTTTTCATTAATTTTGTTATCAATCATGCAAGCACCTTTAAAAAGGAAAACAAAATATTTGATAAGAATGAACATTTTTACAAGTCTTATATAATGTAAAGAATTATTGAGAGTGTACATACAGTGTTCGAAAGACTGTAAAGTGAGATGGCACTCCATAGATGTGTTCTGAACAGAAACAAATTCTGAAACAACAAGGGAACCCAAACAAGTCGACCAAGGACCTTGGGAATCAATTATTTTGAACAACAGTGGTCCCCAGAAAGGAAGGATAGGAAACCAAGTAATGAATATAGACTCAATTGTTGCTATATTTAGTGGACATATCCAGCCGGACAGAGGTCTAATATTTACTTGTAAGCAATATAGACAATAATGCACAACAATACATAAAATGGGACACAAGCCTGTGTCCAACGTAGCCAGTGGAATACACAACAGGGGAGAAAACTAACAACAGGGTACTCAGCCAAAGCGTTTTTGGTTTGTTACACATAGGAAATACATGGTGTCATGAGAACAAATCACAAAAGAACACCTTTACAGCAAAATAAACAAAAAATGTTGGCGTATTAGGTGTATTAAAGTGTTGACATTGTTTCAATCCATTGAGAGAATGAGCCGATCATCATCAGGACATTGAATTTAGGCCTGTTAGATAGAGCCTCAATAGCCTGGGGGAGCAAGGTATGGAAGGAAAATACACAGACGAAAAATTAGGAAGGATACAATCATTGCAAAAAGAGTCAGTGGCGACAACGCAGCATGCAACTCAGATGGCTCTGATTGACATGCATGACTATGTGGTACAACCAAGAACGGGTGACGGGCCAATGTGGGCAACTGTGCGACTGAACGGTAATTACCGCAGAAGTGACCTATGTGCGGCGTGGTTTATTCTGATCGCATTAGAATCATGGTTGTGATAGGATGTGTGGGTGTAGTATATGGGATGGAACGTGGATATTGTGGCGTGATACAGTGTAAAATTACAATAGAGTGAAGGAAAAAATTAACAACGTGGGAACCATAGGTCTACCATGTTGGGGGGTTATAGACAGGCATATAGTGCAATGACTATCATCTATCATGCGGAAACATTTGGAGAGGTTTTACGCAATAAGGTAATATGAGGCGTGTGACTCAGGGCATGTGAGAAATGCAACACATTAACCAGACTCTAATTACGTAAAGATAACAGATTCAATCAGTTTAAGCGAATCAGCACGGTATAAACTCGAAGTGACATTAAACATAATCACGTGCGCGACAGGGTCATACATGGAGACAAGGCATTAATGGCGGTTGCATTTAAGCTTATAAAGATATATAAATATATACACTTCCATGTACGTATGTAGAGAGGCATTTGGTCGTTGCATTACATTTAAAGTACATTTCCATAGATTTGTATCGACGTAATAGTGAGCGGAATTGGGGAGGTGAGGAGAAAGGGGCTCTACGGTGAGACGAGCCAAAGGCATGCAAAACGTGTTCAATGCAGCATGTCTTACCAACAAGTTCGGTAAGGGAGAGCTTGGGCGAGAAAGGGGGCTGCTGCAATGGCGGCTCCTGAATAGGGAAAAGTTCAATCAAACCATGCGTTTTAACAGAAGTGAAATGGCTGAATTCCAGGAAGTGAACTCACCAGATGTTTCAGAAGCGGAGTTCAAAGCGGGTAAAGGGGGAGTCACATTTGCCTACTCTCACGGCTCAGTCGCCTGTAGGAGGGGGAAAGGAGGGACGTCAGGGTTAGACGCTGCCTGCTGTGATTACGGGACGTGCATGAGCTTGCGGTGCCAGCGCTTACCGGTTATTGGATGCAATTGGCTGGATAGCGGGATTCTGCCATGTATGATTACAGGAACATACACAGTGCCTCATTTAAGGAGGCGGGGCTGGAGCATGGATTGGATCAGATCGGTCAGGTGGAGAGGAGATGGAGATAAAGAAAGGACAAGGGGCCAAGAGCCCCTGGGAGTGGTGGTAATAGAGAGGGGACTACCGAGTGTCAGGGACCCGAGTGCCATGTTGAAAAGTGGTAGGAAGTGCATTGAAAATGTATTTTCCTTCCATGCCTTGCTCCCCCAGGCTATTGAGGCTCTATCTAACAGGCATACATTCAATGTCCTGAAGATGATCCGCTCATTCTCTCAATGGATCGAAACGCCGTCGACACTTTAATACACCTTATACGCCAAAAACCTTTGTTTATTTCCCTGTAAAGGTGTTCTTTTTCGATTTGTTCTCATGACACCATGTATTTCCTATGTGTAACAAATCAAAAAAGCTTTGCCTGAGCCCCCTGTTGTTCGTTTTTTCCCATGTTGTGTATTCCACTGGCTACTTAGGACACAGGCTTGTGTCCCACTTTATGTATTGTTGGGCATTATTGTGTATATTGCTTACAAGTAAATATTACACCTCTGTCCGGCTGGACTAGTCCACTAAATATAGCAACAATTGAGTCTATATTCATTACCTGGTTTCCTATCCTTCCTTCCTGGGGACCACTGTTGTTCAAAATAACTGAACAGAAACAAAGCAACACATTCTTCAAATTTATAATACTTTACATATTATGGAAGAGAGGCAATTACCATTGTCTTAAGGAGTATGCCAGATAAATTGAAAAGATAAATGCATGAAAATTGAACGCATATATGTTAAGTTAACTCATAGTTAATTATAGAAATGAATGTGTTAGCCTTGCAGTTCACCAACAGCACCAAACCACCCCCAGATTCTGATGAGTGAACACTAAAATAGATGAGGTGTGAGAATAACCTAGATGAACAAGACGAAGGCACTCTCTTCTCCAGCCCCATCCCCATTCCCCACTTGGAGCATTCTTTAGTCTTTAGATGTCGTTCAGAGATTGGGTAGGGTCCAGGAGAGGCACTGGGATATTAGTGCCATTCTGCTCCTGTAAAACCTGGGTATCTCAGTAGATTCCGTCCCCTGTATGGGGTCCGACAAATGTATTTACCATTTTATGTTGTGAATAAAGAAACTAAATCATTTAATATTGCTATTGATTGAGTGTGTGTTTTCTAGTACTTTTCATAGATATTTTCCTTCTTCTTAAATACAATCTCAGCTTCCAACCTTTGATGGTTGAAGGAGACTGCTAAAAGACCCCCCCCCACACACAATGTGCAAGTTGGATAAGACATCTATTAATAGCCTCATGATTGAGTCATTGATCTTTTCCGAATATATCATAGGTTTAAAAGGTGCTCCATTCAGACCATTTTATTGAGCTTGCTTCTATATAATTCCAATGATTATCAATGACAAAGGTTTGTACTATAATGTAGTGTAAAAACATCTTGTACTGAGCTTCACTGACTGTAGATTAGAAGAGATTAAGAAATAGGAAACCTATTACAGGAATCAATAAAAGTATGAAAAATATCACACCTGAAAATGATCGCGACTCTAACAGAGGAAGATGGTAGGGTAGTGTTATGACTTTAGTCTGCTCTCGGACTCGTGCCTCTCCTGCTTTTATGAAATGTAGAATCCTTTTCTAGGAGTACTGCGATCAGAACGTGAGGGGAATGAGGAGGAGAAGACGGTGTGAGGTCCCACTATGTTCTAGGTCAGCTGCTGTTTTTCTGCCTCTATACTGGCATAAACATTCGTGATATTTTAATGTCAAACGGATGTGTATTTTCAATTTAACAGATAGCTTCCATGCCGTGGGTGTGTCCCCACTCACAGCCAACCCCTCCTCCACCCCTACTGTTTTACAAAACATATTGGCCCTTGGTACAGACAAGCAAAAGAAACAAGTTAGGACAAAGAAGACTTCAAACCCCAGTAAACCAACAATCCTTTTTTTGCCTTTTCATGACTTTTCTAATACAAGTTTAATTTGTAAGTAGGAATGAAAAGTATACGTTATCTTCACATAGGATTAGAAATAATTTCGAGTCTCTGGAAGCTTCTTCCTGGTAAGTCATTTGGAAGCAGACGGGAGTCATACCTCATCTGAACATCTTTCCATCACTGTTCTGCCGCACTCTGTGCTGTGCATCGAGTCACACAGCAGTTCCTTGAGGAGCATTGTGTCTGCCTTGTCATTTTGCATTAAAGGGATTGGGTCTTCGGAGTAACCTCTTACATGTGGTACTCTCAGGCTTCAAATGTTTACCTCCTCAGTCATTGTCTTTGCAAGTGTTGATTGTCTTTGCAGGTAAATAGCAGGCAAAAAGCGAAGCACCACCGACAGGCAAGCTTTTAGATAAATAAACAGAAATATATTGCAAAGTCTTAAACATCATATTCAAACAATCTGCCCTTAAATCCGTCATGGAAAATTTCTTAAGAGACTATTTAAAAAAATTACCTACGCCAAATGTTTTTTAGTTAAACGAAAGTGCAAATAATAACTTTAAGACCTTGTTTTGGTCTGATCACCCTTTCTCAAAAGGAAAGGGTGCAGACTCCTCTTCCTCTCTTCCAAAAGGAAGAGATAGTCAAGTAGAAGATGAGTATTTACCATTTAGATTGCATGCGCATAGGCCTTCTTTTGAAACCCTTTTATTTCGAACCTACCCAAAGCGCTAGGAAAAATCAATTTCAAAGTACTATCTGAAAATAAGGTCCCTAATCTGTCTATCCGATTTCATGCAACCTGTTTGCTTTGGCGTGTTGTGGTTCAAGGTGCCTACGCGTTTCAGGGTCAACAGCCCCTTCTTCTTGGGCAGTGTAAAATTCACAACAGATTCCTGTTTGCATTTTCATTCAAGTGGTTTTATTCCCATCTCCGCCCTTCAGGGGCGTGTCTCGATTGCATTGCCCCTTGGTGCATTGTGGGAGATGGGGTCCTGCAAAACAGATAAAATCTCCTTTTAGTAAGTTCTGTCATCAATTTCCAATTGTACAAATGTTCATTCTCTGCTTTTTATCGTAACTCACTCAGAGTAATGAACATTTGTACAATTGGAAAGTCAAACCATGCGTTTTAACAGAAGTGAAATGGCTGAATTCCAGGAAGTGAACTCACCAGATGTGTCAGAAGCGGAGTTCAAAGCGGGTAAAGGGGGAGTCACATTTGCCTACTCTCACGGCTCAGTCGCCTGTAGGAGGGGGAAAGGAGGGACGTCAGGGTTAGACGCTGCCTGCTGTGATTACGGACGTGCATGAGCTTGCGGTGCCAGCGCTTACCGGTTATTGGATGCAATTGGCTGGATAGCGGGATTCTGCCATGTATGATTACAGGAACATACACAGTGCCTCATTTAAGGAGGCGGGGCTGGAGCATGGATTGGATCAGATCGGTCAGGTGGAGAGGAGATGGAGATAAAGAAAGGACAAGGGGCCAAGAGCCCCTGGGAGTGGTGGTAATAGAGAGGGGACTACCGAGTGTCAGGGACCCGAGTGCCATGTTGAAAAGTGGTAGGAAGTGCATTGAAAATGCATTTTCCTTCCATGCCTTGCTCCCCCAGGCTATTGAGGCTCTATCTAACAGGCATACATTCAATGTCCCGAAGATGATCCGCTCATTCTCTCAATGGATCGAAACGCCGTCGACACTTTAATACACCTTATACGCCAAAAACCTTTGTTTATTTCCCTGTAAAGGTGTTCTTTTTCGATTTGTTCTCATGACACCATGTATTTCCTATGTGTAACAAATCAAAAAAGCTTTGCCTGAGCCCCCTGTTGTTCGTTTTTTCCCATGTTGTGTATTCCACTGGCTACTTAGGACACAGGCTTGTGTCCCTCTTTATGTATTGTTGGGCATTATTGTGTATATTGCTTACAAGTAAATATTACACCTCTGTCCGGCTGGACTAGTCCACTAAATATAGCAACAATTGAGTCTATATTCATTACCTGGTTTCCTATCCTTCCTTCCTGGGGACCACTGTTGTTCAAAATAACTGAACAGAAACAAAGCAACACATTCTTCAAATTTATAATACTTTACATATTATGGAAGAGAGGCAATTACCATGTCTTAAGGAGTATGCCAGATAAATTGAAAAGATAAATGCATGAAAATTAAACGCATATATGTTAAGTTAACTCATAGTTAATTATAGAAATGAATGTGTTAGCCTTGCAGTTCACCAACAGCACCAAACCACCCCCAGATTCTGAGGAGTGAACACTAAAATAGATGAGGTGTGAGAATAACCTAGATGAACAAGACAAAGGCACTCTCTTCTCCAGCCCCATCCCCATTCCCCACTTGGAGCATTCTTTAGTCTTTAGATGTCATTCAGAGATTGGGTAGGGTCCAGGAGAGGCACTGGGATATTAGTGCCATTCTGCTCCTGTAAAACCTGGGTATCTCAGTAGATTCCGCCCCCTGTATGGGGTCCGACAAATGTATTTACCATTTTATGTTGTGAATAAAGAAACTAAATCATTTAATATTGCTATTGATTGAGTGTGTGTTTTCTAGTACTTTTCATAGATATTTTCCTTCTTCTTAAATACAATCTCAGCTTCCAACCTTTGATGGTTGAAGGAGACTGCTAAAAGACCCCCCCCACACACAATGTGCAAGTTGGATAAGACATCTATTAATAGCCTCATGATTGAGTCATTGATCTTTTCCGAATATATCATAGGTTTAAAAGGTGCTCCATTCAGACCATTTTATTGAGCTTGCTTCTATATAATTCCAATGATTATCAATGACAAAGGTTTGTACTATAATGTAGTGTAAAAACATCTTGTACTGAGCTTCACTGACTGTAGATTAGAAGAGATTAAGAAATAGGAAACCTATTACAGGAATCAATAAAAGTATGAAAAATATCACACCTGAAAATGATCGCGACTCTAACAGAGGAAGATGGTAGGGTAGTGTTATGACTTTAGTCTGCTCTCGGACTCGTGCCTCTCCTGCTTTTATGAAATGTAGAATCCTTTTCTAGGAGTACTGCGATCAGAACGTGAGGGGAATGAGGAGGAGAAGACGGTGTGAGGTCCCACTATGTTCTAGGTCAGCTGCTGTTTTTCTGCCTCTATACTGGCATAAACATTCGTGATATTTTAATGTCAAACGGATGTGTATTTTCAATTTAACAGATAGCTTCCATGCCGTGGGTGTGTCCCCACTCACAGCCAACCCCTCCTCCACCCCTACTGTTTTACAAAACATATTGGCCCTTGGTACAGACAAGCAAAAGAAACAAGTTAGGACAAAGAAGACTTCAAACCCCAGTAAACCAACAATCCTTTTTTTGCCTTTTCATGACTTTTCTAATACAAGTTTAATTTGTAAGTAGGAATGAAAAGTATACGTTATCTTCACATAGGATTAGAAATAATTTCGAGTCTCTGGAAGCTTCTTCCTGGTAAGTCATTTGGAAGCAGACGGGAGTCATACCTCATCTGAACATCTTTCCATCACTGTTCTGCCGCACTCTGTGCTGTGCATCGAGTCACACAGCAGTTCCTTGAGGAGCATTGTGTCTGCCTTGTCATTTTGCATTAAAGGGATTGGGTCTTCGGAGTAACCTCTTACATGTGGTACTCTCAGGCTTCAAATGTTTACCTCCTCAGTCATTGTCTTTGCAAGTGTTGATTGTCTTTGCAGGTAAATAGCAGGCAAAAAGCGAAGCACCACCGACAGGCAAGCTTTTAGATAAATAAACAGAAATATATTGCAAAGTCTTAAACATCATATTCAAACAATCTGCCCTTAAATCCGTCATGGAAAATTTCTTAAGAGACTATTTAAAAAAATTACCTACGCCAAATGTTTTTTAGTTAAACGAAAGTGCAAATAATAACTTTAAGACCTTGTTTTGGTCTGATCACCCTTTCTCAAAAGGAAAGGGTGCAGACTCCTCTTCCTCTCTTCCAAAAGGAAGAGATAGTCAAGTAGAAGATGAGTATTTACCATTTAGATTGCATGCGCATAGGCCTTCTTTTGAAACCCTTTTATTTCGAACCTACCCAAAGCGCTAGGAAAAATCAATTTCAAAGTACTATCTGAAAATAAGGTCCCTAATCTGTCTATCCGATTTCATGCAACCTGTTTGCTTTGGCGTGTTGTGGTTCAAGGTGCCTACGCGTTTCAGGGTCAACAGCCCCTTCTTCTTGGGCAGTGTAAAATTCACAACAGATTCCTGTTTGCATTTTCATTCAAGTGGTTTTATTCCCATCTCCGCCCTTCAGGGGCGTGTCTCGATTGCATTGCCCCTTGGTGCATTGTGGGAGATGGGGTCCTGCAAAACAGATAAAATCTCCTTTTAGTAAGTTCTGTCATCAATTTCCAATTGTACAAATGTTCATTCTCTGCTTTTTATCGTAACTCACTCAGAGTAATGAACATTTGTACAATTGGAAAGTCAAACCATGCGTTTTAACAGAAGTGAAATGGCTGAATTCCAGGAAGTGAACTCACCAGATGTGTCAGAAGCGGAGTTCAAAGCGGGTAAAGGGGGAGTCACATTTGCCTACTCTCACGGCTCAGTCGCCTGTAGGAGGGGGAAAGGAGGGACGTCAGGGTTAGACGCTGCCTGCTGTGATTACGGACGTGCATGAGCTTGCGGTGCCAGCGCTTACCGGTTATTGGATGCAATTGGCTGGATAGCGGGATTCTGCCATGTAT
This sequence comes from Lissotriton helveticus, assembly GCF_964261635.1. Taxonomy (NCBI): domain Eukaryota; kingdom Metazoa; phylum Chordata; class Amphibia; order Caudata; family Salamandridae; genus Lissotriton; species Lissotriton helveticus. The sequence goes on from NC_136063.1 coordinate 520,507,008, forward strand.
GATTACAGGAACATACACAGTGCCTCATTTAAGGAGGCGGGGCTGGAGCATGGATTGGATCAGATCGGTCAGGTGGAGAGGAGATGGAGATAAAGAAAGGACAAGGGGCCAAGAGCCCCTGGGAGTGGTGGTAATAGAGAGGGGACTACCGAGTGTCAGGGACCCGAGTGCCATGTTGAAAAGTGGTAGGAAGTGCATTGAAAATGCATTTTCCTTCCATGCCTTGCTCCCCCAGGCTATTGAGGCTCTATCTAACAGGCATACATTCAATGTCCCGAAGATGATCCGCTCATTCTCTCAATGGATCGAAACGCCGTCGACACTTTAATACACCTTATACGCCAAAAACCTTTGTTTATTTCCCTGTAAAGGTGTTCTTTTTCGATTTGTTCTCATGACACCATGTATTTCCTATGTGTAACAAATCAAAAAAGCTTTGCCTGAGCCCCCTGTTGTTCGTTTTTTCCCATGTTGTGTATTCCACTGGCTACTTAGGACACAGGCTTGTGTCCCTCTTTATGTATTGTTGGGCATTATTGTGTATATTGCTTACAAGTAAATATTACACCTCTGTCCGGCTGGACTAGTCCACTAAATATAGCAACAATTGAGTCTATATTCATTACCTGGTTTCCTATCCTTCCTTCCTGGGGACCACTGTTGTTCAAAATAACTGAACAGAAACAAAGCAACACATTCTTCAAATTTATAATACTTTACATATTATGGAAGAGAGGCAATTACCATGTCTTAAGGAGTATGCCAGATAAATTGAAAAGATAAATGCATGAAAATTAAACGCATATATGTTAAGTTAACTCATAGTTAATTATAGAAATGAATGTGTTAGCCTTGCAGTTCACCAACAGCACCAAACCACCCCCAGATTCTGAGGAGTGAACACTAAAATAGATGAGGTGTGAGAATAACCTAGATGAACAAGACAAAGGCACTCTCTTCTCCAGCCCCATCCCCATTCCCCACTTGGAGCATTCTTTAGTCTTTAGATGTCATTCAGAGATTGGGTAGGGTCCAGGAGAGGCACTGGGATATTAGTGCCATTCTGCTCCTGTAAAACCTGGGTATCTCAGTAGATTCCGCCCCCTGTATGGGGTCCGACAAATGTATTTACCATTTTATGTTGTGAATAAAGAAACTAAATCATTTAATATTGCTATTGATTGAGTGTGTGTTTTCTAGTACTTTTCATAGATATTTTCCTTCTTCTTAAATACAATCTCAGCTTCCAACCTTTGATGGTTGAAGGAGACTGCTAAAAGACCCCCCCCACACACAATGTGCAAGTTGGATAAGACATCTATTAATAGCCTCATGATTGAGTCATTGATCTTTTCCGAATATATCATAGGTTTAAAAGGTGCTCCATTCAGACCATTTTATTGAGCTTGCTTCTATATAATTCCAATGATTATCAATGACAAAGGTTTGTACTATAATGTAGTGTAAAAACATCTTGTACTGAGCTTCACTGACTGTAGATTAGAAGAGATTAAGAAATAGGAAACCTATTACAGGAATCAATAAAAGTATGAAAAATATCACACCTGAAAATGATCGCGACTCTAACAGAGGAAGATGGTAGGGTAGTGTTATGACTTTAGTCTGCTCTCGGACTCGTGCCTCTCCTGCTTTTATGAAATGTAGAATCCTTTTCTAGGAGTACTGCGATCAGAACGTGAGGGGAATGAGGAGGAGAAGACGGTGTGAGGTCCCACTATGTTCTAGGTCAGCTGCTGTTTTTCTGCCTCTATACTGGCATAAACATTCGTGATATTTTAATGTCAAACAGATGTGTATTTTCAATTTAACAGATAGCTTCCATGCCTTGGGTGTGTCCCCACTCACAGCCAACCCCTCCTCCACCCCTACTGTTTTATAAAACATATTGGCCCTTGGTACAGACAAGCAAAAGAAACAAGTTAGGACAAAGAAGACTTCAAACCCCAGTAAACCAACAATCCTTTTTTTGCCTTTTCATGACTTTTCTAATACAAGTTTAATTTGTAAGTAGGAATGAAAAGTATACGTTATCTTCACATAGGATTAGAAATTATTTCGAGTCTCTGGAAGCTTCTTCTTGGTAAGTCATTTGGAAGCAGACGGGAGTCATACCTCATCTGAACATCTTTCCATCACTGTTCTGCCGCACTCTGTGCTGTGCATCGAGTCACACAGCAGTTCCTTGAGGAGCATTGTGTCTGCCTTGTCATTTTGCATTAAAGGGATTGGGTCTTCGGAGTAACCTCTTGCATGTGGTACTCTCAGGCTTCAAATGTTTACCTCCTCAGTCATTGTCTTTGCAAGTGTTGATTGTCTTTGCAGGTAAATAGCAGGCAAAAAGGGAAGCACCACCGACAGGCAAGCTTTTAGATAAATAAACAGAAATATATTGCAAAGTCTTAAACATCATATTCAAACAATCTGCCCTTAAATCCGTCATGGAAAATTTCTTAAGAGACTATTTAAAAAAATTACCTACGCCAAATGTTTTTTAGTTAAACGAAAGTGCAAATAATAACTTTAAGACCTTGTTTTGGTCTGATCACCCTTTCTCAAAAGGAAAGGGTGCAGAATCCTCTTCCTCTCTTCCAAAAGGAAGAGATAGTCAAGTAGAAGATGAGTATTTACCATTTAGATTGCATGCGCATAGGCCTTCTTTTGAAACCCTTTTATTTCGAACCTACCCAAAGCGCTAGGAAAAATCAATTTCAAAGTACTATCTGAAAATAAGGTCCCTAATCTGTCTATCCGATTTCATGCAACCTGTTTGCTTTGGCGTGTTGTGGTTCAAGGTGCCTACGCGTTTCAGGGTCAACAGCCCCTTCTTCTTGGGCAGTGTAAAATTCACAACAGATTCCTGTTTGCATTTTCATTCAAGTGGTTTTATTCCCATCTCCGCCCTTCAGGGGCGTGTCTCGATTGCATTGCCCCTTGGTGCATTGTGGGAGATGGGGTCCTGCAAAACAGATAAAATCTCCTTTTAGTAAGTTCTGTCATCAATTTCCAATTGTACAAATGTTCATTGTCTGCTTTTTATCGTAACTCACTCAGAGTAATGAACATTTGTACAATTGGAAAGTGATGACAGAACTTACTAAAAAGAGATTTTATCTGTTTTGCAGGACCCCATCTCCCACAATGCACCAAGGGACAATGCAATCGAGACACGCCCCTGTAGGGCGGAGATGGGAATAAAACCACTTGAATGATAAATGCAAACAGGAATCTGTTGTGAATTTTACACTGCCCAAGAAGAAGGGGCTGTTGACCCTGAAACGCGTAGGCACCTTTACCCACAACACGACAAAAGCAAACAGGTTGCATGAAAAGGCCGGAGGGCAGAGCGAGGTCGTGTTCTTTCCCAAGCTCCTGGGCATTTGCTTTTCACATTTATACACGGCCGCCCCGGCCGTGGGGAAAGGAACCATCGATACCTGGAAAAAACGCCAGCTGCCAGCTATCTGAGGCTGTAGTCAGATACAAATCTGGACATTCACAGCACCACGCTCAAACATGCGAACGACAGCTTGTCTGCTTTTTATTGTAACTCACTCAGAGTAATGAACATTTGTACAATTGGAAATTGATGACAGAACTTACTAAAAGGAGATTTTATCTGTTTTGCAGGACCCCATCTCCCACAATACACCAAGGGACAATGCAATCGAGACACGTCCCTGTAGGGCGGAGATGGGAATAAAACCACTTGAATGATAAATGCAAACAGAAATCTGTTGTGAATTTTACACTGCCCAAGAAGAAGGGGCTGTTGACCCTGAAACGCGTAGGCACCTTGAACAACAACACGACAAAAGCAAATAGGTTGCATGAAAAGGCCGGAGGGCAGAGCGAGGTCGTGTTCTTTCCCAAGCTCCTGGGCGTTTGCTTTTCACATTTATACACGGCCGCCCCGGCCGTGGGGAAAGGAACCATCGATACCTGGAAAAAACGCCAGCTGCCAGCTATCTGAGGCTGTAGTCAGATACAAATCTTGACATTCACAGCACCACGCTCAAACATGCGAACGACAGCTTGTCTGCTTTTTATTGTAACTCACTCAGAGTAATGAACATTTGTACAATTGGAAATTGATGACAGAACTTACTAAAAGGAGATTTTATCTGTTTTGCAGGACCCCATCTCCCACAATGCACCAAGGGACAATGCAATCGAGACACGCCCCTGTAGGGCGGAGATGGGAATAAAACCACTTGAATGATAAATGCAAACAGGAATCTGTTGTGAATTTTACACTGCCCAAGAAGAAGGGGCTGTTGACCCTGAAACGCGTAGGCACCTTGAACCACAACACGACAAAAGCAAACAGGTTGCATGAAAAGGCCAGGAGGGCAGAGCGAGGTCGTGTTCTTTCCCAAGCTCCTGGGCGTTTGCTTTTCACATTTATACACGGCCGCCCCGGCCGTGGGGAAAGGAACCATCGATACCTGGAAAAAACGCCAGCTGCCAGCTATCTGAGGCTGTAGTCAGATACAAATCTGGACATTCACAGCACCACGCTCAAACATGCGAACGACAGCTTGTCTGCTTTTTATCGTAACTCACTCAGAGTAATGAACATTTGTACAATTGGAAATTGATGACAGAACTTACTAAAAGGAGATTTTATCTGTTTTGCAGGACCCCATCTCCCACAATGCACCAAGGGACAATGCAATCGAGACACGCCCCTGTAGGGCGGAGATGGGAATTAAACCACTTGAATGATAAATGCAAACAGGAATCTGTTGTGAATTTTACACTGCCCAAGAAGAAGGGGCTGTTGACCCTGAAACGTGTAGGCACCTTGAACCACAACACGACAAAAGCAAACAGGTTGCATGAAAAGGCTGGAGGGCAGAGCAAGGTCGTGTTCTTTCCCAAGCTCCTGGGCGTTTGCTTTTCACATTTATACACGGCCGCCCCGGCCGTGGGGAAAGGAACCATCGATACCTGGAAAAAACACCAGCTGCCAGCTATCTGAGGCTGTAGTCAGATACAAATCTGGACATTCACAGCACCACGCTCAAACATGCGAACGACAGCTTGTCTGCTTTTTATCGTAACTCACTCAGAGTAATGAACATTTGTACAATTGGAAATTGATGACAGAACTTACTAAAAGGAGATTTTATCTGTTTTGCAGGACCCCATCTCCCACAATGCACCAAGGGACAATGCAATCGAGACACGCCCCTGTAGGGCGGAGATGGGAATAAAACCACTTTAATGATAAATGCAAACAGGAATCTGTTGTGAATTTTACACTGCCCAAGAAGAAGGGGCTGTTGACCCTGAAACGCGTATGCACCTTGAACCACAACACGACAAAAGCAAACAGGTTGCATGAAAAGGCCGGAGGGCAGAGCGAGGTCGTGTTCTTTCCCAAGCTCCTGGGCGTTTGCTTTTCATATATATATATATATATATATATATATATATATATATATATATATATATATATATATATATATATATATATATATATATATATATATATATATATATATGTATACGTGATTGCGAATTCTATCAGCACAACAATATGCTCTTAAGTATGATCAGCTTATGCCTGAACAATAACTACTTTATTTTTAATAAAGAAGTGCACCAGCAGCTACGTGGAGTGGCGATGGGGGTGTGCTTTTCTGCCAGCTATGCGCGTCTCCACGTTGGCTGGTGAGAGGAGCGCATCCTCAGAACCACCCACGGTAAGCTGTTTGCTGCACATGTCAGGCAGTGGTGGCGTTTTATCGACGAAGTGTGTGTCATATGGGAGGGATCTATTGAATCTGCATATGACTTTGTTAGTGAGATTAACAAGAATGAATTAAATCTAAGCTTTGCAGCGGAAGCAAGTGTGGAAAGAATACAATTCCTTGATGTTGAGATTTACAATTATTAGAATACTATCCATACCAAACTACACGGGAAAAGCACTGCAGGCAATGCAGTGCTACATTCCAGTAGTTCCCACCGAATCACTTAATTAAAAGCATCCCCTATGGGGAGTTTTTAAGAATAAGGCGAATTTGCAACACTGAAGACGATCTCAAAATGTGCCAAAATGAGGCATTTCAGAGATTCAGGGACCGCGGTTACAATGAGAAGGATTAAAAAAAGGCCATTTCTAAAGCAAACAATACAAATGAGGAAAGAGGAATAGCTAGCACCATCAATACAGACATTTCCAGTATGACCCACAAAAATCAATCTGAACAAGAAAATATGGTGAGGCTCGTAACGTCATATAGCAATCAAGAAAAACAACTAAGAAAGATCATATACAGAAACTGGCCTATTGTTAAAACAGATTTGACTATGTCACAATTGGTACCAGAATATCCTATGATCACTTTCAGACATGCTCCCTCCATGAGGGATGCACTAGTGAAAACTAGTCCTGAAGGTTTGAGTACATCGAATTGGCTCTCAAATAGAGTAGGTTTTTTTAAATGCAGCTCATGCAGGGCATGTAAATTTGGGAAAAAACACCAATAACATAACAACTGCGTTTGACCCTGAACCCATAAAAAGTACAAAGTAACTTACATGCTGCACCAAATATGCAGTCTACGTATTAGAATGTTCTTGTAAGTTAAGATACGTAGGCAGCACAAAACTGCAATCATTTAACCCCATATTACAACATTTGAGGGCTATTGTAAACTCACACTCTAGTTACCCTGTTGCCAGGCACTTTAAACGTGTACACAATAATGATTTAAAAGAACTACAGTACTATGTGATTGATACAGTGCCCAAGTCACTGAGGGGTGGCAACAGGGAGAAAAAACTCAGGCAGCTTGAGTCTCATTATATAGTTACACTCGATACTAAAATTCCAAATGGTCTTAATACTGGAGAAGAATGACATCATTATTTATGAATTACACTGTATGTATATTCCGGGGTTTTGTCTGGTATTTTTTAAGCCTGTTGTACATTATTTTTATTGCACCATATTTTATCCAGGTTTTTAGCCTTTAAGGGGACATGGTTTTACTAATGGGTTTTTATCTGGGTGACCGGGTTTTAACCAGTGGTTTTACCACTCTTTTATGTGGCTGAAGCCTAGGGTTTTTATGGTAATAGCGATAAATATAATGATTATTAAGTAAAGGTCTCTGCATCTAAGAGGTTAAAGTTATGAGAGATATATACGATAGGAAGAGCAATGTTGTAGGTTTAGCACTTGCTGAATATGGATGATTAATGCTGATACACTGAGGATTAATGGTTATGCTGCCAATTCGCACAGTATTTTGATGAAATTAATCATAATAATTGCACTAGCACTTTATGTGAACAGGTAGATAACATTTAAATAGAAGAGCATCTCACGGTTTTACCTCTGAGAAAGTCTACAGTTATGAGTTTAAAAAAAAAAAAAATAACTGTTTAGAGATCAAGGGCCCGATGTAGGTAGGCCGTTACCGATCGGTAACGGCCGAAAATACCGATTTAGGGCCCTTACCGATCGGTACACTGGCATCGAGATGTAGGGCTCAAAAAAAAGTACAAATCGGACCCAAAACCCAATCGGAATGATTACCGAATGTAAAAGAATCCGATACGTACATACCGAAAATCGGATACTGTACGAATCGGTAACACACCGAATCGGATGCAAACACCGAATCGGTGCATGTACCGAATCGGTAGTGACACCGAATCGAACATAAGCCGATTCGGTGCATGTACCGAATCGGTAGTGACACCGATTCGGACATAAGCCGAATCGGTCCATGTACCGATTCGGTAGAGACACCGATTCGGACATAAGCCGAATCGGTCCATGTACCGATTCGGTAGAGACACCGAATCGGACAGAAGCCAAATCGGAGAACCTACCAATTCGGTAGAATCACCGATCGGGAAAATCCCCGCTTCGGACAGAAGGGGAGATGTAGGGAGGCACAGAAACACTGATTTTGGCTCAAAATCGGTAGAATCCACTCGGTAATTACCATGGATTACGATCAGGTGGTAACCAACTCCAACCCATAAAAACAGCCCCAAAATGCATTGCAACTTGCAGGATGGCAGCTTTTTATGTCATAGCGAGGCGGCTACGGCTACAGCAGCAAGGAGAGAGGGAATGGCAAAGAGAGGAGCAGGTATACAGACAGCGTATCACCCTGGTCATGCTGACAGATGCAGAGATCCTACAGCGGTACAGGCTGGACTCAGAGACCATCACAGACCTCATTAGGGACCTCCAACCCCTGTTGCAGCACCCCACCCCAAGGGCACACGCAATCCCTGTGCAGGTGCAGGTGCTATGCTGCCTACACCTGCTGGCGTCTGGCAGCTATCAAAGTGTAGTCGCTGTGGCAGGAGGGGTGACCCAGAGCAGCCTGTCAAGGTTCTTCCACAAGTTCCTTGATGCCATGATCCAGAGGATGGCCCACTACATTTCCTTCCCTGCAACCCAGGCAGAACTGGTACAGACCAAAGCAGACTTCTACCAGATGGCAAGATTCCCCCACATCATTGGCTGCATAGACGGCACACACATTCCGATTTGCCCACCATCTGACACAGAATACATCTACCGCAATCGGAAGTCCACTCACACCATCAACGTACAGGTGATCTGCAATGCGAAAAGCACCATCACAGACCTGGTAGCAAAATTTCCGGGTAGTACCCACGACTCCTACATTTTCCAACAGAGCGGCATCTATGCACGGCTGATGGCTGGGGAATTTGGAGAAGGATACCTCCTAGGTGAGACACATCATCAGCCCCCCATAACCAAAAACAGCAAAGTGAAATACATGTATGCATGTAAGTAATTTTACCCCTTTTCCTTCTAGGCGACAGTGCTTTTCCCCTCCGCTCATTCATTCTCACCCCCTACCTCAACCCCTCTACACCCAGCCAAAGGAGGTATAACCGTGCCCACAAAAGCACCAGGAATGTTGTGGAAAGGACATTCGGCATCTGGAAAAGCAGGTTTAGATGCCTGCACAAGAGTGGAGGTGCAAGGCAGTACACCCCCATCACCTGTTGCAAAATCATAGCTGTCTCTGCAATGTTACACAACCTTGCGGTGAAGAAGGGCACTGAGGTGGAGTTGAGTGACTACGAGGACCATGATGACGACGAAGCTGTGCCACTAACACAGCCAGCTGGGGTGTGTACGCCAAATGATGGCAGATATAGACGTGAGGAGATAACAGCAAACTATTTCTGAGTGAGTACAAATGCACAGACAGGTGAATGGTTGTGTTGAATAAGCAATTTTTAATACTGTTGCTACACAGTTACTGCACTGATGTGCAACTAAAAAAAGGTGTAATAGCAATGAAAACAAAAGTCTAGGGTCCAGGTTGCCTCACCCGCCCTTGCTAGGCTATTTCTTTGAGCGCTTTACAGCCCCACTGTGGTGTCCCTCACCCCCTTCAGAATGACCAGCGGCATCTGCGGAGCGCCTGGTGCTCCTGCGTGGCTCTGACGCAGCGCTGGCCGGGCTGCTGCGGCTGCTGCTGTCCCCAGCATCCCCCAGGTCCAGGGCAGGATTTGCGGCAGTGGTAGAGATGATCAAGGCCTCCATTGCTGTTGTGATGCGGGCCATTCCCCTTGTCAACTCTGCGGTATTTTGTAGTGTAGTTCCTATTTTCCCAATAGGCTCTGCGCATTGGAATAGTACCTACAGCAGTAAAGGCCTAGGCCAGACGTTAACTAGGTCTACTACTGTCGATACTAGACTTAATTTTTGGGTTTGCCAGCTAAGCTCAGAGTTCGCTAGAAACTTTCTCGAATGTTCAAGGAAGGATTAACTTCCCTGATTAGACAAGAAGGGATTTAGTTTCTGACAACCATAGAACATGACAACTTTGCTCTCCCCTAATCAAGAGTCAATCTCGAGAGTCGTGTGAGCACAAGGCAATTATTTTACTCAGTCAGTACGTGCATTCTTAGTCTCATCAGAATGTAGAGAAAAGGAAGAGACGGGCGTGTTCAATAAAAGGTGTTATTTATTGATCAGTCTCTTTTCTCGTACAAGAGAAATGGATCGATATTATTGCGATACTTATAGTTAAGTAAAGTGCATACATTAGAAGCAATAGTATAAAATAATACTGTAAAAACATTGATATGGTTTCTGAGCCATATGATGTTTAAAATGATTAAAATATATTTACATACACATATACATTTGACTAAACGTACTCAACTGGTGTTTCTAAATACGCCTACCCCGTGTACCTGACCTAAGTCTAATGCGTGGGCGGGAATAGAAAGTTACAGTTTAAGTTAAGTTTGTTTTTGCCAAGTGAATAACTAAAGAATTCTCTAGGAGGGGTTATTCAGTTCTGTACCTGGAATTTAGGATGAATGAGGAATGGTATCTCTTTCTCTGCTCTCGATATTCCAGGCTGCCTGCGAGGGCTACCCGGAAGCGCCGGTGCTGGGTCTCTCGGCTTGAGATAGCAGCGCGTCTCTCAGCGCGTCAGGAAGGCGGGGCTGCTGCCTGCGGGGTCTGCTTCTGCTCTTGGCTTCGGCAAGGGTGGCTGCTCCGTCTTGTCACCACGCGTGTGTTTGCATAGGGCAAGGTCGGCAATATTTATACCTTAAAGGTGCCGGGATTGACGTAAGGATGGACATAGGTACGTCAATAAAGATGTCATACGACTTGCTCGTTAGCACATTCTTTACTAAAGTTCTCTGTGAAATCAAAACAATGGCCGCACGGATTATCCAGGTTGTCATAGGTTTGATTTGTTATGAGAACGTCGTATGCCTTATCAGGGGCTGGAGGAATATCGCTTGTCTAATTAGATCTCAAGCGTTATGACCTAATCAGATAACACGTTCCTGTGCCGTAGTGTGACTGCGTCAGATAACGGTATCTGCATCATGGGGGATTTCTTGCCTCATGGGCTGACTGTTAGTTAACTAGCTAGTAAGTTTAACCAGAATAGGGTCAGGAATAGGGGGATCGATTCAGAACCTATAGAAATACACGACACCCACTCCACGCTAACTATGGTCATATCTACTAATCTATGCATAGTATAACATAGTACAACATACTATAGAGTATAGTGTATACCTTACCACCCCAAAATACATAAATGCATTTTGAAATTTTCAAATATACTGAAAAATTGCAGTCATATATATTGTATGCACTTAAGCTATGAATTAAATGCAAAAGTAAACACGCATTGTTATGCATTATTGCTTGTTGGTATATGAGAAATACACATGAAATGGCTCTTAATATGGCTATACAGAAAAAAAGTCGAAACCATTTCATCACATAAAATATATTGTGAACATACCAGTGGGCAGCTAAAGTCTATATAAAGTCTATAAAGAATCTAAAAAAATAGAAATATTAGTTCTCTAGGAATAGTTTCTTACTTTAAGCAGAAGATCAGTGTCCCGGGAAAAAATATATAGAAAAATATTTTAGGGGCTTGCTGAAAAAAGTTGCTGTCCGTGAACTGGATTGTAATTGTTCATGTGACTTTATTTTTAAAGTTGAAGGCCGAATTCAGGGAACGCCGTGTGCGAGTTTACTCAAAAGTCTCTATTTCTGTTCCGGAGAGAACATCATATCATTCAGGCTTTCGAAAAAACTGTCAACAGCTTCATGGGAAAGTTCCACTAAGTCGGAAATAGGGGTAACCATGCATTCATGCGCATGATTGTCTCCATTGACATTCTGATTTGCATTGCTGACAGAAGGTCGTACCTGTTCGATGCTGCTTTCATCTTGAACTTCACTACTCTTCAATCGCAGTGGTGAAGATTCCAGGAATGCCGTCATCAGAATTGGCAGCCTTTGAGGGCAGCACAGTGCGTGAACCTTGGTAGGAACCAACAGTGTATCTGCATCCACTGGCGCATCCGATTGTAGCGTCAGACAGGTGTCTAACACGCATTCTTCTCCGCATAGCAGACACCTTAGTACAGGTAAAACACACCTTTGCCACATTGGTCGAAATGATAGAAACCAAGTCATGTTTAGGTCTCTAAGCCGGGAGAGTCCCAGGATTTTTGATATCCGGTCCCGGTATCCAATGGCTAGGATCGTATCTTCCATTGTCGTGAGATTTTGTTCTGTGACATGGGTTGCCATAACGAAAAATAAGGACTAGGAATAGGATTCCTGCAATTAGTCCTAGGATCAGGGGAAGTCCGCCAAAAATCGAATGGACGAAATCTGGAAAAATACCCAGTATGGCTTTGAATGGTGTTAATGCCATCGAAAATACTGTCTTAAATACCCTTGAGACCCCTGTGGTATCAGAAATATTTAAGATTTCGCTCAGGATTTCCGCGAAATGTACGGGGGAATTGGTTGATAATAATGTATGTATCTCTGCAGTCGTCCTTGCGACTTGTAGATCATACGTTTCTTTAGATGACGTGAGCCTTGTAGGCGTCTGAAGAAGCACTGTTTTCATTCTGCTTAAAGTGTCTATTCGAATAGAAGTAATTTTCAGACCGGGCCATGCCCTTGCCTCCCTGTCTGGAAAGGAGCTGGGGAACAAAGAACGTCCACAGCACTTGACCTTCGCCGTCGTAGTGACGAGATAAGGAGTCCCGGGCATAAGACTACAGCATCTGCGGTCTACAATAAGAATGTAACTCCCATTATAGAGTCTTTGAAAGAATGGTTCTATTTCAGTTGCAGGTGCGCCTTGCTGGTGACATGAAAGGTTGTATGAATTCCCTTCACAGGCTCCGTGCAAACTAATACCGTTACACAGAAGCGTGCCGCTCAGTGACATAGCACAATTGTTGCCACTAAGAAACACTTTCTGTCCTTTGTTACTGACACATGCATGTGAATAGGGCAGGTTCCAAGTTGTTTTAAGGTACCCTTTTCCCAATTTCTCGTACATGCCAGCCTGTATATATTTTTGGCAGTATTGAAACCTGAAGGTTGAGATTGGAATATTTATGATTCCGTGTATTATCCATTCACTGACAGGTCGTTCTGACATTGTCATTGGTAATCTTTCTAGTTTTTCAATGCTCAAGATTGTATAATCAGCACCCTTCTGCGCCATACCGATTTGTCTATCAGTAAGGTTAAAGATTTGGAATAGTGACGTTGTGTTGATTAAACGCCAAGGCACATAGCCTGAACGCAGATTTTGTAACGTCCAACCAAGCTGTACAATAGAACGCAATTGTGACTGACCATGTTGTAATAATAGTAAGTCTTGCGATAATATATCGATTGCTGAAGACACAATGCTGTCCAATGAAAAAATTCTGGAGGACAGAGTCATTAACCCATTGTCCACTACAGAAAGTGATTTTTCCAAATTAATACGGTCAATTTCCCGTATTCTTTCTGCTGTCTCAATTTGAGTAACCTTCCAGGCCTCATTGTATGCTGCATATACAGAGGCTGCTATGAAACGCTTATGACGCTGTTTGCGTGGTCCCAGTATGAAATCACGCAAGTCAGCACCATTAGTAAGTAAAGTTAGGTGTTGCTTAATTTCAGGCAGTGTGGAAGTTTGTAGCCATTGAAGGCATAATTTGCCCACACTGTAGGTTGTTATTATCCCTGGGTGATGTCTTTGGGGATATCTAGGGTCTGGCCTGGTCATTTTGAAACCCTGTGTTTTATTCAGGAATCTATCTTGACAGTTATTTGTATCTGTGGGCCAGATCAACCATTGTTTCCAATCAGGATGTGTTCTGTTTTGGTTAAGTATATGGTTTATGTCTATTCCTTCATCTGTATCAGAGTTATTGCTAAACATTGTTGGCTTTGGAATAGATAGGTTATTTAAATCTTTGATTTTGGCTAGGCCAAGACAGGTGGTTTGTTGGACGGTGTCATTTAAAAATATCATTTGTTCTGGGATCATGCCGGCTCTAAACAAAGCTTCTATACCCTGTACTTGCCATTCTTTTGTACCCCAAACACTTTTCAAATCAACATTTTTGTCCCAATAATCAAATCCAAAAGTATTCATTTTTTCAAAGAAAGAATCCGAATATATCAATTTTGTGTTGGTTATCATGGTTTTCACCCCTGTCTTGTTTGACAATTTGTAATAAAATGTTTCAGCATTAGTTATGTTAAAACCTGAAAAATATGAATATTTGTCATATACGGTTCTAGAGCTCCCTTTTGGAGGTGTAGCACAATGTTCCCATTGATTATAACTTAAAACATTTCTAGGTTGTGCAGATTTATGCAAGAAATGGTTACCATAGTGGTTATAGCAATACATACTATCATAATTTGTAGAACCCTGCAAATAATCATGTTTTGTAAATTTAGCAGACATTACTAAGTCAGACATCATATTGTTAATACTTTCAAAGTCCCAATCATCAGCAAATGAGTTTGGTTTTGCAAAGTCACTCAAAGAGATCTTGATTTGGTGTGGATATTTCAGGATCTCGACCGGACCATAAATTTCATAGTCAGTGTTGTCCCAGGCTACCCCACCAGGTATTGGAATTGCTGTGAAGTTCGCTGAAGAAAGTTCTGAAGAAAGTTCTCGTTTCTCGACGTGTGAAGATGTGTGTGGTTTGAGGACCAAGTTGATGTTCTGACTTGCTGTGTCCATTTTAGCATATTTTCCCTCAATGAAGCGTCCCAAAGTAAATACCATGATGAGCCAAAGTATGAGGATAAATGCACCAAAACCCACCCAAAATTCAATCCATGGAGAAATCAGATATGTTTCTTTTAGTTGTTTCAAAAGTTCCTTCGCTTTGTCTTTAAAGGATTTTGATGATGGCTGTGTCTTTTGTTCGCTGAAACCGTCAGAGGAATCATCGAAGTTGATGAAGTAACCGGATGCAGTTCTGTCAATTGTTCCAATTGGTTCAGGATTTTTGTTTCTTGCATTTTCACTTGGTACTTCTGTATAGATTGGTGTGTCTCTACTAAATGTCTTTATTTGGGTTTTCAGAGGTCTAAGTTCTATTGCATTGTTGCATAGTCCTTGTTGTTCTTCTGTAGGCGTTTCGAATGTGATGAGCCTCTTTGATAGGACCTCTGTACTGGTAGCAAACCTTGGTGTTCTGCTACTTATTGGGAGTCCACTTGGCCTACTGTTTGTTATCGGCCACATGTTGTGGTTTTACCAGGTCGATGGATACAACTCGGTTCTCCTTTTTTCCAGCAAGTGGCGGTAGTACAACTGATCTTGTCCCGTTGACAGACAAGACAGGAACTGCTTTTCTGTAAGAAGGCCCAAATTCCTTCTTTACCGCGATCTTTTCCCTGACTAGATCCCCGACTTTTGGAATCCAGACAGGTCTTGCTGGGACAGGTGGTGATTCTTCAGTGGTTGTTGGCTGTTGTTTCAACTGTATGTTGCTCAGGTCTTTTCTTGTTTTGTTTAAGTCCTGCAAAATAGCCAAACGGTCTTTGACATCAAAGGTTTTTTCTATTACCACTGAAGTCTGACTATCAAGGTCAGAGATCAACATCCTAGTTCCGAATAATAATTCGTACGGACTGAATCCCTTCAGAGAATTTCTTGGCCAGTTATTTAGACTACGTTGGACACTTATTAGATGTTTGACCCACCAAGCTCCCGAACCTAATATCCTTTCTATTATAGATTGCTTTCTGTCTTGGTTTTTTCTTTACACCATCCCATACCCTCAGGAAGGAAGTGAGAAGATTCCCGCTGGGCTGTGCTCATTTGGCCATTCTTTCCCCCCCCAGGCTGGATTGCCTGAGAAAAAGAAAAAAATGGTCGAACGTAGCATGCTCTTAGCGTATATGCCATTTAGACTCGCAAATCTTGTATAACAGTCCGGACGTCAGCCGAGTGCTGTGGATCTACATTATAAGTGGGAACTAGCCTGTATATGTTAATCGCAAGCCATTCTTTTTAGTGGAGATGTTATCTGCCTTGATACGACGAGGTATTAAACTGCTTCTCTCCCCACTGCGATCTCTGTTGCAGTTTGGGCAGTTTTTTACAAACATGGTGTAGTGCAGGCTCATGCCTGGCCACCAGTACCGTGATTGTAATTCTTCCAGAGAATCTTTTAATTTAAGGTGTCTGTGACCCTCGCCCATGTGTGCGTCTGCGATTAACAAGTTTCTCCTGTCCATGTTTGGAATCACTCTATCCCCCACTCCAGGGATTCGAGCAAAAGGGACGGAGTTTGCATCGATTATGTATGTATAATTGAGTGGATAGTTGATCGGTAACGCTGAGCAGTCGCCGTTTGATGACGTTTTCACCGCCAGCAATGTTTCGCCGTCAATGTATTTTAATGTACGCTTTTTTCGATCTACGGGAGCCGATTTAGTGGCTGCCGCTGCGGCTGTCTCAGCCAATGAATTCCCTACAACGTGAACGCCATCACGTTGATGACTCAGTGAGTGAGTCACGTGAGTCTTTGGTAGTTCTTTCTTCAAAAGAGCTACTTGTTCCCAGAGAAGTCTCTGCTTTATTGGTGCATCTGTGTCATCTTTGTAACCGTTCTGAATCCATGTCTGCAAATCCTTGTTATATGCTTTGACGCAGAAATATGAATCTGACACTATAAGCGTCGGGAATTCGCGATCCGCATTATCTAGCGCCATTTTCAAAGCTAATATTTCAGTTTGCATTTCTGAACTAGTTTCTACTGAGTGTGATTTTGTTAATAGAGGTCTTAGTTTACCTCCGTGCCACACTTCTTTTGTAATCTCACATGTGGGATTGTGTGCATGTTCTCCCCAAACGGAGGGTTGAGCATGTCCGTCTGTATAGATTACACAGGCGTAATGTCTTAGAGGCAGAATGTCGATTGGCAGAGGATACGTTTTTTCATATTTTAGGTTTTTTAATTCTTCTAGTTCTGGATCAAAGAAGTAGTATACTGTGTCCGTTGTGATTGAATTTACCCATTGCAACCAATCTGGATCCAATGTTGTTGTTGGTAAATTACACGGTGTTGTTAATGCCTCGAAGGCTGATTCAGCTGTTCTGACTGTGATATGTCGACCATCAGCTATGTCTTTTTCTCTAGCTATTGCGGTTTGAACTGCTTGAACCATTTTTCCTTTGTTGCTGAATCTCTGTTCAGCTTTTGTGTACAAATGTGATTTGAATGCAATTGGTACCTTTTCTCCCTCATTAGAGGTCAGGTATGTGTATCCGCATTTCCCTGGGATGACTCGGATCACAAGGTTGCGTGTATTATCACGGGTTTCTAATTTTGTTTTAATTAGCATGTCTGTTTGTAAGGATCTCAAAATTTCTGTGTGAGTTTGAGTCCAACTGGATCTTTTAAAGTCTGGTTTAATTAGATCGTAAAGGGGCTTGACCCTTTCTGCGTAATTAGCAATGTAAGTTCTTCCGAAATTTAGGAAGCCTAGAATTGACTGTAGGTTTTTTAGTGTTTTAGGAGCTTGGATTACGGCACATTTCTCTAGGAAATTGTCTGCCAGGCTTTTGCCTTCACTTGATAACTCATATCCTAAGAATAGGACCGTCAGATGGGCAATTCTGGACTTTTTGAAGTTGAATTTGTAACCCTCTGCAGCGAAACCAAGTATTATGGTGTTCACTCTTTTCAAGTGAGTCTCCAAGTCATCATCTGTTAAGTAAATGTCATCGACATAAGATAATGCTTCATCATCATATTGTTGTAGTAATTCTGTTACTCTCGCTGAGAATACCCCCGGGCTATTCTTGTACCCCTGGGCTAACCGACAGAATTGTTTTTGAGTGCCATTTACTGAGAATGCAGTTAAATATCTGCTCTCTGGTGCTATGTTTTGACAAAAGAATCCGTTGGAGATGTCCAAGGTTGTTTTGTATTTTTTGCGCACTATGTTATTCATTAGTGCAGCACTGTGTGAGTTTTGCACTGCAAAGGTTTTGCAACATGTGTTAAGGTGTCGGTAATCCAAAACTAGACGGTACGAATTGTCTGGTTTGGAGACCGGAAACAAAGGATTGTTCATTTGTGAGGTGCAAGTTTCAATCACCCCTTGGTATTCTAGCTGATCTAGTATTTCATTTACTTGTTTTTTAGCTTCTTGCTTAATTGGGTACTGCCTTTGTGCAGTTGGTTGTGATTTTAGCTGGACTTTGTGAGGAGGAGAATCCTCATCCCATCCTACGTGATTTTTATATAAAGCAGGTGCTAAGGCCACTGCCCACTTTCTAGCAAGTGTGTATTTTTTATGAATCGGTATTTGATTCGAGAAGGCAGGCATAATTACTTCTTCGCCATGAGGGCACTCCCTGACAAACTCCGGTGGCCAGTCTTTTTCAGCTAGAAGGATGTCATAGCCCTTGGATAGGTTATCCCAAAATAGTCCCCTTATTTTCCTAGTCTTATCTCCCTCTATACGTAATGTTATCTCGTATATTTTGTGGGGCTTGCTAACTCTGGTATCTGCAGTTTCCACTTGAAGGTATTCATTCGTGTCCACTGTCTCCAGATGATTCATAAGGACTTTGCGAGCTATGCTCACCTCTGCTGCGCTGTCTAGCATTGTCTGAGCCCACTCTCCGTTTTTCAATTGTGTCCTCAGTATTCTCGGCATTGTTAACTACCTTGATACTGGCTACCTTCTTTTTTGGAAATTGTGATTTCTTTTTCAGTTGAGCAGGTTCCTTGTCTTTGGACTTGGCGTGCTCTTCTGATCGTCCTCTTCTTTCCGATTTCTGCGAGGAATTCTGAAAAGATTGAGAGGGACGTGTATCAATGTCTTGATATCTATCAGGTTTTTTAATATTATCCCTATTTCTAAGGTTATATCTATTCCCAGAGGGTTCACTCTGAGGTGACCTTTGTCTCGGGTTTGGAGATTTCTCTCTTCGCCTAGGAGACCTTCCTCTGGACTGGAATTTCTTTTCTTTAGGATTGGATTGTTTGTTCCCATCCCAGTTCTTTTTTGGTGAATTATTATTATTATTAAAAAACATTTTTTCTGGACTTGTAGTCAGTTGCGGTTTTACTGGTATTCCACCTAGACTATCTCTGCCTAGTTCTTCATAGGATTTTTCTATGATTCTGGCAATTTCAGCTGGTTGGTCTGCTATATCTGTCTCTTTTAACCTCTGGCGGATCGCCACGTTTGCTGCTTCACCCTTTATGTTGGCTAGTAATATAGCCGAGACCTGCTTGAAGTCTTTCAGTAATTTCATACCAAGAGTTAAAGCAGGTTCTGGACCATATTCATCTTGAATTTGTTTTAGCACATCTGGTATTACCGAAATGGATGGAACACCGTGCGTTTTTGTGTAGATGGAAGCAAAGACTGTACCCCAAGTGTCACAGTCCTCAATGTGTGGTGCGATTCCCATTGGGAGACATATAGTCAGAATCCTGTGTTTTTCTAGCGGGGTGGTGTCAGGAAACACCGCCTCTATTTGGGTGATTTTCTGTGCCAACCAGAATGGTATCTGTTCCCTTTTAGCTGGAACCTTACCTAGGCAGGATTGGATGTTCTGTGGTGTAATTTTATTTGTGTTCCCCTGGTGAGAGGTCAGCTGTGGTAGTTTAATCGCTGGCTGAATTGTAGAAGTCCGCATTACATACTGAACTAATTGTCTGTGAATTTTTAGTAGTTGTTTTAGCTGTATTAATAGCTCTGGTGCAGTCATCTCGTCGATGTCTGGATGTGGTGTGTATCCGGCTAAGACCGGCCACGTTGCTCCTGGTCTTCCTAAAGGACCGAGCCTTGTAATGTGATTATTATGTTTTAGGGCGCCATCAAATAAGAGCAAATGCTCTTGGAATTTGAGTGGTACTTCCACCTCCTCGAAAGGAGTGTACGTTTCAGGAGGTTCCTCTACTTTGTAATAGTGGAAGTACTTTGTTACAGCATTTGCTGCTGGAAAATTTATCCATGTATAGTATACCTCTGTCTGCCGATATTCGTGTGCCTCAATTACGAATATGACTGTGCCACCTCTAGGTGTCAGTCCATTTTCTATAAGTTTTAAGGTTATAGATCTCCTTTTGGCGACCTGGATGAGTATTATATCCGGGTCTGCTGCTTGCATGGTAGCATCAGCATCTGCTATTTCAGTAGCTAATCTAATTGCCTCTCTTTCTCCATCACTGTCTCCCATTTTACTGACAGGATGGTATTATTTTTATTTGCAGATCAGGTTTCTTTATGGAAACAGAGATTAGATGCACAATATTCTGGAACTGTTTTATCCTTCAACGTTGACTAGACCAAGAACCGTACATAGGAGTTCCCTCCTGCGAGGTTTTGGAGGATATAATAACCTTTCACCCACTCCAGACGTCTTTGGAGTATTTGGGAAAAGGGGTCTGAGTGAGAAAGCACGACTGAGTTACTCTAAATGTCTTACGTTAGTTTTATTGCCCTTTCCAAACGCGTTGGGCGCCATGTAGTGTAGTTCCTATTTTCCCAATAGGCTCTGCGCATTGGAATAGTACCTACAGCAGTAAAGGCCTAGGCCAGACGTTAACTAGGTCTACTACTGTCGATACTAGACTTAATTTTTGGGTTTGCCAGCTAAGCTCAGAGTTCGCTAGAAACTTTCTCGAATGTTCAAGGAAGGATTAACTTCCCTGATCAGACAAGAAGGGATTTAGTTTCTGACAACCATAGAACATGACAACTTTGCTCTCCCCTAATCAAGAGTCAATCTCGAGAGTCGTGTGAGCACAAGGCAATTATTTTACTCAGTCAGTACGTGCATTCTTAGTCTCATCAGAATGTAGAGAAAAGGAAGAGACGGGCGTGTTCAATAAAAGGTGTTATTTATTGATCAGTCTCTTTTCTCGTACAAGAGAAATGGATCGATATTATTGCGATACTTATAGTTAAGTAAAGTGCATACATTAGAAGCAATAGTATAAAATAATACTGTAAAAACATTGATATGGTTTCTGAGCCATATGATGTTTAAAATGATTAAAATATATTTACATACACATATACATTTGACTAAACGTACTCAACTGGTGTTTCTAAATACGCCTACCCCGTGTACCTGACCTAAGTCTAATGCGTGGGCGGGAATAGAAAGTTACAGTTTAAGTTAAGTTTGTTTTTGCCAAGTGAATAACTAAAGAATTCTCTAGGAGGGGTTATTCAGTTCTGTACCTGGAATTTAGGATGAATGAGGAATGGTATCTCTTTCTCTGCTCTCGATATTCCAGGCTGCCTGCGAGGGCTACCCGGAAGCGCCGGTGCTGGGTCTCTCGGCTTGAGATAGCAGCGCGTCTCTCAGCGCGTCAGGAAGGCGGGGCTGCTGCCTGCGGGGTCTGCTTCTGCTCTTGGCTTCGGCAAGGGTGGCTGCTCCGTCTTGTCACCACGCGTGTGTTTGCATAGGGCAAGGTCGGCAATATTTATACCTTAAAGGTGCCGGGATTGACGTAAGGATGGACATAGGTACGTCAATAAAGATGTCATACGACTTGCTCGTTAGCACATTCTTTACTAAAGTTCTCTGTGAAATCAAAACAATGGCCGCACGGATTATCCAGGTTGTCATAGGTTTGATTTGTTATGAGAACGTCGTATGCCTTATCAGGGGCTGGAGGAATATCGCTTGTCTAATTAGATCTCAAGCGTTATGACCTAATCAGATAACACGTTCCTGTGCCGTAGTGTGACTGCGTCAGATAACGGTATCTGCATCATGGGGGATTTCTTGCCTCATGGGCTGACTGTTAGTTAACTAGCTAGTAAGTTTAACCAGAATAGGGTCAGGAATAGGGGGATCGATTCAGAACCTATAGAAATACACGACAATTTTGTGCCAGACTAGACTCCATGTTGGCACTGCGCTGACAGAGTCGTGCCGTTGCTGCAGCAAGGCGGCTTATGGAGCGGTTCTGCACCCGGGCATCCCGCCTGCGCATCACCTCTTGCTCCTCCAGTCTGCCACATAACTGTGTGATGGCAGTGGTTAGCCTGCCTAAACCTGCTACTGCCTCCTTGTTGGAATCCACAAAGGCCTGAAATCCTTTCACCATTTCCCCCATCTGCAGGTTGTGCTGCAGGAGCTGGCGTTGGCATGCCATGATGGATTTCGCCTGCTGCCTTTGGATCTTCACCATATTACCTTCGAGGCCCCGGAACACACTGGCCTCCCGTGCTGGTTCTGCAGTGGTGGGAATGGCACGGCGCCGGGTACTGCTGCTGCCCGCCTGCTGAGTGGGCTGGGGTGCCACTGGTGGGGGTGTGGTGCTGGCCGGGGCCTGAGCCCCTGCTCCCAGGACAGGGTGTACTGGAGCCACAGTGGCAGGAGCTGGTGTAGGTGGAAAGAGCTCCCTTGTCGGGGAGTTCCCTGGGGAGAACTGCAAGGGGGGTGTGCTTTGCATTAGTGGGGAGTGAAGTGCATCAAAGTCAATTTCCAGGTCTCCCTCAATACCCAGCCCTATGGTGTTTTCCTCCTCCTCCTCCTCGGCAGCCTGACTCGTGCTTGGCCCTGCGAGTGCAGTGGTAGATGGTGCTGCTGCCTCCTTTGGCAGTGGTTGTCCGCCTGATGGTGCCCCTAGGTACAAAGAAGCATTTGTAAATAGTGTGCCGATGTATTACAGTCAGTACAATTAAAGCATTCCACATGTCCTAGCATCTCCGTAGAATGTGTTCCACTGTTTCATGTCTTGTGATTCTGCACTGCCATATTTTGATACCTTCTGCTGACTGGATGTACCATGATGCTTGTCTCTTGTATGTTGGTTACAGTACTGTGCTGGGGTTTGGCTATGCATTGTGTCTAATGGGGAGGTGTCTGGTAGGGTGTGTCCTGATGCGCATGCCTCTTACCTGTAGCTGTAGCTCTGGCTGAGCTGTCCAGGGTCCCAATTCCGGTCACCCTCTCCCTCTCAATGGTGCTGGAGACCAGTTCCTCCAGCTCGGTGAGGGGTGGCGCCGGGTTCCTGCCACCACCAGTGACTCCAGCCTGCTTCTGGATCTCTGCCATCTTCCGTTTGGTCAGGCTGCGGATGTCGTAGAAGCGCTTCTTCAGCTCATCCAGGGACCTGGGGGTGACACCCACAGCGTTGACCTTTTGGGCGATTACGCTCCAGAGCCTCCTCTTGGTGCTGTCTGGCACATTGAGGGACAGCTTTCCGAATAGCTGCCGGTGCACCCTCACCACCTCCTCAACCAACACCTGCAGCTCGGTGCTGCTGAACTTAGGCTTCCTCTTCTGGCTGGACTTCTGGCTCTCACTCTGGTTTTCCATCTTGCTCTGAACAGTTCACTAACTCCTACTCCCACTGCTGCTAACTGTGACTGCTCAGCTCAGGCTGGCTCTCCAGAAAGTTCTTAATTGGCTGCACCTGCCAGGGTTGCCACTCCCTGTTTGGGTGGGGGAGGGGGAGCCACCTCATTGGCTGAAGCGGCTTTTACCGAATCGGCTGTATCCGATTCGGATTTTACCGATTCGGTGTAATCCGAATCGGTATCATCCGATTCGGATTTTACCGATTCGGTTTCTTCAATGCATTCCTATGGGCTTTTTGGCCATGGGTGTGTTTTCATACCTCCGATTCGGTAATTGCCGATTCTGATTTTACCGACTCGGCTATTTCCGATTCGGTGGTAGCCGATTCGGCTAGTTCCGATTCGGTCCATGCCGATTCGGTACGTACCGATTCACATTACCGATGCCGACCGATTCACTATTATTTCGCTGTTTGTTTGCTACATCTCGTTTTCCGATTTCAGAATACCGATTCGGCCCGCCTCGGTATTTTGAAATCGGAAATTCCCTTTTACCTACATCGGGCCCCAAGAGTAGACTTATTTGTTTAAAAAAATTTTTTAGGCACTTGCACTTTATAACTCACTTGAGATTCATCATTTTTATTTTTTATTGTATTGTACTGCCTGATAGTATGTTGATTTCAATCATGTACAATGTATGCATTGGAAGGATGTAGTATGTTTTCTATTTCCATGAATCTGAAAAAAAGGCAGGCAATGGACACCAGTTTTTTTTAATGCTTGACACTATTTATTGCTGATTGGCCCTTGGCGTGTCATGTGAGCAAGACAGTGTTCCACTGTCGAAACGTGTCATGCTGGGCACTTGCTGGACAATGAGAACGCTAAAAATGAAGCAATAAAAACCACGCTTTACTTCTAAAGATACGCTGTGGTCCGTACTTGATTGTTGGGATTTCCGGGCATTTTCAGGAGTGTGGCAATCTATATATATATATATATTCTAGTAGCAAGACAATGATTAACCCTCGAAGTAGTCTGCTTGCTTCCTAAAAGAACCACACATGCAGTGGTCAAAGTGGGCGGGATCGGCAAGGCATGGCGTGCTCCTACTTCTTTAATTTGATAGATTCCGTTCTCCTACTTTTTTATTTTGAACATGCGTCCCAGGATGACAGAAATAGCCAAGGCCCACAGATAAGGCTCAGCGTTCGTGGCAGAGAGGGTAGAGAAGGAAAAGGACTCTGTCTCTTCCTTCTTGCCCAGAGAAGACAAGGACAGTGTCCACTTCTGCTCTGCCGCTGGCAAAAGCACTCACTGATATCTGAATAATTAATGTAAAAGCGTCAAGGTAACCATGTTGTTCCTGCCTACATTTCACATGCTTTACTTAAATTTTCATTTCCTACGAGTGTTTGCTTTTTCCATGATTTTGTTACTTTTTTCTTTACGCAGCATATTACTCTCATTTAATGCTTAATTTGAATTGTGTCGCATTCAGAAGTTTATAGCGTGCCACAATTGGGTTGCAGCTGAAGGCAGTGCAAGTTTCTATCAATGGGGCAGTATGGTGTTCAGTAGAGGAGAGGATGTGGCACTATGGTCAGAGCTGCCGAATTTGGAACTGGGGAACCAGGATCAGCCTTCAACCCGTCCACCAGACCACTCTACTGAGGGAGCACATTCCTTTGCTAGACCTTAGAAGCCCTGGTGTCTTTGCACTATCATGTGTACCCTAACAGTGGCAACTGTGGTTTAACCTTAAAGGCCTGTCAACCACAATCCATCCCGAAGTTCACCTCCAGTCTTGCGGGCAGGCCTATGAAGCAGGTGGCTCTACGGCGGTGCGATTGCACCGGGCGCTGACTACGGGTGGGGTGACATGCTTGCAAGTATATTATGTTTCTAAAAGCACTTGCTGCCTCCTTCCTGGCCTCCAGCTATTTTACGGCAACAATAAAAATGGCATGTAACATTTCCTATAAAGAGATTTACACACATATGATTAATATTGTCTCTGTGTAATGAGTGTGATGTAAAGTGCTCTGACACCCTACACTGGTATCAGTGGTGCTGTAAATCAAGTTAAATTTATCTGAGCGAGAGTATTGTTATGGAGACTTGAGGGGCACTGTTAAAGGGTGGTAGTGAGGGAATTAGTGGCGGAAGGAGTCATATAAAGATGTAAGAAAGGGAGTTTGGTGTAGCTTTAGCATAGTTTTCTTTATATCTGGCACACCTTTTTTTTACTGGTTTCTGTATTTATCATCCCAGATTGAATGAGTTTCTGCTAAATCTGCAGAAGTACACACATGATCCTGCAGGGCTTATATCATAAATAATAAACCTGAGGAAATAATGTTGTCAATTTATTTGAAGTCAACATCAATAAAAGAAAGGTCATGGTAATGAGGAAAGAAGATGGGCAAATGAATAATTATGAAATGGGGTTCTGTAATGAAACAATTGCAGTCTCAGAAATGTTTTATCTTCAAGTTTTAATTTGTACATATATCTCCTGGGTTTGCCACTAAATGAATTAGAAAGCTAATGCGCTTACCTCGGCCGCATCAGTTCTTTTAGAGCCATAGTAAAACACAGAAGATGATTAAAAAAAGTTTCTGATGCAAATATGTTGCTCAATACACACACACACACACAACAATACCCACCAACACATATATCATCCATTGCTCTATTCAGAGCCATACAACATGACTTAGCTCCACCACCACCCCTCTCCCACACTGCGTCCATCTTCAACATATGCAAAAGAATGCAATTCCTAATAACTTCCAGTCTCCATATCTGTCCCAAAACAAACCCACAATTCAGACGCAACTCCACAGCCCTAACCCACCATTTCGAACACACTCTCCACCACCCACACAACTAGACCCAAAGTTGGTAATGCTCACCCTCCTGCAGCACAAACTCTCTCTACCCCGAAAATAGATTCTTTACACTGCCTACTGATAAATGCTCATTCTGTTTTAAAAACCAAGTACCTAGTCAAACTCCAAAGAATTACTCCTGTCAATTTATCAGGCCACTTCCTCATTGGCTTCCAAAGCAAGACACCACAACCCCCCACAACTAAAACCTACCTGCCTTCAACCACATACCAATCAAGGATCAAGTTGAATTTGAAGGAACTAGAAAATCTGTGTACCTCCAACACAAATCTGATCACCATCAATTCAATACAAGCACTCTATGGATAGCTCCAGACAGCTTTTGGTCTCCTATATCCTCTTAAAACATTTAAGCATAACAAATGAAACATGCCCTTTAGATTAATACAGAATTAAAGAATATCAAATACCAAAACGATAAGCTTCAGCACAACTGGCTCAAAACAAATAACCCTGAAGACAAGATATGCCTACACGGACACAACAGAATAGACAAACCAACAGTCAAAAAAAGCAAAAGAACTATACAGTTCAAAACGAATTCACAACGCAGTGTGCCAAAAAAGAATTGGATAAAATACTCACAAAATTCCGTAAGACAAAATGTACAGAAGCTTCCGGTTCTATTTATTAATACTTTTGTGATAAACTGGCTAACTATTACAAATCTAAAGTAAATATGTTGGATACCTCCTGAAAACAAAAACAACAACAGCCCCAAACCATTTCCAAGAAGACCCTCCAGACAAACCCAAACACTGCAACTGTGCTCCTTCAAAGAACTATCACCAATTGAGTTTCTGGATCTTGTCTAAGCAAGCAAGACAGCTGGCTGCCTCACTGATCATTGTCTATGTGAAATCTTCAATCACATTCTACTACAAACTTCAATGGCAATCCCAATAAGATCACGTGTCAACAACTCCTTAACAGCAGGAGGTTTCCCAAGAAACCTAAAAAAGGCATACATTTTGCCCCCTTTAAAAAAAATCTCACCTGGGAAATTAAGACCCTGACAACTACAGACCTATAGCAAGTGGACCATTCCTGGGCAAACTTGTCGAAAGAGCAGCTTTCTCCCAGATATCACAATTCATTGCAGACAATTCTGAGTTTTATCCAGCGAGAGTCAATGAATTTGCCCGAATCTCTATCTGGGATGACCTTAAAACAGAGTGGGCCAGAACAGAGGTACTGCCCTTTTTCTTTTGGACCTTTTCTGTGGCCTTTGACACAGTGGATCATTATACACTCATCTAAAGATTTCAGTAAGCCAGAATAGAGGGCACAACTCTCATTTGGATTACATCCTACCTGTACAACAGAACAAATATTATAGATATACCCCCCTCTCCACTAAACCATACAGATTTAAAGAAGGAGTCCCACAAGACTCAATCATCTCACCCTTGCTTTTCAACATCTTCATCAAATCACTACCAGATCTGGGTTTAGCATCACCTGCTATTACTAAGCAGATGACACACAGATATTTCTGAAATTTGAAAGCCCGAAGGGCAATAAAACATCAACATTCTTCTATTGCCTCTGGGCAATTGACTAATGGATGTAATGGAGTTACCTCAAATTAAATGGCTTCAAAACTGAGATATTCACCAGTGGCAGCTGGGAGACCCACAACCTTCTCTTCACCAGGCCAATGATGTAGGACCACCTTCAGAAATATCCAAGGAGGCAGAAAACCTAGGAATTATCATGAACTCCAAACTGTCAATGAAGACACATAGGATAAGATAGGCGAAACAAGCTTTCTCACTACGAAAACACTGCGATGCATCTTCCAGCACCTTGAATTCTTTCACAAGGTTTAAGCTACCATCTCTCTTGTCCTATCAAAATTGGACTACATAATGGTCACAGCTCAACCTTGTTAACTATGTAAAGATCACAAAGAATTAACAATGCCGCTGCTAGACTCCCCCTACATGTAAAGCCACATGCACATCTCCTGCCTTGAGGGTGCTATACCTGGTTACCAGTGCCAGAAGATCCTCCTTCAAGCTTCTTTATATCACACACAAAGCAATACATGGTAAACAGCCACTCTTCATCAGGAAGAAAATCAACAAATACATACAGCAAAGGAACCTACACTCAAGAATGTCTGCCCACCTCATACTGCCTACATACAAGGAAAAAAACATGAGTGGAACATATTTTTCTGTTCAAGCAGCCAAACTATGGAATTTTCTACCCGTAAACATAAGATCCACAGACAACCATCTCCACTTCAGGAGGTTAGTTAAAAACTGGCACTTCCCCACATGACAACAGTACTTACAACTCAAGAATGTACCACAACCGTATATTCAGACATGACAACCTATACTTCTCACAGGATAGAAAGAGCTCTCCTTATCCAAGTATACATCATTGCACTTTGAGCTATGCCTCCTGCTATAAACAGATACATTTATATAAGGGGAAAATTGTATATTATGGTACTGGATACATGTATGTATAAGACGTCAACATTTGAAAACTTCTATGTACATATAGGTGAATATATGGAGGGTTATGCCTGCTACTAATAACTATAATAAGTTTCATGTGTATGTTTATGTATGTAAATTGTAGTAATTTGAAATCATAAAAAGTGTATCATATGATAAATGTGTACAGCAGACCACATAAATATTGCTACTTCAAGGTACATATGGGCATTTATATAGAAGGGTTTTATCAAGCAAACACAACTTTATATATATATATATATATATATATATATATATATATATATATATATATATATATATATATATATATGTGTGTGTCTGTGTGTATACATTATTAACTTTCTTCCATCCCTAGCCCCTCTGCCTCATCCCACATCTACTGACTACTATGAACTCTGAAACATCTTTCTCAACCTGTCACACCTCCTTTAGCCATGCCATCCATTTAACAAGTATACACGACCAATACTTACAAAATTATTCACTACTTTCCTTTTAAAAATCCACTCCTTATCATTCTATCCATACCCCAAGCTCTACCAAACACACAAGAAATCAAGAGCACAATCATAACACAAGTAATGCACAAGAAAAAAAAGAGAAAAAAGAATTTGTATTAGCATACTGATGAAACGTTTTGGGTTCCAGACAAGCCTATTACTTACTGCAAAAGATGCTTCAAGGAATGATATGGAGTCATAAGCATTATATAAATACATTTCCAATTACTGTTACTTTCTGGAAAGTTTACCTTTCAAATCATTAGATATTGAGATCCTGAGGCCTGTTATTCTGGAGTGTGGCTGATATAATTGCACCAAATTCCGGCTGTTCTGAGTTTGTCCTGGGAATGGGTAATAACTACATGGACCGGGCAGAGCAGAGTTCTATATGTTTCCCCCACGTCCAGGGACAAAACTGCTGACCTCATATTTCAGGGATTCTGCCCAAAAACAGAACTATGCGTAGGATGAAGGGACCTTAGTGCATAGGGACTGAGTCATCCTATCACCTTAGTACCCATGAGCCCAGGACCGACTAGCTATAGTGTCTCACTTGCCCTGCTACTCTCTCACAGAGAAACAAGTGATTAGACACCCCAGAACACTACATTCTCGAATCTCTCAGGAATTGCACTTGCAAGACACACCCTCTCGGTCACACTCTTGTACTTGTACACAATAAGATCTGACAGAATCATGAAACAGTTTCAATATATTTATTTTGACTAGCATGCTCTTGCATGTAGTATACGTGTCACAACAAGCGGGAATATGTATAATACAAATACAGTCAGCAGAGCAGCTAGTCCATAAATCATGAAGGGAGATGTCATCATAATATGACAATAGAGCCTAACCTCCCTCCCCTTGTTAAGAAGCAGTATTATTATATATTAGACGATCTCTGGGATTTGTCTGCAGACCTCATACCTTAGCCTTTAGATGGTAGATCTACATCATAGGTGCTGTCTCGCTCTTCCCCCTGGAAAAGTCCCTCACCAAGTGTGTGCCCCCTATACATGTATCCCAATAACACCAAAGTACGATTTCCCAAATAACAGCTGCATTGGTATGTGAATTGGTTGGTGCTAGGGCTTGTCCAGAACAGAATAAGAAGGGCATTGTTTATCAACCTTGCTCACAATGCTCAGACTAAATCCCAGGAACTGGCAGAGTGAACACAGCAGTCGGTGAAAAGTACGAACAAAGTCTTTGCAAAAATTAAGTCATGTAGTAACGTGTGCAAAGCAGCAGACACTCTGCAGCATGCTCATGCCAACTTAACGAAAATGACAATGTCCCCATGGGCCATATGACACCCTCCCCTTGTCCAGGTCAGTAGCTCAGAGACAAACAGAACTCCAAGGTACGCCAACCTGCGTTCAATTCGATGAAACTCCAATCCAAGAGGCGCTGTTCACGAGCACAGGTACTCGAGCCAGCCATTACTCCAAGTGCAGGATCATACACAAAACATGTACCAACGGAACAGTCCTGGTCATGGACCATAAACAGTTCATAATCCAGGGCAGCTTGTGATGTATTGGAGAGGCAGATATCTAGGGCCTATTCAAAAGGGCACTGGAGGCAGGAGAACACGGATTGCACGCAGGTGCAGTAGGCATACCTGAAGGTCAGCCAGTAGTCAATATTAAGAACTTCCAATGGCATCAAACCAAAAAGTACACATGTCGAGCAGCCATTACGGAGCAGCAGTAGAAGTGCATGTACCCGGCAAACTAAAAGGAGCAGCGGGGGACACCCTCCAAAGGCACTGGAAAAAATAGAATGTATAAAAGATGGGATTACTTAAAAAATAGTCTGAAAGGAGGTGACAAGGCCGGATATAACAAGTTCATAAAAGTGGGCTAGGCCCTTTGTATCAGACTTATTAAATATTTGGTGAATGAATTATCCAAAATATAGGGGGTGATTTGTGTTTAGCAGTGACTGAATCTCACTCGATGTTGATGTGGGAGCTACTTCTTGTTGAAACAATAGCGCTTTGAATCTGCTTAGCTTATTGAAGTCTGTTTTCAAAGTTGGAATGGTAGGCCACAGCGAACTATCTACAATCCCGTGTGGGGGTTGAAAAAGAACATTGCTGCTGCATGTAACATGTTATGAAACCGTTACTGTATACAGGATGCCTGCCCATAAGCCGTAGCAGTTGTGGTTATTTAGGTTAAGATAACTGCTGTTAAAAAGCAGAGTGAGTGTGGGAATAATAGCCGGGACTGGGATACCTTTTAAAGAACAAGCCAAATCAGGGGCCGAAACGTTACAGGAACTGTGTAGTTTCACTTGTTCACAGAGTGTCCTACCGTAGAATCACAATCCTCCCCTGTAGGGAAAGCTTCCTTATCTGCTAATCAACAGCAAAATGAGAAAGGCAAGCACCATAATTCACAAATAAAGCTACTTCCTAGGGGCTCATATCTACCTGCTGGATAATGTTTCATGCATGCTGTGAACTGAAACAGTGAGATGGGCAATAACCCTGTGTATTAACCCCACAGCAGAATCAGTTGGTGCTATTGAGAAACGCAACTGTTCTAGTTTCTCAATGTGTAACATTGTGTATGTTGCGTTGTTCATTGACATAAGCTTCTGTTAATCAGTCAAATTAAATGGTAAAAAGAGGGCGGAAGAATTCAAATAGTCCCGTGGCACTTTCCCACTTTTCATCACTTGCAATGTCCAACCAAATTGCATAACAGAGCGCAACTGATTCTGACCTTGATACAGTACAGACACTTCATTCTGAACAATGTCAATGACAGATGACACAATATTATCTAAAGTATATATATGAGAAGACAAGAACTTTGCCTAAATTATCTCGCTCAATTTGCCGTAAGTGTGCAGCAGCTTCCATCTGGGACAGTTTCCAAAACTCATTATATGTAGCATATGCAAAACGTTTAGTGCGAGGGGATTTCTGATCTAAAGGAAATTCGACAGATCAATTTCACTTGACAAAAGAGAAAGGTGTTGTTTTACAGATGACAGGGTGGAATGTTTTTATTTTTTTTTAACTCTTTTTATTGACAAAAGAACAATAATACAAAATAAACAAGCGTCCGGTGAACCACAATTTTCTTATAGTGTAGATCCGCATGTCACATGTACAGAATCACTTACAACTAATTGCATGCGATGGGATCATGGGGATTCTTGTGCCTTCGATACCGCCCGTGGCTCAGTTGGTTCACAAATCTCTCCACGGTAGCTATTCCACGCCCCCAAACCCTCCCCCATTTCGCCAGGCACCCCCTGGCTACATACACAGACTTTTCCCTAAACATACACCAGTCCAAGTCTTCGGCCCATCTGGAGATTCGAGGCGGCTGACTCGCACCCCATAGCTGAGCAATATTTCGTTTGGCCACCATGTATGCAAGCATAGCCCATTGCCTCTGGCTCACACTCAGATCCGTGGGTTCCCACACGTTCAGTAAACACCTCCGAGCTTCCGTACTCATGGCCTCCCCCAGTACCTCTTTCATCTAGTCATGAACTTTCACCCAGTTCGCCTGAATCACCCCACAATGCCAAAGAATATTTATGAAAGTGCCAGGCTCCCCGCTTTCCCTTCTACACTCTCCACTCTCCGCTCGCCCCATTCGCACCAACCGGGGTCCTGTGATATATGATCTGTGCAAGATCTTTAGCTGCACCAAGCGAAGCCTCATCTGAATCGCTACTACTTTCGGGGAGGAAACTGCCTCCACCCAATCCTCGCTGTCCAATTCCAGCCCATCTGCATTCCACTGCTCTCTAATACGTCCCAACGGGTCCTCCATATTATTAACTAATTTCTTATATAATAAGGAGATAGTCTTCTCGGGAAGGTGCCCGTCAAGTACTCGATCCTCAAGAGGGTAAGCCTCCGGAAGCGTGGCGCCCCTGGGTACATGGGCAAGGAGAGCGTGTCTCTCCTGTCGGTATTGATAATGTTCATTATCGTGCATACTGTACTGTTGCTTAAGAAAGTCAAACGTATGTATCTTATCTCCTCCCCATACATCCTTTATCTGGGCAATCCCTATAAGTTCCCACTTATCGAATCCCTTGGTTTTCCACAATCTCCCGAGTTTCTCCAAACTAAACAGGGGTGTTGCCAATGTCAATCTTCCCTCCCACCCTAAATATCTATTAGCGGCGTGCCACACCTGTACTGCATGTGCAGTTGGGCCTGTCAACTCAAATCGCCCTGGCTTAGCATACAAAGCTCTGTTAATATCTCCACCCGGCGCGAGCCCGCGATCTATGGCGTATCCCGGGTCTCCGGGGGAACCACAGACCACATGGTTCACAGCTTTTTACGATGCCCAATATTACTTTCGCAAATCTGGGAGTCCAATACCCCCGTCATACCACAGGAGGGTTAATTTTACGAACGCTATTCGGGGTCTGCTGTCCAAGAGAAGTTGTCCCTGGAGCGCCTCCATCTCCCTGAAATAGGAGACAGGCACCGGGTCCATTGAGTTCTGTAGTGCATACAAAAATCGAGGCAATGCCATCATCTTAAACAACGCCGCCCTTCCAAGCAATGAAAGCGGAAGGGCTCTCCAGTGCTCCACATCTTTCCTAAACCTGCTCAAAGGGGAGCCCAAATTATTGGTGTATCTCAGCTTCGGGTCCAGCATTATGTAAACACCCAGATATTTAAACCCTGTCGACTCTTATCTGAATGGGGCATGACTGCGTAATTATCGGAGGCCCGCCCGCAAGAACAAAAAGCACCGACTTCGACCAATTGATAGCAAACCCAGAGCACCTACCAAAAATGGCAAGCACATCAAGGAAACAATTCAAAGACGCTCGGGGGTTGGTAAGATAGAGCAATATATCATCGGCGTACAACTACATTTTATCCTCCCAGCCTGGTGTCCACCTCAAGCCCCGTATCTATCGATCCCACCTGACCCACGCCACCAGCGGCTCCAGCGCCAGCGCGAAAAGTAGCGGGGACAGCGGGCATCCCTGTCTCGTACCCCCTTCCAGTGAAAAATCACTTGATCTGCAGTTATTAACTACCACTCTGGCTAGAGGATTAGTGTATAACAGCCGCACCCACCCAATAAACTCTCCTTCAAAACCCAAAGTCTCAAGGACGTTCGAGAGCCATCTTTGCGATGGTTGAAGTACTCGCGGCGGATTCCTATCGGCCTCCCCGTCTAGCACTGCATTGAAATCACCCCCAAATATCAAAAGGCCCAGGGGCAAAGTAAGAAACACAGTGCACAGGTCACGGAAGGTGTCGGACTGTAGACCAGGCGGTACATATATTGACAAAAGAGTAACTGTCCTTCCCCATACCTGTCCCGACACACCAAAATACCGACCCCTCTGATCCAGCCATGTTGACTGTATTGCCATAGGAAAGGAATTCTTAACCAAAACTCCCATCCCTCTGGAGCCAGTAGTAAATCCAGCGTGTGCCACTAACTTATAGCCCTCTTTATGGAGGGCCATGCAGCAGTTACCCACAAGGTGTGTCTCTTGTAATAGTGCCACATCTGGGGTGTGCCTTCTAATAAGCCGATTAACCATCCCTCGCTTAATCCTATCTCCCAGGGGGGGAGTGGAGCCAGTAATCCTGCAATTATCCTGTTAAAAACGAGACTCCAGGGTCACAACTTCATTGATTAGTGAACCGGACCCTACACTGCACCCGCGGACCAAGTTTGGTGGATTGCGATGCTTCTTGCGCTGCCCCGACGCGGTCGACGATGGAGTCCAGAGGTGACGCACTGCTGTGGCCGGGACTGGGGCGGCCCTCCCTGGACGACTCCCATAATCGACCCCGGGGCTGTGCGGGCCTGCGCCGCTTAAAGTGAAGCATAGCGGTGGACGGCGAGAACCTTGCTCATTTTGGCGAGACCCTCGCGGAGGTGCGGCGGCCCTCCAGCGCCGCGTCGGTTTCGGCAGCGCTGGCGACACCTGCCCAGCCCAGGGCTGCGGTGAGTTGATAGCCTCCGATCCTACAAGGCGCCATTTTGTGGACGAGCGGTGAGACGGCCACCGGTGCGATATTCCAGCGCGGTCCTGCCACGTGGGAAGAGTGGTGACCGCGGGGCGAACGCTCTCCCTACCTCCTACATGACCACTGCCCTCCTCCTGTTTGCCCCCGTTGCTGCTGCCGAGGGCTTACCTGACTGATCGCCTTTTGCTGCTCCGTGTGCCCCGGGCGATCGTGGTGCTCTGGGTGCCTTGTGTGGAGCTGCCGGCTGGGACAGAGAGGAAGAGGAGCCTGGCGCCGGGAGCCGCGTGGAGGGTGAGCTGGCTGGTGGTGGGGGGTGCTCTAGGCTGTCACCCTGGCGGCCCTTTGGGGCAAAGATACAGACTGCCCTGAATGATGATGCACCCCATCCTCCCCCCCGCTTTGAGACCTGGCCCTGCGTTGTGTGTCCTTCCTGGTCCCACTGATAGTGTGCTCCATTCGGTGATCGTGCTATGGGGCACATCCTGTGAACTTGTGTTGTGTCCGGCGCCGAGGTGCTTGCAGCCCGTGGGGGGCTGACACTGCTGACTCTGCTCTGCAGCGAGTGACCCGTGATGTGGGGCCTGGACTGTGAAAGGGGGTGCATACAATCAGGGGCCTGCATGCCGATTTCCACTGTGATGGTCTGAGCCTGGCTAGATCCCGCTATGCACAGGCAGGACCTGACCCTGGACAATAGAGGGAGTTGGGACTAACGAGCCCTGCTTACGCCCTACATCGTGAGTGTTACATAGGCCCACGAGAGAATCATGGGCAAAACTGACACCCGCCTATCCAAAATCACGTTTGAGAATAAACGCCTGGCAAAACAGGTGGGCCAAGACCAAGAAACTCAAGGGGCCGTGGGAGGTGAAGACGAGGGCGACAACCAGGGGGAGGACCTTAGGTCATTAATGTTGGAAATGCAAACCAGTCTGCGAAATATAGATGCAAAGTTGGATACCCTGACGTCTTAACTTGACTCTGTAAAAATTCAAGTAGCCACCCATGAGACGCTGCTGGATTGCCTAGAGAATCGCCACACCGAGCAGCACGAATTCTAATAGCAAGCCAGAGGGCAACTCCTAAGTATGGAAAAGGCACTGGATGTCATACGTGCGAAGTCGGACGATTTAGAGGCAACGTTCCCGACACAGTAACGTCCGAATCACAGGCATTCCAGGGACAACAGCCATTACGAAGATAGAAGTGTTTGTAACAGATCTCCTGCATGAGCTGTTCGAAGCTCACCTATCCCCCATATTTGTGATAGAGCGCGCTCACCAAGCCCTGGGCAAAAAGCCGCCGGTGGGTGGCACGCCTCGACCAATACTGGCTAAACTCCTAAACTATCAAGACAGAGACACGGTGTTGAAACTGGCAAGAGAAAGATGACGCATCACAGATAAGGTTATACCATCTCCTTTTACCCTAACTTTACGCCGACAGTGCAGGCAGCGCGGCGTGAATTTTTACCGGCCAAGCGTCTGTTGATGGAAGCTGAAGTCCCGTATGCTTTACTCTAACCTGCCAAACTGAAGGTCACTCACGATGGCACTGCACATTTTTTCACAGATGCCAAATCTGCACTTACATTTGCGAAACACATATGTGGACCTAAGGGAAAAAAGTTAGGGGCCAAAGAAACAGGAACTCAAGGTCACCTTAGTGACAATGATTGACCCTATTGTTCTCCATGCGTGCTCCA
This sequence comes from Lissotriton helveticus, assembly GCF_964261635.1. Classification (NCBI taxonomy): domain Eukaryota; kingdom Metazoa; phylum Chordata; class Amphibia; order Caudata; family Salamandridae; genus Lissotriton; species Lissotriton helveticus. The sequence continues at coordinate 520,543,743 of NC_136063.1, forward strand.
ATACCTGAACTTTGGTGCTATTTCCAAGTCCTTCATTTGACGCTTGAAAGTATGTTTTACATGATATAATGCTGTTGCTAAATGCAGTGCTCCGAAAGTTGGTCTATCACATTCTTACTGATACTACTATTCTACACTATATTTTTGTTCTAATTTGTTTATTCTGTGACCATGGTGTTGAGTTTTGTCACAGGCAAAGCCACCCTGTGCGAACGGGGGTGTATGCGTGTGCTCCCATGCCTCCGAGGGGTTGTCCCCACTGTTCACTTGTTCCCACTGTTTCAGTGGATCAGGGGGGGATTTGTCACAACCTAATTGGGGGGTTGAGGCGGGTGGGGGGGAGGGTTGTGTTGTTGGGTTTTTTCCTATGTTTGAGCTGTCAGGGCTTTCTATATTTACACAGGTATATGGAAGTGATATCTGCATAAAGGTGGTGAGCTACCATGATATGACCCAGGCGCGCCAATAGGGACTGACTCTAATCTATGTAGGATCCTCACTTGGAACGTACGAGGAATGAATAATTGCCGGAAAGCGCGCCTAATTCATGCTTACTTGGTGAGACATCACATAGACATATGCTTTTTACAAGAAACCCACCTAAATGCCACACCATCATCACGCTTGAAACACACTAGATGGCCAGATGTACATTCTGCAATATACTCTAATGTTGCACGTGGGGTAGCCATACTCCTACGTAGGGGCCTAGATTGGAGGGAGTGTGGAGCTGAACTGAATCCCGAAGGTAGATTTGTCATACTACAGGGTCTGCTAGGTGGAAAACTTGTTATCTTGGTAGCCCTCTATGGACCGAATGTTGACTCCCCAGATTTTTTCCGTGAGATTTGAGCTAAATTAGCTTCCATTGACTGCTCTACCATTATTTGGGGTGGGGACTTCAACGTGGTGCTACAGGATGCACTAGATAGGAGAGGGGCGTCTAGGCCACTGCACCCTGCTGCAACCCAGGCCCTTCATGACCTAATGGACGAGGGGCAGCTAATTGACATCTGGCGGCTCCGACACCTAGATTGGCGGGAGGGGACATGTATTTCCAATTACCATGCTGCTTGGTCCAGGCTAGGTTATTGGCTTGTATCCCCTGATGTAGCTGCCTGGACCGTTGAGGTCAGACACCTTGCTCGCTCTCTATCAGTTCATGCCCCTTGTCTATTGACCCTGGACCTCCCTGATCTACCACCTAGGGCGTTCAACTGGAAACTCCCACAGCATGCCTTATTAGATGAGGCTTTTAAGGAAGACATTCGATCTGATATCGCAGACTATTTTGCATTAAACACTGGGTCGGTTTCCACTCTCGCTACTTTGTGGGAGGCCTTCAAAGTGGTGATTAGGGGCAAATGTATATCGAGACAGGCTGGGGTGTTAAAGGCAATCAGTGGCACCCTAACGGACATAGAAATGCAAATTAGAGAACTTGAGAAACGATTCTGCACTGACACTAGCCCCCAGGTGGCGACGGAATTGAAAGCTAAACTCTTAGATTTTAAAGAGGAGGCGCAACGTGAACTAAAGTTTTAAGGTAAATACGCTGAAGCTAGACGCTACGGTGAGGGGGATAGACCGGGACGCACACTGGCCACTATGGTCCGAAAATCGGTATCCCCCTTACATACACACAATCAATACCCCAGTGGGAGATACCGTGGTAGGTCAGGAGAGGGTTCTTAGTGAATTCCGCACGTTTTATTCTCGCCTCTACACTGCTACACAGATAGAATGTGCGGAGGGTATGCAGGCCTTCCTTGACTCAGTTGCACTTGTGTGGTTCAACGACTCACATCGTAAATACAGGGACCTCTCCGTCACAGTTGCAGACATCAAGGCAGTCATGAAAAGTCTCCCCCTTAATAAAGCCCCAGGACCTGATGGTCTTACTACCGCATTTTATAATACATACTCTGATGAACTGGCACCACACCTTCATACAGTCTATGAGGAAGCCCTTGAAGCAAAAGTCCTCCCAGCATCCATGCGAGAGGCGCTGATTATGGCACTGCTCAAACCAGATAAGAACGAAGCGGAACTAGACTCATACCGTCCGCTGTCGCTTATTAACGTGGACGTTAAAATCTATGCGAAATTACTGGCTAACCGCCTCCAACCACTCCTACCGATGGTGGCCCTCCCAGACCAGTCTGGGTACATACCTGGTCGCTCGCCGTCCCACAATCTCAGGACAATATTTTCAGTCTTACACTATTTGCACCCCTCAGTAAAAGCTGCCGCAATTTTTCTGGATGCCACGAAGGCATTCTATTCCCTTGAATGGCCCTATTTGTTCCGCATTCTGACGCGTATGGATTTAGCCCTCTGTTCATACAGTGCATAAAACTGCTGTACACTGCGCCCCTGGCTAGAGTGCGTATTAATGGCTTGATTTCTGATGCATTTCCAATCACACATGGCACGAGTCAGGGATGTCCTTTGTCACCACTCTTGTTTGCTATCGCCATGGAGCCCCTTGCTGCCCGCATTCGTCAACACCACACCGCCAGGGGAATAGGATTTAGTTCTCGTAGTTCGCTGATTTCAATGTATGCTGACGATGTTACGTTATATATCTCGAATCCCTCTGAGAACCTGGATCCAGTGTTGCGAGAATTTATCAAATTCGGGGGCCTCTCGGGGATCTCAATAAACTGGAAGAAGTCAGTCATATTTCCACTAACCGATGGCACACCGGAGGTTAATTTGGAATACCCACTGCGTTGGGAAGCGGATGAAGTCAAATATTTGGGTGTTTGGGTGTGTCGCAATCTACAAGATATCTGGTCCATGAACTTTGGAAGGGCCACTGCGTGGCTAGAGGGAAAGGTAGCTATATGTTCCAAGCTCCCCCTATCACTTGCCGGTAAGGTGGCACTGTCAAAAATGGTTATACTTCCGAAATTTTTATATCTATTTGCGAACATACCGATTTTGCTTACACAGCAATTTTTTAGATGTCTACGATCCCATTTACTCTCTCCCATTTGGGCGGGTGGCCAGGCACGCGTCTCATATGATCGCCTGACTTTGCCGCTGCGCCAGGGAGGACTGGGGGCTCCGGATATGCAACTCTACGCACTATGTGCACAAGCCCAATTCTTGCATTTCTGGATATACCAGAATCCCTATCAACCACATGTTGCGGTGGAGATGGACGCAGTGGCACCACTGCCATTGACAGTTGCACTATACAAAAAAAGCGCAGCGTCCTGTTGCAGATGTGTATACCGTGGACACGCTGAGATGGGCCTGGAAAGCCCTTCAGCGACGGGCACACCTTCCGCTCATGTACGCTCCCGCAATCCAGCTTCGTCACAATCCAGTGTTAGCATGCTTGGAGCTGGGTGGTGGAGTTCCCAAACTTGATGGTACCCAATTACTGACATTTGCGGATTTGTACCCAGATGGTGTGTTTCAGCCCCCCCCCACTGGTGTAGACGGGAATGAGGTCCCCTTTATGAAGAAATTTACATACCACAGACTTCGATCGGCATGTCAGTCTTTTGGGGATAGCTTCCCCGAGGCTCCCCCCACACTCCACGCCTAACAGGCTTTACTTGCGCGGGCGTCACCGAGAAAGTTGGTGACTAGACTATATATGACCATGCAGGACCAGGCCCCAATTGTCACGCCACGATCCCTGGAACTTTGGAATGTTGACTTAGATCCCCCGCTAGATGAGGAGCAGTGGTCTTTTTGCTGCAGACAGCTCCTGGACCTCTCCCCCAATTATAAACTGCGCCTCATTCATTTTAAATTTTTACACAGATATTATAGAACACCTGTTAGCCTGCACAGAATGGGATTGAGGGAGAGTGCTGGATGCTGGAGATGCGGTTTTGAGCCGGCTACATTCCTCCATATTGCTTGGAACTGTCCGGAGCTCGACAGGTTCTGGTCGGATGTGTTTGTTGCAATTAATCAAATAATTGGTAGAAATGATGACATGGTACCACATCTGGGCTTGCTGGGACTGGTTAAGGACACTGTGCCGAAGAGGCAAAAACTCCATGCCCTTCTGCTCTTATATGCCCGTAGACAAGTTGCTAATAAATGGGGTAGCCGTAGGGTATCCACCTTTGAGGCATGGCTGGCGGATGTGAGTTATGGTCACACGCAGCTGGGGACCTTCTGGGAGTTGATGCCCGTGGCCTCCAGGCCTAGAGATATTTGGGAACCCTTTCTGCAGTGATCTAGGTCGAGGGCGCAATCCCCCCAACCCGAAACTTTGGAGGAAGGCTCTTGAGAATCCCTGATTTGTCTATATGATGTTGGGTGGGCAAGGATTTCCTGTCTCGACGTTCTGAGGCACAGTCTCAGCCACATGTTACATTTGATGGTAATGAAATTCCTATTCGATGCTCCCGGGTTCCTAATCGTAGAGCTATATATTGTCCCTGATCACCATATTTCTCCTATATGTGAGTCAGTGCCCCACCTATTGTTTGCACGCACTTCATCAGTATATATGTAATCACTATCCAATAACTTGTGGTCAGACCATCCGATGTCATTGTAATTTTTCCCTGACTTGCTCACAGTTTTGTGTTTCTGAGATGGTTGTATGTAAAATGAATCTGCTTATTACATGCTGCATTGGATACTATATGTTTGATTGTATGACATGTCTTTTTATTCAAATGCCAATAAACAGATTTAAAAAAAAAATCCTATCTCCCAGACCATTCACGTTCCAACTTAGCACCTTCATCCCCAATCCCTGACTAGCCTGCGTCATCGGACCCACACAACAAACCGCTGATCACCTCATTCTCACCTGATGCAAAAAGAAAAAAGGAAAGAAAAACACACCATACTACCACTCCTCCATCTCCTAACAAAAGAAAAAAAAGAAGAAAACAACAACTATGCAACAACTTTCCCATCCCTCCTCCCCCCACCCTGCACCCCTGCTCGAGGCTTTCGCCAACCCCCAATTTGTAGTGTGCCTGTCGCACCATATTCTAACTAACCAACTATCTAAAAGTAAATCTGAGGAGGAAGTCAGAACCCTGTATCCCCACCACCGCCCATAGGATGTAATATCTTGCGACTGTTATAACTCTCAATCTCAAGGAGCATACCCATAGAAATGTCTCGTACGTGGCCACCCTCCCCACAAGACCATACATCACAAGCGACAGCAGTACTCATCATTCCTGTTCCTGTGAGCCATCTCCATCCTCGCTGCTCTGTCTCCGGGGCTCCCCCCAGGGGGGAAGACTCTCTAACCAGTCTGAGGCTATTTCCGGATTGTCAAAGAACCAAACCTTTCCTTCAACCTCAACTCGCAACTTAGCAGGAAACATCATGGCGTATTTCAATCCTTCTTGACACCGAGGAAATGTTGCCGCTGCCTCTGGACTATCTGAGTAAAGTCTGGAAAAAAGTTGAGGGTGGAATTCTCGTATTTCAGGGGGCCCCCGGATCTGGAGGCCTGCAGGATAGAGTCTCTGTCCCTAAAATTAAGCACCCTCACAATCATTGGACGAGGTGGGGCACCTGGCCTTGGTCTTCCTCCTGGCACTCTGTGTGCCCGCTCTATCGTGAAGAAATTCCCCAACCCTTTCGGTTTCAGGTGATTAAGGATAATGTCTTCCACAAAGAGGTCAGGGGTCAAGCCCTCGGCTTTCTCCGGGACTCCAATTATGCGTACGTTGTTCCTCCGGGCCCTTCCTTCATATTCACCCAGCTTGCGGCTTGCTAAGTCACTAGAGGCTTTCAGGTTCCGAACCTCCTGCTGCAGCTGCGATACGTCATCCGTCAGGCTCGCAGTTTTGATATCTAAATCCTGCTTCCAGCTAGCTTCCACCAACCCCACTCTCCCAACTCCAAAAGCAGTACTACCCTGGCAATGTTCCAGTTGGAGGCTGTTTCAGGAAATGGGCATCATTCTGTCATGGATGCTTGTTCTTTGGAGGCAGTCTCACAAGGTCATCAAATAAAGTTTTCAGAGACTCCAACCTTGTATTTCTGACAAACTCCTCTTCCAAAGGATTCCCTTTGTCAACAGGCCCTGTTAATTGAAATCCAGCTTCTGCTATAGAAAGCAACAATAATTACAGTTCTATCAAACAAAAATTCAAGGGTTTCTAATCAATACTTTACCTTGTGCAGAAGGCCTTAAAGAAATATCATCTGGTCTTAGACTTAAAGGGTGAAAATCATTTAATTTGTCATTAAACATTCAAGATAGCAACTCTTCAGAGAATCTTTCCTTTGCTGAACAAAGGGGATCATTTGGCCTCCCTTAACATGCTGGGTGCCTATCTTCACATCCCTATTCATGCAAGCCTCCAGAAATTCCTGAGATTTATGGTAGACAATCATCACTACCAGTTTTGAGTCCTTCCATTTAGTCTGGCTTCAGCGCCACAGTTTTTACGAAGCTCTTGACCCCAATTGTGGTTATCCTGCTGTTGTGTTTTTGCATAGGCCCTGGACACAAACACTTCCCTTTTACATATTCATGTTCAAAGTTGACATATTTTTAACAGTGATCTTTGTAACACATTTTGCTTGCACATCAGCATACTCAGAACATAATTGCTTACATGTACATTTCTTTGTAGGCTCATTATTGTCCCTTAGAATACTCTGTACAAGGTGCATGGTACTCTGCACAAACTATGTTATGGATTGTTGTCTGTTAGACAACAACGTCTGTCAACCTTGGATGGGTAGAATAAACAAGATGTGGCTAGACCAGAGCTCAATCACTGAATGCATGGGTTTAGTTTAATATGGAAACAAAATGAGCCCTTGCTTAGGCAGAGGAGCATTTCAACAGGATTGTTGTGGTCACTCTGCTGGAATTCTAGCCCAGCTGGATTCCATTCCTATCCTGAGAAGGATGTCTGCCTGCTCTATACTAAACCGGACTGTCAGATAATTTACGCACACAGGTAAATGGGGAGTTAGACCACTCAATGGGAACTGGCGGATTAGCACACCTACGCTCCACAGGATAGGCAGAGCTAGACAGAAGCACTTTACATCTCATAAAGGAGGAAAGATTTTTTTAAAATGTTTAAATGCACCAACAAATTGTTTCTCTGTTCTTAATTTCATTGTGTCTGCAATTAAATTGAGGAAAAGTTATGCTATGAAATAATGTGTTATCTTAGTCTCTGTGAGATTGTTATATCACATTTGAAAGATTTTGAAGCATTCTATGTACATGAGTTTATTGTAATTTTTGCTTGATTATCTTATGACACTACCTCTCGAATTTGTTAAGAATTATGTTTTATTGTAAATTATATTATAACTGAGGTCATATGGATTTTTAACCTGTACTTTTATGGTCGATATTTTGTCCGAATAAAGATTATTGACTGACTGAAATTAATTAATAAAATTTTAATGAATGAATAAGGTTCACTTGGATATCTTTTGTAATCAGCATGTTATGATTCAGAGCAAATGGGAAATGTGACTATTACAAAGAAACAATGCCATGCTCACACTGAGAAATGATATATAATGAGTTAAAATGTAAAACAATAGCACATTCTTTACAAACTAATCAATTACCTGACTGTAGATAAGAAAAACAGGCTATTCATTTTTTTAATTAATTTGAAATCTTTAAAATTTACACCAAAGGAGAATTTGCCTAATTTTGTGGCTCAAAGTAAGAATAATAAGCACACTCCAAGAAAGAACTTCAATAAAACAAAGCTAAGAAATTCAAAATAAACATGAGCCATTAAAAAAGGTCGAATAAAAATAAATTCAGTCTGCTCCTTCCTACACAATTCTGGCCATTGGAGTTTTAAATCGTAAACAACAAAACATGAAGGACAAGATTAATGGGAATGATGGAATTGATTTTTTAAGTTAAAAATATCATTGAACTGAGGTCTCAAGCTTGAAGAACCAATTACTAGAATGAACGTAAAATTCTCATCAGATAAATTTGCTCGATGTTTGGACTTGACATACTTCATTTTTGAAAATGTTTGTTAGAGTCTAAGGAGACACACTTTCATAATTTGTTTACAGGCCTATGTGTGTGAGCTAGATGGAAGGCAAAGTAAAAACGTCATGTATATTGAATCCCAGGAAGTTCACATCATACAGTGTGCTCTAACGGACAGGTGCTCAGTGTGCAGCTTTCTGCAGCGTGGACTATCCACACAAGGAACTTCTGTTTTTCAAAGATCTGGCATATACAACATTGCTGGTGCAAAATGTACCATAGAGAAGAATCAAGAGGCTCTGCTGATACCTACAGGCTCTGCTGACACCTACAGGCTGCCAAAGTAATTGGATATATATTTCCCTTTTATCATCGGAATCTGAGGTTTTGGAAAACAACAGAGAGATTACATTACAGCCTATTAATGCTAAAGTTGCTGTGGCTGGGTAAAATCTTGTAGTGGGCCAGATGTGGCCCGCGGGTGGTATTTTGAAGAACCCAACCTTAGATCAAATATGGGCAAAGTTATTCAGTTAATGGCCCCTCCCCTAGTGACTATCTCTACAGATACCAGCATAATGGGTTGGGGGCAGTTCTGGTAACTTCCCAAGTTCAGGGTAGATGGAGCAAATTAGAGATCTCCAACTAGAATATGTATCTGTGGTTCGGTCAACGTTATTTCATTTCCTTCCACTGATCAAGAATCAGCGAGTCTGTGTTGAGACATACAACCATATGATCAGACCATACCTCAACCGCTGATGAGGATGCAGTGACCTCTCTTTCTCCTTTCCCGGGAGAAATGTCTATGGGCATAAAATAATCTCCACTCTCTGATAGAAATTTATCTTCTGGGTAAGAAGAATGGACCTGCCAACCTTCTCAGCCAGACGTTTCTGTCATCAGTCTCTCTTTGCCGTTCCCTTCACATATTTCAGGCAGTTATTAAGAGGTTCATTCACCCTTAGCTGGTCTTCTCACAAAGTCCAACGCCTGTTTCCTGAATCCCTTGGCCTTCGAGGCTTCTCTCTTTACTGTGCCCTTCCTTCCAGCTGATTCCCTGGATTGTGAAGAACATTCAAAAGGATCGGTCCAGTGTGCTTTTGATTGCACCAGGGTGGTTGAGGAGTCTTTGGTATTCTCTCCTACTTCAAATGGTGGTCTGTCCTCCCTGGTAGTTTCCAATTCATCCCTCTCTGTTGAGTCTTCCAGTCCTATCCGAAGAATCTCTCAGGCATTTCAATGTCTGGGTATGGCTGCTGAGAGGCTAAACCTGTTAGCTCAACTGTGCTTGCTGAAGCATCAGAATGTATTCAACTATCCATGGGGCCCCTCAATTACAAAATATTTAGTCGCCACTGGTGCAATTTTGAATCTCGGTGCCAAAGTAAGAATCTAATCCCTACCACTTGAGATGCTGTTATGATTTTAGATTTTTTAAGGGATGGTTGGTTTCTTTGTTGGGTCTGGGAGTAATTACCATCAGGCCCCTTTGCGCAGCTGTCCTGGACTTCAGGGGCTTGAATATGATGTCTGTGACTCCCCTGGCATCCCACTTGTTAAGGATTTTTTTCTGTCTCCGGATGTGGGCGATTCATTCTCCAGTCACTTCTTGGGACTTTGTGCCGTGATTGGTCCTCCCTTCATGCCTCTCACATACTCTGATTTCAAATTACTTACAGCCAAGGAGTTATTTGTTGTAGCGATTTGCTCAGGATTGGGGCACAGGGTTGGGGAAATTGGAGCATTGATACCCCTGTGCAATGTATTTGCTATTTTCCATATAAGGTGGTTCTTCTTCTGAGTCTCTCTTCCTGCCCAAAGTACCATCTTTCTTTTACTGATCAGAGGATATGGTTCTTCCTGCATTCTAACCAAATCCCTCTTCAGCTGATTAGGCAAGTTTACCCATGCTAGATCTGCACAGGGCATTATCCATCTACCTGGGTAAAACATCCCCTTTTCGAAAGGAAGACTGTTTATTACCTTCAGCTTTTTCAATTTGGGTACGTGGCTATTCTTATCAATCTTTTCAAGATGTATCAAATCAGTCATTATCAAGGGTTATGAGATTTCAGGTTCAGAGATCCCCAATCAGGTAGAGGGAAGATTCTTGAAGGAAATGTCGATTTCTTAGGCTACCTTCTAATGAGCTTCGCTCAGAGGCATATGTTGCAAGGCTAAATGGAAATCCCATACCTTCCTCGCATATTCCTGGTTTTTTGGGAGTCGTTCTGTCCTCTATTTCAGATTCATAAGATTGCGTAGGAGAAATGTACGAGGTGTTGTTATGAAATATCACAGGTGTTGCAATGTATCCTATGATACTTTTTCTTCTTCTTGGTATCAGAGGAAATGAAATAATCATTAATTTCTGCGTGGGTATTGTTTCACGATGTAAGGATTGTTCGAGGAAGAGAGATGAGGAAGAAATGGCCTGGTTACTTACTTGTAATTTTCATTACTCCGAGCCCATTTCTTCATCGATATGTACTGAATCCAAACCACCACCTTCCCCATTTTCTCACCAACACGCCCTGCCCCCCAGTTCCCCAGCCCCACCATGATCAGTGTAGTGTTGCGCTCTAGCCTCCGGCGCACGGCGTGATGACGTGCCGCGTCGGGGCAAGAGCGGAACATTGGCGTAGGCGCGCGAGGCTAGGCAAAGCGCGCGAAGCGGCAGTAACGGCAGAAGCGACCGGAGCGGGGGAGAGTTAGACGCTCGGCGCTCTGTTGATAGCGGAGTTGTAACGTTGAAATAAATAAGCGTTTCTACCTACAAAGCATCCTGTTCTCTGTGGGGGGGTGAAGAAAAGAACATCATTACAGTGGCGACGAGGTTTGGGATCACCCCACCACCCCCACGCAGCAACACAGGAAGAGCAGCAACAGAGAACAAGCAACGAAAAAGGTCAGAGACGGCGGGAAGGGGCACCACTCAGTGAGCATGCCCATATAAACAACGCTATTCACAACAGAGCGTGGCAGCAGCGCAGGACCACAGGGACCTACACCCACGTGGCGCCCATCCAGTCCAGAGAAGGTCAGATCCTGCACAACGCGCAGAGGGACACGCAGCTGAGACCCTGGCAGAAAGAAGGGACGGCGACGGGGAGGAAGAAAGAGTACACCTCCCCAGTGACACACGAGGTGGCATTACCAGCACACCGGGCAGTCCCAAAAGCCAAAGGGACGACTCAGACGGAGAAGGGAGTTCCACCACACCAGGCAGCCCAGGGAACCCAGACAGAGGGCCAAGAACAGCGCCCAGAATGAGCAACCAGATGACATCACTAACAGCACCCATCCCATTCCTACCCAGACCAGGGGAACCCCTAATGAAGTGGGAGGACTGGAGGGAGTACTTCAAAAACTATGTGGAAGCCTTGGAGGATGAGAACGGTGAGCAATTCCCCAGTGCTAGAAAGAAAAGGTTGCTGCTACATAACCTGGGCCCGGAAGGTGTACGAGTGTATGCGAACATAGTGCCAGCAGAGAGGCCAGCCGCAGCTGATGACGTCTTCAAGAACGCCTTGGAAGACCTAGACAACCACTATCGCCCGGCAGTATGTGTATCCGTTGACCGGTACAACTTCCAACAAAGGAAACAGGAGCAAGGAGAGTCGATAGATGATTATGTGGCAGCTTTGAGACGACTAGCCATCACGTGCAAATATGGGCAACTACAGGATGAATATATCAAAGACCAAATTGTCATGCACACCACGAACAAGTCGGTCCGGGACAAGTTGTGGGCACAGGGGGAGACGTCGCTCAAAGACGTTATTGCCATGGTAAAGAAAGCGGAACTTTCGAAGCGCTGTGCGGAATCAGCAAAAAGGGAGTGCGCACAGAGGCAGATGGTCAACAAGATAGACGAAGCACCCTCAACCACGAGGTACAAAGGAGCCACAGGAGAAAGAAGGCAGGATTCTAGGTGGACAGGGAAGCAAGCTACTCCAGGAAGACAACCCACGGACAGCAAATTTTCGTGCTACAGGTGCGGCAGTGCAGACCATTCAGCGCAAGACAAACGGTGTCCTGCATTTCGCGCAAGATGCTCTTTCTGCGGCCTCGTCGGCCATTTTGAGAAAGTGTGCCGCAAGAAAGGGAAGAGAACCGTGGTGAAGTACATAGGGCAGTCCTCGTCGGAGGCCCCGGCTGAAGATGACCTGGAAGACGACGACATGGTCTTATGCGTCGAGGAGCAAGTATTGGATGTGACGGGCAGGCGATCAGACAAACCGCGCACAGACATGTTGATAGGGGGAGTGAAAGTGCACATTGCAATTGACTCAGGGTCCCCGTACTCCATTGTCCAACGATCAGTATGGGAGGAAGACTTTGTACCCATCCTGGGTCCCCAGCTAGACCCACCGGACATACGACCCATTTCATACACCAGCAATGCTATTCCCATGGTGGGTTTCCGCACCTTGAAATTTGAATTCAGAGGCAGATCTGCAGACTGCAAGCTGTATGTGGCAGAGCGGGGACCCTCAGTGCTAGGCTGGAGAGACCAAGGCGATTTGGGTATCAAGCTAGACCCGGGAGGCAAAGAGCAAACCCTGCTGACAGAAGACAGCCGCTGGCCACAGCAGGACGAACTAAAGCGGACCTTCCCCAAAGTATTTGGAGGTTCTATGGGGAAATTGGACAAGTTCGTGCACAAAATACTCCTCAAGGAGGACTCCCGACCTGTGTCCCACAAAGTCAGGAACATCCCCATTGCGGTTAAAGATGCAGTCCAGCAGGAACTCCAAAGACTGGAAGAACAGGGGATAATAGAACCGATAGACAGCTCAGAATGGTTAGCCCCCTTGGTCGTAGCCAGGAAACCAAATGGCAAGGTACGTTTATGTGTGGACCTCCGCGAGCTCAACAAATGCTTAATTGTAGAGAAGTTTCCCCTGCCAAGAATTGAGGAAATGTTGGCAAGAACAAAGGGAGTGTCATGGTTCTCAACAATAGACCTCACATCAGCGTATCATCAGATCGACTTACACCCGTCAAGCAGGAAACTAACCTCATTCATCACACCCTTTGGGTGTTATCAATTCCGCCGCATGCCGTTTGGGCTGGCCTCGGTGGCTGCGGTGTTCCAGAAGTTAATGCACCGCCTATTCAAGGATTTACCAGGTGTCCAGTACTTTCAGGACGACATCCTGATCATGGGAACTAGCCAGGAAGATCATGACGAGAAGCTGACGAAGGTACTAACAGTGCTTCAAGAAAAAGGTCTCACAGCCGAGTGGAGCAAGTGCAGGCTGGGCATGTCATCCGTCACCTATCTAGGACATGAAATAGGGAACCAAGGAATATCCCCCAAAAGACAAAACGTGAAAGCTATTTGCGATGCCAGAGCCCCGGTCAACAAGGAAGAAGTAAGGTCATTCCTCGGGATGGCGGAGTACTATAGTAAATTCGTAAGACACTTTGCCACCAAGACTCACAAACTCCGGCAGCTCATCAGAGACGAGTCGCAGTTCAAATGGGATGAAGAGGCGCAGAGTGAATCCGAAAGGTTGAAGAACGACATAAGTGGAGCGGTACCCCTGCATGGATATGACCCCACAGGCAGCACCATCTTGACAACAGATGCCAGTGAAAGAGGACTGGGAGCAGTGCTCGCACAAGAAAGGGTGGATGGCACTGTAGAGACACTCAGTTTTGCATCCCGAGCGCTGTCCCCCACGGAGCAGAAATACAGCGTCATTGAAAAAGAAATGCTGGCGGTTACTTGGGCCATGGGAAAATGTAGACAATTCGTCTGGGGCACCCGCTTCAAACTACAAACAGACCATAAGCCACTGGTCAAGGTGCTAACCTCATGCGGCCACGACACAGACACTCCACGCATCGCGAAGATGACACTCAAGCTCCTAGACTATACATATGATGTGGAGTACCTGCCGGGGACACGAAACAAAGTAGCGGACTATTTGAGCCGAGCCTCCGCCATGGAGGATGCATCTGCGGTCCCACCTGACACAGACGAGATGGTAGCAGAAATGGAAGACGCGGAGAAGACCATCAGCAGGCAAGAATGGGCCCTGGCCTATGAAAAAGATGGAGAAATGGAGGAGGTTAAACAATATCTGATCTCTGGATGGCCAGAAAAAAAGCACCTCAAAGCGGACCTGAGGAAGTACTATGAGATACGGGAGGAGATATCGATGAGTGACTCGGGCATCTTCATGTACCGGGGAGACAAGGTAATACCTCCAATGACCCTTATCCCTCTGCTGCTGAATCAACTTCACAAAGGTCACCTCGGCATTGTGAAGACAAAGATGAGAGCGAAACAAATGTACTGGTGGCCGGGAATGGACAGTCAGATAGAAAGGCAAGTAAGAGAATGTGGCCAGTGCCAAGGAGCTGATAAAATACTGAGACCGCTGCGGCCGGCGTTGGGGGAATTTGAACGACCCCAGAACCCCTGGGAAGATATAGCAGTGGACATTTTAGGTCCTGTCCTCGACAACAAAGGTGTTGCCAAATACCTGTGCGTGGTCATAGACAAATACTCCAAATGGCCTGAGATAGAAGTGCAAGAAACCATGGACACGGACACGGTGCTGAGATTTCTCACCTCACTGTTCTTGAGGGAAGGAATACCGAGGACAATATTAAGTGACAATGGACCGCAGTTCACCTCGGATAAATGGAACAAGTACATGGAGAGGAACGGGATAAAATCGAAACACACGGCAGTGTATCATCCCGCATGCAATGGACAAGTGGAACGGTTTAACCGTGTACTGATGGGATCCATACAAGCGGCTATAATGCAAGGGAAAGATTGGGAAACGGAAGTCCAGAGCATGCTGTGGGCTTACAGGATCACCCCAACAGCGCTAGGTTACAGCCCCTTCCAAATCCTAAGAGGCAGGCTCCCCTTCACGAGAGACAATGTAGTATGGAGAGAAAAAACTGTGACGAGCAAGTGGTCGCCGGCGGTGGTACAGCACAACCTGGAGAAGGCCCGTAGGGTGTACGCCGCACATTACAACAGAAGACACAACACAAAGGACACGAACCTGGAAAGAGGGGAATGGGTTAGGGTCAAACTGGCAACCCTCCAAAGAAAAGGCGAAAGCAAGTACAGCAAACCCCTGCAGGTTCAAGAGGTGTACGGGAGAGCGGCTTTACTAAGTGACGGGAGAGTATGGTCCCAAGACCGCATGGCGAAGGTCAACAGGATCATGCAATGGCCGGCAGGTAAAGAGGAAGAGATTGAGGAACTGGGACAAACCAACGGAGAGAAAGAGACGGAGAAAGACGACGAGAGGCAGAAGGAAAGATCTGCCTTAGAGGACAGTGAAGTGAGCGAAGGAGCCCAAGCAGATGAAGAGACAGTGGTGAGAGCGACCCCGGCTGGGGAGAAGGAGAAGAGTGCACCTACGGACGTGAGGAATCTTCCCGGTGAAAGTAACAGGGAGGAACTGACCCCGGTAAGACGAACACGTGCCGGGAGGACAGTCACCCTGCCCTCTCGGTTCAGAGACTATGATATGAGTGACTATTGACTAGGGACAAGTGTTTCTTGTTATTTGGAAAAGAAGGAGATATGTAGTGTTGCGCTCTAGCCTCCGGCGCAGCGCGTGATGACGTGCCGCGTCGGGGCAAGAGCGGAACATTGGCGCAGGCGCGCGAGGCTAGGCAAAGCGCGCGAAGCGGCAGTAACGGCAGAAGCGACCGGAGCTGGGGAGAGTTAGACGCTCTGCGCTCTGTTGATAGCGGAGTTGTAACGTTGAAATAAATAAGCGTTTCTACCTACAAAGCATCCTGTTCTCTGTGGGGGGGTGAAGAAAAGAACATCATTACAATCAGGAGATTGATATTAGCATTTACTTCTATTTTAAAGCAGTGTGTAGAACAGGACGTGGTGATGTAACCAGCCGCAGCCCAACCAGTTTAGAGCATTGGAGCCGGGTGGGGGGATTTCCACAGACGATGACGAGGGAACGTTTATTATTTATTTAATTTCCCCTTGAGATCGTCTGTCGAATCCTCCTCCCCCCAACCTGGCCCTACCGTACTTACCTGCATGGTAAACGTAGTCACTTTTACCGACTTCTGGGTAAGCAATGTCCATGTTTGAGGAACTATTTTTGTCAGGTAGGGAATAAATTCTGTGGCGCAGAGAACTTCTTGCTTTTTAAGGACTGTATCGAGGGAAGACCTGAACTCGGAGTAATGACGATTACCAGTAACAGTGGCGGCTGGCAACTTTTGAAAGAGGTGAGGCATAAAAGTCATCTTTCAATTTCACAGAGTGTGACAAGTAAGTGGCTCCAATGGAAAAAAGGAGGTTTCAGGCTCGAGGTCAATATTTACACGTTCATTATGCAGGCAAAGTTATGCTGAAGGTCTTTACATTACCATAAACCCACAGCATAACTCAGACATTTTGGGAAGAGCAATATTGAACAGCTTTTCAGATAAATGATGGATAACTTTTACACCTTTATCATAATTGTCCCATTTACTGCATGCCTAGGATAGTGTCCTTCCACTTGCATAGTCATTGCATACCCGTATCGAGTATATTGGGAGCAGCTTGTCCATACTTTTATACTTTAAAAGCTGGTGTAATTATTAAAGGAAACAGTTTGTTTTAAATCTTAACCACATAGACTAATGTTTATGAATTAAAATGCCCGTAGCATCAGACTGAAATGCGAAAAGGCTTTCCTTACCTCTCAAATGAGCACTTTCTGTTGACTCTGCTGTAGAGTTCCACAAGAATCTTGTTTCTTTCAGCAGTGTTCACATTATTTATGGTTCTTGGCATGAAATGCTGTAGCTATACAAGAAACGTGCAGCCCAGGCTTCCAGCGCTAGTAAGGCCTGTCAAACATGATTTTTATATATTCATTCACTTTAAAACTTAAATGCTAAATGAAGACTGGTTTATTTTTAAGGAGGGTGGCAGATCAAAGTAATGGGTCAGTACCCCTCTGCCCCTTAGGAGGAACTGCCTCTGATCAGTAAGTAACCGAGCCATTCTCCCAGGAATGCTGCCGTGAGCACCAGTCTGGATGCTCCCTCCAGCCAGGTATCTTGGATGGCCAGCATACCCTAGCCACTGAATGAGTAGTGATTAAAGGGAGAAACAGCCTTTGCAATAAGTTTTAAAAACGACTGACTTAAACAACGAATCCTGAACAACGACGACATCCATAACCACGACATTCCTAACTACGACTTACTCGAACAACGACTTCCCTTAACCACGAAAAAAAGACATTGTGACTGGCCAGTAGATGGCACTGTTGTAATTAAAATGACAAGTCTCTTAATGTGTTGCACCTTGATTGATTAAATGTATGTAATGTATATCCTGAATAGGGATTTATAACAGCATATTAATATTTTGACTATATGAATTGTTAAGTCTTATAATGAAAGCGAAAAAAAATATATACTACTAGATCCCAAGCATTTAACATTTTGTTTGCTGTCTGACTGAATTTTAAAAGATAAATGCATTTTTTTCTGTAAAAAAATTAAAAAATAACTTTGTTTTCAGATCCATTTGTTGTCTAATCAACGGAAAATTCGCCGGGGGCATTAAATGAATTTGTGAAAACCATGCTAGTAATTCAAATGGAACAGACTAAGGCTGCTGTTCTCTTTAGTTTTAAAGACGTATGCATGAAAAAATGTTATCTGCTCGCGTGCAGTTCTATCCTACCTAAGATCGGACAGCACACAACACCCTGGGCCTGGAAGCCTGTCATTTGCAAAGCGCAGAATGCTTCAAAACATTTATAATTTATATATGTGTGCTTACTCAGCAGAAACTAGGCTGACTAATGCATTCAAATTTGATGCTGCAACACATTGCAAAATATGAAATACGAGTGCAGGTTATGAATACATTTTTATAGGAGCACATCCACTCTTGACAAGGAGATTACAGGAGGAAAAATAAAATCAATAGCGCCATCTATTGGCCAGTCAAGAGGTGTTTTTTTTTCGTGGTTGAGGAACTCGTGGTTAAAAATGTAGTTGTTTGGCTATTCTCGGTGTTTAGCCTTCGTGGTTTAGGAATTCGTGGTTTAGGCAGTAGTTGTTCAATCATACATCCGATTAAAGGGAGCCCCAATCGGGCACTCATTTATAGCATGCCCTGGTGAGAGATTTTGTTTTTGACACTCCCTATGAACATTTTTGACACAGATTTTCTTTTTTCATTTTATCCCAGGAAAGACATTTGTGGTGGATACGCATGAGCTACATCCCAACAGTGAAAAGCCCAGGGACCCACACCTATGAGGTTTTCCGGCGGGGCAGGACTCTTGGCGTTTGTGTGACAACAGAGCTACCCCTTTTCATGTGAGGTCTCTCGTGAGACACTTATCCTCTTGTACTGGGATGGAGTTACTGACATACTAAAATATTCGTGTCGGGAAAAGGAGCAGCTATCTGCCCTATTTTATAATACCAGTATAGGTAAATCCCCAGTATTGTTTCCTGGTTTAAGGAGGATTTTCCTTTGCCCTGAAGAAAGTCCAGCACCCTATCAGGGCATAAACGGACTGAAACATGTTGGCAGTAGGGTCTTAGGACCATAATACCCTGATTGACCCTATCATTTCCACTTTTAATATCCCTGACAGATCCAAGAATAAAGGGAAACTGCGACCTGCCCGTGGATTTTTAATCTTTAACTCCCCCTGACCAATCTTTTCATTAAGAGCTCCCTGGAATATGGTTGAGCCCACCCTGACTTTTGGGCGTCAGGATGACCCGATGATAAAGCATGACACCACTAGTGTGTGTGAGGGTAAATAAAATAAAAGGAATGATTTCCTTCCCCAGTGCCAGCCCACAGCTTCACATAGGGATTCCCCTTGATTGATTTAACAGGGTCGAACTGAAGTAAATTGTGGATATGATTTACGTTCCAGAGGAGTACTTTTTGTGGTTGAGTGTTATCACACAGGAGGGTGTACTCCCTCTAGAGATTTCCTCTTGGCCCTTAGGGTATAGAGGAAGGTTCCTTGCTCTATATACCAATTTGTGCATCCTACATCCCGATAGTCACAGATTTAAGAGTATACAATTGAGTCACCTCTTCTTGAGGAGGCACTCAGGTTTGTAGGTATTCCAGGGTTTAACTAACTTGATGTCATGGCTTTAATCCTATCTGTATTTTCTCCCCCTAGGTATATTAAATGGTATGCAGACAAAATATCGAAAAATAAATATCGATATACAATAATATCGATGTTTAAATATCGAAGGGACATAATATAGAAGGTAAGTAATATCGATAGATATTAATATCGAAATTATTAATATCGACGTTTTAAATATCGATGTTAATAATTTCGATGTTACTAATATCGATTTTTATATTAATTTTTGTATAATATTATGTGTTTATTATGTTTTTAATGTATTTTATGTAATTCAAATAATGTATGTATTTTAGTACTGTAGCGGGTTGTGGGTTTATAGGGGAGTAGGGTGGGAAGTAATTTAATTATATCATATTAATTATTAATTAATAGGAATAATAAATTAATTTAAATTAATTTGTAATTAATGTTAATTAATTGGTAATTAATTTTTATTAATTGATTAATTGATAATTATGGTTTGTAGCGGGTTGTGGGTTTATAGGGGAATAGGGTGGGAAGTAATTTAATTATACTAAATTAATTATTAATTAGTAGGAATTATAAATAGATTTTAATTCATTGGTAATTAATTTTAATTAATTGGAAATTAAATTGTATTAATTGATTAATTGATAATTATGTTCTGTAGCGGGTTGTGGGTTTATAGGGGAATAGGGTGGGAAGTATTTAAATTATACAAAATTAATTATTAAATATTAGGAAATATAACTTAATTTTAATTAATTGGTACATCATTTTAATTAGTTGGTAATTACATTTTATTAAGTAATTAATTGATATTTATGTTCTGTAGCGGGTTGTGTGTTTATAGAGGAGTAGGGTGGGAAGTAATTTAATTATACTAAATTAATTATTAATTATTAGGAAATATAAAATAATTTTAATTAATTGGTAACTAATTTTAATGTATTGGTAATTAATTTTTATTAATTGATTAATTTATAAATATGGTCTGTAGTGGGTTGTGGGTTTATAGAAGAATAGGGTGGGAAGTAATTTAAATGCAATAAAGTAATAATGTTTTTCAATTAATTATTTTGTTAATTATATAATTGTTTATTAATTATTAATTGGTAATTAAATATTATTAAATGGTATTTTTTAATAATATTTATAGTTAAATATTTATTGCTAATCATGTTTTTAATAGGTATGTATTGGTATTTGTAAATTGTTTATATTTATTTAATAGTTACGTGTTTTATTAATTAAAACAGTTTTTTATTTATAAGTATGTTATTTTTACCTCTACGCTATCCAACACTTTCCCTACTGTTGCACTCTTTGGAGTGGGAATAGTAATTTTTACCCCTACGCTATCCAACACTTTCCCTACTGTTGCACTCTCTGGAGTGGGAATAGTAATTTTTACCCCTACGCTATCCAACACTTTCCCTACTGTTGCACTCTCTGGAGTTGGAATAGTAATTTTTACCCCTACGCTATCCAACACTTTCCCTACTGTTGCACTCTCTGGAGTGGGAATACTAATTGTTACCCCTACGCTATACAACACTTTCCCTACTGTTGCACTCTCTGGAGTTGGAATGGTTATTTTTACCTCTACGCTATCCAACGCTTTCCCTACTGTTGCACTCTTTGGAGTGGGAATAGTAATTTTTACCCCTACGCTATCCAACACTTTCCCTACTGTTGCACTCTCTGGAGTGGGAATAGTAATTTTTACCCCTACGCTATCCAACACTTTCCCTACTGTTGCACTCTCTGGAGTTGGAATAGTTATTTTTACCCCTATGCTATCCAACAGTTTCCCTACTGTTGCACTCTCTGGAGTGGAAATAGTAATTGTTACCCCTACGCTATCCAACACTTTCCCTACTGTTGCACTCTCTGGAGTTGGAATAGTAATTGTTACCCCTAAACTATCCAACACTTTCCCTACTGTTGCACTCTCTGGAGTGGGAATAGTAATTGTTACCTCTACGCTATCCAACACTTTCCCTACTGTTGCACTCTCTGGAGTTGGAATAGTAATTGTTATCCCTACGCTATCCAACACTTTCCCTACTGTTGCACCCTCTGGAATTGGAATAGTAATTGTTACCTCTACGCTATCCAACACTTTCCCTACTGTTGCACTCTCAGGAGTTGGAATAGTAATTGTTACCCCTACGCTATCCAACACTTTCCCTACTGTTGCACTCTCTGGAGTTGGAATAGTAATTGTTACCCCTACGCTATCCAACACTTTCCCTACTGTTGCCCTCTCTGGAGTGGGAATAGTAATTGTTACCTCTACGCTATCCAACACTTTCCCTACTGTTGCACTCTCTGGAGTTGGAATAGTAATTGTTATCTCTACGCTATCCAACACCTTCCCTACAGTTGCACCCTCTGGAGTTGGAATAGTAATTGTTACCTCTACGCTATCCAACACTTTCCCTACTGTTGCACTCTCTGGAGTTGGAATAGTAATTGTTACCCGCACGCTATCCAACACTTTCCCTACTGTTGCACTCTCTGGAGTTGGAATAGTAATTGTTACCACTACGCTATCCAACACTTTCCCTACTGTTGCACTCTCTGGAGTGGGAATAGTAATTGTTACCCCTACGCTATCCAACACTTTCCCTACTGTTGCACTCTCTGGAGTTGGAATAGTTATTGTTACCCCCTACGCTATCCAACACTTTCCCTACTGTTGCACTCTCTGGAGTTGGAATAGTAATTGTTACCACTACGCTATCCAACACTTTCCCTACTGTTGCATTCTCTGGAGTGGGAATAGTAATTGTTACCCCTACGCTATCCAACACTTTCCCTACTGTTGCACTCTTTAGAGTGGGAATAGTAATTTTTACCCCTACGCTATCCAACATTTACTTACTTTTTTTAATTTGTTGTACATTTTTATTAATAGTTATTTATATTAATATTTTATGTTTATACATTTATTTGTAATTTATTATATTTTCATTTATTTATAAGTTATTAAAATAATTTGTTAGAGTTATTATTAATGAAGTATATACTATGTATTATATCTTTATTATTATTTGTTTTTATTACATAATTTATTAATTTTAAATATTATAATATATTTTTAACTATGTTTATTATATTTATAAGTATTATTTTATTAATATTACATTTTTATTTTTATTTAAAAAACGATCTTTTTCAAAAAACGATATTTTTGACATCTATATTATTTTTTCGATATTTTTGTACTTATCTTGTTAGGGATAGGATATCGATATTATTGTAATCGATATTTTTGTTGCAATATTTTAGCATGTACATATTTTTGTGTTCGATATTTTGTCATAGATTCATATTGGATGTCAGTGTATTAATTTCTTTATCTGACCCTCCCCAAAGAACAGGACTTAGTGAAGTGGTATCTCCAGGCTTCATTTGTTTCTAATTATCTTTACGGATTGATTCATATCACAGTCCATCTGGCAGTATTGTGAATAATTTGCTAGCCTTGCCAACATTGATATTACAGATCGTTCCGACACAACTGCACTTTTAACCGATCTCGCTTTATTAGGTCTTCACCTCCGTAATAATGGATCCACCCACAGTGGGGGACACACCTTGGATTTAATTTTCACTTCCCTCCCAAAAATTTACTGTCATCCTCCTAAGTATATCCATTGGTCTGATCACAAATTACTAGATTTTTCTTTCCTGCACCCACTTGAACGTATTGCTTACTCTACTACCCAGTCCATTCAACGTAGACCATGGCACAAAATCACCCCTGCCAGATTCATGCAAAACTGGGAAGAACCTGCGCTTTTGAGCTCGGATGACATAGAAACATCTCTCTCTAAATTTAACTCCTCTTTGATATCAGCTATCAATACTCTAGCTCCTCTGAAAACCATCAAACAACCAATCATGGCCAAAAGGGAAATATGGTATACCGAGGCCCTTAAAACAGAAAAACAGAAATGTAGGAAACTAGAGAAGTGTTGGAGACGAACACGTAAGGAGGAAGATAAGGAACAATACCTGGCAGCAATGAATTTATACTATAAAAATATCAAAAAGGCGAGGAAAATCAGCCTTACCTCCCAAATCACCGAGGCAGGCAATTCCACTCGAGAGCTATTTAGAGTCATAAAAACCTTCACCAATCCAGCAATGTGTGAGACCCCAGACATTTTCTCCCAGGATCTATGTAATAGTATCTCCCAGTTTTTTGAAAACAAAATTGAGGGGATATATGAGAAAATCATGCAAGTTGCAGGCCCCCCGAAGAATGTAGTCACGGAAACACCTCCGGTTACTACCTCTGGGAACACTCTACTTGTGATCCCTGAAATAACTCTACAGCAACTGAATATGCTCATTACCAACATGAAGACCGGTTCCCCTAACGACTTGCTCCCTGCTAAGTTGATCCCTTCTTTGACAGAATCCTTAGGACCATCTATCCACAAATTAATAAACCTCTCCCTTGCCGAAGGAAAACTCCCACAAACTTGGAAGGAGGCGGTTGTGAACCCTATCCGTAAAAACACCACTCTACCCTGGTCTGAGCTCTCCAACCTGCGCCCTATCTCCCTCCTCCCTTTTGTTAGCAAGCTGGCTGAGAAACACACTAATACCATCATTTCCAGCTTTATCGAGGCGACAGGGGGCCTGGACCAATCACAATCTGGGTTCAGGCCCAACCACAGCACTGAATCTGCCCTCCTCTCAGTGACTGACAAGATCAAAATGTCACAGGACAGAGGGGGCTCCATGATTTTAGTGCTGTTGGACCTGTCTGCGGCCTTTGATACTGTGTCCCATAACATCCTTCTCAGCCGCTTGCAGGGTGTGGGGATAGGAGGCTTAGCACTATCCTGGTTGGAGAGTTTCCTTTCCGGAAGATCGCAATCAATCAGCATTGGCCCCTACAGGTCCAGCTCGAGGGTGCTTACCAAAGGGGTGCCTCAGGGCTCTTGTCTCAGCCCTACATTATTCAATGTTTATGTGGCCCCCCTTGCTGAGATTGTACGAAAATACGGGTTCACACCAGTCTCCTATGCTGATGACACTCAGCTCCTCTACCCTTTCAGCTCCCTTGGCCCTAAAGTGAAGGAAAACTTTGCGGAAGGTATGAGGGCAGTGTCACATTGGATGGCAGCAAACTGCCTCCAATGCAATGTGACAAAAACGGAGATTATGCTCTTCGGCAAAGCTAATCTCTTGTGGTCTCCCGATTGGTGGCCGCTGGACCTGGGTCCAGCCCCAACATCAAAGCCACATGTCAAAAACTTAGGGGTGAAAATTGATCAAAAACTAACCCTCAAGGACCACGCGAACCACATTGCAGGATTGTGCTTTCACACCATCGGCCTCCTAAGACGAGTCTTCCCATACCTCCCTGATTCCCATAGGAAGACTCTCGTACAAGCTCTGGTCACTAGCCGCCTGGACTACTGCAACGCCCTGCTGACACTTGCTAACGCGGATGCAGTGGGACGCTTGCAGGTAGTCCAGAATACGGCGGCTAGACTGGTCATGAATGCACCACCTAGGACGCCATCCAAGCCCCTACTGGAGGAACTGCATTGGCTTCCTATACGGCAGCGAATTAGTTTTAAAATTTGTTGCACGGTACACAAAAGCCTATATGGAGATAGCCCTAAATATCTCGCACAATCACTTGAGTTGTACCAACCTTGCCGGTCACTTCGCTCCTGCAATCAAGCCCTTTTGAAACCACCAGTCACAAAAAAAGCCAGACAGGGAGATCGTGCATTCTCCTCTATTGGCCCCGCACTATGGAACAAACTCCCCACTGAGCTGAGACTAACTACCAATCACATGTCTTTCAGAAAGTCTCTAAAAACATTACTCTTTCGTGAGGCATTTCAACCGTAAATAACCCCGACCATACCTGCTAACTGTGACACTCTGGCCCTGACGAGCAAAGCGCGGAGATACCCTTACGGGATTGATTCCTGCGCGATATAAGAATTTAAATTAAATAAACACTTGGAATTACACTCACCTGCCACTCTGGCACTTACAAACTCCCAATATAACTCTACTACTACTCTCATTCCCTTTTTCTGATTTTGGCTCTTGAAGTAGCTTTACTACAAACAGCCCCTTTCTCCCCTGAGCAGGCTCCTACGTTTCATGTGTGGAATCGTTCGGTAATGGATAATGACCCACTAGCTCAGACCATATATTCCAACAAACTAGATTTGACACAGGACTACTGCATACCAAGTCTCATTTACCTGGTCGTCGTTGCAACCTAATTTGACAGAGTGGCATGCCACAGGTACACCACAGCTCCAGGTCCAAACAAACTGCATGTAAGTACTGCATGCTAAATTGAATGTTGTCACTCTCTGCTGATAGAATGTTGTCACTGTTGTTGCATCCACGAAAATGCATTTTTATACAAATTGTGCATTTGATATATAGAGCAGCAATTAAGAGGCTCATTACGATGTCAAGCGGGAGAAACTGTTGTGGTCGGGGAACCGATCGACCTTCGGTCAGCGCTCCAAACACCGCTATTACAATGTGACTGCACATGTTGTGGTCATATACTCCCATATCTCTATGGAAGCGTGTGCTGAGGCCACTATGGGAGCTTGTGCTGCTGCCCTAAACTGGGCACAGCACAAGCTACCATACAGAAATGGGAGATCCTATTAATCTCTGTGACGCAGTGCAGTGATTAACAGGGGGGCACCATAGGAATAACCGGCCGGTTTCACTTTCAACCGCTGGCATTGTAATGCAGTGGTCGAAAGTGAAACCTATGATGTCCGCCCGACATCATAATAGGTCTCTAAGTGTCAGAGTGCTTAATATGGGCTACAAAGGTAGAGCAGAAATTGGGAATATTTCAAAGAAACATATATCTTATCAGATCTATTTACATATTCTGATGAACATCAGCAGGAGGCCTAATTTTTTGACTGAATTATGGCTTGGGGAAGTGTCCATGCCAGACATAATTCTAGCTCTTCCACGAGGTTATGCCATTGCTAGGTGTGATCGTCAAAATAAAGTGGGCATCGGGGTGGACAGAATTTATAAACCTTGAGCTGTATATTTACTCCTCTTGATTCCAGGTTGAGGGTCTTTTTTTCCATAGACCTCTCGCCCATCTCACAGGAATATTGAACTATCATCCTCCTGGCTCGGCCACTCAGTTTCTACAGGCTCTACCAGATATTCTGGCTGAACAGATCCTACAGGAGGCTAATTTCACCTACCTGGGTGATTGAAATCTGCACTTTGATGACACTAGTTGGGAAAATGCAAGGGACCTATTGCAGGATCTATCTGCCATTCAAAATTACACAGTTAGTGAAGAATCCAACACATACAAATCTTTACCCAATTTCCACAAATCTATTGAACATGAGTACAGAAATTCCTCTTCCGAGGTGTTGGTCAGGCCATTATATTGTCCCCCTCTTCCTTACTAGGGAATGGAGCAAGAGCTCACCATCCCAATTGCCAAGACTAGGTCGCTGCTTGTCTAAATTGATCTCTGCCAGCTGGGACAGTATCCTTTTAGATCCAGAACCGGAAGAAAAGGTGTGAAATATCAGAGATGTCCACATGTTTGATAAATGGATCTCAAGTCTTGCATGATAAGCTCATACCTATGAGAATTCATAAAATTGGTCAATTGCAGAGACGGGCTCCTTTGTTTGATATGCAATTAGTGGAACTTAAAAAAAATGCAAAAGGATGGAAAGGTAGTAGAGGAAAAACTAAGAATCGATTAGCAAACTCAGCTATAAGGAAATAGTAAAAAATATATCACTGCATTACACTGGAAGCTCGCTCTATCTACCTTTCTACGAAAATTGATAATGCTTCCAACTCAGCAATAGAGCTTTTTGAAATAGTCAACTCTTTCATGAATCCTACCAAAAAGTACACTAATCTCTCCCTCTCTATGTGACTCCTGCTGTAATATGCTGTACAATTATTTTGTGGAAAAAGTCAACAATATTTATTTCACCTTTACAGAGAAAGTACAGCATGGTAAGTCCTTTCAAGACTTCTCAGGACAACATTTTCAATGAGGAGGTATTGGCTTTTATTTCCCAGGTTAGGAAGGAAGGTATAGAAGGGCTGATGAAGACAGTGAAATCTGGTTCTCCGTTGGATCCAGCTCCTCCTGCTGCACTCATGCAAGGGTAAAATGTAATCTACCCTGTTTTTGTATTCATTTTCAATTTTTCAGTTCAGAGCCGCATGGTGCTGCCTGCCTGGAAACATGCGGTTGTGAGACCTTTGTTAAAGAAACCTTTGTTAGACCCTGCATTAGCAGAAAACTATAGGCCAATATCCCAGCTTCCAAGTATAAGTAAAGTATTAGAATAATTTGTTAATAGACACCTGTCGTCATTTCTGAAAAATAGGATACTTCATCTCACTCAAACAGGATTCATCCAGGATATATACAGAAACAGCACTTTTAGCTGTTATGGAAGAGCTGAAAAATGTTCTTGGCCAAGGTGGATCTGCTGCAGTAATACTATTAGATCTCAGTGATGCCTTTGATACTGTATCTCACCTATCTGATTACACAAATCTGAAGAGGCTGGGGTAACTATTCTAGCCTTGAAATGGCTTGGCTCTTTTCTTAATGGCAGAAGTTCCCAGGTCTATGAATGCCTTTCTATTCAGAATCATACCCCCTAAAGTGTGGGGAGCCCCAAGGGTCCTCACTAAGCCCTAATCTATTCAGTCTGTATGTCAGCCCTTTAACAGAAATTTGTACTCACATGGATTTTCAAGGGCATCATATGCAGACGGCACACAGATTGTCATCTCGCTCACCCCTGAGACAGCAACACTTTCTAATCGACTGACGTCTCCCTAAATGAGATAGCAGAATAGATGTCAACCAGTTGCCTAAAACTGAATGGAGATAAAACGTGGGTAGTAGTAGTCAGAAACTACCCTTATCGTTGGGCTGAGTTGCGCTGGCCAGACTCTCTAAGCGATCCTCCTACTCCCAAAGCAGCTGTAAAAAGTCTGGGGCTATGGATTGAGAGCAAGCTCACCCTGGAGATTCAGGCTACGGAGCTAGCAGCTACTTGTTTTGGTCTACTGAGGACACTCAGGAAAATGTTGGTAGTGCCACCCCCTTCTCTGCGGACAGTGGTGATGCAAGGATTGCGGCTATCACAAGTGGATTGTGGAAACTCGCTTTACCTTGGTAGTCCTCAGTGTGTTATATAAGACTACAAATGGTACAAAATGCAGCCGCTCTGATATTGTTGAAAATACCTAAACTTAACTCGGTTTCTGTTGCATTAGTCTCTCGGAATTGGTTGCCTGTTCATAACCAAACGGAGAGAAAGAGACGGAGAAAGACGACGAGAGGCAGAAGGAAAGATCTGCCTTAGAGGACAGTGAAGTGAGCGAAGGAGCCCAAGCAGATGAAGAGACAGTGGTGAGAGCGACCCCAGCTGGGGAGAAGGAGAAGAGTGCACCTACGGACGTGAGGAATCTTCCCAGTGAAAGTAACAGGGAGGAACTCACCCCGGTAAGACGAACACGTGCCGGGAGGACAGTCACCCTGCCCTCTCGGTTCAGAGACTATGATATGAGTGACTATTGACTAGGGACAAGTGTTTCTTGTTATTTGGAAAAGAAGGAGATATGTAGTGTTGCGCTCTAGCCTCCGGCGCACGGCGTGATGACGTGCCGCGTCGGGGCAAGAGCGGAACATTGGCGCAGGCGCGCGAGGCTAGGCAAAGCGCGCGAAGCGGCAGTAACGGCAGAAGCGACCGGAGCTGGGGAGAGTTAGACGCTCGGCGCTCTGTTGATAGCGGAGTTGTAACGTTGAAATACATAAGCGTTTGTACCTACAAAGCATCCTGTTCTCTGTGGGGGGGTGAAGAAAAGAGCATCATTACAATCAGGAGATTGATATTAGCATTTACTTCTATTTTAAAGCAGTGTGTAGAACAGGAAGTGGTGATGTAACCAGCCGCAGCCCAACCAGTTTAGAGCATTGGAGCCGGGTGGGGGGATTTCCACAGACGATGACGAGGGAACGTTTATTATTTATTTAATTTCCCCTTGAGGTCGTCTGTCGAATCCTCCTCCCCCCAACCTGGCCCTACCGTACTTACCTGCACGGTAAACGTAGTCACTTTTACCGACTTCTGGGTAAGCAATGTCCATGTTTGAGGAACTATTTTTGTCAGGTAGGGAATAAATTCTGTGGAGCAGAAAACTTCTTGCTTTTTAAGGACTGTATCGAGGGAAGACCTGAACTCGGAGTAATGCTGATTACCAGTAACAGTGGCGGCTGGCAACTTTTGAAAGAGGTGAGGCATAAAAGTCATCTTTCAATTTCACAGAGTGTGACAAGCAAGTGGCTCCAATGGAAAAAATGAGGTTTCAGGCTCGAGGTCAATATTTACACGTTCATTATGCAGGCAAAGTTATGCTGAAGATCTTTACATTACCATAAACCCACAGCATAACTCAGACATTTTGGGAAGAGCAATATTGAACAGCTTTTCAGATAAATGATGGATAACTTTTACACCTTTATCATAATTGTCCCATTTACTGCATGCCTAGGATAGTGTCCTTCCACTTGCATAGTCATTGCATACCCGTATCGAGTATATTGGGAGCAGCTTGTCCATACTTTTATACTTTAAAAGCTGGTGTAATTATTAAAGGAAACAGTTTGTTTTAAATCTTAACCACATAGACTAATGTTTATGAATTAAAATGCCCATAGCATCAGACTGAAATGCGAAAAGACTTTCCTTACCTCTCAAATGAGCACTTTCTGTTGACTCTGCTGTAGAGTTCCACAAGAATCTTGTTTCTTTCAGCAGTGTGCACATTATTTATGGTTCTTGGCATGAAATGCTGTAGCTATACAAGAAACGTGCAGCCCAGGCTTCCAGCGCTAGGAAGGCCTGTCAAACATGATTTTTATATATTCACTTTAAAACTTAAATGCTAAATGAAGACTGGTTTATTTTTAAGGAGGGTGGCAGATCAAAGTAATGGGTCAGTACCCCTCTGCCCCTTAGGAGGAACCGCCTCTGATCAGTAAGTAACCGAGCCATTCTCCCAGGAATGCTGCCGTGAGCACCAGTCTGGATGCTCCCTCCAGCCAGGTATCTTGGATGGCCAGCATACCCTAGCCACTGAATGAGTAGTGATTAAAGGGAGAAACAGCCTTTGTAATAAGTTTTAAAAACGACTGACTTAAACAACGAATCCTGAACAACAACGACATCCATAACCACGACATTCCTAACTACGACTTACTCGAACAACGACTTCGCTTAACCACGAAAAAAAGACATTGTGACTGGCCAGTAGATGGCAGTGTTGTAATTAAAATGACAAGTCTCTTAATGTGTTGCACCTTGATTGATTAAATTTATGTAATGTATATGCTGAATAGGGATTTATAACAGCATATTAATATTTTGACTATATGAATTGTTAAGTCTTATAATGAAAGCGAAAAAAAATATATACTACTAGATCCCAAGCATTTAACATTTTGTTTGCTGTCTGACTGAATTTTAAAAGATAAATGCATTTTTTTCTGTAAAAAAATAACTTTGTTTTCAGATCCATTTGTTGTCTAATCAACGGAAAACTCGCCGGGGGCATTAAATGAATTTGTGAAAACCATGCTAGTAATTCAAATGTAACAGACTAAGGCTGCTGTTCTCTTTAGTTTTAAAGACGTATGCATGAAAAAATGTTATCTGCTCGCGTGCAGTTCTATCCTACCTAAGATCGGAGAGCACACAACACCCTGGGCCTGGAAGCGTGTCATTTGCAAAGCGCAGAATGCTTCAAAACATTTATAATTTATATATGAGTGTGCTTACTCAGCAGAAACTAGGCTGACTAATGCATTCAAATGTGATGCTGCAACACATTGCAAAATATGAAATACGAGTGCAAGTTATGAATACATTTTTATAGGAGCACATCCACTCTTGACAAGGAGATTATAGGAGGAAAAATAAAATCAATAGCGCCATCTATTGGCCAGTCAAGAGGTGTTTTTTTTTCGTGGTTGAGGAACTCGTGGTTAAAAATGTAGTTGTTTGGCTATTCTCGGTGTTTAGCCTTCGTGGTTTAGGAATTCGTGGTTTAGGCAGTAGTTGTTCAATCATACATCCGATTAAAGGGAGCCCCAATCGGGCACTCATTTATAGCATGCCCTGGTGAGAGATTTTCTTTTTGACACTCCCTATGAACATTTTTGACACAGATTTTCTTTTTTCATTTTATCCCAGGAAAGACATTTGTGGTGGATACGCATGAGCTACATCCCGATAGTGAAAAGCCCAGGGACCCACACCTATGAGGTTTTCCGGTGGGGCAGGACTCTTGGCGTTTGTGTGACAACAGAGCTACCCCTTTTCATGTAAGGTCTCTCGTGAGACACTTATCCTCTTGTACTGGGATGGAGTTACTGACATACTAAAATATTCGTGTCGGGAAAAGGAGCAGCTATCTGCCCTATTTTATAATACCAGTATAGGTAAATCCCCAGTATTGTTTCCTGGTTTACGGAGGATTTTCCTTTGCCCTGAAGAAAGTCCAGCATCCTATCAGGGCATAAACGGACTGAAACATGTTGGCAGTAGGGTCTTAGGACCATAATACCCTGATTGACCCTATCATTTCCACTTTTAATATCCCTGACAGATCCAAGAATAAAGGGAAACTGCGACCTGCCCGTGGATTTTTAATCTTTAACTCCCCCTGACCAATCTTTTCATTAAGAGCTCCCTGGAATATGGTTGAGCCCACCCTGACTTTTGGGCGTCAGGATGACCCGATGATGAAGCATGACACCACTAGTGTGTGTGAGGGTAAATAAAATAAAAGGAATGATTTCCTTCCCCAGTGCCCGCCCACAGCTTCACATAGGGATTCCCCTTGATTGATTTAACAGGGTCGAACTGAAGTAAATTGTGGATATGATTTACGTTCCAGAGGAGTACTTTTTTATTGGTTGAGTGTTATCACAAGGGAGGGTGTACTCCTTCTAGAGATTTCCTCTTGGCCCTTAGGGTATAGAGGAAGGTTCCTTGCTCTATATACCAATTTGTGCATCCTACATCCCGATAGTCACAGATTTAAGAGTATACAATTGAGTCACCTCTTCTTGAGGAGGCACTCAGGTTTGTAGGTATTCCAGAGTTTAACTAACTTGATGTCATGGCTTTAATCCTATCTGTATTTTCTCCCCCTAGGTATAATAAATGGTATGCAGACAAAATATCAAAATTTAAATATCGATATACAATAATATCGATGTTTAAATATCGAAGGGACATAATATAGAAGGTAAGTAATATCGATAGATATTAATATCGAAATTATTAATATCGAAGTTTTAAATATCGATGTTAGTAATATCGATGTTAATAATTTCGATGTTACTAATATCGATTTTTATATTAATTTTTGTATAATATTATGTGTTTATTATGTTTTTAATGTATTTTATGTAATTTAATTAATGTATGTATTTTAGTGCTGTAGCGGGTTGTGGGTTTATAGGGGAGTAGGGTGGGAAGTAATTTAATTATATCATATTAATTATTAATCAATAGGAATAATAAATTAATTTTAATTAATTTGTAATTAATTTTAATTAATTGGTAATTAATTTTTATTAATTGATTAATTGATAATTATGTTCTGTAGCGGGTTGTGGGTTTATAGGGGAATAGGGTGGGAAGTAATTTAATTATACTAAATTAATTATTAATTAGTAGGAATTATAAATAGATTTTAATTCATTGGTAATTAATTTTAATTAATTGGAAATTAAATTGTATTAATTGATTAATTGATAATTATGTTCTGTAGCGGGTTGTGGGTTTATAGGGGAATAGGGTGGGAAGTATTTAAATTATACAAAATTAATTATTAAATATTAGGAAATATAACTTAATTTTAATTAATTGGTACATCATGTTAATTAGTTGGTAATTACATTTTATTAATTAATTAATTGATATTTATGTTCTGTAGCGGGTTGTGTGTTTATAGGGGAGTAGGGTGGGAAGTAATTTAATTATACTAAATTAATTATTAATTATTAAGAAATATAAAATAATTTTAATTAATTGGTAATTAATTTTAATTTATTGGTAATTAATTTTTATTAATTGATTAATTTATAAATATGGTCTGTAGTGGGTTGTGGGTTTATAGAAGAATAGGGTGGGAAGTAATTTAAATGCAATAAAGTAATAATGTTTTTCAATTAATTATTTTGTTAATTATATAATTGGTTATTAATTATTAATTGGTAATTAAATATTATTAAATGGTATTTTTTAATAATATTTATAGTTAAATATTTATTGCTAATCATGTTTTTAATAAGTATGTATTGGTATTTGTAAATTGTTTATATTTATTTAATAGTTACGTGTTTTATTAATTAAAAACTGTTTTTTATTTATAAGTATGTTATTTTTACCTCTACGCTATCCAACACTTTCCCTACTGTTGCACTCTTTGGAGTGGGAATAGTAATTTTTACCCCTACGCTATCCAACACTTTCCCTACTGTTGCACTCTCTGGAGTGGGAATAGTCATTTTTACCCCTACGCTATCCAACACTTTCCCTACTGTTGCACTCTCTGGAGTTGGAATAGTAATTTTTACCCCTACGCTATCCAACACTTTCCCTACTGTTGCACTCTCTGGAGTGGGAATACTAATTGTTACCCCTACGCTATCCAACACTTTCCCTACTGTTGCACTCTCTGGAGTTGGAATGGGTATTTTTACCTCTACGCTATCCAACACTTTCCCTACTGTTGCACTCTTTGGAGTGGGAATAGTAATTTTTACCCCTACGCTATCCAACACTTTCCCTACTGTTGCACTCTCTGGAGTGGGAATAGTAATTTTTACCCCTACGCTATCCAACACTTTCCCTACTGTTGCACTCTCTGGAGTTGGAATAGTTATTTTTACCCCTATGCTATCCAACAGTTTCCCTACTGTTGCAATCTCTGGAGTGGAAATAGTAATTGTTACCCCTACGCTATCCAACACTTTCCCTACTGTTGCACTCTCTGGAGTTGGAATAGTAATTGTTACCCCTAAACTATCCAACACTTTCCCTACTGTTGCACTCTCTGGAGTGGGAATAGTAATTGTTACCTCTACGCTATCCAACACTTTCACTACTGTTGCACTCTCTGGAGTTGGAATAGTAATTGTTATCCCTACACTATCCAACACTTTCCCTATTGTTGCACCCTCTGGAGTTGGAATAGTAATTGTTACCTCTACGCTATCCAACACTTTCCCTACTGTTGCACTCTCAGGAGTTGGAATAGTAATTGTTACCCCTACGCTATCCAACACTTTCCCTACTGTTGCACTCTCTGGAGTTGGAATAGTAATTGTTACCCCTACGCTACCCAACACTTTCCCTACTGTTGCCCTCTCTGGAGTGGGAATAGTAATTGTTACCTCTACGCTATCCAACACTTTCCCTACTGTTGCACTCTCTGGAGTTGGAATAGTAATTGTTATCTCTACGCTATCCAACACTTTCCCTACTGTTGCACCCTCTGGAGTTGGAATAGTAATTGTTACCTCTACGCTATCCAACACTTTCCCTACTGTTGCACTCTCTGGAGTTGGAATAGTAATTGTTACCCGTACGCTATCCAACATTTTCCCTACTGTTGCAATCTCTGGAGTTGGAATAGTAATTGTTACCACTATGCTATCCAACACTTTCCCTACTGTTGCACTCTCTGGAGTGTGAATAGTAATTGTTACCCCTACGCTATCCAACACTTTCCCTACTGTTGCACTCTCTGGAGTTGGAATAGTTATTGTTACCCCTACGCTATCCAACACTTTCCCTACTGTTGCACTCTCTGGAGTTGGAATAGTAATTGTTACCCCTACGCTACCCAACACTTTCCCTACTGTTGCCCTCTCTGGAGTGGGAATAGTAATTGTTACCTCTACGCTATCCAACACTTTCCCTACTGTTGCACTCTCTGGAGTTGGAATAGTAATTGTTATCTCTACGCTATCCAACACTTTCCCTACTGTTGCACCCTCTGGAGTTGGAATAGTAATTGTTACCTCTACGCTATCCAACACTTTCCCTACTGTTGCACTCTCTGGAGTTGGAATAGTAATTGTTACCCGTACGCTATCCAACATTTTCCCTACTGTTGCAATCTCTGGAGTTGGAATAGTAATTGTTACCACTACGCTATCCAACACTTTCCCTACTGTTGCACTCTCTGGAGTTGGAATAGTAATTGTTACCACTACGCTATCCAACACTTTCCCTACTGTTGCATTCTCTGGAGTGGGAATAGTAATTGTTACCCCTACGCTATCCAACACTTTCCCTACTGTTGCACTCTTTAGAGTGGGAATAGTAATTTTTACCCCTACGCTATCCAACATTTACTTACTTTTTTTAATTTGTTGTACATTTTTATTAATAGTTATTTATATTAATATTTTATGTTTATACATTTATTTGTAATTTATTATATTTTCATTTATTTATAAGTTATTAAAATAATTTGTTAGAGTTATTAATAATGAAGTATATACTATGTATTATATCTTTATTATTATTTGTTTTCATTACATAATTTATTAATTTTAAATATTATAATATATTTTAACTATGTTTATTATATTTATAAGTATTATTTTATTAATATTACAATTTTATTTTTATTTTAAAAACGATATTTTTCAAAAAACGATATTTTTGACATCTATATTATTTTTTCGATATTTTTGTACTTATCTTGTTAGGGATAGGATATCGATATTATTGTAATCGATATTTTTGTTGCAATATTTTAGCATGTAGATATTTTTGAGTTCGATATTTTGTCATAGATTCATATTGGATGTCAGTGTATTAATTTATTTATCTGACCCTCCCCAAAGAACAGGACTTAGTGAAGTGGTATCTCCAGGCTTCATTTGTTTCTAATTATCTTTACGGATTGATTCATATCACAGTCCATCTGGCAGTATTGTGAATAATTTGCTAGCATTGCCAACACTTGGAATTACACTCACCTGCCACTCTGGCACTTAGAAACTCCCAATATAACTCTACTACTACTCTCATTCCCTTTTTCTGATTTTGGCTCTTGAAGTAGCTTTACTACAAACAGCCCCTTTCTCCCCTGAGCAGGCTCCTACGTTTCATGTGTGGAATCGTTCGGTAATGGATAATGAACCCACTAGCTCAGACCATATATTCCAACAAACTAGATTTGACACAGGACTACTGCATACCATGTCTCATTTACCTGGTCGTGGTTGCAACCTAATTTGACAGAGTGGCATGCCACAGGTACACCACAGCTCCAGGTCCAAACAAACTGCATGTAAGTACTGCATGCTAAATTGAATGTTGTCACTCTCTGCTGATAGAATGTTGTCACTGTTGTTGCATCCACGAAAATGCATTTTTATACAAAGTGTGCATTTGATATATAGAGCAGCAATTAAGAGGCTCATTACGATGTCAAGTGGGAGAAACTGTTGTGGTCGGGGAACCGATCGACCTTCGGTCAGCGCTCCAAACACCGCTATTACAATGTGACTGCACATGTTGTGGTCATATACTCCCTTATCTCTATGGAAGCGTGTGCTGAGGCCACTATGGGAGCTTGTGCTGCTGCCCTAAACTGGGCACAGCACAAGCTACCATACAGAAATGGGAGATCCTATTAATCTCTGTGACGCAGTGCAGTGATTAACAGGGGGGCACCATAGGAATAACCGTCCGGTTTCACTTTCAACCGCTGGCATTGTAATGCAGTGGTCGAAAGTGAAACCTATGATGTCCGCCCGACATCATAATAGGTCTCTAAGTGTCAGAGTGCTTAATATGGGCTACAAAGGTAGAGCAGAAATTGGGAATATTTCAAAGAAACATATATCTTATTAGATCTATTTACATATTCTGATGAACATCAGCAGGATGCCTAATTTTTGACTGAATTATGGCTTGGGGAAGTGTCCATGCCAGACATAATTCTAGCTCTTCCACGAGGATATGTCATTGCTAGGTGTGATCGTCAAAATAAAGTGGGCATCGGGGTGGACAGAATTTATAAACCTTGAGCTGTATATTTACTCCTCTTGATTCCAGGTTGAGGGTCTTTTTTTCCATAGACCTCTTGCCCATCTCACAGGAATATTGAACTATCATCCTCCTGGCTCGGCCACTCAGTTTCTACAGGCTCTACCAGATATTCTGGCTGAACAGATCCTACAGGAGGCTAATTTCACCTACCTGGGTGATTGAAATCTGCACTTTGATGACACTAGTTGGGAAAATGCAAGGGACCTATTGCAGGATCTATCTGCCATTCAAAATTACACAGTTAGTGAAGAATCCAACACATACAAATCTTTACCCAATTTCCACAAATCTATTGAACATGAGTACAGAAATTCCTCTTCCGAGGTGTTGGTCAGGCCATTATATTGTCCCCCTCTTCCTTACTAGGGAATGGAGCAAGAGCTCACCATCCCAATTGCCAAGACTAGGTCGCTGCTTGTCTAAATTGATCTCTGCCAGCTGGGACAGTATCCTTTTAGATCCAGAACCGGAAGAAAAGGCGTGAAATATCAGAGATGTCCACATGTTTGATAAATGGATCTCAAGTCTTCCATGATAAGCTCATACCTATGAGAATTCTTAAAAGTGGTCAATTGCAGGGACGGGCTCCTTAGTTTGATATGCAATTAGTGGAACTTAAAAAAAATGCAAAAGGATGGAAAGGTAGTAGAGGAAAAACTAAGAATCGATTAGCAAACTCAGCTATAAGGAAATAGTAAAAAATATATCACTGCATTACACTGGAAGCTCGCTCTATCTACCTTTCTACGAAAATTGATAATGCTTCCAACTCAGCAATAGAGCTTTTTCAAATGGTCAACTCTTTCATGAATCCTACCAAAATGTACACTAATCTCTCCCTCTCTATGTGACTCCTGCTGTAATATGCTGTACAATTATTTTGTGGAAAAAGTCAACAATATTTATTTCACCTTTACAGAGAAAGTACAGCATGGTAAGTCCTTTCAAGACTTCTCAGGACAACATTTTCAATGAGGAGGTATTGGCTTTTATTTCCCAGGTTAGGAAGGAAGGTATAGAAGGGCTGATGAAGACAGTGAAATCTGGTTCTCCGTTGGATCCAGCTCTTCCTGCTGCACTCATGCAAGGGTAAAATGTAATCTACCCTGTTTTTGTATTCATTTTCAATTTTTCAGTTCAGAGCCGCATGGTGCTGCCTGCCTGGAAACATGCGGTTGTTAGACCTTTGTTAAAGAAACCTTTGCTAGACCCTGCATTAGCAGAAAACTATAGGCCAATATCCCAGCTTCCAAGTGTAAGTAAAGTATTAGAATAATTTGTTAATAGACACATGTCGTCATTTCTGAAAAATGGGATACTTTATCTCACTCAAACAGGATTCATCCAGGATATATACAGAAACAGCACTTTTAGCTGTTATGGAAGAGCTGAAAAATGTTCTTGGCCAAGGTGGATCTGCTGCAGTAATACTATTAGATCTCAGTGATGCCTTTGATACTGTATCTCACCTATCTGATTACACAAATTTGAAGAGGCTGGGGTAACTATTCTAGCCTTGAAATGGCTTGGCTCTTTTCTTAATGGCAGAAGTTCCCAGGTCTATGAATGCCTTTCTATTCAGAATCATACCCCCTAAAGTGTGGGGAGCCCCAAGGGTCCTCACTAAACCCTAATCTATTCAGTCTGTATGTCAGCCCTTTAACAGAAATTTGTACTCAGATGGATTTTCAAGGGCATCATATGCAGACGGCACACAGATTGTCATCTCGCTCACCCCTGAGACAGCAACACTTTCTAATCGACTGACGTCTCCCTAAATGAGATAGCAGAATAGATGTCAACCAGTTGCCTAAAAGTGAATGGAGATAAAACGTGGGTAGTAGTAGTCAGAAACTACCCTAATCGTTGGGCTGAGTTGCGCTGGCCAGACTCTCTAAGCGATCCTCCTACTCCTAAAGCAGCTGTAAAAAGTCTGGGGCTATGGATTGAGAGCAAGCTCACCCTGGAGATTCAGGCTACGGAGCTAGCAGCTACTTGTTTTGGTCTACTGAGGACACTCAGGAAAATGTTGGTAGTGCCACCCCCTTCTCTGCGGACAGTGGTGATGCAAGGATTGCGGCTATCACAAGTGGATTGTGGAAACTCGCTTTACCTTGGTAGTCCTCAGTGTGTTATATAAGACTACAAATGGTACAAAATGCAGCCGCTCTGATATTGTTGAAAATACCTAAACTTAACTCGGTTTCTGTTGCATTAGTCTCTCGGAATTGGTTGCCTGTTCATAAGAGGATATGGTTTAAGGTTCTCTGCATGGGTCACCTGGTTTTACATACATAACAAGGGCCACAGCTTTTACATCACTTGGTCTGTCCTTATCTCTCCAAGAGAACATTACGTTCCTCTGCTTTATGGTTACTAAAAGTTCCCAAGATCAACAAATCTAGCAATGGAAGAAGTTCTTTTGCTTATTCTGTTCCCAAATTATGGAACACATTGCCTACAGCATTGAGAAATCGAAGGATGAACTAAGTTTCAGGAAGCAGTTGAAGACCTTGTTGTTCACTTAACTTGCTGAGGAGACTGCTTCTGTTATGATGTGAGTGCTGAGAGGCATGTTGGGTAGCCATGCGCTTTAGAAATGCCAAGAATGGAATTGAATTGAGCGAGGTTTTATTGATAGAATCTGCAGTTTATGCTGATCAGATGAGTATGCTTTTTATTATTAGCATTACCGTTTTTGCTGAGTACTTCATATTTGGAAGGTAAACAAAACTCTGAAAACTGCAGACCACGGGGTTATTTCGCTGAATTCAGCAGAATGAGGGGCTGGTTGTTGTGACTATCCTGAAATTCATTTAATTTGAAATGACTTGATTTGTACTAAAAGTAATACAGGTTGTTGAGGTAATGCCTGAAACAACGAAAGAAGGGGGAAACGGCCATTACAACGAAGCCGTTTCCACGAAATCGTTAACCACGCATGCAGTACAACGCATGCGTGGTTACCACGAAAACCTTTACCACGCATACCTTTACTACGAGGTTTGTAGTAAAGGTATATGTGGTAAAGGTAAAAAGTAAAAAAAGGGGGGCTTGAGGGGGTCTCCCCCCCCCCAAAAAAACTCACCTGATGTCACGTCGGGTTATGTATTTAATCAGCGTCGTTTAAGAGAAATCGGAAAATAAACTTCCGCTTTCTCTTAACGACGTATGACGTCACCACGCAAGCAATCGAGGTAAATGTTATGCGTGGTAAACGAATTCCGTTGTAACGCATGCGTGGTAAAGGCATGCGTTACAACGGAATTCGTTGTAACGTCATAGATTCGAAAGAAGGAAGGTGGTTAAAACAGAGCCGGAGGTGAGAGACAAACTGAGCTGGGAAATAGTGAGCTCTTGGTAGAGAAAACAGAAAGAGAAAGAAATCTGTTGAATGGAACACAGTAGCAGCAACTGGGGTGAGTAATGAAGCTGTTTATTCAAACGGATATATATGTTTTAAACTCAAAGCTAGTAGAAAACTGTCTCTGTAATTGGTAACATCTACCACTGCACTTGACGGAGTATGTTAGGTGCAAGAGTTGTTGTTATAAACGAGCAGAACCTAACATCTGTATCTAGGTTAAAAGCGTTATTGCTCACAAATGCTATTAAAGAAACTGCCTACCCAGCAGTCAATGCTTAATTTGAGCGACACAATCACTATCTACACTCATGTTTGGGGACTGGCACTTATTTTGCCACATCAGATATATACAGAGTGCAAGAGAGGGAAAAACGCACAGATGGCAAAACCGTTGCAAAGGGAAAAAGCGGGAACCTGCATGAGCAAGACAAAAGGGGCAGGGAGTGTCTGATAGTGGATTAAAGACTATCAACCTTCATATTTGGTGCACCAGCATTTAGGTGCACCGTCCGCCTGCGTTTGAGCAGAGCTACGGGCACCGGCACTCTTTCTTTCCCAAATGAAGCACTGCCTGCAGTAAGGAAAGTAAAAATCTATTTTAATTAAATGCACTGTGAACGCTTTCCAATAACAATAATGTCATCTATTCGAAAGAACTTGGATGTAATACTCATGACATTAACTGTTGTATTCATAATTAACCTGCTTCTGCAGGTTTACTTTTCCATTAATATTTAATTTTAAATATTAATTCTACTGTTAGGTGTAGTCATGTTGAAAAATATTCAATATGTGGGTATATCGATGCTGCTCACTTCAATGCTTCTACTTACTTGCATAAATGGAGGCAGTCGCTATGATAAGAGTATCATTTATATTTTTGGTGAGCATGCACTAAATGTTAGGGATGGGCGCTCCTTGGAATTCTGCGGAATTCCGCCAGCAGGTGGAAATAGGCATCTTGCGCTGCAGTTTAGCACCAGTAGTACGAGCAGCACTGAAAAATTAACACGAACAGCACCATGCGGTGTGCAGGTGCCATTCGAGTTGATTTCACTGCTGCTCGAGTAAAATATCTACTCAAGAGGCAGCAAATCTACCCGAGACGCAGCCATCAAACTGCAACCGCCCTTTTAGAAAATGAGCTAGGGTAAGCCAAATCTCACTCTCAAGCCTGGTTGCATTTCTGGAGCCTCGCAGAAACAATTCTGCGATGTGTTGATTGATGGAATTTGGCCGGGACCCGGCGTTACAAGAGTAAAGCGGAGTTGCGAAATTCTGACAATTCCATAGGCTCCTACTAAACGGATGTGCATGGGCATAATTTACCTCCTCCCCCCGGTCTCTGTGGCGCGGGGTGGCGTTCAGGCCAAGCCAATGAATATGAGATATTTGTGACTCAGGGACATCTCACTACATTCTGCAAGGGTGCCCCATCATTTTACGTTACAACACTGTGTATGAGTAAACCACTTAGCCTCAAAGTACATTTTACGGTCGGCATATTCTCAGAAACATTTTCAGCTGAGAAAGTGAGAGATTTTCTCCTATTTACACCCACAGTGTGAAGATGCATAAACTGGACTGTACCAGATGGAGTGTAGAAGTGGGTTGCTGTTGTTGGTAAATATGCTCCCAGAAGCCATATGTGTGTAGATAGATGCTAGACTGGTACGATCTCACATGGGTGCAGGAAAATTATGTTTTTTAGATCCGGACTTGACAGCATAATCTGCAAACCTTACGTATAGGACATGTTTCTACCAGTGGTCGAAGTGGGGGGAAAAAGTAGGGGAACTGTGGGCGGAGCATCAGGAGGGGGGAATAACAGAGGATTGTGTCAGGGGCGGAGTCAGAGGTGTGGCTAAAAAGAGCAAAACATACCAACTTTTAGTATGTTTTGCATTTTACTGACCAGTTACAGTTTATAATGAACGTTATTTATTACAACCAATGGATACACGTTTATTTGAGGTTTAATATATGCGTTAATGACATTAAAATACATTTACAATGTGGGATACTTTTTCAATCTCAGAATGTCCCAAATACGCTTAGAAGTGGAACCAGACCCAAGTTGGCTCCGAGCCATTCAGTTTCTTTCATCAGCACTTCTCTCTTTTTTTAACCGTTTCTGAACATAAAATTTGGGTTTAAATTATATGACAGGAGACCCGATGTGTTGGGCAGTACTGTTGATTACATCATTCTGTTCCCCTCTGTCAATGCAAAATTGTAGTCCTACATTTTTAATGTGGTTCACGCAACATGTAATGAAGCCAGCTTTAGTGCCTCCTGGTTCCCTGTTATTGTGTCTAGAAATAGCACTCAAAAATGAATATATACACCTAAAAAAAACTGACCTGTTGGTTTTGCAGATGCTTTTAGAAATATCAGATGAATGAGAAACAATTATTATATTAGTAGTTTGTGAAATTACTACTCAAATTAGTTAGCAATGAGAATTGCAAATGTATCAATTCTGAAATTCTGAAACTCAAACAGTGGTAGAGTCAGAAATAGGTAGAGGACCTTGGATTATCTCAATCCGTTATTTTCTCTCCTTCAGACTAATATTCTCTGCAATCACTATTAGACAACTTCATCCTTTGTCTCTCCACAAGCACTGGAGGTGTCTAGAAATACCATCCAACAGAGACTGCATGAGGAAGTTCAAACATGAATGGCAAAATATCCTAGTTTGCAAATGTTTTACAAATAATTATAGCTCTGCCATATTTGCCACATAATACATCATCAGTTGCATAATCTGATGGGTCTAACTAAAAAATAGTTTGTAGCT
Organism: Lissotriton helveticus; assembly: GCF_964261635.1. Taxonomy (NCBI): domain Eukaryota; kingdom Metazoa; phylum Chordata; class Amphibia; order Caudata; family Salamandridae; genus Lissotriton; species Lissotriton helveticus. Next base: position 520,587,151 of record NC_136063.1, read on the forward strand.
CAAACGGCTCAAAACACGTGACTTGTGTTGCTGTGAAGTAGAAGGCCCTTTACAAAGGTTGACTGGTCACTGTTGTCACTGCTGCACTTGTATGTTAAACTGGTATTAATGAGGCAATAGCCTTGCAGAGACTGTTAGTATGTGTAAAAAAAAGTCAAAATAATAAAGTATCTGAAAATGTACCACACAATACGCTGCAGCCTTTCTTTGCTGCATAATTTAGTCAATCCTACAACATAATTTTGTACTCTATTGCTGCATAATTGCAGTGGCCCCAAAGCAGGCAGCACATGTTAAAAGTGATTGAGCAAGAAGCAGAGAGACAGTGCAGTTTGTGCACTATGAGGCATATGTACGGGGATGGTGGCGCAGGGCAGCACTGCAAGTTATTTTGCTCTGCTGCCCTGCGTCACAGGGAAAGGGCAGAATGCACCGTATTTATCCAATATAGTCAATTTCTGTCTTTTCCCCCTGCACTGGCGCTGTTTCGTCAGCCTAGCGCCAATGCAGGCACCCTGTTGCATGCAGGATTGTTTTTGTGCAGGAAGGGGCACCTTCCTGCACAAAAACAATCCTAAGAGGTTTTTTCCTCTCTCTAAATGTGCTGCACATATAGAAAGAGAAAAAAACAGGGAGAAATAAAGATATTACTCCTTGTTGTGCCTCCCTTGGGGAGGCGTAAGATTTTGATACATTCCCAGGTTTACAAGTCCTTGTAAATCTAGGAATGCATCAAAAACCATGGGAGTTGAATGGGAACACCCACCACAATGCGTCACTTGTGCAGACGAAGACAAAGCGGTGATTTGCGCTTTGTCGCATTACTCCATATTTATGAAACAATTCAACTCCATGCAAAGTTGCTATGAGTGGCTTCATAAATATGACTTGGAGATTTGCGTCATGCTTTTACCATGATGCATGGTCCTCGTAAATTTGCCCCTTAGTTTTATGTGCGTGCAAATCCTGCATTGTCGATCCCTGGTGAGTTTCACTACTATTGCTGGAACAAAGCCAATGGAGGCACCAATGGGTGAGACGGGCTGGCCTCAAGGGTCCTTTAACCTCAGTGACAAAGTCTCTGTTTAGCTAGGATGTGCTGCTCGGCAGGCCTGCCTGCAAGACTGGAGATGCACTTCAGTATGGATTGTGATGGACAGGGCTTCAAGGTTAATCCACCCTGGCCACCGGAAGGGTCCACCTGCTAGTGCTAAGAGACTAGGGCTTCTATGGCCTAGGGAGGCCTTCTATGGTCTAGTAGGGGAATGTGCTCCCTCAGGAGAGTGGTCTGGTCATGAAGCCAGATCCTGGTTCCCCGATTTCAAATTTGGTAGCTCTGGCCATAGTGCTACATATCCCCCCCCAACACCTTTCTGCCCCACTGAGATAAGCTTGCACTGCCTTCAGCTACAACCCAATTTTGCCCAGTTATAAACACCTGGATGTGACTAAATTTTTGAGAGTGAGAAGTGAGTCATTGTGCTGGACAGTCCTGCTAGTTTTGTTACTGGGGGCCGGTTTTTCAGCCCCCAGTAACAAAACCAGTCTCTCACCCCAGAGGCCTCCTGCCTCCCACCCGATGCCCATTACGCCAGTCTTGCCTTGGTGCCTGGGCCTATTTGTTTTCACAGTCCCACCCTGGATGGGGTACACAAGTGGCTCAGGTGCTCGGGTGTCACAGAACTAGAAATCTAGGGCTGCTCTTTATTTCATATCCTTAAAAAAGGTAAAGAGTATTTTTGAAAAGACCACATCCCTGAACACAGACAGCGCAGCATAAAACATTTTATAAAATAAAATAAGGAAAACCGCTGATAAGACATTAAGGGCCAGATGTAAGTAACTTCAATTTACCGACTCATAAATACCGAATTTTACCGATTCGGTATTTATGAATCGGTAAATATGAAGGAGGGAGATGTAGGTAATTTTTCAATTTGAATTACCGAATCGTTGCAAGGGTGCAGGGGGTGTCACTTTGACACCCTCTAGCACCCCAAGTAAAGGCATGTGTGACATGTGGCACACATACATGCCCTAAGGGCATGTCTGTGTGTCACATTGCACAGTGTGCATGCACAGATGTGCATGCACACCTGGATTCAGTATTTTACCACACAATAGGATTGTGTGGTAAAATACCGACTCTTAAGGGCCTGTGGCACTCTCAGGAGTGTCACCTACATTTGAATTTACCGAATCGGTAAAATTACCGATTCGGTATTTTACAGAATCGGTAAATTTACCGAATCGGTAAATTTACCGATTCTGTAAAATAATGGCCCCTACATCTGAAAAACCAAATACCGGTCGGTAACGGCCGAATTCGGCCATTACCGACCGGTATTAGGGCTCCTACATCTAGCCCAAAATGTTTTCTACAGTTATTTTGGGGTTTTGGCTAGGAAGCGCTTGTGCTGTCTTCAAGACATGCTGTATTGAGGTATAGATTTGAAGCTGCATCCACTCTCCGCCCCTATTTTGTATTGTTTTTTTGACTGTCCTTTGTAAATGTTGGGATTTGATTTGTTAATAGGCTTATTAGTCCCTCCTTAGTACCTCCCTGTCTCCTGTTGTTACCTACCATCAGGACTGCCCCTCTTACACGTGTCCCTGAATTCTACCTTTCATTAAGAGGTTGGATGCATTTTTTACTTAATTCCCATCTTGCTGAAGCAGGCAGGTCAGAGGGCATAGAAATGGTACCCTTCTTGTTTGTATTTGCAGCAGCGCATCATGCACGCTTTCGCTTTAATAATGCCTGCCATTTACTTTAAATACATTCGTGGGATGCCAGCTTCGAAGCCAGTGGTTGTTTCGCACTCCACTGGCCGGCTTTGGCAATGGATCAAACAGTTTGGTCAAGTGAGGAAGCAAGGAAAATTCCTCGGTTTTCTGATTTCACATTGTGCCACTCATCCTCTAGATGGACATCTATTTCCCCCTCCTGTACTTATTCTGAGGTCAATGTGTTTTTCTTTCATTCTTGGCGCTTTAGGTTAGTGTGGTGGCAGACAGAAGCAACATCAAAGCTCAGAGCTCATTTTGGGATCAAGGGTCGAAGAGTACCTCTGGCTAGAGCTTTCAGTGGCCTGCCCATCTCTGATTACTGAAGGGTCATCAGACACTTGCACGCCTCCGTTGTAAATTAGATCTTGCGAGCACTAAAGGTGAACCAAAGTGATCCCAACAAGGCGCACCCAGATGTAAATAGGGGTACCCTTTGCCTTAACACTAATGCCATGTTACAGCAACAGGCACAAAGGAAAAGTGTCGCCCCCATGTGAGAGGGTCAAGAAGGTTTCAGGACACCCAGGCACCAGATTGCAGGCATGTGGCATTGGTGCTTCCATCTGCAGGGGAATATCTGCCCCCCTTTGAGATGTAGACTGGGCACCCACCTGAAATGAAAGACAGACCAGCGACTTCAAATATCAGGTCTGCCTTTCACTAATGCGCTGTTCACAATGCAGGTGTGAGTTAGTGGCTGCACTCCAAACACCGCAATGAATGTGTAAGGGCGCAGTGTGCCGTCTGTGCCTGGTGTACCCAGTTACTGTACACCACAGCACAGAGAGGGGCAGTGCATCCTATATATGGCCATGGTGCATCCGATCTGGCACATGTGTTAAATGGAGTACTAACCCCTGCGTTCTCCTTTAGGAGCAGTGCACCTGAGGTGATGTGCTTTGCCACGTTTTTACCCTGTGCAAGTGTGGTTTGTGGAACTGAATGGACTCCCATTCACCTAATCTTTAAAAATGAATTAGGTGCCCCTCGTCGTTTTACCACTGCAGAGCACTAGGGAAGCGCTGCTTCAGGTTAATCCATCGGGTAGGCAGGTTAGCGTTAAGCCTTTTAATTTTTGTGAGGGTGAGACTGCAGCACGTGCAACTTTAGCTATAGGGTGGAGAAATTACTAAAGTATTGCATGGTATAGCCAACATGATAGCTCCGGTCTTCACTGTTTTGTTTATTACTATCATTAAGGCATAAAATGGAAAACTGCCTCAAACCTTTCCCTACTGAAACAAGCACTTACAATGCAATAGGTTTCGCAGTTGTGAGAGTTTGAGCTATTTGCATTGTAAATGGCAATGCCTTTTATTTACGTGTTGGTTTTTAAAACATAAATAAAAGGCATTGTCATTTATAATGGCAATAGCTTTAACTCTCGCAAATGCGAGACCTATTTCATTGCAAATGCTTGTTTTTAAAAGCGCCAACGTTTGGGCACAGTCTGTCATAAATTCCACACCTGGAGTGCTCTGCCTTTCCTTGTGGCGCCATCAGTCTGATATGACTATTGAATTGTTCACAGTGGGGGCAGGCAGGGGGGCCGTTACTAAATGAGGTGTAAATGACTGCGGCAGCAGGGCCACCAAAGGAAGCCGTTTTCACTGCTGATTGATTACTCCTCCAGTGAAACACTTCTCCTAGTGTTGTTCGGCAGACTCCTGGTCCCAGATACAGAGGGGAAGTGGAGGAGGTCGTGGCGACTTCAGAGGCCTTCCTCAATCTGCATCACACAGGGCTGGACCGTCTTGCAATTCTTTTTACATTCAGACCATCCTTGCCGTCTTGGGACGCATTTTTAAAATAAAGAAGTAGCGGAATGGACTGTGTTAAATTAAAAAATTAGGGGCACGCCGTGCCCTTCCGATCCCACCCACTTCTCCCACTCGGTTCTACTCCTGCTTCAAGGTAAACTCAACCCCTGAACAATGAATTGGGCTGTCAGCTGATAGGCACACAACCCTCACCATCCACTCCCCTGGACCACCAGGAAAGAACGTGATAGTGTACTGGACCCACCACAGCGCCTCTGTCAACATTTGACCTCTGGATTCAATCGAAAGCAACCAGTATCTCCCACCTACTGACAGGAAACCTATGTGGCATTCATTGCTGCAGCATCGAAGTTTTATTAGCAGAAGATGGTTATAAAACGACACTAGAGCTCACGAAACATACACATTAAAAAATGTAGGGAAAAGAGTCCTCAAGTTCAGCAATGCTAAATAATTACTTTGATCCTTTTTGGTCTGTACCCCTAAAAAAACATTGAGCTTTTGACACCTTCCATCATGCAAACCCTGCATGACTTAGCATGGGGGGAGGTGCGGGGATTATTTGTGGAATCGTTATTTTCAGAAACTTTCAGTGTAGTGCTTTTGTTTTTTCATTGAATTGGTCACTAAAGAGCCAGACAGATGCGTTTTTTATGTTTTTGTGTTTCTTGAGAGTAATATTGCCTTCTTGGTATGTACTGAAAGAGGAACTTAACAAACCATTTTATTAGGTAGACTATGGCCAAACAGACAGTTGTTTTATCTCCCTCAGGGGCCCCAACAGACCCCTGCCCACTGCACTTCTTCCACAAGGACGCCGCCGCCATCGCACCTGAACTAGGACGGACCATCAACTCCTCCTTCAATGCCGGGCGGTAGTCAAACCCCTCCTCAAGAAACCTACTGCCGACCCTATAGACATGAAAAAATACCATCCTATCTCTCCTCCCCTTCACAGCCAAAGTCGACGAGAGACTCGTAAACACTCAGCTGGCCACCTTCATCGAAGAGAACTCCATCCTAGACGCCTCCAAGTCTGGATTTTGCAGCATCCACAGCACCGAGACCGCCCTCCTCGACGCCACGGACAACATCCGCAGGCTACTCGACCAGGGACACACTGCGGCCCTCATCCTTCTAGACCTTTCCGCAGCCTTCGACACTGTCTCACATCGCACCCTCGCAGCCAGACTTCATGACGCGGGGATACAAGGAACCGTCCTCAACTGGACCCAATCCTTCCTCGCCAGCAGAAACTAGAGGATCCGACTCCCTCCCTTCCTCTCTGAACTCACCGATATCAACTGCGGAGTACCCCAACGATCATCACTCAGCCCCACGCTCTTCAACATCTACATGGCCCCCCTCACCTCCATCGTCTGACAGCATGGGCTCAGGATTGTATCCTACGCCGACGAAACCCAGCTCATCCTCTCACTCACGGAGAATCCCGAAGACACCAGACTCTGCTTCCAGGAAGGAATGAAGAACGTGGCAGCCTAAATGAAAGACAGCTGTTTGAAGCTCAACTCGGAGAAGACCGAGGTCCTCATTCTCAGACCCTGCACCTCTGCCTGGGAGAACACCTGGTGGCCCTCCACCCTGGGAAATCCACCGACCCCTACAGACCACGCACGAAACCTCGGCATCGTCCTGGATTCCTCCCTCTCCATGAACCTCCAGATCAAAGCCGTCGCCTCCACTAGTTTTAACTGCTTGCACATCCTGCATAAGACCTTCAAATGGATCCCCCCTGACTGCAGAAGGACCGTCACCCATGCACTTATAACCAGCAGGCTGGACTACGGAAATGCCCTCTACGCCGGAATGAACAGAACTCTTCTACACAAACTCCAAACCATCCAGAATGCCGCAGCCAGACTTGTCCTCTGGACGCCGCGTCACAAACACATGACCCAACACCTACGAGGTCTGCACTGGCTCCCCGTCAAGAAGAGGGTAACGTTCAAACTCCTCACCCACGCCTACACAGCCCTCAACATCGGACCCAAATACCTCAACGAGAGGGTTTCTTTCCACGTACCCAAGAGAAACCTCCGCTCCGCCGACCTCACCCTGGCAGAGGTACCCCGCATCTGCAGAAACAGAGCTGGTGGGAGAGCCTTCTCCTACATTGCAGCCAAGACCTGGAACGACCTCCGCATGAACATCAGACGCTCCCAGACCCTGCACTCGTTCAGGAAGGACCTCAAGACCTGGCTCTTCGACTTATCTGGAGCCGCACCCCCCCCCCCCCCCCCCCCCCCCAGCGCCTTGAAGACCCTCACAGATGAGTAGCATGCTATATAAACCCCTGAATGATTGATTGATTGATCTCACTGTCGTGTAGGAAAAGGGGGTCATAGTCTGCAAGATGTGATGACGTGTAATCGGTAAACAGGCACATCTCCTATTTTGTATTCAAGTTATTCTTAATGTGGTATGTATGATTATAAAACAGAGCCGGGATTACATCAGCATAGAAGGTTTTATATTTATTTACACTGATAACTAAGTTTATCATCTAATGCAACACAAAACCACACACACGATATTTATCTTAAAAACAGTACCACTTGAGAGAAAATACTTCATTTGGCCTGCAGTGGTTAAAACGGAAGGAAAAAATAACTACGCTATTAGGTATTAAAACATATCAAACATGAAAAAATGGAGTAAAGCATGTGCAAGAAAATATTAAGAAGTGATGGCGACTATGGTTCACTTCTTTATTAAAATGATCACTGTCTTCTGTGCTTCTTTTCCTAGTGGTTTGATCGTTATTCGTTTAGCTGAGTTTGTTATTAAAGCTAGAGATGCCAGCGTCCTGATTTCCTAATATAACAGTCAGTGGGAAATCGTCAGACGGTATACTAACGACATTTCTATATATAAAAACATGCGTTCATGGTTCTGGTATGGGGGTTGTGTGCTTAGGGGCCTCATTCCGCCTTATTTTACAGTGTATAAGGGCTGGTAAAAGTTCAAAACGGCTTTACAAAAGTGGGTAGTACAAAGTAAGAGTAGTAGACCATTGCTACAACGAGCAGAAATCTCTGCTCTTTTAAGATATCCCTACGAAATCTTTGATTGAAATATCTGACAATTTAGAGCTATTTCTGGTACAAACGCACTAGTCATCAGTTAAAAGTAAAGACCAGACGTTACTGGGAGTCGTAAAGGTGCAAACGTCTCCAAGGCAATCAAAGAAAATGTGCCCTCGTTGAGTAGCAAAAGGCAGCCATATATTTCACGCCCCCGCTGTACTTTTGACACTTGCACCCGCCCTGGAAATATAACATATTGTTTCAGGCTTTGAAAAATGTTCGGGGAAAAAACGATGGCCTCCGATACTGGAGTTGTCTTTCCGAAAAACACCGCCACTATATGAAATCAGTCCCTGCAAACCAGTGGCGCAAACATTAACAGAACAAGAAACCATTGTATTGGCTTTCAAATTAAACAGGCAGTGCAGAGTACGAACAGCACACGATACAAAACATTGTAAACAAAGTAGCTGTGACAGACAGAGAAACAGTCACACATTGCCGCATTCTCCTTTCCTTCTGCAGCTCTACTCGTCGTGAGGGGATGCTTGGACCTGCCGAAGCAGCAGGGCGTGCACTAAATCTCTGACGTCCTGCAGGCCATGGCTGTGAGACGGGGCGTGCCCCACTATTTAAAATCACTTCATCAAGTGGTCATTCGTGAGCTCCATAGATAACGCATCGAGATCAATAACTTCACCCATTGCTAATGGCAAATGGAGAAGAAATGTTGTCCTCTAGCACAGTCTGTTCTTCTATTTTTAGTATTTCTCTGCGCTGGCAGAAGCCGTGTAATACCGCCATTTTCCTTGTCCTGTGTATGACTGGAGAAGCAGCATTCCGTTCCACGCGACCTTGCATCCTGGACACCACGTCAGCTGCTCTTGTACGTCACTGCTGGCAGTTAGCTGCTTTGTTTTGCTGCTTCTTCTGGTGGTGCTGCAGTTTGCTCCGGTGGATTTGTCTGTGCATCTCCTGCTCCTCCTGTGCAAGAAAAAGACGAAAGTCATGTCAGAATATTGCCTGTTTGCCTCCACACTCCTCGTATGCATTACTCGATGTCCAGCTTTCTATCCATACAACCAGTTTTAAACAGTAAATATGCAGGTCTATAGGTGGTGACAGGGCTTTAAGTGGGATCAAAAAACTGGGGGGGGGGGGGGTCTCTCAAGGGGGCGTGGCCAATATAATAAAGGGCGGGGCTTAAAAACACTAAGCTAAAAGTTTGCGCTTAGCATAGTGTGCCACCCGACTGGTATTTTGCTGTTTCTGTCATTGCATCCAGATATATGATAAAACAAGTAACATCAAACCTACAACAAGTCAGGATTATTGGGTTTGTCAGTGGTTGTTAGTTGCATGAGACAAATAAGCAGCAGCTGTGGCTGGTATATAATATTGAAAAAGCTTCCACATAAAACCCTGGTGACACCACAACAATCTTGCTGCTCCTTGATTTCTGAAAAGAGAAGAGAAATCCATAGAGAAAATGACTCTCTTTAAAGGATTTCCCATCCCTTTTAACGTTTGCAAAAAAACGGACCGCCTGTGCAAGGGCACAAAACAGAGCCCAATAGAGACCCGTTTCGAGGCCTCCTTAACCCCTTCCATGCTGATGACGGCCGGGAGCCGTCATGGCACACAGTGCTCGTGTGCTGATGACGGCTCCCGGCCGTCATGACTGCACCCGCGATCGGAATGTCCCTCACAGGCGCAGAATCGCGGCCGCGCCCAAGGGGTTAAAAAACTGTCAGTGCTCAGGACCCACTTTAAGCCCTGGGTGGTGACTGAGAACAAGGCAGATGTTTTCACCGAGTGGTTCCAAGTGACATCATCGAAAAAGAGAGTGACCTTTGATCTTCCTGTATGATCCTTAGAACCCCAAGGTCAAAAACTTCCCCTTTACTCTCGTTACCCACATACAATTTTATGGTGCATAGGTACTTGTCCAATTAAAATTCATTGGTATAGTTGCTGTGAACAGATGGCGACTATTATTATGTCGCAGCAGTGGAAAAAGCTGAAAATAATTTTTGTCTTTCGAAGGTGTGACTTTATTGCAGTGAATAACAGCTTTTATAAAAGTCTGTTGCCAATAGTGGATGGGAAATTGACCCATATATTACATAAATACCTATAGATGGGTAACCGTGAATAACAGGGATGTTTTTCACTGATGGCTTCTCAGTGATATCAAATTCCCCCTGCCTTCCCACTAGCAATAGGACCATTTACTATTGGTGGAAGCGGTCTTGGTTGGGCTCATCGGCAGGTTCTGTACCGTTGTTTGTTTTCTCGGTTGACATAGTCACCAATGACGAGAACGGGCATGGGTGGGGCCCAGAGCAAGCAGCCTCTGATCCTCAACTTCACTTATGAACGGCATTCCCAGCGGTCCCCAGACAACACTGTCTCAATGTGGGCCATCCATCTGACCACCCAGACAATCTCGCACAATTTGCATTGATGAAAAAGATTGTGTTCATGATATTCAACAAACACCAGGAGGGAGAAAACAGGCAAGTAGGTTAACAGTCCTGAGAGAGATAATCCATAAGCAATTTGAGCCAAAACTGCTTGCAGGGAAAAAGTAATAAAAACAGCAAAAATTGCACAAAGCAACAGAAAGGGAAAAAGTAAAGCAATGATTTAAATCTGCTGGGAAAATCCAGGGACACAAATGTAGAGCAAGAGGTTGTTCAGAGTTGAAAAATCAGGGAATGTAATGTGTTGTGTCTCTTCAACAATTTTCAAGCCATTTATATGCATATGCCAAAAACAGGAACTGGTTTCCAAGAAAGTTACTCTCCTGTTGGGTAGTCTCCACAAATCATTGGGAACTAACTTAGGATGGTGCCAGACTGATTCCATGCACCCCAGCAGGATATGTTGTCCCTTGGACCAGCTAGCTCACAGTGCCACTGTTAGTCCCCCTAAACTTAGACAGGGAGCAAACAGTTCTGGCAAGCACTGAACTTGAAAACTCTGTTCACTCAGGAACCTTAGTGACAGACCTAGAGCTTTTCCCTCATTCACCCGTGCTCTCTTTCGCTCAGAGAAATATACAAACAATACACCAAGGAACATTTTTCAATATTTATTGAACTGTAGTGATTCTAGTATAGAAAATATGTACTGCAATGATTAATATACAGAATCAGATAAAAGTTATAATGAATGTCAAAACAGTGGACAAAACGAAGAGTTCCACCATCTTGTTGAGACAACTTGCATATGCATACATAAAGCTATTTGAATTTAAGAACATATGCATTATTATAAGAATCTAGCATTCTCCTACGATGCAAATCCTAACCTACCTGCCTAGGGGTGAGTGTATGATCTGCCAAGAAACCCACTTCTGAATGATCTAACCCTTTTACCTGGTGGGTAAAAATGTAGGACCCCCGTCTTGGCCACAAACTGGGCACCCCTCACAGAGATGTCAGTCACCTGGTAGGTGAAAGCTTCAGCATGCAGGGACCCCTTGAAAACAGTAGAAGTGCCTCCTCTGATTGTATTTGGAAATAAAAGGATATATATAGAAAATGGCATCCTTGCTTTGGGCCGAGATTGTGATCAGGCTGCCATTGTTTGTATTCCACAGATGGCTGTGTCACCATATGAACATAATAACAATTCATTTGTATCCGGCACGTGAGGACCTTGCACATAATGCCAAGTCAGTATGGTAGCCTTCTTACAAAGTTGTTAGTGTCAGCAAGTTTGTTGTGTCTTAGAAACTTACCAAAGTGGCACAATTGCAAATGTGTGTCAAAAGTCGATGTGACAAAGGGAAGACAACTTTAGGCAAGAACACTGTACATGTAAATTGGCACTATTTCTTACCAGGCCTAACTCAGGTACATGACACTCCCACATTTTGGATTGGTAAATTCATGTAATTCCCAATGTAGATATCACTATTTTAGATTGGAGAATTTATATAGTCAGGCTGCACCATCCACTGGGAAATCAGGGCATCCTATATCACATGAAGAAGAAACCCAAGTTGGACATTCTCCCATTCCCATACTACAGCACACAAGACACCTCCTCTGGATGAAGGCATCAGGGCGACTCTGACAAACAGAAGCACCTGTGGAACAAGGCACGGTGAACAGTGAAGCACTAAAGAGGAGCGTATTTACAAGATGTTTTGCCAGATAACATTCTTGCTAATTTTATAACTCTTTGAACGTTACCCCCGCTAACCAGGAGAAAAGTGCTTGTGCTCCCCATTTTATCATCCTTAAGTGGCTTTTTCCTAATTAGCACATTTAACTTGCTTGTAAGTCCCTAGTTTATGGTACAGAAAGGGAGCCTGGACGTTTACTCCCACTTGTGTACTGTGACACCTATTCTGCCATCCACTGCAGTAGTTATGCAAGCATGACTACAGGTCTACCATGTGCAGCCTGACTGCTGTGGTGTAAACCTGTGCTACATCCTGCCCAAATAACTGTTTTTGACATGTAAAGTCCTCCCATTCAAATATTGTCGCCCCTATGTGGGCCTTATAGCCCACAAGGATGCATGGTATTTAAAAAAGTGGGACAGGTAGAACATTGATATTACCATGTTCCTACAGTGACAAGGCCCTAAAAACTATTTTCATTATGGCTGGACTAGCTTCCAATGTAGATAATCACAGTAGAGATTAAAATACTAATACTGTATTTTTGAAATGAGCCAATTAGAAACTAAGAGGTGTGAAATTCTTCCCAGGAGGGAATAGGCTGACCTGGAGGGAAGATATGACTCTTCTCTGCTCAATAGAAGATGTAGGATAGGTGCTATGGGCATTCTATTGATACCGCAGTGTCACATCCTGACTGACAGGTCTGTTGAGACACAATTAACACTTTGGCGCATTCAAAAGGGAGATACCCAGACATTTGTTCTATGTAGGAAAGTTCTCCATTTTGTCCTGAGTACCCCCATTTGTTGGACTGATGCTGATGGTTACTGACTCTGAACGTGCCCTGGATTCTGCTAACCAAGCCCAGGGTTAGTGTTCTGTCCTCTAAAGGTACATAGTAATTGGTATAATTCTAACTGGCAAGGGCAACCTAGCTGTAAGTCTCTATTATATGGTAGGGCATGTAGATGTAGAGGCACCAGTGGACTTAATGCACATACATTTGCACTGCTGTGGTGCATGGTGCTATTTTAAATCCAGGCCTGCCTTGCAGGGTGATTTTAAAATAAGAAAATGTGCAAATTCTACTTTAGAATTAAAAGTAATTCCAAAGCCCCAAACTACATTTTTATAACTTGTAAGTCACCCCTAAGATGTGCCCCAAGAGTAGAGCGCATAGTTATAAAAAAGCAAGGACAATATAAAGAGGTTTTATATTCCCATGTAAGTAAAAACAACCAAAGTAATTTTCCCCTATTGTAGTGCTGCTAGGCCAATAGGCTAACATCGGAAGGCTTGATCTTTTTATTTTCAAGAGTTTTATATAGCGGAAACTTGACCCGAAGGTATTAGGTATCAGAGTGCTCTACATGAGCCCCAGTTGCGTTACACAAGGGCCCAAACTTAATAAAGTCTAACTTTTGACTGGGGCTAGCTAGACATCTCATTCAAAGTATCAAAATAATGGTTACAATAAATCCAAAAACTTGCCAAAGTTGGATTTAATGTAGCTAGTGAAGGAAATTACTTTAAAACTTACTATCCTGAAGTTACCTAAAACAGCCCTGTAGCAGCCTGTGACGGGGCGGTTCGAACGACCGAGGGACAAACCCCTGAGTCGGACTGGTGGACAGCGGCCCGCTTTTACCTGCTTCTGTCCCTTCTCTGCAGCAGCCCGATCTATATCTCCGGGAGGACTGGCCAGAAGAAGATGACGCTAACCATTGGCAACCTGAGGAATTGGAACCTGGTGCCTTTAACTGGGAGGATACTTATGGCGAGGACCCGCCCCTAGCCCGCATCACTACCCGAACCATGTCAAAAGGAGGAGGGACCCCAGAAGCGACGGACGGCGTTTCCCAGGAGGAGAGAGTGCTACATTGCGGAGAGAGGAGTTGGAGAGGATCGAGCGAGGAAGCGGAGAAGTACGAGACGGACCCGAAGTGGAAACCCAGAGGTGACCCGGAGAAGCCAGGAGGCCACCGACTTCACGAGTTGCCCCGCCACGCTCCCGCGGGAGGAGTGTGGCTCCAACAGGTACGGGGCAAAGTAGCGGGTTGGGTGGGATGGCGTGTCCAACCTTCGGAGTAACCTGTACATTTTGTAAAGCCCCTTGTATAGTCTCGTAAACCCCCTCCCTCCTCACGAGCACCAGCGAATCACATATACCGATGGTTGAAAGCACTTGCGCACTTGGTTTCCCTCACACCCGGCCCCGAAGTCTCCAGAGCCCGAACCTTTCCTAACCCGACCCTATTTCTTTCCCTTTTCTCCTGGTGGCCGTGCCTGACGGACGACTGTTCCACTCGTCGAAAGACATCCTGGATCCTCTACGGAAGCCCGCAACAGACCTGGCAGCCTTTGCTCGAGAACGAATCACCAGCAGAAAAAGGAGATCCGATATAAAAATAAAGCCCTCTTTGAAATCTCTACTTAAAGCTTCCGACTCCATCTCTTTGGCCCCGGCCACCCCTGTACACAGCCTCTTCTGATTGGTCAGCCTTTGGCAGACTCAGCCAAGCTGTTCCCTGAGTAGGTGTGAAGAGCCCTGGGCCTGAAAAAATACAGCCATTTAGTGGGAGGAGATTTGCTTCCTGAGGATGCCAGGGAGATGAAGGGGGCTGTGGTGATAAGCTGGCTTTCAAAGGCAGGGAAACAGATGACATAGGACCCAGACTATTTCCACTTCCTTGATAACTAGCCAGAATAGGAGCCCCCCTAATTAGATCAGTAGAGGGGCTGGAAGCGGAGTGTAGTCAGACGTTAGCCACACCTTTGGGTTGGGTTGCACAGACACAAAGACCAAGGAGAGATTTTCTCTATTTTGATTTTTGAGGACAGTGCATTCTGGGTCAAAAACATGCAATACTTCACCGGAAGTGGTCATAGCATAGGGAGGTAACTGTACCCCTGTTGGTTGGGAAAATAGTCCAGCCTAAAATAGAGGATAAATATGAGAGAGCTCCAGGAGCTCCTCAGAACAATACCTATAACATCAGAAGAAAAAGGACTGCTCTGCTGGACCCTTGGACTGCACCACAGAAGGCTTGCACTCAGAAGGACTGCACCTGCTGCACTCATAAGGCTCCACAAAGGAAAAGACTTGGACTGATTAGCAACCGGTATAACATAGCTGGAAAAAGTCACCTGCAAAGCTGGAGAGGATCACCCCAGCTGACCAGTTGCAACTAGATTTTAACTGGCTTGTGCAGGTGCATTGTGGGAATTAAGTCCTATCCCCCAAGAGGCAATCCAGCGTATCTGAGCCCTTTGCTGGAGCTACTAGATCCTTATTTTCTCCAAAAGAACTCAGAACCAACCATATCTCAATGTTTGGAAACTTTCTGCCATGTTTTGCAGAAAAGCTCCAGGAGGAGACCGGCTTCGTCAACTCACTGACCACGCTGGTTTGTCCCACTGCAACGTTCGGAGCCCTTCGACCTCCAGGACAAAGATTTCCAAAGGCTCACTGAGGCAATGTGCTGCAGCAGGATGCAGTTGAATCAAACTTCGGATCCGAGAAGCCCAAGGACCTGCCGCAGAGCCCATGAGGAAACAAAAGCTGAAAGAAAAAGACTAAGGCGCTGATTACGATGTTGTTAGGAATCTGTCCCAAACTAATCCGTTCTGGACTCATTTCCTAGTGAATCGTGTCCTGCTAGTCCGGACGACCGATTAGCATGCTTCCCAACATTGTTCGGTTGGACTTGCATTGATTCCAATGGGAGCCTGTGTTCTGACCGAGAACACGGCCTCCTATTTGAAAAAGGGGTGGTTGGGGAAAACCTTGCACCCTGTGGCGGGCACCCCATGGGGCCTGCCACATTGTGCATGGTTGGGATGAGGGGTCCCTTGGGTACCCTCATGGGCCACATTCGGACACCTCCAGGTTAAGGGGCCTTCAAAGGCAGATTCCGAAAGCCGTTTCGTCTTGGGCAAACCGAGTCAGAATGGGTGTTCGAATCGTTCATCGTCATCGCTTGTCTGGAAACCGTGTCCATTGACCTGAACGATTCAGCTCCGAAAGGCTCAGACGGATCCAATGCCTTTCAGAACCGATTCGAACTGCTAGTACAGTTTGGGTACATCATAATTGATTGTTCTGAAAACTGTACTATTCGGCAGGAAACAAGGGTCCCGAATCGTATTTGGCAATACCGAATCCCATCCAGAGCCCTACCTCACGACATCGTAGTCAGCCCCTAAGTCTGAATGTAAACTTTGACCAGGACCTAGCACACAGCTTATCCGTCCTGCTTTCCATCACGGTCAGTCTAAAACTTACACTCTGTCCTGATCTAGCGCAACTAGATAACAGCGAATGGTGCTTTTAGTTTTTTTGAGCTATAATTGCACACTTTTTTTATTTAATCTTTAAAAATGCATATCTCCGGTTCACCACTTGAATTTATTTCATTTTGGTGTTGTTTTAAAGATAAAATATTCTCTATTTGTATTAAATGATCTTCGATTTTTATTGTGTTGTGTCTTTTACTTATATACTGTTTTGGTGATATTAAATTCTTTACACATAACTGTCTCCTAAATTAAGCCTGACTTCTTGCTTGCTAAGCTACCAAGGGTTGAGCAAGGATTAATTTATTGAAACCTGGCTGGACCTTTTAGTGATTGTGGTATTATTACTAGCTGAAGGTGAATACCCCCACATACCAATAATCCACTTGCCTATATTGTGTCTTCCCTGTCTGGTTGCTGCATGACTCTGGTTTTGTCCTACGAGACCACTGTCTCTGTGTTTGTTGTGTTCTGTGCCTGATACAACCTGGATTTTAGGTTTAAATGTGGGAGGACTAAAGTGGCTACCATACTGCACCCCAACACATCTACAACCCTCCGAGCCAAAGCTTAGAGTGGCAAAGACTTTTGTCATCTTGAAAATGCTGGTAAGCATGGCATTTTGGGTCTGTGCCCAGTAAGGCAAACAAGGACTACAACAAAAGTGGTTAGGATTGCCCCTAGGAACCTTTAGCCCATTTGCTAGGTAGTACCCATTGGTCACCCCCACCCAGTAGCTATTGCAAGGCATGAATGTGACACTCCCAAGGCATCCCATTAGAACATTGTCTGGAGCTGCTGGACTGCAGAAGAGGACTGGACCTGCTGTCCCTGACTTTGTGAGGAACTCTGAAGGTCTGGACCTGCTCCCCCTTGTTTTCAAGACAAAGAAGTGGACTCTCCAAGAGTCAGTTGGTTTGCCTTGTGTCTAGCTACATGGATTTAAAAAGACGCAGGAGACCTTTTCCCAATGCAACCCAGCTAAGTAGTGGCAACTGGAATTTGGATAGGGCTTTGCTGGTAGCCTCTGCCTGAAACCCTGAAATGTACTCCTGTTCTTGCTTGGGCACCAGGAAAACGTTTGGAAACTTATGAAAACATTTGCATCAGAGTTCCAAAACCAAGAGGGACTTGCTGCGCAAAGTACAAGACTGGCAGATCCAAGACCTCGTATTGAGTTTCAGATTTGTCCCCCTGAAAGGCTCCAGCATATCTGAAAAATGCAACAAAGTCTCTTTCTGTTTTGGAACTTAGAAACTTGTCTTGCAAAAGCCTGAAAACCTCCAGAGCCCTAGCAGGAAAAACCTACGGCAGGTATCCTTCCGGCAGTTCTATGGTGGCAGCTACACTTTCGAATTTGTCCTGGAATGAGATAGCTTTTTCTCAAACAATTGACAAAGTCCCATTTTGGATTAGGAATTTGAAGGTTTTTCAAACTCTTTGACTTCCAGACTTTCATCAGAATCAATCCACTTGGTAAATCTGAACAACCCTCCATCTCGATCAGCCTCAACTCTTGCCTAGATTATGGTGTACTGTGGCCCTTGACTAGCATTTGCGCTTTGCACTTTTGGTGCTATTTTCACCTAGAAGATTAATAATTCATATTTCTAATTCCCCTTATTGGCTTTTTGTCATTTTTTTGTCATTGTGTTCATTAAATGTTTGCTAATTCGGTTTGTGATTTTTATTGTTTGTCGTTTTGACATTATTACTGTTTTGATACTGCATAAATTCACCAGTCGTTACGCCTCCGTGCTCTGTTCCATAGCTACCTAGGGTTGAGCTCAGGTTAGCTTAATTACTTTAAGGGTACCTCTACCCTGACCCCTCCTGTCAATTTTATATTTCATTTTCTTCCCAGGGAACCAAATGACAGCCGCAATGTTCCTCTTAGGTTGCGGTGAGCCAATCACTGTATTGCTGTTGGCCTGTGGATCTGTCCACACAGGATCCGGGTCAGATCTGCATCTCTAGATATGCACAAATCTTTTTATTTAATAACGCCAAAACCACTGACGTAGAAAGCACTCTTTCTGGACCAAGATCTAGCTTTTATCAAAATTTGATGTAGGTCCATTCAGCCGTTCGGGTTGCAGTCTTATCTACAATCCAGTGGCGGCTCGCACAGGTAAGAGCGGCAGGGCGGGGTCGGGGGTAATGGAGTCGACAGACGATGGGATAAGTAATAGTAAATAAAGAAACAAATAAAACCCCTTACTTTGCGCTTGCCGTGTCACTGATGATGTGAGCACAAAGTAAGTGGTTTTATTTATTTATGTATGTCATATTACTGATCCAGTGTTCTGTCGACTTCCACCATCCCCCACCCCTCTCCACCATGCCCCGCCACACCACTGTGCAAGCTGCTACTGCTAAAATCCCTATGGGAAATTACTTTTTCTTGGTCCCGGATCACCCCGAAACCTTCTAGAAAGCAGCTGAAGTGCATGGCACACAAGATTTTAAAATTTTGTGAAGATTCGTCAAGCAGTGGCACAGTTATTAGCAATACAAAAAAAGCTTTTGCTATGGAAATTAGGTCCTAACTATAATACCTACTGGTGACAGGCAGTAGGTTTATATATATGTATACACACACACACACACACACCCACACACACACACACACACATATATATATAAAAATGTACACATATGTTTTTATATATTCACATAAGTATATATACACATACGTGTATATACACACACATATATATCTTTTATCATCTAAGCTCTAAGCATCTAAGCATCTAAGCTGAGGTAAACATTGTAATGTAAAGGTATTACGATGTAATGTGATGCGATGTAATGTGATGCGATGTAATAACACATAATTTAGTAACTAACATTCGATCAGAGGGTTTCTTTTTCAGTTTATGCATTGCTGAAGATCTGTTCAAGAGTGATATATTAATACTTTCTTCATTCTGGATTGTCCCTCATTTCATTTCAATTCAGAAGCTGATACGCACAATTATTTTTTAATTTACTGTTCGACTACTGTATATTTCCTAAATATGTCTGGCCACCTTAGGCCACTGTGCAGTTTATAGGAGGGATGAGGTGTGCATCAAAGTGTCATATTTCCTGGGAAAATATCACACTCGAAGTGCAGAAAACGTGCGGATGAATACCACAGTTGGTTTGTTCTCATGTTAACTTCAGTTTATTAATCTGTAAAAGAGGTATAGGGGGAACAGATCACAGATTTTTCCCTTAAACAGATCCAAAATTAAAACAGGCCACAAGTGTTTCCATTAAGGTCCGACTGGACCTGGGGCACCAAGTACCGCAGAGCTAAAAGTACCTACAGTTACACATAAACTTTGGAATTTGTGTAGATCAAAGGTCTGCCTTCTTTTTTTTTGTTGAAATATTAGTCCAGCAGGACATAGCCAAAGTTACTTTTCAGGATGGGCTACATTTAATCAAATATGCTGTGCGGGAGCCAATAGTCAGACACAGGAATCTGGTGTAAAAACAGTGTACGAAAGACAAAGGGGTTTCCAGAAGGCTTACACCGCCTCCAAGTTTGCTGGACATCAGACGCACCTTACTTTAGGGATTATTGGTTTATGACTGGGTGAAACTAACACATTCTAACTCCTTGAAGAGAGATAACTCTGGTTAGATACTTCAGTCAGAAGCTTATGTGGGTTCTGAAAGGCCTACAGTGGCATAGGCTGTTCTTGAGTCCAGCAAAGTTGCTTCTAAGCCGGGAGGATGCACTTGAATATCTGTCAAAAGGCACAATGTTTGGAAAAATCCAACAAAGTCAAAGTTAGAATGCAAAATCGAATTTCGTTCAGTTCCAGAAACATTTGTTAGTGTTGACAATTTGCAGTGAATGCAGTCTGCTTGAAAACAGTTTCAGTATTGTCCCTCAGATCACGCAGAGGTTCACAGAACCTTCCAAGTAGCATACCAGTTAACTGAGACCACTCTGCTGGTTAGCAGCGCTCTCTGTCCACTACTCATTAGTTGTAAAAAAAAGGGTATTTTTTCTAGTTTGGCACCAGGGGGAGTGTGACATTTGGTAACAAAATATATTTTACCAGTGTCCCTCCAGTTTTTACTTTTTAAACGTTGACCTCTGGGTAGTATGTCTGCCCCTAACTGAGCATCAGCAACACGTGCTAAGATACAATTTTGCTCCATATTGTCTCCCAGTTCACCTCCTAGTACACTGAGACTGATTTTATACTGTGTAAGACCGCCAGGCTAATACTGAGGGCTATTAAATGTTAATACATAGAAATAGGCAAGGTTGATAAACAGTCCAACAAGTAACAACCATAATAATAATAGGATTTTTACCACGAAGTACGAAGCCCCATTAGCCACCTAGCATACGTATCACGGTTAATCCCAATAGTATGAATTTCCTTATTCAGACATACTCAAAAAGTTACATTCCCATGATCTATGGATATGATATATTGTTGAGTTTCTTCTCCTTAGTTGTAAACAAATTCCCATGTGTAAATTGCATTTGTTGTTGTGTAACTATTTCACATTTAAGATTTTCCAAGAAATGCATAATGATATTGCTTTTTGGAGCAGTAAGCATTTACTTCTATTTACAGAGCGAAATGTAGTATTTTGTCTACTCATTTTGAGGCACACATTTGTCCCCAATAGCATTAATTAATACCAAGATGTGTTTTGACTATACTTTTAGCCTATACTTATGCATTTATTTAGGGAGTTTTATATAGCGAGAACAAGACCCATCAGAGTATCAGAGCACTGTAAAAATAGCAAACAAAGTTAAACACTGAACAAAACAAGCAATAAATAAATAAGAATCAGTAGTATAAAAACACACAAAAAAGAATAGCCAGAAACAATATATATACAAAGAGAACAAAACGACTTAGAATTCACAGGATACAGAGATGAATATAGGAAGGGTAGTCTGACTTAGTGAAATCAGGACCCATGGACCCAATCAGTAACTAACGCTGAAGGTATCTATTCCACAACATCTTTTTAAATTCTTGTTTGAAGGATGTAGTCAAAGGATTAGATCTAGTTTCAGGAGGAATTGCATTCTATATTCTTAGGGCAAGACTGGAAAAGGAGGGGTTATACATTTTCTTTTTTGTTAAACTCCAGTGTCTTCAGCAATAGAAAGGTAGGGCTTCCCAGGGAGCGACTTCCTCGCGATAGTTTACATTTGGTGACCAAGTAGATGGGAGTGTTGTGATGAAGAGCCTTATGGGTCAGGCAGGCTATCTTAAACTGAATTCTGGCTTTGAACAGGAGTCATTTGAAATGTTTCAGGTCTGGTATGATGTGGTCGCAATTGCTGGATCCAATGAGGAGCCAGCCTGGCTTTGGGTAGTCCTGGAAAAGTGGCACTCCCATAGTCTAGGCAGGAGACAACTAGGAATTGGACTGCTAACTGAAAGCCATCTTTGGATACATTTATTTTTATTTTTCCTAGAGTGTTCAAATGTAAATTAGCTCCTTTAGTAGTTGCACTGATGTGATCTTGCATAATTAGGTATTTGTCCAATAAAATGCCTAATGATCTAGTAGCATCTAGTACATGTGGGGTGCAGTTGAGTGCTGTAACCTGTTTGAGCCATTCGTTTGTGGGAGTAGAGAGATTGTAGGGGTCTATTGGAGAAATTCTGAATTGAGTGTGCTTAGCATAACATGATTGTGGTTAACCATTATTAGCTTTTCAGTAAGGTGCAGTTAAGAGTTTTGATATCTTCAGGTGAGGACATTTTCAATTAGAATTGTACGTCATCTGCCTCCATGTGGGACTGTGTATTTGAGTCTGTAAGCATTTCGGTAAATAGTTCAAAGAGCAAATTGAATAGCATTGGTGACACCAGTCAACACCAGAGTGATGTCAGACAGGGTTTGATTGACTTCGATTTGTTGAGATCTATTATGAAGGATTGAGGAAAAACAACTTAGGACGGGAGCAGATAAATAATCCTCTTCACCAAAATGTCTATCATTTTGTCATGTTTGACCATATCAAACGCGGAGGAGAGATCAAGGAGTTAATGTAGGCAGGTTTCGTTCTGATGAAGTAGTCTCAAGTTCATCTACAATGTTTTTCAGAGCAGTTTCCATGCTGTGGTCTGTTCTGAAGACAGATTGGAAAAGGTAAAGGAGCTGAAGCTGTATGATGTGCTTGCAGAGTTGTAAGTGTATGCATGTCTCTAGTAGGTTTGCTAGTGTCATAGTGTTAGTAATAGGATGGAAATTGTTGCAGTCAGACAAGTCGATGTCTTTTTTTTGGGGGATTTGGGTAACTTTTCTTGTCTTTAAGCAATCATGTATTTTACCGTGGGAGAGAGATGCACTGATAATCCTAGACCAAAGTGGGAGTATTGCGGACATAAGCTCTTTGATGAGTTTGGCGGGTAGAGGATCCTTGAAGTCGTTAAGGGATTAATTGCTATTAGTGTTTTGCGAATCTCAGCTTCATCAAGAAGTTTGAAGTTAGTCTATGCAGCACTATTTTTTGTAGTCCCATCAGCGACAGGTGACCATATCCTCGGAGGCTAAGGGAGGGATGGAATAGGGGTCTGGCCTAGTGGATATTGAGAAGAATAAAATAGATCTGATTCAATCTTCCTTGTTTTTTCAGTGAATTAACAACTTGGGAATTTATATAATCTTTAAGGTGTTGGTTAGATCTGTTGCTAGCCTGTTGCTTGATGATTTCACACAGCTTTTTGGGTCTGTTTTTTGCATTGTCCAGTTTTGTCCTAAATTAGTTTGCTTTAGAGCTACATATGAGCTTGTTATAATAACTTTTTATTGACCTCAGGTATGTTGTAAAAGTAGAGATTCTCCATGCTCTCTCAGCAAGCCTTAATTTCTGCCTGACCTCATTAAGGTCTCCACCGAACCAGGGATTGAAGTACCTACTAGGTATTCTGTTAGACTGCTTTGGAGAATTTGTATCCAGTATGTCTGACATGGAATGAATCTGGTGATCAGTGAGGTCATTCACTTTTGTCATGTTTGAGGGTGGAGGAAGGAAATGCTTGCTCATGGAAGTTAGATCAGTTATGTTGATTTTTCTAAAGTCTCTGGACTATTGTTTTGATTTGCAAGGTTGAGCTTGTCTAATCAGTACATTGTCCAAGATGAAGAAGGAAACTTGATAGTGATTGGCCCAGTGACATGGTGATATGGCTTCTAGTTGTAGGACATTTTCTTTGGCAATGATTAGATCAAGGGTGGATTCTCTATTATGAGTTGGGCCATTACAAAATTGGGTAAGGTTGAGTTCAGTAAGGAAGGACTTGAAGGTGTTCAGTAAGGGATCATTGGAGTATTTTTAGTGAATTTTGAAATCCTCAGAGAAGATCTGTTTAGGGTTTTGGCCTGTGTTAGAGGAGATGATCTCCACTAATTGTTCAATTAAAAGGTAGGTTATTTCCCGGTGGGGGTAAATCGTGTTGACTTTGCATGACATTTGTCATTGTTACAAATTTCGATGGCAAGATATTCACAGGAAGATATTGGAGGAGTATGGGCCTGCTTTAGGGTGAGCATAGTGTGATAGATGCATGCAATACCTCCACCACTTTTCGGTTCTATCCACTTTGATGATGTCATAATTGGGAGACACAAGAATGTCCAGAATGGTTGAGGAGGTGTCATGGAGCCATGTTTCTTTTAAGATCAGGAGGCCAAGGTCTTGTGCGAGAATGAGATCCGTGATGTCGGCTGTGTGTTTTACCACTGATCTACAGTTAAGGAGCATAGATATGATATGTGATTTGGTTACTACAGCCTCTTTGTGACTTATTGGGACCTGTAGTAAATTATTCTTGTTTGTAGTTCAAAAGTTGAGACTGAGTTGTCTTAATGGGCTGGAGGGAATAGTTTTGATATTGATCAGCGAGGGTAAAGAGTCTATTTGTGTGGTGTTATCTGATAGCAAAAGAGAGTGAATGTCAGCATCAGATGCATGATCGGCAACCCTCTAGAGTCCAGAGTGGAAACTGGGAAGGGGTCTTGATTGCAAGTGAAAGATGGGAGGGTTCTTTGTGGTCGAAAACACTCAAGCAAGGACTGTCTATCAATTGAGGGAGGATTAGGTTGTTTGATGACTAGGGATTTGTAAATTTCAGCGGTCAGGCTGGGATACCAAACTTCTCCAGCTTCAGGGTCATGTGTATATGGTTCTGTTGGTCGCAGTTAACTGGCTAAAGTTCATGTTTGAGATTGATGAGCTTGTCCTTTAGGGAAGGACTGTCTACAAAACAGTTGGGAGTGTAGGATAGGCTGGGGTCAGAAACTGGAGAAAAAGGATTAGAGTGAGATAAAGTAGTGTAATGTTAGGCAGAGGGGTAGAAAGAAGACTCAAATCAATGTCATCAGCAGGTGTTTGATGTTGTTGGTCGATCACTGTTGGGATGGGGGACGTGGTGATTGAGTGGGGCGTTATTTGGACAACAGATGGTTTAGAAGATGGTGTGCATTTGCTGGAAAGAGGGTGATTATTAGATCCGCAATTCGTCATGTTGCTGTGGTTAATGATTCTTGAGCAGTGGGCATCATTTCCAATTCTCTCTTGAACTGGGGGAGGAGGTGGGTCAGAAACATGGATTTCTAGAAAGGATCAGGAGACATCACTAAAAAAACCTGGATTAGAACCAGCAACTACAGTTCCATTGTTGGAAATAGGAAAGTGGTCTCTCGGGGGCATAGATGATGAGTTAAGATTAGGCATAGATGGAGTAGGTGTTACAATTGACGTACGGGAGGAGAAAAGTTGATTTAGAGGGGATATTGCTTGATTCTCTATTTTTGTTCCTTATCAAGGTTTCATCAAACCATTCAAGATTGCAGTAAGAAGATTGAATAAGAATGTTCCCATTGTTATATAGGGAGATGGTTACTTCAGCATTGAAAACAGGTGAATTGAATAATGTGCATAATTTTCTTAGTAGTGTTAAGTTGTAGCATTGTTGTTATGGTTCTCCTCCATTGTGCTCTTCTGGGGGTGAAGAAATCTAAATCATTAACAACAATACCTTTAGAGGTGCAGAAGTAGGTATCAGATATGAGTGTTTCGGGGTTCTGCTTAAGTAGTTTGACATGTTTTGAATTTTAGATAGGATAGGGGGTATTAAATGTTGAATGAATTACAGCCTGCCAGTGACAGCAGGTTTTCGCTAGTGTTAATGTTATTTGGAGCCATGGTGAATATTTGTGCAAAGAAAATCTAGTAGAGGTATAATAAAGGTAAATTGCAGATAGGCTCCTACGTGGTAGAGAGCAGAGCTCTTTGGTATTCTTTGAATATTCTTGGAGAATATTGCTAGATACGGCTGTCCACTTAGAGCCTATCACCTGAATATATGCCTGAGGTAATTGTTTTCTCTGCGAATAGTTAGTAGAGGTGCCTAGTGGAGCCTTTATGAAGTACAATGGGATTAAATGCCATTCCAAGATGGCTGGCCCATCGGAGATGCTATTTTGTAATTGCATGAGTGAAGTCCTTCTGAACTTTCTATGATAGGGACTGCCAACAGTCCTTTCTATATTTTGCTGAAAGAGAAAGGGTTGCCATTTTAGGAAGGAGTCATTCTTATGTGGGAAGGAGAAAGGATCAACAAAATTGAGGGTCAAATAAGACAGCAGTACACCAAACAGTAACCATTGACAACAAACTAGGTGTGATCAGCGCCACAAGTAGTGGATCTCAAAAACCCCAACAGTAGATTTTGTAAATAGGCAAAGCATGTTCCACGCTCAGCACCAAGGGCCCTCGGTAAATGATTGTGGAGAGTGTCAGCGTTGAATGGCACGGTGGGGCTAGAGGATGACAGGCAGGCATGGCATCTCCAGAGTGGGTTGGGTACCTCACCACCTGATCCTAGCCCAGAGAACCAGATATTGAAGAGAAGGAAGGGCTCCTGATCAGGAGGAGGGCCGCTCCAGGAGTAAAGCATGTTCACCAAACAGGAGAGCAGCAAACATGAGAGGCAAGGTCACATCACAAGAAGTGAGTCCAAAAGGAATGTCCTTGCAGCAAAAATCATAGTGGGTCAAAAAACAGATGGGTGCTCTACAGACCCATTGCATAGGACGAACTAGAATGGAACAGGCCGAGCGGTAGAATAATGCGCGCTGCCCTTATGGCGGTCGAGCCTGTCCCCGGGAGAAAGGAGGAGGGGGGAGCACTCCCACCTCCCCCATTTGAAACCGGAAGCACTTCAGTGCTTCTGGTTCACACGGGCACACAACAGCAGGGCCAGACTAGTTTAGACTGCCCAGTGCCCCCTCTGTTAAAAGGGGGTGTGGGGAGCAGAACATTCTCTTGTTCTTACGCTCCCCACAGGCAGAGCACCCGGGCCACCAGCGGCCCGTAATTTCTTTTTCTTTTTTGTCCCCTCTGCAGGTTTGCGGTCTCGTGACTACAAGCAACTGGTCCCTGCAGTGCGGGAATGGCGGAGGAGCTTGATCCTGGGGAAAAGCGGACAACGAGGAGCAGCGTTCGTCGCGGCGGACAACTGTGGCACATTGTTTTGCCCTACGGAACATGCTTCGCGCCTTTGAGCAGAATGTCGCCTCAGTAGATTGGAGGTTGGTGCTCATGACCCCACGGGCGCAGGTTCTATCCCCATAGTGAGCACAATTTGTTAATGTGGTATTTTCCGATAGCGAATGAGGGGCGAATGATAAATGCTCCCACTGCTTTGACCCGGTGCCGCGCTTGTTGTGGGGATCTAGGAGGGCCTCCCAGTTGAGAAGGGGTGAGTTCCTCTGGTATGTTTTGCCCGCTCTTCGAAATTGTTTCTTTTAGCGGTCGGTGGGCACAAAGTGTATGCTCCCGCCGCATGTTACCTGTTGGTGCATGATTACCCTTGCCGCGTTTTACTTTTACTTGTTGATGTTTGTGTGGATAGGGTGGTGAAGTTAGCGAGCGGTAGGCAAATTAGGTGACCTGTACATTAACACAGAAACGAAACAAATCCTTCTCTCGCATAGCCCTGTCGCATCATAGAAAGCGCCTCTGCCATGCAACGCGTTCGAGCACTACAGCAATGTGCGTTGAAGTGATGCGGACTCGGAGTCCCACTGATAAATATTAAAACTACTCCGCTTTTGATTCCTTCACTTCGCTCTCTCGCTTCAAATAAGGGCAGGAAAGGTTTGCAAGTTGACACTGACTGGCAAAGTTGAGATCTCTTCAAGTAGCGTCTGAAATTAGCGTTTACTGAAGAGGGACATTTCTGACTATTGAAAGTAGTCCTTGTGAACTAGATTCACTAAATGCCTGAGGGGCGAGGTCAGGTGACCCAATCCTGAATATAACTTAGAAAGAACTGCAGGTGGTACTAGAGAGTGGCGGTCTTAGCCGCGTGTGAAATATATCCAATCTAAGCTACTTACCACTACTTTTATGGCCAGCTTCGGTGGGAAAAGCCAGGGCTGGGGTTCCAAAAAATCTCTGCAGGTTCGGGAAACACTTGGCGAGTACTCGTGCTGCCTGTAATGTCTGATTTGCCTGTAACGGCTGTAACGAAGATGATTGAGTAGTCCAGCGTGCAGCACAAATCGCATGAATCTTTTTCCTTCACGGTGGCAATGCGGCACATTTGTTTGTAAAATACGGGTGTGTCCCGTTTTTTTCTTTCTTCTTCTACAAATCCCTTACTATTTTACTACAGCTCAGCGCTTAGTCCAGTGGGCACAGTACGTTGCCGGGAGGCGGGGGAGCAGTCGGGTCGTGTGGTGATGCGGACACCGGCACTAAGGCGGTAAGCTTACCTCCGATGCAGGGCACTTGGCAGGGAGGCTGTTATAAATCTTCCTTACGACATTGGTAGAGCTTGAGAGTCAGTTCTGTTCCATACAATAGCTCTGCGTATGGGCTATTGCTTCTGCCTAGATGTGGTTTTGAGTTGAATTCTGTCCACAAATTAAGTGGTGTTTAACTTCTGAAAGCAATGATGAATATTTATTGCATTTACATAATGACGGTCAGGTCAGCAGAAGGCACTGTGAGAGTTTTTTCCTACTATGTCCTTATGTGAAACAAAATGTAGAGGCGTATTGCTGCTCCTAATTGCTGATGCGTGGTAGGGACAGTGGTTCAGATGCGACCAGTGCTGCTTGATACCCAGATGTAAGACTGCCTCTTACATTTCAGTGTCCTCCTCGTATACATCTGTCTTGCTGCGTAGTTCACTAATGGTTCATATTACTCAGTGGGGTGTTATAATGTGATGTATTGTCGAAGCTACTACATTTAAAGGAATACGCTCTTTTGAATTTTGTAGAGACTATCATGGTTTGCATCTTTTACATCGCAAACTTGCAGAACTCGGCTCATGCTTTGACTCAAGATCCGAGCCAGACCCGTGGTTTTTGTAATTTTGCTCACTTGTAATTCATGTATCATTACTGTTCCTATTGTGAAGCGCTTAAACACCTTTTGGGTAAAGTCTACGCTCTATAAAAACGCATAAATAAAGAAATAAATTAATGGGCTGGCTCGCCCACCTCTAACTGTATGACCCGCACCAGGGGCATCCCCTGGGCTCTAAGCAAGACTTCATCTCTGAGCAATGCAAGTCTTAAATATGTTACCTTAGTCCTAAACTGCCTGATGTGGTATTATAATCCTTCGACTGCTTTCAGTGTTGAGGAATCAACCACAAAGTTGAGACGGGACAGTTGGGTAAAAGTTCCCCCCAGGGACATGGTTACTCCTAGCCCGTAAACTTTTACTCACTATTACAACCTCGTCCTTCTACTGCTGTCAGTGTTGAAGATTCTACCACAAATTTGAGACGGGACAGTTGGGTAAAAGTTACCCCCATGGACGTGGTTACTCCTAGCCCGTAAACTCTTACTCACTATTACAACCTCCCCCTTTGATAAGTAGGGGGTATTACTGGGACAGTGAAACTGGTGAGAGAACCACACACTTACACACTTCAGGTTCCCTCACGGTGTCCACGTCTTGGAGACCCCCTCCCTTCACCCAGTGTTGTACCTGTCTCCGTTCAATCTTTGGACACACCAGGCTGGTAAGAGTGGCCAGGTGGTCCCAGATCCCTCGGCATAGGTTGCACAAGGCATTTTAAGAAGCAGGCTTTTTCCTCACTTGCAATGGTAGATGCTTTGGCTCGCATACGTGGTTAGTTGGGGCGTGCTAATATTGACTACATGAATGTACTGTTGTGAATTTGCGGTGGTGCATTCCCTTTGTGGAGTTCTACAACTCCATAGTTCGGCAGTGATTTAAGGCGATTGTTTTGGGAGGTTACCTTGAGTTTGCTGACGATCCTCGGCGGCTTGAATCCCGAAGGAGGCCTGCTCCTTTTTCAAGCCTCGCCCCTGCTTCATAAATAATAGCCGCCGCCGTGTGAAGCCATTTACTACACCAGCAAAGCCTGCGGCATACCAATGGAGTGAGAAAACCGTGGTGGGCATAGGTTCAAGGAGCTGCTCATGCGTCGTTGGTGCCATAGTGTGAACAGACACGGTGTGTAGGGGAGGTCTCTGCTCTAACACCGGTATGAGGACACAGTGCTAGTATACCTGTACTGCAAGAAGTTTTTATGGTAGGGGAAAGGCCATTTGGGGGGGATACTGTCTAGCCACAAAAGAACCTGGAGATCGGACCTGAATAATCTGCTGCTCCCCATATGATCTGCCCCGTTTTTGTCTGTTGGTAAAAGACTTTGGCCACTTTACCTCTACTGAACAGTGCTAAAAGTGCATCAGCCCTCTATATGAGCTGTGATAATGTGTGGTGCCCATGAGTAGCATATGTGATTTGTCTGTTGGCAATAGATTTTGGCCACTTTACCACAACTGATCGGTGCAAATAGGGCATATGTCCTCGGTATGGACTGTGTCAATGTTTGGTTTACCTTGAGTGGCATATGTGATTTATTGTTGCCGCAGATTTTCTGACCCTATTCTGTTTGATGTAGGTTTGGGCCATTTTACCTCAACTGCTCAGTGCTAATAGGGCATATGTCCTCTGTATGAATTGTGACTGTGATTGGTTTAACATGAGTGTCATATGCGATGCACTGCCTGGCCCCGTAGCTTTTGGACCATGTTCAGTTGGCTGTAGGTGTAGGCCACTTTTACCGCTACTGGTAAGTACTAATAGTACATATGCCCACACCTTCCTTGTTCCCTTACAGGTAAGGCAACCTAAGGTATGCTGCAGGCTGCAGCCTGTCATGGCAGGATTTTCTACTGGCCTCCAGGTAACGCAAGCGCTCTCATGGATAAGGCTGATTTCAATGTCCTGCAGGTAATGCGACTGATAATACACTAAGCGTTCTCATTTAGATTTTGTGAGGTACTGGTACTATGCTTAGCGCTCTCAACGTCTCTCTGGAAAATAGGTTGCAGCAGGTAATACAATTGATAGGCTGGGCATGCTTAATGGGAATTTCTAATTTCAATGTTCCCCTCTCAGATGGAAGCTTGAGTGCAATAGAACAGAGCAGAGTGTGCCGGACGCTCTCATTGACAGTTACATGCAATGTTCCCCGTGTAGGCTAACCTAAGCGGTCAGAGTTGAAAGTCGGAGTTCAATGTTCCGCGAGTAAATGCAACTGGTGCTATGCCAGGCACTCTTAGTTAAAAAATGATTTTCAAGTGTGCCTCACCTATGTAATTGGCGTTAACCATCTGCCTCTGTTTGGTCACTTGCATATAGTATCAGTACTGATGATTTCACTACATCCCAGGCTTTCATTGTCACATCTGCAAAAGTTCCATAGGCACGCATGGGCAGTTACAAATATGCGTTAGGAGTCTTTTCCATAGGCACGCGGGTGCTGTTAGACATAGAAGTATGCATTACGGGTTTGGTGTCAAGCGGCATTTATGCACAGGTACACGTATGCATTGGCAACAGGCTATGTCGCACTAGAAGCTCTGCACCTGGGTGCTAATACACATACTCAAGATATGCTTGTAGTCTGCTACACAGGATATACTATTAAAGTATTGTGCCACACAACGCCCGGTTCCCTGCATTTTTATACAGTCGTTTTCCGGGTTTGTGTCACGTTGCATGTGCTTGGGCGCATTTTGGCGTTGGATGCATAGGTCGTAGCATTCGCACCCTGGTGTAGGTACCATTATTTTCAATCTGACTCGTATGTAGTGGCACACATTATCATATCTAGGCAGACCAGGCGGATATCAATAAGCCGGGCAGACAAACCGCACTACTCACCCAAAGGCTAGGATCACTAACCATCTGTGCTGTAACTGTTATGTGCAGCTGCACATGCGGTGACCCAATGGTGCTGTTTCCGTGAATTGCAAGCTTCTTGACCCTGTTACTCAGGGGAGAAGGGTGCAGCAGTACACCGTTATATAGTATCATGTACGGTTGGGTAAGTTTTTGGTCTGTCAGTAAGGCAATACACTGACGAATAGGCTAATTTCTCTGTTCGCTTCCAGTTTCCCCGAGGTTCGCTTCCAGTTTCCCCGAGGTCATGGTGCATAAGTCAGAAACGGGAGCATAAGTGTCGTAGAAATACACATAGGAGTCCAGGGGCAGGCTAATTAACGGCATGACCTTCCTAGTGGGCTGAGGGGGAGGACAGATAGTCGGGTAACTATGCTGTCCTGTGGCGGTAAGGTCATGATTGGTAAGCATAGTCTTCGGTCCTTAGCGGTCAAACATGTAACTCCAGGGGCAGTGACAGCCGGTAGGTAGGCTGTCGGAGTGCGGGGGCCGGGGGAGTCTTTCTTCCCAGTGGGCCTGTGGCCACCCCCGCATGCGCATCAGGGCGCAAGCTATGCAGAGTTTCTGCAGCCCCCGTTATGGAGTTTAAGGCACAGGGCATAGGGGGGGCCCGGTGGAAAGTATCTGTCCGATAAGCTGTACCCCCTGCACAAGCCGACTCCGGCGTAGTAATTTCTCGTAGTTTGCGGGGATCAGGAGGCTGCCAGTCATTGACCTTGCCGTAGGCTCTGGAGGGGACACGCAGAAAGTGTATATATGCATTGTTAGATTTACAGTAGGAGTGTCATGTGTATTAGAGTTAAGGTTAGCCATGTGACATCATCGGCCTAACAATGTATCCAGCCTTTCTGCGTAATTGTAAATAATGTTAATAAATAATGTTTTTTAATTGTGTAATAAATACTCCCCCCTAATCCAAAAATTTCCAAATTTGACTTGAAGGAGGGAGGGAGACTTCATCCGGGCAAGGGCTGGCCACAGGTAAAACAAGTAAAAAGAGGGGACTTGGGGGAGCACCAGGCCATAGAGAACAGGCCGAGCGCTAGAATAGTGCGCGCCGCCCTTATGGCGGTCGAGCCTGTCCCTGGGAGAAAGGAGGAGGGGGGAGCACTCCCACCTCCCCCATTTGCAACCGGAAGCACTAAACTTCCGGTTCACACGGGCACACAACAGCAGGGCCAGACCAGTTTAGACTGGCCAGTGCACCCCCTGTTAAAAGGGGGTGTGGGGAGCAGAACATTCTCTTGTTCTTACGCTCCCCACAGGCACAGCACCCGGGCCACCAGCGGCCCGTAATTTCTTTTTCCCCACCCACCATCCCCTAAGGCAGGTAATTTAAATGCGTTGGTCATGAATGTATTTTGACTTTTCTCTAAAAAGCTTTATTACAGATAACTCGGGTGATAGCATTAGTGTAAGCTTGATGAGTAGGTACCTGCTAATGATGTCTGTTGGTAACCGGTTTACTATGTTCATTTACATTTTATTGCAGGTATCGCAGGAAATAGAAGTAACGTAAATATGATATGTTTGCTTTGTTCTTTTACTTCATTACAGGTATCCCAGGAGATATTCAATGTGAATGCGATGTTTTGGTGAATTTATAATAAAAGTGTCAATGTGTATAAACTTGTCAAGAACAGGATCGTTTAGGACAGAGTTATCTAATTGAAGTATGTAATGTTAAATAAATGTCAGTACATGTTATTTGATATCAGTTACAAATGTCATATTTAGTTTTGTGTCTCCGGTCAGGCGGTAAGGTCATGATTGGTAAGCATAGTCTTCGGTCCTTAGCGGTCAAACATGTAACTCTAGGGTCAGTGACAGCCGGTAGGTAGGCTGTCGGGGTGTGGGGCCGGGGGATTCTTTCTTCGCAGTGGGCCTATGGCCACCCCCGCACGCGCATGCGCATCAGGGCGCAAGTATGCAGAGTTTCTGCAGCCCCCGTTATGGAGTTTAAGGCACAGGGCGCAGGGGGGGGGCCCGGTGGAAAGTATCTGTCCGATAAGCTGTACCCCCTGCGCAAGCTATGCAGAGTTTCTGCAGCCCCCGTTATGGAATTTAAGGCACAGGGCGTAGGGGGGACCCGCTGGAAAGTATCTGTCCGATAAGCTGCACTCCCTGCGCAAGCCGACTCCGGCATAGTAATTTCTCGTAGTTTGCGGGGATCAGGAGGCTGCCAGTCATTGACCTTGCCGTAGGCTCTAGAGTGGACACGCAGAAAGTGTATATATGCATTGTTAGATTTACAGTAGGAGTGTCATGTGTATTAGAGTTAAGGTTAGCTATGTGACATCATCGGCCTAACAATGTATACGGCCTTTCTGCGTAATTGTAAATAATGTTAATAAATAATGTTTTTTAATTTTGAAATAAATACGGCTGGGGGGGGGGTTACTCCCCCCTAATCCAAAAATTCCCAAATTGGTGTGGTCTCAATACTTGACTTGAAGGAGGGAGGGAGACTTCATCTGGGCAAGGGCTGGCCAGAGGTAAAAAGAGGGGACTTGGGGGAGTACCAGGCCATATGAGGTACCTCATATCACAGGGGCCGAGACAGCACAGGCGTTCTTCAGGCCAATCACCACTTGAATTTACAGAGAGAGTATCTCCATTGGGGGATTGCAGCATATGTCTCCCGCCAGCACTAGTCGGGGCAGACCAAGGCAGGGAGGATGAGCTGAGAGGCTACAGATAGTACTGACAGCCCATCTTCAAACAAGGATCGTCAGCCAAACAAGCATTCTCGACCGGAGGATTTAGCAGGAGGGGACATACGTTACTCACAGAAAAACGTATAGACAGCATGCAGCCACAAGTTAAAATTAAAAGCACGCAGCCGGTCAAAGGAAAATTGGGAGGCAGGGGTTACCATAACTTGGGCCAGGACTGCAGCAAGGATGAAACCCTCTAAAACGTGGCAGCTGAGAATCAAGCTAGCGATGGCAGTGGCAATAGTCACTCACCGAAGTCTTAAACAGAGCATGTAATTTCAAAGCTAACTTAAATGTACCACGCCATTTGGAGGCAAGTTGTGAGGCGGGTAGGGCTGAACTTGGGCTGGGACTGCGGCAACGATGTAAACTGGGAAGTAAGATTCAACGACGTATAGCGATCTTGAAGCCAAAAGCAGAACGGCAAAGAAAACAAGCTGGAGAGAAGCAGTTATAAGTACCGGTGTGAAGGAGACAATGCTGTAGGTCGAGCTGACTGTGGTATTATCTGCTTTAATGAATCGAGGTGGATGGCAGGGCATAAAGTAGGATATTCACAGATAGTTGATCCAATACCCAGGAGTAACCTTGCAAAGCTCTAGCTCGGCGGACATCTTTAATGCCATTCCATTAGGAATACCTTTGCATGCCTTTTACTTTTTTCTATCACCATTCTGCACCCTCTTAGTCATTTTAGCCTTGTCCTCCATGTTTGACAGCAGCAATGGCCCAATGATCTTGCAAAGCTCTTACCACACACCGAGTCCTCTCTGAAAAATAATATTTATAAGAAGCAGAACAAAGCATAAATGAATGGCCGTACACAACCAGCAATGCAATGCACAACCAAAAAAAGATGCATTCAAACTGAGCTACTCCTCCAAGTTTAAAAAAAGTGAAAATTATGTTTTTTGTTTCACCTCAAAGGGCAGAGCTCAGATACAGTAAGGGCATTTTATTCATCCCTTATCTTAAGTGTCTTTCCAATTGGCAATTGGACTCTTTTTGAACAACGAACATGCTTACATTACTTTCAACTATGAAGATTGACATAGTTTATTAAGAGTACTAATATTTAAAAAATATCTGAGCTTACAAAATTCGTTTTGCCTTTATAAAACTCTATATCTTCTTTCGCTTCTCTG
The DNA here is from genome assembly GCF_964261635.1 of Lissotriton helveticus. Taxonomy (NCBI): domain Eukaryota; kingdom Metazoa; phylum Chordata; class Amphibia; order Caudata; family Salamandridae; genus Lissotriton; species Lissotriton helveticus. The sequence goes on from NC_136063.1 coordinate 520,622,297, forward strand.
AATAAGAGATCTTCACATTTATGAGAGAAAATCTTATTTAAACTCCGTAAGATCGAGACTGAAACTTTTACTTGACCTCCCATTTCTTTACTTTTTCGAAACCTCAGCTGCCCATCTTCAGTCTGAGGACTATTGCTAAATGATCAAATGTTTTGCCCAAGTCTCACTCTCCAGCTCATCCTTGGCGCTCTTGTCAAGGATTCTGTCCACCTGCATTTTCAAAACAAACACAAGGCCTTGTAAATCTTTATTGACTTCTCAATAAGTATATCACACACATAAATTGACAAATTTCTCTTAATCTAGACTTGGTTTTCCACCCGAGCCTTCCGCATCCACTAAGGAATAAGACCTTCATGATCTGCACTTTTTCCAGTTGCTGAAGTTATATTTTGCTCTTTGCTGGAGACAGTGCTATAAAGTAGCAAAGAACCATATGATTATCAAGCCTCAGAAAGCTTACCTACTGGTTCAATGCCACTAAAGACACATTGCTCTTGTTCAACAATTTACTGCATTCTGGGATTTGAAATCGCAGTTCACTTCATTTGAACTAACACATTTGAAAACAGGGATTAAAAAACCGAAAAGGCCAGGGTTAGAGCATTACATCCTTAGTTACTTGGAGTCATGGAGTGCCTGGTATCAACCTGTGCTCAGCATGGCCTACAGACTCTGTATACATTTGAAACTGCCTGAAGCTGACTGGATGTTCCCAAATTTGGCCATTTCTGCTGGCTTCTAGGAGGATATTTTGAAATCCACTTATGCTGTTGTTTGGTGCACCAATCACAAAGCTCGGGTAGGCTTCAGGTTCTCTCTCACTAAAGCCGGGCCCTTTAGACCTTTGAAAGTGAACAGGCTTGTGGAAGGGACTAAACTGAAGCAAGTGTGCATGAGAATGATCCCACGAGCGAGCAGAGAAGGAAACCGGAAGCGTCCTGCTGTGCGTGTCTCTCTCTCTCTCTCTCTCTCTCTCTCTCTCTCTCTCTCCCTCTCTCCCTCTCCCTCCCTCTCTCCCTCTCCCTCCCTCCCTCCCTCCTTCGCAGCTACGACACAGTAGGCTCCTCATGAGTCCCTTGGAAAAGGTGGGGTGGTTCCAGAGGGGGCCCAAGCCTGCCACAAAGGGTTTAGACCACTGTAGTTTGAAGACGAAGATAGAACCACTTGATGCCTGACCCTAAGATGGCCCCAGAAGTAGCCTCCCCCACTACTGAGGCTCAATTCAGCAAGCCTTAAGGACAGGACGCATTGGGAAAGCTACAAAGCCCACAAAGGAGAGATTTGGTGCGGGGCGAGCTGAAGAGAAGGAGACAACTGCATCTATGCCTTGACATAAGAGCCCCAAGCTGAGCTTCTGAGAGAGGTACGTCTGCAGGAGTATGCAGGGAGACTGCTCCGGAGTATGTAGGGGAGGAGCACTCCGAAGCGCGCGGGGTCCCCCTACAACTGGGACCCTGCTCAAATGCCCCACACTCACCACTGCTGCTGTGAATGGGGAAGATATGCGGGCTTTGGAACTGTCCCTTCCAACTCTCCTCTCTCCTCTCTTGACCTGGGGGAGAGCTGGAGGATGAGGCGGGTGGCGTTTCCCAGCAACACCGTGACCAGTGCTCTTGATGGAACTTTGGCGATGCCCCCTGGGCGGACACCATAACTATCTGTACTTACCGCGGTGCTCGGGCAACCCTGGCCGATGCCCGGTGGAGCTGTACTATGCAGGTGTAGAGGAGTTTGGCTCTGCTTCGCCCCTCGGCCGGCACCTACCCAGCCGGACATCGGACATTGTTTTTCTCGCCTCCCCATTGTGTTTCCCCGATTCCTTTTCACTCCCCATAAGATGTGTTTACGCGCTAATAAACCACATTATTCTGTAATTCTCATGTTTTTTTTCTCCTAAATCTATATCTGTCTATGTAATTATATATCTTGTAACTCACTGATCCTCATGTAAAGCGCTCTGATACCTCCAGTTCTAGCTAGTGCTATATAAAACTTTGCAAATAAATAAAATAAAAATGACATCACTCAACCACAGCACCAGGATTACTGGTGTACATCCTGACTATCGAACCCAGAATATCAATGACAAAATAACTAAAGAAAACTATTGCCAGATATGTCTAAATTTCCTATATATAACTCCACTTATATGTACCTACGTGGTACATCTCTAAGGTATGTAGATGTGGAGTTAAGAATATTCAATGTAAACTGTTTGATATGCACTTACATTTAAAAATGTTGTCACTCATATTGCTGTCCTGGATATTCCTTTACCACAATATTGTTGGAGTCAATATCCAGAAGTACAACCATCATCACTGCAGCCCATTTGGTAGAGAGCAAGAGGGGTTATAGCTGATGAAGCCTCAGTCTCTGGTACTTCCCTTCCTGGCTCCATCCATGGCTGTGCTGCCAAGATGCTCAAAGAGATAGAGTTGGAGAATGGCTTTACTTTTTTAGAAAATCAGAAATATAAAATGGGAATGAATTGCTGGCTCACAGACCTGCTTGATGCCCATTATCCTTCCAGGCCCACAATCTGCAGCACTCAAGACAGCAATCCAATAATAATCAGCAGCTAATTACAATTCTAAATGACAATGTTGTCTTGTTTTGCAAACAGCAGCCCTTCTTGGTCAGGTTCTGCCGTCCCCCCATCATGGGAATGGAAGCCTATCCACGGTTGAGCTACTAGATCTGCTTCTTACCAGTAGAGTCTTGGGCAACATGGAGATGCTTTTTATTTCTTTTCTATGGGGATACGTTTGAAAATCTGCTGGTGTCCCTAGCCAGTTAAGAATTAGTCAATAAGGGATTTGAGAATCCAGTATCTAATGCCCCCCCCCACAAAGCAGTTACACATCATGTAGTCACACCATGATACTTTAAAAAGGAATATCCTACTGATCACACTTTTAACAAACCATTATTTTACACCACCAGGTTGAGTAAGTGGATGTGGAGAATTTAGCAAGCATGGAAAAGCCATATAAGGATTCGTATTATCTAAATGCAATGATGAATATAGTATCTTACATCCAGCTATTTGCCACTACCACACACTATAGGCTCTTTTACTATTTACAGTATACCCCTTTAAAACCTATGTACCCAATATAATATTTAATATTCACTAATATTTTTCATGACATTGTATCTGATTCTCTTCCTTCAGCAGCCTGCTTCCCTTTTTGTTTTGTTTCTCTCTATCTCTACACTCTATTGTATAATGAATGATAGTTTTGCTAAGAATAAGAATGTGTAAAAGGTAAGGTTAGGACTTCTGGTATTAGAGTATAATTACTTCTGATATTAGAGTATAATTATGAATATTTTTTTACATGAACTTGCCTTTCACTTTTGTGCTTTGAACATTTCCATAATTAGCCATATTAAAAATCTTAAACCTATATACACACTTGCTTCCATGTTATAAGGCTTTCTAATATTTTCTAATATATTTTGCTGTAGTAACAGTGATATGAAAAATATTTTTCATAATGTTATGTTTGTCAGCAATATTACGGCTGTGTTCTAAATTGTCATAACTTACCGGCTTTATTTATGTCCAGTTCTGACAGTTTATGGGCTAGTTCACTGGCGTTTGCGCTCTCCGGGGAATTGAGGATATCATGAACGGCATTCCGGCGACCTGTTCTTCCTGATGCAATGAAATCTGCATAGGTAGACTCCACATCACTCATTGCTACCAAGTATCCACATAGCAGTATCTAGGAGAAACAATGACGTCAGGGTAAGTGAAAGATGACCAGATTAACTTAATATACTTTTAGATGGACACAGTCTGATCTGGTGTGGTGTGAAATATCAGCAGTCAGAAAAGCAAAACAAGCAGAAAGGATTTTACAATAGCATTGGCAGGGAATGGGATAGAATAAAGATGCAATGTGCATCAGAAACGTCCTGCTATCACATCAGTCTCTAAACACAAAGACAAAACTAAAGCAGTTTTACAGGTAAGAAAAAATACTGGCACTGAAGGGAACTCGCGTTTGTGTGTGGATATGCTCCTTTCAAGAGATCAAAATTAGGTCACTCAGAGTGAAGGTAACAGTGGTGCGGGTCGGCTGACCATTGCCCCATGCTATATGCTGTAGTGGGTGGAAGCAAAGTGTGAATGATACAACAGACCAATGGATGAAGCGATGTGGCCGAAGGCCCGTATTTGTAAGTATATTATACATATTTTAGTAAAATAAAAACGGTTTGGTTAATGTCAGACCTAAAAAGGGTCAAACTTCCAGAATGCCACAATCTACAACAAGCATGGCAATAGCAGTAGGTCAGGCTTTAAAGGAATGCTGCATGGTACTGTGAAGCATTACAGGAAAATAGTATGGGCATACATATGTATTTCTGTGGAAGCTAAGAACCGTAGAATGATATTGGTGTAGGTTAAAAGGTCAGGTGGCAGTTGCACTGTCAAGGCAGACCTAAAAATCCATGTACTTTAAATACTGCCTTCCTCCCATCTGTGCTGCTGACCGCGAAAAACAACATAAATTATCTAGTCATCTAAGATGCTTTAATAGCATTTTAATATCATGTGTGTAACCCTGCAACTAGATAAATAAATAAAACGATCACAACTGCTACGAGGGCAAGGACTATTTTTGTGGAAGCACACACCTTCTGCCCAATCAAAACATTTACTCCTGACTCCTAACAGGTAGGCTCAGCCCCTCTCTAGTGAAGATCACATAACTGGCGACAGCTGTACTGTCAAGCCAAAACATACAAAAGAGAGAACGTGTTTATAGTGTACATTTGATAAGAGCAATTGTAAAATGTATAAATACTAATGGAATATCAGGCTATGGAACTGAAGTGAGCCAAAGAGTTAAGTAGAGATCGGTATCAGGTACAGAGACAATTATTAACAGAAACTATTAGAATGATACAGAATGAAACATAAAACACGTCCAACAATAAAAAAAGACTAATTTGAAAACAAGCACTGGGTTAAAAGCACAGCAAATACATAGGTCTGATACTAAATTACATACATTTATGATAAGGGGTTTAGACATACAATGAATTAGAAATAGAGTATTTAAATTATGTATTATAATCAAGGATGGCAACCTGAAGACTTGATAACAGGCCTACGATACACTTTATGAAAACAATGTTAAGAGAAAAACGAATTTTGGCAAAGCCAATAGAATAGACAGTTGGTTGTGTAGTACATAAAAAGAAACACAGAGCATACAAGCACGCGTGTTAGAGAAACACTCCTACAGCTATATATGTTCACACGATCCAAGACATCTATTGACACGCTTACAGTCAGAGGTCAAATAAATGCAAGCGAAGGGCAGTAGAGAGAAAGGTGGTATTGATTGTGTCATAATACGTCCTGCCTAACATGATTTATATACTGCAAGACTGCATCACTTTGAAGCATGTAGATATTCTCTGAAATGCAGTGGAAGTCTTGCTTCTATTGATGATCCCCTCTGGATGAGAATAGTATGAACTAGCATTGGCAAAGCAAGTAGGTTTCACCTATGTGAGATCTATTGGCTTGGTCAATGTTTTTTTACATAGCTTACAGTAAAACAGAAGTGGTATAATATGATGCAATATTAGTAAAAACAGTCCAAGCAGTTGGGGGTGCACGCAACACAGGTGAAGCCAAAAATGGATCCTGAACCCTCACGCACGGACACTAAGGGGCATATTTACAAAGAAGTGGTGGAGTGCTGTGTTAGCCTCCTTGGCTTAACACCGTGCTCGACCACTTCAGAAACGCAGGGCTGCACCATATTTACAAGAATAGGGTGCAGCCCTGCGGTTTCCCCAGAGCTGCCGCTAATTTAGCTGCCTAGCGCCAATGCAATCAACCTTGCACCATAGTGCAAGGGTGCCTTTGTTGAAGGGAAGGATTGTTTATATGTTAGGAATGTATCAAAAATTGTGTTTTGAAACGTCTATGTGTGCTGCCTAATGCAGCACAGATAGAAGTTGCAACACGTCATTTTCTTTTAATGATTGTTTATGTGCAGGAAGTGACACCTTCCTACACATAAACAATCACTGACTTTTTGCTGTTTCTACGTGTGCTGAACAACGCAGCACACATGGAAGCAGCAAAAACGAGGAGAAATTAAACATTTCTTCTTGTGCCAGGGAAAGACCAGGTTTTCCCTGGTCTTAATTTTGGCGCTGCCGACCAAATTTATACCACTCTTATCAATGTGGGGCAGCGTAAAAATCAATGGGTGTTGTGGTGGAACACCCACCACAACACCTATTGCCAGCCCCTTTCATGTTAAGCATAGCATGAAAGGGTGCCTTATTTACAACACAACGTTAAGCCACGTTAAGTGGCATAATGCCGCCTTGTGAATAAGGCGAAGCCCCTATCGCTACCACAACGTCCAGAAAAGTGAAGTTGTAGTGGCGATAGGGGCTTCTATATATGCCCCTCAGTGGCATTCTTCATTGCTGGAGTCGCTCCCAACCTGCAACATATCCTGCTGTAGTAGGCTTATCATGAGCTCTTTTGTGAATGACTGTATATATGTATAAGTCTGATTGTTGTTTCAGGGATACTATTTCTTGAAGGTGTGGTTTTTGATCATCTTATGAGGCCCTACAGTTAAAATTGTATCTTGCGGGACAACAGTCTTTTACTCATTGTCTTATTAGACAAGATTAAAATCTGAGTGGCAGGTGGGGGATTAGCTACCTGTCTAGTTTCTATGATAAGATCTTCCCCTTAAGAGCATGCCCATCAGTCATAGGGTCACACGGCCAATCATTTTGTGCTGAATAACTTCTAATTGCCTAACCAGTGATCTGTTTTTTGTGGGTAAACAGAAGAGGAATGTTAAGGAAAGTACGGGATAACTCCTGCCTGAATGATTCTTCAAAATGGGGATTAATCACAGAAAATGTAATAGGAAGTACCTAAAAAGCTGTTTAGGGACTTACATTTTTTCTCACATGTTCTATTTTTTGAGGAAGCATCTTTACTCCTACTGCTGGTAGCCCACCTAAGTTTATGTACTCCTCACAGACCATCCACTCACAGCAGACCATGGTCAAATGCTGTCATACAAGCAGACTATAATATCACTTGTCTAGGCTGAGCTTGTTGTCTAATACCACGGCTGCAGGGTTTCTGGTTAATTGCATCGTAGTTAGTGAATAATATAACGTATTCGATTAGCCCAACCGGCTAGTCATTCGAAGCGGTTCTGACCGGACCTCAGAGTCTTCCAGCTGGTCGGAACCGCACCGTAATCCCCTATGGATGGCGTTTCCGCCTTCAGGATTACGATGCCGGTTTCCCACAGCCTTTCCGTGCCAGCCTTTCTAACACGGAAAGGCTGTCGGAAAGCGACTTTGGGGGCCCTCTAACATGGCCCCTTAACTCTGCAGCCTAGGGTTGGTGGCCGAGGGAGTACCTAGGTCATCCCCTGTAAAGTCATGCACTGTGTGGCAGGCACCATGGGGTGCCTGCTACAGGGTGCAAGGGTTTACACACACAACCTTTTCTTTATGGGAGCCTATATTACTGCTGATTTATGGCTGTAACACAAGCTCCCATAGAGAAATGCGAGTATTCGACTGAACAGTGTTCGGTCTCATCATAATCTGGCAGTCGGAACCTCCGACTGGAGATCGGTCGGTCCCTAGACCAAGACGGTCAGAGGCAATTTCGACCGACATCATAATAAGACCCTTAGAGTTTTGCAGAATGGGAAAATTGCTCAAACGTTTTGGTTCTCTACTCCTACCAATCTGATGAATCCCCCTCCTCATTAAGAGTTGGTGAAAGTGTCATGTTCCTGCAAGTAGAATCTCCCTCCACTGGATCTGCTGACAAAGACTTTTGATTTGGTGATCCAACCACCAAAGGACAATCATCGTCCTCGATTTTGATTTTCATGACTCACAGATTTTCCCTCCCTGGCTCAGCCATGCAAGGGATATAAAAAACTGAAACAGTCACACATGATCAGAACGTTTCATGACAGGCAGATAATTGGTGCTAGAAAAATACAGACTTCGTGTCTCCCTAATCATAAGTATATCTGAAGAGATCACACTACACTGAGGTATGAGAAAGGAGTGGAATGCCATTGCACATTCAGTACATTCCCTGTCAATATAGAGATCACTTCCAGCAGTGATGGTAGCATTGAACTCTTTAAGATTATCTCATGCAGTTACCAATGCAGTGCATTTATGGTTCTCAAGCAATTCTTGGACTCTTTGGTATATTCACTTATCTGTAACACGCAATTCAATCTCAAACATACAAAGTTGGCACTTAATTTAATTACATTCAACTGCAATGTCTGCATGCATAAACACTCTCTAAAAACTAACACTTTAACCGTTTCATTTTATATATAGAAGCATAATATTTGATATTTATTCTTTTGGCGGTTGTACATTTATGTTTTGTTTGAAGATTTGAAAAACACATTTGTTCAAAGTATTTAATTGGCATTTTTATTAAGGTGAAAAAAATACAGACTAGAAATCAAAAAAATTGAAGAAATTAGTACAATTGTCTAGACATGTACGTAAATGAAACACAAATGATCTTAATCGCCAGGTTCCACAGAGATTTAGAGCTTGAAATTGTATATTAGGATTGTTTTTAGTGGTTTCATTAGGGTCTACCTGTGGACAGCAAGACCCTGATACCATAACACCACACAGCACAATCTGTAAAACGCATTGTACACAATACTATAAAATATACAGGTATATTGTCCAGCAAATTTTAGCTTAAAGGAGTGATGAGGCATAATAGTACATTTTTATATGTTTTTTTTATTTGCATTATGGTTTATTTAAAAATGTGTACTCTTTAAGTTTGAGTACTGCTTTCATTGGTGTCACACAGATGATTGTTGAAGGCAGTAGTTTTTTTACAGAGCGTAGTACAGAAAAAAATAACTGGCAATGCCAAAAGCTGTTGCTTTAAACTGCTAACACATCCAAACAGAATGCAGATACCTGAATGCTTATATGTGCATAAAATGGTGTTTGGACAAAATATCATCAAAAAAATATCATGTTACAGAAATATTGTGTCAAGAATTTCGAGATCTGATAGATATCATGGTAGGTATATCGAAAGTTAAAATATTTTTCCAAGTGTTATTTTTCGAATAGCGATAAAAAAGATATCGATGTAGTAAAGATCATTGGATATTATCTCATTTTTTAGAGTAAAATAATATATAATGTATTTTTTTTATCCTGTGTTTATTTTTTTATGTTTTAATGTTAGAAGAATTGTTTTTTAAAAAATGGTTATAATTTCTAATTTTTATTGTTTTAATATTATTTTAAGAATTGGACTTTCATTTGTAGTGGAAAGTTGTGTTAATAGGGGATAAGGGTGGGGAGATTTTTAAAAAAAATGGGTATTATAATTTTTCATTTATGTTCATATATTTTTTTAGATATGCAAATGTTTTAATTAATTTTTAAATGTATTTTATTACAGTGTATCTTTTTAATTTTTTTAATTTAAGGTTAAATAAAATATATTTTAATGATTTTTTGAAAATAAAATAAGCAAATTTGTGAACATTTAAAAATATTTTTTATTTCTATTTATTTATATGTTCAAATTAAAATTGATAATATTTGTGTATGGAATTTTTATATTGTATTAAAAAAATGAAAATTTATTTTTTTGAAAAAATATTAGTTATACTTTGAATGGTAGAAAATAGTATTTACTATTTTGGAAATGTTAATACTAAAAGAAATAACTATTTAATTACATGTTTTATATCAAAGTACCAGAGTGCCTGGGAAAACATTGGGGAGTGATCCTAATGAGGGTGCCTCCAGTTCCCCCTTCAGAGTAAGGGGGAGGTGTGCAGTGATCCAGACAGGTCCCAGTATGGTAAGGATAGGTAGGAGGTTATGGTGGGCGGAGACCCAGAGTGCCTTTTTCCGGCCCCAGTGTTTGGGTTTCTTACAGAGGGGGCACAATCAGGTGGACTTGATCTGTACCAAGACCATCCACTGTGTCAGGGGAGCTGGTTGGGGCCACTGCAATAGGTGCCCTACCAGCTCTGATTCTGGGGGTACCATTCCACAGCAGAGGGTACGGCGGACCAGATTGAGGGGAATGCTTTGGAAACAGTACGCAGTGGGATGACAAGTGGGCCAGGGGTTTCCTGCTCTGAGAACAGAACACCACCAAACTGACCCTGATGAGGCCACTTCTGACTGCGAGGGCTCCATGTGCTGTCACAGGGCGCCAGGCAGACTTTTGCATGACACAGACAGAGAGTGTCACCCTAGAGCGGCTGGTGGTTCCCTCGAAAGTCCTAGCTCGCCAGGCCCATATTCAGACTAAGGGGACAGACCATGGGTTGTAGGACCAGTTTCAGGATACCACCCCATAACTGGTGAGAGGTAGAGTGGAAAAGGGTGCAAGACACCCAGGGCTACTGCCCTCCACTCTGAGAAACCACAGAGGACAGAGGTCCTTGGATGACGAGGGGCTAGTATGTTGACACTGACAGCTGTCAGTGACATCTGTTGCTTACTGTCCTTATGGACAGAGGTCTTCTTGGGTTGGGGACAGAAGTCTTATCTAAGGGTTGGAATGAGCGACATCACTTTGTTGGCCATGGTAGTACTGTCTGCCTACTGGCATGTATCAGTGAGCAAGTTAAGCTTATGGGCTGCACAGATAAACCAAATTAAGAGAGGCATTGAACAGACTAGTGCCCCTGCAGTAGAAGGCCATTATCCACATTCAATCGTCTAAGCAGGGTAGTCCATCAAGGTATTAATAAATCTCCTCTGGCTTTAAGTTGTGTTGGAAATTACACTTTCTGCGGAGTCATCCCCACATTTTTTACCTTCCTCCTCCCGTTTTTGATAAATTTGTTTTTGTTGGCTTTAGGACTCTGTGCGCATCTAAACATGGTAGTATTGGCTCATACCCAATCGGCATATTTAATTTTCTTATAAGACCCAAGTAACGTGCACTAAATGAGCCCAGGGCCTGTAAATTAAATGGTACTAGTGGGCCTACAGCACTGATTATGACACTCATTTAAGTAGCCCTTTAAACATTGCTCAGGCCTGCCATTGCAAAGCATGTGTGTGCAGTTTAATCTGCCATTTCTGACCTGGTTAAATAAACTGGAACATCTACGCATTTTCGATAACGGAGTCCATAGACTTTTAGTTAAAACCAAGATAGACATTTTCAGGATCAGACTATGTATGTTCAGAAATAGCAAAATCAGTTAAAATATTTGAATGCAAGGGTATGTTTATATCATACTTTGTGTAAGCCAGACCATATTTTGCTATAATTGATGTGTACAACAACTGTGGGTGGGTGGGGTATTTAAGAGTGTGGCCCGGAGAAGTTGGGTAAACGGGGAGTGTTGTCTCCAGCAGCGCCATATGGTATTTGAAGTTTGTCGGGTTGGGTGAGAGAACGACGTACCTTACAGGATTTGCTGACGCAGAGGGGTGGAGCTTTGAGTTCGTACTTTAATTGGGAAACAGCAGTAATTAATTCATCAACGGTTGTGCTGATGGAATGAGATGCCGAAAAAACGACACGATTCTGTTACATGAGGAAGGTAGGAATGATATTGGGTGACGCCTGGTTAATTGAGAAACATCGCTTTTGGATGAATAGGGATTTCCTGGGGATGGAGGCACATGGGTTTTATGCGGGAAGGTATAGCTGTTGGGAGAGATTGTTCTGGGCACATTTTGATTATGCAGAGATGTGGGTTTAGCGGGAAAAGGTCTTTTAATTTTGCAATTGGTTTGCTTGTTGTAACTTTTAAACGAATGCACATAGATTTGGGAATGTAAATTAATATCATTGTTTTAACATTTGTAGTGAATCCCTGAAGAAGGGCTAAATAACAGCTCGAAATGCATTGCGTAAAAAGAGACCTTACATTGAAGATGGTTTATGTATATGTCCTGAATCAGAAAAAGGCCCGGATCGGATATAGTTGAAATTGTTGTATACTAAACAGACCCACATGTGACAAGAGCAAGACTTTTGGAAGAAAATGATATTTAGAATAAAATTGGATTAAACTTGGACTAGCTGTAAAGTATGTTGTGAGTGAATCACGGAGATGTTGTGCATCCGCTGGGAGTGAAATTTCGCTCCATTTTTGATGATAAATACATCTTTTGCCAGACTGAATCCTACCTTTTTGATACATATAAGTCACCCCTCAGATAGACTCTGGACAGCCCAGATGGCAGGGTGCAATGTATTTAAAAAGTACGACATGTCCTGGTTGTGGATAACTCTTAAATTCATTTTTCACTACCGCGAGGTCTATCTCTCCCGTGGGATAACATTCGAGTTGCCTTATTAAATTTTAAAAGTGTAATTTCCAAATGGGAAGAGATAGCTGGTTAATGTTTGATGTCTCTGGAATCCTAATTCAAAACTTAAGCTATGGGGAGAGCTGAGAAAACGGGATCAACAACAACCAGTAAGCCACTTCTTCGCTTACCATTGCTCAGTAAAGTAGCTGAACCCCTTGCTTGTAACATACAGAATGCATTAATTGGGGGTGCTCCTTAGGAGTGGGCAGCGGAGACAAAGTCGCACAAAGGACACCCCCTGACTTATCTTGCAATATTGTAGCTACTACTTCCAAAAGAAGTGAAAATGCGGCTGCTATAGCTTTAGTCTCCAAAGGGGTAATAGGGACAGAGCCCTATGTATTGGCAGAAGGTCTAACTGGTGGACTGTTGCTACCCTCGGACTCTATATCTCACACAGAGCCCCAGAAAAGACAGGCACAAGAAGATAAGCCCCTAGGAGAGCCCAATGAATTTTGTAACAGAGAATTTACCGCTTACCCCAGATTGTACTGCGGCATCTGCACTGGCACTGTCCCCAAAAGACTTTGATACTAAGCTGATTCTGGGCAACGACAGAATAACTGGTGAAATAATGGAAGAAGCTGCGGACACGGATACTATTGAGGGGATAGATATGGATGAAGAATATGTAGATTATTTGGATACTACAAGTTGTTCCTCTTCGAGCGTAAATAAAATTGCTGTCATAAAGAAAGGAAGAGGCAAACCTAAGAATAAGGTGGAAAAGATAACCAGCAAACCGAAAGTCTCCGCCTCAATGGAAAGGGATATCGCAGAAAATAGCCCTTTGCGGAAATGGGTGCAGGCGAAAGGGTGTGTAAATCTATGGCCCTACGTTTGTCCGGAAACATCCCGACTGAAGTAACTTTAATTCCTGACAAAACGTACAAGTCTGATAGAACTATGCTTAAGTCTCATACAAAGCCACCAGAGGTGGGTCAATCTGTGGTAATAGATTCTACAACAACTGCTATCACTGCCTCAGCCTTATCCGCTGTTACGATTTTAACCTCAACCTCGACCTTAGCTCCTGTTTTAACACCGTTAGCGACAGTAACATCAGTTTTAAGTACACCACCGTTGCTTATTACCAAGGCTCTTGATAGCGGAACTAGCAATCCACCTAATTTGCCCTCAGCTTCTGTACAGCCCAGTATGACCTTGGCGACGGGCAGCCAAGAGGAAACACCATCATCATCACTTAGTTTGATTTTGCGACTTCTTAACGAGCAAAGGCAAGAGGCCCAAGAACATTATCAGCAGATGCGAGAAGACAATAGTAAAACGCAGTCTTCGCTACAAGAGTTGGCTGGCAAACTGGGCTACATGTCTCATGAGGTCGAAGAGCTACAGCAAAGAGTTGTTGATACTGAAGATAGATCAACTCATACAGAAACTATCGTTAACAGACACAAGACCCAGATTGAGATTATGCAGGCCAAACTTGAGGACATGGAAAATCGGCAACGCCGACAAAATCTCCGACTATTTGGGATTGCGGAAGGGGCCGAAGGAGCTGATCCTAGGGCATGTATTGTACAGCTACTTCAGAAGGCATTTCCCAACCTTTCTGATTGGGACGTGGACTCGCAGATACAACGGGCACATAGGCTACCACTGACACAAAAAAACAAGGTGGGTCAATACCCTCGCCCATTTTTGATCAACATAGGAAACTTTTTACTGCAACAAGCCATCTCATTAAAGGCAAGACCTAACACCCCAATCTCAATAGACTCTGCTACTTTCTTTATGCGCTCGGATCTAAGCAAATCCACAATGGCGAGGTGGTGGAGACTGCGCCAATATATTGATCCGATAAAGGCTCTGGGCGGACAAGCCTTCTTACAGGAACCAGCAAGACTATTTTTTTCAGGATGAGAAGGAAGCTGAACAAGCTGTAACTAAATGGCAAACAGAGGCTGCAGACAAGAGGGCGACATAAATGATAACTGTACCTACTATGCAGATTTTTACTTTTTTTTTTGGAACTGACCGGAAAGATGCTTGGATAATTAATCTTTTTTGAATCAACTGCGATTAAAGGATAATAATATTTGCTTTGAAAATTTTGAAAACTGGTCAGAAAGTTGGTTGGACAATTGACGATGACTCAAGTTCAACACCGAATGTTTTTTTTTTTAGCTCCCTTTTTATTTAATTGCCAGCTTTCTCTTGTCTTCTATATATAAACCCTTTTTTCCCTTTCTCTCTTGCTTTCTTTAGGTTTTTGGTAGGATTGGTTGGGCAACATTAGTAAAATGAAGGTAGCACTAGCACTGGCCGGATCCCCGTAGCTGTGACTCTGTATAGCTGCCCATTCTTCGGCAGCTGGGTCCAATGGGGAGGTCTCCTCTGAGGGTTAAGGGGGATTTTTTGGGGGGGGTCTGAGGGAGGGTAGAGGGTGGGTTTTGGGGAGGGGGAAGTAATTGGGGTAAAAAATGCATCATGAGGTTAACTAGTTTGGAGATAATGCATTTTTCAAACATGAGAATACAATTCATTTAAGATGTATCAATTAAGATGCCTGGCATGGAACGTGGCGGGTTTGAATAGCAGGAACAAGAGAAGATTAGTGTTTGAAGAGCTAAAAATGTATAATTCACATATAGTCGTAATTTCTGAGACTCACATTGCATATAAAGACTGAAACTTACTTAAACAATTGGGGTATGATGTTCTTGTATGCACCGACTTAAATATTTCAATACAGGGGTAGCTATTTTAAAACAAAGGCAAGTCAGAGCAGGAATTGATAAGACCTCTGCTGATAAAGCAGGTAGATGGGCCATAGCCCAGTTGATACTTGAAGGATGTAAATATACATTTTGTGGCATTTATGCTTTGAACATAGATGAACCCAAAATTGTTGATCAAGTTAATATGAAGTTGCTTGGCTGGGAGGGAGAGCATATAGTAATGGGGAATTTTAATTATATAATGAACTATAGTATAGACACTACTAGGCGGGGGTCGTTTCAGAGACTGAGGAAGACACGGGCCGCTATTTTTGATCTCGCTCGTATTCATGCTATAAAAGACGCATGGCGGCATTTATTTCCAAGCACAGCTGGCTATACGTACTACTCTGCTGCACACAAACTATGCTCGCGTATAGATATGGCTTGGGTATCGGACAGGATCCTTGAATCAAGCACTATGGTAATCTGCCCGAGAGTTACCTCGGATCACAATCCTATTATGTTGTCTTTTAATGTAGCAGCAGGGAGACAAGGTCCTAGGTCGTTTTTATTTCCTAGATATTTATTTCTAAATTCAGACTTTCTAAGACAATTAAAAGATCATCTGAAAGAATTCATTAGCATAAACACTGATTCCACTTCACCATTAGTAGTCTGAGATGCTTGCAAAGCCAGCATACGGGGTTTTGCATAACAATTTATATGGAGACAAAACAAGGAACGTAAATGCCTAGATGAGAAAACCATCGCTGATATAACATCGATAGAGAATCAATTAGCCGACGCTTTACTTTTAGGGTCGGCAAGAGTAGAAGAATTGGGTCACAATTTAATAGAATTAAAATCTGCCCTTAAAAATACTTTTAGGGAAAAAAGTATTGCTAAATTAAAAAAATATCAATTGTCACAATATGAAAGTGGCGAAAAGATAGGTACGATTTTGGCATATAAGGTAGCTAAGGATAGGGCCAAAATGACTAATAAAGAAATAAAGGGGGCTAATAATCAGATATATAACCGCCCTAAAATGATTCTGCAACAATTTGCTAAGTACTATCAAGAACTTTACACTCCCGAAAAGCAGACAGTTAAAGAGGAAATTCTAAGATATATCTCTATAAGTAAAATCAAAAGTATGGGGGATGAATATTCTGAAGCACTAACAGGTGACATTACAGGAGCAGAAATTAGATTAGCTATTAATTCCTTACCAAAAACAACAAGTGATGGACTGAATGTGGATCAATGTCACACACTCCCCCAGTCAAAAGATCTGGGCCCAAATCCATCGTTTTTTTGCACTCCACACCACCCTGGGTTAGACAATGGCGATATGCAAATCAGCTCTGACCCTGTTGCCCCATGGGAACAGTCCAGTCCGAACTACAAAAGCCATGTCCTTCCCAGAACGGAATCAAGCATCCGAGGACCGGACCGGTTTCGAGGTAACACCTCTCTTCAGCCCGGCTAGCTTGACTCCAAGTGGTGTGGAGTGCCTGGGACCCACGTCTGGGCATCCCCAGCGCACTTAGGGCGGCAATTGCAAAAACAACAAGTGATGGACTGAATGTGGATCAATGTCACACACTCCCCCAGTCAAAAGATCTGGGCCCAAATCCATCGTTTTTTTGCACTCCACACCACCCTGGGTTAGACAATGGCGATATGCAAATCAGCTCTGACCCTGTTGCCCCATGGGAACAGTCCAGTCCGAACTACAAAAGCCATGTCCTTCCCAGAACGGAATCAAGCATCCGAGGACCGGACCGGTTTCGAGGTAACACCTCTCTTCAGCCCGGCTAGCTTGACTCCAAGTGGTGTGGAGTGCCTGGGACCCACGTCTGGGCATCCCCAGCGCACTTAGGGCGGCAATTGCAAAAACAACAAGTGATGGACTGAATGTGGATCAATGTCACACACTCCCCCAGTCAAAAGATCTGGGCCCAAATCCATCGTTTTTTTGCACTCCACACCACCCTGGGTTAGACAATGGCGATATGCAAATCAGCTCTGACCCTGTTGCCCCATGGGAACAGTCCAGTCCGAACTACAAAAGCCATGTCCTTCCCAGAACGGAATCAAGCATCCGAGGACCGGACCGGTTTCGAGGTAACACCTCTTTTGACTGGGGGAGTGTGTGACATTGATCCACATTCAGTCCATCACTTGTTGTTTTTGCAATTGCCGCCCTAAGTGCGCTGGGGATGCCCAGACGTGGGTCCCAGGCACTCCACACCACTTGGAGTCAAGCTAGCCGGGCTGAAGAGAGGTGTTACCTCGAAACCGGTCCGGTCCTCGGATGCTTGATTCCGTTCTGGGAAGGACATGGCTTTTGTAGTTCGGACTGGACTGTTCCCATGGGGCAACAGGGTCAGAGCTGATTTGCATATCGCCATTGTCTAACCCAGGGTGGTGTGGAGTGCAAAAAAACGATGGATTTGGGCCCAGATCTTTTGACTGGGGGAGTGTGTGACATTGATCCACATTCAGTCCATCACTTGTTGTTTTTGCAATTGCCGCCCTAAGTGCGCTGGGGATGCCCAGACGTGGGTCCCAGGCACTCCACACCACTTGGAGTCAAGCTAGCCAGGCTGAAGAGAGGTGTTACCTCGAAACCGGTCCGGTCCTCGGATGCTTGATTCCGTTCTGGGAAGGACATGGCTTTTGTAGTTCGGACTGGACTGTTCCCATGGGGCAACAGGGTCAGAGCTGATTTGCATATCGCCATTGTCTAACCCAGGGTGGTGTGGAGTGCAAAAAAACGATGGATTTGGGCCCAGATCTTTTGACTGGGGGAGTGTGTGACATTGATCCACATTCAGTCCATCACTTGTTGTTTTTGCAATTGCCGCCCTAAGTGCGCTGGGGATGCCCAGACGTGGGTCCCAGGCACTCCACACCACTTGGAGTCAAGCTAGCCGGGCTGAAGAGAGGTGTTACCTCGAAACCGGTCCGGTCCTCGGATGCTTGATTCCGTTCTGGGAAGGACATGGCTTTTGTAGTTCGGACTGGACTGTTCCCATGGGGCAACAGGGTCAGAGCTGATTTGCATATCGCCATTGTCTAACCCAGGGTGGTGTGGAGTGCAAAAAAACGATGGATTTGGGCCCAGATCTTTTGACTGGGGGGAGTGTGTGACATTGATCCACATTCAGTCCATCACTTGTTGTTTTTGCAATTGCCGCCCTAAGTGCGCTGGGGATGCCCAGACGTGGGTCCCAGGCACTCCACACCACTTGGAGTCAAGCTAGCCGGGCTGAAGAGAGGTGTTACCTCGAAACCGGTCCGGTCCTCGGATGCTTGATTCCGTTCTGGGAAGGACATGGCTTTTGTAGTTCGGACTGGACTGTTCCCATGGGGCAACAGGGTCAGAGCTGATTTGCATATCGCCATTGTCTAACCCAGGGTGGTGTGGAGTGCAAAAAAACGATGGATTTGGGCCCAGATCTTTTGACTGGGGGAGTGTGTGACATTGATCCACATTCAGTCCATCACTTGTTGTTTTTGCAATTGCCGCCCTAAGTGCGCTGGGGATGCCCAGACGTGGGTCCCAGGCACTCCACACCACTTGGAGTCAAGCTAGCCGGGCTGAAGAGAGGTGTTACCTCGAAACCGGTCCGGTCCTCGGATGCTTGATTCCGTTCTGGGAAGGACATGGCTTTTGTAGTTCGGACTGGACTGTTCCCATGGGGCAACAGGGTCAGAGCTGATTTGCATATCGCCATTGTCTAACCCAGGGTGGTGTGGAGTGCAAAAAAACGATGGATTTGGGCCCAGATCTTTTGACTGGGGGAGTGTGTGACATTGATCCACATTCAGTCCATCACTTGTTGTTTTTGCAATTGCCGCCCTAAGTGCGCTGGGGATGCCCAGACGTGGGTCCCAGGCACTCCACACCACTTGGAGTCAAGCTAGCCGGGCTGAAGAGAGGTGTTACCTCGAAACCGGTCCGGTCCTCGGATGCTTGATTCCGTTCTGGGAAGGACATGGCTTTTGTAGTTCGGACTGGACTGTTCCCATGGGGCAACAGGGTCAGAGCTGATTTGCATATCGCCATTGTCTAACCCAGGGTGGTGTGGAGTGCAAAAAAACGATGGATTTGGGCCCAGATCTTTTGACTGGGGGAGTGTGTGACATTGATCCACATTCAGTCCATCACTTGTTGTTTTTGCAATTGCCGCCCTAAGTGCGCTGGGGATGCCCAGACGTGGGTCCCAGGCACTCCACACCACTTGGAGTCAAGCTAGCCGGGCTGAAGAGAGGTGTTACCTCGAAACCGGTCCGGTCCTCGGATGCTTGATTCCGTTCTGGGAAGGACATGGCTTTTGTAGTTCGGACTGGACTGTTCCCATGGGGCAACAGGGTCAGAGCTGATTTGCATATCGCCATTGTCTAACCCAGGGTGGTGTGGAGTGCAAAAAAACGATGGATTTGGGCCCAGATCTTTTGACTGGGGGAGTGTGTGACATTGATCCACATTCAGTCCATCACTTGTTGTTTTTGCAATTGCCGCCCTAAGTGCGCTGGGGATGCCCAGACGTGGGTCCCAGGCACTCCACACCACTTGGAGTCAAGCTAGCCGGGCTGAAGAGAGGTGTTACCTCGAAACCGGTCCGGTCCTCGGATGCTTGATTCCGTTCTGGGAAGGACATGGCTTTTGTAGTTCGGACTGGACTGTTCCCATGGGGCAACAGGGTCAGAGCTGATTTGCATATCGCCATTGTCTAACCCAGGGTGGTGTGGAGTGCAAAAAAACGATGGATTTGGGCCCAGATCTTTTGACTGGGGGAGTGTGTGACATTGATCCACATTCAGTCCATCACTTGTTGTTTTTGCAATTGCCGCCCTAAGTGCGCTGGGGATGCCCAGACGTGGGTCCCAGGCACTCCACACCACTTGGAGTCAAGCTAGCCGGGCTGAAGAGAGGTGTTACCTCGAAACCGGTCCGGTCCTCGGATGCTTGATTCCGTTCTGGGAAGGACATGGCTTTTGTAGTTCGGACTGGACTGTTCCCATGGGGCAACAGGGTCAGAGCTGATTTGCATATCGCCATTGTCTAACCCAGGGTGGTGTGGAGTGCAAAAAAACGATGGATTTGGGCCCAGATCTTTTGACTGGGGGAGTGTGTGACATTGATCCACATTCAGTCCATCACTTGTTGTTTTTGCAATTGCCGCCCTAAGTGCGCTGGGGATGCCCAGACGTGGGTCCCAGGCACTCCACACCACTTGGAGTCAAGCTAGCCGGGCTGAAGAGAGGTGTTACCTCGAAACCGGTCCGGTCCTCGGATGCTTGATTCCGTTCTGGGAAGGACATGGCTTTTGTAGTTCGGACTGGACTGTTCCCATGGGGCAACAGGGTCAGAGCTGATTTGCATATCGCCATTGTCTAACCCAGGGTGGTGTGGAGTGCAAAAAAACGATGGATTTGGGCCCAGATCTTTTGACTGGGGGAGTGTGTGACATTGATCCACATTCAGTCCATCACTTGTTGTTTTTGCAATTGCCGCCCTAAGTGCGCTGGGGATGCCCAGACGTGGGTCCCAGGCACTCCACACCACTTGGAGTCAAGCTAGCCGGGCTGAAGAGAGGTGTTACCTCGAAACCGGTCCGGTCCTCGGATGCTTGATTCCGTTCTGGGAAGGACATGGCTTTTGTAGTTCGGACTGGACTGTTCCCATGGGGCAACAGGGTCAGAGCTGATTTGCATATCGCCATTGTCTAACCCAGGGTGGTGTGGAGTGCAAAAAAACGATGGATTTGGGCCCAGATCTTTTGACTGGGGGAGTGTGTGACATTGATCCACATTCAGTCCATCACTTGTTGTTTTTGCTATTAATTCCTTACCAGCCGGTAAAGCGACAGGGGAAGATGCGATACCTATGGAATTATATAAAACATGCATGGAAGAACTGGTTTCACTATTGTCGCAGGTTATTCACGTTATAGGGGCTGGGAAAAAAGCTCCTAAATCATGGAACTGTACACAAATCATCTTTTTCCTGAAAAAAAATAAACCAGCTGATGACTGTGGGTCTTACAGACCGATTTCACTTATAAATAATGATGCTAAAATATTTGCTAAGATCCTAGCAATTCGGCTGGCACCATTAATGCCGGGATTGGTATCACCCCAGCAACATGGGTTTATTTTGAAAAGGGATACTACTGCCCATATTAATATGGCTGTGACGGCGTTCGATGTGGCCCAAATGGAGTCAACCCCGCTCTGTATGATATTATTAGATGCAGAGAAGGCATTCGATCGAGTGGGGTGGGACTTTCTCTGGGCTACACTGTCGGCATTCGGTATTGAAGGCCAAATTTTAAACTGTATTCAGGCCTTGTATGACAATCCGTCTGCCAAAATTAACTATTTCCAATACAACGAGGTACTAGACAAGGGTGTCCCCTTTCACCCCTGCTATTTGCATTAATAATGGAACCTTTTATTTCAGCCTTGCAGAACCAACCTCAGATTGCCCCCTTCGTTTTTGGTACAAGTTCACTTAAAATAACTGCTTACGCGGATGATATCGCGACATATTCCACCGAGGTGTCTGAAGCTATGAAGGGTATTATATTGAAAGCAAAAAGATTCAGAGCGGTCTCTGGTTACAGGCGTAATACTGATAGGACCAAAATCATTATGAATTATAAATCTCTGACTCCTATTCAGGGAGTTTGTGAGGCTGCTACTTATTTAGGAGTTAAAATTTCTGCTAAATTAAACGAAATATCTGCTCTAAATTACGAGGTGCTACTCAAAGAACCTGCCATTCTACTTAAAAAATATCACAAGGTGCCCTTAAGTATTATAGGTAGAATAAACATTGTCAAAATGAAGATCCTGCCCAAATATCTTTATTTGTTTCGTTTTATCCCTTTACGGGTGGATAATCTGTATTTTAAATGCTTAGATGGGATCCTTACTTCTTGTATTTGGGGATATAAAAAAGCTTGCCGAGCTATTGCTCTATTAAAACTTCCATTTAACCAGGGTGGTCTTGACTTTCCAGATGTTAAGCTTTACTTCTGGTCGACTTTTTTGAGTCTTTTTCGTAGTCTGCTGAATCCCACCAATAGGTTCTTTTTTCATAAATTTATGCTGGGGGAGGACTCCAATATGTTTTTTATAGACTTAATGACCCAAACTACTTTAAGCGGGTAAAATTTAAGATGGCGTGGGATACCATAAGTATTTGGCGTACTCTTCTCACTAAATGCCAAACTTCACTGTATCATTATAGAACTCCCTTATAGGGGAATCCTGGTTCCTGAAATCTTTCACGATCAAGCTGGTAAATACCTATCCTGTTCCGGCATAAAAATGCTAGGAGATCTGTATGATCATAATGGCTTCTTAACATTTGAAAAACTGAAGGATCGCTACAGTCTCACTGAAGGGGCTCGGTTTAAGTACTATCAGATTCGGGATTACTTTGTACGTAAGTTAAGTCTTATGACTATCTCCGACTCTGATATATGAAATTGTATATATTCAGAAAAAAAGAAGTCATTGATCAGTATAGGGTATAACATTTTTAGTGGTTTTAGGAAGGATGATTGCTTGAAGCTAGCAGAGAAGTGGGGTAGGAAATTGGATACTGACGTATCGCCAAATATGATATTTACATCTCTTAACAGTATAAGCCTTTCTGTACATTCTTCTAGTCTTAAGCTCCAACAACATAAAACTATATGTCAGCTATATTATACACCAGAAAGAATATTGAAGTGGACATCGAACAGTAGTAATAAAGATCGCACCAAGTGCCCAAAATGCGACCAAAGGGCAGCTGACCTTAACCATATGTTTTTTACATGCCCAGAGCTAACTGAATTTTGGGAGGGAGTTACTAAAGTTCTTTCTGAGAAACTTGCATGCCCAATTATAAATACTGCTTTAGACGTGCTGATGGGCGGATTTAGTGGGACTGGGTGCCAAGTCGACCTAATGAATATTTTAATTACTTGTGCCAGACTAACAATAGCTCCGGTCTGGATACAACAAAGGCCACCGACAGTTTTGGAGTGGTGGAGGGTGGTCAAGGATACATATGATATGGAACACGCCCTGGCACAAACAAGGGGAATTCAATCAATGCAGAAAATGGAGATTATCTGGGGACCAATAATCTAAACTTTCTTTTTCTATTCTTTATCTACTATTTTTAACCTTGCTAGCTTTTTTTGGTCTTTTGTTTTATAAATTGTATTGCATTCTCTTTTCCTTATACTGTGTTTTCCTCATGATGTCAATAAAAAAAATGTTTTCTTAAATGTAGTGAATCCCTCAAGAAGGGCTAAATAACAGCCCGAAATGCATTGGGTAAAATGAGACCTGACATCGAATATGGTTTATGTATATGTCATGCATCAGAAAAAGGCCCGGATGGGTATATCGGTTGCATTTGAAATTGTTGTATACTAAACAGACCCACATGTGACAAGAGCAAGACTTTTGGAAGAACATGATATTTGGAATAAAATTGGATTAAACTTGAACAAGCTGTAAAGTATGTTGTGAGTGAATCACGGAGATGCTGTGCGTCCACTGGGAGTGAAATTTCGCTCCATTTTTGATGATAAATACATCTTTTGCCAGACTGAATCCTAACTTTTTGATACATATAAGTCACCTCTCAGGTAGACTCTGGACAGCCCAGATGGCAGGGTGCAATGTATTTAAAAAGTACGACATGTCCTGGTTGTGAATAACGCTTAAATTTATTTTTCACTACTGCGAGGCCTATCTCTGCCTTGGGATAACATTGGAGTTGCCTTATTAAAGTTTATAAGTGTAATTTCCAAATGGGAAGAGATAGCTGGTCCATGTTTGATGTCTCTGGAATCCTAATTCAAAACTTAACTTATGGTGAATTACCATTTTGAAAATGCCACTTTTAGAAAGTTGGCATTTTGTTGCCTTAGCCATTTAGTGCCTACAGCCTGTCTCTGGTTACATGACTGTGTGTAGTTGGCAGTTGGGCTTTGTCTATTCCTCCTAGACAGCCACACACAATGGGAGCTTAGGTGTAACTGATAGGGCCATCACTGACAGGATGAATGGGAGAGAGCAGCTGGGCTGAGCCTCACTAAAACTTGAATAGGATGTGTCCGGTCTTCACACAAAGGGCCTAATGACACTGCATTGTCACTTTAGCCAGCTAGTGGCCAGGGCAGAGGATGTAGAACATTCCATGCACTTCAAGCACACTGTCTAGCAGCTTCTCCCACCTCCCAGAACCAGGACACCAGTGTATGGAAGAAGGATCTCAGACAGCAACTCTTCAGTCCACTTCTGGACTAGTGCATACACTACCAAGAAGTTAGACAGCTGTGCTGCTGAAATGATTTTCACTGTGCTGGACTGCCACTCTGAAGGAACTGTTGCCCTGTTGTGCTGACCTTCTGCCCTCTTGCCTGGGTAGGAGCAACTGGACCTGCAACCCACCTTGAATCCAGGACCCCAGAGTGACTCAAATGGCTAGTCTGCTGGCCTCCTGATCTGAGAGACTCGGACATAAAAGGCTCCTCAACAGTTCCTGGATTTGTCTTCAGCGAATTCCTGACTCCCAAGTGGTGCCTCTCAGGTCCTGGGCCGATGGTGTGGCTCACTGGGCTCCTAAATCAAGCTTTTGGGCTCTTCGCGACCGTGAATGGGCCAGTTCAGACAGGAACTGCACCACTCGCACTGAAAATCAGCGTATGCCGCTGCCAACCCGTCTCATCGAACAACAATCATCAATCACTGCGGAGGACTGCCAATGTGAGGCTTCAGTCTGCCCGTCCGCGTCACCTGGCCTGCTCCTCGAGCCACATTGACCCCCTCCAGTGACCCTCTCCTTCCTCTCTGTGGCCCCCTCCAACATGAATGGGACTCTTGGCACAAAACCAGAGAAGGTAAGTTAAGTTTAGCTGTGAGAAGGAACAACATTCTCTTACTTGAAAATGGATGGAAATGCTTCTGCAGAAAATGTATTTGAAACACCAAGAACAGGCCCGGTATAAACTCTCTTGGATTGGGAGAATGGACTACTTTACATTCTTGCCACCCCGCAGAGTCTCTCATATGATTATTATGAAACATTTTGCCTCAATATCAAAAAGACTTATCGATCTGTTCCTCTTTGAATTTTCAACTGGTCTCATATTATACACTATTATATAATTCATTACACTGACTTTGACTTTAACCATAGCTCTTAGACTCGAGCTCCACCATCAAGGGCAATTTGGAATATTTGATTCAGTAAAAAAGTTATATAATTTGGCTTTATTCATCACACTTGGTAGCCAAAACAACTGGGTTCTCCCTGAAGTCATTTTTAATGGTATCCACTACCAGTACCACAGTTCGATGTATCCTACCAGATCTGAATGTTAGAGTTAGCTGCCACAATTTAGAACCTTCTTCAAATGCACCTGCTACTAATCTAGGTGACCCTCAAATCAATTGACTTTTTCTTCTGTGTTAGATTTTGAAGTCAGATGTATGTGTGCTACTACTCACAAAACCAATTATATTCTTTCTTTATCTCTTCCTGTTTTTCATTTCAGTTTTAGTCACTTGTAGTTTATTTTTCTACCCCACATCAATACACAGACTCTGGGTTGTGGATATGTCTTTTTTTCAAACTGTTTGTATTCTTCATCGAATCTTAGAGTTTGCCATCATACCTCCAAAACTTTTACCTCAAACCTACCAGCGTGTCCTCTGTCTCCAGGTATTAAATTCAATCATTAGGGGGCCCATTAGAATGTCGGGTGGATCGCCACCGCCTGCATGGCGGTGGCACTCCGCCCAACATTCTGTCCGCCCGCATGCAAATTCCCCCGCCATATTACTATGGCGGGGGGGACCGTTGAGTCGACCGTGCGGAAAAACTTTTAATATGGTGACGTATCTGTTAGACACCACCATCCATATTAGGATGCATGAAGGGATTTGCCTTTCCGTGGTGGCAACAGCATCCGGTCTTTGACATTGGGGGCCCATAGCGGGCCCACGGGATTCTGGGGGGTGCACATGGGGGTTACCTATGGTACCCCCCTGCATTTGCATGAACAATGTGGCAGGCACCGCGCGGTGCCTGTCACGCTGTGCACTCAAATGCACAACTTGCATTTTTGGCATTGCACCGCCCGCCGCAATGTTAATAATGCGAGATGCGTCCGCCAGTGTGGCGGGCGCATCCTAATTGTCTGTGCGGGACCACCGAATGCATTGCGGCCGATCCCATTTCCTGGGCTATGGCAGACAGACCCGCCATAATAATGAGCCCCTAAGTATTTATAACTTGTCATTAGAAGGTTGTATGTTTGTGTTTGGGTGTTGTCAACTTTCTCATCACCACTTCATATTTTCTAGTGCATATTATTTTAGGACTTCTTTTAGTTCAGTCATTATGATGAATTCTCCATGTACACATTTATCCTCTTCAGCCAGTTCCTTTTAGTAACGTCTAATTCGCCCACCTTCATAATTTTTCTCTTGCTAAATTGCAAATAGATGTGTAATTATCAAAACTCCAGGCAACTTACATCTTGTGGAAGCTGTACCACTTCTGAGTGGGATGAAAATGTAGTCGATCGCTGAAGTAGCCTTGCCTGAACCCGAAGTCATGGTTACTACATGTTTTTTAAATACTGCGTTCAGGACTACTAAAGTGCTATTTCTAGGACTAAAAGTTCTTAGGAGAGGGTCAGTTTTCAGTGCCTCATTAGGTTGTTCAGTAGTCGGTCCATTCACCACACATCTCATCTATAGTAGGAAATGTTTATTGCCCCCACCTGTTCATTTTAACATTGAAGTCTTCTGCAATTACAGTAGGGCAGTGCATCAGTTAATAGATTCATTTTATGATAACTCTCACTAGAAAGGTGAGGCACTGCTCAAATATGGCCATTTTCCTTACTGAAGCATGAGTTTGAATTGCATCAATTTGTCATGAAGCAATCCTGTATATTTTTGAGATTTTCCTCTATTTTGCTTAGAGATGTGTGAGGACACACATACCTTTATGCACGCTGGGCCTGGGTTGGGTTGAGACTGTTCATTGAGCTGTCCCTTAGCCAGGAAAAAATGCTGAAATAGACTTTATTGATAAGAGTACAACAGGAGGTCTTGCATCTGCCCTCGAATCAGTTCTATGGGAGAGGTGAGCTCCTATGACTACGCCAAAGACTCCACCTCTAGTAAGATTTCCAATGTAGCACTAGGGTTCGGATGCAAGAAGCATCTGGAAGAGATTATGGATCCTTCCATTAGTTCTAGATGGAACTTTGGGAATGACAGAGGCATGATGGGGAAGGTTCTCTCGTGACACAGTGCTAGACATGCGTTCCATTTGTGCCACTTTAAGACACTCTGGCAGCAATAACAATTTCTACCTTCTCGGGAGAAGTCCTTTTTATCTAATGAGAAACCATGAAGTATTTCCCAGCAGGAGAAAATAGCCTGGAAATCCTTTCTTTCCAAGCTGGTCATCTAGGTTCCTTCGCATGATCCATCCAAACAGCCATGCCCCAAGAGTATTTTTTACCACCCAATGTCAGCACCGGTTCAAGTGAAAATGCATGTGTCTGCCCTCCTTGCCTGACCCAGTCTAGTGAGATATACGTCTCCCGCTTATATATAGGATTACATGTAGCAAATTATTTATATTTATTTGTTTGGAAACTATAATTTGTTTGTTTGGAAACTAAATTTTTGTGAATCACTGCATTTGCAATATTCACACTTCTTCATTCACTCTCCTGTTTTCGCTCTACCACCAAGAAGCCACAGAATTAAATTCCACGTGGTAGAATCACGCATAGATCTACTTTGATATCGAGCACATTTAAACTAAACCAAGAAAATGCAACAGGTGAACAAAGTGGCAACATAGATATAAATAAGGTCAAGGTTAATGAAGTGACGTCTGAAGCAATCCGTACAGAAGAAGGATACATGAATAGATCTGGCTTTGCTTGGCACACATAGATCACTTCAGAAATTGACAAGAGATTCAAAATATTGTGAAACATAAACTCTTTGGTCGCAATAAAAATTGAAGTTAAAGGAAGGGTTTAGCTCAGGATAATGCTACTACTGACTGCATTAGCAATATTCATAACAATAAAAATATGCTGTCAGACAACAGAGATGCACAAACTATCAAGAACTGACAATACTATGTGAAGCATCGACATAGCGAGCCTACATACAAAGCCATTTGAGGAAAAAGAAAGTGGTAGCTAGATCATGCCACACTTATACTACTAAAGAGACCTTTGCTCTATAATTGACCAGCATATATGAGCAGACTTTTATTCCTTTCCTGTATTTTTAACGGTGATTCCCATAATGGATTGCAGTGGTTGTGGAATAGCCTTTTACTCGCTTCCGGTGATCAGACTAGCAGTGGTGGCTGCTATTTACCGGGGTGGTGGGGTAGGAGGAGGAGGAGGGGGGTTGTAAATGAAAATAATTAATACAAAAATACTTACCTTCAGGCCGGACACCTGGCTGGCCACCGACTCTCATTCTGCTCACAGCCACCTCTCGCTCATCGGAAGCAGGAACCTTGCAGCACCCAGGCTCCTGACTCCCCTAACCAATCACAATGCTGCAATGCTGCATGGTGATTGGTCTGAGCGCCATGGTTCGGCACTCAGACGGGGAATGGGGGCCTGGGCATGTTCTGCACCAAGGCTGTAATGCTGCCCGGGTGCAGCACATGCAAGGTGCGCATGACTGTTTAGCCAGCCTAAGAGGGCAGGCCAAACAGTTATGCACACTTTAGAGTGGAGCAGCCACTCCTCCTCCTGGCACCTGCTCTGGCAGTCCAGCCCCGCCACGCACCAGGAAATCTAAAATGATAATAACGCTGGTTATTATCATTTTAGTTTTTCTTTAACTAATGCTCCCAGAAAAATGGGGTCGCCACTGCAGACTAGTGTTGTGTGTGGAGCCAATGTAAAATTGCACGCTGGCATCTTTGCCATGTACGCACATGTGGTCAGACCACTGTGGTGTATAAATTGAGGTGAGCTTGCTTAGTCTCTTCAATATGGAAACTAGTATGCCACACTTTTATTAAAACTCCTCGGGATAGCTTTGTTTATTCGGTAAGAGTAGTGGCCCTTCCATGTACCTGTGCAGGCGTTTACAATCTCACACTGCGTTCCACTCTATTACAGCATATCCTAATTAAACGTTCCTAGCACTGCCTTCCATGTTGCCCTCTCACCTTTAGAGAAGAGTAAGTGAATAATTATTTTTTTAATGAAAAAATCGGCCATTGCTTTATAACACTGTGTGCCAAAACGCATGTGTTTGCTGTTCAAACATTTCTTTGTGGGAGAGGAGTTTAGCTGTTAATGAATGGTTACACTAGAAATATACACATTACAATCATTCAGGTGTGTTCTGCAGGCAATACCAGTTTCTGCCTGACTCACATTTCATGTTCAATATGTTATTAAAGTATTTTTGCATCCAGGAAACACATGCATGCTGAGTCAGCAGCTGGTCTAGTAGATTTAAATTACGTTTTTAAAATGTGTTTTTGCATGCACCCTTACTACTACACAACAGATTAGGCCTAAATTTAAATTGTAGAATAATGTGTAGTGTCATAGGGATACTGGTCTTGAAGAAAGCCTATGAAGGATAATTAAATCTTTTATTATCCATCTATGCTTTTTACCTTAGAGCAGGAAACATAAATAGATGATTTGTGGCAAATGTTAAGATCATTTTATTTTTGGGGTTCTTGGATCCAACTGCAGCACTGGTGGAAAGAAGGTTAACAATTGATCTCTACAAGAAAACAAGGTCTTCTTAGTGCACACTAGAATTGAAAAATATACAGATGGGTGTGCAGCAGACAGGAGGGTGAAGCTTGCCACCAAGATGGGTGAGGGTTTTGTGTCCATGAAACTGATATGCCAGATGGTGTAACTGTGGTGCATCAATGAATATAAAGAGAATTTAACTCAGTCCAAAATCCACAAGTGTCAGAGAGAACTGAAACGTTTTTCCTTCAAAAAAACGTATGCTTATGCAGATCCAGAATATGTTCCCCCTACATAAAATGACAACCACTCTGACCTCTCAGAGGATGACTCCTCCACGAACAGTGGGTCTAGTGGAGGGAGTTTCAAATCAAGATAAAGAGGGAGATACTGATTTCACAACACACAATAGCCATGGCCCCCTTACCCAAAACCAGGAGGGGGAGGTTTCCCCAACCATTTCAATCCACATCATCAATATCCAATGATGGGCTGGAATCCGGCTTTTCTACATGCCCCACAACCACCTCTCTTCCCTCAGAACACATATAGACTGCCTTTTTTAGGGAGAGGCAAGAGGGGAAGAGGAAGGAGAAGGGAAATGAACCAGGTTCATTTGGAGGAAGACGACCCAGTAGGGAACAACACCCGAAGCAAGTCACGGGAACAACAGGCAGGAACGAGCACCCTGAGAGCCTGATTACAAATTTGTCCTCAGTTACTTTAACACCCACAGAAGAAAAGTACTCAATCGTGGACTGGGATTTGTACCCACGGCTCGTCTCGATAAATTTAGTCTGCATTGCAAATTGTCTGAATTTTTCAGGAAGCTTATACTAAAAGCTTAATTTGATAAACAGGAGACGAGGGTGGACACTAATTCTATGGGTGAAACAGGACTACGTTTAAAATATACTTTCTGTCCACCACCACAGACCACACCTGTAAAAATTCTTACATTCGAGCAGGCTTTGCTTAATGACATAGATGCAGTGGAAGACAGGGGTAGCTTTGAAAACCTGAGCAAGGAAGAGACAAAAGCCCTACAAACTTTACAGGCAAATCACACCATCATGATCAAACTAGCTGACAAGGGAGGAGGGGTGGTCATACAGGATAAGTCTGAGTACCAAAAAGAATGCAGACGCCTTCTAAATGACCGAACTAACTACACCCCCTTGAAAACTAATCCTACCCAAGAATTGAAAAATAAGATCGGAAGCTTGGTGGGTTACGCAGAAACTAATGAGCATAGCTCTAAATATGAGGCTGATTTCTTAACAGCAGTGGACGAAAAAACACAGCATTTTTACACTCTGCCCAAAATACATAAAAACAGGACCCCTCCCCTTGGCCGTCTCATCATTTCGGGGATTATATTCCTGTTGGAACCCTTGTCTCGCTTTTGTGATTTGTTCCTGAAACCCCTTATACAGAAAACTCCAACTTATCTGAAGGATACCAAGGGCCTTCTTAATCTGCTAAATGGCATAACGGTGGATGATGACTCAACCATTTTAGTGACCCTGGATATCGAGAGTCTATATACGAGCATCCCACAAGATGATACGATTAAATATTTAGCAATGCATTGGCAGACGCCAACTGGAACTTCCCAATACCTAGACAATTCATCATTAAGTGTGCTACACTGGCACTCAAAGATAACTTTTTTGAATACGAAGGGGATTTATTTCTCCAATCCACTGGCACTTCGATGGGAAGCATTTGGGCCTCAGTGTGGCAGGGCTGTATGTGCATGATTTTGAGAAGGAATACATCCTGGACGAAAGTAATCCATTTGGCACATGGATCTCTTTTTGGAAGAGATACATTGATGATGTCCTTGTCATTTGGCAAGGACCTGAACAAACACCCACCGATTTTCTGGAATGGATAAATAACTGTGACAGTAACCTTAAGTTCATCCATTCATTTGACAGGAAAGAAATGGTTTTCCTGGATGTAACCATCACTAAAGAAAACAGAAAAATTGAGACAAGAACATAACATAAACCAACTGCAAAAAACAAACTCCTTGAATTTTCCAGCTTTCACTCGAGGGCATTGAGAGAGAACTTGCCTTATAGGCAGTATCTCCGCATAAGGAGAAATTGCAGCAAACTGAAGGTCTATCGCACCCAAGCAGCAGATCTATCAAAAAAACGGAGAAACCGAGGCTACCCGGAGAGAATCCTGAATAAATGTCAAAAACAAGCAAGAAATCATCCTCGTGAGGCACTATTAGAGGACAATCCTAAACACACAAATCAGATCCCCCTCACCTGTGTGACCATCTACAGCACAGTGTCTAACGCTGTTACAAAATCTATCTACAGGCATTGTAGAATTTTAGAGACCAACAACAGGAAATTGGATAAACTACTCTTTTAATTTAAGAGAGCAAGAAATATGAGGGACTCCCTGGCAGTAGCGGTCGGTGGTGGGAGTAGCTGCCGGGAGGTGACGTGGGGAAGGGCAGGGTGGGGGAAGTCATCTATACATTACAGAGGATTACAGGTAAGTAACATATAAATAAATAAAATGAATTTCGTTGCACGTACTGCATCCCCAAATGTGATGCAGTGCACACAACAAAATTCTTTTTATTTATTTATATGTTTACTTACATGTAATCCTCCGTAATCCATAGAAAACTACCCCCCACCCTGCCCCTCCCTCTCCCCACGTCACTGCCCAGCAGCTTCTTCCACCACCGACCACTACTGCTCCATGGTGTCTACTTGCCCAAGAAAAACAGGCCTTGACCCAAACCGCTCAGTCTTAAATGTCTGGGGTCTCCCAAGTGTGACAGGACACTTTCCCTGTGGGAACTGCAGTGACTGCTACTTGACATCTCGCAACAAATAAAGCCTGGACTCTGTGATCACACACCAATTGCAATTCTATGAATGTTGTTTATTTGATCACGTGCCCATGTAGCTTCAGTTATCTGGACATGCCTAGCAGGAAAGTGAAGCAACGTATTTGCAAACACAGAAGTAATATCTGTTGTAAAAAGAACACTACTCGAATGACGGAACATTTCCTGAAAAGTAACCACACCACCAACGACCTGAAGTGGACAATAATTGAACAGATAAAACCCAGTACATATACAACTAAACTCCTGTTTGAAAAAGAGCAACACTGGATTTACAGGCTTTCCACGCACAAACATGGTTTAAATAACAATATTCCATGGAACTCAGTCATGCGAAAGTAAGACAGCTCGTCACTGCAAGTTCTGTTTACCCCCTACCAGATAAAGGTACATTTGCTTCTAGGAAACGACACTTTATGTACACTCTAATAACTAAGACACATATTGTCCCCCTGGCGGGTAGATATACTAGACATACACATTTGATATCACAACCATCTACTCTTATGTGCCTTATGCCTAAGCACTAGCCTACCCAAGGCATAGAGGACATATAAAAATAACTAGTCTGCATGTGATGCAATAATACATAGTCTGTACCTTAGATGCTGGTGCTTACTGTGCACCTTGATTGTCTAGATAAGATTTAACTACGTGTACGGATAACATATGCTTTGACCCACATGTCGTTAGTCTAACGACTTTATGTCTTTTTCAATATGCCTGTATGGTGCGATGGTATATAACTAATAAAGTTTCGAAACAGCCCACCATCCAAGAGAGTTAGCATTCCACTCTCCTCATACATGTTCAACCAACCAGGGCAGACGCGGCCGCACGTAGACGCGATGGCGTGGACTCTGCTCACCGACACGGTCAACGTGCTGACACGGACACCTTTCAACTCTACAATGGTGGGTTAAATACACCTAATTCAAGGTCTCCCGCATCCAAGGAGTCCTGGATCTGAACTGTACTAGGTGCCGAGAGGGCGTTTGGCCTTGGTGTAGTGTGTATGACTAATTCTAGCACCAATCATAAGGTAATTCTTTGGCCTGCTAATCTGTTTTAAACATAGCAATCTACTTTATTCCTGTTCCCAGTGTGTGACTACAGATCAACACTCTCTGCTAGGATCCATGGGCTAGGAACTTTCTACAGCCCTTGTGAGCCTAATATCTATCATCTCCCCCATGCTTGAGTGTTTAAGAGCCCAAATAAATTGTGTTGCTCACTGATCAGCCATGTTCTAAATTTCTCTCTCCATCAAAAGTGCTATGTAAAAACGGAAACCCGTAAAAGACGGGGTTGACAGAATGTAAATGTAGTGCTAATATGCACTTAATATGTGTTTAGTCTCACACAGCACTTTGGATGAATATAGTCCACGTGATGTACAATCGACTAAACTGTAGTGCTAAATCTATGCACTTCACGATAAGCACTGTAGGCTGGATAGCTTGTAATAGACACGTTTGAATAGCACCCATGGCAGCACGAGGGCCGAATCACACACTTTGTCACTGAATTCTAGTGTAAACCAATGATGTGACAGGAATGTCTTTATAAATGTGCTTTCTTTTTCAGAATTAGTTTTCATTTCCTTTCAGACTACGTTGAATGCCGTAAATCTACAGTAATAATTGTCACAGGAGAGGGTGCACCTTAGCGTGTGCATACCCTGTGACAAATCTGGTCCTGACGAAAGCCTCGCTAATTTGAATTTGCGGCTGAAACATGTAGACCGGTCACCACGTATTCACTCAAGGATGATACTGGTCAATTTAACCAGTTAAAACATTCACTGTCGCCATTTTAATCTTGCCTTACTTTTCCAATATTAAAATTGGTTAGGATAAGTAAAGGCAATTTTCATTGCTCACAGTGTTATTGTTCACTCACTTCACATTTCAACAAAACCTGCTCCGCTGTAATCAGGTGTCGTAGCACAGCCGAGAGGCATTCGGCCCCTCGGGTTAGAACCCTATGATGGAGCATGTCACCAACTAGGTTGGTGAGAAAGGGTTCTTTTAAGACACATATGTGACTCCTTTTGCCTTATTCAAGCCAATCATTTGGAAGCACTCGTTCATTGTTTATTTATACATTATAAGGGGACCAAGAGTGGCTCCATTGAAATTCCCTTTCTTTCTATGTTTTTGAATTTAACTCAAATAAGGCCAGGCTAGGCTTCTTCTGAATCCTCCTGGTCTCATGCTGCCAGACGTGTCTAATATTCATGATATTCCACCAAAATATAATTATAATTAAAATATTGTGAAATATAAATATGTCAAAAATATCCTGATGTCTCCAAAATTGTGGGACAGAATATAGAAGGTAAGAAATTAGGGCTTGAATAAAGTGGCGGTTGGACGAGCGTTCGACCGCCATCGCCGCAGGCTGGTGACCGTCCCCTAAAATGTAGGCTGTCCTGCCTACCCTATTATGATACGACCACCGTGCAGTTGGACGTAAAATAATTTTTTCTACTGTACCTCCAGCTGCAGCCCAGAAAACGGCAGCAGCACGAACAGCAGCAGTAGAAAAAGGCACTTTTCAAACATCCATGCATCGTGTGCCAGGCACACTGTGGTACCTGGCACATGGTGCATGGAGGTGTAGAGGGCATGCCTCATGCACCCTCCTGGCCACTTAGGAGTGTTCCACAGAGGACGCGGGCCCTGCTTGGGGCACCCAAAGTCCGTTTTCATCTGCCTTTTCATGGGGGTGGGACCACCATGAAACCGCGGTTGGAAAGGGACATCCTAATCCCTACGGCGGTGTTATAAATTGTTATTATTTTAATGTTCAGTATGTTTAATTGTATTTAATATGGTGTTTGTTTTTGTGTGGTAATATATATATATTTATTTTATTTCAGTTTTTTGGCTGGTTTTTAAGTGTGTTGGGAATTAAGTGGGAAGTTTTCCTTAAATATTGACTTTTGAATACAACATACTTTTTTAAAAGCTTTTATCTATAAAACAATTATGGTAAAAATATTTATATATGTTCAAGGAAATATATTTTATGCTTGGTTAATATCTATGTAATATATTTTGTAATAATTTAGGACAAGGTAAATTAAATCAGTGCTTTCTTAAAGTTTTACATTTTACCTATTGTTGCATACGCTGGAGTGGGAGTAGTAGTTCAGGCTGCTTCAAAATCCAACACATTCACTACTGATGATCAGGTTGGAGACGGAATAGTAAATCTAACTTTCCACATTCCACACTTTCCCTTCTGTGGCGTACGTTGGAGTACAAATAGTAAGTCTTACCCCTCCAGGGTCCAACATGTTTTGTTACTGTTGGTCAGGTTGGAGTGGGTATAGCAAATGTGACCCCTCCAAAGTCCAAATCCTTAGTATTGCTAATGCTGGAGTTGGAATAGTAAATCTAACCCCTCGAATCGCTAAGACTTTCCGTACTCTTGCTTAGCTTGAATTGGTGATAGTAAATCTGCACCCCCTAACTCCTCCGAAGTCAAACACTTTCCCTTCTGTTGCTTACGTTGGCATGGGTCATTAAATCTGGCCCCTCCAATGTCCACAACCTTCCCAATTGTTGGTCAGGTTGGAAGGGGAGTGGTGCATTTAACTCCTCCAATTGCTTTATTATATATTTTTGTTTTAATGTATTGTTATGTTTATTACATTTTAAATTATTTTATTTTATGTTTGTAAGATATATTTTAAAATTAATGTTGTTGTAGTTGTAATTGTAATTGTAAAGGTTCTTCTATAGCGCATGGCTACTCGGAAGCATCCCAGCGCTTAGTACTAACCAGAAGAAGATAGATATCAGAAGATGCAGAAGCCTAACCCATCTAGATCTTGGGGAACAGTACTGTTTTTAGCTTTTTGCGAAATGCAAGCAAGTTAGGCTCTTGACGGAGAGGTGGAGGGAGAGCATTCCATAACTTAGCCGCATTTTGCGAGAAGAGGCGGCCCCTCGTGCGGGCCCTATTGATCCTGGGAGTTATTAGAAGGATTTGCTGGTTTGAGCGAAGATTCCTGGATGATTTATATGGTCTGATCATGTCATTTAGGATGGGAGGGCCCTTCCCATAAAGAGTTTTATGGACCAGACAGAGGGTTTTGAAGTGAACTCGCTCCTTTATTGGAAGCCAATGCAAGGTACTCAGCGAGGGTGCGGCTGATATACGGTGGCTGGTACCCGTAAGTAACCTCGCTGCGGAGTTCTGGGCAGTCTGGAGTTGCCGAGTGACCGAGGCGGGGGCTCCTAGGTAGAGCGCATTTCCATAGTCCAGCCTAGATAGAATAAGGGACTGGACTATGGTTTTCTTGGCTGCTTCGGGTAGCTGAGGGAGGATTTTACGAATTATCTTCAGCAGGCCAAAGCAGATGGCCACTGTCTTTCTTGCCTGGGTTTTAAAAGACAACTCCGTATCCAGCCAGAAGCCGAGGCTTTTTATCTCGGACTTTGGAATGGGCCCAAGCCCCATGCAGGAGGGCCACAGTGTGGAATTATCAAATGTGGCTTTTTTTCCTAGTAGCATCAGCTCAGTTTTCCCCCCATTCAACTTCAGATGGGACGCATCCATCCACTTCGCAACCGCCTCCAGGAAGGGGTTCCACCTGATTTAAGGAGACAACTAGCTGAGTGTTGTCAGCATAACTTACTAACTGGATTCCAAAGGGGGCCACTACCTCTGCCAGAGGCGCCATGTACACATTAAACAGTGTGGGGCTAAGGGAAGAACCCTGTGGTACCCCACACTGTAGTGGCACTGGAAGGGAGCAGCTGTTCTCTGAGAAAACCTTGAAAACCCTGTCGCTAAGAAAAGACTCGAGCCACATATGGGCCTTGCCCGTGATTCCAATCCTTTCAAGGCGGGATAGAAGGACACGGTGGTTAACCGTGTCGAAGGCGGCGCTGAGGTCCAGGAGGATAACCACCTGCGTCTAAAATCCTCCTGGAGTCCTCGACCACCCTCAACAGTGCTGTCTCGGTTCCCTGTCCTCTCCGGAATCCTGTTTGAGTAGGGTGTAGCAAATCATGGGTCTCCAAATAAAATGCCAGCTGTTTATTCACCCATTTTTCGGTAAGCTTACTGATGCCGGGGAGAAGTGAAATGGGGCGGTAGTTAGAAAAATCGTCAGGGTCGAGATTTGGTTTTTTCAGCAAGGCCCTGACCATGGCCAGCTTCCAATTTTGCGGTACTATGCCTGACTCCAGCAAGGTGTTAACTAAGTTGATAATATGCTTACTGACGTGAGGCAGAGCCAGGTTTAAAATGGTCATAGGGGCAGGATCGAGCGGGGAGCCGCTCTTTATGGAGTTAAAAAGAGGGGGTAAAAGTTCTGCACTAAGCGGAGAGAAAGATGAGAGGTGAGGCAGATTAAAATCAATATCACCTACCTATAGTAGATCTGTATTTATTTTTCTTCTCCTCGTCGAAATGTTTTCGCCACTGCCTCTCCTCCCGTTTGCATTCCTGTTTAAGGGACCTTAGGTCTGAATTAAACCAGGGTTGTTTATTGGGGCCTTTTTTATTTGTAATACATTTTTTTGGGAGCACACTATCCATTGATTGTTCAATCCATTGGTTGAAATCTTTATTTGCCCTATCGATGTTCTGGTTGGCCAGAGGCTCGCTCTGCTTCAGCGTTTCTAGCCAATCATTCAGTTCTAGTTTCGTCCAGCGCCTACCTAAAGCTTTATAAGAAGGTTTAATAGAGCTCGGTCTGCTTATCTTCCATGTAAAAGGGATTACCATATGGTCTGACCAGAGAATCGAGTATGGTTGTGTGAATAATGGTTAAAATTCAATATAGTTACCTATTTTCTGATGATATTGTGGTCCTCTACATATCTGTTGTTGATATGTTTGACTATTCATACAAAGTACGTAAAGTCAATATGTGTGTACCCAATATGTTTTGGTGATATTCTTTTGCTAATATTTTTGTTAGCAAAATATTTTGTCATACAACCCATATTTATGTATTCTTGTAGGATATTTAACAGACCTGTTAAAAAAAGAAAAAAACAAACCCTTCTCCTTTGATTACATGGAACCAGAATAAATCTGATAGTGAATACCATTTTGCTATCTTGATCCCAAGAATCAATGATGGTAAAAATGTCAGCAATTTCTAAGAAGAGAGCATGTGCATCATGTCCGACTCAAGCCACTTGTTTTGTGGTATGTAATGCACTCAGATTTTGGTGTACTCTTGTTACTGTGGCAGTGCTATTAGAACCAAGTGCCCTACCATCGACACAATAATCACCTTCCATTTTGTCATGACTATCTGTTGTTTGTCAGCAAATGGAAGAGTTTTTTGGGAATGGCTTTAGTGATGGCAAACTTCAAGGATAAAGGACATGCTTCAAGTTGATTCATGTACCGTGAAGCATACTCTGTTGCCTACTGGTAGCTAATGGTACTTCTTTATTGTGATGTGGATATAGTCACTACATTTTATATTTATTGTCTTTTTGAGTTATTTCTTTTTAATCTACTGCAGTTGGTAAGCATAATTATAATAGCAAACAATTGGGTAACATGGACGTAGTCCAACCATAGCAAGATAGTGCCTCTAAGAAACTAAAGCACAGATGTACCTATTTGGGGAGGGGGAAGGCCTCTTAGAATGTTCAAGTGGAAATAAGATTAATTGCCTATATTTTTTTCTTAGTTACAAAAGTTAAAATAGTGTTAAAAAGACTCCACATTACATACTGTTTCCAGTTATACCCCGAGGACTGGTCCCCACAAAGGCAGAACATTTGCCAGGTTCTGATCACCATTGACATCTTGCTAGGTATGACTCATGTGGATTTAAATATTTGACAGTTGTGGATGGTCAGTTGTTACATGAAGTAGGTGGCTGATAGCTCTTACCTGGCCGCGTGGATTGTGATGTCAGCATCAGCACATTTTACTGCCTCATGCACATCAGTAATGAGGAACATTCCTACAGAAGATGGGTGAAATATCTTTAGGAGTGACATAGCAGCTAAATTGAAGATGTTCAACACTGTTTCCTATGCGAGATGCCTTTAAAATGTACCTCATTAGCGGGAATATATTGTAACTCTATTTTGATACATTCAAGTTTTTTATGGATTAAAGTGACTTTCAATGTTTATTGAACACAATATAAAACAATTTGATATTCTTGTTTTGAAATAAATGTTTTGTGGGAATATTGTTTCTTTTAGCTGCACATGCCAAGGCCCTTTATATAAGAAACAGCCTGTTTCTTCTTGAAACTTGCTAATTGTATTGCTTTCACAGCGGGAAGCAATGCAAATACACACTTTCTTTTTGCTGAATGAAGCATATATAAAAGTTAGTTTAACATAGGAGTACAAAAGAATATTGCTTATTAACTGGAAGAGTGTAAACCAGTGTTAACCTATGGTTGAGCTGGCCTTGCCGCAGTGAAAAATGACTTAGGAGGTGTTTCACTGCCAAACATTAAATACAATTCCTACTTTCAAATGCAATGAACCCTGCACTATGGGCTTTTAAGACATACCTTTGGTTGTGATTTAAATGTATTAAGGAAGGTTCAGGCATGGCAAAAGGTTTATTTTGCCAGGTCGAAATAGCAGTTTAAAACTGCACTACATGATGCAGTTGCAGGCCTGAAACCGGTTTTACAGCACTCCTTTACTTGGGGGCAGGAGTGCTGCAGCCCACTAGTAGCACTTAATTTAAAAGGGTACAGGTAATAAAATATACTAGGGCTATATAGATAAATTAGGTGTGCCAATCAGGTATATGCCAATTTCATCATTTTTAAAAAACACTTTACCACTGAATAGCATTGGTAAAGGGTGCAGAGTCATGTGGCCAATGTAAACTGGCTTTTATAAAATAAGGTACAAATCTGGGGTGAACCTGCTGGAAGGGCAAATTTCCAACACAGTTGATCAGTGAGCAGCATCATAGTAGTATGAGCTAGGAAACCCTAGATTCCACTCAATAGTATGAGAATACTGAATAGGAATACTCTCTTTTAAGAAGAGAATAATTTGTCAGAAACCACTAAGGAAAATACACCATTCCAAAAGCAAAGACATGTTACGGCATTTACTCAAAGTAGGCAAGAAATCACAATTTCATCAGGAAGCATACACTATGAATCAGAAGATTAATACATGAAAATCTGAATGATATATGGATTCAGATATATATTAAATAGCAGAATAAATTCCTCAAAATACATCAGTTTTCAGTGGAACCAAGGCACAGATGAAACATGGACATTTTCTTTAAAAATCACCACAGTGGCCTCTTTACATTGCTTTCCATATAACTAAATCATTACCAAAGCAACTAAATAGTGTTCCAATTATTCTCACTTCAGTATTACAGCTATGGCTTAATCTAACTATTCAAAGGAGTGCTTATCTCAGATTCCTTATGCATGTTTACAAGGAGTGACTTCAAACAGCTCTCGGAGGTCTGGCAATTG
Source organism: Lissotriton helveticus (assembly GCF_964261635.1). Taxonomy (NCBI): domain Eukaryota; kingdom Metazoa; phylum Chordata; class Amphibia; order Caudata; family Salamandridae; genus Lissotriton; species Lissotriton helveticus. The sequence goes on from NC_136063.1 coordinate 520,663,532, forward strand.
AACATACCACCTATTTGATGCTGTCCAACCAATAGGACTATAACTTATGGTTTTTCATGAACATATTACACTTTTCCTAATATCTTGGCATCCAAAATATTTTAGATGGACTTCAGATGGTGAGTGGCAAAAGGCTTTGATGTATGTTATGACTAGAGTCTCACATAGCCCTTGTTAGAGGGACCCTCAAGAAGCCTCCTTAAAAGTATCCTTGTACCTCCTTTCTGTACTGTGGGCCAAGATTGGCACTTGCTCCAGTGAAGTCTGTGAGGGAGCAAGAAGCATGGTGCGAACGAATACAACTCAGTTATCAATACTTTTAAAATAATAAACGAGATAACGTCAACATTTTTTTTCTATAAATAAGGAAAATACATTATCTATAACCATATTGAAAGTCACTAGGAAGAATAAGATGTAACCGGAACCCATGTTTTCTTAGTAGATTAAAATTCCTTAAACTGTTTAACGATAGATAGATTAACTATGAAATAATAATGCTCAATAGAATAGTAGGAAATGTCTCATTTTGTAATAATTTATTATCCATATACCATAAAGATCTGATGGGGCCCCGGGACCAAATGGCCTGCCTAACGCCCTATTTAAAAAAGATCAATTTTTCTGGTCCATGTATTTAACCTCGCTTTTTGCTTACACACTGGAGACTTGTACCATTCCAGACTCATGGTGAGGACGCATTCTACAACCAATATACAAATCAGGGACTTGCTCAGATCCATCCCATTACAGATTAATAGCCCTTATAGATGTTGAGGCAAAACTTTACACAGCAAATTTGTTGAAAGATCTAGAGGACTGGGTCAATAGCACAAAACTAATCCCTAACACACAAACAGGATTTCGAGCCGGGATGGGCACCCTAACGAATTTATCTGCTGTCACGCTCCTGGCCAATCAAGCTGGGGCTAATTAAAAAACTTTGTACACCTGTTTTGTAGACCTCAAAGCAGCTTTTGACAAGGTCCCAGATCCTCGTTATGAGCTAAAATGAAATCTTGGAGAGCCCCTACAAAATTGTGAGATGCAATTATCAATCTCTACTCTAAAACATGGGTCCAAATAAAAATGGGGGACGGTTAAAGCCTAACAAACAAAATCACGACGTAAACGACTTAAAACAGGGGTGCGTTTTAGCCCCCTGTTTATTCAACATCTACACAGCTGACCTAGACAACAACCTCAGCCTAACACAAGAGGACCCTCTAGAATTGGATAACGTCCGAACATCATGCCTGCAATATGCCGACAACATTGTGTTGCTCTCTCAAATGCCCCAAGGCTTACAGCGATTGATAAACCAACTAGCAGAATACACAGCTCACACAAAAACAACTGAAATTCACCTGGATGATTAACAGCAACCCTCTGGACCAGGCGGTAACATATAAATATCTGGGTTTAGTACTGAATCAACATCTCAATTAGAAGCAATATTTAGAACTATGGAGAGTCAAAGCAAAACAGCTATTATTCACATTTAAAACCTTGCAAAAAAAAAACTCAGTGATAGTTTGACAACCCATTTATTGACGGTTGTGGCAGTAAAATTCTTGCCATCAATCATGTATGAATCAGAACTCCTAAACACAAAGGACTTAATAGCCTTAAACACTGCACAAACCAGCCTCTTCAAGAATCTATTTTCAATTACGCACCATATTTCACAAGCTCTGATCAGACAAGGGGCCCTTGCCAAATACTATTGGAGAATGAGGACGCTTGGAACACAATATCGTCTTATCCAGAGTTTAAACAAATAGTTAATAAAACCATCAAGCAACAATCTCATGTAATAGACAAAGCTTCCTGGACTTCAAAAACCAACGTATGGATGGTGATGTCAACATATAAAATGCTAAAACCTCAACCATATCTGATAGATCATTTCGCAAATCAAAAAAAGCGGAAATTGATTTTACTGAGACTGGGTATTTACCCATTGAAAGATCTTATGCCAAAATTTGAAATGGGTATGGCCCACAATGGATTGCCGCCTTTGTGGACAAGGAGATGAGTCATCACTCCACCTACTATGTATTTGTCCGGCACTACTACCCTTATGGAAAGTACTCCTACAGCCATTACTGAAAAAAGAACAAATAGGGACTTGTAGATCGGCCATAATAAAATGCCTAGGAGGCTCAACAGTACAATTTACATGCAAGGCAATAATGTTTCTGAGCATAGCGACAAATGAACTAGAAAAGAGCGATAGGCAATTTAAACCGGTTGGGCACGCAAGGTGATAAAGTGCAATTGAACACTTTGCAGTCTATTTGTTTACAGCACCACGCACTTTATCTTGGAGAAATACCAGGACATTACCAATGGTAACAGACTTCACCTTAGATCACCAAGATGAATCTATCATTAGCAACAATACTTTATAAAAGGAACATAATTTGACCTTGTTTTTAAGATCCATCTATTTATTGAATGAACTCCATTTATCATAGTCGTCTACCACTCTAGGGTTCCATTTAGAGACCATACTCATTGCGAACTGGTGACAGCTCAAGTAGAATTCAACAATAAGCCCGATTTTTATAGCATGGCTGGCACTAATAAGTCTGTAGGAAATCAGTTATACTTTCCTAACTTGTTTTATTGTAAATTTCAATGAGATTCAAGCTAATTAATAAATCGAAATATTTGCTTGTGAATTTTATGTATATTGGTGGATGCGCCACCCTTTTATTTAAACCAAATCAAATAAAAGTCATTTTTCACTTCACATGTTTAACAGTACAAAAGAAAAACTACATGGTCTTTTACAAAAAATGTTCTCTAGAGGGCATCAGCAAACTGATATTTACGACACAGGCTGGTTGGACTGAGACAGAGTCCGGTACACTGTTAATTGCTTTCAGATTGTTTTTGATGATGTTGTAGAGGTTCAAATCTTTTTCGCTAGTATTTAATGTAAGGGGTAAATAATTCTGTACAATTTTCCTAAAAGAGCTTCCTTCCTTGGATTAGTGATTCTTCTGCAGGTGATGTTGGCATGGTGGGTGAAAACCAGACAGCTCCTGTGCTCCAGGTTTAGTCTCCCACTACTCCCTATAGAGCCAGAAGGAAATGTTGATGCACACAGACTTCCAAGTAAGTGGCGTATCCACCACACTCTTTGGTGTCTCTGCTCTTTGTGTCCCACAACTACCAAGTCATCACTTCTCTTCGGAATTTACTCTTCCACAGTAGGTTACATTGGCAGCTTTTTTTTTTAGAACTAGGTGCACTAATTCTAAACTACCACTAATCGGCCTACACTTACCTTATAGAAAAAAACACCCATTCACCTTTGCCTTACACTGAGTTCCAAAATGGCAGAAATTCTGGTTGTTCGAAAGCGATTGTGCTTTTCATAACACTTGCACTTCAACAGAAACTCGGGTGATGAGGCTGGTCTGAACAAACACAAAGGTTTTTTTCCCATGTGTGATAAATACTAATGTTTTTTCTTGAACAAGGATGCAGTAAAAATGTATGCAAAGCCTTACCAATGAGGTTCATATATACATAGTTACTCTCAGGCCTCTTCCAAGAAGAGTGCAAACTGCACATGCAATCGCAACACTTGATAAATGCTACCTGGGATACTGCAACTATTCTCACTTAAATTACCTTAAATTATATAAACGTCAGTTTACTGATTATCTTGCCTAGAACATTCCCTTGCAAACATATCTGAAAATATACCATTCCCAAAAGTTGACTGTACTATAACAATCATAAATATAATTCAAAATTATGTTATTCAGGTCTAGTTTTTTTTTTTTTTTGCAGAGTTTTATATAGCGCGAACTAGACCCGAACCGAATCAGGTATCAGAGCGCTTTACATAGCACCAGTTACGTTACATGAGGACACACTTTCATTTTTAGGCACGGGGAGATTAAGTGATTTGCCCAGAATCACAGGAGGTTTTTGGCGTCGTTACCGAGACTCGAACCCAGATCCCCAGGTCCGAGGTCGAGCGCCTTAGCCGTTAGGCCAACCCCTCTCCCCTTTATTACGTTATTTATTACGTAATTACGAAGTTATTACGAAATTAAATTAATGCTGAATATGAAATCCAATATATAAATTCCGAAATCCTGATAAGCATGAATATGTGATGCTTAATCAATAACTTAGTCAAAAAATCAAGCAAACTGTTAGAAATTAGATATCTAGTTGGCAGAGGTATGCACCCTGTCCAAACAAAAGCCACAATCCTATTCAGGGTAGATACACATTAAAAGATAACAAGGGTTCACCCTCTGGTAGCTTAGCACAGAGCAGTCAGACTTATCTAAAGAGGCAATGTGCCAAGTATTTGTGCAGCACACACACACACAGTAACACACTTAATATGCCACAAAAAACTCCACACAGGCTTAGAAAAATAGATTAATATATTCTGAACAAAATACGACCAAAACAACAAAAATCCAATGTATAGATATTACATTTTAAAAGAATCAATGCAGTAACACGCTTAAAAGCAAGTAGTGCTAAAAAGGTTACTTTAGGTCACGCTGGCCCAGGGCAAAGTGAAATTCGCAAAAGTGCAAGCCTGCTACAGGACCCACTTAGTAATAAGCAACTAAATGAGTCGACCTTCTCCATGCAGTGAACGTGATGCATCAGTTCAGAATGCAGGAGCTTGAAACAAGAGGTGTTTAGCAATGCGCTGGATTCTGCCATGTAGTCGAGGGGATGCATCAATCTCACCAAGCTGCTGCGGTAGTGATACATTGTCCGATGCGTCAATCGCTGGGGGCAAAGTGATAGTTCCATTGCGATGCACCGATTTTACTCCTGCAGCTGCGTGGATGCACCAGTCCTGTTACACACAGACAGGAGATGCGTTTAAATCTATGTTGCAAGTGCCTGAGCCACTTCTAGTGAGCCAAGCATAGGAACAGGGGTTGAGAATTTGATATCCCCAAGTCTCAAGCAACAGGAAGCAAGCCAGCAAGCCCTTGGAGATCACTTGGAGGGAAGTCAGAGTCCAGCTCTCCTTCAGCAGAAGCAGAGAGCAGCAGGGCAACACAAGTGAAAATCAGGCCTTCCAAGTCTGCACTTCAAAGATGAGTCCTTTAAGTAGCATAGCAGTCATTCTGACAAAGGATCCAGATGTGTCTGATTTTAGGGGGTCAGAGACCGAGTGCTTATACCCAAAGTGTCTTTGATGTTGTGGTTGGGGGGTGACTTCAAAGCAGCTCTCTGAAGTGCACAGGTTCCCCTTTCAGTCCAATCCTGTCTGCCAGGCTATCTATGGAGGGTAAATCAGCCCTTTGTGTGGAGACAGAACACCACCTATTTAAGCGAAATATTAGCCCCTCCCTTCCATCCTGCCCAGGCAAGGCCATCAGTAGATGGGTACATATCTTTATCTTTCTTGAGTCTTATGTTGACAACATTTCTTGTGTTAATATGCTTCTTCCAGAAAGGTCTCTGTTCTATCTGAGAATTTTATGTCCTGAAGATAGTCCTTTTGATGAACAACAAAAAAAGACTGAAACGTGGACACATCAACCCCTTTTCTTTTGTAGAAGATGAGTTTGTGGATAGGAAGCCTATGTCCCATGCATAGGCTAATTTCTAAGAAAGTAATTATTTGAAATGGGCTTAGCATATCGGTGACAAGGACACATTGTGTCATGTGATTGTTGATTTCTGTGATCCCTGTACATGAGATACATTTTGTACCCTAAATTTTGTATTTCTGATTAGAAATTCAAACAAAAAGAATATACTCGGCTTTTGTTTAGATTTACTTATCTTTGATTCTTTTAATTTACGATGAAAATGTATCTTTTTGTTATCACTACTAGGGCATTCACAAGTGATGTTGCAATGTAATGAATTTGCTTGTTAATAAAATCCGGTATAGGCACTTTTATTCAAAGATTTCTTTTACCCAAGCCCACAATGGTACACTTAGTTGCCCAATAAGTGTACACGTTTTTTAAATGTAATGTTAAATCCATCTTCACCAGTAGGTAGGATTTATCAATACCATTCTAAACATATGAAACATGAAAAAGCTACTCTTCTCTGATCAGGAATTATAGTTTAAGAGTGTATTAAGGAATTCCCAATGCTAACGAATGAGAGCAGTAGGCCTCACAGTAGTGAAAAAAAGAGATAGGCTGTTTGTCACTACCAGGACATGCAAAACATAAAACTACATGTCCTACCTTTTACTTACATACCACCCTGTCCTCAGGACTACCTAGGGCCTGTTTAAATGTGACTTATATATTAGAAAAGGGGAGTTTAAGGCTAAGCAAGTAGTTTTAAATGCCACATCGAAGTGGCAGTAAACTGCACACACAGGCACTGCATTGATAGGCCTGGTACAGGTTTGAAAGCCTACTCTTGTGGATGGCACACACAGTGCTGCAGGCCCACTAGTATATTACAAACCACAGGAGAGACCTGTGGCCCTGTTGAGACCTGGGTGAATATATTATCATGCAACAATGTCTCAGTGGTGGTCAATAGAAGGGCATGATTTAAAGAGTAAATTAATTACACAAGAAACAAAAACACGCAGTCCCAACTTTTTTTCGAGACATGCTGTATTCATATTATGGGCTTTAAGCACTGCCTATGTTTTGACCATGTGTTTTATTGGCTCGTTTTAGTGTCTTTAGCAATGCTCTCTATTTCATTGTTTTTTTGTAGTAGACCCTCCTTGTTCTCTATCAAGTACCTCCCTCTTTTCTATTGTTACCTCCCATGGGGACAGCCCCTTTTACATGTTCCTTACTCTGTAGCTTTCATGAAAAGTTACTGAGCACTATTTACTTAATTAATGTGTTCTTTTTAGTTGCTGAAGCAGAGGCGACATGCTGTCTGGCTTTTGCAAAACCCGCCCTCACTGTGCACCCCCCCCCCCCTTTGCTTATTAATAAATAGAAAAATAATACTGCAGCAGCACGCCGTGTTATTTCTATTTATTTACTTTTATAGCAATCATGGCATGGCCCGCTTTAGCCTAAAATCTAAAGCGTGGCAATGAGGGTTTGCTACAAATGTCATTGAGTACCATTGAGTTGGGTAACAATAAACATCTGTTATTCAGCGCCAAGATACCTCCGGGTGAACGTGCGCTTTACCAATACACCTGTTATGTTATGTTATAAATAGAAAAAAGGCAGATGCTTCATTTCTTTTCTCTTTATTTACTTTTGTAGCAATCGCGGCATGCCGCACTTTAGATTTAAACATCTTAAGCTAAAGGGCAGCATGCCGCCATTGCCACTAAAGTAAATAAATAGAAAACAAATCACTGAGTGCTAACTCTAGAAGCTATAACGTGTGATAGGCAGAATGTGAACAAGAAAGCACAGACCAGAGTGCTATATAAAAGCCTAATCTGGAAAGATGCCATACCAAGACTGACTTTGACAGCAAAGGTCCACTGCATATGCACTTTGCACTTTCTATCCACAACTTAAAAACATATCACTGCTGCAGCAAAAGACAATTAAAAAGTTGAAAGAAGCCGAAGGCAGCAAGTGCATATCATGGCATTATGTGTATGAAAATTACCCCAGGACCGACTTCTTTCTTTAAACAATCATCTTTCATGAATATGTTTTTATGCAAATTTTGCTAGAATCTGTAACTAACTGGATGCCATTGTGTTCTCTTTCACATGTATACCTTTACTCTATGAATACCAACGTATTTTGGGTATAACGCAATACTTTATATCTCTCAGGATACATTGATTCATCATTTTATTGTAAAAGTGAGTGAGAACTTGAGAATATGTGCGTTGATGCCACAGTGCTGTTTTTTTTAAACTGATTTTATCTGTTTATAAATAATTTCTTCTACATGTATCTGGAAATAATATAATACATTTTGAACTATTTTTACATGTATATGAGTTCAGTGTGTAACAATAAGTGAATAAATGAGTGTGTATAATAGCGGATCAATAGTGGTGATTAGATCTCATATATATGCTTTAGAATAGTGGATCCCTTTGTTGATACTCTGACTTGTTTGTCCACATTGCAGTAGCAGACCGAGAAAGGAGTGAAGCAGATATTTCAAGTGCAGTGCAACAGAAGTTGTCAATTTTGCAGCTATTCATGCATTTATACAGACACAGTTAAATAAGGCACTTGATACTTTATTTGACATTTTAAGGACATTTACAAGTAAATTAAATTTGTCGGTCAGGTAGGAGCACATGCACTTTAGCACTGATTAGCAGTGGTAAAGTGCTCAGAGTCCTAAGGCCACAAAAAGATTCAGCAAAACATGGAGGCAAAAAGCAAAAAGATTGGGGGAGGACCACCCTAAGGCTGACAGGTCTATCACAAATCACTACATAAATATAGCTATGTCACCACAAACCACAAGAGGCAGCCAAGACTCCAAATTCGGGACACAGAGGAGTAACACAAGAATGGGGAAAGTGGATGCAGGGGATGAGATGGAATGGGACAAGTATATAAATTAGATGCAGATGAGAGGACGGTGTACATAACAATTATGCATTTTGCCTCGGGTAGAGTACACCGCTGGATGTTTTGAAGAAAGATTGACAGAGTACACTACTATCTATCTATTCACTAACCGGCATTTAACTAGTGTGCCGTCCTTGACCTTGGGTGAAACGGGCCGCGAGCAAACAAACCGCATGGCACCTGGTGCAAGTGTGCAGCCCTCGGGCCATAACGTACAGAAACGGGTTGCAATTGCAGACAATGTAAAATGTGGGCATCCCTGCACCTCCAGCTCGTAGCTTTACATTTGAATGTTGGTTTCTACTTTATGTAGCTTGTGCCACATTTGAACACATCATGTGTTTTTATTTTCACACCTTCATCGAACAGAGGGAGCGGGTGTAAGATGTAAGCACCTAGCTCCGTGATAATGTAAAAGAAGGTCGGTTCGTTAATGCGCGAAGAGTGGACTGAAAAGTGGTCCCCTGCAGCATCTTTTGTTAATATAGCCATCCACACCTCTCACAACCTGATCACCTCGTATTCATTTGGAAGGACAAAAATACAAAATGGATGTGCTAATAATGACTTTGCTTGCACTTCTAAATAGTGGCTTGCTCTAGAAGAAGTCAGCGTGCACCTTATTTCTGCTGACTCATTTACTCATGAAGACCACGTCATTTTTACAATGAATGATACTTTTTTGCATCATAGTCACAACTGCCTCCGTCTTATTCTTGCACCTTCCACCATCAAGGCCCGGATAAATCTCTACTCTTTCTAAATGTTACCTATTTATATCCTTTGTTCTTCATGTCACCATAGTTGATGCCACTCAGACATTCTTATCACACTCACACTGTTTGAAAACAGTGCATTGGCACTCAACCCAAAAGAGGCACTCCCAGCCTTTGTTCTCCACATTTCAAACAAGCTACACAAAATACTACTTGTGGCCTCTCTCCCCCAAAGTCTTAACACTGCTCTATACCCGACTTCAGCATTTCATCAGCCACTGGGCCCACTGAGGTCAGCCAAACTACTTTGCAATACTAATTATACCTGCATGCAGTTCTGCAACCTCTATATCTACAGTACATCTATGCAAGTAGCCATGAAGAATATGGCATTCATTAGGTAAGTGTCTTGGCTTCCAGCAAGTCTGATAGGGCTTGCTCTCTGCCTGCTGACCCTACTCATCCAACAACCTGAATATTTAATAGTTACTGGGTTGTTCTGTAGATCTCAATGAATAATCCACACAATGGGGATCACTGACAAAATATAGAATACAAAAATATACAATACTAAAAATATCGAAAGCAAAAATATCGAAGTCCTATCTACAAACAGGTAAGTACAAAAATATCGAAAAAATATATATAGTTAGTCAAAATATCGATTTTTTTAAAATGTCTTAAAAGTAATTTAAAATGAATGAAATATTAACTATAATTAACTAAAACATACTTAAAAATACTTAAATAACTTTAAAAGTATTAAATAATTAATTTAAGTAAAAAAACATACAATTTGATTTTTAACACATATATATTAACATAATATTAATTAATAATATACAATATTTTTACTGTAGGATAGCGGGAGGGTAACATTTACTATTATCACTCCAGCAACTACAACAGTAGGGTAAACGTTGGATAGCTTAGGGGTAAAAATTACTATTCCCACTCCAGAGGGTGCAACAGTAGGGAAAGCGTTGGATAGCGCAGGGGTAAAAATTACTATTCCCACTCCAGAGAGTGCAACAGTAAGGAAAGCGTTGGATAGGGTAGGGGTAAAAATTACTATTCCCACTCCAGAGGGTGCAACAGTAGGGAAAGCGTTGAATAGCGTAGGGGTAAAAATGACTATTTCCACTCCAGAGAGTGCAACAGTAGGAAAAACGTTGGATAGCGTAGGGGTAAAAATTACTATTCCCACTCCAGTGAGTGCAACAGTAGGGAAAGCGTTGGATAGCGTAGGGGTAAAAATTACTATTCCCACTCCAGGGTGCAACAGTAGGGAAAGCGTTGGATTGTGTAGGGGTACAAATTACTATTCCCACTCCAGAGAGTGCAAGAGTAGGGAAAGTAAATGCTTCATATATTAATAAAAATAAATTAAATATTAATGCCAACAAAAAATTAATTAAAAGTGATTACCAATTTAATATAATATAATAATTCATCAATTAAAAATACAAATAAAAATGAATTATTAAAATCCATTACCTATTAATACAAACTAATTACCAATTACCAATTAATTCATTAGCAATTAAAAATTAATTAACAATTAATTCAAAATAAATACCAATAAATAAATTAAAATATTTAATTAATTACAATTAAATTACTTCCCACCCTATTCCCCTATAAACCCACAACCCGCTACGGGAAATACATTTCTAAAATTAACATAATTATCAATTAATCCATTATTAAAAATTAATTACCATTTAAAATTTAATTATATACCAATTAAAAATTATTTAACAATTCAAGATAAATACCAATAAATAAATTAAAATATTTAATTAATTATAATTAAATTACTTCCCACCCTATTCCCCTATAAAACCACCACCCGCTACCGAAAATAAATTAATACAATTAACATAATTAATCAATTAAGTCAAATTAATTGCCAATTAAAATTCAATTAATTACCAATTAAAAATGAATTAACAATTAATTCAAAATAAATACCAATAAATATATTTAAATATTTAATTAATTAAAATTAAATTACTTCCCAACTTATTCCCCTATAAACCCACAACCAGCTACAGAATTAAATTACGCAAAAATTAAATAACATAAAATTCATTACTTAAAATAAATTATAAAATAAATATACACTTTTCACACAAATACTAACATACAAAATACTTCGATATATTTAATACCTATATTATATACTTCGATATTTTGACTTTCTATATTTATGAAAATCGATATTAAATTACTTACCTTAAATTCGATATTTTTGTTGACTATATTCTGTCCATGCAATATTTTGTCCATTCTATATTTTCACTTCGATATTAGTGCTATTCTATATTTTTGATTTGATATTTTGTCTGTATACCTTGTCATTACATTGCAGGCAGGTAAGTTGTAAGTCCTATACTCCGTAGCATAGTTTTAAGTCACCTGTATTTAACACAATGTATGTCTATATGTATATCATGTGTTTGGAACGACAGAACGGATATTCATTCTGTTGGACCAAGAGTGACCCTGAGGTCACGAATTTGAAAATGTTGTTACAGGCTAAAATCCCAATAACTGAATGTTTGCAAGCAGAGATCTCCCACTCCGAGATTTTGATTGCTTTTTCCCGAATTACAGGGGTAATCCGAAAAATCCTGAATCGTTCGTGCAGGGAGCAAAAAACCTTAAAAAATGGCTGGTGTGATACCCACTGCACAAAAGCATATTCCCTATTAAAAGCCGCCTTATATAGATCGGTGAAGGATCAGGAGGAAATCAGGTGGCTCAGGAAGGCTTACAATCTAGCTAGAAATAAGCGAAAGAAGGAAATTAAGGATCAGGCTTCGACTAACCTGTATGAAGCATCCTTACGGCGGGATTGCTCCCTTTTCTGGGAGGCAGTAAAGGCTCCCTTTTTCTCAACTAGAGAGGGAGCAAGGATTGAGGTGGCAATAAGTGAAGACTCCTGGGTTGATTTTTTTTCCTCGGTTTATGGCACCAGGTGTAATAATATCGAACCAGTAGGCGAACAAGCAGTACAGGGCGAGTATACAAATTTTGTACCAATTAATATCCACTTCATGCAATGAGGAAGTATTAGGGGCCATAAAAGAGAGTAAAGGAGGTAAGGCACCGGGCCCGGATGGGACTCCGATCGATCTGTATAAATACATGATTGAGCTTTGGTCTCCATTATTAACACGAGTCCTTGATGCCACTTGTGCCAAGGGTTTTATTAAATCCTGGTTGGAGTCCATAATTATTCCTATTTTCAAAAAAGGGGACCTGGAAAATACTGCCTGCTACCGTCCCATTTCCATGCTAGAGTCTCTTATGAAAGTTGCAGGAAGGGTTATCCTGAATAGACTGCAACAATGGGCTGAAGATAATAAGGTCTTAAGCCCGGTTCAATATGGGTTTAGGGAGGGGAGGGGTATTGTCGAGCAGGTTTTTAATTTTTCCATTTTACATGGGAAATATACCCAGGCTAAGCGAGGCAACTTATTCGCGGTATTTGTAGATCTTACTGCTGCCTTTGACTGCGTAGATCATAACCGACTATGGCAGATTCTAGAGGGATTAAAGGTAGAGCAACCACTCGTATCATTTCTGAGAGAATTATATGCGGGGGCTCTGTGAAGGTGAGGTATGGAGTAAAAAGGGAACGTACCAAGCCTTTCCACGTGAGGAGGGGAGTGAGACAAGGCTGCATTCTTGCCCCGTTCCTCTTCACTTTATACACTAACAAACTGGAGGAGGCACTGGTGCCCAGTGTGAGAGATTCCCCGCAAGTTAATAATAACCAGATATTCTCTCTTTTATATGCAGACAATGCAGTTTTAATGGCCAGAACCCAGCTTGATCTTCAGAGGGCCCTAAGCACTTACATTGACTTCATGGATAATAGGGGTTTGAAGCTCAATGTTAAGAAAACATTTGTCATGTCCTGTGGAAAGGGTAAGAGTAGATCTTGTACGCTTGTACCTGGGAAAGATAAAATCGAACCTACAAAAATGCTCTCCTATCTTGGCATCTTATTGGAGGACTCAGGTTCTTGGGGTCCAGCTATAAAGAATAGGGCCCTTTTATTCAAGAGGTCTACGGCGGCAGTAACGATTTTCACTAAAAAGATGGGTAAGAGGCCTCCGGAGATTTTATTGAAAATATACCAGGCTAAGTGCTTTAGTATAGCCACATATGGAGCAGGGCTCTGAGGGTTTTATAACGTTTTACCCATACAAGTGGTAGAGAATGCTTTTTTCAGATTTATTTTAGCCACTCCTCAAAGCGCATCTGTTTTTAAATGTCATAGTGAACTAGGGATTCGCTATATTACTGATGTTATTAAAATACAACCCATGCTATTATGACATAGAGCCTGGACCTCATCCGATTTAGGATTAAACCATGGTATAATTCAAGATTCCATGGGTCTGGATCAGGCTAGATATTTTCCATGGTTGAACTACATTTGTAAGTTATCCAAAGATCTGGGCAGGCTTGTGTTTTATAGTAATCCTGATTCCTTGTTCTCCATATCCATAAAAGACCTTAAAGCGTTGTGTCTGAATCATTTTGAGTCATTAATTATGGCGCTGGAGCTTAATAAAAAAATTGTGATTCAGCATCAACTTACCCTGGTCTCTACCTCCATTCAACCCTATTTAGTCTGGTGTTTAGGGGGATATGATAGATATATTCTGACCAGGTTTAGGTTTGATTGTTTTTTTCGCCTGGTTATGTTCCCTAACACTAATGACTGGTCCAGACAGCTTAGTAAATGTCCGTGTGATAATTTATCAAATCAATCTACTTTACACGTGATCTTTTTTGTAAATATTATGCAACAGAACAGGTCATATAGATTATACTAAGCAGGGTACATGGCGGCAATGCCGACCGGCCCTTTCATTTCTACAACTTTGAATAATGAGCATTGTGTAGGAAATATGACCGTTTTTTTAAAAAGTATTTTGAGGAAAAGAAAATGTATAATATGTTCTTAATTTATCAATGTTTGAATATCTGTAATGAATTGCTGCTTTTATGAGTATATCAATTTGTGAAATCGAATAAAGCATTTTCTAAGTCAAAGTCTAAGATATATATATATGCCTGACGTGCGTTGAAAATAAAAGAAGAAAAAGATCGCATTTGGTGTTGGATTCGTTTGTCACCTAAAAAATTGCTTTTGCCAAGCATTCAATTCACATGTTTGGGTCTAAATTTGTAACAGTGTTCTAAACTGATTTTATTTTAAACTAGATGTAATTATTTTATAAGTGAAATTGATCTTTATATTTAATGTAAGGTAATTAAAATTTAAAGTAGATTGAAATAATGAAATAAAAAATAGGAATGATAATTTGAATTTTCATGAATCTTGGACTTCATATTCTCTGTTAGCCTGCCTTGGATTCTGTTGCATGTTGCTCAGTGGCAGCTAGGGCAGCCAACGAGGGTGGAGTCACAGAGTGACACAGATCAGCACTCCTGGGCAAGGTGGAAACAGCCAGAACATTTTGGATGGAGTCAAAAAGTTCTGGACACCTCCAGGTGAGTTAGAGCTGGGAAGATTTAAGCTCCATTCACAGCATTACACTTTGCCTGGTAACATCGGTTGATCAGTTCACAATTCTGGTCACAACGTTTGCACTGTTTGCTTTCCCTGCAGCTTTTTTTGCTTTTCACCCCTTCTGCTCCCTTGGTTGCTTGGGGCAGCTCAGCTTCCTTCCGCAGATACTTTGACGTGCTGGCTGCCATTCCTGAATTTAAGCTCCAACTTAAACCACTCAAGCCATCCTGGCTCCCAGCATGTCTTCTACTAGAGGTGGACCTTAATAATGGGTTTCCAGACTGTATCCTGGTCATCTGGGAGCTAATTGTGGCCTCTCCACTCTAATATCCAGGTAAGCCATTCCACTAATACTCTTACAACATTGTATCATGTTGTACACAAGTACATTTAGATTAATGGTTACCTTGTTTTATAGGATTACAGGGGTTACCAGTGGGTACTTTGTACCCACTGATCGAAGGTCCTAGTGTTTCTTTTCTCTCTATCTCCCTTCCCCTATTTGCCTCTGTGCATTCAATTCAGATTCTGCAGTTCAATACAGATGTTTAGGTTCAGGGAAGGTAAAGTAAATCACATTAGATTAAATAACATAACTTAATTTCCATTAGGTAAGAATTACAATAAAGTTATATTAAAATAAAAACAATTTACATCACATTTTAAATAGTGTTATTAGTTGAACTAAAATATTTAAATGCATTTAATAAATATAAATTTTAGACCTAAAATGCATACACACACATATTGTAAAAATGTGGGCTATAGCTGTAGAAGGTGCAAACTTGGAGCTGGTGCAGCGGGGAAGGCAGACTGAGTCCTCCAGAATATCCTCCCCACAGCAACACAAAACGCTGCATTCCAGGAAGTGTGATTTCTAGAATGTGTTTATTGTATGTAGCTCCATCGACGTGTTTCGACCTATCCGGTCTTTTTCACAGTGGTGAGTCCCTCTTTATTTACACTTATATACACTTGTACCCATTCTGCCTGCAAAGTAGCAGTGTGGGAGCTGTAGCTATGCATAGTCATTCTCCTCAAAATCATTGAACTAATTCCAAACATGTGCAAAAAAAAAAAAGAGTAGAAATAATAAAAGAAGGAAAATGAACAGTTGAACAACAATCATTTTGAGGCAAGTGTACCAATGCGTTACAACAAAACACAAATATTTTTGTAATTTAAAACTATCTACATGTCTTTATACAGCCAAAAGCAAGACACCAAATCTTTTGTTCCTTTAATTAATGGCCTTAGCGGTCAAAATAAATGACAGATCTCTTAACTGAGAGCTTGTCATGAATTTGATGGCAAATCAATCAACGACTGCTTAAACACTTAGTGGCCTCAGTGGCCCCACATACTAGGCTGTCAATAATTTTCAGCAGGACAAATTACAGAATACAAATTACCACAATATAGGTATAAATGTACGTATAGTTCATCATCATCATTCTTTAACCCAAATAGTTGATTTTTTTGGTCTTAATCTGATGATATATATTGATTCCAATTGACACAGTTGTCTTTTTGTGTCACCTTCACGTTCATGTTTATTGACAATGTCAATACCATAATATTTTGTACACTTTACACTGTAGCATTTCACACAGCCACTTTGAGCATTATCCAACAAGTTTGGTTGTAATACATTGAGAAGTGACTTCTCATTAATTGATCTTTTAGTGATGGGGCTTTCTTATACGTAATCATTGGTTTTGGTCCTAACTTTGTCCCAATATCTGATCCTTATTTATTACATGCAAATGCTTTCTCAAAATCTTTTTGCTGTCTTCTCTTTCTTTACTGTATTCTGAGATCAGTCAGATTCCACCCTCCTCTATTTCTTGAGTTAGCATCTTCTCTTGTTTTGTTAACTAGGTCTGCATTTGTGTGGTACGCTTAACTCATTCTAAACCCTTCTTTACATCTTTCCATTGCTAACCTCTGTTTAGGAATCTTTCAGAAATGTCTTTCCTTTTATGATAAGATCCTCTTCATTTGGGCAATTTCTTCTCATTTTCAAATGTTCCCCAAGCGGAAAGCTTCTGATCAGAGGTTTTTGATGTTAGCTCATGCCAGGGACAATGCTGTTTGTTGATGTAGGTTGTCTGAAGACCGTTGTTTCAATCCCATCCTCATGAATGTATTCTGTCACATCTAGAAACACAATTTTTCTCTTTTTGATATTGTAGGTGAACTTTATATAATATTTGTTATTCAAAATGTTTAAGTATTACATAAAATCATCTTTAGTAGCATTCCAAATTAGAAATTATTCATCAGTATATCTTGACCATAAAATGATTTTGTCAAAATATTTGTCAGTATCTGGACCTGAGCTACTTCCTTTTGCCACCACCCCATGGTGAGGTATGTGTAGGTGGATGAAAAGGAATTGCCCACAGTGGTTCCGCATCTTTTTTGGTAATTAAACAGAAATTTTTTATTGGTCAGGCACATTTTTATCATTTGTCTGAATGCTGCAGTTCACCTACATTTCGTTGCTTCAGAAAAGTATGCACAAACTTGTAAACTAATTTCATGTTGGATAGATGTGTAGAGTGATACTACTAAAAGAGATTCCTTGTGGTACGGAGTATTTGCAACGATCAAGAGGAAATCACCTGTATCCTTTATGTAAGAGCTGAGAGTCTTGACTATTTCAATTAAATAATAATCCACATAGATTGAAATCTTTTTGTATAGGAATCCATAAACAGAGACAATCTGTCTCCTTGGTGGGTTATTCATAGTCTAATGTATTTTTGGCAGAAATTAAATTGTAGGTGTCACCGAACTAGGGATAAGTAGATATTGATATTCAACAACATTGATCAATAGATCTCTATTCCATTCATTCAAGTCTTGATCCAATGTAGTCTTCATTTTATTCATAGGATTCAAGTTAAATCTAACATTGTTCTCTATATCATTAAGGTGGAGCATCACTTCTCTTATATAATCTTCTGTATGTAAAAGTACAATACTGCCTCCTTTGTCTATCATTTTGGGTCAGGGGTTGCTATTATTCATTCCAGGTTGGTTTGGAAGGTATTTCACCAATCCAAATCTGTAGTACTGTGCCTGGAGTGGTAAAAGACGTTTGTCCTTTTACAGCTCAACATGGATGGCTCTAGCTAATCCTATGCTTAAAGACTTTGTTGTAAAAAGGGCAAAATACTATGGCCCTTTGTAGCTCAGCATGGCTGGCACTGTGTTTATCCTATGCTTAAAACCTTTGCTAGAAAACATTTCATTGAGCAGATTCTGAATGTTGCTGGTGTTGTAGGATGCGCTATATAGGAGCTGCTCTCCACCTCAACTTGAGAATTACCAAGAGTTCTCTGATTCCTTTTTTGCATAATTTATGTGGCACTCTGTGCCTGCAAGGATATTTTTCTGAGGTATGTGTATATATAGAGAGAGAGAAAGAAAGAGAGAGAGAGTCAGGGCTGGAAATATTACCAATTTACCTGTGTAATGGAACCTATGATATAACATCCTGAGATGTAAAGGTACTCCTGGTGTACTTACTGCAATATAAAGATTCCCATTGTAAATGTGTGCAAATTAACGACTTATTCTACCTGTATAGCAGATCTCATCAAATACACTAGATGCCCCCACTCATAAAATGTTACTACCCCATTATCTACATATCATCCCCATCATTCAACACTCAGACTTTCAACACAAAGCACTGATGTTAAACACACCAATGCCGTCTGATTAACAACAGATCTCCTTCATCACCACCACCACTACATCAACCAGTAGCTATATACCCTGTGTGCTCCAAATGGCAATTCAAGCTATTTTGAAATGTTTATCCTTATTTCTAACAACAATTTCATTGGTGTCTGCATCACTTAATTTTGACTAAACATACATTCCTTCTCTTATCACTGATTTATGAGTCTCTCAAGGCTACAGTATCATTCTTGCTGACAAACAACACAAATCAGGGTGTGGCATGGCAATCATCTACAGATCTACTCCTTTCTCTAGTCTCTACAAGTTTGACTGTGTAAAACTATCAGTCACATCATCTTCTACGAGCATGTTGCACTTTCACTTAATTTAGCATCAGCCAAAGCTTTAAATAAACTACTTCAAGCAGTGTATTCTACCAATAGTATCCTCCTAGTGCATTTTAATTTAGACCGCAGCAATCACAAATGAATATATTTTACTTTTCTGGAAACCTAACACAAGTTCACAACCTACCAACTCCTACTCCTACAATTCTCTGCTGTTCTACTGCAAATTAGAAAAGCTAAGAAAATACAAACACTCAGTTTTATCTTCTAAGGCTATAGTCATCAAAGAGCTCAAACCCAAATACCACCTGATCGTCATTCAGTATCGGCTGCTACCGGAAGGGGGTGGTGGGGCGAGGGGCAAAAAAAAGGACTTACCTGGAATGGCCGGCACCACCTACCTCCGTCCTCTTCATCTACCTTCTTCCTGTCTCCAGTCCAGGCCGGCAGTCGGAAGCACCTGGACTCCCAGGCTCTCTAGGCCAATGACAACGCTGCAATGCAGCATTGTGATTGGTTCCCTTAAGTTCCCCATAACCAATCACAGCACTGCATTGCAGCGTTGTAACTTATCTAAGCGTCGTGCATCGGCGCTCAGGTGGGGGCAGGGAGCCTGTGCATGTTCTTCACCAGGCTGTGTAATGCAGCCTCGTGGGGAACATGCAAAATGCGCATGACTGTTTGGCCAGCCCAAAAGGGCCGGGCAAACAGTCATGCGCACTTAGGGAGTGCAATCCACCCCTACCCAGTCCTGTCCCACCACTGACTGCAATAGCAAAAATAAAATGATAATAACTATATTTTATTATCATTTTACTTTTCCTATTGAGCAGTGGGGCGCGGCTCCTCTGCCTTAGCAGGGGATTTGCCACTGTCATCATTCTGTCACATCAAAGCTAACACTGCTTCTAGAATTCCACTCCACCCAAAGCTAAATACGAGGCTTTCCTACACTATTTATGGATGAGATCTATTGCATTGCAAACAAAATCAGTGTTGACTTATCACAGGACAACGCCCCCCCCCAACAAAATACAAAAACACCTGAAACTTTTTTCATCTTGTCAGCATCACCAAACAGTTGCCAAGCAGCTTAAGTCATCTAAATATTACCTCTGGCGTCTTCCAGCGAATATCATCAAAGAAATGTTCTCAATTTCCAATACTTCAATGCTTCATACTTACCACAGGGCCCTTTCCCAAGCTCATTGAACATTGGTGAAATCATTTCTGTAGTCGAAAAGCCCAAGAAATTAACCAGCAACTTTCCCTTAACAGTGATTACTTAGGGAGACTGTATCTTAAATCTGCAATGTTTCATAACAGTTGTCAAGGTTTTTTTGGGTCAGGAGCACCCGCCATCTCTGGTCACCACATGGATGAGGTGGAAATAAACACGTTTGAGGGTTAGGATGATCTTGGAGATTCTAACAGAGACATTCTGGAGCAGAAATTCAATTCCTTTGATGGTTAGAGGCTTAGAAATGTGGGAGCAGCACTCAGTGGTTAAGTGAGATGCAGTAAAGTCACATGCTCTGCACTCTCTGATTCAAGAGCCCAATGGCTTTTGCAAGCTTCAGGAAGGACATGAACAGTCAAACAGAGTCCATACTCAGTCCCGTATTTACGTTTGCAAGGACCAGATGTAAGACCCATTTTTGCATGCGTAAATGGGTCTGCGACCTGTTCGCGCATGCAGAAACCGAAAGGGCCATGTAGTTCAAGTTCAAGTTCAGAAATTTGTATAGCGCACTACTCACCCATAGGGTCTCACCCTATTTAGCGAGTCTCCTGGAATTCCCCAGCCCTGTCACTCACAAAACCAGACATAGGAATATACAACCTAGCAGAGGCAGGTTTGAATGGTTAGACAAGCAAATACCTACTTTCTAAAAGTAGTATTTGAAAACACAGAATATTAAATTAAACTTCACTAAAAGATGTATTTTATTATTCTGAGTTCAGGCATACTACACTCAAATTTCTACCATGTTCTCTGAGCCAGTTAGGATTATAAACATGTAATAATCTAACAGCCCATTCTGGCCTATGGAGAACATGTAGCCTTGCAATAGTGAAAAACGAAAATGGCTGTAATTCACTATTAGGACATGCCACACACATCAGGGCTTGCCCTACCTTATACTTACAATGCACCCCGCCCTTGGGCCTACCATAGGGGTGACTGATATGAAGAAAAGGGAAGGTTTAGGGACTGGGAAGTGGGTGCACTTACCCAGTCAGCATGACAGTACCAGACTGCACGCAGGCTCTGCAATGGCAGACCTTAGACACGTTTTACAAGGCTGCTTCTGTGGGTGGCACAACCAGTGCTGCAGGCCCATCAGCAGGATTTGGATTTACACGCCATGGGCACACTCAGTGCTCTAGACTAGGGTCTGACAAGTAAACCAAATAGCCATACATGGAACCACTGCTTAATACATCAATTTCATTACAAGACCGGAGGCTACCATTATGCATACAACTTTTAATGCAGACCCAAGAAGCCGCATACATCACAAAGCAAGAGTTCCAGATAAGAACGTTATCAAACAAACAAAAGGCATGAGCACTAGGCAATCAGCCTCTTTTAAATGCGGCTCCAAGCAGATAAGTCCACTCACTTCTTTCTCTTTACTTTTATTATTAGACTTGACATACTTGATTTTAATGTGATTGCTTGCTATTTATAGCCTATACTTACTTGTCGTGCCTTAGTTTTACTACTACTACTGATATTCTTTTATTTTTGGCTTCATTACGTTGTCCTATTTCACACCCCTCCCCCCCTTCCCTGACTCGGTCTCCCGACCTCCAATATATGGAGGTCGGCTTCCCTGCGCTGTATTCACCGATATGTGACTCGCGGGTTGTTTTTATTTAGTCTGGCACTCAGGAATCGCTCCTCGCCCCTCACGCATACCGATGTAACACTCACCCTGAATTTCATATCGCGCTCCTCGCACTCTGTTCAGAATTTTTTTTCCTACTTGCTTGAAAGTTCGAATTGATAATTCCTCTTTTGTTATGTTATGTTATGTTAGGAATATTTATATAGCGCCTATCACCGCCGGTCTCTAAGCGCTTAACAAAAGAACATAACACACTGGTGCCCATAGAACCCTCAGGTATTCCACCGCCTAGACTGTCATGAAAGCTTTCCTAAAAAGATGGGTTTTTAGTTTCTTTCTGAAGGGTAGAAGCTGTGATTCCTCCTTCAAGGTATGAGGGAGCTCATTCCACAGTTGTGGGAGAAGCACAGACAGGGCCCTGCCTCCTTTAGTTTTTAATTTGAACCTAGGTTAAATCAGGTTCGAGGTTGTTCCTGAGCGCAAGGGTCTCCCAGGAATATACCTCTTCAAATGTTGCTTAATGTACTCTGGGGCTTTCCCAAAGAGTGCCTTATGGGCCACACAGAGACATTTGAACTGGACTCGAAATTTCACTGGGAGCCAGTGCAGCTTCTGAAGCAGGGGGGTTGCATGCGAATTTCTAGACAGGGAGTGGATCAGCCTAGCTGCATCATTCTGCACCACCTGCAGCTTCCTCAACAGCTTCTGTGGCAGGCCAAGATATAAGGCATTGCCATAATCGAGCCTTGAAAGGACTGTGGCAGATACGATCGATTGCAGGGTGGAGGCAGATAGAATAGGGACTAACTTTCGTAGTTACCTCAACACACCAATGCAGGACCCGACGACAGCCGAGACTTGAGGGGCCATTGAGAGATCCGCGTCGATCCTTAGCCCTAAGCTTTTTACTACAGTACTAGGAGACGGGGTGGTTCCCAACTCAGGAGGCCAATACAGGTCACTCCAGGGGTCCTCTTTGTTGCTGATCACCAGCACCTCCGTTTTGTCAGCATTCACTTTCAACAGATTGTTAGTCATCCAGTTGACTGTGAACCTGAGCAAGTTCCTCAATGATTCCTGGGCCTCTTTGGTATCATCCAGCCGGACTAATTGCTGGGTATCATCTGCGTAATTGAAAATTTCGCAGTTCATACGCATAAGCTCCTCCACCAATGGTTGTACGTAGAAAAGCAGGGGGGATAAACCCGACCCCTGGGGCACCCCCCAAGTCACTTCACTGATCTCCGACAGTTGGTCTCCTAGCTGCACTCTCTGGGTTCGACCTGACAGGAAGGATTCCAGCCACTTTAGCACCTGGCCTGTGATCCCCAATTTTGCGATACGGTCCAGTAAGATGGTATGACTGACCGTATCGAAGGCCGCCGATAAGTCTAAGAGAATCAGGGTGCATGGCTGTTTATTATCTGCCCTGACTCTTAGCTCATCGGCGACCGAGGCCATGACTAGTTCTGTACTATGTTGGGGCCGGAACCCAGCCTGCCTGGCATGAAGGAGACGATGTTCTTCCAGATGGCCGGCTAGAGTGCTGAAGACGTGCTTTTCCAAGATCTTACTTAGAAAAGGTAACTGCGAGATGGGCCTGTAGTTTTTTAAGGCTTTCGTGTCCGTTCCTGCTTTCTTTAAAAGTGGGGAGACCCTGGCTTCTTTCATCCGAGTTGGCAGATAACCTGTTTTTAATGAGTTGTTCAATAAACTCAGTACCTGAAGCTGGATTCACCGGCTTACACGCTAACCTCGCGCCTTCATATACATTTTATGTTTTCTTACCAGACTCGCTAACCCAGCCCGATGGCCTCCTCATTACGAGAGTCTGTAAGACCTCGGACGGCTCCTCATTAGTCGATACGACGTGAGGAAGGGCCATTTGCAACACACGCGCAGCGTGGTTTTGTTGCCTAGGGTCTTTCCTCACTTTTAGACCTCACAATGAGCGTCCCTTAGCAACCGGCTGATCGCGCTCATGAGAACGGGCTGTTTTCTGACACGATCAGCTGTTTATGCATTTTTCGACCGTTTGCCAACATTTTGGACTCTTTAACTGTGTTTAGACCAATTTTAGCAATATATATTGTTTTTTAATTAGTTCCCCATTCTTACTATCCACTGTTTTGATTGGACCGTAACCCATCTCACCCCATCTGCTCTCTCTCCAAAAAAAAAGGGAAAATATATCAAATAATTTATAGCATATTATAAAAAATATATATATATATATATATATTTTCTTATTTACACTTATTTTTTTCATTATGTCTAACATAGACTCAGACGGGGACAATGTTCCCCTACCCAATGTTGAGAATGAGGCATTCAGATCTATGATCCACAAAGAAATTAGATCTTGCATATTTTTGACGCTTTCTAAAGGTATGGCGTCTAAAAGATCCTTTTCCCCAAAGGAGGATGATGAACTTCAATTTGGAAATGATGATGATCTCATTGAAGTAAGGGGTAAGAAAATTAGAAAGACTAAAAATATTGATTATACCCCAAGGAGCACTATATCAGGTCCTAGTACCTCGAATTTTATGGGAGGTCATCGCACCTCAGACAATTCAGGTGTCCTTAGCAGCACAACATTTAAAGGTGTCCTCAGCGGCACAAATTATAAAGGTGTCCCGCGGCACAAACTATCCAAGTGCTCAGAGTGATGATCGCGAATTCAACCACGATGATAATTTTAATAACGATGATCACGATGACAATGCCTCAGAGTTCCCTGACGAATACATCCTTGACTTAGATGAAGACAACCAAGATTTTGATTTCCAATCCTTTGATGATAATTTACCTTCCTCTTCAAAGGATAGTATTTTGGACCCTCTAGGCGAGGAGATGTTTTCTCCTCTTAACATCAAACATCCTAGAAGCTCTGATTGGGTTCCACATGATCATGTTAGTAAGTTTATTGCGAAAAGAATCAGGAATCCACTGAGAGACTGGAGAGAGACACCCGTAATCTTTTAAGAGCAGAATGCTCAAGACCCTCTATCGAGGGTAAAGTCTGCCAAACACCTAACTACGATCCCAAGCTTATAAAATACATTTTCAAGCTTGGTAGGGATACTAGGAAGGGTATGGAGAGGTCCCTTAAAGTTTGTCAGGAACTACTCCTTGATATTTTAGGTCCTTTGGCTAAGATCATTGATGCTGCCGAAGATAGTCATATCAACGGATCTACCTTAAACACTGATGTTATCTGAGGTTGGAGTCAAAGGGCATTGGTACTTTTAGGCAATGCCAATGCCAGTCTTAACTCTGAAAGGAGAAGGGTTGTTCTTATCAAAATAAGCCCGAAATTGAGTGACCTAGCCGACAAAGAGCCCTCACTCAACCCTAAGGGCCTACTCTTTGGTGAAGACCTAATCAAAACATTAGGTAAATAGGTATCCACTTTTACAGCTCTGGAATCGGATAAGGCCCATCAAAATATGAAAAAGGTCTGTCTTCAACACCAATAACCTTTTTGGCAGGACAGGAAGAAAGGGCCAATCTTTCTGCAGATTTAATCGCAGGCCCTACTCGAGGTCCAGATGTTATGGCGGAAGGGGCTACCAACCCTCCAGTCAACCCCAGTTCTACCCTCCAAGAGGAAGAGGCTTCCGTTCTAGAGGTTCAAGAGCGAGAGGAGGATCTAACGATACCAACCCACAAAGTAAGTACTACAATTCCTTATCCCCCTCCCCTTTCTTCCCCAAAAGTGGGAGGCAGACTAAGATTCTTTGTCCAGAACTGGAATTTAATTACTCAGGATCCTTGGGTTCTAAACACTGTAAGCGGTTTTACAATAGATTTTATAGACACTCCGATTCAAAATTAATTTCCAAGAGAAATGCCCCTCTCTTCGGAGCAAGAGAAGATAATAGCGGAGGAGATCTCTTCCCTGCTCCAGAAAGGTGCAATTGTAGCAGTCCTTATGAATTTGGTGAGATTCGGAAGCACCCTCTTCCTAGTAGAGAAAAAAGACAAGGGTTGGAGACCCGTCACAAACCTAAGGGAACTCAACAGATACCTTGTTTACAGACACGTCAAGATGGAAGGCATCCATCTTCTGAGAGATCTCTTGTTAGAAGGGGACTGGCTAGTCAAATTAGATCTCAAAGATGCTTACTTTACCATCCCTATGGCCGAGGAACATCAACCCTTCCTTTAATTTATTTGGAAAAACCATCTCTTCCAATTCAAAGCTCTTCCCTTCGGCCTCTCATCAGCCCCTTGGTGCTTCACCAAGGTAATGAGGGCACGCGCCTCGTCTCTAAGAGAAAAAGGTATTCGTATGATCATATATCTAGACGATATCCTTATTATGTCTCAGGATCATTACCAAATCCTTCAAGACCTCAATACTGTTGTAGACCTCTTGGAGAAATTAGGATTTATTGTAAACAAGGAGAAATCGATCCTATCTCCCTCCAGAACTATGGAATTCCTGGGTTTCACTGTAGACACCACGAATTGTCTTCTTCTCCTTCCACCGAACAAGATCTCCAAAATCAAGAAGGAGATAAGACATGTCCTGAAACATCAAAATCTTACCTTAAGGGAACTAGCCAGACTCCTGCGTCTTCTCTCTTCCTCCCTTCAAGCTATCTTTCAAGGCCCCTTAAATTATCGAGCCCTTCAAAGGATAAAAGGAAAGGCTTTGAGAGCAGGCCTCTGGTATGGAGACCGTTTCCTTGAACCAAGAAGCCATATTGGAACTGACCTGGTGGTTAGAGAATCTGGATGCTTGGAACGGCAGAGCGATTTTTCGTTCAGCACCAGATTTTATATTAGAATCAGATGCGAGCCTTCATGGCTGGGGTGCCTGTCTCCTAGATCAGAACACTGGAGGAGTTTGGTCTCAAAAGGAATCTTCACACCATATAAACTATATAGAACTGACCACAGGTCTTTATGCTCTAATGAGCTTCAAACACTCTCTTCAAGGCAGATCAATTATTCTGAAAATAGACAACATGTCCGCTGTCGCCTACAGAAACCGCCTGGGAGGTACCAAGTCGGAAGACCTGTCGAATTTAGCAAAGAAACTTTGGATGTTCTGCCATGAACACAAGATCTCTCTAAGAGCAGAATACCTTCCAGGGGAATCGAACCTTTGTGCGGATTGGAACTCGTTATAATGCTTATACTATTTTAGAGTATTGTTGCTCTTTTGCATTTTCTTTTTCTTTTTCGATCATTTATTTCTCCTTCTCTTTTCAGATAATCTCGCATAACTACTTGTTTCTGACCCATGGACCAGTTTATTCATCTGTCATCTCTCTCGTGATACACTAAGAACTTTTTGAGTTTTACTTGAAGTTTATGGAATACCTTCCTGCAAGTTTATTGGACATTTCCTTTCTTTACTCCACATTTAAAAGAGGCTGATTGCCTAGTGCTCACGCCTTTTGTTTGTTTGATAACGTTCTTATCTGGAACTCTTGCTTTGTGATATATGCGGCTGCTTGGGTCTGCATTAAAAGTTGTATGCATAATGCTAGACTCGGTGTCTTTAATGAAATACAGATTCTCTAGTCATGTTAATAGGAGATTCGCAATTTACAATAGGGAGCACTTGCACTGTGGCACTGGATAGCAGTGGCACAGTGCCCAAAGCACTAACAACAGCAGAAATACATGAGGCAACAGCAAAAAATGGAAGGGAGACCCACGCCAATGGTGCCAGGTCTAACATGGGGTGTCTTTGCCCCCTTTTTAAATTGAGGCCAGTCGGCCTCCAGTGAAAGACAGTGCCACGATTCAAACCATGCTGTTTCACTAATGCCCTTTTCTACGGTTGGGGGGGATACTCTCTGCGTTCAAACCTGCGCTGAGGACACCACATTTTTGGAGTGTAGTGTTTGGAATGCAGTCTGTGTTGGGCCCAGTGAGTCAAGTTGCGCCGTGGCACGCACCAAAAAGTGTGCCTGATGTATAATTCAGGAACAGGAGCTCAGCTAAAGTGTCAGGCAGACAACTGTTGGCAGGAAAGCTGGCACATACTCCCGGAGCCCACCAGACACATGCTGGCCATAAGAGGAGAGCGGTTTGCCACATCCACGGGGAAGCATGCTGTAAAGGAACCACAATCATCTGAACCTCATTGATGAAAACAGTGTGTCTTATATAAACTGATTTTCATGAATGTAAATAGTAACTGAACTATGAGCTGCTTGTAGGTAGGTAGCAGTTAGAAGTATAGATGGGTATTATTCGCTTGTAAGACGTATTTGCTGAACTCGCTCATTGTTTTCAGTAACCTTGCCCTGCTATTTCAATATGTACGGTACTGCTGCCATAGCATTCCATTTTCAGGTCAAAGCAGTTCCACAGGTTGTACAGGTTTTACTGGATTGCTGGCACGTCAAATATCTTTCTCCCGAACTGATTTGCACTTTAGTTGAAGCATGCCAGGTCTTCAGTTTACATAAAAAATCCAAATAGTACCAAACCATAGTAAGAGGGACATGTGGTAGCCTAAGAGCTGATGAAACACGTACGTCATTTGCTATGGCTCGGCATGCGTTCTGCCGTTTCAGCATAGATTCAAATGGAATGGGCAACTTAAACAGGTGCTTTCACTGGCACACTGTGATGTTAATACAGGAACCCCAAAACAGCATAGTAATTAATGTGGTTATTATTTTTTGCAATTTCAGAATGTGAAAATGGCAGTTTTTTCCATGGCGGGTTAAATTAGCGGAGTTATCGGAGGAAGTTGGAAGAGCAAAGAATGTTTAGTAAAATAAAATAAATACTTTCTATCTCTGAATTTCAAGAAAGGTGTCTGTTTGTAAATTCTGTTAAACGTTGAGTGTTTAATAAAAATGACTGTGAGAAAAATACCTCAAAATAATAAATATCGCCGTGACTATATTTACGATTCACTCCTGAGCATACTGCGTACCAGCGGAGATTGATTCGATGTATGGGATCACTGAATTTGAGTTTGGGAAGCAGTATTTCAAAGGCATAAGGCCGGATTGCACTGTATGATGAAAGTGGATTTGTGGTGGTGGTGGTTCTACGTGACAAGAATATTTGTGCATATTTTAGGAGCGGACTGCGGTTGTGGTACAACACCAAAACGGCAGCCCTGGTAAAGCAGGACCATACCTTACAATAACAGTACATCACAACACACAAGAACAATGCAACACAACACCACAACCCACCATAACAATAACTCAGCAGCAATACCAGACATTATACATCATAGCAGCATCCTAACATACCACAATAGCACAATGTAGCACAAACTCACACTGGAACAGAACAATACAGCATATCAATAAGATACAATGCCCCAACAGAAATAACATAACACTATTTAGCACAACACACCAACACAACAAAAACCACAAAACCGCCCTACTACACACCATAACAACGCAAGTGTCACTGCACATCAGCATACACACACAACATACCAACAACAGAACACAACATTGCAATAACATACAAATACAACACAAGACAATAACAAACTATCACAAAACCACAATATAATGCAAGAGCATGGCACAGCAACAGCAAACCAACACAAACAAGAATACAACTCAATAGCATACTAACAACATTATAACAAATCAGACCAATAAAAAAGCAAAACAAAATCACAGAAGGAAAACATGCAATTCTGTTCTTTTAGGTTGTATTGTGTTTTGTGTTGTTGTTAAGTAATTACACTGTGTTGTTTTTTGTTATTAGTCCTTGTATGATTTTTGATATACTTGATTGTGTTGTCATAGTGTGTTGATATTAGCAGAGCATTGCGAGGGTGCAAGTTATAGATGCCTTAGGGCATGAGTTCTCTTTAGTTGAGATAACTATAACTCGTGCATTTCAGTGGTTATGTTAGTTTAAAACGGTATAGTTTAACTGACATTTTCACCTAGCTATAACATCCCTTTAACCTTTGCTTTTTCAGTGAATATATATATAGCAGAGTGTCAAGATGGCTGCCAGCACTTCCTGGTTGGAGTATTGGCAGCCAATCAGATACAAGCATAGTAACTGTCGGATCCTCAGAGGATGTGTCTCCCTAGAGATCCAAATTCTGATTTTCTTCAATATCTCTAAAACTGCTAAACAGATTTACACCGATTCGCAAATGATTGCTTTCTGACCAACAACTACCTTTCTGGCAAATTTGGTGTAATTCCGTTCAGCAGTTCAGGCTGTAGTCGTGTCTAAAATCCCTATGGGAATTTGCATGGGGAAAACAAGTTTTGTTGGAGCCCCACGTTTTCTCGGCCTCAGTTTGATGAATCATCCTGACACTTTTAACACAGCAGCTGAATTGTTTGTCGTACACATTTTGAAAATTTGGTGCAGAGTAGTCAAACGGCACCAAAGTTATTGGCAAATCAAACAAAGTTTTTCCTATGGAAACCAAATTCTACCCATAGCTAACTTCTGGAGACCACCAGTAAGTAATATATATATTCTTTATTCAATCAAAAATATGATCAGTTACAGTGATAAAAGCATTTCATAAATATAAAACGATAACAAATTTAGAACCCATATTTCATAGAAAATCTTATGACAGTCGGACTATAGCAACACTAAAGGGAATACATAAAATACATGATTTCTTCACCAGATCTTATAAAAGTAGGTATTAACCAGTCATATTTACAGAGGCACTTTTAAACACTTTGGACCTTCTCCACCGAGCATACAGCAAAAATCTTGATGCAAATACGAGCCACCGTGTAGTATCAGATCTAAAAATGCGTAGAGCTTCGCAAGGAGATCTGAACGACAGTAGGCGGCATACTGGGATAATCCAGGTTTTCCTATGATCAGCATGGGTGGGACAATAAAAAAGAAAATGATCAATGGTCTCAGAACTGGTGTGACACGTAGGGCACAGAGGTGTTACAACTGCGTTCTCCAAAGTGCTACTTCTATGATTCAAAGGTAAGTCCCAAGTCTAAATTGAATGTTCAAAGCTTTTGCCTGTGGGGGTTCAATATCGTCCATAAATATTTCAAAACCAAAGACTCCTTTAAAATTAAAAAAACTAGTGGTTAAAGTGCCATGTGCAATACCTTCTATATTTTGGTGATCCATGTACTCCAAAAACCTTTTTTTAAGGAAAGGAATCACTGATTCTGTTATGGAGCCCGGGTCCTCCCATACGCACCCCAACTCCAGTGCCAAAAACCAGTCTTTGATTTTGTTGAACCATTTTATACGGGCAGATTGTTTGTGCAAAACAATTCATTCTTCCAGGGCCACCTTCAATGGGACCTGTGTTTTACTGGTCCAGATTCCAATCCAAAACAGGAGTGCCCTGAGGATAGCAAAATGGTCTATGGGTTTTAGGCCAAGATCAAGTCTTAGCGGCAGTAACTGGGTGCTCGCAGGTAGGTTCAGAATCGCCCTGATGAATTTGTTTTCAGTTAGGGTTAGATCTTTTAGGTTTTCCAACCCCCAAAGCTCAGCACCATAGAGGGCTGCTCCTAGACCTTTGGCCCTATGGAGTTCCAAAATTGGCGACACTGGGTGATAAGGAGACGCCCTGGCCCTCCTGACTATAGCGCAGTCAGCACGTTGGAGGGTCACAACGCTCTTCTCTATTTGGGGCGTCCAGGCCAACCTATCACTAATGCGTACACCCAAATAGTCAAAATAATTGACATGCTCCAGTGGTTGCGAGCCCAGCATGAGTTTGCCCTTATTTGATTTATAGGGATTAAAAGTCTTGTATTTTGTTTTGGAGCAGTTTATTTCTAACCCCTTCATCCTGCATACTTTTTCAAATTTGTTTAAAAGATTTTGGATCCCACTGGGTGTCCTTGAGATTACCAGGGTATCATCAGCAAAAAGTAGACAGGGCACAAAACTGCCTGCTAATCCTGGGGGATCACCACCGCAATTGTGCAGTTCTTCTATTAGACCATTAATATAGAGTGTGAATAGTGTTGGGGCCAGGATGCAACCTTGGTGCACACCTTTCTGTACTAATATATCTTTTGTCAGGTTGCCTTCAGTGTTCCATCTAACCTTTGCATTGGTATTGTGGTGTAAACAAATCAAAATGTTAAGTAAGTAGGCTGGGAGACGCAGTTCACTCAGAGAAAGCCATATTTGGCTGCGTTCTTTCGAATCAAAGGCCGTTTTTAGATCCACAAATACAACGTACAAGTGGCCACCTCCTATGGTCACTTCCTTCCAGATTAGTAGGAGAAATCTGAAGATCCAATTTTGGATCCTAGTCAAGATTATTTTACAAAAACATTTTTGAGAGACATCTATAAGGCTGATCAGCCTACAGTTGCAGGGCAACCCTTTATCTCCCTTTTTGTGAATGGGAATGATCTCGGCACCCCTCCAGGTTGCCGGGATTTCGCCACCAGAAAAGATGGCGTTAAAAACTGCTTGTAGTAAGGGGCCCCAGATTGATGGTTCAGCCTTGTACAGATCTCCCGGGAGCTTGTCTAGGCCCGGGGCTTTCCTCTCTGTAATGAATTTATAGCTATGGTGGTTTCCTCTATGGTGATGACTGTCTCCTCAGTTAAAACTGTATTGATAGTCTGAGTTGCAAGCCCAGATCAAGAATAGCACCCTGTCCTGCATATAACTCTTTAAGGTACTCCTCCCACACATGGGACTGAATGTGAAAATCAGATTCTGTTTTTGAGTTTGGGGAACCTTTGGCACGAAGATGCCAAAACAGCTGGCTATTCTTTAGCTTTGCCGCCTCGACGAGCTTGGCCCAGTATTCTGCATCTCAATCTTTTTTGGTCTTGGCTTGGGCCGATGTATATAGCTTCCTGCAGTTCTTGACATCTAGGGGAAGTTTCGATTTTACCGCCATGATTAAGTCAGCTTTTGCTTTGCCATATGCCGTTGTATCACGGGGCTATGTTCTGTTTTGCATGTTGGCCATTTTGTAATTTGCAAAAGACTGGTCCTATTACGGCGGTCAATTGAAGGAATAAGGCCAGGATGTCATCTATACTAGTAGCAGTGGTACTCAGATCAACAAGAGTCTGCTCCACCGCATAATATATTTTAGAAAGGGCAGTTGGATCGGCCTGTATCATTGGCTATTTGACTCTTTTATTATTATTTCTTGTGATGACCGGACCACTTTTAGTCCCGGAGTTGCCATACAATAAA
Organism: Lissotriton helveticus; assembly: GCF_964261635.1. Classification (NCBI taxonomy): domain Eukaryota; kingdom Metazoa; phylum Chordata; class Amphibia; order Caudata; family Salamandridae; genus Lissotriton; species Lissotriton helveticus. The sequence goes on from NC_136063.1 coordinate 520,696,349, forward strand.
GCTGAGCCCATGAGTTTGAGGGCCAGGGCATTATGATTACTATCTTCCCGTATTTCCCGTCAGTCCTACCATAGCAAGCACGGACCCCATGGGTGATGATAAAAGATAAAACCTGTTTCCCCTCCCTAGTCTGTTTCTTAATGGGGGGTATCTGGAGCTTGGAGATCCCTTTAGCTTTATCACCATCTAGTATTAGTTCTTGTACATAGTCTACAGGTTCGAAAGTTGTGTTAAAATCGCCTGCAACTATGAGATGGTGATTCCCTTTAGCAGTCTCAAGGTAATTAGTTAGTGTTGTTAGTGTACCAGATGGTTTATGAGGAGTCTTAAAGCGATTATAGATATTAAATAACCTCACTGGAATGTTCCCTTTAAGAGAGGAGAGTTCTATCCCAAGCATTTCATCAGAGCCAAGGTTGAGAGCCTTGATTTTACAGGTCAAGGTATTGTTGACCCAGATTAAAAGGCCACCAGCTGGACAACCAACATTGGACTGCTTAACTTCAATACTGTATGTTGTGAAACCTACCCTATGAACACATTCAACCGCCCATATTTCCTGTAATAGGCATAAGTGACAGTCACCCACTAGCTTACACCAATCAGGGTCAGGTATCTTGGACCTTATGCCTGCCACATTCCAGGATAGAAGTTTAATTTCCTGGAGTTCAATTATTGATTCCTGGGAGATGCCTGTATTAATAGATACCCCATTGACCTCAGTTTGTTGGTGAGGATGGCTATTCACATTGACTTGATTACATGGGGCGAGATTATTGTTGAGGATCACTAGGGTGTCAACCGGCTGTGAGATGGATATTTCCTCAGTAGCGCTTTTTATGGGAGGAAGAATTACAGGTAGGCAATCTTGGGAGTCAAAGCACTCAGAATTTGAAATCTATTTCTAGTTTCCATGGGGGTGCCTCCCAAATGCGTAAAATGTGGTGTACAGGTTGGCCCATTGGCCGGTGGATTCCTCCCTCTGTTATCTAGGTGCCTATAAAAATACCCAAGTGGTAGGATATCAATCCCCTGGGACAACCTCTGGTTACCTAGAGTGGACTCCCCACTAAGCACCTGACCAGCTAACGTTGGAGATTTACAATTGATTACAATGCAATCACCAGTGTGGGATTTGCATAGAGGGCCCACCCAGCTTACCCGCCTGAGAAACAAAATCTCATGATAATGTCTATTTGTAAAGCTTGTGTTTTTTTGCAACCAGTAACATACTTTATTTTTTACCTGAGTCTGTGATTCATGTGGGTTTTCATGCAGCAGGGGGAACATTAGTGAGAATTGCCACATAAGGGCAATACTCTGGTGGGAGATGGAGAATCACCCTATCATCTCGATTGGCTTGATTAGCTACCGTTTGTGGTTGCTAAGAGCCAACCTGAATCTCATTGGTGGATGCAGGGGGTGGACTAGGGCTAGTCTTACTGAGGGGTGAGCATACTGAGCCCCGGTGCCTAGAGCTCGGGGGTCCCAGTTGTTTTTGTTGTGCCACTCTGTCAGTATTTTTGGGATAAGTATTGACAGCAGGACAAGATGATGAATTGACACAAATAGAAGAATTTCCCTCTTCAGGCCTAGTGTTCCCCTATGAGTGACCCCCCCAATCCCACCCTTTCCCTCTCACTCCAAACCCTCTTGTCAAATCAGTGAGCAAAGTGTGCATTAGAGTCACTGTGGATTGTAATTTATCCAGTCTTTCCAAGATAGATAAAACTTTCTTTACAAATATTTCCTCAATGAGGGATGCAAGTGCCGCCATGGTTTGTGGAGGATTAACCTCAAGGGACTTCGTGAAAGTTCAGCTTGGGGTATTGGATTCGATGCCAGAGGTTTTTTCCTGGATCTAGACAGCATGTATCTCGTGGGTTCTAAATGTTTAATCTTTTTCCTCCTTTTACTTTCCAAATCTCCTACTACAGGGACTTGGGGCGTTTTGCCAAGCAATGGGGCCGGTGAGGAGATTCCAGTAGAAGCATTATTGATTTGACTTCTGTCATCAGTTCCATTATTTGGTGCTGCATCAGCGGTGGTCGCGACGGTCGCGACAGATGGATCGCCCCCACCCCCCCACAGAGAGCCGTTGTCCCGCTACTTGAATCTCCATATCAATGTCCTTAGCTGCCCGGAGAAGAAAGCAATCGAGTGAAGAGTTGGACATAGTCGGGGGCAAAATCAGCCGCTAGGGAGCCTGGGACCTGTAGTCCTGTCCCGCTCCTGCTCTCTCCCTTCAAGAGGCAATGGTGCTGGCAAAAAGGGCTTCCCGCACTGCGGGAGCCCTGCTGGAATTTAAAGCGGTAATGAATGTTTGTGACCAGAGAAGCGTGCAGCCGCCAGCAGACGTAGAGGGAACGAAGACTCAGGTTCCTGGGGCATGACTTAGGCGCCTCTGGTCCCACACAACGCGTTTGAATTTTAAGCGCTGTGAACTTAGAAAGTCTGGCATCATACTGCTATTGAACTGAACAGACAGTTTTATCAGTAAAGCAGAAATAGAAGCTACGACAGAAGGGATAGAAGGAACCATATGCGACACTGAACCTGACTCATACTGGTTGTAAACTTTGACCAATCCCAGGATAAGGACCTTTAAAGGCCAAGCATGAAAATAGATCACAAGCAAATGCGTGCTTAGCAATACCGTTATTGCATAGGACGACCGCACAACTACTATAGTCCGGTCCTCCATACCCAAGAGGAACGTATATATCTATCCTACGACAAAAATTGAATCTTTGTCTTGAGAAAGGTGGATAAAATTCCAACAACCACCGAAACGCATCGACGCCCCAGTACATTGTGATTCTTGGTTCAAACACTGATGTTGACACATTATGATCTTAGAGTGCATATCATCAGTGCCCTAAAAAGAATATTAGAACACACACTTTGTATGGTACATACTGTATGTCTTACTGTTTTTTCTGTCTGTTCTTAGCAATATTGCTGGTCAATATTGAATGTGGGATTGCTATTTTATTGTTATCATTATTTTAACCTGTGTTAAGCAGTTCACTTGGTTTCTGCTTTTTTAATTTTACTGTATACAATACATTTTGTCAAGTATTTTTACTCTATATTTCCTGGTAATAGTTATTGCTTTCTCCATTTATAGTGTTTATGTACATGACCTTGCTCAAGGGAATCGTTATTTTCTGGAATTTAAAGCGCCTCCAGGCGCATGATGCGGGCATCGGGGTGGAATCAACCGCTGCGGAGACTAGGACCTTTAGTCCTGTCCCGCTCCTGCTCTCCCCTTCAAGAGGCGATGGTGCTGGCAAAAAGGGCTTCCGTAGGTAATACACATACATATACACATATATAAATATATATATATAAATGTATATATGTATGTGTGTGTATTTTGTCGCATCAACGGCGTTGCCAGTAGCCTTGATCACATGCGGCAATGGCTTGCTGTGAAACAATTTTAAAGTTTTTTTCATTTGTGTACCATGTGACTCCAACCAACATTGAGGAAAGACTGTTGCCAGTGTTCCAGTCATAGTTACGTCACTACAAAAAGGTATGCTGATTTCTAATATCATCCGACATTATTTAGCAAAGGTATTCCATTTAAAAAATACAATCAGAATTTGTGTTAATACACCCCTATTCTGAGACTTATTTCCTTTTAAAGACCAATAAACGTACTGTCGTCGAACATTGCATACATCTAAAATACGCGACATTTCTGAATTGATCATTAGACATATATAAACATATAAATATATAAATAATTGAAAAAATATGAATTTAAAACCACACTTGTTTCTAGGCTCCATTCTAATATCATTGATTGACAATCATATGATTCATATGTCAGCATAAATGCCCCAAGAATGGTCCTATATAGAATCACCTTATTTAACCTTAGTCACAGTAAATAAATGCAATCATGTATGACATGTATTAAGTCTCATATGAGATCGTATATCCTAGTCTAACTTCGATTGGCAACAGTTTTCCCATCAATCACCTCCTTAAGGTGCCTAGTGTATCTATGTGCAATTACACAATAATGTGCAAAGTGCTGAATAGTGCCAAGTGTACATAAGTGCAAATATGCAAACATTAACCGCCTGATTCATCAAGCTAAATTGCACTCGCAAAGGGCAAGATTCTCAGAATTCATTTGCGAAGAATTGAATTTAAGGAATCTCTATTTGAGATTCCTTAAATGCAATTCATGAAGCATTTTAAAATAGCGAAAATGCAATTTTGGGCCGCTATTTACCGAGAGGTCAGACCTCTCGGTAAATAGCAAAAACTTAGAAAAATACATTTAAATGCATTTTTCTAAGTTGCATGTTACACACACACATGTCCTTTGGACATGTGTGTGCGCAACACCAATGTAGATTACATTTCAGGGGTGCTACAGGGTGTCCTATGGACACCCTTGCACCCTTGAAATCGTATCCTTATTTGCGATTAGCTAATTGCTAATCGCAAATAATGAATAACTCCCCATGCATTCCCATGGGCCTGTAGGCCCATAGGAATGCATGGGGAGTTATTCCTTATTAGCGATTAGCAATTAGCTAATCGCAAATTAATCGCAAATAAGGAATAACTCCCCATGCATTCCTATGGGCCTGTAGGCCCATAGGAATGCATGGGGAGTTATTCCTTATTAGCGATTAGCAATTAGCTAATCACAAATAAGGAACATGTAGGAATCGCAATATTTATTGCAATTCCTACATGAATCCCGTTTTGCAAGTCCTTAATAGCGATTCGTTATGAATCGCTATTAGGGGCTCGCAAAACGGGAGAATGATGAATCAGGCTGTAAGAAACTAATTTTTCTAAAATATATTTTTTTTATGGAGTTTTTTCATGGTTTGTTCTCAAGATAATATTCATACAGAAAAAACAATGTTATATTCATCTGTAGGCTAAGGAGGCTATTTATATTGTTTCATTATATTGTCCTAGCACATTTCCACATTATTGGTTATGCAAGAAATCAATTATTTTTCTGTACTGCGCATCCATAGCTGTCAACTATTCTTGAATATGTTTATAGGAAATTGTGTAGATCCTCTGTGGTGTTGAGTCCTTTAGGACACATATGTATATAAGTGTGTGTGTGTGTATATATATATATATATATATATATATATATATATATATATATATATATATATATATATATATATATATATATATATATATATATTACCTACTGGCGGTCGCCAGTAGGTATATATAGTTAGGATTTTTCCCTATGGGATTTTTGAAAATTCTATGTCTAATAACTTTGGCGTTTGTGGACGGAATTGGCTGAAATTTTCTGGAAAATGGAACATTTTGTTTCTGAGCAGCCCTTGGAAATTTGGGGGGGTTTCGTCAAGGGGGGCCGAGAAAAAAGGGGGGTCCCAAAACGTGTTTTTAACATTGAGTTTTCCATAGGGCGGTTGGCCTCACTTTTAGCCTGAACGGCTGAATGGATTTGCATGAAACTTGGCAAAATTGTAGGGACTGGTAGCCCGATGTGCCTTTTCTATGTCTCAATATATATGCTCCAGTGGATTTTGAGAAATTAACGTTTAAAAAAAGATATATATCTGTAAGCGCGCTCCGGGCAGCGCTCCGGTCCGCGGACCTTAAGCGTACCGGAACTTCGCGTAGCTAAGCTGATTGGCTCTCCGGTGTCTGTCAACATTCTAAACAGTCCGGAGCGGCCGCCATCTTGTCTCTCGGTAGGATTGAGAGACAAGAGGAGGCCAAAACAAAAGCGAAAATGACCATAAGGGGGCATACTAGATCCTCCCTGACCCCCTAGGTTTAATGTGGAGGTTTTAAAAGGGCCCCGCGGGGCAAAAAAAACAAAAATATTTTTTTGGTTTTTTTTGCGTGGGGAGCGCCCGGTCCGCGAACCGGGAAGCGTTCTGGGCAGCGTACTGCAATGAAAAATGAATGATAGACTTTTCAAATGCTGTATGTTAATTGATTGTTGTTTTTGTTGATTATTTTTTATTTTTTTTATTTTTTAAGCATTTTTTTTATTGTGATTGTGTTTCATAATTTATTAAACTTTCTAACATTTCATTGTCAGAAATTTCATAATTATCATGGAATATACATTGTAGTCTCTGAGGGTGTAAAATGTCCTCATTTGCAAGGAGGTTATCTACTGCTTGTACACATTGCAGTAGTTCATTGTCCCAAGTTTCATCGAAAAATTCAATGTCAATTTGATCAATTGTATCAATCAATTCTTGGCTGCTCTCTTGCAGGTCCATTTCAAAAGAAACTTGGTTTTCGCCTTCCATTTTGCCTGAAATTTGGATTAAAAAAATATATATTAGTAGAGATAGGGCAATGTTGGGAATAATTTTAAATAGGCATTTTTTATCAGTGAATTTATCTTTGGGCAGTGTATAGTATCAGAGTGGAAGTAGGAATATAAAAAAGTGTATGTGATTTAACGTAAGTAAATTCATAATTATACAAGAGAAGCCTAACTCCATCCATAACTATAACAGAGAAGTCTCTCTAAATCTATAACTTCTACAGAGGGATAGTATATATCTATCAGAAAAAGTTTACCATATTAACTTATAGTGCACAATATACTTCAGTTTTAAAAATAAAAACTTACCTTTAGAAAGAAGTTGAAGGAATTAGTGAAAATACTATTGAAATGTACAGCAAGAAGTAGTAGTCAAAATGGCTGTGTTTTCTTCTCTTCCTTTATATATATTCAGGTATATAACCAATGAAATGTCAGGTAAAAAAAGTAGAAAATGAAAGTAACATTTTCATTGGTTTTCAATTCCAACACTTCAGATGTGTTTTGTGAAGTAATTTACCTCAGGGTATTTAGAGAGGTCTACAGGCTAAATGACTAAATGGAATTCCAATCAAATTTGTGAAAATGGTAGGGATTGGTATGTAGTATGAGCTAATCTATATTTGGTGAAATTGTCTCCAGTGGCTTTTCTGTGAACTACTTTCCCACCTTTTTTGATGGTGCGCTTCCCAGGGAGCGACCCGGTACGCGTACCGTTGAGCGCCCCGGTTCGCGAACCTTAAGCGTTCCGGGAGTCCACCATTTTGTGTTTCGGTCGAATTAAGATACAAGATGGAGGGCAAATAATGTTCAGAATGGGTAGAAGGGGGCACGGTAGAGTTATCTTGACCCCCTAGGTTTTCTGAGGGTGGCTGAGGAGGCTTATATGTGCGAAAAAAAACATTTTTTAAAAAAAAATCGCGAGGTTAGCTCCCGGTTCGCGTACCGGGTAGCGCCCCAGGGAGCGTACTTTGTTGGAAATTAGTGAAAAATGTTAGAGTAAAATAATAATTGTGAGTGATCAGATGTAGGGTAGCTCTGAGAAGAGCTTTTGGGTTTATGGTACATTTAGGTACTTATAAGTAGGTACCAATGCACATTCTTAAATTCAGAGTGAAAACTCTGTTGCCCTCATCTGAGAAGTGAACTCCATCTCCTCTGTAGATATCTTGCATGTAGTAACGCAAGTTATTGTTGTACAGGGAGCCCATTCCATGGTCTCTCATGTAAGCTGAAACAGATTTGTTTACATGCTTCCTCGACTTCTCAATTTGTGGACAAAATTGGTTTGACCACCTCCATTTCTGTCTTTGGCATATATTTGAATATACCAAGGCAGTCTAAGGAAAAAGTGCCATTAATTGCTCAAAGGTGTCCTTTAAAAGCATTTCCAGACCTACACCAGTCAAAGTGCCCAAGTCATTACCTCCACAGTGCACAATTAACAGGTCAGGTTTGGGCAAATGCATAAAGGTTTTCACCAATGGTATCAATTGGTGACATTTTAATCCTCTGTGGCCAAACCACTTAATTTCCACATCTTGTAAATTGAGGTTAGGTAATTTCCTGTTTTCAACGTACCTTTGAGCCCAGTGAATATAACTATGTCCAACAATCCAGACAGAAAACATGGTGAGAGAAGGTTCTCCTGCAGTCAGATGAAGTGTGGCAATGAAATGGCAGTTGAAAAAATGAGAGTTTAAAATGAAAAAAACTGTGGAGTTTCTGTGTTCATGAAGCAGTAACAGTGATTGGTGGATTTTGATTGCTGAAAACAGAAAGTTAGGGTGCACGGATGTGTTCTTTGAAAGATGTATTTTGAATGGTCAATAAAAAATCATTAAATGAAAGAATGCACTGGATATGCAGGTGCACTGAGAGTTCAGAGTTCAATTGCAACAAAGTTGTGTGAACTTGCAAACACCAGAAGTCTTCCAAGAGGTGGTTGCCATGCAGAAAAGGCAGAAAGGGCAGAGGGGGGAAGGGTTTTCATTTGAAAAAAAGTGAGGGAAGAGTTTTGATTGGGTGACATGAGAGATATGTGTGAAGAATTACAGCATTTCTGTGCTTTTGATAGCTGCAGACTCTGGAGTGCATACCTTTTGCTCTGCTGAAGACAAATTGGTGTGTTTCTGAGACTGTTTTCAAACTCAAAGTATTTGCTAAGGTGAGAAAATATTTCTTTAATTTAGATAGAGAATAGTGTGCTTTTAGGAGAAAATTATGAATTATGTGGCGCAAATTGCTTGTAAATATGCTCCCACATGTGCATGGAAAATTTAGATTTTGAATGTTTGTGTTACATAGCCATGTTAAAAGTGATACAAACATGCTGCAAAGGCAATCAAAAAACGCTTTTATGTGTCTTAAGGACATTTTAAGTAATTTTCCCATGTGCAGTGTTTTGAAATTATGATTTGAAAATCGTTTTTGGGGAAAAGGAATTGTTTTTAAATTTATGACAAGGACATAATGGTGAGTGCTTCTTTATACGGCAATTGACTGTCCCTGATGTTATTTTTCCCATTTTAATGTAAGACCTTTCTCTGTGGCGCAAGTTGCTTGTAAATATGCTCCGACCTGTGCATGGGAAATTTAGATTTTAAATGTTTGTGTTACATAGCCATGTTAAAAGTGACCCAACCATGCTGGAAAGGCAATAAAAAAACACTTTCATGTGTCTTAAGGACATTTTAAGTAATTTCCCTGTGGGCAGTGTTTTCAAATTATGAATTGAAAATCGTTTTTGAGGTAAAGGAATGTTGTTAAAATTTATGTGTGCCATATGTCCACAAATTTCGTTTTAAGGGGTGCAGCAGGGTGTTCTTGAGACACCCCTGCACCTTTGGAAAAATTCCTAATTTGCGATGAGCTAATTGCTAATCGCAAATTGCACCTTCATTCTTATGGGCCTCCTGCTCCATGGAAATGAATGGGTAATTTGCAATTAGCAATTTGCTCATCGCAAATTAGGAATGGTAAAGAATTGCTATTTATTCCTTAAAATTCGCTATTTTGGAAATGCAAAATAGTTATATGATACATATGGCGGTTGATGTCTAACAAGATAAGAAGCTTAGGGATACATTTATGATGACTGGCGCAATGAAGTGGACATCACTTACTTCATTGGTAGAGCTTTACATGTATTATGTCCTCTGTATTCTTCATCAAGCGTAACTTTAATCTGCAATCCTGAGTAGGCCTCACCTTAAACAAACCTCTGGATAGGCCACACCTTATCGTCATCCTGAATTAATCATTTAAAATGCTAGGGACAGATTTATGATAGGTGTATGCCTCTTTTGCACCACTTACAAAACACTGTCCACGGGGAAATGACTTAAAATGTCCTTAAGACACATGAATGTGTTTTTTTAAAGCGTTTGCAATTTTTTGGGGTGACTTTTAACATGGCTATGTGACTCAAACAGTCAAAATCTAAATTCACCATGCACAGGTGGGAGCATATTTACAAGGAATCTGCTACATGGGGAAAGGTCTTATAATGTAATATGGGAAAAATGACATCAGAGACACTGAAATGCCTTATAGAGAAGCATACACCATTATGTCCTTGTCATAAATTTGCAAACCATTACTTTTCCCCAAAAACGATTTTCAAATCATAATTTGAAAACACTGCACATGTGGAAATTACTTAAAATGTCCTTAATTCAAAATTTGCTATTCCTTATTTTGCGATTGCACTGAAGGATTTGCAAATTTTGCGATTCCTTAAATGCAATGTATCAAACAAAAAATATGTAAAAAATGATATTAAGGATTTGGAAACTACCACCAACTTCTAGTTTGTGGTAATTTGCGAATTCTTTTCAAAAAGCATTTTTTTCCAAAAAACAAAAGGTGCCATATGACGCCTATACATGTCCTTAGGGCATGTATGTGTGCCATATGCCCCCAAATTTCTTTTTCAGGGGTGTAGCAGGGTGTTCTTGAGATACCCCTGCACGCTTGAAAAAATTCCTATTTTGTGATGAGCTAATTGCTAATCGCAAATTGCAACCTTCATTCCTATGAGCCTCCTAGCCCATGGAAGTGAATGGGTGACTTGCAATTAGCAATTTGCTCATTGCAAATTAGGAATGGTAAAGAATTGCTATTTATTCCTTAAAATTTGCTATTTAGGAAATGCAAAATAGTTTGATGGTACATATGGTGGTTCATCTGTAACAAGATAAGAAGCTTAGGGATACATTTATGATGACTGGCGCAATAAAGTGGACATTACTTACTTCATTGGTAGGCCTTTACATGTATTATCTCCTCTGTATTCTTCATCAAGCGTAACTTTAATCTGCAATCCTGAGTAGGCCTCACCTTAAACAAACCTTTGGATAGGCCACACCTTATTGTCATCCTGGATTAATCATTTAAAATGCTAGGGACAGATTTATGATAGGTGTATGCCTCTTTTGTGCCACTGTGCGTCACTTTTATGATGCAGCGGCGGTGCTAATTTGCAATTAGCAATTTGCTCATTGCAAATTAGGAATGGTAAAGAATTGCTATTTATTCCTTAAAATTTGCTATTTAGGAAATGCAAAATAGTTTGATGGTACATATGGTGGTTCATCTGTAACAAGATAAGAAGATTAGGGATACATTTATGATGACTGGCGCAATAAAGTGCACATTACTTACTTCATTGGTAGGCCTTTACATGTATTATCTCCTCTGTATTCTTCATCAAGCGTAACTTTAATCTGCAATCCTGAGTAGGCCTCACCTTAAACAAACCTCTGGATAGGCCACACCTTATCGTCATCCTGGATTAATCTTTTAAAATGCTAGGGACAGATTTATGATAGGTGTATGCCTCTTTTGTGCCACTGTGCGTCACTTTTATGATGCAGCGGCGGTGCAAAAGATTTGCTATGAGGCGACAACATTACAAATTGATGCATTTAGGCAGATATGTCATGGTGTAAAAAAAACGTACCACATGAAACCGATGCAGCAGTGATGCAAAAGATGCACCATGTCGCAAGACAGGCCTCACTTGGGGCCATATGTATTAAGCTAATTAGCATTCGCAAAGATCAAAATTCTACGAATTTCGGCCTTTGCAAATGTTAATTAGACAAATGGTATGTATCAAACAAGTTTGATGCAAAATAAGGAGTAGCAAAATTTGCTATTCCTTATTTTGCAATTGCACTGAAGGATTTGCAAATTTTGTGACTACTTAAATGCAATGTATCAAACAAAAAATATGTAAAAAATGACATTAAGGATTTGGAAACTATTGTGGTAAATTGGTGGTAATTTGTGAATTCTTTTCAAAAAGCTTTTTTTCAAAAAAACAAAAGGTGCCATATGACGCCAACACATGCCCTTAGGGCATGTATGTGTGCCATATGCCCCCAAATTTCTTTTTCAGGGGTGCAGCAGGGTGTTCTTGAGACACCCCTGCACCCTTGGAAAAATTCCTAATTTGTGATGAGCAAATTGCTAATCGCAAATTAAACCTTCATTCCTATGAGCCTCCTAGCCCATGGAAATGAATGGGTAACTTGAAATTAGCAATTTGCTCATTGCAAATTAGGAATGGTAAAGAATTGCTATTTATTCCTTAAAATTCGCTATTTAGGAAATGCAAAATAGTTTCATGCTACATATGGCGGTTCATCTGTAACAAGATAAGAAGCTTAGGGATAGATTTATGATGACTGGTGCATCACCAGGGATGTGTCAGTCATCCTGCGCCGCTGTTCCGCCACCCATGGTGTGCTGCATTTAGAATACGGGGCATCATGGGGCAAAAATGGCACAGATGCGTGACGTATCTGTGCTGTAAAGGTAGTGATTGCTGGAGTTGTATCGCAAGTGCGATGCAGCTCAAGCAAGGCTCAGGGGTGCCCCATCTCCACAATGTTGCATCAAGACCTATGCCTGCTTAAAGCAGGCGCAGGGTTTTGACGAAGCTTTCTCCTATCTGATTGTAAATACGGCACACCATGGGTGGCAGAGTAGTGGTGCACGTTAACTGGTGCATGCCTGGGGATGTGCCATTTAACATAAATCTGCCCCTTTACATTTAAGTATGTGCAGGACACACAGAGTCGGTGAGGCTTATCCAAGGTTAAGAAGAGATGAGTCCTGTTCACTGAAAATTTAGACATAGTCTTCACCTGCTCAGCATTGCTGGACATGGCTAAATAATAGCTGCAAAATATTACTCTTGTTAAACAATTTTACTATTATAATCTCTGAGATTTGTCTCTTACTCTGCAACATCTCATTGTTGTTATCTTTCTTTAAAGATAAAGACAACCTCAACATGAGCGACAATCTGCAATCAGTTTATTTTGACCTCATCATTGAACTTGTAATTGAAACATCAGTGGATGTTGATCCCTTGGATGATTTAAATCCTGAGGATGAAGAAGAGCGTGATGAGGATGCAGATTTGTCCGAATTATATGACATAGGATGGGAAGCTGACCTGCTTGAGCCTATGGAAATATAAACATTTATTTTTAAAATTTATAGTTAATAAAAAGTAAAAAGGTAAACCGTTTAATTTAAAAATAAAGACACCTTCAAAAGCAGGTTATGTGTAGTGTCTTCAATAAAATATTAAAATATGCTCATAAAATTAGATCAGATTCACATATAAAATAGCACAGGTAACATAAATATAAATGTCATTTCTTTTCTGCTATTTCTGTATTGTAAATTTGCAAGGACTAAAAAATCTTCTATTTAAAATGTCAAGTAGTGTGTTAAGTTTTTGATCACTGTTATTGTTTTACTGTTTGGTAATAATGGTTAATAACATTTTTTATTATATTTTACCACAGATTCAACTGCAGATCATTTCAAGATTTCACCATGCCAACAATAGAAAGACAGAGAAAGGCTGCAAAACGTCAAAGACAGCAGGTGAAAGAAAATAAGCAGCAGTCCTCTAACAAAAAGATTTGTCAAGTCACGAAGAAAGCACCGGGTAAGAGCACAAAATATTTCATAAGAAATATGTGTAGTAAAAAAAATATTACTACAGAAAATGTTTCAGTCCATAAAACCAGAAGGAATTCAAATGGAAAGGAAAGGCCAATTAAAAATGTTACTGCTAGAGCAAGAGATAACTCTGTGCATGATAGTAGAAGGAAACAACAGTTTAGGGAGATTCGTAAACGAATGTTCCGCAACAGGATAATTGGCAATTTGTTAAAAAATATTAAGAAAGGTCAACAGAAACTGGTTTTTTATAAGAGAAAAAAAAAAGTTGAGAAAGTTATTGATCAGGCATTTGAAATTAAACGTAAGTTATTTATTTTGATAATCAATAGAATTAGGAAGCTAAACAAGGCAATTTATGATTTCAAAAGAAATAGTAGATGGAAGAGAATAGTTAATCGTAGTAATTTTTGTGAAGTTTTTTCTGGAGAATGGATGCATAGTTCAAGCTGTGAGGCATTGTTTAATGAGGAGAGTTATTTCCAGGATAATGATTTGGTGCATGCAGTTGACACCAGTGGTCGTGCTTATGAAGTGAAAGATGGTTGTCCAGTTGAAAAAGAAAAACTTGTGACAACAGAGGCAGAAGAGGTGTTAGGTAATGAGGTTTTAGGAAGATGTGCTAAGGGTCCTGTGTACACCTGGAAGTGTAGTAGTATTTGCAGTGTGCGACAGGATTCCATCAATTTGCTTTGTGATTTTGTACGGTCATTTAATAAGAAAAGTTTGAAGCAGAAAATAAGGTTGTTGCAAGAATTAGATCCTTGCAGAGTAAGAGAAGTGACAGGTTTGCATGGTCATTCACTGGCTTGTCTTTCCAGGAGAGTATGCCAGAGTGTTTTTCATCATTTCAGGATGCTAGCAGTGCATCATAATAAAGTGAGGAAATTAGTTAGAATGTTGTATTATGCTAAGAGTCCAGCAATTATGCTTAAACAATTATGCGCTGCTCTTTTGCATGGTTCTGAAATAGATGTGAAGAATATATGTGAAGAAATTGAGTTTTGTTACTTTGGAAGTAAAGAGGAGAATGTTGAAATTGAGCAAGAAGAAGAGGGTCATGTGGAAGATAGTGTACAGGTTTCCAGTACAGATAATTTCCAGAGGGAAATTGCGACGTTTGAGGTGAAATCAAGTGAGAGGCCTAATTTCACTTGTGTGTGTTGTCGACGCACTTATTATAAGAATCAGACTAAGTTAGTGGATTTATATGCAAAAAGTGAAAGGGAAAATAATAGTGAATGGAAGGATTTCGCAACATACTTGATGGTAGAAAATTGTTTTGATTTGGGATTGGATCAACGTGTGTGTACAAATTGTTGTTGCAAATTAAATCAAAACCAGATGCCTGCTAGAGCAGTTCATAATAATCTGGAATTGGTTGTGATTCCTTCTGAATTGAAGGATTTAAATACTTATGAATCTATTTTGATTCAAAGTATCCATCCCTTTCAGGCTATTGTAAGAATGGAGCCAAAGACAGGGAAATTGCCTCCATCAGATTTACAGAGAGGATTAAAGGGAAGAGTTGTTTATTTGCCTCTAGATTTGAAGAAAAACATTAACACAATTGGAGTAGAAAAAGTGGAAGAGGAACCTCTGGTTATCTTAGTTAATGGGGTTCCGACAAAGAATAAGAAAATATGGCAAGATTTAGTAGATGTTAGGAAAGTTAAAAAGGCAACATTGTATTTGAAAAAAAATAATAAATACTATAAGAATGTATATGTTGCAGAAGAGGAAGTAAGTGAGGAAGAGGATAGCGATTTGTGTGCTGGTCAAATTGAGAAAGTAGAACCCTCTACTAGTGAAGAAATATATGAACATTATAGTGTTCATCCTTTGCATTCCAAGGAAGTCATGGGGAATGCTATTGAGTTGTTTCAAATGAAACAAGCCAAAGGGAGTCCCATTAGTGTTTGGGAGGAAAGTTTGGAAGCTCGGTGTTTCCCACAGCTTTTTCCAACAGGTCAGGGAGGAAGATATGATGAGCGACCTCATCAAATTCCTGCTTCTGAATACCGGACTTTGCGATTGTATGCAGGAGATGCTAGGTTTCGACAATGCATTCCCTATTTGTTTCATCTCCTGTTTGAAAGCGATCTGTCTGGACTGTCATATGCAGTGAACCACATCTTGAAAAGTGGTATACACATGCAAAACATCTCGGCAAGTGACTTTATGGATAAAGTCAATGTCCAAGACAGTATTTTGGATTCTCACCTGATTAATCTCATGGCGTGTCAGCGTGGTACTAATGAGTACTGGTACCGTCGTCATGGTGATTTAAAATGTATGCTGAGGAACTTAGGTACTCCCACATGGTTCCTCACTCTGAGCTGTGCCGAGTATGGCTGGGAAGACTTACTTGAATTTCTACGAGAGGCAAATGCTAACGTAGATAACATCGAATTCAAGACACCCGGAGAACTGTGCTCTTTGGATCCAGTCAATGTATGTAGGTACTTCAATCATAGATTTGAAGCTATGATGTCTTTCATCATGAATAAGAAGAATCCACCTCTTGGAGAGGTGTTGGATTTCTTCTGGAGAAAGGAGTACCAAGCAAGAGGTGCTCCTCATATACATATGTTGCTGTGGATCAAGGATGCACCTAAATTTGGAACGGATCCAGAAGACTCAGTGATGAGTTTCATCCAACAGTATTCTACGTGTGCTGTTCCAAACGCAAAGGAGAAGAAAAGCCTAAGAGAAAAAGTTCTGCGTTTCCAAAGCCATCGATGTGGAAAGTACTGCCGTCGTAAATTCCGAAACAAGGACAAGTTCTACACCAAATGTCGTTTCGGTTTTCCACGACCGGTGATTTCTAAAGGAAGAGTAAACAGTTTGATGTCTTCGCTGCGACATAATGTCATGAAGAAATCACCTAAAAACACATACAATTTGAAGAGGAACGAAGAGTCCAAGTACATCAACGACTACAACCCGGTGATTTTGTCCATTGTGGAATGCTAACATGGATATACAGTTTGTGGCTGATAACTGTATGGCTGTGGCTCGGTATGTGACGTCTTACATCACCAAAAAAGAGAAGACAGAATTGAAGGATATGTGGGAGGACATTTCCCATGAAAAGAGCCTCAGCAAGAAGTTGTACAGTTTCAGTCTGAAGATGTTGTCGCATCGAGAAATTGGAGCTTACGAATGCTCTGACCGGTTGTCTTCAGCAAGTCTCTATGCCAAGTCCAGGAGTATCGTTTGGGCGAGTCTTGGTCTTGCTGCAACGCATAATCGAGTTCTCAAACCTGTGCGGGAAATTGAGTATTTGGCGGAAAAGGAGCCAAACAGTACCGACATTTTGAAGACCAACATGTTGGATACATATTATCCAAATAGAAGCAGTCACCTCGACAATGTTTGTCTGTATGAGGTTCTTCAAAATTACATATTCAAGAGGAACATCAAAGAAGATACTGAGAAAGGAGTGTATGCTGTAATAGGAAGTGAGGGATGTCTGGTCAAGCAAAGAAAATGCCACTTGGTAAACCATCGAAAATTGAGTGGCGAATCTCCTGAAAAAAAGGAGTTTTTCTATTTAGCACTTTTGCAACTTTTCAAGCCTTGGCGTGCAGAAGAGGAACTGCTTGGAGATTTCCTCTGTTACGAAGACTCTTTCAATGCCGCCAAGGAGACCATAGAATGTCCTGCTTTTCCCAAATATGTAGAAATGTTGAATGCGGAAATTGAGCAGGAAGCAACGATTGCAGCCGAGATTGCCAGAGACAGTTCTCAGGACAGTCAGAGTTCTGCTTCATTGAGTCAGGATCCACTAGGAGGACCTGTTATCGAAAATGAAGCTGCCACTGCCATGAATGAAGTGGAAAGAGCCATGGCACATGCTCAGGAGGATGTGGTTAACTTAGAAGAGTTGGAAAGACAACTCAACGTTGAGCAGAGGAAAATATATGACGAAGTTACCATGCAAATTGATCATGGATTAAGTCATGACAAGAAAGAATGCTCATGTACGTCGTTGAAGCCTGTCCGACTGTACGTGAGTGGAGAAGCGGGAACTGGAAAAAGTTTCCTCATTAAAGCAATTTCATGCTATTTGCAGGAAAGGACAGAGTCATCGCTGTCTTGTGTTGTCACCGCTCCAACTGGACTGGCAGCACATAACATTAAAGGGATTACTTTACATCGTTTACTGATGCTGCCAGTGGAGCATGACAACAAATTACAATATCACAAGCTATCTGGAGATGCTTGTTTTGAAGTTTCAAGAATCTTGAGGAAAATGAAACTTCTTATCATTGACGAAGTAAGCATGGTTTCCAATGTCATGCTTGCCTTTGTGCATTTGAGGATGCAAGAAGTTCTCAAAACAGAGTATGATGTGTTATTTGGTGGCAAACACATCATTGTTTTCGGAGATCTTCTGCAGCTGACACCAGTGAAAGGGCAACCTGTGTTCAAAATGCTCACGCATGAAGATACCAGGAAGTGCCTAGGCAGCATTGGCAACGTCAATATATGGTTAAACTTCAATTATGCTGAACTGCATGAAAATATGCGTCAGGCGAAGGATGAAGTTTACAAGACTATTCTACAAGATGTTAGAATTGGAAAAGTGACCGAGCATGGGAAAGAAGCTTTACATGCACGATTACTGTCAAATTTATATCCAGAACAAGATGTTGTGCCTGAGAATATTTTTCAGAAAATTACTGATAAGAAATCTGGAATATGTTTGATGCCAACTCTTGCAGAATGTGCCAAATTCAACAACAAAATGTTGCATTTAGAAAAGCAAGAGATTGTGAAACTGGAAGCTATTGACAGAGTAGAGCATATGGGATCAACAATTATTTTGTCTGAGAATCTGAAAACAAAATTGGATTCATTAGAGAAGAGTATATCTAAAACTGCAGGTTTTGAAAAGACTCTGAATGTGTGCTTGAACTGCCGTATAATTTTAAGAAGGAATTTACATGTTGAAAGAGGTCTGGTAAATGGATCAATGGGTAATGTTGTTGATTTTGTAAAATACAGAAATAGAGATCGAATTGAATTTTTAAAAATTAAATTTGATGGCATTGAGGAAGTACAGCTAATTGGTCGTTGCTCTGCTAGATTTTTGCTTGTAAAAGACTTATATGTTCGCCGTAAGCAGTTTCCTGTTTGCTTGGCATATGCGGTGACAATCCATAAATCGCAAGGTTTAAGTGTAGACTGTGCATTGGTGAATATTGGCAGTTCTGTGTTCAAGGAGGGTATGGCATACGTGGCATTGTCACGAGTTAGAACTTTATCGGGATTGTACTTGATTGAGTGTGATGTCACAAACATTTGTGCGGATCTAGATTGTGTTAAGGAATACAATAGGTTAAGAAGAGAGTATGCGTCACATTTGCCTCAATGTCCTTTGTTTGAGAAACGTGTGGTAGGCCGGAAACGAACAAATGTGACCAATACTGGGGAGGTTGTAGCAAAAAGACGAAAAGTCGATGAACCTAAAATTACAAGCAGAAACAAAAAGGATTCTGTTGAAGATGTTGTTGGTTTTCAATTTGAAAACAGTTCTGGTGTCAACTGCTATGCTAATGTAGTGGTTAATGTTTTGTTTTCTCTAGAAAATGTAAAAGAAGAGATTGTGGTCAATTCTGATCAAAGATTTTGCAGTTTGTTAAATTCTGTGTTAGAGAAATGTAGCACTGATAGAAGAAACATAGAAAGTGTGTCTGAAATTCGAAATCTGTTAGACAGATGTTCAGGCCAAACACAATTCTCTCAAAATATTCAGCAAGATTGTCAGGAGTTTTTAATGTATATGCTTGATGTATTGCATGCTGAAGGTGTAGATGTAGATCAGCTGTTTGGGCTTTCTTATCAATGGCAGCATGACTGCGAGAACTGTATGGTATCAAGTACTACTAGTGTAGACTCAGAAAGATTTATATATTTAACTTTGCCAGACAGTAAATCAGTCTCCTTTAATAAGCTAGTAAAAGCAGCTGATCACAACATGGAGTGTAGCCAATGTAAATCTGAAATGATGTCAACATTATTTATACGAACATATGGCCAGTATGTCATTTTAATGTTCCAACGATGTAGGCCTGATGGAACAAAATTGACAACTTTAATTAAAAATTTTGTAGCTTCGCAGTTGTCAATATCAGGAAGGACTTTTGTAACTGCAGCAATTATATATCATGACGGCCCTTCAATAACATCAGTAACATTACACAGCTTATTTAAAGTCTAGAAATGGCTGGTCATTCTGCAACGATTCTGTTTTAATTTTCAAAAAAAAATTGCCGTATGACCTTAAAAACTCTTACCTGGTGTTTTTAAAACCAAAATTTTAGGGAAATAATCTTGGGATGTGCTCTGTGGAATTTCAAGAGGTTCTAATGGCTCCTACACGATTAGGCCTTGAGGATAAGTGTAGTACAGAGACATAACTTTTTACCATAACACTGGACGTCATGGAGAAATACATGCACTTTGAATGAGTTCAGAAAAACTATTTCTTTTTATAAGCTAATTGAAGCAGCCAACCAAAACATAGAGTAGAGGGAATGTAAGTCTGCAACGCTGTCTACTGTTTTACATTGCTTTGTGATTGAAAGTGATGTAGAGAATTAAATAATTGTAGTAGTCATAGAGGTAGTGTAAGTCTGCTTCATAGTAAGCAGTATCAGTGTCATAGGAAATGTAGAACATGACTGAGCAAGAAGGGGAAGATATTACTATTCCAGGATTGTGAAAATGATCTTCAACATTTTAATTCTGAAAGTTGCGGAAATGCCAAATGACGGGATTGGCTTACAAGAAATCCAAGAGTTATAAATGGCTCTGACCAGATTTGGCCTTGTGGAAACTTGTGGTAGAGAGCAAGAAGTCATTTATTGCATGTAACGTGTTTTTAAAAACGATGGAGATTTTCTTTCAGAAAGTGGCGGGCTGAAAGTAATAACAGCACAAAAGAGTGTAAGCTGTTCATAGGACATCCTTGGACGTCATGGAAAGTAAGTTAACTTTAAGGAGTTCTGAATTTTGATTTCTTATGTTGTATGGGTTTTTTAAACACAATCATTTTGATTGTGTTTTTTTTTCCCCGCTGTTATATGATGAATACCTTCAAGTCACTGTTTTTAGTGAATTTTGATACATTCTGAGAACAGCAAAAATAAACCATTTAACATGTATAATTAATTCTGTACTGTTTGCATTTATGATGTATATGTAGAACTGTGTAGGAGGCATGGAGAAGGTGAGGCTTCTGTAAGTGTCAAAGTTGTTGCATGCAGTGCTGCACTTCTGCGTATTCTTTCATATGCTGGACTACATCTGCACAATGAGATACCTAAGCAAAGGAAACACAAGTGATGTGATTGTGAAATGAGCAAAATAAATTGCACGTATTTCATTTACATCACCTGTGTTTCCTATCATTACGAATCACATTGTGCAGATCAAGTTTAGGTCTGTCCAGGGAAACATAGGAGGTTTGGACTTTGTTCAAGAGTGCAGTGGACATGACTCACTTCATTGGTAGACCTTCACATGTATTATCTCCTCTGTACTCTTCAACAAGTGTAAATCTCATCTGCAACCCTGAGTAGGCCTCACCTCAAACAAACCTCTGGATAGTAGACATCTTATTGGCATCCTGAAGCAATTATTTAAAATTTTAGTGTCTTGCGACACTTTTCTGAAACAACAGCAATGCAAAAGATGCACCATGTTTTAAGATAGGCCTCACTTCATCTGCATCAAGATACTGTTAGTTTAAAATGTATATCTTTAGGACTGTGTAGGGGGCCTGGAGAAGCAGAAGCTTCTGTAAGTGTCAAAGTTGTTGAAAAACTGTTTGTCCTTCAATCTTTTCCCTTGTCTTTTCTAATTTTTAAATACATGTTTTAATATTTTTCAAATGTTTGTTCTCTCTTTCACAGATTGAAAGTATAAAAACAAAAAGTGAGTAATTTAACGACAATTATAAGGTAAATGTTTTGTATTCTTTTCGTTACATTTCTATCACATTCACCTACTATTAGTTCCACAGCTTCATTTCTTTAACCCTCAGTTTCCTGCCTTTGCTACTTTCCTCATTCCTTTCTCTATTACCTACTTACTCAACTCCTTCCACTCTTTTCCTCAGTCCCTCTCTTCTCATAGTTCCTCACTCTTGTTCACTCACTCCGTCTCTATTACTCTTAGTGTCTTTGACTGATCACTCTATCACTACTTGTTCATAATGCTTTCTCTGTGTAGTTGAAGCACACTAAGGGGAATATTATGAACACAGTCAATAAAATTATTGCTCTTTTTATTGGCAGAAAACTGGTGCAAAAGTGGTTTTAGCGGCAGTTTTCTGCCACAAAAGCAGCTTTAGCGACACATTTCTGCCAATAAAAGCTGCAAAACTTTTATTGCCTATGTTGATGATATGGCTCTATGTTACGTACATTTCTTTGCTGTTTCAATTAATCTTTTTCTGTTATTTTTTGTTTTCTGTTTTCTATTTTTTCTCTCTGTTATTCCTCATGTTTTAATCTTATTTTGAACATTCACTCACATTCTCCAAGAAACTCTTCTTTGTTAATGTTATACTCTCTTTTTTTTTTTTCACTTCGTTATCTATTTTGTTTTTCACAATTATACCCTCTTCTGTCTTTTCTTCGGTAAATAGATCTATTAAACAGTATCTCTTCTTTACTCCCTATAGCTGTCTTTCTTTTAACATCACTCTCTGTTTACTTTCCTTATACTTACACTTTTTTTTTAAAAATTTTTTTGGGTTAGCTCCCGGTCCGCGTACCGGGAAGCTAACCCGGGAGCGAACCAAAAGAAATAGAGCTTGCCAGAGTGCTAAACATTCTAGCAAATTTTTTTGAAAGGGAAGGTAGTTCTGAAAAGAACTTTTTTTAAAATATTTTTGTTGTTTTATATATATATTTTTTTTTTATTTATTTATTTATTTTTTGTATTTTTTGAACGATTTTATATTTTTTTGGGTTTTTTTTGGGGGGGGGGGAAACAACAAAAAACAGGCGTTGAAAAGGGCTCAACAGGAGCAAAAAAAAATTACTGGGGGCGGTTAGGGCAATCATGGTGTTCATACGCCAGGTTGAGTGCATTGATGCTCATGTTGCCACAAGCTAATAATGCACGACAGTGCATACATAAGTGAATCATGTGCCCAAAATTTTCTTGAATATTTGGCACAGTTTCCCGTGCCTCTTCTGGTGTTAGAGAAATCGGTATTGTTGGTCTGGCCACAGGAGTTGGTCTTGGATTGTCAAGCATATCCCTTATTTCCGCCCGGCTGTAATTTAGTGGATGCTTCCTTGTCATGTGCCTGTGCATTGTGTGATTTCCATAGCTATATTTTTTGTCCGTCCCTCTGGACAATTGTTCTTTGCATATGCGGCAGGTGACATACCTCGCATTGACTTTTTTTTGGCCACGAGGGATCGAATAAAACTGCCAGATGAAACTGGCTTTCTTTCTGGAAACCCGGGGCACCTCTTCTAAGAACTGTGGTTCTTCTCCCTCCTCATCCATTTCTTCATCTTCCTCCTCAGTGTTGGTAATGACCTGGGGAGGTGGTCCTCTCTTCCCATGAGGAGGTGGAGGTGGTGGTGGGGGTCCACCAGCTGAAGCTACCAATGAAGCCATTTTCCAACAAGCAAAATAGGTCTTCCTCTCACAATGATGAAAGTCAGAGTGAGGAAAGAAGGAGGGGTTTTCATCATTTGGGAAAAACAATACTTCTCAACCAATGAAAAGTGTTATTTTTAGGTCACCTGACCTAGCCTTACATCATTATGAAACCAAAAGTGAAATGAACCAATGAAAAGTTTTATTAACAAGTCACATGACCTCTCACGCTCATGTTACGCGCTGCGGAACGCGCCCCGGTTAGCTTCCGGGTCACTAAGCTTCGCGCCCCGCTCCGCGCCCCGGGACACTTCCGGGTGCGCTAACGCGGTACGTCACAAGACGCATTACGCGGCAACGCGATACATCGCGTTTTCGCGAAGCGCCGCGGATCGCTTCCGGGGAGCTGCGTTTCGCGCCTCGGTCCGCGCCCCGGGGCACTTCCGGGTGCGCTAACGCAGTACGTCATAAGACGCATTACGCGGCAACGCGATACCGTCACTATGTTGATTTTTTACCGGTTCGCGGACCGGGTCGCGGCATCAAATTGAGCTAACGGGAAGCTTCCCGGTCCGCGGACCGGGAGCGAAACAAAAAAAATATTCAAAAAAAATTATTAATAAACATATAAAATATATTTTTGGATTTAAATAAGAATACATTTTACAGCTATAGATATTTGCTATTAAAAAACCATTGAAATTCACTGAAAAAACCATAGGTTATAAACCATATATAGTTAGGAATTAGCATTTACAAAACGTTGAAAATTCACTGAAAAAACCATAGGTTATACACCATATATAGTTAGGAATTAGCATTTAAAAAACCTTATTTTACTCACACAAAACCATTGAAATTCCATATATAGTTAGTTGCACTAACTATATATCGCGCACCCGCAATCCACTGCTGATGATGTCACATATTACATCATTCATGACATGGTCAGTGACATCACTGATGACATCACTGATGACATCTCAAATGACATCACTGATGACTCCACTGATGACATCTCATTTGACATCAATGACCACATCACTGATGATATCATTCATGTGACAATACAATGCATCTCCTCACATTTTAATATAACCTCTGTTTCACCCAGTGTTAAATACAGAGTATAATTTTTGAAACCATTGACACACCAATACTAGTTACTACATATGTACTCACTGATTCCTACGTCTACACACACATTCACTCATTCACCCATACAATCATTCATACATACAATCACTCATCTTTACAACACTATCATATGCACTCATACACCTATACAGACACTCACACTCTGCCACTCATCCATGGAGTTACTCACACACCTAGTCAGTCCTGTAAAGAATCAATCACACTTCCATTTTCTTGTCTATACAGTTAAACATAGAGCACCTTACATTTTCAAACATATACTAACACATACTTACCTTGTTATACAATCATTGATATAAGTACACATTGATCTGCACAGAGTCACACACCTCCCAGCCAGCCACACACACACTCAGTCTCCCATACAAATACTTGGACAATCAATCAATAACCCATATAGTTACTCATATAGCTACTGATCAACACATGCAGCAGTTTACAGAACAACAGACATAATGATGCACAAATTAAGACAGTTTAGTCACTAACCCATCCACTCAGTGAGATACATTTAATCACTCACTCATACAGTCAGTCATGCACCTACTAAATCCTTCATCCAGACACTTATACATCCACTCATTCTTCAATATGTAAGACATATTTAAACTTTACAGAAACATAAAATCACTGGATGTTGTTATCAGTGATGTCATCAGTGATGTCATTTGAGATGTCATCAGTGATGTCATCAGTGATGTCACTGACCATGTCATGAATGATGTAATATGTGACATCATCAGCAGTGGATTGCGGGTGCGCGATATATAGTTAGTGCAACTAACTATATATGGAATTTCAATGGTTTTGTGTGAGTAAAATAAGGTTTTTTAAATGCTAATTCCTAACTATATATGGTGTATAACCTATGGTTTTTTCAGTGAATATATATATATATATATAATATATATATATACCTATATATATCTATATATATATATCTATCTATCTATCTATCTATCTATATATATATATATATATATATATATATATATATATATATATATATATATATATATATATATATATATATATATATATATATATATATATTTTATATCTATATATATATATATATATATCATGCCACAAGGTTGCCCTTCAAGGGATGTCACGCACCTCAGGGTATCCGCACACTAGACCTCAGGCGGCAACACCAACAGCATGCCACATGCAATCACGAAGCCATACGCGTTTCAAGCCATTACAGCTCTTGTTCACTGGCAGGAAATGAGGCAAGATGCGGGCTTTAGCAGAACGTGTTTTTAATTAATTGTAAAGTCCCGCCCATGTGGGCGTCATCAGAGGCATGATGGTTACTGTAGTCCCAATATTGCCACAAAAGACTTCAATAGTTCTCTCGCCAAGTGGCTGCCCGCTGTCTGCCTCAATGAAATGTCAATCAATCAGGGTGAGAGACATGCCGGCACCCTTGTCGGTGCTGCCCTGTCTTCATGAAGTCCAAGGCCCCCTCGGTCCCCGGCAGCGCTTAAAATGTAAACGCCAGGAACGCCTTACCAGCGTCAGGACATCCACGCGGCCGGACCAGCCGCAAAACATCATGCCACAAGGTTGCCCTTCAAGGGATGTCACGCACCTCAGGGTATCCGCACACTAGACCTCAGGCGGCAACACCAACAGCATGCCACATGCAATCACGAAGCCATACGCGTTTCAAGCCATTACAGCTCTTGTTCACTGGCAGGAAATGAGGCAAGATGCGGGCTTTAGCAGAACGTGTTTTTAATTAATTGTAAAGTCTCGCCCATGTGGGCGTCATCAGAGGCATGATGGTTACTGTAGTCCCAATATTGCCACAAAAGACTTCAATAGTTCTCTCGCCAAGTGGCTGCCCGCTGTCTGCCTCAATGAAATGTCAATCAATCAGGGTGAGAGACATGCCGGCACCCTTGTCGGTGCTGCCCCGTCTTCATAAAGTCCAAGGCCCCCTCGGTCCCCAGCAGCGCTTAAAATGTAAACGCCAGGGAACGCCTTACCAGCGTCAGGACATCCACGCGGCCGGACCAGCCGCAAAACATCATGCCACAAGGTTGCCCTTCAAGGGATGTCACGCACCTCAGGGTATCCGCACACTAGACCTCAGGCGGCAACACCAACAGCATGCCACATGCAATCACGAAGCCATACGCGTTTCAAGCCATTACAGCTCTTGTTCACTGGCAGGAAATGAGGCAAGATGCGGGCTTTAGCAGAACGTGTTTTTAATTAATTGTAAAGTCCCGCCCATGTGGGCGTCATCAGAGGCATGATGGTTACTGTAGTCCCAATATTGCCACAAAAGACTTCAATAGTTCTCTCGCCAAGTGGCTGCCCGCTGTCTGCCTCAATGAAATGTCAATCAATCAGGGTGAGAGACATGCCGGCACCCTTGTCGGTGCTGCCCCGTCTTCATGAAGTCCAAGGCCCCCTCGGTCCCCGGCAGCGCTTAAAATGTAAACGCCAGGGAACGCCTTACCAGCGTCAGGACATCCACGCGGCCGGACCAGCCGCAAAACATCATGCCACAAGGTTGCCCTTCAAGGGATGTCACGCACCTCAGGGTATCCGCACACTAGACCTCAGGTGGCAACACCAACAGCATGCCACATGCAATCACGAAGCCATACGCGTTTCAAGCCATTACAGCTCTTGTTCACTGGCAGGAAATGAGGCAAGATGCGGGCTTTAGCAGAACGTGTTTTTAATTAATTGTAAAGTCCCGCCCATGTGGGCGTCATCAGAGGCATGATGGTTACTGTAGTCCCAATATTGCCACAAAAGACTTCAATAGTTCTCTCGCCAAGTGGCTGCCCGCTGTCTGCCTCAATGAAATGTCAATCAATCAGGGTGAGAGACATGCCGGCACCCTTGTCGGTGCTGCCCCGTCTTCATAAAGTCCAAGGCCCCCTCGGTCCCCGGCAGCGCTTAAAATGTAAACGCCAGGGAACGCCTTACCAGCGTCAGGACATCCACGCGGCCGGACCAGCCGCAAAACATCATGCCACAAGGTTGCCCTTCAAGGGATGTCACGCACCTCAGGGTATCCGCACACTAGACCTCAGGCGGCAACACCAACAGCATGCCACATGCAATCACGAAGCCATACGCGTTTCAAGCCATTACAGCTCTTGTTCACTGGCAGGAAATGAGGCAAGATGCGGGCTTTAGCAGAACGTGTTTTTAATTAATTGTAAAGTCCCGCCCATGTGGGCGTCATCAGAGGCATGATGGTTACTGTAGTCCCAATATTGCCACAAAAGACTTCAATAGTTCTCTCGCCAAGTGGCTGCCCGCTGTCTGCCTCAATGAAATGTCAATCAATCAGGGTGAGAGACATGCCGGCACCCTTGTCGGTGCTGCCCCGTCTTCATGAAGTCCAAGGCCCCCTCGGTCCCCGGCAGCACTTAAAATGTAAACGCCAGGGAACGCCTTACCAGCGTCAGGACATCCACGCGGCCGGACCAGCCGCAAAACATCATGCCACAAGGTTGCCCTTCAAGGGATGTCACGCATCTCAGGGTATCCGCACACTAGACCTCAGGCGGCAACACCAACAGCATGCCACATGCAATCACGAAGCCATACGCGTGGTAATATGGAATGAAGCAAGGCGGGCTGCTATTCCACTACCAGCGGCATTTGTGTGTATAACCTCCTCGTGTGTGACCTTCCAAATGGGGCAACCTTGGTTTTGGATATATATATTACCTACTGGCGGTCGCCAGTAGGTATATATAGTTAGGATTTTTTCTCTATGGGTTTTTTGAAAATTCTATGTCTAATAACTTTGCCGTTTGTGGACGGAATTGGCTGAAATTTTCAGGAAAATGGCACATTTTGTTTCTGAGCAGCCTTTGAAAATTTGGGGGGGGTTCGTCAAGGGGGGGCCGAGAAAAAAGGGGGGCCCCAAAACGCGTTTTTCCCATGTTAATTTCCATAGGGCGGTTGGCCTCACTTTTAGCCCGAACGGCTGAATGGATTTGCACGAAACTTGGCAAAATTGTAGGGACTGGTAGCCCGATGTGCCTTTTGTAGGTCTCAATATATGTGCTCCAGTGGATTTTGAGAAATTAACGTTTAAAAAAAGATATATATCTGTAACAGCGGACCGGGCAGCGGCCCAGGACGCGTACTTTTCGCGCAACGGAGCTTTGTGAAGCGAAGCTGATTGGTTCTCCGGCGTCTGTCAACATTCCAAACAGTCCGTAGCGGCCGCCATCTTGTCTCTCGGTAGGATGGAGAGACAAGAGGAGGCGAAAGCGAAGGGGCAAATGACCATAAGGGGGAATAGTAGATCCTCGCTGACCCCCTAGGTTTGATGTGGAGGTTTTAAAAGGGCCCCGCGGGGCAAAAAAAAAAAAATAATAATAATAATCGAACGGCTGAATGGATTTGCACGAAACTTGGCAAAATTGTAGGGACTGGTAGCCCGATGTGCCTTTGCTAGGTCTCAATATATGTGCTCCAGTGGATTTTGAGAAATTAACGTTCAAAAAAAGATATATATCTGTAACAGCGCTCCGCTTCGCGTACTTTTCGTGTTACGGAGGTTTGCGAAGCTGATTGGTTTTTCGGCGTCTGTAAACATTCCAAACAGTCCGTAGCGGCCGCCATCTTGTCTCTCGGTAGGATCGAGAGACAAGAGGAGGCCAAAGCGAAGGGGCAAATGACCATAAGGGGGCATAGTAGATCGTCCCTGACCCCCTAGGTTTGATGTGGAGGCTTTGAAAGGTTCTCGCAGGGCAAAAAAATATATACCGTTTTTTTAGTTTTTTTGCGTGGAGTGCGCTCGGTTCGCGAACCGGGAAGCGTTCTGGGGAGCGTACTTTCTTGAAAATTAGTGAAAAAAGTTAGAGTACAATAATAATTGTGAGTGATCAGATGTAGGGTAGCTCTGAGAAGAGCTTTTGGGTTTATGGTACATTTAGGTACTTATAAGTAGGTACCAATGCACATTCTTAAATTCAGAGTGAAAACTCTGTTGCCCTCATCTGAGAAGTGAACTCCATCTCCTCTGTAGATATCTTGCATGTAGTAACGCAAGTTATTGTTGTAGAGGGAGCCCATTCCATGGTCTGAAACAGATTTGTTTACATGCTTCCTCGACTTCTCAATTTGTGGACAAAATTGGTTTGACCACCTCCATTTCTGTCTTTGGCATATATTTGAATATACCAAGGCAGTCTGAGGAAAAAGTGCCATCAATTGCTCAAAGGTGTCCTTTAAAAGCATTTCCAGACCTACCCCAGTCAAAGTGCCCAAATCATTACCTCCACAGTGCACAATTAACAGGTCAGGTTTGGGCAAATGCATAAAGGTTTTCACCAATGGTATCAATTGGTGACATTTTAATCCTCTGTGGCCAAACCACTTAATTTCCACATCTTGTAAATTGAGGTTAGGTAAATTCCTGTTTTCAGCGTACCTTTGAGCCCAATATATGTAACTATGTCCAACAATCCAGACAGAAAACATGGCGAGAGAAGGTTCTGCTGCAGTCAGATGAAGTGTGGCAATGAAATGGCAGTTGAAAAAATGAGAGTGTAAAATGAAAAAAACTGAGGAGTTTCTGTGTTAATGAAGCAGTAAGAGTGATTGGTGGATTTTGATTGCTGAAAACAGAAAGTTAGTGTGAATGGATGAGTTCGTTGAAAGATGTATTTTGAGTGGCGAAGAAAAAATCATTAAATGAAAGAATGCTCTGGATATGCAGGTGCACTGAGAGTTCAGAGTTCAATTGCAACATTGTTGTGTGAGAGGTCTTGCAAGAGGTGGTTGCTATGCAGAAAAAGCAGAGAGGGGGCAGAGGGGGGAAGGGTTTTGCTTTGAAAAAAAGTGAGGGAAGAGTTTTGATTGGGTGACATGAGAGATATGTGTGAGGAATTACAGCATTTCTGTGCTTTTGATAGCTGCAGACTCTGGAGTGAATACCTTTTGCTCTGCTGAAGACAAATTGGTGTGTTTCTGAGACTGTTTTGAAACTCAAAGTATTTGCTAAGGTGAGAAAAGATTTCTTTAATTTAGATAGAAAATAGTGTGCTTTAAGGAGAAAATTATGAAGAAAGTTGTGTTTTTCAAATGTTGCTTTGTCTCAAGTGTTTCACAAATAGATTTTGTTTCTTTGAGAAATTGTAATTGGAGAAAATGTGAAGTATTAGTACTGACAGGGCTTTTATGTGCATAGGAGCTGTGGAGTGTTTTCAAATTATGACTTGTAAATCGTTTTTGAGAAAAAGCAATGGTTTTAATATTGATGAGAAGGACATAATGGTGTCTGCTTCTTTATAAGGTAATTGAGAGTCTGTGATGTTATTTTTCCCATTTCAATGTAAGAAGTTTGTCTGTGGAGCAAATTGCTTGTAAATATGCTCCCACCTGTGCATGGCAAATTTAGATTTTGAATGTTTCCGTTACATAGGCATGTTAAAGGTGACGGAAAATGCTGCAAAGGCAATCAAAAAATGCTTTTATGTGTTTTAAGGACATTTTAAGTCATTTCCCCATGTGCAGTGTTTTCAAATTATGAGTTGAAAATCGTTTTTGAGGTAAAGGAATGTTTTCAAAATTTATGTGCGCCATATGACCCCAAATTTCTTTTTCAGGGGTGCAGCAGGGTGTTCTTGAGACACCCCTGCACCGTCGGAAAAATTCGTAATTTGCGATGAGGTAATTGCTAATCGCAAATTGTTATAGACCATATATAGTTAGGAATTAGCATTTACAAAACCTTGAAAATTCACTGAAAAAACCATAGGTTATAGACCATATATAGTTAGGAATTAGCATTTAGAAAACCTTATTTTACTCACACAAAACCATTGAAATTCCATATATAGTTAGTTGCACTAACTATATATCGCGCACCCGCAATCCACTGCTGATGATGTCACATATTACATCATTCATGACATGGTCAGTGACATCACTGATGACATCACTGATGACATCTCAAATGACATCACTGATGACATCACTGATGACATCTCATTTGACATCAATGACCACATCACTGATGATATCATTCATGTGACAATACAATGCATCTCCTCACATTTTAATATAACCTCTGTTTCACCCAGTGTTAAATACAGAGTATAATTTTTGAAACCATTGACACACCAATACTAGTTACTACATACGCACTCACTGATTCCTATGTCTACACACACATTCACTCATTCACCCATACAATCATTCATACACACAATCACTCATCTTTACAACACTATCATATGCACTCATACACCTATACAGACACTCACAGTCTGCCACTTATCCATGGAGTTACTCACACACCTAGTCAGTCCTGTAAAGAATCAATGACACTTCCATTTTCTTGTCTATACAGTTAAACATAGAGCACCTTACATTTTCAAACATATACTAACACACACTTACCTTCTTATACAATCATTGATACAAGTGCACATTGATCTGCACAGAGTCACACATCTCCCAGCCAGCCACACACACACTCAGTCTCCCATACAAATACTTGGACAATCAATCAGTAACCCATATAGTTAATCATATAGCTACTGATCAACACATGCAGCAGTTTACAGAACAACAGACATAATGATGCACAAATTAAGACAGTTTAGTCACTAACCCATGCACTCAGTGAGACACATTTAATCACTCACTCATACATTCAGTCATGAACCTACTAAATCCTTTGTCCAGACACTTATACTTCCACTCATTGTTCAATATGTAAGACACATTTTAACTTTACAGAAACATACAGTCACTGGATGTTGTCATCAGTGATGTCATCAGTGATGTCATCAGTGATGTCATTTGAGATGTCATCAGTGATGTCATCAGTGATGTCACTGACCATGTCATGAATGATGTAATATGTGACATCATCAGCAGTGGATTGCGGGTGCGCGATATATAGTTAGTGCAACTAACTATATATGGAATTTCAATGGTTTTGTGTGAGTAAAATAAGGTTTTCTAAATGCTAATTCCTAACTATATATGGTCTATAACCTATGGTTTTTTCAGTGAATATATATATTACCTACTGGCGGTCGCCAGTAGGTATATATAGTTAGGATTTTTTCCCTATGGGTTTTTTGAAAATTCTATGTCTAATAACTTTGGCGTTTGTGGACGGAATTGGCTGAAATTTTCAGGAAAATGGCACATTTTGTTTCTGAGCAGCCCCTGAAAATTTGGGAGGGTTTCGTCAAGGGGGGGCCGAGAAAAAAGGGGGGTCCCAAAACGTGTTTTTAACATTGATTTTTCCATAGGGCGGTTAGCCTCACTTTTAGCCCGAACGGCTGAATAGATTTGCACGAAACTTGGCAAAATTGTAGGGACTGGTAGCCCGATGTGCCTTTTGTAGGTCTCAATATATGTGCTCCAGTGGATTTTGAGAAATTAACGTTTAAAAAAAGATATATATCTGTAGCAGCGGACTGGGCAGCGCTCCAGGACGCGTACTTTTCGCGCAACGGAGCTTTGTGAAGCGAAGCTGATTGGTTCTCTGGCGTCTGTCAACATTCCAAAAAGTCCGTAGCTGCCGCCATCTTGTCTCTCGGTAGGATCGAGAGACAAGAGGAGGCCAAAACAAAGGGGCAAATAACCATAAGGGGGCATAGTAGATCCTCCCTGACCCCCTAGGTTTAATGTGGAGGCTTTAAAACGGCCCCGCGGGGCAAAAAAAAATAATTTTTTTTTTGTTTTTTTGCGTGGGTAGCGCCCGGTCCGGGAACCGGGAAGCTTTCTGGGCAGCGTACTGCAATGAAAAATGAATGATAGACTTTTCAAATACTGTTGTTAATTGATTGTTGGTTTTGTTGATTATTTTTTATTTTTTTTTATTTTTTAAGGATTGTTTATTGTGTTTAATAATTTATTAAACTTTCTAACGCGGCGCGTCATATGACGCATTACGCGACAACGCAGGTCCAGAATATAGTGAAAATGTCTCCACCAACCAGCGGACGGCACACAACCCCTTTCAGCAGGCTAAATAGTTCTGTTAAATGACAACAGAAGGGACAGGCAACAAGAAC
This sequence comes from Lissotriton helveticus, assembly GCF_964261635.1. Classification (NCBI taxonomy): domain Eukaryota; kingdom Metazoa; phylum Chordata; class Amphibia; order Caudata; family Salamandridae; genus Lissotriton; species Lissotriton helveticus. Next base: position 520,729,475 of record NC_136063.1, read on the forward strand.
CATCAGTCAAAGAGGGGAGGGCAAGTTCTTCTCTACCGGGTCACGTTGGAGCGCTACCGGAACTGATCGAATTGGTAGTCTACAGTGTTTCTGGATGTTTCAGACTGAAGCTGGCGTTAGCATGAGAGCACCACCATTTCGTAGCTCCGTCGTGGCCATTCCACGAGCAATCATGCTAGGCGCTCCCCACCAGAAGCCTGCGGGAGTCGGGGGCCCCCAAGACTTTTGTAGAATCTTCAAGGATGAGGGGACGCTTTCGAGAATGGAGCCCAAGCTCTAGCAGACAAGCGTCCGAGTTCCAAGGTGTCGCAGGCCCATTTTAGTGGACCACGCCCAAATCTGAAGAGATGGCCGCCATTTTGAGAGTCCTGTGGCAGCCGCCTATCGCTGCACCGCAAGAGCGGGAGCAACTCAAGTACATGGTGAGCGAGACGCTGTAGTCGAAAGAGCGGGCGGTAAACAGCTGAATAGCGGAAGAGGCACAGTGTAGCAAAAGCGGGCTGAATGGCAAATGAAATGGAAAAGGGGTGCCCCACTACAGCGTGTCTTTAGGTGAAACGGATTGTGGGACAAGGTGAAGAATGGAAGAGTCACCAAAAGGAAAAAAGTTCCGCTTGACCCCGGGAGCCGGCCACCTATGTCGGGGGCGATCTCAGGCCACACCAGGGCAACACGACTTGGGGAGGGGGCCGGAGCCAAGCGCCCCCTCCGAGTCCGCGACATGACACCGTCCCTCGGGGGCCTCCGTCAAGCGGTTCAGGGTGGCACCGCATCACAACAGCCCCCACTTACTTTAAGAATAGTGAAGATGAAGCAATTGCAAATAGGCTTCAGACAATGTTACAAGCACTCCTCAAAACTTTGAACTTTCAGAGTGCATGAGTTGGGACAGCGAGGGGTGATTTGGTTTCTCGGACTGTTTTTCTGGTCTCTCACCACTGGCATACTTTAACGTTTTCTTGTTTCTAGGACATTAATAGGTTTTATCATTACGTTATGTTATCGTTTCTTTGTTTGTTGTTTAATAAAAGTTCATGTTCATGTTCATCAGTGGCCTACTGATTTTCGTTTTCCTATTTTTTTCTTTCCAGGTTGTTTCATGGTAAAGTTTCTGTTAACAGGATACAGTGATCACTTCGTTATTATTGCATATGTCCTTTTCACTAGGGGTGCTCTCTGGTCGGGCCAGATGACGTATCTCTAGTAAATGGTCCGGGTGAAAAAGGTGCATCAATCAGTGGGGAGTAGATAGGCATGACAGATTACAACGGGGGAGAAAGGTCCGCATTACGTACCCTTTCACTACTTGCAAAGATTTTCCTACGTTTATATGCAAACAGGGAATACCTCCAAAAAGAACTAATTCCCAAACAGTCAATGTTCGGACAATCAATCAATCAATGAGGAATGAAATAGGTACGACGTGTTAAAGGCTTGCGTTACCTACCCTTCACTATCTGCAAAGGGAGAGAGAATATTCCTATTCTTCCTCGTTTGCAGGTAGAGAAGATCCTTAAGAGAATTAACTTCGAACAATTCAATGCTCGATTGAAACAATCAACAAGGGGTACTGTGAACACAAATGAACGCCGCTTATGTACATACGCATTGCTATTTTCAACAGGTTGTTCCTAATGTTTCTATTTTAGCGAGGTCAAAAAGAGATCCCATTAGTGGCCTACTGATTTTGCTCGATTCCTTTTGTTTTTTTACACGATTTTTCGCTATCTGCAAAGACTAAACAGAGTATTGCGACTCTGTGCTTGTTTGTAAATAGAGAATGAACCAAAGAGAACAATCAATCAAATGGAGAGAGAAGCAGGCACGACGTATTACAAAGGGGGCAAAGGGCTGCGTTAACTACCCTTCACTATCTGCAAAGAGAGAGTACTCCTAATAGAAATGAGGGGTGGGGGGCAGTATTCAAAGCAGATCAGTGTGCATAAACACGAAAATGTTTTTACTTACCACGTACTTGACATTCGACAGCTTATGATATTTGCTATTAAAAAACCATTGAAATTCACTGAAAAAACCATAGGTTATAGACCATATATAGTTAGGAATTAGCATTTACAAAACCTTGAAAATTCACTGAAAAAACCATAGGTTATAGACCATATATAGTTAGGAATTAGCATTTAAAAAACCTTATTTTACTCACACAAAACCATTGAAATTCCATATATAGTTAGTTGCACTAACTATATATCGCGCACCCGCAATCCACTGCTGATCATGTCACATATTACATCATTCATGACATGGTCAGTGACATCACTGATGACATCACTGATGACATCTCAAATGACATCACTGATGACATCACTGATGACATCTCATTTGACATCATTCTTGTGCTAATACGATAAACCTCTTCAGACTCTAATATAACCTTAGATACACTCAGTGTAAACAGACACTCACACACTGCCACTCATCCATGGAGTTACTCACACACCCAGTCAGTCATGCAAAGAAACAATCTCACCTCCATTTCTTCAACTATACAGTTAAACACACCTTACTTATTGAAACATATACTAACACATATTTACTCTCTTATACAATCCCTGATACAAGTTCACAATGATCGATACAACCACTCACTCATTCAGTGGCTCTCATGCACAGTTATTTATATATGCCAACTTTCACATGTACTGTGTTTTACATATGTACTTACTATGACATGTAGCATTGAGATATCCATTCACTCATCAATACACTCATGCACACAGTCAACTGCCCATGTAGCTGTTTCCACATGCACTCTTGAACTCATACACCTAGTGAATAAACTGCTCACACATCTATGCATAGAGTCACACACCTTCCAGCCACCCCCACACAAACTCAATCTCCCATAGAAATACTTGGGCAACCAATTAATAACACATATAGCCTCTCGTATAGCTAATGATCAACACATGCAGCAGTTTACAGAACAACAGACATAATGATGCACAAATTAAGACAGTTTAGTCACTAACCCATGCATTCAGTGAGACACATTTAATCACTCACTCATACAGTCAGTCATGCACCTACTAAATCCTTCATCCAGACACTTATACATCCACTCAAGACATATTTTAACTTTACAGAAAAATACAGTCACTGGATGTTGTCATCAGTGATGTCATCAGTGATGTCATTTGAGATGTCATCAGTGATGTCATCAGTGATGTCACTGACCATGTCATGAATGATGTAATATGTGACATGATCAGCAGTGGATTGCGGGTGCGCGATATATAGTTAGTGCAACTAACTATATATGGAATTTCAATGGTTTTGTGTGAGTAAAATAAGGTTTTTTAAATGCTAATTCCTAACTATATATGGTCTATAACCTATGGTTTTTTCAGTGAATTTTCAAGGTTTTGTAAATGCTAATTCCTAACTATATATGGTCTATAACCTATGGTTTTTTCAGTGAATATATATATATATATATATATATATATATATATATATATATATATATATATATATATATATATATATATAGTAGATAGTTATAGTTAGGACCTATTTTCCATTGGAAATCCGCAACATTCTATTTGGAATAACTTTGGCGCCGGTTGATGAATCTTCGCGAAATTTTTAAACTTGGTGGGGCGCTCCAGTCCGCTCCTACCCTGAAAGTCTTGGGGTGATTTAGCCGCAGCTAAAGCCTGAACTGCTGAACGGAATTACACCAAATTTGGCAAAGAGGTAGTCCTTAGTTCAGACTTGTGCCTTTTGCTTAAATGGTGTACATCCGTTCAGTAGTTCCTGAGAAAATGACATTTTAAAGTACATAAATATCTATGGCCTCGGAGGGTCCGCGTATCCTACCGCAGCCTACGCACACCCTGCTGGGCACGAGCTGTATTTAGTTTGGCTGTCAACACTCAAAATCAGAAAGTGTTGGCAGCCATCTTGTGCCTTGGTTGACCCGAGCACAAGAAACCTATAAAACAAACGGGCAAAACACGAAAAGGGGGCAGGGTAGAATCACCCTGACCCCCTAGTCCTGTTCAGGGGGTCCCACAAGAAACCCCAAGGCCCCCCAATTTTTTTTTTTTTAAATCGGCAAAATCCATGCAGGATCTTATAGATAAAAATAAAAACCGAAGCGCGGGCTCCCACGCTTCTTTGGTAATTGGCCCCCGGGAGAGGGGAAAATCCCAGGGGCAATAGTCATGCCAGCCCCGGGGACCTTCACCCCACAGGGCTTATTTCAATTGTGTGGGGGGGCTCTCAGGCCCCCTCAGCCCCAGGGAACATAATCCCTGGGGCTTCTCAATATTTGTTGCGGGGCTCTCAGGCCCCCCCAGCCCCGGGGACCGCCACCCCCGGGGCTTAAAAAAATGAATGGCAAGAGGGCTCATGGCCCCTGCGGCCCCGGGTCTTTATTTTTTAACAATATACCCTGTGTGGGGGGTCTCAAGCCCCCCACACACCCCGGGGACTGCCACCTCCATGGGGCTCTAAATATGTAAATTGGGGGGTCCGTGACGGATCCCCCTTGCCCCTGGGACCACCACGCCGGGGCTTTGAAACAGGTGGGAGGAAGGCCGTGTGGCACCCCTCCTGGAGCCCTTGATGGCCTTGGGGACCACCACCCCCCAGGGCCGGCTCCTGCAGTGTCCCAGGGTGCCCACCCCCGGGACACTGCCATTTGCAATGACAGGGCGGGAGCCTCGCGGCTCTCACCCTGTCATTGCAAACTGCTTTGCTATATGTAAGAGAGAGCAGGAAACCTGCTCTCTCTTCCAAATAGCAAAGCAGATTGCTTTTCCACATGGGGAGCAGCATGTTACCTGTTCCCCATGTGGAAAAGCAATGGCGGCTTCCGCAGGATGCGAGGAGCCGGCTGGGACCTTGGAGGGATTGGGGACCCCCCCACGGTCCCCAACGGAGTGGGCCAGCCCTGGGGGATGGGATCCCCGGGGCCATTAGTGGCCTGGGAGGGGGGGCCACCCGACCCCCTCCCCAAAATGATTTAAAAATAAATAAATAAAGAAGGGCCGGCCCCGAGGGATGGGGTCCCCGGGGCCATAAGTGGCCACAGGAGGGGGGCAAGGCAGCCCCCCTCCAAATAAAAAATAAATAAATAAAAAAAGGCCCATGCCCGGGGGATTGGGTCCCCGGGGCAGATTATGGCCTCAGGAAGGGGGGCCACGTGCCCCCCTTCCCAATGTTTTTTTAATATAAAAAAAATTGGGGGCAGGCCCTGGGGGATGGGGTCCCCAGGGCCCAAAAATTAGAAAAAGAAGGGGGCTACACAGCCCCCCTTCTTAAAAAAATTTAAATAAAAAACAGGATCACGGACTGCGGCCACGCCCCCTGATTGCACCACTTTGCAAACGTGTCCCCTTGCGCGTTTACAGAGGGGGAACAAATTCCCCTTGAACAATGGGGGTCCCTGGGGGCCAACTAGCCCACCAGGTACCTCCAGTATCTGCCAGGGAGCTGCGTTGCAGAGATATGTTGTGAGGCCATGTCCCTTTTACACCTCTCTGCAACGCAGCTCTGTGGTGCTTACTGGAGGTAGCTGGTGGGCTAGTTGCACCCCAGCAACCCTCAGTACTCAATGGGAGTTAATCCCCCAACTTAAAACGCGCCACAGGCGCGTTTCCACAGTGGTGAATGGAGGGGGCGGGGCCTGAGTTCACATGTGTGCAAACACGCCCTGTGGTGCGGTTTAAGTTGGGGAATTACATTACAGAGCAGCACATACCCTACTCACTTATGCAAATAATTGATCATACTTACATTTACTCAGCTACACACTTATACAAACATAACTTTCTTTGTTGATATAGAAAGTAACTCATACTTAGTGTGTCATAAAATCACTATTATAAGTATGCAGTTTTCCATACATTTAGTCAGACAACCACTGATTCTTATATATACTTATTTATATACACCAACTGTCTGATACAGTGCCTTTTATATTTCAACATTGTTAGACATTTATCATTGAGAAATATACTTACTCATCAACACACCCATAAAGAGATTCACTCCCCAAATAACTGTTTCCACGTGCAGTCTTAACATCATATTACTACTAAATCAACTATTTACACATCTTTGGACAGTCACACACCTCCCACCCAACCACATACGCATTCACTTTCCCATACAAATACTCACTTAACTAATTAAAAACTAATATAGAGTTTCACATAGGTAGTAACCAACTTATGCAGTTGTTTACACAAGAGTGATACAGATATTCACACAGTGTAATCACTTTCCCTTATATTTAGTGATTCACTTTAAATTAGGCACTTACACATTCAATCACAGTACTACTAAATGCTCCATCCAGACACTTATACATCCACTCAGTTTTCAATACAGATTCCTATATATATATTACTTATTTAAATAAAGAAGCAAACCACATTCACTGGATGATGTAATCAGTGATGTCATTTGAGATGATCATCAGTGATGTCATCAGGGAAGTCACTGACCATGTCATGAATGATGTAATATGTGACATCATCAGCAGTGGATATATATATTGTCGCTACAAAATTTCCTCTCGCTCATGAAAGGAAAACAGCACTCCCGGGGGTGAATAACAGCAATCACTGATGTATTTACCCACGCAGGCAAAACAGACGTGTTTCGGAACTAATCCTTCATCGGAAACACTGACGAAGAATTCGTTCTGAAATGCGTCTGTTTTGCCTGCGTGAGTAAATAAATCAGTGATTGCTGTTATTCACCCCCGGGAGTGCTGTTTTCCTTTCATGAGCGAGAGGAAATTTTGGAGCGACAATTTTCTTGCGGAGCACCGCCGCATTTAAACACCTGCTCTAAGGGTGCCACACTATGTCGTTGCACAGGAGCGACATATATATATATCCCAATAATAACTTGCAGTTCCTGAAGGGGGAAGAAGGGGCAGGAATAAGTGCAAATGCCAAAGGCCCAATCCTAAAAAGCAACAACCGGTATTGCAGTGTGTAGTAAAATACATCATATATCTCCCCCACACCCATTTCTAATTGTGCAGGCTGTCCCTTGGTTCGCCTTGTCCTGGGGAAGACCCAATGGGCCTACTAGACAATCACTCAATTCTCTGAGTCGAAACGTCAAAGTGCTTGTGATAATCTGGACCCTAGTTTCTCAGCCCCATGTGAAATGGAAATTTAAATCCGAAGTGGCGCGGAGATTTATGTACCTAGGGATGGATGCCCTTTGAATGACCAGTTTTTACAATCCGTACAGCTTGTATATATCTTGTTCACTTTTAGCCCTTTTTCGCACTTTTTTCATGATATCACTTACGCCGTTTGAACATTTCGTATGTCCATGAACTGTGACAGCCTTCTCATGTTACCTCGATACCATGAAATGTAAAAGAATATATTGATTTATTCCTCAGTACAACTTCAGAATTTATTTAATATTCTAGTGTGTGTTTTTTGTCTTTCCATCGCTTTCCTTTTCATTGATTATTACTGAAAGGTTTAAGTACTGCTTTCTATTTGTTATTATTCAGTAAACCAAGAAGCAATTTTGTACCCAACAGAACCAATATTCTCCACATTATTATACACCCAGGTTCTGAGGGGCACTGGGTTACCCCATTATACTAGATGAGAGTCATAAAAGAACTACATGAATGAGGTTAACTCTGGAGTAATCACAATTGGTTATGTCACAAGGGCACCATGTCTGTTATGGAAGGCTAGAGTAGTGTGTTGGAATTCCCTTTGTTTCAGTCGAACAGTCACTAGCCTTCTGGATTTCCCCCCACATTCGTGCCTGCGTTGTTTCAATCATATCAGCACATGTTCTGTCTGACTAATGTTTCACCTCTTCTCTCGATATCCCTCTCTCTTCTTTCTATTTTATCTCTTTAATGTGGCTGTGTCTTTATTTGATATATCTTTTGCATCATGTCTTGCTTTCAAAATCCTCTTTATCTCATCCCTTCTTTTGATCCGTTTCCCCTCCTTTGCTATATATCTTCACCAAAAACCTACTATTGATCTGACTCACTGCTTTTGGTGCTCTCGCTCTCTCTCCACCTCCCTGCCTGCATTTCCTTCTTGCTATTGCTCTATGCTACTACACTAAAAGAGAAGTCGCTATAAGGACAGGTTATATTTTAAAATCACATGACTCTTTGAAACAGCGCTGGTAGGTGAAATACGACTGAGCCACTGCAGACTGGATAAGTCAAGCAGGCAAAGAATAGAAAATTGCATTGCCTTCTGCTGGTACCTTGAACCTGCACACTCGACATAGGCAGTTATTTAGTAGCTGTGTTAAAGAAAACGTAGCCATCTTGGAGCTGTCAAAACCACCAGAGCATTTACATAGCGGCCATCTTTAAACTAAAAATCGGGGGGCGAGGTAGACTAAAACAGGGGATTTCTTTTCGTCAACTGCATTGGTGTGAAACAATGGCTTCGGGTCCATCATGGCTGCCAAGATTCCCAGAGTGAAGTATATATTCCCATTAGGGCTGAGGGAATATGCCCATGTTTCTTGTGAATACCAAGATTACTACCTGTAAGTCTCGGAGTATTCCGCATGTGAGTGTTCACACTGACATAGAGACTTTCGAGCTCATTTTAGGGTGCTTGGATAATACGGAAAAATCCCCAGGCCATCCTGTAAGGAGGTCACACCTTTCCTGGAAACCATTCACAATTCTTTGCCAGTTGACAGTTGGGGATTAATCCTGAAAAGACTACTAGAGGCTTTATGCTGGAATTTAGTGACTTTCTAAAGTCATTATTTCTGAAATAGTCATAATTCACTTTGACATTTTGTTGGATTTTAACTATAAAAAATGAGTGTTTGAAGTATTTTTCTAGCTAGTGCCAATCTGAATTTAGCTTTACAGAGTATAGTAAAGTAACCCAGTTTTCTCCATATCACTGTCAACTTTGCTACAGTGAAAAAGGGTTAGGACTTTTTCATTGCAGGACATGTAAAAACATATGTCCTGCTTTTTAATATTATGAACCATGCCATAGGGCTATTAAGGTTACTTTTGTGGTGACTGCCCAGCTTAACTCTTGTGACAGGCATACAGTCCTGTTTACATGGTCACTTTAGTGATGGCATAATAGTGCCGCAGTCCACTAGTGCCATGTAATTCACAGGCCCTGGACACATGAATTACCATATACTACATAGTTTTAGGTAAGTTAAATGTGCCAATCCAGAATTATAACCAATTCAACAAGTTTTTAGGAAAGCACATGCCCTTTAATCTGGTTCGCAGGGTCCCAGGGAACAGTTAAAAAACCAACTGTATCAGTCCAAAAAAAAGAAGATCATGCAAAGAGGCATTTTCTTAAACCAAGGATTCAAAATTGTTGAAGATCACACTGTAGCTATTGAAAAGTAGATTTTATTCAGAAAAAAACATGTACATCAGATACACAAAATGTGCAAGACGCTAATGATCAGTGTGTAAAAAAATGTGCACCAGAAGTACTTTGCTTCATTCGGTATGAAGATAACCAACCTGTTTGGCATTCATTTAAAGTCGAGATTGTTTTTCACATCAATTGTGTTTTTTGATAATCTTTTTATTTCACACTGATCACTCTAGTGCTCTGATTTCGTTCACTTTTGGGCCTTGGGGCCATTCTAGTGCTTTGTCTTTTCATTTGACCCTATCCAGGCTGATGAAGGCTGATAGCCAGAAACCGGTCCTTGGATGCTTGATAACGGTCTGGGAAAGACATGGCTTGGTAGTTCGGACTGGACTGTTCCCATGAGGCACAGAGTCAGCGCTGATTTGCATATAGCCAGTGTCTAACCCTGGGTGGTGTGGAGTGCAAAACAACGATGGATTTAGGCCCAGATCCTTGTACTGGGGTGAATGTATGACATTGTTCTACATTCTGTCCATCAACTGTGTTTTTTGCAATTTACACATTAATCACAACACCGTATGTCCAGATCATCTTTCCATCATGTGGAAGTTTTACCTCATAACCAAGAAGCTAATTAATACCATAAATACGAATTCTGGGAAAAGTGGATGGAAGAGACGTGACGAACCCACCAGGTCTGTGGCCAACGGGGTGAGGTGGAGTTTTGCGGACTTTCCTCCCGAAAAAAAGAGCATTGATGATCAGTATTATAAAAAAAAAAACAAAAAAAAGGATAATTGTTGTCTTTAATGTGAGGTCCGTTCACTGCTACTCTTTCCCATAAGGTAATGTATGTATAACAATAAGCACTGACGCTATGACACTTGTAATATGTGTTGTACTCATATTTACCAAGTTACCTGAGAGACGCAGCATTCTTTCTTCCCGTTGACAGATTGATTTTCTAAAAAGAAGGTGCCTTGGGGTTTGTCCCACGTCATATCAATTAAAATGTTTCAGCGCATTCCATTTCCTTTAGGCTAGAATGCCGCCTCAAGCAGTATGCAAATATATGAAAGCACACTCAATCGGCTTCATTGTGATGGGAAGTTGTTGCCATACTACCTTAGGACAGATCATGCAACGATAATCATTGGTCACAGTCGTAAATACTGCGTTTTAGGACCAAATTGCATTCGGAACATGTTAATTAACGGTTAAATCAATAATTCATTTTTTGAATTTAAATCAGAAGGATGAACGCTTGGATAAGCACTGCTGCGATTCAAACCTGTATCCTGCTAATATACACAGAAATCTGCAATGAGTTGAGTTAGTGCAAAGAGCTATTTTCGTTTTTTTTCTTGAAACAATATTTTTCTGATCATAGTTATTATAGCGCATTTTTTTCAACATCCGCACGATTGAACAACAGATTACTCTGACCCAACTTTTCAAAACGCAATATGGATCATGGATTTCAAATAAACGTGCCCGCATTATCGTTTCCTACATGCTCTTCTGGGGAGAAAGACGCCTTCTCTGTTGTACTAAAATTTGGGTAAGATTGCCCTCTAGCGGCATCAACCAAAATAACGCGACTGATTCTCGCAGGGGAAGCCGAGGCCTGATTTATTCAGTATGTTCTAATTGGGTAGTGTTAGAATCCGCGAACAGGCCTATCAGTGCACATTAATGTGAGATCAGCATTTCCTATCGGAATCATGATGTAACATAGAACCGCGGTCGCTGGCGCTACTCTGTTTGTGGAAGCCGCCATCTGTGTTTCAATGGCACAAGCAGTATATTGAACAGGGTGCCAACTAACAAACTGATGCCACTGGGATACTTTCTGACTTGCATTGGAAAACACCCACGGCCCAGGACCCTGGAATTCCTGTGATGTAGGCCTCGGTACCTGCACATAGTGGGCCACTGGTGTTTGGACTACCAGTTGCAGTCTCCGGAAAGTACACAGTAAAATACATGTCGTGGCACGTAATGTGCGGCTACGTCTTAATTCGTTCTTTACTATGTATGAGAATTTGTAAGGGAAGTTCAGATCTCATTAATATGGTCAGGAGTTTTTAATTCCTGCTTACATATTTTATTGTTAACCTCCCCCTGAATTTGACAACAATGTAGGAGTCTGTCAGGCTAATGATCCCGGACCCGGGCCACTTCTACTTGTGCCTATGAAATAGCTTAAAGATAGGCTGCACACACTTCAAACATGACTATGTACTTTAACTCGTGGAAAAAAGATAAAACCAGCATTGAAAGCCCTTCATTGGCCCGTGGTGGAATCAATGATCAAGGTTAGAACATGCTGCCTAATCCCTAAAGCCTACTCAAAAGAAGGTCATGAATATCTGCAAAATATTCATTTGTGTACAAAGCAGTGATGGATGGAATGCTTAAATCAATCTCAGCCACTGGTAATCACTCGGGCCGAACCCCAATCCATTGTTTTTTGCACACCATGCCACCTCAGAATATGTTGCACTACCTTGATAGGGGAGGTTGAATATTACAGCTTTGACTGGTTGAAAGCGAAGAAGCTTTTTCAAGATTTCAGGATTAGCCAATTTGCAAGTCTGAAGGTTGAACTTAACAGAGGAATCGAGCTGCATTCCCAGATTTTGGACAGAATTTGTCAGAATCTGATATGTGCCTATCACAGGCCATGGACTTTCATGCCACTGAGCTGGGTCTGAAGGAGCGAGGAGGATTGAATCTTCACTGGGTCAGGCTTCAGGAAATTCCAACATATCTACCATCAAGTGATGACAAGGTAGTTATTTGTCATTTGGAGTTAAGTGATCTAGTCGACGCTTTCAGGTAACTACATGTTAAACTGAAAGCCCCCACTATGGCCCCAATATTATTGACAGGGATTTCCTCAAAAATTATTCAGAATCTTACTTATGGTCTAGTGGCTTTCCCTGTCAAATATTCATTGTCCTGCCTTCGACAATCAACTTTTCAATCACAAATTAGATTGACGATATATCTTACATCTAAAAAACATTCAATGATATCTAATTTCTCGTTATCTGCAAGCAACCCCTGGATGGTGGAGAGGTGTGGCTCACTGGTTAGAGGTGGCAGACCTGTAAGCAGAGAACGGCCCGGGACCAGGGTTCAATTCCTGACGTGGCAGGGTCTTGGACCAGGGTCAACGGACTCGATAATTCTCGCCTCAGTGCCTACTCTAACCAGGGAACACACTCGGTAACTCTGGGCATTAAGCTTGCCTCATCTCTACAACGGCCCCCCACAGACGCCGGGGATGCCTGGTTTCACCCTGGAGATACCAGAAAGGGACCATCTCACAGGGAAAACCAGGACGGGTTCCCCAGCGGTCTACAGCACCAGGACACTCGGGTAGAGTAACAGTGCGCTTTACAAGTATCCCACATTTACATTTATGGACCTAGAGCTGCAATCAAAGCACTCGTTTGGGGTCTTCTGTGAGATGTCAAAGGTCAATGACAAAGCTTTAATCTTCACACCCGAGTACTACACTGAAGAAATTAAGCCTGGAGTGTGGGTGGGGCACTACACTTACAGACGAGAACTTCAGGTCGAGAGTCAGGGTCCATCTTAGGACCGTTTCTCAAAAAATGGATCAAGTTACCTTCAAGAAGAAATATTGTGCATCTGTGAGAAGGGGAGGCAACTTGCTTATAATTCCCTTACCAGATGGAGGGTATAAGCAAAACTACTCGATCACAGTTTGTATGATTCCTTTTGATCCCCATAGATGAGTTCAGGGCTTCTCAATTGGATATTCTCTACAGTAAAGAAACATGTTTGTGCTGCTGGGGTCTGAACCTTTTTACGTCGGTGCACTTCACAAAGCTCATATATCTAGTGCTATAATGACTGAGGGATGGGGGTGGGGTGGGGTGGGGTCTGGATAGGGTCAGAATTGTCCCTCTGGATTTCTGGCAGTTGTCTCCATGCAAGGAATTGACCATCGAGTGTTGTTTTAATAATGCTGGGTTCGTCATTTTCTGTCCAATGTTCTTTTTGAGTGGTCAACCCAATGATGATTATTGTTTCTATTCTTTTCTGTAGTTAGAGGATCGGAAGGGGCAATTTACATTATAAATATATTTGAAAAATGTGCACTGCATTTTATTGATACGATTACATGTTTAAATATACATACTGGTTGTGATGACTTTTAACAGCTAGAATTCCAGGGGAAGTTTGCCTACCATATTACTGAGCGTCGTGATTGGTTAATATGTGCGTGCAGCTGCATGCAGGTGTGTGTGAATAGGATGCCAGTTGGTGCTGCCTCCATGCTATGAGTGTGTATTGGACCGCCCTGAACGGGTCTTCCAGTTGTACTGCGGATGGAATGTACAATCCTATCATTGCATTTGTACTTGACAGAGTCAGTCTAGCAAGGCTGAATGGAAACGATCTCAGCAGAGTGGTGGTGAAGCAGTCACAAGACTAGTGATGCGCTGGTGTGAAATGTAGGCGATGGTCTATATCCTATGTGTGTGCACAAGCAATGTGCATGACTGCCATAGATATGTTGTCCCGTTAAGCAGAAAGCTGAAGGGGCGGCTAAGGAAGCATGCCTGGTCAGGTGGAGAAGCTGCGTGCAGGCTAGATGCGCCTGGGTGGAATAGCGCAAAGGACGGCGTATGTGTATGTTTGGGTGGCATTAGGGCCAGATATGCGCTCCTCTTGTGAATCAGCGAGAAGCAGGTGTAACTAAGAGCGGAATGGAATGTGTCATATGTACATATGCAGGCACCAGGGGTCCAGTTTGTTCTTTAAAAGCTCCTGTTGTGACACGCTTGAAGGAATAGCTCACAACACTTCATCTGTGAAAATCACTATGAAACCACTGGAAGGGTGCAGTCCTCTGCACGTCCTTTTCATACTTTCGATAAGATATGTTTATGTTATACAGAAAACAAAGGTTGCTTCATTTGTGTTCTTTGCCCTGCACAGATGTACTATTTGGTCGAACAGAATGTGACAGCCCTCCGCTCCTCACCTTCTTGCCTCCTGTTTTTGACTGTGTGCTGAACTTCGTTTTTGCTGGTTTTAGGATTCAGGGCTCTTTATCACTGCTGATCAGTGATCCATGCATGTGCTCTGTGTCTAAAATGTGATGGCATTTGGTTCCTCCATGATTGGCATATTTGATTTACTAGTGAGTCCCTCGTACAGTGCACTGTTGTGTGCCCAGGGCCCGTAAATCAAATACTGCTAGTGGGCCGGCAGCACTGATTGTACCTCCATACATAAGTAGCCCTTCAAACATGGCTTAGGCCTGCCACTGCAGAAACTGTTGTGAGAAGTTGGCCTGATATATGATGCTCACTAGTTCTAGTGATCACCTTGTATCAGTCCAAACAACCCTTATGGTGATTGGCTGTAAGTCAACCTTATAGACCAGCTATCCTAATGGTAGCATGGACAAAGCAGTCTTAGGCTAAACTCTTTTGGCATGTGAAGCCCGCTGTTTTAACACATATAACCCCTTGAATACCAGATGAAAGGACACCACACAGGTTGTTATGAAAATAAACAGTCTATTTATTAATAACAAACACCTCTGAACTCTTTATGAGATCAGAGGGCTAAGCACATGACAATCTCTTTAAGAAAAACACAAGAAGTCACACAAATTACAATGGTGCCCTAGGGGCACGACAAACCATATACTAAGTAAATGGTATAAGTAGACCGATTTAGAAAATGAAGATGCCCAGAGGCTGTAGGTTCGCTGGGACTACCCTACCCTAACCTTAGGTAAGTATCAGGAGGCCCACGGGACACGTGTGCAGAGTGTGAACTCACACGCGGGATGCGGAACAAAGTCAATGAGCAGAACAAATTACGAAAAGGTAAGTAAAAGACAGTTCCTACTAGTTACGACTAAAACGACAGGTTACCTGGACACTAGGAGAGTCAATCTACCCTTGAGCACCAAAATGCTCTTGTTACCTCACCCACGGGCTGCGGGTGCCTAGGTGTCAAAGTGTGTCGGGTTTCCGCGTCGAAGTCTATGGAGCCTTGGAGAAAGATGCTGCAGGCGACCAGGAGGAAGATGTCCGGTGCGATCCACGGGTGGATCAAGGAAGAAGAGGACCTGAAAGCAGAGGGGACAGTGTTCAAAGTCACTAGCCAGTGACCGGTGTGGAACCAGGAGGGAACCAGATGCTGTCGTCGCGTTCAGGTGAAGAGTGGATACTTGTCTCTGCAGCCACGTGGACCAGGAGGTGTCTTCGATGACCAGGATGGAGACACAAGCTATCCCACGCAGGCTCTCGCTGTCGGCGGTGTCAGATCCGGATTTGGAGTCAACAGGCCTTGGCAAAGGCAACCCACGCGGTGAGTGGAAACGGCGTCTGGAGTGGACCAGGAGGGTCCGGGATGCCCCTCTTTTGAAGGGAGCAAAGGCCAGTCTGGAGCAACCAGACCAGCAGTGTAGATTTCGTGGATCATCATCTAGGAGGTCACTAGCCAGCCGGCAAGTGACCAGACAACGCGTCGAGCAGCAATTAAAGCAAAAAGGCCCCACGCAGATCTCGTGGATGCTGGAGGGCTGGTCTTTGGTGCAGGAGCTGCTCGGGGCTGGGGCTTCTCAATCCCCAAAGCACTTACTCGAGGATGCCTCAGAAGTCGTGCTGGAAGCGAAGTGCAGTCTCTTCAAGATGGCCGGTCCCACGTGTCTCGCCGCACCCATGGGTCTCAGCTGTGCTCCAGATGTGGGTAGAGGTCGGAGAGGTCTGGGAGTCTGGGTCTCGTCGGGCTCTGAAGTCTGGATCGGGCAGGAAGGACGAAAAAGTGGACCGCTAGGACGCTTGATGGTGCCTGCAGTTGCAGGGTGGACACTCCTTGCCCACAAGGGAGATTCTTCAGTCTTCTGTGGAGCAGAACGTCGAAGTCCAGAGTTTCTTCTTGTAAAGTTTCAATTCAGGATAATCTAACTTGGAATGGGACCAGCTCCTACCTTTATCCTGCTAAAGGGGGCTGTACTATGACTAGGTCCCTCCTATGGGTGGGACCAGGAAGGGGGGTGGTTACACCCCCTATCCTTTGTCCGGTTTCGCGCCAGAGCTGGGGCTGGAGTGCCCCAGCAACTGGTTTGATCCGGTGTATGCACAGGGACACCTTGTGTGCCCCAGGCATGTCTCATTCCTTTCAGGCCTGTCCTACCTAATACACAAAATCCTGTCTGGGGTGGTGCTAGCACCTCCCAAGGCAGGAAACCCTTTGTCCAGTCCTCCCTCGCTGGAAGGACTCCCAGCAGCAGGAGGTCAGACTTGTGTCTGTGGTGGCAGCATCCATTTTGTGATGCTGAGGCTCGAGTTAACTTTAAACGGGGTTCACAGTTACATACATGTCGTGTCCCTCTAAAAGGGTGGAATGCTACCCCCGTCGCCAGAACTGGTGAGGGGGTAGTATTCCAATTCGTATGACACCTTACTCGACATGTTTTGATAATGCTATACCAAAGTTAGCAATAACCGCGAGGATTATAATGCACTTAAGAGTATATGGTATAGCGTTATCATGGAACAGCTATAAGGACTTGGTTCCACAAGCTGCAGACAGGCTCAGCTCATGCTAGAGCACCATCTCACATAATTCCAAGCACTCTGCCTTCAGGATTGATAAGGCCTGCCATAGGAGTGGCTGATAGGAATATATGTGTCCATTTTGGGGTTAGATATAGGTATACTATATCTACAGCAAAGGGTGATTACACCACCTTGCCCCAGCTGTCTTACCAGCCAGTTGTGTCTGTTTAGATGGCCAGCCAGGGGTGGCATAATACATGCTTCAGCCCCTGGTAGGCCTTGGGTTCACCTATGCCCTGGGTACCTAAGGTACACTGTACAGGGGCTGATAAGGGGTCCCAATACCAATTGGTAAATGCACCTAAAGTACATGGATGTCAATTTAGAGAGAGAACAGCTAGGCTGTGGGTCTGATTAGCAGGCCCACAGCCAGGGAAAGTCGTAAACCAGTGAAGCAAAAAGCAAAAATCTGGGGTGACCATAGGATTGCAGTCTCTACTCTCCTACACCTGTGATCACCGTTTTTAATTGCCTTGTCCACCTGGCAAGCGCATCTACTTGTGAGGCCCATACCTTCCCTTTTATTACATTTAAGGCAGTGGTTCCCAAACTTTTGACTCCTGAGGACCCCCATTGAGTCACCACTGAAATCCGGGGACCCCCCAAGCGATTTGTAGGATTTAAATTTCAAACATCAAAACAGTAATTTGAAAAAAATAAACACACCTGTGCACACAAAAAATACTCAAATTAGTAATGATTTTAGGGGCATATTTACACACCCCTATCGCCAAAGGAACGTCACTTTTTGCGATGTTACCGCAGCGATATGGGCTTCTTAACAAGGCAGCGTTAAGCCACTCAACATGGTTTCACGCTGCCTTGTAAATAAGGCCCCCTTTCACCCAATGCTTAGAGTGAAAGGGGTGGGCATTGATTTTGACGACACCCCTATTTACAAGGGCAGCATAAATAGGAGGCAGCGCCAAAATTAAGACTAGGGAAAACCTGGTGTTAACTTGGCAAAACAAGAAGAAATGCTTTATTTCTCCTTGTTTATGCTTTTTCCATGTGTGCTGCCTTGTGCAGCACACATGGAAAAAGCAAAATGCCTTGGATTGTTTATATTCAAGAAGGTGACCCTTCCTGCACATGAACAATATTTTTTTAAAAAATTACATTTTGTAACTTCCATGTGTGCTGCATTAAGTAGCACATATATAAGTGACAAAATGGCAAGATTGTTTATGTGCAGGAAGGGGGACCTGCCTGTACATAAACAATCTTCCCCTGCACGCAGACACCCTTGCACTACGGTGCAAGGGTGCCTACAATGGCGCTACACTGCTAAGTGTAGCACAGGGGAAAACGCAGGGCTGCACCATATTCTTGTAAATATGGGGCAGGCCTGCGTCTCTGAAGTGGCGGAGCATGTCGTTAAGTCAAGGAGGCTAACAACACGCTCCTCCACTTCTGTTGTAAATTTCCCCCAGAGTATTTTATATTGAAAAATTTTGCAAAAACCAAAAGATTTTAATGGGAGGGTTGGTGCTGTATCTCGGTGACTTAAATTGTTTTTTTTTTCTCGCAGTACGAGGATCCTGCTCCTGCCAGGGCCAAACTGGAAACCCAAAGCAGCCCTGGCAAATGTTTTCAGACCAGTCCCCATACAGTTGAAAGTGTTTAAGGGACATTGGGCCAGATGTAGGAAGGCTATTACCGGTCGGTAACGGCCGAAATTGGCCGTTACCGACCGGTAACAGCCTTTTCAGATGTAGGTGGTATATTTACCGATTCGGTAAATAACGAATCCGTATTTACCGATTCAGTATTTACCGAATCGGCAATTGAGATGTAGGAAGCACTTTAAAGAGTGCTTTTGTGCTTTAAGGATCCGTTATTTACCACCAACTATTAGTTGGTGGTAAATAAGGAATTCCTCTGTAAATGCAAATCTGTGCATTTACACCTGTGCCATGTGACAGACATACATGCCGTTAGGGTATGTATGTACGCCACATGTGCACACCAGCACTATTAAGGGGTGCAACAGGGTGTCAAAGTGCCACCCTACCACCCTTGACTCTTTGCCTATTTTACCGAATTGGTATTTACCGATTCGGTAATTGATATTCATTCCTATGGGCCTCCAGGCCCATAGGAATGAATGGCAATTACCGAATCGGTAAATACCGATTCGGTAATTACAGAATCTTAACGATTTGGTAAATTTGACCGGTAAAATTCGGTATTTTTGAATCGGTAATTTACAATTACCTACATCTAGCCCCTAGTTCTTTAAGCTGTGAATGTTTTTAACCTTGAATCTGCACTACAGCTATTTTGCACGGAAAACACTGTGTTATCTTGTTTGTGCATGCTGTCACTTAGCGCTCGTCCAGTTTAAGGTCCAGCGATACTGCGCTCTGATTAGTTAGTCGCCAGCCAATCAGTGACCAGCCTGGGAGGAGCCAGTTCTGCCCCCCAGGAATTTAATGCACCCTGCAGCGCGGACGTGCAGCGGGAGCACAACTGCCTTGCCAAAGGCAAGCTGTGTGCGCCCATCTTCGCCGGGACGTCGCCAGGAGCTCTGTTCCACCCTTTTCCCAAAGAAGGGTCTATTCACTTGAAACTTTGGTCACTTTGCATGGTGAGGCAGCATGTGGGGATCATAGTGGGGCCCCAGAGGTTTGCCCCACTCATTGTAGTCAGTGTACCTTTGGGACTAGCCCCTGCTTGCGTTCCACAGACTCTGACCCCAATGCCAAGACCTATTCTATTCTCAGCCAAAACTGCCACTCCCTGACTAAACATTGCGCTGAGGTGTTCGATCTCCTTCAGGAATTGTCCCCGAGGTCTAATTTCTAACAGACCTGGCTTTAAGAGGATTCTGTGACCATACTAGCCTTGGCCCTCCCCGCTGGATAAGTAATGAGTTGCCTAAATAGAACGACAGGGAGAGGGGTGGTAACGCAATTATAAACAAAGCAGTCTATACCTGTAGCCTCGTCCCCAAAGACATCCCTGACTGTGAGAGTGCGCTTTTTAAAATCTGGCTGACAGCTAATTTCACGCTCTCTGGGCTACTGATTTACCGCCCAACGGGTCCATCAAAAACCTTTAGAGAAGCCCTGGCTAATGCTATTCATTAGCTCTTCAGACAGCCACCTTCAATGTCATAGCTGATCTGAATCTCCATCTAGAGTTGCAGGAGGCCCCTGACATTCTCAGCTTTCTTGGGGACATGGCAGCTTGCCAATTGGTCCAGGGATCAACACACTCTTCTTGACCCGATTTTCTCAAATCTCCTATCCCTGGAGGTGCTGGCACCCCTCCCCTTGCACTGGACAGACCACTCTCTAATTTCTATGCAGCTATCGTGGATGTATGTCAGTACAACGCGATCTTTTAGATCGCGGTACATGACAACGCTGCCATTACAACGCAAGTCGTTACAGCGACTTGCATTGTAGGGCGTGGATTGTGGAATATTATAATTTTATATTCCAACACCAGTCCACGTAACAGTAGGGAAGGTGTTGGAATATAAAATTGCAATATTCCTTATACAACAGCGCCATCTAGAGCAAGTCGTAGTAACGACTTGCGTTGTGATGGCATCGTTGTAAAGGCATCGCAGTGTTTTCATCACGTTGTAAATGATGTTCCCCGCTATCGCTAGTCGGTCCCAAACTACAGCTACACCGCAACCCCACACTCAAACGCCCCTGGCATAAAATGTATCATCCCGCCTTCCTGGCAGCCTTAAGTACTCAGCTCCCAGAAAGGTCCGCTAATATTGAAGAGGCCAATGTGCACTTTCGGGGATGGGTTACCCAAGCGCTGGACACCTGTATCGGGCTTAAACTCACTCACTCAAAAAGTGCACGGGCTAACATCTGGTTTAATGAGTCTCTGACCCTAGCCAGGAAAAACTGCAAGGTCTTAGAGCAAGCCTGGAGTCAATCCTATGACCCCCTGGCTAAAGCACGGTATAGAAGTGCGATTAAGGCCTACCACAAATTGGTCCGCAGGAATAGGGTAGCACACTACACCAACCTGATCACCTCAAGCAATAACCCTACTAAAACCATATTCTCTCTTCTGAAGGACCTGGTATAGCCCCCCCTCGCCCTCAGACAGCACCATATCTTCTAATCTGCAATGCCAAGTACTGGCCAAAATCTTTTCTGGAGAAGGTGGAACGCATTTTCAGTAGCTTCCACCCAGGTGATACCCCTCCTGGCACAGGGAGGGACGTGTCTGCGGGCACTGAGACCTTTTCGCTTGCCTCGCTTCCCCCTTTCTCCCATCAATCGATGGAAGCACTGTTTGTCAAAGTAAAATCAGGGTCGCCTGATGACCCCATGAAACCCCACCCTTTCAAAAAATTCCAACAGTGTCTCCTGCCTGAATACTTGAAGCTAATTAATCTATTCCTATCCTCGGCGGTGGTCCATAAGCCCTGGAAGCACGCCAAGGTAGTTCCCCATCTCAAAAAAGCTACACTAGACGTGTCCATACTAGAAAACGACCGACCAATCTCTCTGCTCCCATTCCTGTCCAATATCATGGAATCTGATGTTAATTCGATCTTGACTCATTACTTGGAAGCAAACTCAATACCAGACATATCTCAAAACGGGTTCCGACCTCTGCATAGTAGCGAGTCTGCTCTGCTGGAGGTCATAGAACAGCTACAGACTTCCTTGGATGCAGGCAGAACTACAGCATTAATTCTGCTGGATCTGAGTGCGGCCTTTGATACGGTCTCCCATGAGATCCTGCTCCAATGTCTTGAGGAGTTCGGTGTCAAGGGCAAAACCCTCTCCTAGTTATCATCCGACCTAGACAGTTTGGCCTTCCAAGTTACTGCCCCTCCTTTTCTCTCCTGTACTCACCCATTATGCGGTGGGGCAGTAGCAGCCCATGGTGGGAATGCTGATTAGCGCTGATGTGGGGCGGGGTAGGGGCAGGGTGTGGGGTGGTAAACTACAGTTAATGGGCAATTTGAAGTAAGTAAACATATAAATAAATTAAACGAATTTCGCTGCGCGCGCTGCATTGCATTTGGCCTCTAATCGGCCGTAATCCATAGTTTACTACCCCCTACTCTACCCCCTGCCTCATGTCTGCCCCTACGTCAGCGCCCAGCGGCACTCCCACCACGGGCTGCTACTGCTGTGGGGTGCCCCAGGGGGTCAGCATTGAGCCCTACCTTATTCAACTTCTATGTGAGATCGTTGGCTCTGCTGGCCAAGGCCTGGAGCATCTCCCTGGTGTCATACGCAGATGACATCCAGATGGTGATAGCCCTCTCCAACAATCCCAGCCAGGACGCCGAAAATTTAAACAGGATCTAACAGCCATCTCGTAGGGGATGGCCGCTAATTACTTGCTGCTAAATTCAGACAAATCCGAGATCCTCGTGGTAGGCAGGGATTGCGATCCCTGGGGCAATGAGTGGTGGCCTCCTGTTCTTGGAGTGCCCCCCATACCTAAACCTGTGGTGAAGAACCTAGGTATAACGATGGACAATGATCTCACCTTTGAGGCCCACGCTAAATCAGTAGCAGGGAAATGTTTCGGACTATTGCATGGCCTAAAGCTAATACTAGGTTTCTTTGACTCTCAAACTCGGCAGCTGATCATCCAATCAACAATCATGGCCAGATTGGACTACTGTCATGTGCTACTCCTGGGTGCCAAAAAATCAGTGATCAAAAGGCTGCAGCGCTATCAGAATGCTGCTGCTTGTGCTATCTTCCTAAACATTGTCATATCTCCAAACTCCTCGGCCGCATACATTGGCTACCACTAGAACAAAGAGCACCGACACAAGCATTGTTCTGTTAATCTTCTCTCTCTCGTCCCCTCATGCTGTATACAACCTTATTGCTGGAACGCCCCGATGCTGGGGCAGCCATGCACTTTACAAATACTGTAGCATAACATACTGTGCACACACCAAGTGCAGTGAGTGAACCTGACCACTACAAAGGGGGCTTTGGGAGGCTCTCCCCCAAAAACAATAGAGGAAATAATGGTGCAGTCTACAACACATTTATCATTATATAACAATTGTATTAGCTTTTAAAGAATAGTAAATGAAGACCTTACTATGCACCAGGATACAACAATCTTTGTTGGGGTTCTTAAATGATTCCCTTATTATCACACTCCAACAGTGCCTCTCATCTCTCCATAGCTACCCTGTCACATGTATTTCATTTGTTTTGTACCATCTCTCATACCATAGTAGGATGTCAGAGCCCTTTACATCAGACACATATAGATACAATGAATCATACTTGTAAATCAGCGTATAGAAAGCGTTACATAAGGCAAAAGGGACTACAAGGTATAGGATTCACATGTAATTCATACCGGTAGGTATTTCTAAAGAGTGCTTGGTCTGGAGCTGCATAAGCTGAGGATTCAGAACATAACACAAAGGTTAGCACTGACTTTAACAATAGAAATGCATTTCCACCCAAATACACATTTTTAGCAGCATATGGATAATGAAATACTGGGAAAAACCATAAGTTACTAACTTGTACCATGCAGTTTGCTAGCAGCTCTTTGATTACAGTTTATAGGTCATTGTGCTTGATTACGACTGTCACTTATGAACTGGACAGTAACAAAATAATCTGTGACAAAAGCAGTAACCCACTGACCTATGCACAAAAAATTCTCTTTTTTAAACTGCACGGTACACGTTCTTTGCAGTAGGCATATTAACCATCCTCTGTGCTACATTAGATAAGTCAAAGCTGCCACAGGACAAAATTATCATCTTTCTCCAGCAGGTACATTAATCACTGACGTTATCTTGACACTTTCATTGTTGCTCGAAAACTGCTAATTACACAAGGAACTTTACAGTGCTTTTGAAACTGCAGCCTGCGGACCCCCTGGGAATGTGTCAAGGATCCCTGGGGGTCCGTGGGCCCCAGTTTGGGAAACACTGCATTTAAGGCACCCCTAACAAAGGTAACCCCATGGGCAGGGTGCAGTTTATTTAAAAGGTAGGATTGAGGTGATGTGAGATAATGTGTTGGCTGATGTCTAATTTTATACTTAAATAAGAAAAAATCAATCATGAAGTTAGTCAAATCGTTACTGTTGCTTACTTACAAGAAAATCTCCAAGTGAGTTCTTTCAAATAACTTAAGCCAACCGGTTTGAATTCTCTGGGTTCAAATGAAAGAATTTGTGTGGCTATGGGATTAAAATAAAAATGCATTGTTTGTACATACTGCACCATTCATGGCACATAGTGTTATCATACGTAGGTTTAACTGACGCTCCATGACTTATTGTATTTTATAAAACAACTCTATGGATTTGTTGTTAAAAAACTCAAAGTGAATAGATAACTATCAAGGTCAGTAGCAGACGACTTAATGTAATCCTATTTTGACCATGATCTTTAATTTCCTAATCTGAGTACTTTATTAAAATCATAGTTTATTGCAAATGCTCCATCATCGTTATAAACGAGCAAAAAATGGCGTTGTTTAGTATGGCGACCTAGCTCTTAAATCATCCGTTTTGTAATTAGCATTAATGCTTACCACACAGTTTGCCAATTTGAAACTTAAAAAGGGGGCACGATTGAACTCAATCTGCGCTACATATGCTCTTCATATTAATCTAGAAAACAAAATATAATATGAGACGAGGAGCTTTAGACTGTTCGCTACCTACAAACAATATACAACGGTGAACGGACACCTATCAAATGGCCGAAGGCTCACTTCGTATAAGAGAGTAATGCTCGTGGTACTGTGAATACTTTTACCATGCCGCTAGAAAAAAGCCGTCGGTAATGTGTTCATCGAAGGCTCTGTAGATACAAATTTAACCAAACTGACTTAGGTCTAATGTGCGCACTAACGTAGTGTATCCAAAAAACCTGTGCCCAGCGAGAAAAAAGCTCATCTTCTTTCGTTGTGCAACCTTTCGTTGTGCAACCTTTTAGAAAGTTGGAATTTTCATACTTGCACCATTCTGTGCCTCTGCCTGTCCCTAAAGTAATCGTCTGGGTTGGATGACAGTTTTTTTTAAATCACTCTAGACAGTCAAACACAAAGGGAGCTGAGGTGTGCCCTGCATATTCTGGAGGCCCATCACCAGGCGGATGGGTCATCCTGAGCTAAAGTGGTGGGAGGAGTTGACACTTGTACCTAAATAGGGCTGTGCCTGTCCCCTTACAAAGCGCTGCCTACCCTGTTTAGTGTTTTTGGAGCTTGGGCCAGGCGGGGCATGGTCTTGTGTACTACAAAGACTTTTTTTGAAGTCTCCCTACTTCAAAGGCTAAAATGGGTATAAGTACTGGACCTCTGACACCATATACTCAGAACACTTCTGGACCAAGAAGAACAGCTGTTGTGCTGTCAGGAGGCACTGCCACTTTGCTGCTTGCTTTGCGGTGTTGGCTGCTGTCTGCTGCTTCTGTCTTGGGAGTGAGAAGACTAGCTTTTACTTTCTGTATCCTGCTTTCTAAGGTTCTCCAAGGGCTTGAGTTGTGCTTCAACTTCAGCACCTGGGCTTTCCGACTGAGAGCCCTACTCTGCTAAGTCATGCCAAATCCAGTTCCTGGGCCCTTGGAAGTGAGTTGTTTTGCTAAACAAGAAGGAACCAGTAAATCGACTTTGACTTCAGAGCAGGAGCTTCTCTTCGATACCTGCCTGCACCAGAGCTGTGGTCCCAGCTCAACACAGTGACGGTGACTTGCACTGCAGGCCCGGCGCTGCTGCAGCACCTCTGAAGATCCGCCATGGCGTGAGCCTTGAGCACCGCATCACCAAAGTCTGTGACACCCGACTCCGCCGCAGCACCTGTGGCCGTGTGGTGAGACACTGATACTGAGATATCGATGCCTCGTGACCCTTGACACTTCATCGACCCTTCAGGGACGTCAGAACCAATGCCTCGGTGACAACTCTGCATCACTTCCCCTGTGCCTTACAATGTCCCGGGCGTTAACAGCTCAATGATATTGCACCGCCTCCAGGAACCGACACCCCACTTCAGTGATGCCTCACCTCCATTGTGCAATGTACTTCCCCCAGCACCGGCGTCCCAGTGACCTACACCACAGTAAAGAACTGATGCTGCACAAGCCCCAGCGATGCATCACCTCCTGATGCCTCACAAGGCCTTTACATTGTCATCGTTTCCAAGGTACTTTAACTGGGGTCTGTATGGCTCCAAAGCCAGCCTGTGCTCCATTGTGGTTGGCCCTGAACTTTGAGATTCGGCTTCGTCAAACACACTGTTGTAGCCCCAGCCAGAGATATTGTGTTTCTAAGTGCTAGAACTGCATTTAATATTGAAGAATTCGTATTTTGATTGCTGCATGTTGGATGTTTGTCATTTCAGTCTTGTTTCAATCAGATAAATATTGGCTATTTTTCTAAACTGATTTGGAGTGCTTTTGTGGTATGTTCACTGTGTTACTGTGTGTGTGTGTGTGTGTGTGTGCGTGCGTGCGTGTGGGCGCACAACTACTTTAGTTCAGCTTGACTGTTCTGAGCCAAGCCAACCAAGGATAAGCACAGGCACACTTACTGTGTAATACACTTACCCTGACTAGGGTTGTGGGTCCTCCAAGGTGCAAACCTCTGCCAACTAGAGACCCAGTTTCTAACAGTATTCACGAGTGTGGGGTAGACATTGCGTATCCAAGTGACAGCTCTTGTTGACTTCCCATACAATATTGCCAGCAATGTAGGGGCAACTGTTGTGTTTTGAGAAATTCTTTTAGAGACCAGTTGATACAGGTCGGAGCTGTCGTGTCTTATTAATAAGAATAGCAGGACCCGTCTGGTCCATGATGGACTCAGTAGGAGAATCACATATTTGATTGGGTTATCTGAGTGTGGTTAATAAAGTTTATGACGCAGTGTGTGCAGTTAACGGTTGCACTCTGAAGAATAAAGGCATGCACTACAGAACTCAGTGTGTGGCACGGTCATTTGCATGCCACCAGGCTGGGGAGGACGCAACAACTGGCTATCAGTAGCGGATACATGCCTCTAAGAAACAAGACTGCTCTCCCTGAGTTTGCCGAGGTCCAACAAATTGCTCATGCATGCCTTGTGCGCCTCAGTAGAAGTGAAGCATGGTGCGGTTGGAGTACGTAGAGTCAAAGCACCACTCCGACCAGTGCAAGATTTTCGAAGATGGCGAAGGTCCTACAGAGAACCCTATTCACAGTCAGCCAGGAACCTTCTGGTAAGGCGGAAAGAAGAAGTACTGCACCACAACGTACCACAGAGCCATCATATGTACAGAATGAGGCAACGACAACCAGGTACAGAGAAGCTCTGAAGGCAGCAACAGTCAGGTGTGAATGTGTGCCAAATGCATTAGTCTCCAGATGCACAGAAACTGTAAGACAGTGACAACCAGGTGTGAAAAACAAAACTGTACTCACTGGAAAGTACGAAGAAAGAGTCATCCAACATTAAGTCAAGTCCTGGTTGAAGACCAGTGCATGCAAAGTGCCAAGTAGCATCCAAAAGGATCAAGTGAATGCACAGGGTTGTGAGTACTGAGTCGGTGGTACTTGAAGAGGCAACCAACGTGGTAATTGGTTGCGCTCAGCACAGCTCAAAAAGTCTTCAAGATTTCGAAGGGTCCCAGTGGCTGCCGAGATGAGTGCCAAATATGGCACCACCAGTTTCCTGAAACCACTGCTTCCTTTCGATACTGCAAAAAGCAGAATACTGGCACCAGATGGATTGCATGGATTGAAATATTAGATGATTTCATTGATGCACTAGAAGAAGCAGATTACAAAAAGATCACCAAATACTTGAAGACCCTTGCAGGCAATGGAGTGAAAGAAGTGCTAAAGAAAATACCACAAGGTGATGAAATATCTTACCGTTAAATTAAGGAGGTATTAGAAGCAAAGTTCAAGCCAATGCCTAATGTCGACTAGGAAAGGTACATTTTGAACTAGGAAAAACAGAAAGCTAGTGAAATGATGGATGAGTTTGTTGAAAGACTTGATACCCTCATCAAGCATTGAAAGTTCAATGAATTCAATGATGAATAAGCCATGTCTTAGAATCATGAATGGTTGCCTGTCCAACTTGATCAGACAACGTATTCTGCAAGAGATGCTCAGTCTGCAGGATGTACTCATGGCTACCAGAGCAAAGGATTTTGCAGATTGCCATGCCGCTGCTATGAAAGCTGGAAAAGCCCAGAGCAAATCAGCATTGAACATAAAAAGTAAGCAGAGACCCTAGGTCGAGGGCCATTAACTGATGTCTCACAGGATAAAAAAGTGTTTCAATGTGGATTCTCCTTCCCACATGAAGGTAAATGTCCAGTCATTGGACAACTATTCAAAGGCTGGGGAAAGAAAACCATTTTATAATGGTTTGCAAAGTGAAAGTGAAACCAAGTGCATACCGTCGAGTATAGAAAATGGATGCCAGAAAATTCCAGAAGCACTCTAGCCGCACCCACAAGGCCAAATGGCGACATCAATTGATCCAAGTGGAAACAAAGCAAAATCGATTATCATCAAAGTCGTCTTCTAAAGGTTCTTCAACTTTATTGTCGAGCTACAGTGAAGAAGATGACTGTGTGATGATGATGTCAACCACTAAACGACTTTCACATGTTGGTTTGACTGCATGCAGAGAAGAGCCCAAGTCCAGGTGAGTTCACCACATACAACAAACAGATTCATTTGGATAGTGCCCTCAGATCACACCATATCTTTCATCATCGACAGTGGTGCCTCGATAAACATCATACCTGCAGAAAATTAAAAAAACGTTCTCCGGTGCCCCGTCTCACACAGTTGAAGACTAAGGTTTACACCTGGGCTGGCTCCACGCCTTTGCAAAGTCAGGGATCATTTGTAACAACCATGCAACATAAAAAGATGAAAGTACAAGTGCCAATTCATGTTCTTCAGGTAATTTATTAAGTGCATGTTTATTCAGTTTCAGGACTTCTGCTGATATGGGGCTGATCTCTATCAATTATAACCTGGTTGCCCATGCTGAAATAGGGAGTCAGTTCCCGGATTGTTTTATGGACTAGGAAAGCTCAAGACAATGAAAATACAACTTCACATTAATGAGGACATTTGTCCTGTTGCTCAATGACATTATCAAATTGCTTTCCATCTGCAAGAAAGTGGTGAGAAAGAACTAGAAACTCTCTTATGGTATGATATCATTGAACGCTCTACGGGTCCGACACCATGGGTTTAACCCATAGTTATACTGCCAGAAAAGGACAGTGGAGGGGCTGTGCGCATCTGTGTTCATATGAGCCACGCTAACAATGCAATTGAGCAAAAACATCATCTAGGTCCCCACATTGCAGACATCATTACACAGCTAAATGTCGCCAAATTATTTTCCAGTCTTGATCTGAACAATGGTTATCATCAACTTTAAAGAAAACTTCAGGTACATACAGGTCCTTTTGACCCATAACGGTTTGTTTAGATATACAAGATTAAGTTTTGGGGTGTCAATAGCTACAGAGCTTTTTCAGGATGGTATTCGGCACATAATACAGCCTGTCACAGATGTTTTTAAATTAAAGTCATATACTGGTATTCGGGGCCATTTAAACAGAACATGACAAAGCCCTTACACAAGCTTGCCAGTTAATTGCTGATGCAAGTCTCACTTAGAATGCAGAAAAGTGTGAGTTTCACAAAACAAAACTCAAATTCTTCAGGTATATTTTCTCTGAAAAGGGGATGACACCAGATGCAGCTAAATTGCAAGCCCTATTATTCACTTGTCCCCCACAGCATGCGACCATGTTGCGATCTTTCCTTGGCTTGGCTAGTTACTGTTCCAGGTACATTTGTGACTTTGCCACAGTCAGTGCCCCACTGTGAGATTTAACAAAACGGAATGCTCTGTTCAAGTGGTCATATGAATGTGTTCAGAGCTTTCAGAAAATTAAACATGCAGTTAAGAACATGACCAAAATGGCCTATTTTGATCCAAAATTCCAAAATGAGATTGTAGTAGATGTAATCCTGGTGGGGCTGGGTGCCATCCTTGCCCAGCACAATGGGCACGACAATGGTCAGAGATGAGCAGAAGCAGGTGTTAGACTGAACATTCTTATTCCTAACCTAAGAAAGTGTAGCGTGGGATTGTGATCACTTCCATGTGTTTCTATCTCAAAAAACTCCTCACCTTTGTCACTGATCACCAGGTGTTGCTAACCATTGTTGGAAATCCAATAGCTAAAATACCACTTTATATCGAGAGGTGGGGGATGCGACTACAAGAGAATGATTACACTATTGTGCATAGGTCGGGGTAAGGTCAAAATCCCACTGACTATTTATCACAAGAACCATAGTAGTATCAGTACAATGTCTAATGTGGCTGAGGCATTATTTGACTTCAAGTCAAGCACTCCTGCAGCGATATCTGTGGAACAAATTCTTGCTGCTACGAACACTGATTGAGGTATGCTTGCCCTCAAGGACATTATTGCACAGCAATCCTGGAGGAAACATACTCTTCCTACTACGGATGACTTTGAATATCAAATGTTCAAAAATTTGATAGATGGACTCTCTGTTACACAAAAAGGCAATATATTATGAGGTTCGAGAATTGGCCTTCCTGAGAGCCTGAGACAACAAGTAATTGAACTAGCACACAAGAGTCAACGTGATATTGTCGCCACTAAGAGAGCTCTCTGAGACCGAGTGTGGGTTCCTCGCCTTGGTGAAAGAGTTGAAGGAGAATTAAAGGCCTGTCATTTGTGTAACTGCTTATCTCCCAAAACAGCACAGTATCCACTAGTTATGTGTGATAATCCAACACAAGTGTGGGAGACGATTGCACTGGATTTCATTGGACCCCTCAACAATAGACATCATCTCATGGTAGTCATTAAGGAGTTCTCATGATTTCTCCTTATAGAAGACCTATCATCAACCACACATGACAAAGTCATTGACACATTAAATTACATTTTTGTAACGTTGGTTGCTCCTTCCATTTGTAAGTCTGACACTGGCCCATCGTTTAATAGCCAGGAGTTTAAAGATTTTTTCACTAATATGAAAGATAATCATTAGAAAAGTACAACTCACTGGCCACAGGCAAATGGCGTTGTTGAACAATTTATGGGCACTCTAAAGAGAGTAGTTCAGCGCATTGCACTAGAAGGAAATGGCCTCAAGCCAGCTTTATTTTCAGCCCTTCATGCTTACAGGTCAACTTCCCATTCAACTAGAGGTGAAACCCCATGCCACCTTTAATGTTTGGCACAGCCATGGGGACAAAATTGTCACAGTGGACCACTAATAGGTCGACAGATGCTTACAGATCCGTACAACAGACTCTTTACACAAGTCCAGAACGAAGACCTCTGATGACAAACACGATGTGCTCGGGACACGGTTTTCAAGGAAGGAGACCAGTCCTAGAACAAAAACAGAAACTCAAGTCTGACGCTCCGGTTGATGATGACCCACTGAGGGTTGTGATGAGCAAAAAAAAACAAAGGTGGTGATGGACAGTGCGTTGACAATACAAACACTCACCCCCAGTCAACTGATCTGGGTTTAATCCATCACCGGTCTTTAGCTCACTCCGCCTCCCCAGTTCAGACATGGCCATATGCAAATCAGTCTGACCCTGTGCCTCATGGGAACAGTCCTGCCCCAACTGCCAAGCCATGTCTTCCCTGGATCGGAATCAAGCTTCCCAGGACCGGTTTCTGGCATTACAGCCGTCTTCAGCAGGGCTTGCTTGACTCCAGTGGCAAAGTGAGCAAGGGACTCACGTCTGAGCATACCCTGCCAACTTAGGGCGAACCAAGAAAAGCCAAAGGTGGTGATGGATGGAGCGTTGACAATACAAACACTCACCCCCAGTCAACTGATCTGGGTTTAATCCATCACCGTTCTTTAGCTCGCTCCGCCACCCCAGTTCAGACATGGCCATATGCAAATCAGTCTGACCCTGTGCCTCATGGGAACAGTCCAGCCCGAACTGCCAAGCCATGTCTTCCCTGGACCGGAATCAAGCTTCCCAGGACCGGTTTCTGGCATTATAGCCGTCTTTAGCCGGGCTTGCTTGACTCCAGTGGCAAAGTGAGCAAGGGACTCACGTCTGAGCATACCCTGCCAACTTAGGGCGAACCAAGATAAACCAAAAATGGTGATGGACGGAGCGTTGACAATACAAAAACTCACCCCCAGTCAACTGATCTGGGTTTAATCCATCACCGTTCTTTAGCTCACTCCGCCACCCCAGTTCAGACATGGCCATATGCAAATCAGTCTGACCCTGTGCCTCAAGGGAACAGTCCAGCCCGAACTGCCAAGCCATGTCTTCCCTGGACCGGAATCAAGCTTCCCAGGACCGGTATCTGGCATTACAGCCGTCTTCAGCTGGGCTTGCTTGACTCCGGTGGCAAAGTGAGCAAGGGACTCACGTCTGAGCATACCCTGCCAATTTAGGGCGAACCAAGAAAAACCAAAGGTGATGATGGATGGAGCGTTGACAATACAAACACTCACCCTCAGTCAACTGATCTGGGTTTAATCCATCACCGTTCTTTAGCTCACTCCTCCACCCCAGTTCAGACATGGCCATATGCAAATCAGTCTGAACCTGTGCCTCATGGGAACAGTCCAGCCCGAACTGCCAAGCCATGTCTTCCCTGGACCGGAATCAAGCTTCCCAGGACCCGTTTCTGGCATTACAGCCGTCTTCAGCCGGGCATGCTTGACTCCAGTGGTAAAGTGAGCAAGGGACTCACGTCTGAGCATACCCTGCCAACTTAGGGCGAACCAAGAAAAACCAAAGGTGGTGATGGACGGAGCGTTGACAATACAAACACTCACCCCCAGTCAACTGATCTGGGTTTAATCCATCACCGTTCTTTAGCTCACTCCGCCACCCCAGTTCAGACATGGCCATACGCAAATCAGTCTGACCCTGTGCCTCATGGGAACAGTCCAGCCCGAACGGCCAAGCCATGTCTTCCCTGGATCGGAATCAAGCTTCCCAGGACCGGGTTCTGGCATTACAGCGTCTTCAGCCGGGCTTGCTTGACTCCAGTGGCAAAGTGAGCAAGGGACTCACGTCTGAGCATACCCTGCCAACTTAGTGCGAACCAAGAAAAACCAAAGGTGGTGATGGACGGAGCGTTGACAATCAAAACACTCACCCCCAGTCAACTGATCTGGGTTTAATCCATCACCGTTCTTTAGCTCACTCCGCCACCCCAGTTCAGACATGGTCATATGCAAATCAGTCTGACCCTTTGCCTCATGGGAACAGTCCAGCCTGAACTGCCAAGCCATGTCTTCCCTGGACCGGAATCAAGCTTCTCAGGACCGGTATCTGTGATGAGCAAAGGACATATGGTGACCGCTCAACATCCTGGAAAGTCCATCAAGGGAGACTTGTCACATTTCAAGCACTTGCCTTGATGTTCATCCACTCCAGATGTTAGACAAGTAACATGTCCACATGGGAGTATGGAGAGACCAAATCATACACCTGCCTCTGAATCACCTATACCCAAGTTAGGCCTCTCTTAAGCCTCATCAACCTCACATGACAAGATCTGGAAGATTGATTTGAGCACCTTGACGACTCATTGAGGAACTATGATGTATATATGTAATATTTGTCCTTTTTATTTAACAAAGGGGGAGATGTAGTGTCTAGTGAATATTTAATAGTAGGATACGTCTGGTTCCTGATTGACCTCGTAAGAGAATGACATAATTGATTTGTGCGTCAGGTTAATAAATTTTATGACGCAGTGTGTGCAGTTAACGCTTGCACTCTGAAGAATAGACATGCACTACAGCTCTCCGTGTGTGGCATGGCCATTTGCATGCTGCCAGGCTGGGGAGGACGCTACAGGGGCACATCCTACATCTCATACCAGACAGCTCACTGGGACCTTTCACTTGGAGAAAGGGATTCACTTTCCACTTATGTTGCGGATACTGCTGTGTTTCACCAATAGTTTCAACTTGTGAGGACAAACCCTGGCGCTCCTGTTTTTTGGGTTGCGTACAGTATAATACGTTACTGATGTTTTGGGATTGCATACAGTATAATAGTTTACTGAATTTTGTATGGAAAGAGTATAATGCTAAGAAAAAATCCATTCTGTCCCTGAAGAACACGTCTATAGTTTATTTATTTATTTAGGCGATTTGTTGAGCGCTCAACTACCCGTGGGTGTCTCGGCGCTAAGTGAGAGAACTAGTTCGTGAGGAGTTATTGCTTGAACAGCCAGGTTTTTATCTGTCTACGGAAGGAGAGGAGAGATGTGGATGTTTTGATATGAGATGGAAGACTGTTCCAAAGTTTAGTAGTAATGACTATAAAGGATCTGTCTCCCCAGGAGACTTTCTTGGTCCTAGGAACCTGCAGAAGTCCGGAGGTTGCAGATGTTATTTCCTATCATTTTCTAAATCTCTGTTTATGTTTAAATTATTTTGCTATTTTCAGTTTGGTTTCTCGTTGAATGTGAATGCCATTTGCAATGCTGACATGATGCATTGTATTTGAAAAAATGGTTGCAAGAGTTTCTAAACAGTGCATGTGGCAGATGAGATTATTAGAACTGAGTGAACCTGAATGCGGTACAACATAAGCAGAATTTGAATTCACTAAATGATATTCAGTCAGCGTTACTGACTGACTGACCAAGTGTTTTACTCTGTGGTGTACAGAAAGTTTCCTGTGCAGTAGTAATCGCAATTAGCTGTGACACTACATACATTACTTTAGCAATGCTTTTCTTAGGATAATTCTTCGCACATTGACTAAGGCCTTCTTTGATACAGTGCACCCCCTGTCTATTGGGCTCCTGTGTTTAGAGAGTGAGTTCCAACTGTGTTTCTCCTAGTTTCTCCTAGCATGCACACAGAGCGCACTCATATATGCGAATTCAGCCTTTAAGTGTCCATCTATTCCAAAAGTCCAGCTGTCCTAACAGAAATTGCACCCACTTTTGTGTAGCTCTGACAAGTCTTTAATGGCCGTCAGTGTGCTGAGCAGCATGCATCCAATAGGAGCACTTGGGCATCAATATTGGATACAGAGACAAAAATAACATATGAAGCTACATTGGAGAATATTAGATGTGATTTCACTTACCTGAGGACATAGAGTAGAATCATTAGAAGAACAGGTGTCTAATGTGAGTACTAAACAAAAGGCGCTTCATTTGGGTACAGCAAAATACATAGAACAAGAAGTGGGGATGTCCAGGAGAAGGAATTGAAAACCTATTTGCCTGTGAGACACAGTATGGGAACTGATAAGAAGGCATGTCAATGGAGTGCATTACAGTGTGTCCACCATGAGTAATAGCAGTAGCAACTCCTCAGGTGAACTTGTGGGGCCATTACTCATGGAGTAAAACAGGATGATGATGAACAGGAAAAATAAATAGAAGTTGGACTAGTTTCGGGAATCTGGGACTCCTACATGGCACAGCATCCTAGCATAACCTCCTGTGGTGAAGTATGAGGAAGAGCAGATATTTTATGTTAGTTAGGAAGCTGAATGCATCAGTGGCCCATCAGAGAGCATCACTATTTCAGTATCTCTTTTCTTGGTTTGCTTGACCATCGGTCATATCCGTAAGTCATAGCTGCAGGGGAATAGTGATAATATGCATCCTATTCTGTGGCACAGTACCCAATTCATTTCTAATGAATGTTGCTCCTGCACACCCAAAATATGATCCGTGTTCAAACAAGAAGGATTGGTACGAATTAAATTTACAGTGTGATGAAGTATACAAATAATTAGCTTCACCAAACACTCCGAAGTCCTCTTCCTCCTTCTCATCTCAATTCACAAGCAATTGCTACAAGGAAATAGTTAATTCCTTCATGGACTGGTGTTCAGGTGGTGCATTAAATCCATATCCAATTTAACACTGCTTTGTTCTCAGTGGGGTCATGTAGGTCACCTTCCTGTGCCACTAAAGGTTTGTTATGAACACGGTAACTTTCCATAATGGTATTGTAGTTATTGGAGAAGAAAACCCATCTAGTGGTTGAGGTCCTCATCTCTGTGAAAATGTGTTATGTATGAGCCCTAAAATCATCTGCTCCTGCTTTCAACTGCCATGCAGGGCAGAAGATTAATAAGGAGCATAGCTTCTCCTCCCTGCACCAGCCCCCAGCCCTTAGCCCTATCCATGCTTGAAACAGGAAGAGATAAGCCAAGACTTGTAAAATATAACAAGGATTTTGGTAGGGCACTGCTTGTTTTAAGATATCTGAGAAAGGAACTGAAAATCCAGACTTAATAGAAGCTATGAAATGATTGATGCTTATTTGTTTGTTGTAAGTATTCTGGGTAACTTCCACCTACCACCAAGGAGCTGTGGAGAACTTTAGGGAGAATATTTATGAGGCAGTCAAAGAATCTGAAGCATGAACTGATGCAAATAACACAGAATGGTATTTGGAGACTGGTTCAGACTTGATTGCAGCACATTGAAGGTTATGGGGCACAGATTCAGTTTCCATGGATGTATGACGTTACAACGCATACTTTTACAACGCCTACCTTTACATTGTAAGTTTTACAACGCATACCATTACAACGCATAATGCTTTTGGCCGCTGGATAGTGAATAGTTTAATTTACTATTCCAACTCCAGTCCCCGTGGATAGTAGGGAAGGTGTTGGATAGTACATTAAACCTATTCCCTATCCTAGAGCGCCCCCCAGTGCTATGCGTTGTAATAGTTTGCGTTGTAAAAGTTGCGTTGTAATGGTAGTTTGTTGTAAAAATTTCGTTGTAAAGGCTGTATACCAGTTTCCATATGTACAGTGGACGTTTTAATATTAACCTGGTTTGTGGTTTGATTTAGAAGACAATATGAGCTCCACAGAAAGACAAAATATTTTGGTAAAGTGCCGAAGGCAGGATTAAAAACCAGGTGCCCCGGATCAAAGATGAGGACCTCAACCACTAGACTGAGTTTTTTCTCCGATACCTACAGTCCTATTGTTCAAAGTTACTGGTGTTCACAACCCTGTGCTGACAGGCTCTGAGGAACCTCTGTCAGTGAAGCCTTGAATTCCCTTAGGATGTAGCAATAGTCTGTACCAGCTTTTGTTACCCACTGTTGCCATGTCATAGCAGTGAACAACAGAGTCGGCTGCTCTAATTTTTGGGTGGTGAGGCAACAGGAACGGGGGGTGGGGGGGTGGGGGGAAATAATGAAAAACACTTACCTGCCCCTGGTGCTCCTCTCCTAACGCTGGTCAGACTGCACAGGCTCCCATGGGGGAATCACAGCGCTGCTCTCATGCTGGTAATACTGTATACCAGCATGAGAGCAGTGCCACGATTGGCCTGAGCTGGCTGACTTGACGCTCCCTCAGGCACAGGGAGTCTGTGGCTTTTACCAACCCAGCTGTGCAACAAAGCTGAGTTTGAGAAACGTAAGTGCACATGTCTGTTTGTCTGGCCTAAGATGGCTGACCAAGCTGGCCAAACTCACCTGCGCACTTACAAGTGCCCAACACTCCTCCCTACAGTGACGTTACGCTCGCCAGTGATGGAGCAAGGTTTCGCACGTAGAGCAACTTGCTCGGATTCAGCCCTCTCGAAATAACTAGTAATATAATAATAAACATGTTTTGTGTACTAATAATTGCACCACACCGTTATTAGCATCTAAGGGAAGCTTGTGTATGTGCTTTCACTAACCATAATCCGCTTGCATTAAAATGGCTGCCGCTACGCGGAATTTTCTACTGCGCATGCGTCTGTCATACTCACGTGACATGACATACTACCTTGCTTGGAGGGAAACTTTTGCTTCTGCGCTCTAGAACTAAGATGGCTGCTTTGTGTTACAGCATGCATGAAGCTTGCACTGCTGCTTTTGCTAAGCTGTTTGTTTTGCCTAAACACTAAACGCAATAGTTAAAATAAAATAATGGGAATAGAGTAGAGATAAGTGGTATACAGAACATTCATTTATTCTTTGTTCTAAAACTGTTTCTTTTCTACTT
The DNA here is from genome assembly GCF_964261635.1 of Lissotriton helveticus. NCBI lineage: Eukaryota > Metazoa > Chordata > Amphibia > Caudata > Salamandridae > Lissotriton > Lissotriton helveticus. The sequence continues at coordinate 520,767,443 of NC_136063.1, forward strand.
TTCTACTAGCTCGTGTTTGGGCCTGAGATGTATCTGTAACTCCATTTTGAAACCCACACCGCACATGCGCACCAGAATCCAGAAACACTCAAGTCATTGCATTGAATGAATGCCAAGGACAGTCTTGAATGAGATGCGCCTGGGAAGTTTACCTCCTGACCGTACGGAGAGGAAGCCAATATTGTTAACAATGTATTTGTTAATGGAACATTCATTGTTGGGTGGAATAAACGTGCATGGGAAAATAAATTGATGGGCGGGAACGCTAATTTCAATATTCAAGAGAAAGGTTTCATTCTGGTATGGTGTGATTACCTCTCATCGTCTTTTGTCCAATCAAAATTGGGGATGCTTACATTTGCAACATTGGGGGGTGGTATACTGCCCTAGAAAATAGTATAACTAGAGTAGGCTTAGCTAGTTAATTTGTACGACTTGTCCGAATAGCTGACCTGTCACTGACCTAAAGCACTCAATAGGTGATCGGGAGCAGAGTTGCTGGCAGAGCACACTGTCACAAGATTCGATAACCCAATCGGGGTTTGGGAGTTTGAGGTGCTGGCGAAGCACTCTATCAGAAGATTTGCTGACCCAATCGGGGTTCAACTGTTAGCTGCAGAGCCAATGCATGCGTTTACCCTTTAGCTGCGGGTTCTGGTTCTAGCCTGAGGTGGTCCTGTCCTGATCCAATTTGGTCCGTACCTGTCTTGATTCTGGTTTGCACCTGTTCTATCCTTGCTGGCATCTGCATTTTCCGGGGTTTCTGTCCTTTATCCCAGCCCGTGGCCAGGGTTGGTTTTCACTCCATTCTAGGTAAATATTAAATGTGGGTATGTTAATGTACGTTTCCCTTTTCTATCCCCTTCCTTTGTTTTAATGCCAAAATTAAGTTCTATATCTGCTTTGCACATTATTGTTCTCATTATCATTCTCATAATTGAAAGAATCTTGCTCAATAGTGTATGGACTGTAACATTTGAAAACTTACATAGATAAAAGGTTAAACTTTTTCCGAGTCTGTGGTTATTTTATAAATGAAATGTTATTATACCTATTATTCTAACATCCCTTGATCCCTTAGGTCCTTAGGTACTAGTGACAAGGATTGGTAAGTCTATGGTATAGGACCTAATAAGTAAAGTAAATAAAATGTGATAGAGTGTAGAGGTAACCTGCTCAAGAGTAATTGATTAATGGGCCCAGCTGAGTATTTGGTAAAAGCAGTGGGTTCACCCCTCTGCTCTATCAACAGGATGGCCCCATCCTAACCTCGGTTGACATTAGGAAAAATAAAATGATAATAAAACGGTTTTATTATAATTTTATTTCTCAGTGGGGCGCCGATCCTCTGCCATAACGGAGGATCTGTCCCTGGTGAATAACCAGATTTAGAATCTGGTGCTCATGCTAGAGGCTCTCAGTGAGCATATAGAATTTTAGATAGGTAACTGTGAGTAATAGGGACTGTTTCTCCAAGGGTTCTGATTGACATCAAATAGACAAAGACAGTAAAGCTTGAAGAGTCTGTGAAATCATCCTGAGACCTGTTAACTTTTAACCCATCATATAATTTTATGCTATATTTTACCTCTCCGGATCATATTTCCCTGCTTCCAAAATATGGGCAGAGGACTAATGTGAATCTATATATAACCTACTGCTCTCCAAACGATAAAAAATGCCTCCTACCAATCCACTCCCATCACCTTCAATATTTACTCTGACCCCTGCAAATTCTCCTCACCCTCCTGACACCCACCTCTGCCACTCTCTGTGAAATCCCGGATCCCTCTCTGCAAAAAGATATGACTTTGCTCTGACAGCATTCTCCGACTGGAACAAAAAATAGGGCTGGGCACCAAAATAGGGGTGGCCCCTATTAGTGAATTAGATAGCTACAAAGTGGTCCAGGTTTGTACATTGGGGCAGGTTTGAATTAGATATTCTCTGTATGTGTTTTTCAAGATATGAAAGAATGCATGGATTTGAGCTGGCTGGGGGCAATATTTATTTTAATATCAGTGAAATCAAAAGAAATAACATCCCAAAAGAGTCAAAAAAGCAGCTGACACTCTGACCTGTAAGATTAGTCCTTCAGGCACTACCTGATTGCCCTATAGGCCAGTCCAACCCAGTGGCTGTCGCCACATACAAAAGGTGGTTGGGCGAGGTAGGGGGGGCGCGCAGGAGTGGGAGTGCAGAGGGGGTTTAATAATAAAAATGAGAAAAGTATCTTAAGTTACTGGCCACATCCCATGTCGTGCCTGGTGTTTCCTCTTCCTTGTCCCAGTAGGCATTGGGGCTGCACCAGACTCCCTATCCAATCCCCAGGTTGGAAAGGCGCTCGCTCAGGTCAGGGAGTCCGTGGATTTTCTCCAGCTTAGCTGTTAAATGCAGCTGTGTTAGAGAAACCTAAGTGACGTGTGTTTTTTGGTCAGTCTGAGATGCCGGCCAAACACATATGCGCACTTAGAGAATGCACATAGCACTCCTCCTACCCCTTCCCATGCCCTGGCCCTCCCCTCCCTGCAGAAGCTGTCTGAGCTAGCTACTTAAAAATAAAACAATAATATAGGAGCTGCCTGTGGTCCAACTGTGGCTGACATCGGCTCTGTGAGAGCTGCTTCTTAGTGCAAGTTTATAGGTTCATGAGTGTGGGTCTCCAGAGATCTGTGCTGAAAGGGAAGAAGGCAGTTGGTGCATGCACACCACACACAAGTTATTTTGCCTTCCGCGAACCTGAGTTAGGAGAAGCAGGAAAAGGAGGGTGAAACTGCCATTTCTTTGTGTCTCTAGAGGCCTGGCAGTGGCATAACAAAGGCACCCACAGCCCCTGCGGTGTGAGGGGCTAGCTTCTGGGGCCCCCTCAGCACAGTACCCTGTAGTGACAGTCCTGACTGAGTCCGGAGGGGGTCCCTCAATGTTGTTTGCAGGGGGGGGCCCCTCAAGTTTCATTACGCTAGTGAGACCTGGGCGAGGCGGCAGGACATTGTGGGAGAGAGCATTTCCTCTCCACTGTGGTTACCACTGATGGATGTCATAACTAAGCCTAGGCGGAGTTCACTGAACTCCGCAAAGTGCAAAAATAAATCTGCAAGCGGCGGAGTGCTTTAGATAAATGCTGTTCACTGTGATTTTCAGTGCCAGGTGCTTGTCCGCAATGTGCAATGATCGCGAACTGCGCCATGCACAGCGCAAGTGGGCACTGCTTCCTCTCTGCTGCTCAAGTAGATTTTTACTCGAAGGGCAGCTTTCTCAACATGAATGGACTATTTCTCAACGTGAGCTGTCGCAAGCATATGAGACTACTTGCAATGAGACATCTGACCGCCTGATTTGAGTAATCTCGCCAGGAGGTTGATTTTCCACATTCGTACTTGCCACCTTGATGTTGACAATTGCGAACGAGGAAAAATCTCGCCGGGAGGTGGATTTTTCTTGCTTGTGGTTGCCAACTTGACGTTGATGAATGCGAGCGAGGGAAAAAATTCTGCTACGTGGAGCAGAGTTTTTCGGAACTCCGCGAGCTCGGCGTGACGCGGAGTGCAGAAAACTCTGCAAACTCCGCAAGTGGAGTTTACCTTCCAGACTTAGTCATGTGAATAATAGGATTTTAATCTGGTTGTTCAGTATAGAGTCTTCTTATAGAAGCCAAGAAACAAAAAATAGGATTATACCATCAAGAACAGTTGTCTTTATGGCACGTTTATACAAACTTGTGAATGCTTTACGTATGTACCCCCGTCCTCCTTCAGCCGCTTCTTTCGTCATCAAGTATCGCTATCAAAAGACGAATGTCGGAGAAAAATTCAACGCTAAGTGTAATGAGTTAATTAGAAGTTAAGTAAAGCAGGGTTTAGTTCCATTAAACCCAGAGAGTGTTTACCCTTCTCTGTAGCTGCCGTGTTTGGGTGCTCTCTGTTCCTTCAGTTCTCTGCCAAGAAAATGTTCAGTGGCATCATGAGCAGCTGCACTTTATTGGAAGCAGAGGAAGTGTAGTGTAATCTTCCTGTCTATTAAGTATAAATACTGACATTTATAATAGAAAACAGCGTTTAAGGTGTCTAGGCTGTACTCTTCCACGGAAGACTACAAAACGACGAGCACATTCTTTTCAATTTTGTATTGATAACGTAACTGCGCTGTCAATCAACGTTCTTATACAAAATAGAATGTTTTTGTATAAAATGTTGCATTTTCGGCATACTCATTTATTGAGTATCTTTTGCATTTCCATCCTTCTCGGCTTTCCCATGCTATTCTCCCTCTCCCCTATCAGTTCCTCACTTTCCTCTGCCTCTCCATTCCCCTTGTCCCTTCTTAATACTTTTTACGTTTTTCCCTCTCACCTCTTCCTCAAAACTCCTTCTCAGCTCTCTCTTGCCCTTTCTACTAATTCATTTCCTCTTCTATTAATGTCCAATAAGCCTCATCCTCTTTTCTGTCCCTTCACTTCATAGACTTCTCTTCTTTTCCTTCTTCTCTTTTATGTACCATTCTTCCCTCACCCTTTCTGCCTTCTCTTCCATGTACCCTCTTTCCCTCTCTCCTACATCTGTTCTTACTTCTTCTCTTGTAGATACTTACACCCTCCCTCCTATGTTCATCTTCTCCTCTTCTGTGTACCAGTGGTGGCTTCTCGAGGGAGTGCTGCGGGCAGTGAGGCAGTGCAGGGGAGGGGCAGGGTGGGGGTAGTAAACTCCATAGGGCCTAACAGAGTTAAGTAAATCAATAAAACGAATTACATTGCGTGCTGCAACACCAAATGGCGATGCAGCGCACGCAATGTAATTGGTTTCATTTATTTATTTATTTATTTAACTCCATTCGGCCGTATGCCGGAGTTTATTACCCCCCACCCTGCCCCTCCCGCTCCCCGCCCCACTGCCCGCGCACTCCCTTGAGGAGCCGCCACTGCTGTGTACCCTCTCTCCCTCCTTTTTGCGTTCTACTCCCTCTTGCCATGCACCTTCTCTTTCCTGCCACTCTCCTCTGTACAGTGTGCTTCCATGAAATAAATCAAATAGATGAAAAAGGATCCAAGATTTCAAGTATCTTTTATTTTCAGGTAAATGCGGATATCATGGGAATGTTTCCCTCCTCATCGAAGATCAGAGTGCATCTGCCGGTAGATGCATTCCGAACTTGTTAAGGAGAAACTGCCTCACAAGCCAAATACATTTAATCACAAACATGTTATGGTTACAGCGCGAGCCGCACTGTAACCATAAATTACTAGAACCTTTGCAACATGCCGAAAAGAACATAGAAGAGCCACTAATCTCAGTGACCATACAAGTGATTTTACATTACATGCACATCATTACATCATCCCCCTTCTTTTCAACAAAACTTAATATACGTAATCATCTTTACATTTTGAGGGTAATAAACAATTGTAAGAAGACTTAGAATTCTTGGAGCAAGTTTGCTCACCCAAAGTACCTAGATGACAGAAGCATCTATTTGAAAAGAAGATTCTCCCATATGTTGAGCCTCTAGAGAATCATGAATAGACCCCCTGAAATGAATGGATTAATTGGAGTGACCAGAGATTCCTCCATTGTCAGTCAGGGTCTCCAACATGAAGTAAGAGTCATTGTCAGTGTCTTGTTCAGTTAAATTCTTAGCCAAGAGAATCACGGCTACCTGCTCAGGTGACACTTCAACAACTACTCTTTTATGCCACCACCCCTTCCTATCCAAAAAGAGAGAACCTTTGGCTGTTTTTAAAACTTGTACTGGAAGTGAAAACTTGGATGCACCTTTCATGACTCTGTTAGGTTTCTTAACCATTGCCCAATCACCAATTTGAAAATCAGGACCTACATTTGTGCACTTGGAGTCAAAATAATGCTTTTGTACCATTTGCTGAATCAACACATTCTTTATCAAATGTTATTTATCAGTGCAAGCAATTCACAGAACTCTGTTCTTTTAAGTCTTTCAACTAATCAGGACATATATTACTTTTGGGATTTCGTTTTCTGAGCAATCTGAATGGTGAAATCTTAGTGGTAGAATGTGGCGTAGTTACATATGACCATACTTTTTTTTATTTTTTTTTATAAGAAATCTTCAATAGGTAAGTTGCATGCTAACGCAGATTGAATTCCTTCTTTAATGAATCTATTCATTCTTTCAATAAGGCTATTGGATGAAGGTGAATACAATGCTACTCTAAGCTTTTTTATATCATATCTTAAAAGAAAATCCTTCATCTTGCAAGATGTGAAGTGTGTGCTATTCTTGGTTAATAATTCTTTGGGAGTCCTTCAGAATTAAATACCCTGGACAGAAATTTGATCGCAGACACGGTGTTAGGAGGGTTTGTGAATTCAAATTCTACCCACTTTGAAAAGTAGTCAATTAAAACCATAATGTATCTTTTATCGTTAGGTAGCAACTCCAAAGAACCAACAAAGTCAAGAGCCAGTTTTGACCAAGCTTCATCCTGAATTGGTACAGTATGTAAAGGTGTTTTGACAGCTCTCCAATGCTTGACTGAAATCAGACAAGTCTGACAATTATTGATCCATTGAGTCACGTTTGTCCAAGCAAGGCCACCAATAGTGTTCCTAGTTTTTTCAAGTACACCCTATTCCTAAATACACTTCATGGGCTAATTGGGAAATTTTAAAGCAAAGTGAAACCGGAGGGAAACAAAGATCTCCCCGCATGAGCGTGTTTTCTGGACAATTCTCCTGAGAGTTGCGTGAATGATTTAAGAGGTGCAGGCAATGAGTTTTCTGTGGGCCAACCATTCACCACCATATATTTGACTGACTGGAGAACATTCTCTTTTTTATAAGCCTCAAGCAAGTACTTGTAAGAATCACATCCTCCTGAACCAAATATTTCTTCAATGTTTGCTACCACACATTCAAAATCATCAAACTTACACTCTAGGGTGCTGTCGTTTAGTAGTAAACTGGATAGATATTCTGCTCTTACATTATACCCACCTGGAATATACTTAATAACAAAGTTATATTCATGCAAACAAGACAAAATGCAAACAAACCTCGCAGAGGCCTTTCTTGTACCATTACCACTTAACAGATGTAATATGGGCTTATGATCTGTATAAATATCAAAGGTACCCCATATAAAAGTTCTGAACTTTCCTTCAGCCCGAGAGCAGGCTAAGGCCTACCTTTCTATGGTGCTATAATGGTTTTCAGCAACACTTAAAGACCTAGAAGAAAATCCAATAGTGTGTTCTTTGCCATTAACACCATTGACATAAAACTGCGCCTAAATCGTGCTGACTGGCATCAACTAAAACATCTCTGACCAGGGAAAAATGACAATAGTGCAGGAGCTTCAATGATCAACTTTTTGACTTTGTCAAATGCCAAGTCATCATCTTGGTTTCAAATGAAGATATATGTTTTTAAGTAATTCATGTAGGGGTTGGACCACCTGGGCATATCCTGCAATGAATCTCGAATAATATTCAGCCATGCCTAGAAATTACCTCAAAGTGTCTTTATCTTTAGGATGAGGTACATGTGAAATGGCTTGTGTAAGTGAGAATTTAGGTTTGATACCTGACGCGGAAATAGTATGACCAAGGTAGTCAAGAGAATGAATAAAAAATGTGCATTTCTCATTTCCTAGAGTGATACCCACATTTTTAAATACCATCAACACCTTTTTTATAGTATCAAAGTGTTCAGACTTGGTTTTAGAATAAATCAATACATCATCTTGGTATGCTTGCATACCATCAATTCCCTCAAGTATGTGGCCCATGAATTTGTGAAATACACTGGCCACAGAGGCCAAGTTGAAAGGTAATTTTAAGATATTATTTGCCCCAAAGGGTGTTACATATGTAATCAAATCAGTGGACAATGGAAATAGAGGGATTTGATGGTACGCTGAGCATAAGTCAAACATAGTAAATAGCTTTGTACAACTGATTCCTGCCAGTAAATCCTGTACTTTCGGTAAGGGATGACTTTCTACTAGAATATTTTTGTTTAGAGTGAGCAAATTTGCTCACAGGCGAATGTCCCCACCTTTCTTTTGGACTACTACTATGGGACTGACCCACTCTGACGAGTCAGTAGACTGAATAATACCTTCTGATACCAACTTGTAAAGTATTTTTTTAAGATCATCCCTCACACTCAACAGTATATCTCTGGGTTTATGGCAAATAGGAATGTCATTTAGTTTCAATTTATTCAAATGTTCAAACTTTGTGATTTTGCCAGTGCTATTACTAAAAACATCTGGGAATTCAGTTATTATCTCCTGTCCATCTGCAACCCCACATTTTGAAATCAAAGACACACATCCATCATTTAACTGTACCGGATTATCAGAACCTGGTACCAACTTAAGGACCGCTTTGGCCAGATCCTGCCATCCCACAATATTCTTCCCCTTAATAGCTAAGTAAACTTTGGTGTATACATTTCTGCCCAAACAAGTTATATTCTCAGAGAAAAAACTTAGCATGTCAATCTCTTTATCACCATAAGCTTTTGGAATGATATCTGTGTTTTCTAGTGTAACATTTGAACCCCAATGTTTTGTGAATAATTGATCAGAAATGATTGTCATAGGGGCTCCTGAGTCTGCCATCATGTCTAACACGAGACCACCTAAAGTGACTTGACAAAAAGGACCTTTAGCTTTATAAGTGTGAAGATCTGACACTTCAGCCTCAACAGTTAAAAGTAACCTCTGAAAATCATCTTGTACGGTGACATCATGCTCATTAGAATTTGATTCATGACAATCATGAGCCTGAACAGTACTGACATGAACAACACTTTTGGCTCTACAGAAAGATTGGAAATGACCAGTTTTGTAACACTTTACACATCTTTTACCCAACCCAGGGCACATAGGACTGTTACCTAGGTATGACCTGGAACCACATCTATAACATATTGTATTGGGTTTCTTTTGAAATGTTTTAAAACTTTTGTTTTTACATGAAACAGCATTAATTGAAGCATCTTCCTGAATCAAATTAACAGAGGAAGAGTTGTCAATAGAAATACATTTTGATGAAATTATGGCTCTTTCAACACTTTTTGCCATATCAGTGACTTTTGCAAGCAACGGGTCTCTGCAGCTTAATATTCGTTACTGAATTTGTTTGTAATAGCAACTATAGACAAATTGATCTCTTAGGTAAGTATCCAAAGCAGATCCAAAGTTGCAATTAGCCGCTAAGTTCCTCAGCGCAGAGATATACTCCTCAACAGATTAATTGGGATCTTACTTTCTCTTCATGAAGTTAAACATTTCGAGAATGACAATTGGTTGATCTAAAAAAGTTCTTGTTGAGTCTTAGTATGGCATCAGTGTAAACATTTCATCCATCACCATCTCCCGTTGGTGGAATAGATACAGTTAAGTTATCATAAATCTGTTGCCCTTTAGTGCCTAAATAGCCAAACAGAATTGCCAGTTTTTTCCTGGGAGAGTATTCCTCCGCATCAATTGCTACAAGATAGTTCTCAAAAGAATGAAACCCAAATTTTCTAGAGTTTTTGGTTTGCCTGGAGTAGGTAAGAAGTGACTAAGCAGACCATTTGTTGATTTGACAACATGTTAGATTAATAACAACCACAGTAATAATAAAAAAATATTCTCACCAGCAGTTTTTAATACATTTGAAATCGTTGAAGGGATGTTGTCAAATTCAGATAAATGCGGAGGATGAGTTCAAAAGAACAAAGTCAAGTCACTCGTTCCTTTACGTAACTCCCTGCATGAACAAACAAGGAAAGGAATGCCAAATATGCTGTTGACCAATCCAAGACGGTCGACAAGCTTTGGTTGTGAGGTGACAGCACGATTGAAGGAAGGCACCGTGTTATTTGAACAAAGTGGTGAGATGAGCCTTGCCGATGGTGTACTCCCAAGGAAAGCGTGAGAGCCACAAGCAAAGTAGAGGTGCAGGAAACAAATGCCGCAAAATCCAATCACCGGACTGCTCATGACGACTAAATCCAATAGGTAAAATCCACTTGAAAGCATTTCCATATTTTGAAGGATTGCACAAAATTGGTGAAAATCCACATTATGCATGAGACACGCTCCTCGGTCGTCACCAAATGTAAAGTGTGCTTCCATGAAATAAATCGAATAGATGAAAAAGGATCCAAGATTTCAAGTATCTTTTATTTTCAGGTAAGTGCGGATATCACAGGAGTGCGTCCCTTCTCATTGAAGATCAGAGTGCATCTGCCAGTAAATGCATTCCGAACTCGCTAAGGAGAAACTGCCTCACGAGCCAAATACATTTAATCAGAAAGATGTTATGGTGACAACGCGAGCCGCACTGTAGCCATTGATTATTAGAACCTTTGCAAAATGCTGTAAAGAACATAGAAGAGCCACTAGTCTTGGTGATCGTACAAGTGACTTAACATTACGCACACATCATTACATCCTTTCACTCGCCCCCACTTCTGTTTTGATTTTCCCTTCCTGGTCGTTTCCTGTTTCTCTCCCTTTTCTCAGCTGAGCTTTCTGCATTATATCATTTGCTTCCATTATCTTCCTCTCCCTTTATTTACTAACCTTTGTACACCCGCTCGCCCCTCACCCTCGTTTTCTGTGTTTCCCTGCTGCCCCTGCAGTGTTTCTCCCTGCCCAGCTCTGTCATTCTTCCACCATGTGATGTCATATCCGGATAGTACATTGCTTCATGCACAAATGCACAGAATCAGTGCGGGCCATACTGAACACCTGCCTCACACACAGACGCACCTAAATCGCTGAATCACACACCCCACTAGACAACCAGAACACAATCTGCAACGAGCCAAGAATCCCACCAAGGCCTCATTTTCCACTGGACAATGCTGTGAGAAATGTAAACACCAAGAACTCGCTGGTAACATAAACTTCCTGCCATGTCAAAAGGTCCCAAGATCGCTACATAAAGTACAATGTCCTTGACACTATGGACCTCTCCAACAATGTGTACCAGCAAACCCAGATGTGTGCTGAAGTGACCTTGCAAACAACAACTATCACTGTGTTATTTAACACGTCTGCAGAACAGCAACACATAACGCCATTCCCACCCTCTTCAAAGCCCCATTCCAAGGCACCACTATCCATCTCCCTTCACCACACACCAACCCTGCAGCTTCCTGTGGGAGACCACTAGACACAGGGGCAAACTTCCTAAAAACAACAGTTATTATGATAAGCATATAAGCTCCTGCACAACCCAAAGTTCATTAATCAATAGTCCCCTCACTGTATCGCATGTGCCATGTCGCAATACAAAAATATTGTGCCTACTACATTGACCTAAGTATTATATAAAAAGGTGAGTATAGTGTAATCGGATGTGGAGTCTAGAACAGTAAATATATAGCTAAATTGACAATATACTGTTAAACAATATAGAGGATGACATATTTGTGTAGGTCAATATTAACAACCTCAGTATAGAAAAAAAGAACCCATTATTCATACACTTTAAAATTCTTCTTCCAGATTTTGTCACACAACTCTTCCTAATCCGAATCTCAGCAGAAAAGAAAATGTTTTCCCTCATTTCACAATGATTTCTTGGAAATAAAGTTACCTCCGTTAGCCATGTTTTTGGGAAGAGGTCGATTGTTTGCAATGATGTAAAGTTATCAGGAATGATCATGGTTCTAAAATTACTTCCTGACTCATAAATAGAGATGAGAGGGGTGGAGGTGAGAGCCCGTCGCTGGTTCCATGAAGCCCTGCCCTAAACCCAACCAGTGGAAGACCACCCTCTAAATATAGAGATCTCTGTCATCATGGCTGGAATTTCTATATCTTTAGTGCATTTACCAGTGTAGCAAACGTGCTGAAGGCACAGAATACAATGTAGATAACATGGGTGCCATGTTTGCTAGGGCTACTTTCTTTTGCTCTTCTGAGCAAACCTTTTGAGCAGTTTGTTTCAGAAAAAACAATGTTCCTGAAACATACAACATTTTCACCCTGCCTGAGTCTGCCATGGGATGCATGGGGAGCCCGGGCAAGGAAAAGCAATGTGGCCTGACATTGATATGAACAGTCTGCTGGATCAAGGCTTCAAGCAGTAGAGCCAGCTGTTATTCTGCCATCACAAATCTGACCCAAATGTAGTAGAGGAATTGTATTTTTTTCAGTGAGGGAGCACTTGCAGTTTTGGACAGAGATCACTCGCCTTCAAACTCCAAACGAGTCACATTGTGTTTTATGCTTTATTTCATAATGGTCATGCCAGTAAACCCTCAATAAGCAGTTGTGCAAGATTAGCAATAAGCTTGAGTTTTTCATTTCTCAAACAATTCAAGCCGTTTCTTACTGTTGACTTGGACATCTTCACTGGTGCCTAGTAGGAACACATCAGTTCAGTTCAGTTCAGTTCAAGTTTATTTGTTTGATTAATTAAAATCTTACAAAAAAGTACACTTTAAAATATCTTCAACAATAAAAGTTGAGGAACATCAAGCAATTAATTTTACTAATCTTCTAAAAAGCAGAACTCTAAATAAAATTTACCTTAAGGCCTTTTGCAATCACAGATAAAAATTTTACAAAAGCGGAATTCATTAATAGATCGGTCGAATTTAGGCACGCCATTAGTGCTTGTCTACAAGTTCTTACACCTCGAGCATTGAATAACCGCCTGAGGATTACTTTCCTTTCTGCTTCTATTGTAGGACACAAACATAAAAGATGCAACATATCTTCTTGTCCCCCTTTACACAACCTACATAACGTATTGCTCTCAGTTAACTTCCACGGTGGCAGATGACACAAACCTGGCCATAGACCAAAGCGCACTCTAATAAATGTTCGCTTACTTTGGACAGACCAAGGAGTTTCTAGGTATTTTTGGACTTGTTTTTTCTTATAGTCGTTAACAATTGGCCAAGAGTGTTTTCTTTTTACCAGTAGCTCTTTATCTTTTAGCAGCGATAGATGAATAACCAGTTTATTAATTGTCTTTTTAAAACTTTCCTGGGTGAAAGTATTTTCCCAAATTGGTGTTAGTCCAAGTTCTTCTTTTGCTTTGTTTAAGTATGCCCAGGCTTGAAGTTTCCTATTGTCTCTTACTTCTTTCCATAATATTTGAAACAATTGATTGACCTGGTCGTTTTTTACACGATTCCACACTTTTAGAATTTGGCCTTGCCGGGCATAAAGCTGATTATTTATCCCAAACTCCAGCCTTATTTGTGCCTGTGAGGCATTACATGGTAGGTTAAAAAGTATTTTGTATGTTTTTGCCACTGCATTGTTAATTAGCTCCGCATTCTTCCCGTTTAAGACTTCGGCACCGTATGTTAAAGTTGGTAATAGTTTGGCAGATATGATTTTTAATAAAGGACTGTATGTCAAGGCGGTTAATTTCTTTTGTATGGTTCTAAATGCGGCAACAAGGCTATTTGCTTTCCTGGTGATATCTTTCCTTTGAGGGAGAAAACTTCCACTCTCGTTGAATAGGACACCAAGATACCGATAGCTATCAACTTGTTGTAGTTGGGTTTGTCCTGGCATCCATTTATTTTTTTGTCTTTTGCTCCTTGTGACAACCATTATTTTTGTTTTTGTCTCATTTATTACCATTTGGTTATCCTGTGCATACCTAAGTGATCGATCAATCAGTCTTTGCAGACCTACTTTTGTGTGGCTCATCAACACCACGTCGTCTGCATATAGCAAATTCGATATTTGTTTTCCCACTAGCCTCGGTGGATGTGAGTTAACTTTATTCAATGTTTCGGTGAGGTCGGCTATGAATAAGTTAAAAAGTAATAGTGCAAGGACACAACCCTGCTTGAGGCCGCGTGTCACCGGTATTTTATTCGATAAAGATCGGCCGTCACCGACCCGCACCCTGACCCAGGTGTCAGAGTACAGTAGTTTGATAAGATTCAGTAATGGGCCTGGGATACCATCATCTACAAGTTTTCTCCATAGTAGGATCCTATTAACAAGATCGAAGGCCGATCTAAAATCGACAAAACAAAAATAAAGGGACTGTTTAGCTAAAAGTGCTTTATCCGTTATAACTGATAAGATTAAAATGTTAGTAGAGGTTCCTAAGCCTTTAATGAACCCGGTTTGGTTTGGGGGTAATATTAGCTTTTCTTTGACCCAATCTGAGAGAGTTAATAATAAGAGACCCGCAAATAGCTTAGCGTCCGTGTCTTGGAGAGTGATCAAACTATAGTTCTCAGGTAGTTGCCAATTACCCTTTTTGTAAACGGGTGATATTAGTGATCCTCTCCAGGCTTCTGGTATGTGCCCTGTTTGGATAACTACGTTAAATACCTTAGTAGGAACACATCACACCTCTTTGTTGACTTTACCTGTGCTCACTTTAGAGTTAACATTTACTGCATTGTTCAAGTACTTAACCCAGGTTCACTCATGGTATAAATTTAGAGTTCTTTTTCTCAGTTAAGTCCAGAGTATCCTACGTACTTAAGGTAAAGCAGCATGAAAGACCATATCTCTGCAATCTGTTTGGCTTGCTGTACCACCATGCGGCTACTGAGGAACGTTTTTCCTTGGTTACCATCCTCTGCGAGGAAAATTCTGGTCCAGTCCCTAGTCATAAAGTTGCCTTGACTACGGCAATGCATTGCTTATGGCCAAAAATGACACTTTACTGTCCAAACCTCAGGTGGTGCAAAACACTGCTGCAATGCTCTATATTCTTCTGGCAGTTTCTTACTCAGCTCCTATTCTGAGAACCTACATTGGCATCTGGTCAGGAAATGCACGGTTTTAAGATCTGCTGCCTCACCCACAAGTCTTTGAGGAGAAGAGCCTCCACTTACTTAAAGACTAAATTGCACCATTACAGTTCCATCAGAACTCTTAGATCTAGAGATAAATCGCTACTGAGCATTTCCCGCACTCACTCATGCAAATTAGACGGCAGATCTTTTTCCTTCACCTCATCCGTGGCTTGGAGTCAACTTCCATGCCTTTTCCGCATTTGTCCAGATTTTGCCAAGTTTAAAAAACTACTGAAGACCTGGCTGTTTTAGTCTGTTGCAGTTTTTCCTGTGTTGGCTAAGCCCCAAGATACACAGCCACTTATGAGTTTTTGCGCTATATTAAGTGAAAATAACTTAACAGCATTATGAATGACACAATTTGTTTCCTTTGAACTTGTTTGCCTATGGATATGATCCATTTCTCTAACTAAAGAAGCAAAGGGAACTTGTTGCATTTCAATTTAATTTCTGAATTGTCTCATAATGAATTAATTCTCAGCATTATAGAATCTACTTTGCCCTGTTGGCATGCATGATGAATAAGCAGACCTGCAATTTTGTACTATTCCATTAGCTGCGCCTGGAATTAGCAGTGAAAAGTACTTTGAAAAAGTAACCAATAGGAGTCGCCAATTCAATTTTCCACAAATTAGGAGGTTCCAGGTCTGGAGATGGTAATCAGTGATGGGCAGTCAACAAAATGAAGGATCGATTGAACTCAGTGATATTTGGAAATTCAATTTTTACGTGCAAACAAACTTTGAATAGTTACTCAACATATAGGGATTTTTTTTATTGGTTTTGGTTTTGCTTTGTTGAATAGGAAATTAAGAACTACATTTAATTCTCAACCGAAACTTTTTGAAGTAGGAAATGCAAACAACTCAATGCCACTTTCAACACAATTTGCAAACAAGCTAATACCATTGCCTCAACATCCAAAACCAACAGGTACTCCCATTTTTTCAATTGAGCTTGATCACAGGGAACACATCCAGGGACGTTTCTGGGGCAAAACATGAGACAGCAAAATAAAATTTACCTTCATAGATGAGGAGGTGGAAATCCTTATTGTGGAGGTGAACAAACAGAAAACACATTCTTTGTGAGCTCAAACCAGATTCCCAGAAAACACTTATTGCAGGTATGAAGCAGTTTGGAGCCACAATTGCACCTGATGTGGTGTTTGGAATACATGACATAAACACAGCCAATTAGGTGGGGATGTGGGGGATGGAAAGGTGGAGTGGATAAACCTACACCAGGTGAGAATGTCTATTTATACACATGTAGACTTTGCAACCTTCAAGAGTACATGCTAGGATGTCGTCTCCAGTCGGTGTAAACCTTTTCTACTGTAATTTGGGAATACATTAACGGCTTTATTTGATTTTTCAGGAAAATCATAAAAGCATACACTATAGAAGATAATATAAACACCTATCAGCAAAACAACACAATTCAAATACTTAAAAAACATCTAAAAACACAAAATACATTAATAAAATTATTGGAAATCAGTATAAGACTAAATTACAGCTTAATTAAGAGTACATGCTAGGATGTCGTCTCCAGTCGGTGTACAACCTTTTCTACTGTAATTTGGGAATACATTAATGGCTTTATTTGATTTTTCAGGAAAATCATAAAAGCATACTCTATAGCAGATAATATAAACACCTATCAGCAAAACAACACAATTCAAATACTTAAAAACCATCTAAAAACACAAAATTCATTAATAAAAATATTAATTATACACAACATAAGACATCAGGGCTACAAAAAAACATCGTCCCTGAATAATCCCAGAGAAAGAAATGAGTCAAATGAAAACAAATAGTGGGGGAATTAAAAAACTGCAGGAAAAGAAAGGCAGGCCTCACTTGTGTAAAGTTCACAGGGGGTGGAGGAGTGGGCGAAAGAATCTGTGCCAAAGATGGCTATATAATTGGACAGCCATGACGAGATACAATGTGTCAGGAATGGAGATATCATCACAAATACAGGCCAGGAGTTCAGAAATTTTCCACCGAGATCCTTTGGGCAGCAGGAGCTGATGAAAAAGATTACATCTAAAATAGGTTAATAATCTGCAATGAAAATTAAGCATCTCCAAAAACAGAAAAGGTTCCCCTCCAGGAACGCTTTAAGAAGGCCCTACCTTCTCGGTCTGCAGCACACATGTCATGGAAAGCCTGTTTACGTCAAGGGATGTCTCCCATAACTATAGCTTCTGGGTGCATAAACAACTCAGGGCAACCCAGTGACTTAAGGATCCACCTAACATAGGCAAACCAAGGGATGTTCAACCTGCCATCCAGGGACAAGCACTCTCGGATAATGATCCTATTCAGAGATAGGTCCTCCTTGAGCCAATTAGACAGCAAGAATAGCAAATGGCGAAGTCTGATCAAATCTAAGATATACCCCACACCCTCTTCCTCATGCAGAACCCCAGAAGCAATGTTAGCTGGTACCTTTAGCAAGCTTCTCCACAACATTCTTTCAATCACCTGCAACTGGGATGCAGGAGCATGGCCCCAAATTTTTCAACTATAACATGTCAACGGCACACACTTGGCTCTAAAGACTTTAATCATAGCCTGCGCGTTAGTGTGGCCCAAACACTCAGCCAATAGGCCAACCCCACTGACTGCTGCTTTGAATCTGGAAGAATGTTTCATTAGAAGGGGTTGCCAGGAAAGTCAGGAATTAAAAGGTATCCCCAGATAAGAAAAATTATCAACCTTGGTGATAAATTGGCTCTTCACTATAAAATCTTTCGTTCTGGTGTTCCTTGGCATAGTTGGTTGTGATATTAAGGCCATCCATGAACGAAACACAAAGATCTAATAAATGCTGTTGGCCATTGGCCGTATGGGCCATAAGGACGGCGTCATCTGTATACTGTCATTTGAGAACCTATCCTCTGTAGAAATACAATAGATGCCATGGACAGTAAACAGATCTATTGAATGAATGGAAGATTGGTGAGAAGCTATAATCTGAAATAAAAAACCCACATCCATGATAACATCCACAATGAAACTCAGGGAGAGTAATAATTCTAAAATCTGTGCAGTAAACACGAGAGACACAAACCAACAATATGGAAGTCTTTGTTCTTGCAGAGACAAGTTGATTAATGTAATTACCTGACGTATAAGAATACACCTTGAAAATCGCATGCATTGTGTGACATTATGCCCTATCATTGTAAATCCCACTGCATCTGTTAGGACATATACCATAGCAGCGAACTATCCAAGAACAGGACATTGAGATCTATGCCCCTTTAAAATCTTTGAATACAGTACAGGTGACATATAACTATGTTGCATCTCCATTATTCGTATGAATGTAAAAGATGTGCGTTTATATTTTGTAACACGTACCACAAATCCTAGAGCAACAGTGCTTTGAAACTGTAACTGATTAATTTCACGAGGATAGGACTATTCACAATATTTGGTGTTCTACATAAGTATATTTTAACCTGAGGACAATGGAACACAATCTACCAAAATATTGCCATTTCACAGCCAGCAACCTAACCATGTAATGATTATTGCACTGTGCTATTGTAGCTGAAGAACAACCTAAAATCGCCTTAGAAACACAAACTACTCCCATCTGGACACTTCAGCCAATGGTAAAGCTGTGCCCCATAAACGGACACCAATCAAGAAGTCCACAGAAGAACAATCCCATTAAGTAGACTTTGACAACAGGATCATCGAATATCAAAAATCACACTGCTGTGATCTAGCTTGTATCTATGCTGATTGTGCAGTGATTCAGTTGTACGCAGAACCCTTAAATGCACTGATGGAGCAGCCAAAGTACCACGTTCACGGCTGTTGTGAATGACACCTCGATGGACACCAAGAAAGTTCCAATGGATATTCCAGTCCTGAATGCCATCAAGATGTCATTTGATGCCATATCTGCCCAGCTGGGAAAAGATGTAGTCCAACTATCAGGTGACATGAAGCCTGCAATAGGTAAGTGACAATAAGCAGTCACTAGGGACGAAGGCCCTCATTACGGTTGCCTGTAAATTCCAATGGGAGTTACTGGGCCCATTGGGATTATGAGTTTTGGTTTTTCATACGGAGGTATATATGTTATCTGTCACGTTATTCCCCTAAAACATGTCATAAATTTTTATTCCCATGACCTCAGATTTACTGGGGCCCGCAGTAATGGTAATTCAAAGGCAGTGAAATTACAATAATTGTGATGGCCCTCTTTTAATGAGCACCTGAATGGGAATATCATTACTTTGACATGTGGCACTCATGCCTTAACCTGAGCATCAAGGCCACATTATTCCGAACACGTGGGATATTGCCATGACTTTGCAGGGCATCATCAATTCTTTAAAACTTCGGTCTTCACCCATCCCCATTGGGAGTCAGGGCAGTAGTTGCACACCGGCCTCCAGCCGCATCATTATGATGAACTAATAGTGGGACAAGCCAGTGATGACAAGGAACCCGTTCCACGGTGTACTGCACATCGGACACTCGCTTCGCCCGCTTTTTAAAGAAAGGGAGACCTGAGCAGGTTGCTAACTCACAGATATTTTGTTTATTGTGCTTGTCTTAGCCAGTGATAGTTGGTTTCTGAAATGTTCAGTAAGGATGAATGTTCTGTAGTTCACATATCTGATGTGTGCTTAGAGCAATCTATGCCAGTTTTGCATAGCCTCTATCCCTGTATGCAGGAACACATCTTCATGTTCCCATCCTTTTTATCAGTAAATAGTATTCTCACGGACATTTCCATGCCCCACACCCTACGGTTAGAACTGCTGGCCTTCTCCTAAAGTAAATGATCTTTTAAGTGTGTACATAGGCTGAGAAGTAAAAAAGGTTCTGTATGATCTTGTGTCTCCTCATGCTTCCATCCTGTGAGCCTCGGTCTGTGTTATAGTCTATGTTACTGTCTTCATTATGGCATTATATATCCCTCTGTGGGTTTAATCATCACGGTGTAATCCACCTCTTGGTCATAGTCCACTGAAATGGAGTGAGGATGCCTACCAACACTCAAACAATCGCAGCAGGCATTTCTCAAGGGTGGTTGGGGCAGGAGGGGGGTTTGCACGGGGAGGGCGTTTATTTAATAATTAAAAAATAAAAAATAAAACTAATCTTTCTGCCTACCGGGTCCAGCATATTCTCGGCTCCTGCTCTCCTACCTCCAGCAGGAACAGGAAGCAGGCAGCCATGCTCCCTCCCCATAGCCAATCACAACACTGCAATGCCAGTAGCTTACGGGGAGGCCATGTGAAAGGGCAGAGTGCACATGACTGGTTTAAGCGGCCCAGAGGGCCGACCAAGCAGTCATTGCGCCCTCAGGAGTGGGCACACCACTACTCCCCTGCCCTGGCTGCTCACAAAGCAGCCACGCCCGCCCGCAACCAAACATAAAATGGAAATAACAGAAAGTTATTACCATCTTATGTTTCTGCTTCTCGCTTTAGAGAAAGCAGTAGGGCAACGCTCCTCCGCCCTAGTGGAGGTGCCACCCCTGAGCTCAAGTGCTAGCTAACAAGCATCTATTTAACCCACTTGATGTGGTGAGTCTCCAGTGCCGATTGCAGATACTGGGGATATCACTGAATTGCTGGGTGTTCAAAATTGAGTTACTGGTAGATGGGGGTGAAACCCTACTCAAGCAGTAACCACCATCTCTGTCAGAGTAAAACACAAGCAAATCTCAAATTAACCTGAGCTTGACCCTGTGGTAACTTGGCACCAAGCAGTTAACCTTAACTTAGAGGCAATGTGTAAAGTATTTATGCACACTTCAAAAAGTAATAACGTGAAAACACAACACATGAAAAATCCTCAACAATTTTGAAAAATAGATTAATGATCAATAAACTATTTGAGACCAAAACTATAAAAATCCAATCAGTAGAACCAGATATAACCAATTTAAAAGTTTTATGTAAAATAGTGCCTAGAAGCACAAAGCACCAACTGTGGTATCTGGTTGCAGTGGACAGAGACAAAAAGCATGAGTTCAGACCCATCCCTTAAATCCTGGGTGTGGAGCATTGTGAGATCCTGCATCGAGAATGTGTGCCACAGCAATGGTTTGGGGAGCTGCGAGACTGCGATGTGAGGTCCTGCTTTGTCACTTAGGGTGCTGTCGACAAAGGGTTTGTGATGTGAAGTCCTGCATCAAAGATGCATCGCACACTGGAGGTTCTGAAGAAGATGCAGAGCTGCGATGCAGAGTCTGGCATCGTCATAGAGGATGCCAAAGTCTAGCAGCAAGCATGCATCATGCAGTGGCCATGAGGTTTGGGGTCGGGGGTGCTTTGCGCTGCTGTGTTTACGAAGTGGAGCTCTGAGGAGTTGCATCTCCATACGTCGGTTCTGACCACAGGAGCGCAGCTGGGCTGGCAAAGCACCTGCTGGCCCACTTCCAAGGGTCCAGGGTTGGAGTTGGACCACATGGGGGGCATGACTCGCAGCAGACTGGGTCCAGGTGCTGGGCTCAAGGTTGTTGGAGCCTTTTGTGTCATTGAGGCTCTGATCAGGAGGCCAGCCAACTAGCCCTTGGAGTCACTATGGGGGTCCTGGATTCAAGATGCAGGTCCAGTCGTGTCACTCAGGCAGAAGGGCAACAGAGTAGCAGTCCTTCTTGCAGAGCAGCACCACAGTTCTTCTGAGCCTTCCACAGGTCCGGAGGCGTACTGACGAGCTGGGTCTGAAAGTCCAATTTTATACCTGGTGCACACTTTGAAGTAGGAGAAGATTCAGGAGATTTCCATTTGCAGAGGTGTTTGGAATTTCCTGCCTCCCTACCCTGTCCACAGATTGTCTGGAGTCACAATAGATGAGATTCAGGCCGTTTGTTAGAGTAATTAGGCATGGATATTATGATGTGCAAGTGTGGTAGGTGACAGCTCCTCCCCCTCAACAAATCAGAGATGACCCATCTGCACAAACCTATGCTACTTTGACTCACTGTCTGGGATCACTATACAAAGGCCAACTGCCAGCTACACTTAGTAATGTGACCCAGTAAACAGGCTTCAGAGACCAAATGGTTGGGACGAGATAATCCTTGTGTTTACTTTCTCAAAGTGGCATTTTCTGAATTGTAACTTAAAATCCAACTTTACCATTAAAGAGGGTTTTAAATCACAATTTATTAGGCACCAACCTCAACATTCCTGCGTTCTCTCAGTTGAAAGGCAGCTGAAAGATTTACAGATCTGACGCCTAGCAATGCAAAGCCTCGCAAGGCCAAGCCACACAGCCCTCACATTAAGTGCACAAGATACAATTCCTAACAGGCCGTAACCGGTTCTGTATCTGGCCCGTGCTCCATTGTGTTCCGTGTGAAATTGTCACTTTCTCCCGTCCAACGCAAACAGATACCCACAATTGCTGCATTGTGCTTCTTGGCAGTATTTTTGCCTTAAACATTAAAAATGTATATCTCTGGTTATATTGGTTAGATTTTTGCTGTTCTGGTATCATTTTATTTATTAAAATTTACTTTAGGTTTATACATGTGAAATTGTTCTGTTTTTCACTTTATTAGTGGTTATGTGCTGCATAAATACTTTACACATTGCCTCTAAGGTAAAGCCGACTGCTTTGTGCCAAGCTACCAAAGGGTTAAGCACAGGTTAATTTAGTGACTTTTGTGGTTCACCCTGACAAGTATTATTTTTGTTATTTGAGTGGGGCTTCCACCCCTCTCAACTAATAACTCAGTTTCAAACAGGTTGGTTGTTTAGATCACCATTTGGAGAGGATCAATACATTCTTTCTATTTATTTATTTTTTTAAACTTTATTTTTACTGATTATCAAATTTTACATATCCATCTCAGTCATCATTGGTCACTTTAAGAAAACACGTTTTCGACATGAAAATGTCACATTAATAATAAATAAAACAAACAGCACTGTTTGGTCTCAAAACAATAATTATATAACATACATATTGAACGTCTAAGATAAGTAAGCATATGCCTGAAGGGTTGTACGACGTTACAACGCATGCTTTTACCACGCATGCCTTTACATTGCAGTTTTTACAACGCATGCTGTTACAACGCATAGCGTTAAGGGGTGCTGGATAGTGAATAGTTTAATTTACTATTCCAACTCCAGTCCCCGTGGATAGTAGGGAAGGTGTTGGATAGTAAATTAAATCTATTCCCTATCCTAGAGCGCCCCCCAGCGCTATGCGTTGTAATGACATGCGTTGTAACAGTTGCGTCATAAAGGCACTGCGTGGTAAAAGTTGCGTTTTAAAGGATGTTTCCCGCCTGAAGAGTCCCTCCAAGTCTATCGATGTAGCAAGCTGTGTCTGAGGATCTAGTGGAGTCATGATCTTAAAAAAGCATAACTATACTGAGGGGGCGTGTGAGCGGAAGTGGTAACTCTTGTAGTGCTGGGAGATATCCAGTATGACTTGTTCGCGTATGAAGCAGTTGTTCTATCCTACACCTGTGGGTACTCTACCCGAGCTGGACTGTGAAGTGGCGGAGTTGCTTAGGGTGTCAATGTATACATTATGTAGGCCCCAGATATCCTTGGAAACCGGTCCCCGGAAGCTTGTTTCCTTTCCAGTGAAGAATTGGCTTGGTAGTTTGGTCTGCCCTGTTCCCATGATGCACTGGGCCAGGGACAGACTAATTTGCATATAGCCAGGCTCTGAACTGGGATGGTGCAGTGAGCTAAAAAACGGTGATGGATCAAGCCCTGATCTGTTGACTGGGTAGGAGTGTTCTGATTAACTCAGATACTCTGTCCATCACCACCCCCTTTTTGTAACCAGATATCCTTGGCGGCACTGTGCTCGGTAATGTGCTGGAGTATATTTTGCTATTTGTGCTTCAGTGGGCTAAGCTATGTAACCAGCCTTGTAGTGTGGGAGAAATCTTGCTGATCCAGCCTAATGTGATTTCTTGCTTTGCCAGCAGTAAGCTAAGAGATGCCAATTTCTCGACTGCTTTAGGAAAATTTACTGTGTAACCCAGGAGCGCTACCTCCGAAATAGGAACAAGGGTAAGTCCAAGAATCTCACCTAGTGTTGAGTGTACTAGTTCCCAGAAGGGGCGTATACAGGGGCAGGTCCAGAACAGGTGGGCAAAATCAGAGTGCTGAGCACCGCATTTCCAGAGGATCAATACATTCTTGAGGTTGGTGGAAAGTTACAATCCAATCTGATTGGATGCTATCACATGGATGTGTGACATTGATCCACATTCTGTCCATCATTGTTGTGTTTGCAATTACCGCTCTAAGTGTACTGGGGATGCTCAGACGTGAGTCCCAGGCACTCCACACCACTGGAATCAAGCTAGCCGGGCTGATGAGAGGTGTTACCTCGAAACCGGGCCGGTCCTCGGATGCTTGTTTCCGTTCTGGGAAGGACATGGCTTTTGTAGTTCGGACTGGACTGTTCCCATGGGGCACAGGGTCAGCGCTGATTTGCATATCGCCATTGTCTAACCCAGGGTGGTGTGGAGTGGAAAAACGATGGATTTGGGCCCAGATCTTTGGACTGGGGTGAATGTGTGACATTGATCCACATTCTGTCCATCATTGTTGTGTTTGCAATTACCGCTCTAAGTGTACTGGGGATGCTCAGACGTGAGTCCCAGGCACTCCACACCACTGGAATCAAGCTAGCCGGGCTGATGAGAGGTGTTACCTCGAAACCGGGCCGGTCCTCTGATGCTTGTTTCCGTTCTGGGAAAGACATGGCTTTTGTAGTTCGGACTGGACTGTTCCCATGGGGCACAGGGTCAGCGCTGATTTGCATATCGCCATTGTCTAACCCAGGGTGGTGTGGAGTGGAAAAACGATGGATTTGGGCCCAGATCTTTGGACTGGGGTGAATGTGTGACATTGATCCACATTCTGTCCATCATTGTTGTGTTTGCAATTACCGCTCTAAGTGTACTGGGGATGCTCAGACGTGAGTCCCAGGCACTCCACACCACTGGATTCAAGCTAGCCGGGCTGATGAGAGGTGTTACCTCAAAACCGGGCCGGTCCTCGGATGCTTGTTTCCGTTCTGGGAAGGACATGGCTTTTGTAGTTTGGACTGGACTGTTCCCATGGGGCACAGGGTCAGCGCTGATTTGCATATCGCCATTGTCTAACCCAGGGTGGTGTGGAGTGGAAAAACGATGGATTTGGGCCCAGATCTTTGGACTGGGGTGAATGTGTGACATTGATCCACATTCTGTCCATCATTGTTGTGTTTGCAATTACCGCTCTAAGTGTACTGGGGATGCTCAGACGTGAGTCCCAGGCACTCCACACCACTGGAATCAAGCTAGCCGGGCTGATGAGAGGTGTTACCTCGAAACCAGGCCGGTCCTCGGATGCTTGTTTCCGTTCTGGGAAGGACATGGCTTTTGTAGTTCGGACTGGACTGTTCCCATGGGGCACAGGGTCAGCGCTGATTTGCATATCGCCATTGTCTAACCCAGGGTGGTGTGGAGTGGAAAACGATGGATTTGGGCCCAGATCTTTGGACTGGGGTGAATGTGTGACATTGATCCACATTCTGTCCATCATTGTTGTGCTTGCAATTACCGCTCTAAGTGTACTGGGGATTCTCAGACGTGAGTCCCAGGCACTCCACACCACTGGAATCAAGCTAGCCGGGCTGATGAGAGGTGTTACCTCGAAACCGGGCCGGTCCTCGGATGCTTGTTTCCGTTCTGGGAAGGACATGGCTTTTGTAGTTCGGACTGGACTGTTCCCATGGGGCACAGGGTCAGCGCTGATTTGCATATCGCCATTGTCTAACCCAGGGTGGTGTGGAGTGGAAAAACGATGGATTTGGGCCCAGATCTTTGGACTGGGGTGAATGTGTGACATTGATCCACATTCTGTCCATCATTGTTGTGTTTGCAATTACCGCTCTAAGTGTACTGGGGATGCTCAGACGTGAGTCCCAGGCACTCCACACCACTGGAATCAAGCTAGCCGGGCTGATGAGAGGTGTTACCTCGAAACCGGGCCGGTCCTCGGATGCTTGTTTCCGTTCTGGGAAGGACATGGCTTTTGTAGTTCTGACTGGACTGTTCCCATGGGGCACAGGGTCAGCGCTGATTTGCATATCGCCATTGTCTAACCCAGGGTGGTGTGGAGTGGAAAAACGATGGATTTGGGCCCAGATCTTTGGACTGGGGTGAATGTGTGACATTGATCCACATTCTGTCCATCATTGTTGTGTTTGCAATTACCGCTCTAAGTGTACTGGGGATGCTCAGACGTGAGTCCCAGGCACTCCACACCACTGGAATCAAGCTAGCCGGGCTGATGAGAGGTGTTACCTCGAAACCGGGCCGGTCCTCGGATGCTTGTTTCCGTTCTGGGAAGGACATGGCTTTTGTAGTTCGGACTGGACTGTTCCCATGGGGCACAGGGTCAGCGCTGATTTGCATATCGCCATTGTCTAACCCAGGGTGGTGTGGAGTGGAAAAACGATGGATTTGGGCCCAGATCTTTGGACTGGGGTGAATGTGTGACATTGATCCACATTCTGTCCATCATTGTTGTGTTTGCAATCACATGGATGGTGGCCTGCTAGTGTCTGTAGACCGCTTTGTCTGGGTTCCCATTTACATAACGTACTTTTTTAATGCTGCCTGTTTTACTTAAAGGAAATGGGCCTGTATTTAGGAAATTGGCCTTTATCTATTGGACCACTGCCCATTCCCATATAAACTGTTTTGTACTGTCACAAGGCAAAAGGGGAAAAGGGCACCACTTACCAAATTGCAAAATGGGTTTGCAACATTTACAAAAGCTGTCTAGCAGTTGAAAACCCAATGATTTAGGAAATTGCAGGGTTTGCAAAGCTGAGCTAAGTGCTTTGTACATCTGCTTGTTTGTTCTGGAATAGCAATTAAGGGAAGGAAGTCCTAAGGCCCAAACTGCCTCCGGGTGGAGTTCTTTAAATACGTGAAATCACGCATAGTGGCCCACCAATGGGCCATGTACGGTGCAGCCAGAGAGTGTGTCATGCTGCCCCCCCCGACCGACACCAGAGTGTCATTGTACTGATCCAAATAGAAGGGAAGCCACCTGAGGAGAGCCCCTTGTATTTCTCTCCTCAAGGTGAAGATGAAGGTTTTTGGAAAAGTTCTGGCAAACAGACTAATCAGATTGGTGGACATGGTTGCTCCAGATCAGTCAGGGTTCATGCCCTACAGATTCACCAGACATTATTTAAGGTACTTATTTAGCTGTGTGCCCCATAGAGTCGACTAGGGGAGCCAGCGATACTGCTGGCCCTGGATGGTGAGAAAGCATTTGAATCCGTGGAGTGGTCTTAGCTACCTGCAGGTTTACAAAAGATGGGCTTCAGCCCGACCTTCATGGAGTGAGTCAGGCTATTTTACAGAGCGCCCTTGGTTCGTATCAGGGTCAACTGAGCATTCTCAACAGAATTTAGGCTAGAGCAGGAGGCAGTGTTGCCCTTTATCCCCCCTATTGTTCACAGTGGCCATCGAACCACTGGTGACTTGGCTACAAGGGGACACCCAAATCCACGGCCTGAAGTGGGATACAGACTGAGAGGATGTGGTCTTGCTTTACTAAGACCATGTTTACTATGTATGTGTTTTTTTAGAAATTATATGAATTATTGAGAAAAGAAAGAAAAATTGTCTCTTGATAAACGTGAAATAATGAGAAAAGAAAAATAGAAAGATAAGTGTATTGAGAAAATAAAAGATACAATGAGATGACTTTTGTCCTCACTGTTGTACCTTAACATTTGATTTAGGAAGAATATGAACGATGTCATCGGGTAAAGTATGATGGTCATCGGGGGAAACTTTATAGTGTTGTTCTTATTTACTCCCCTCTTTTCCCTGACCTAGAAGAATTTCTGAGGGGGTCCTTTTATTCCTGCTTTAGCATACATGGTTGTTTAACCGTGGGATTTGTTGAAATTTTGTGTGATATACTCCTTTGGGATCACTGTATTAAACTTTGTGAGACCTAGTTTGCATAGACATGTGTGGCTGGGGACATGGGATGATTATTGCTGTATGATTGAACTCACTGGATGCTCTTCTAATTGTTCTCACTTGTTAGGTGCAGTTCGGGATTTGGGTTTTTGGACTTATTGTCACGGTCTTTTCTCTGTGAGTAAAAAGGAACAGATAAACAAATAAAACAGTATAAAATGGAAGGATTGCAGACCTTCGGGTTTTCAGATGAGGACTTTTCCTCATTAATAGGTCAAGTTATTGATAGCGGAGGGTCTAACCCTGCTCAACAGGCAGATAATAGTGAATGGCAAAACCTACTTAATATGAAAAAGAAGCTCAAATGTATAGAATCACATGCATTCTACATGTTGGAATACCTTAAGGTAGGGGTGATACCTTCTGGTCTGAGAGTTCGGAATGCTCCAGCCCTATTTATTGAGATCAGAAAGTTCCTGGATCGGTGGTCACTTATTTCGAACTGCTGCTCCAGGGACTGGATGATGCTTATAATTGAAACTGCTAAAGATATTATGACAGCTCTTAGTCAGGAAATCCTGACACTAGAAGATAAACTGAAAACATCTAATGCAGTAGAAGAGGCAAAGATCAGACTAGAAAAAACTCAAGCAGAAATGATAGATTTTGAGACATACTTGACGAATAAAAAATCTGAAAAAAGGAAGGATATAAGATGGTTTACAAAAGAAAAAGCTTATCCTTACCTCAACCCTAATTACTATCAGGAGGGTGGTTATACCAGCTATGCCCCGAATTATAACAAATACCAACAGAGGCGTTTTACTAATTTTTCGGACACTGGTTCATCAGAGTCTGAAGGTGAAATTCACCAAGAATCAGGTAATGGTCAATATAACTCTAGAACATTCAGAGGAAGATCAACACAACAACCATTTAATGGACGTTTTTTTTTACCACGGGCCAATACAGGGGCATGAATGTTCGGTGGCAGCAAGACAGAGGGGGGCAACATCAGATGAGTCCTCAACCTCAACAATATGTGAAAACTCACGACAACCAATATTGGTGGTAGACAATGGTAATATCACCACGCAGGTAAAAGAGGAAGTGGCTCTACCTATTTATAATTTGTCTACTAGGGCTCTTAAGTCAGAGGAAATAACCATGCTGAGTCGTGGTCTGTCTTTTGTGCCTTGTACCCAACTGAACAAGTTCAAGTTACATGAAGATGTATTCACCTTTTTTAGAAAGGTTAGACTAAACAAATTTTTCATGGAAAGACCACCCCAAGAAACTGACAATAACATGTCACACTGTAAACCCCCTTCTACGTTCACTCCTACGCTAGACATGGTAGGACCCGAAGTCAATATATTCGAACAAAATGTCTTAAAAGACATTGCTCGGATCGTTAAGTATCCAAATAAACCTCGTTTCAATCTATCTAAAATTGAAAACATAGCTTTGGGAGAGATCAAGAATGATACTAACTTGGTAATAAAACCCTGTGATAAGGGTGGGGGAATTGCGGTTTTTAATAAGGACCAGTACGATCAGAAAATGTTAGATATGTTATCAGTCAAGGAACATTACAGAACAGCGCAACCTAGAGAAGCAGTTAGACTTAAAACACAGATACAGGAGATGACACGTGAGGCCTTAGTTGAGGGATATATTTGTGAAGAATATACATTTTTAAATAAAGCATGTCCCACTACCTCTGCCTTATATGGCCTTCCAAAAACGCACAAAAGCGAGACCAACCCCCCTATGCGTCCAATTATATCTACAATAGGGTCTAGTACTGAACCACTTTCTAAGTACGTAGACGTTTTTCTATGTCCCCTGACACAGAAATACGAATCATTCATACGTGACACGGGAAACATTATTAATAAGATTGAAGGAGTTCCGTTTGATGCAGAGAAAGACACCTTGGTAACGCTTAACATTGAGGCGTTATATACTAACATACCTCAATGTCAGGCGTTACACTCGGTTGCTGCCCTCTTACATAGGTTCCCTGATGGCAGACCGGACAAATTTATATTACAATGTCTTGAGGTTGTCCTTTTGAATAATTTTTTTGATTTTAATGGCTGCATTTATAAACAAATAAAAGGTACATCGATGGGCGCTTCTTGTGCCCCCAGTGTGGCTAATGCCTATATGGGTGAGTGGGAACTGAAGAACATCTATGATGAAGCGGCTCCGTTTTTTGAAAATGTGTTTTTATGGAGACGCTTCCTCGATTATATTTTTTTATATGGAGAGGTGAAGTCGAGATGTTGCAGGAATTTATCCTCTGGCTTAATGCCAGCAATGACAATCTTAAGTTTACTGCAAATTGGATCCCTTATAGGGTAGAATTTTTAGACATTTCCATTGATGGTACAAGTGGCCACTTACAGGTGAGTCTTTACAGAAAACCGACTGCAAAGAACACTATTCTACAATTTGGTAGCTGCCACACCAATTGTCAGTAAGACTCAATTCCCTTTGGGGAATTTTTACGCATTCGGCGTAATTGCACAGATATGCAATCGTTCCATGTACATGGAGATGCCTTGACAAAAAGATTATTGAGTAAAGGATATCCACATCAGTTAATACGCTATGCTTATAAGAGAGCAAAGTATTATGATAGGGATGTGTTACTGCAGGGAACAAAACGCGTACCACATAATCGTATAACTTGTGTTATTAACCATTCAACCATTAACTTTAAGAATAAAAATGTGATCAATAGGAATTGGAGGATTCTTAACACTGACGAAAATATGACACAAATGCTACTTCCTCTGGTGGCCTACCGAAGGAATCGGAACCTCAAAGAGTT
Source organism: Lissotriton helveticus (assembly GCF_964261635.1). Lineage (NCBI taxonomy): Eukaryota > Metazoa > Chordata > Amphibia > Caudata > Salamandridae > Lissotriton > Lissotriton helveticus. The sequence goes on from NC_136063.1 coordinate 520,798,016, forward strand.
GTTGGTGCATACACGTAACAAAGTACTAAACCCTGATACACAAAAGTCCATCACTGGTTTACCAAGGATTTTGAGCAACCATAGATTTGGCTCCCGCCACGCCTGCGAGGCGGCTCTAGTAACTGAAGAGCTGAGCTATAATAACATGAAGATCGAATTACGTCAACTCACTAATTGCAGGAGTAGCAACATCATGTATATACTTTTTTGCCCCTGCAGTCCTGCTTATGTGGGGGAAACAGGCCGGGAATTTCGTTTACACTTTAGTGAACATAAATCGGCTATTAGGACCATGAAGATGACTGCCCCACTAGTGCAACACATTCATGAGCTGAATCACACAGAAGCAGAATTGAAATTGTTCATTTTGGAGAAAGTACAATACAGAATGGGACAATCCATAGAGGCGACGCGCAAGAAGCGCGAAACCTTCTGGATTTTTCATCTTGACAGTGTTCGGAAAGGCCTGAACGAGGAAATCTCGTGGTATGTGACCAAAACACAGTGAGTTCTTCGATTGAGAATGAGAGTTTCCATTTGATGCATCAGTTATAGGACCATTGTACACCGATTGCGAATGAGCCATTGGGCTAACACTGGATGTATATGAGCTTAGTTTACACTATGTATAACATGAGAGGAGGATCGTCGGTTTACTGTAAAGTTAGGGGTGGAGTTTGCAATAGAGGTTGGCGCATAATTATTAGAAGATGATTACATTGAGTCATAATAGCCAATGTTGCCAGGGTACTTGTTGTCACTTATTGATGATGGGGGCGATATTGGTAGCCCTGATGCCTGAGATACTTTACTGTGGATCGGCCTCTCACTATGTTTCTTTGAGTGATTGTTTTTAGATTGATAGATAAACATGTGTAAGTACCATGGATAACCCTATTATGGCGATTTAAGTCTTCCTGTGAAGACTGTTAGTGGTAACTTAGTTAGCGTTTTGACTCCTATATTGACCTACACTTGGGGTACCCGACTTTAATATGACGTCTACAGTTAGTCTCCTTTCTATAGACACTATTGGAGCGTTTGTGAGCGAGAGTCCTCTCTCTTTGGAGACTATTAGTGTGAACACTGTGAGCATTTCCGACTCGCGCATAGAATAATACAGGGAGCATTATTAAGTATGCAGCTCTAATATGGTGACTCGAGCTAGTCCCCTTTCTATAGAGATTACTAGTACACCTGAGAGCGTTTTGACGTTTTTTAGTGCGCCTTTTTCCAGCCGTAGCACTATTTAAAGAACGCTCGAGTGTCTAATACTTCCTACGTCAATTGGTTACGTGTCATTGGGCGGCCGACACGACAGCAGCGTGGACCGTTACGAAAGGTAAGACGCTGGGGGGAATATCTATGGTATCTGAGAGTCTGCGGCGTTATATTATTGAATTGCAGTAGTACTGAGGGGAATCGGTAACAGATTGTTGTTTTACCTAAAGATCTTAAACCCGGCAATTGCCTATATTGTCCGAGGATCATGACGTTTGTCAGATTGTATTAATTAGAGAGCCGCTTATGCTTGTGACATAGGAACCAGCTTTGCTTAACATAATCTCTCCTGGACTGTGAGGGAATATTCGTCCTTCTTGCTAAAATAAATATAATACATTTTTGGTTAAGACAATACCACTGCAATGCAGTTGGGTAGCTTAGATGTGCGAGAGAAGGTTGCCTCTTAAAATTTAAATTTTATATTTTATAAAATAGGGAGAGTACACCTCTGTCTTTAAGTCCTATAGGTCACTGACACGCTAAACTTTAGGTAACCTAGTTTCTCTGGGTACTCAATATAAGCCGAGAGACCATTCTCCTTTCTGTGCGATAAAAGAGGAATACAAATATCTAGTAGTAGGGTATTTTAATTTTGCTCAGTAGGTGGAATGTTATGATTACAGTTATCTTTGTTAATATTGCCTATAGGCTTTGAGTGATTGCCAAGCCACATGAAAGAGCAAAAAGACACACAGTAAAACACTATTCAAAGCCACAAATAAGGTCAGTAACTGTTAGAATGGGACTTTTTAATGATATAAAAATGTATTGTTATTAGTTGGTCAACTATGGGCTTTGACTCATTCCTTCCCCAGTCTATATTTGAAGTGTTGGCCATCCATATCTATGCATGGGAGGAGTTACGATAGCTTAATTCTACTGCCATCTGGGTAAGATATCATTGCCAAGATAGTCTACTATTGTACAATACTAGATGGCCATGGACTTATAGACAATTCTAATTATATGGTTACAGGCATTTTATATTAAAAAAAAGGTTTTGCCCGGATACTGGAGATATCCGCAATGGCACTTTGAGGCATCCCTACGATAAAGAAACTAGCTGAGATATAATTTCCCTTTTGACAGGATGTAAGTGAATATGAAGGTAGTGATACCTAGGGGATATAAGGTGCATAGTTAAGTATCACATGCTATTTATCTTCTCACGGTGATGGTGACGGTGTCTACACCATTGAGGTGGGCTGACCCTGGATAATTATAACACAATCTTTTCTCTCCCCCTCTTTGGACTGATCTCTTTAGATTGTTTAACTTGGACCTATTTTTATATCAACATTTTCTTGAAATTCTTTTCTGGAATGATTGTGTTTGTGGCAATGATATATGGTTTGCAGTCACATATGAATGTCCATGCTGAGGTCTATAATGAACTAGTACTTAGTACATGTAACTTTACTTCTGAGTACAATGGTGGTGACATTTTGTTATATATTTTTAGGTCCCCATGGAAATGAAAGGTCACATCTGGATAGGCCCTGAGGAACCCACCGAAACGGTCCTGACTAACCCACAGAAACGCGCGTCGACCGAGACCGTAGTCTCATGTTTCACACTGAGACTGGATTATAGGCAGAAATTCCTTTCTGTCCCATAAAACTCAACTGTGTACAGATATTGCATGAGTGAGATTGGATGATATGAATGCTTGATGTGTGACTGTGTATATTGAATGGTATCCAGGGGGGTTTTGTTGTATATACTTGTTTTGTAATTGTTCGGAGTAGATTTTTGTATTAACTTTGTAGAAATGCATTCATGACTATGAATTGTTTACCATGTATGTGTTTTTTAGAAATTATATGAATTATTGAGAAAAGAAAGAAAAATTGTCTCTTGATAAACGTGAAATAATGAGAAAACAAAAATAGAAAGATAAGTGTATTGAGAAAATAAAAGATACAATGAGATGACTTTTGTCTTCACTGTTGTACCTCAACATTTGATTTATGAAGAATATGAAAAATGTCGTCGGGTAAAGTATGATGGTCATCGGGGGAAACTTTATAGTGTTGTGCTTATTTACTCCCCTCTTTTCCCTGACCTAGAAGAATTTCTGAGGGGGTCCCTTTATTCCTGCTATTGATTTACTCAGACAACATTTTTCCCTATCTAGCAGTCCCAGAAGGATCAGTCCCAAGAGTTCTGCGAATTCTTGAGTTGTACGGTGACTTCGCTGGGATTTGTATTATTTGGAGTAAATGTGTGGCCTACCCGTTGACTGACTGGGAGCCCCCATGCAACTGGGTTTACATCATAATGTGGAGACGAGTGGTTTCCAATAGTTGGGAATATATAGATAACCATTGGAATATACCTGGATGAAAAACTGGATGGGTATAGGAGAGATGTAGAATACTGGCAGAAGCTGCCTCTGTCCATATTCTGTACAGAATGATATACCTGCACAAATTCTTCTAGAAACTCCGGAACCCCCATTTGAAATACCCGACCATTTTTTCAGGTGCATAGAGGCCACAACGTGGCAACTACTGGGGAAGGACAGGTGACCAGAATTGCACTGGCATCCTAAAACAGAAAACCATACAACAGAGGGCCAGCCTTTCCCAACCTGACAATTGATTATTGGGCAGCCCAACTGTTGGTGGTGAATGACTAGGTATTCGCAACACAGCAGAAACCTTCCCTACTGGTGGACAGGAGAGCAATGGACCCTAGGGGCTACCTGTGCCATCTATGCGGGACAGGCAGGACTACCTATGTGCTGACCCTGACGACCATGAAAGTTAAGATTTGATGAAAGACCATGACCCTGCTAAGGTTGAAGGGGAAAGTGATGCTAGAGGCACCTCTGTGGGTTTCAGGGATGTTGAAAGATCTTATAGGCATCTCAAAGTTGGGAGATGTCTGGCTGGAAGGGCATATGATCCCCTTTGTGGAGCTCAGGCAACAATTCGAACTAACAGGGGGGAAGTTCCTTTGTTACCTACAAGTGCAAAACATACTCCAGGCATATGAGACCCTATTAAGGAATTGGAATTTAGGCTATTAGGACCCCGTTACAAAAGCATGCAATCTCCAACTCTTCTGGCCAATAACCTACACCACCTTGACACACTTAGAAGTAAATGGGAATGAGATCTAGGCATCTTGGAAGATGATGCTTGAGGAAAAGCATGTTGCTATCCCAGGGAAGTGGCCATGTGGGCAGGGATACAGCGAATTGAGGTTCCGTGAATTCTGAACCTGGGTCATAAAGGTTGTCCCTTACTTTTGTGCTGAGTCATGTAACCCTAAAACATATAAAAGGCCTCTGTCCTCTGTATTCCTCAGACTACCTCATTCAGTTGCTACGGCTTCTGTGTGACGTGGCCTCACTTATTAAATTTAATAAACATGTCTTTTCATATTTTCAGCTTCTGTGCAAAGTTCTTTTTTATTAGTAAGTATTCCCTGAGAATGAAGATTTTCATTTCTTCAAATGGCACAGCCAACGCGGGGCTCATCAGAGAAGTGGCTTTCTGTGGGAGTGATCTTGTCAGGAGACTGAAATCTACTGAGGAGGACAGAACAGGATTCTACTAAGAAGGTACTCTGTGCACAGGGATTCTGGAGATTCTTTGATTCTGCAGCCCAGTATATTTCTGATCTTTCTGATTTTGATCCTCCACATGATGTCACTCCTGACTGAGAACCTTTTTGGCGTGAGTATTCTAAAAAGACCGTTAGGTCAAGTAGAACTTGACAGTTAGAATTTGGATAACCTTTTGATTAGTAAAAGTAAGAGTTAAGTATATGTGGGTCGCTCCCAGTCCTTTGGTTCTTTGGGTCTTTGATTTGGTTATCGCAATTACCAAAGCCGAGGGGTTGGTTTCTTGGTTTTTGATTTGGTCATTGCAATTACCATAGCCGAGGGTCTCGTATATTTGCGAGTGTATTGGTAGAGATAACCCCTTGAAGTTTGAAGCTAGATTAGTGAGCTATAAGATGCCTGATCTTAGCAAATTTGGAAATGTAGCTTTGGAACTTTGGAATTTGTGTTGGCCAACTTTTGATTTGTATAGGTTTGGATATGGGAATTGCAATTTGTGTAGGCAGGTAATGAGGAGATATTTCTCCATTTGGTTTAGTTGAACGGTGCACGTACGAAAAGTACCTTAAGCACCACTTTGATTATAATACTTGCGTTTTCCGCAGTATTTTTGGCATGCCTGTTTGTAAGCTCAAATGGAAAAATGTGTTGCGTTTTTGGAAGGTACCATAGTGTGATGTGAAGTAAATTAGCCGCCCCCCCCTAAAGGGAATATCTAAATAGGTTTAGATTTACAAACATATTTCTTCCTTGGTGATTTTGTATCCCCAGGGAATTAAAATATGACATAATACAAAACAAGGATCCTTTGTTCTGCACAGTTTTATGAACATAGATATGCAGAACGATTTTGTGTGGTGTTCTGCTAGCCAAAGCTAGTGAATTGAGTGTATTTTCGCTTCTCGGACATACATCAGTCTGTTGGGCTGTTTTTGTAGTCTTTTGAAACACAATTGAGAAGCGTTTCTTGTAAATATGACTTACAACTAGTATTTACAAATGGTTTGGTTTAAGTACAGTCTGTGGGCTGTCCTTGGTTTCTGTCCTGAATATTGATTTGTGGGTTAAATGTGTGTTTAAAATGTCTATGTGGGTTTCCCATTAGTGCAACTTCTGTAAGTACATAGCGATGGCGCTATTCACGAGATGCATGGCTAAAAGCACGCTGTATTGTGTGTCCTGAGTGTTTTGACCCCTTTCTGTTTATGTCTGAAATGAGCTCAATGTCTGTTCGTGGTTTTTCTTGATGTTTTCAGTCTATTAAGCAACATTTTGTAAGCATATTCTTGGGTCTGTTGCTAAATAAAATTGTCCTTTTTAGAAAGAAAAGATAGCGCAAACATTTTGTCATGTTATAAGTTAGGCTTCTGTGCTTAGGCTTATAAATGAATGCGTCTAAAATGATAGGCAAGGGATGCAGCTCGCTTTTATATGTGGAATTATCAAAAATAATTGGGTTTATTAAAAAAAAAATTAAATTATGAAAAATAATTATTAAAAATAAGTGCTACAAAATTCGTTTTTTACTATTCATGAAGCTTAATGCTCATACTATGACATCCTAGCATTAAAATTTAATTTAAGTTGTGCTATACCGCATAATGAGAACATTAGCATATAGAATTTCACTTAGCGCAGGCATAAAAAACTCATTTTTCTAAAGATTTACATGGGATATGTCTGATTAAAAATCTCTGTAATTTGTAAAGAACATTCTGAGGATGATTAATATGTAACATAATTATAGGATATTTATTTTTAAGTGCCCCTAATATCAAAGTCGAATTTGGGTATTTTTGCCATTTAAAATAGCTTTAAAGTGCTTTAGGATTAAGTAAATGCATACATTTAGGTATAATACAAATTTGCAGGTTGTCCCCATTTGGGTTTACTTTTAAATGGCCTAGTGAGATCCAATTAATGTTGCTGAAATGAGTACCATTGCAACAAGCATTTGTTCTAAAAACTGGTATGTGTGTTATTAGTTTTTGTGAATCATTCAAAGTAAATGTAGTAGGCCTTTTGCCTTTGTCAGCCTCAGAATGAGCAGAGAGGGGGGGCTAGAAGAAGCTGTGATCTAGGAGAACAGGCTGCTCAAGTTACGCTAAGATGCTATCTTTAGTTTTCCTGTAAACAATGGAAGGAGGCTGTCATGTTGACATTTGTGACCTTTTAAATTAGGACTTGTCTCTGTGAAATGCAGAATGACCTTGCTAAACAGGCCTCTAAAAGGAAGGGTTTCTGGTTTCTCCACAAAAGTAAAGAACTTAATTCCAAAGGGAAAAATATGAAAAAGGTTTCTTTGAAAGTCCCAACACATGCTAAATGCTCTGCAGAAATGATACATTTGTATTTCTGCTCTAAAAAATGATGTCTGCTAGTTGCTTTTATTTGACAGAAAATGAGGCATTGCATTAAGTTTTAGACAGAAAATAAGAGGAAGCTCTTTATTCAAATGTTGAAGGCTACATGCCCAAGTGAGAACGAATTGTGGGGCAAGGCTAACATGGAGTGTCAGTGAAAGAATTGTACTTTTGGAAAGTTAAAAGGGCTTCGTGTTGCAAGGTGACCGACAAGATGGTAACAGTTAAGTAATGGACATTTATTTTTGCATCTGTTAATGTGTATTATGTTTTGTTGTCTGATTAAAAGTTATAATTGATGTCTGTTTGTTAAGAGAAATGTCTCTCTTTTGTGTGTTGTGTATTTGTTTTTTGCTTGCTTCTGCTCACAGATCATCCATGGATTGCTCTGGGGGATTTTAACAAGACACGTGAGTTTGGTTGGTTGAAATGAGATGTGTTTTTTTTTGCGTAACTCCTTTGGAAAGAAATGTCCATGCATTTTTCATATTTGTGTATTTGGTTCTATCATGAATTGTTCTTGCTGGTTCTGTGTGTCTGAAAGTTGTATTTGACAGCAGATATCCACTAATTGGTGATCTACTGTCAAAAAGGAGGGTAAGGATTTTAAACCTGACACGGTATTATGCGTCACCACTCATTTATATATGCTATTGTTTTACAGCGAGTATATCTGATGGCTTGACATGTCCGTTTTGTGCGTTTTTTTTGCATGTTTTATGTTTTATCTTGCTGCTTATGATACTATTACAAGTTTACCTGTGTTGTGAAGGGATATACATGTCGATGTGTATCCTGCAAACAGTTGGGTAGATTTGCTTTGACACTAAATTTCACAGAAAGACAGACAACACTTCATTAGTGTATGTCAAATTTGGCTTTAATGGTATTTGAAGGAAAATAAAAAAGATATACAGGAAACAAGGTTTCACCTACAGTCACATTACTGCCCCCTTTCCTGTAAGGAACAGGCAGCCCTAAAATTATGTATCCTGGTTGGACGTAAGGATAAATTATAGATTTGTGACTCTTGTACATGGTGACCTAATTTCTATATTACATTAGTCAGTTTTATTCTGCTTCCTAAGTAGTATATGGCTTCGTACCATAAAGGAAACCAGGTTTCATTTTTCCCTGAAGAAGAAACTGGAACATTAGCTGAGATTACCGTATATGGTGTAGCGGCCAGCGGTAGAGTTAAATTTGTAAACTATTGTGATTTTTTTGTGTATCACCCATACTCTTGGTATTGTGTCACATGCCTGACTATCACCCAACCGCATCGTGCCTAGTTATTGGGGATTTTAGCTGTGTCCTAGTCCCATTTCTCTTTTCCGTATTCCTTTCACCAGTCAGCTTTTATTATTATTAGTGTATTGTTCAGGTTCACACTTTCAGATTGCAGTAATGTACCATGGACCCCCATCTTATGTATAATTCCCTTTTGCATAATCAGACTGTTTTCCCTGATAATCTGCATTATGCGATTTTTCTTTTGAGATGTTCTAGATGAGGAATTTAGGAACACCTATATGTAATCATTGAAATAAAATGTGTGTGCTCCATTAGACATGCCACTATGTGTGAGGACATCCATTCAGATAGAATTCCCATGTCGCTATCTACCCTTAGATGGTGAAGGATATGATCTCACACGGAAACCCAATTGAAGAGCCTAGAGGCACTGTTTTGCCTACTGCCTTTGTTTTTGTATTGCCTTTGAGAATGACAGTGCATTTCAACGCAGAATTGTCCCATGGCATATGGCCACTGCTTTGAAGATTGCAGGCCACCTGTTTTCAGTCCTTTTGTTATACAATGAACTGTTTAAAGCATCGTACTTGCTCCATCAGACGGCATTGGACATCACAGAACCAGAATTTCAGTGCAAAAGAGCACCTGTCATGTACTGGTAACCTCTGACAGTGTGCAGTCCCTTGAGCCCCTTGGCCTGAGTTTTTGCCACACACCCCCCCTTTTCCTTTGCTTCAACGGAAGTGCAGTGCACCGGAGGATCCAAATTTGGCAAAAGGCACTCCATTCTGGTGCCCATGAAAGAGCAGCCTGAGCGTCCTCTGACACTGAATGATGAGTGTTGGAGTCTGAGAATGGTCCCGGGTCTGCACGAGATGATTTGTGCCCATGATCAATGAAGATCATGCTATCTGTAGTGTCTGCCGCAGAGGAGAGATACTGGTGCACTGCATTGAGACATTGAGACTTTTAAGTGAGCATTGAGTGTTTGCCAGGAGGGCACTCCAACGGATACTGAGAAGCACCATTTACATGAAAGGCTTGAATGAAGAGGCCCATGCGGAAGAAAACAACAAAAGAAGATTTGATGGACAATAGAAGCCTGCCAGAGAGGCTTTTTGAACGGACTCTGGGCATAGTTGGTTTCACAAGTGGTTTCCGTGCGATTGCATATAATAGGTGTTAGGAGACTAATTTTTGCGGCTTGGCTGGCATTGTTTTAAAGTAGTATTCTGTTTAGTAAAAGCAGAATGAAGTCCATTCTCTGTGGAAGAGTATCCCTTTTCATCTGAGAGCATTAATAAGGACCACCACTGTTTCACCTGAAATTACTGAAATGCATAGGAGCCATAAAAATGTTATTAGATAATTCTAGGATTTGATTTCTGCTTAGGGTTGTGAAAAATTATAATTTCGTTTGTAATAGTGGTCACTTTCTCCTGTTATCTATATGTTCTTAACAACGTGTTTTCTAGTGTTTTTAAACATGACATTGTCTTTTATGAGTGGGATTGTTTTTTGCTACCCAATTGAGATCTGTACCCACCTCCCAACCTATGTCTCTTCCTACTACTACTTCTTTGCATTCTTTCCATACTTTACCTGAACATGAACTGGTTAGGAGGTCAGAGTTTACTAATAATTCATTTTGTACAGTTTCTACATCAACACCAGTTAGTAGTGAACATCACTAATTGTTGGGTGTGGTCTTATGCCACATACTACAGACAGAGGTATTCCCTAATTGGTCCTGCTATATGTGGCCTTTGTGCTACTTCGTGTTCGAGGAGACCTGTCCAGAGAGAGTTACTAAGTACTAGGATTATGCTCCAGCAACATCTTGATGATCTGATGAATATAGACCTGGATTCAGATTGGCGTGAGTTTAGGTTATTGCCTATGTAAGGGCACGAGGACGGTCTGAGGTTCTGAACCTGGGTCATAAAGTTCGTGGTTCTGTTACGATTTTGGTAACAGCGAACCGTAAACAGTGAGCTCAGCAAGTATGAGTGTTTTCATCATGTTACACCGATGGATTCACTGTGTATTTGAAGATTTCGTTCTGAATCCCTGGGTTCCATTTTGTGCATGGCAGCCATTTTGTAGTTGCCCTCACATAGGCTGATGACTTTAGCTGACTCTTAGATGACCTGAGTGAACTGACCCTGTTGCCTGAAGCTGACTTTGCCAAACCAGTTTTTGCCCTTTAGCTGATCAAGATAGAGATCAAAGAGCAGGACATTGCTGAGTTTATGGTACATGCACACACCCTTCTATCTTGCTTCTCATCTGTTTCTGTTCCTTCTTTTATGGTCTGTTTATTATATGGGTTGTGGTCCTTTTATTATGGGTTTGTCCGGATTGTGTAAGAAGGAATGTTTTTTTTTTTTGCATGCTTGCAAAAGCTAGGACTGCCCCTTACTTTTGTGCTGAGTCATGTAACCCTAAAACATATAAAAGGCCTCTGTCCTCTGTATTCCTCAGACTACCTCATTCAGTTGCTACGGCTTCTGTGTGACGTGGCCTCACTTATTAAATTTAATAAACATGTCTTTTCATATTTTCAGCTTCTGTGCAAAGTTCTTTTTTATTAGTAAGTATTCCCTGAGAATGAAGATTTTCATTTCTTCAAATGGCGCAGCCAACGCAGGGCTCATCAGAGAAGTGGCTTTCTGTGGGAGTGATCTTGTCAGGAGACTGAAATCTACTGAGGAGGACAGAACAGGATTCTACTAAGAAGGTACTCTGTGCACAGGGATTCTGGAGATTCTTTGATTCTGCAGCCCAGTATATTTCTGATCTTTCTGATTTTGATCCTCCACATGATGTCACTCCTGACTGAGAACCTTTTTGGCGTGAGTATTCTAAAAAGACCGTTAGGTCATGTAGAACTTGACAGTTAGAATTTGAGTCATGTAACCCTTAAACATATAAAAGGCCTCTGTCCTCTGTATTCCTCAGACTACCTCATTCAGTTGCTACGGCTTCTGTGTGACATGGCCTCACTTATTAAATTTAATAAAGATGTCTTTTCATATTTTCAGCTTCTGTGCAAAGTTCTTTTTTATTAGTAAGTATTCCCTGAGAATGAAGATTTTCATTTCTTCAGAATACAGTTAAACATTCTTCATAGGGCATACTTCATGAGGGCATGCCTGTTTGTGAATTGCAATGGAAAGACTGGGGCGATCGAGGCTTATGGGGTGTCAGCAGAGGGGGACTTTGATGCGTACACTGTGGAGTTGCCCTGCGGTGCTGGACTGGGAAAAATAAGCAGCAAGATATCCCAATGTATTGGCTGGTAGCTAGACTGATGCCTGGCCTTGTAATGCTGAAGATTTCGGTCGGGCTCATCCTGGACAGGTATTCATTGATAGTGGCATAGAGAGACATAATTAGAAACTTGAAGGCGGACACACAATTGTGATCCAGCGGGTCCGTATATGTTTGTAGAGGGCTGCTTAGAAGGTAAGCGATTGTTCCTCAGGGCGATATACACACCTAATGTGTACCAGGCTCCCTTCCTTCACTTTCTCCCTGCGACCCTGGCCCACTAGAACGATATCGCCTGGGTATTGGGAAGGGTTTTTGATAGTTTCCTAGACATTGTTTTGGATCACTCCTTCCCGCCACTCCCTCACACTGTTGCTACCGCCAACGCGCATACACTTAGCACATGGTTAATCCACTGGGGCTGGTAGACAAGTGGTGCCACTGAATCTCCAATACCGGAGTGTACTCTAACAACTCTCATGCACACAGCCTTCACGTCTGTATTGATCGGTTTCTTTGCACTCCTGACATCACTCCACTAGTTACACGCATGGGCTACTGTCATTACTCACATGCACACAGTCATGTCCGTATTAATTGGTTTCATGCACACCTGACATCACTCCACATGTTACGTGCATGGGCTACTTTGGCCGCACACACTCTGAGCACAACCCACTCCAACTATAAATCTTTTGGGAACACGCCTCTCCCCCATACTCCTCTGGTGACTCCAACCATCCACTCAGGAGGACCCTCCATTATGAGCCTCCATTGCTGATAGTATTACAGAGTATTTTGTAGTAAACACAGGCTCTGCCTCCTCTCCCTTAGTAGAGTGGGATGCCTTTAAGGTAACCATTTGGGGACACTGTATGGGCAAAACACTCAACATGCGCTGTCATCTCACTGCCGACATCTCTGACTTGGAGGGTAGACTTTTAGACCTTTTCGGAACTGACTCGGGAGTTCAGCACCTATCAGGAACACTTACACCAGTCTCAAAAGGAACATTTTGCCCTATTGGAAAGGCTGCACTGTCTTAACTATGTGGAACACACTAAACATGCACACGCTGATGCAGAGCAACCATGTACACTGCTGGTGTGGTTAATACGACAGGAGGTAGACTGGCGTCCTATTCTGTCCATCCACTCTGATTGAGAACAATTACTCCACATGCAGAGGGAAATACACTCTGCCTGTACTCGCGACTACACACTGTATTAGGCCTCAGTCTCTACAACACACATCAATGCAGTGAGCTAATTTTCTGACCGGAGTGACCATACCCCGGATCTCTACAGAAGCCAGGGACGTACTTAACAGAGAGATCTCCAACTTTGAGGTACTGGAGGAGATCCGCTCCCTTGCCGCTACCAAAACACCAGGTCTGGATGGCCCACCGGCTGGATTCTGTAACCTATATGCACCCTTACTGGCGCCCCACCTGAAAACGCTATACAACACTTCACTCACTGCGGAGTCATTACTGACTACCTTGAGGGATGCCCTCCTCATTTCCTTACCCAAGCAAGGTAGGGATGTACTTGATCCTGAATCCTATAGACCTCTCATGTTATTAAAAATGGACTATAAGATCTTAGCTAAAATCCTGGTAGATCGGCTGGCCTCCCTGGTACTGCAACTTGTACACTCAGACCAAAACGGTTTTATGCCAGTCAGGGGCACCTCCTCGAACCTTCAGTGTTTTTTTCATATGTTAAAACATACCCCAATACGCTATCTACACTTGGGATGCTTAGTCTTAGACTTACATGAAGCCTTTGACTCCCTAGAGTTGTCCTTCTTGTTTGAAGTATTTCAGTGGTATGGCCTGCGATCCTCCTTCCTCCACCAGGCCAAATTATTATAAACCGATCCCACAGCTAGAGTCAAAATTGGTTGACATATTTCAGACCCTACTGCGATACAACAGCTTCCCACTGTCTCCCCTGTTTTTTCTCTGGCACTGGATGCATTGCCTCATAACCTGCATTTTCAGGACCAACACGGGGATCCCTGTGGGGGATGACACACACTCGATCTCCCTTTATGCAGATGACATGCTGCTCTACCTTAAATATGCCTGTTCTATGCATCCTACTATTGCAAACTTCCTGTAGAATTTGCCGCTGTATCCAGTGTTTGAGTTAGCTGGACCATGTCTTGTCTTACCCCACCTTCAATAGCAATACTCCAGACCCAATAATATGATGAAGTACATAGCCCTTGTGTGGCAACTGTCTACTTTTTGTTATTTGGGGATACAAATCAACCAGATGCCTGAGGACCTTTTGGGTGGCAATTTGGGCTGTGCTGTTTCTGCACTACAGGCGCAAGTATCATTTTGGCAGATTTTACCGTTGTAGAGTGGCACTGACAAAGATGGTGGTTCTACCTAGACTGTTGTGTTATTTCACGTATCTCTCTCTATTTATACACTGCCCCTTCTTCCGCACACTAGAGGGCATGGTGGGACATATTATTTGGCACAACACAGAGTCGCGTTGCTCAAGCCCTCTACAAGTCACTTGTGGTGTCCCCCAGGGTTCTTCTCTCTCTCCCTTATTGTTTAACCTTTATATTTCTCCTCTAATCTTTGCACTTCAGCAACTGGAGGTCACCGTGTACAATTACGCGGATGACCTCCAGCTTATCTTTAATCTTTCCTCCTCACCCCTTTCTATCTTAAATTTCCAATCTATTATGATTTTTATCAGGGACTGGATGAGCCACAACCATCTCAAACTGAACCCGGACAAAACCGAGTTGGTTCTCACTGGTGGTTCTTCCAGTCCCTGGAATTCTCTTTTCTGGCCTTCTTCCTTTGGTACTTCCCCCACTCCTTCTTCCACAGTTAAAACCCTGGGTGTCAAAATCAATAACCAACTCACTCTACACTCACATATCAGTTCAGTTGTTTCTTCTTGTTTTCTCACTCTTCGAACTATTCGTACTGTCTCCCGTTTCTTTTCCCCCTAAGCACTTAAGCTGATCATGTCCGCACTGGTGATCTCGCGGCTGGACTATGCCAATGCCATTTACAACGGCATCCCTGCATACAGCCTGCGGAAGCTCCAGATGATCCAGAACCAAGCGGCCCGGTTGGTGTATGGTCTCCCCCGCTTTCACCACTCCACACCCCTCCTAAAGGAGCTTCATTGGCTCCCTGTCAAGGAACGCTCCCTTTTTAAAACCGGCTGTATGGTTTTTCAGGCTCGCCAGGGCACTGCCCCCGCTTTTATTTCCTCTCTGATCCAAGACTATGTCCCGACCAGAGAGCTTCGCTCCTCCTCTAAATCCCTTCTGCAAATTCCATGTTTTAAGCGTAAAAAGTGGGGTGGAGCCAACTTCTCAACTCTGGCTCCCACCTTCTGGAACTCCCTCCCTGATCACCTACGCTTGGCCACACAATATTTATCTTTCCGCAGAGATTTTAAAACGTTCCTATTTCGACAGGCTTTTCCCTTGTAAACCTGCCCATTTTCCTTTGCGTTTGGTTACCCCACCCTCTGTTGCTAGACCTTCTACTATAGCGCCAAGAAACCGTTTGGTGAACGCTGCGCTTTACAAATGTTTTAAATTCAAATTCAAGCTTTGACTCCCTACGGACAACGGAGGGCTCAATATCCCCAACTTCGAACAATATTACCTGGCCTCCTAACTCCAGTAGATGTTGCATTAGTTTACAAGTGACAACGTGGCAGACACTGCAACACTCCTGCCTCCTTGGGATTTGGAGAGAATACTTGCTTTGTTCCACCCACTTGCCAGGGCACCTCCACTAGACTTCCTCCTCCTCCAAACTGCTTACAGATGTTATTGCAAGGCCCTGTTTAGTATCCTGTCGACCAGACCGTATGCCCCCACCCTACCACTACTTGAAATGCCACGTGGGCGCATATCCACTTCCCACAAGGGAAATAACACAATGGCATGCAGCTGGCTTACACACCCTGAGCAAATTATATTGAGATGGGACATTCCTCTCTATAGAAGTCCTACTGGCTGGCTCTGAATTACCACCTGGACAATTTCTCCCACATACTTCCTTTCTTGGGATACTAAACCAATCCTAGGGAGAGATACAGCAGGAACCCCGCAACATCTCATCATCCGATACTTACATGTTCTTGTTCTGGGCACGGGTACACCCCAAACCCGTTTTTTGTCTGCCGCCTGCGCACACACACACCAATGCCAATTGACATGCTAAGGCGATATTTCGACACAGATCTTGGATGCACATGAACCGACAGTGAATGGTGATTTACTCTGGCCTATCCCAAGGGAGTGTCCTTAAACAGACATTTCAAATTAATTTAATCTTACACCTTACACCGTGCCTACCTCACCCCCCACAAACTTAATCGTTATTTTAACCAAAATGATGCTGTATGCCCCCGCTGTTTGATGCATGATGTGGAACTGGTGCATATCCTCTGATCCTGCCTGCCACTCACGAGGTACTGGAACAATGTAATTTCTCACTTGACACGATGCACGTGAGCTGTTATGACCTACACCTAGGAGGTGTGCCTGGGGCTTTACTGCTGTGTTAAAAAATATAGGGCAGCAATTCAGTTTGTGGACCTTGCCCTTCTGCTGGCAAAGAGACTGATCACCAATATGAGGAAGGCAGCCAATCCCCCAGCGCCCTCCACGTGGGTTCTCTCAATGCTGGCGTGGGCTCAGGCACACTACTACACAGGGAAGAGGTGAAAGGACTCTGTACATACCTAATCTAAGATACCCCACTTTACGACTCCTGTGACGGGCACTCTCCACCCCACCACCCTGCCGTAAAATGTATTTTCTATGACACCTGGGTATTGCCCATCACCTGACGATATCATGAGTGGCCCCAGTGGCACACTTCCGAGTTACAACCTCTATGCTATTTTTTATGCTGTAATTACGAGCAAGTGTTGTTCTTATTTGGGTTTATTACTTGATATGTTTATTGTTTTCTCATATATTCTAATCTTTCTTTAAATTGGTTTCATTATAAACATTGATCACAATTTCATAACTTTGATACTTTTACCTTTCAACAGGCCGACCTATACAAACTTTGAATTACCTTTTGGTATCTCAATTGTTGCTATTTTTTTATAGCTCCAACCAGAGGCCTGCTTATGAACGGCTGACCTGTGTTATTAGTGTAACCACATATTGCTGTTTTATCTGTATCTGCTTTTTTGTGGACACATCCTATCCTACAATTTTTGATGTACAATAACAGATGTCCAGTTTTTCAATTGTACTTGTAAACAAATGTGAAAACTGCCAATAAAAACCATTAAAAAAACATCAGATACTGGGGGGCAGCCATGATCATGAAGGTGGTGGACTCGATGGCAAACCTCAACTGGTGCATGAGGGCAGAAAAGCTGATTTATCAGGCGTGTGATTGCCCACAAAAATTTGAGAATGTGTGGGACACCTGGGGGGACATGGTAGAGGCATGGAATGAGGCTGGCCCCATCTGCGATATGATGGTGTTATTGTATCCTGGTGGAACACAGTGCAGAGATGTCAAAGGAAAGCCAGCTGGGTGGAATAGTAATGGTTTTGAAGCAACCAAGATAGGAGGGATGGGAAGGAACTTGGTAACTTCTGGCTTGTTTTCTCTGCTACTTAACAAACAGATGTTTTTAAAAAAAAGACTGCACTTTCAAGAACTGCACTTGAAAATCATTTAAATTCAGCTTTATGTTCTAAAACCTGACTGACGAAATTTCCAATCCAAGCAAAAGCTGGAAGAGGGTGTCTGCAGACATGGAAAACAGATCCACTCCAATGTGCCACCAGATCTGATAAAAACCAGATAGAAAAGTCAAGATGACGACAGATACAAACTGGATGCCCTCTGGCAAAGAGAACCCCGTTCCTTACAGTATTATATTGTATTGTATTGCAGCGAGCTTACTACCTCTATGTAGAGAACTGAAGAACTTGCTATATGGGGTGCATGCTACACCGCATAAGGCTGTGGTTGGAAGTGCGTTGTCTTTGTTTTGATTCTGTGTAGGAAGTGTTTCCATGTTGTGCATGATGACTGCCGAGGTGCAATTATCGTAATACGGGACTCAACTCTTAGCAGTGAGATGGATGAAGAAGGGTGAAAGACAGGTACACAGTTTATGGTTTTCAGTAGGCTGGCAGCTTTGAGTAGCTCTGAAGAACCAGTTAGGGTATTTCTTATAAACACAGTTCACTTAGCTGGTTACTGCACTGGGTTGTCTATTCTGAGATATTTTGTTTAAACTTTAAGGTCATGAGTAGACATAAAGAGGCCAACCGCCTGACAGGCACTGTGAGAAATTCGCACTGTCTTCAGCCTCAGCTCCAGAGTTCTCAATCGCATCCCGTCATAAACGCCTGGCACATGGCATGAAAAAATACAGAAACACAAGATGATGGAAATAGCAAGCACTCTATGGAATGAAAGATTAAGTAAAACATGAGAAATAGAAACAGGAACTGAGTCGCTTAATGGTTATAACAATAATTTTTCAGAAATCAGTCCGTATTTTTGGCATTAATTTTATGACCCACAGGGGCTCATTTCAATGTCTGTTTTAATGCTATATGACAGAGCCATATCCCCAGAATTACACAACCACAAACATCTAGCATGCCACAATGTCTAAGTGTCTTTAAAATCAATATATGTCCAGATTGGGAATAAAACATCCTAAAACCATTGCACCGATCAATTTGAATACTCCACAATTCAGGACACTATATGCACACATTTCTCCCTTTGTGCCTGACTCTCTCAAAAGGTGAGGATATTTGGATCAACTTCAACAAGGAGCAAAAGCACTGCATGACTTTTGGATCAACTTTGCTGAGGAACAAATACAACAGCTCCACTTCTAAAGGGGTCAGCAGCCTGCCTCCACAGCCTGGGGTATCACAGTGGGATGGTCTGCATGACCAGTGTCTCAGCATAATATACGTAATAGAAGTTTAGCATTAACACTTACCATTACTGTGGACAAGATGCCAGATCTCACGTACCATGCTCGCAACCAGCCCTACCCTGTGACGAACAGGAAAGGGTGGGATCTATAACTATGAATGACTCGAGCAGTGCCATTGGCCTACTATGGATATCATCAGAAACTTTTTGGGAAAAAGGGGGTGGTGATGGACAGAGTTTCTGAATGATGCAGAATACTCTTACCAAGTCAAGAGATCATGGTTTTAATCCATCACCTGTTTTTTAGCTCATTGCACCATCCCAGCTCAGAACCTGGCTATATGCAAATTAGTCTGTTCCTGTCCCAGTGCATGATGGGAACAGGGCAAACCAAACTACCAAGCCAATTCTTATACTGGGAAGGAGACAAGCAAGGAAATATGCATGAACAAACAGCTAGAAAGCCTAATTTTTTAGCCTTTTGACCTCAAACTGTTAGTTTTGATCGTTTCTGGTTTAAGCATCAGGGGTGATTTTATGAGAATGATTGTCTAATTTTATAATGCCATAACATCGTTTTGAATAGTACATATGCACGAGATAGATTTTAGATTTGAATGTGGGTCCGTTCAGACTAAATCTAATGGAAAAATCTGTTGTGTGAAATTTCAGACACCCCTGACGAAGAGCAAGTAATTGCTCGAAATGCATTGGGTCACGAATAAAAGAATGCTGCTGACAACTACTTTTTGTGTATGGATCGTATTTACAAGGAGGCCTGGATGGGCACATGTTGATACGTAAAGTTTCAAAAGCAATTTGGTGATGATGTAGAACAGACTGAATCACAGAAGAAAATATGACAAAGTAAAGGATAAAATATGGATAAACATGAATGAGACAAACGGACAAATATATGATGGATCTAGCATCCGAAATAAATGCAGTGCACCAGGGTGTGGAGTGTGAATGTTGCTCTCCCCACTTATGGAATTTTTCAAATTGCGCGATGGTAAGGCGAAACCCAGGTTGCACGCAAAAGGTCAAATATGTTAAAGAAATTTTGATTGGATTAATTAGGTATATATGGTGTGCACACCACCACATTCATTATGAACACTAACTGCCACATTGGTGTTGCACCTAAAGATGAAATGTTTGGAGAAAAGGCATCACCGTCTGAAAGGCGCCACATTATTAGAACAGCGAGTTCTCGGCAGTGAGTATGGAGGCATTCTGAAAGGACATGGACACTTGTGCAATGTAAACACATTTGAATAACATGAGGGTTTGATGTTTATGATGCATTATGGTAGCGTGAGTTCACAAAGGCACACCCACGGTTAACCTTTCACCCTGACTGTTTGTGCAGGAAAGGGAGGGGTCAAATTAGTTTATAAGTTGGGCGGGAAGAAGGAGAGAGTAATTAGGAGTTCATGATGAACCGGGACTTGTGATTAGGAGAATGTAAAAGCAGGTACGCATTGCGCGCGATTGGTATTAGTGAGGTTCAGTAGTAAATTGTGTGATCAGAGCTTAAGCATTTAAACTGATAAAGCCACAGGCATGCGTAAATAATAAATATAGCAATTGTGTGAATGTTACTAATAAATAGCGCAAGAACCATGTGCGATAAGAGACCGGGTGTTCACAAAAATATGCATGAACAAATAGCTAGAAAGCCTAATTTTTTAGCCTTTTGACCTCAAAATGTTAGTTTTGATCGTTTCTGGTGTAAGCATCAGGGGTGATTTTATGAGAATGATTGTCTAATTTTATAATGCCATAACATCGTTTTGAATAGTACATATGCACAAGATAGATTTTAGATTTGAATGTGGGTCCGTTCAGACTAAATCTAATGGAAATATTTGTTGTGTGAAATTTCAGATACCCCTGACGGAGAGCAAGTAATTGCTCGAAATGCATTGGGTCACGAATAAAAGAATACTGCTGACAACTACTTTTTGTGTATGGATCGTATTTACAAGGAGGCCTGGATGGGCACATGTTGATACGTAAAGTTTCAAAAGCAATTTGGTGATGATGTGGAACAGACGGAATCACAGAAGATAATATGACAAAGTAAAGGATAAAATATGGATAAACATGAATGAGACAAACGGACAAATATATGATGGATCTAGCATCCGAAATAAATGCAGTGCACCAGGGTGTGGAGTGTGAATGTTGCTCTCCCCACTTATGGAATTTTTCAAATTGCACGATGGCAAGGTGAAACCCAGGTTGCACGCAAAAGGTCAAATATGTTAAAGAAATTTCGATTGGATTAATTAGGTATATATGGTGTGCACACCACCACATTCATAATGAAGTACAAAGGGGCAGATCACGTAAAGATGTAACCTTCCCATCTCATTAAAATAAGGGGGATTGAAATAAGCGTGTAACATATTGCAAAGAATTGTAAACGCATGGAACAGTAGACCTCCATGCCAGTATTCGGTTTTGCAGCGTGGCAGCATTGAAACCATAGGGCCACAGTGTCAGAACATTACATATGCTGGGATGGAGGTCTAATGTTCCATGTAGGCCTCCGGTTAGCAGATGCAAGCCGAATCCTGCCCAATTAACTTTAATAGGTGGGTGGATTTTGACCTTTAGCCATCAGTCCTTTTGAACATAGAGAAATTTGAGAATTTCTCACACGGCAAAGGGGAGGCTATTGTAGTGAAATGCAAAATACTCCACTATGACCTGCCTCTCTTGTGCAGCAGACCCTGAGCCTGATATTGTTTCTCACACAAAATAAATTGGGGCGATCTATCGCTGCAAAAAATGCATCTTAACAGAGCATGCCGTTTAAAATTTGTGTAAATGGTGCAGCGTAAAAAAAATTACGCATCTGTGTTGAATATATATTTTTTAAATAATCTCTGATATTTTGTTCGTAGATGTCATAGAGAAAAAAAAAGTACATCCTCAATGCTTTAAATCCTTTTCTTCCAAAAAATACGTACCTGGAAAAGAAAGGTATGTAGATGATGTTTTTATGATATGGTCTGGCAAGGAACAAGAGTTGATATTTTTCTGTGAACCACTTAATTCATCTCAACCTGACCTTAGTTTCACTTAACATCACAGTAACACCAGTGTTGATTATTTAGATGTGACAGTCAAAGAAGCAGAAAATGGGGCAGATTTACAAGCTATTTGGCTGTGCCGCACTGGGGGCAGATTTACAAGCCCCTTGCGTCATCTTTACAACACCTTTGCGTCACTTCTGTGACGCAGCAGCATTGTAAAGAATGCGCACTATGCAACAGATTTACAACGTGATGCAGCTAGTGAGATACATCATGTTATAAAGCCCTGCGCTACATTATACCTGTGTCAGGTATAATGTATGCAGGGTGGGCATTCTGTCGTAAGGAAGCCCCATAAAAAAGAACGCAGTGAAATCTGCAAGATTTCACGGAGTCGCTTTTACGTCCATGCTGTGTCAAAACCTTACGCCTGCTTGAAGCAGGTGTAAGGAGTGGCGCAGCGTGTTAAGTATAGGGTGCCCCTGAGCATTGCAGGAGTTGAGTCGCGCGTGCGACATGACTCCAGCAATGCGCTGCCCTTACGCCAGAAGATGCGACACGCATCTGACTATCCTTGAGCCACGGTGCGTCGCATTGTAAATGCGATGCATCCGTGGTGGCGCAAGGGTATTCCTGCTTGTCGCATCTTTACTGGTGCATCCCTGATAATATGCAGGGATGCACCAGTCCTTGTAAATGTGCCCCTGAGGCACTTTCAAAGCACAGGTATGCAACATATTTACAACAATATGTCTCATCTCTGTGCTTCCCCCCGTGCTAGCGCACAAACTGCTGAATTGTGCAGACGCAGACACCCTTGTACCAGAGTGCAAGGATGCCAGCGTCGTGGGGAGATTGTTTTTGTTTAGGAAGGGTTCCCTTCCTGCACAAAAACAATCTGAAATGACGTTTTTTAACTTTTATGTGTGCTGCATTAGCACACATAGGGGCAGATTTACAAGGACTGGCGCATCCCTGCATATTAGCAGGGATGCACCAGTAAAGATGTGGCACGCAGGAATACCCTTGGACTACCACGGATGCGTCACATTTACAATGCGACGTACCGTGGCGCAAGGATAGTCAGATGCGAGTCTGGTGTAAGGGCAGCGCATTGCTGGAGTCGTGTCGCAAGCGCAATGCAACTCCAGAAATGCTCTGGGGCGCCCTATACCTAACATGCTGCGTCACTCCTTCTGTCTGCTTCAAGCAGGCATAAGGTTTTGACGCAGCATGGACGTCAAAGTGACTCAGTGAAATGTCACTTTTACAGGGCTTCCTTGCGACAGAAAGCCCACCCTGCATACATTATACCTGACGCAGGTATAATGTAGATCAGGGCTTTCCAATGTGACGCATCTCACTATATCCGCTACGTTGTAAATCTGTTGCTTAGTGGCGCATTTTCTTACGCTGCGTCACAGAAGTAACGCAACAGTGTCGTAAAGGTGACGCAAGGGGCTTGTAAATCTGCACCCCAGAAGTGGAAAAACATCATTGTTTCAATGATTGTTTATGTGCAGGAAGGGACACCTTCCTGTACATAAACAGTAATAAGAGGTGATTCCTCTTTCAATGGGTGCTGCATAATGCAGCACACATAGACAAAGGAAAGGAAAACGAGGAGAAATAAATACATTTCTCCTCGTTGCGCTTCAATACACCTCCCCTGGGCGGGGCGTAGCATTCAACCGCATTTCCAGATTAACGATTCCTCTTAAATCTGGAAATGTGTATGGTTCCATGGGTGTTGCAAGGAAACACCCACAGCAATACCCATGGAACACCTCTTTCACGCAAAGTGCTGTGTGCAAAGGGGCCATATTTACAAGGACAGGAAAAGTCACGCAGGGTGGCTTTTCCTGTCCTTGTAAATATGAAGCAGTGAAATGCGCCACTTGTACGACACAAAAAGTGACGCACCAGTGGCGCAAGGGGCTTGTAAATCTGCCCCAATGTCTCTACACTACTCTGTTCCTAAAGCCAACAGAGAGGAACATACTGCTTCAATAATCAAGCTCACACTCACAGGCCCTTAAAGATGTAGAAATTGTAAATTGAGAGAAGACTTTTTCAAAGAATCTGAGACCTTTTCTAATAAAACCATTGAGAGAGGCTACCCCAGATGGCTGATCAAAGCTCTCTCAAACAATGTTAGTATACACAAAGGGAAGTTCTTCTGCAGCCTCCAGATGGAGCACCACTCAATAGAATTACATATGGTACTACCTTCTGCCCTATCACAAATAACCTGATAAAAAGCATTAAAAAGCACTGGAATGTCCTCTCCACAACTAATCTGGGGCTAGATGCACCGTTCTTTTCATTCAAGAGGGGACACAACTGGCGGAAGGTAGGATCTGACTGCAAAGTTACCCCCACTTTTTTCCTGGTGTTTTGCTGGTTTTTGACTAGTCTGACTGGGATTCTGCTAATCATGACCCCAGTCTGTATGCTTTCTCCCTAAAATGTTATGCATGTACTAGGTTCAGTCCAAATTGGATACTGTAGTACTCTTGTCAGTCCCTAGTATATGGCTCCCATGTACCCAGGGCATAGGTACCTCAGAGGCCTCCCATGGGCTGAAGCATGTATTATGCCACTCATGAGAGGCTGTGCAAAATGGAACTACAGGTCTGCCATTGCAGCCTGTGTAAACTGGTGCTAGCACCACTTACTTAGATATAAGTTTACTATATCTATGTGACACTACACCTAAAACTTATAAGTCACCCCTATAGCAAGCTTTAACAATCCTGAAGGCAGGGTACAGGGTTTTATATCAGAGGGTGCCCCTGCATGGGCAGAGTCCCTCTGCAGCCTTCGGAGAACATTCTCCTGGGCTGTCTGTGACTCAGCCAGACATATAGGTAGAGGTGCATTATAACCTCACGGTAAATGCTATCTCGAAAATGGCTGAAACAAAACATGTTGTTTTTGGTATCAAACACCTTGGAATCATACATCCACACCGGTAACCAGTGTGGGAGGTATGATGCCACCCTTCTGAAGCAAGCTTCATGGGTTCACTGGTCTTTCCGGTGCCAGCCTTCTCGACCTGGGCAACACAAAACGGTTGCTGACAACCAGAGACACATTTCTGCCCTCCTGCTGCTGAGCCAAGCTCTAGCAGGGGAAGGCAGGACAATAGGCATCCTGTCACAAGGAGGTGTGACCACCTCCCAGACAGGATTTAGTGTATTGGGGCTGGCTGGGTGCACTTCCAAAGTGCCTGAAAGTCTGCACTATGGACACACTTGGTGATCCTGTGCATAGTCCAGCTCAAACTAATTCTGAGACACATTGGATCCCGCTCTGGTGCGAAACTGACAAAGTATCCTCTCCACTGTCCAGACCTTCCCCTAAGAGGGTCACCTGAATCAGTCCAACCCTCTCCTGTGGGTACTTAAGGGCTCACCTGACTACAGGACCTTAGATTTTATGTGGACAAGATTCTGCAACAAGAAACCACTGACCTTCGACCGTCTGGACACTCTGGACTTCGCTGGACTTTGGCTGTGCCCTCTCCCTCTCTGTCCAAAGCTTCATCTGTGCCCTGGCACCATACAGGCTTTGTGCAGGACCTGTGGAGCACTTAAGGACAACTGAAGAATCTCCCTTGGGGTGAAGGAGTCACTCCCCTGCAGTCACAGGCACCGTAATGCAACTGTCCGGTCTGCTGATCCTGAGTCCTGCAGACTCTGAAGGCTTCAGCAACACAGGAGGTGGGTTTTGAAGTTCCTTGAGGTTGAGCTACCCTCTCACCATGTTTGAGACACCTTCTTCCTTCCTGACAGCAGCTCTTTTTGCAACCCTCCATTGAAAACGACAGGGGTTTCCGACACAACTCTAGACCTATGCACCCGGCTTTCCTGAGATAGGTAAATCCAGTATCCACAGGTGGGGTGGCTCTCCAACCTCCTAGGTTCCAAAGGGTTTCCTCAAAGTCCACTGAGAAGGGTCCTTAAACTTTAAAACTGTAACCGCAACTTCCCCATAGAATTGTACGGAGCACGTTGTTGTGTTTCCACACTGCACCCGTCCTCCGTGGAGTCCCTGTTTACACACGTTGGATGGTCCCTTGGGGTCCCAGAGATTATACGTGTTCTAGACACTATCTCGATTCCAGTCGTGGTTCTTATACCACTATTTTAGTATATGGTCTGGTCCCCCCCTGGAGTCCACTGTGTATTGTGCTAGTTACAACTGCATCTTTGATAAAGTATTGTGTTCTATGTGTTGTATCCTCGTGTAGAGGATACTAGAGAGTGTTATATAAATAAATACATATTTTATAACTACTGTGAGGTTCTTCTTTCATTTATTAATACTATAGGTGATATCCTGGTAAAATAAGCTGCTTTACATTCCTTCAAGATTAAGCCTGAAGGTTGTTCTTCACAGATACCTCTAGGATAGCTTTCTAAACGTTATCTTTGACCTCATACATCATAAGGGTCGTTTGGACAGGTGCAAGGTGCCCACTTTAATTAGTGGACAGCATATACCAGGCCAACTTTTCACAGCAACATTAAGGATCACCTTAATAGGGCACACAAACCTAGTACGGAAGACAACCCTATACATCCCCTTCTGGGCCTGCTCCTGTTTTATGAGATTATAATTGTGGTTCATGTACAGCTTGCAATTAGACCTTGAACACAAAAACCTTTCATTATGACTAAATTCACAGGACCCTCAGTTTCTTTTCAACCTGTAATTAAAACAATGTGGTATACTGTATCCTTTGTCCCTACAATTTGATCTACATTGGGCAAACTACCAAAACAGTAAAAACTAGGATTTCACAGCACAAAAGTAGGATCTGCTGCTGAATAACAACAGCACCCTTGGTGGATAATTTTGCAGATAAAGGTCACATCGAAAATTATTCAACATGGCAAGTGGTTGACAACATGAGCCCCCACCCAAGAGGGGGCAACAACCAAACCCTACTAAAACGCTTGGAATGCAAACGGATTGTTTGCTGTGACTCAGTTACAATAGGAACTTAATACAGAGGAGGAATAGAATAGGATAGTATAAGCGTTTTTTCCACTTTCAATTCCAGACATCTCCTAGTTCAAGAAGGCCGAACATCTCTTCCCTGTCACAGCATGCCATGTATTTATGAAACTCCCAATTGCTCTGGAATCTCTTATTTTTATGTTTCACCTTTTTTGAGGGAATGTTGTATATCATGCTATGTGCTATGCAAATATTTGTTGGGCCATAATTTTCAACTGTATTTTCTTGTTGATTGAATAAAAAAAAGTGTAAGAATACCAGATGTAATGTGCATATTTTGCCAGTTAGTCTTTCATCAAGTCTTTTTTTCTGTCCCCTGAAGCACACCCCGCCTAGACCCCTACTCTACTGAGGCCGGCATTCTAGCCCTTTGCATCTCACGCCATGCGCATGCACCGTGCGTCCTTCCCCTGACCACTGTCAGCTTTCCAGCCCTCTCCCAGAGCACAGACATGGCAAGACGCTTGTGTGCCTTACTTTATGAACCCTGCTGCAGGGGCACTACAAGATGCCAGACCCCTTCGAGCGGTTGCATATAGAGCACCCCCGCCTGCAATCATGCTTGGATTGTTGCTGGTAAGCATTGCCAGCTATGTATCAGCTTTCTGCAATAACACAACTCTGCATTCAGCTAATTCCCTCGATTCGTTTCGGTTTTAGAGCATGCTTCCCTAATTTAGGACTCAGATGCATGCCAGTACTCTGAAACCCTGATTCAAGACGTTAAGAGTTTTCGCCCTCTCTGGCCATGGATTATAATTTCTGGGTGCTTCCACCCGCATATTTGCCTTTCATTCATTGTGATTTAGGGCATTCATCCTCTACTCTAATGGGTCCTAATTCTGTTGTATATATTGGATGACCTATTTTCCCATGATTTTACATTGCTATATTTAGTTTATTTATTTATTAAATTTACAAAGCGCTCTGTCACCAACTGGTATCCTGGCGCTAGCCAATAAAATGAATATGATAAACACAAAAGAAATAGAAGAACCCAAGAAAAGAACAAAATTAGAGCACCTAAAGATAATAGCCTTGATTCCAAATTGCTTGGGAAAGAGCCAGGTCTTTACTTCCTCGGAAACTGCAACAGATCGGTTAAGGACCTTAATGAGGGAGGAAGTGTGAATTCCACAGCTTGGCTGCACAGACCATAAAGGTCCGTTCACCTTGCTAGATATCCTGAACTTGGGCACACATAGCAGATTGGCTGACACAGATCTAAGAGATCTGCTAGGAGAGTAGCTTCTCAGCCTCTTTTGCACAGGAACGGGGCCCAGCCTCTGAAAGGTTCTAAACGTGATGCAGAGTGATTTAAACCAGATTCTTTGCTTAAGCAGTTGCTTATGTAGCTCCTTCAATGTCAGGGATGCAGAGACTCTCCTAGGTCTATGGAGGGCAAGTTTGGCTGCCTAAACCTGAACTTTCGACAGGCGACGTAATAAATGCTGTGGCGCATCAATGGAAGAGCTTTACAGTAGTCCAGGGGACTGAGAATAACACTACAGACTACCAAAGCTCTGGTGGAATGAAGAAGCACTGGCAAAATCTTCTGCAGAGTTCCCAAGAGCACAAAGCAATTGCCAGCAACTTTGTTAGAGTGACTCTCCAAACTAAGTTTATCGCCAAACGTGACTCCAAAATTCTGAACTGACTTAACGGTAACAACAGGCCCCTCAAATGGCCTTGGCCACAAATTGGGAGGAAGTACACCTGGAACTGTTTGTGCTGCACAGTGGAGTTGCTCCGTCTTATCACAATTAAACTTTAGGGAGTTTAAACTAAGCCACTGAATAATTTCCTTCATGCAGTCATGAAAAGAAGAAAGTTGCTTGCCAACAAAAGAATAAGCTGAGTATCGTCGGCATAGTTGACCAAGGTGACCTTATAAGACTTAATCAGTCTGATCAAGGGGGCCATTAGATGTTAAACAAAATTGGGCTATTTGAAGAGCCTTGTCACACTCCATGTTTAAAAGCCCTAACCTGGGAAAGGAGTGGAGGGAGCGCACCTGCTTGAGATCTGTCCAATTGATATAAGCAGACCCATTCCAAGACTGTTTCGCCTACCCCAATGGTCGCTAACAGAGTTAAGATTGTGGTATGACAGACCGAATTGAATGCGGCCAAGAGGTCCAATAGAATCAGCACAGCTGATTGCCCCTCATTGACTCACATTCTTAACTGGTCCATGGCTGTAACCAAGGCCAATTCAGTCCTGTAGCCTGACCTAAATCCGAATTGCTGCTCTTCCAAGCAATTATCATTTTCTAGATATTGGGCTAGAAGCTTACTGATGTGACATCCTGAGATTTCAACTGGGTAAGGCAGGAGAGAGAAAGGTCTATAATTACTCAAAATAGCTGGATCCAGAGACAACTTTTTCAGCTTGGGAGTAACGATCAATTTTTTCCGTGCAGGTGGCACCATGCCTGATTGCAGAGATTGATTGCAGATTTGCCTAAGCAGGGGAAAAAAGACTTATGTTTTACTGAAAAAAAGACTTATGCCTGCTTCTACCAGACTTTAACTGGAAGGACATCCAAAGGTGAGCTAGATAGAGTGGCCATGGCCAAAGTGTGACAACATTCCATAGAGAGGGGTTCAAATTGTCTAATTTAAGGATAGCTTAGACACCTCACCTGGCAAAAATGGATACAGGCCACCCCTCTGAACTTCCAATAGAACCTGTACTGGATTTGAGGAGTTAACACCATCCACAGTTGTGTTTATCTTCTCTTCAAAAAACACTGCTTAATTGTCACAAAGAATTTGTGAAGGCACAATCACTTGACATAGACAACCTGGATTAGACATTTCTCTCATAATGTCAAACACCTTCTTGGTGCTATTTGGGGCTGCTAAAATGGGCTAGCATAAAAATCCACTTTAGCCTTTATGATACCTAGCTTATATTCACATAAAGCATTCTGTAATGGCTCTTTTACTCTATTCCTCATAAGCTATACACCATCTCCTTTCTATATTTTTACACCGTTGTTTTAACAGTCTTAATCAGGCATTTTACCAGGGTGCAGAGGATTTATAATCTGATTTAATTTCCTTCAAAGGAATGACTATATCAAAAATTCCCAAAATGTGCTACTCCAGACAAGAGTAGTTATCCTCCACTGAACAGCCTGAGTCAGTGGCAAGTAATGATAAGGATGTAAGATTATCCAAACAAGGCTTCCTGAGTTTGTTCCAAGCTCTACCATAGCGTATACTTGCCTGAGGTCCTTTGGCTTGGCGAACCTCTCTGCCTGAGAGGGAGAATGCTATCAAAGCATGATCGGTCCAAAAGAGTGGTGAGATTTTACCCACAGTGATAAGGTGAAAGATTCTCAGTCATGAGAGATCCTGTAAGTTCTAAGTTGGCACTGTCCTCAACCAAAAGAAAGAGAAAGGCAGAGGGCCCTTAGAGGACCATATTCAACACTTGCAAAGGCTGAAAAGGAGGGGTGGGTTATTAATTCTCACAAGTATTTACAGCAGCGCCAAACCAAAAAGCGTGAAAAGTGCTTGTTTGGGAAAGAATAAATGCGGTGATACAGGTGGGGGAAAAAACCCTTAAACACCCAAAACAAGGACCAGATGGTCCGAAACAATACATTTCAAGTCCTATGCACTAGGAATAGAGTACAACAAAAATATGAAAACACTGTTCTCGAAGTTCATAAATGAAGAAGACGGAGTCCTTAACCGGTGTGGTTCAATTTTAATGCAGTGTTCCTGCGCAAAACCAGCTAACACTTGTTTTATCAGTGGGTTGAAAGACCCTTGACTTCTTCAGGGCTGGAGAACAACATGGGAAGTGAATCATGTCATAAAATTGTCTGTAACAACAATGATTGTACAGACAAAAAACATGATATCAAATTTACACATCAATACAGTGAGTCCAGCATTACATCAGCAACAATTCCCTGCACACGCGCCTCTTTCGCAAAGACACTGCCTGTAATTCAATATTGCATGCCAGTAGGGCTCACCCCTCCCACCAAATACAGGCCATCTCTTTTGGTGAATTTATGAGAGCTAAGAGGAATTGCAGTAATGAGGTTGAGTCTGAGAGTGCCTTAAGGGCATGAAGTCCAGTTTTAAACAGATAGGTTACACACAAGGGAACCTGTCTAGAGCAGAACGGAAGATCAGGAACATCTAAGTGACAAAGTGAGATTGATCACCAATTTTAATACCTATAGTTTGACTTTATCTAAAAGTCTTCACAAACATTGAAGACTCCTAATAGAGGATACCACACTCACGAAACATATCCACACACAACCTCAAATTACATACAGGAGGGGGAAAACTCTCAAGACTAGTCTTAGTCCTAGCTACCCTGTTTCCCAGCCCAGTGGCGATTGGTTGACACCACGTACCCTGGGCTTCCACAAATGTGGGTCTTGTGGGTGTGTAGGTGGGCATCCAACCATAAGAAGGATTTCTCAGGTCCGAATAAGACATATGTGATCAGGTGCAATATAAATTGCAACACCAAATTTGCGGATGCAAGTATATTGGCAGCACTCTCAGACCTATGAAGGAGAGAATTATGGTGCATACCCAGGCTGTAAAACTACGGGACCCCAGATACGCTATGGCTTTGCATGTATGGGAGTGCCCTTCACAGGGTCCCCTTAAGCAATTTGTGTTCTATGGAATAGATGTAATATATCCGAGCCCTAGAGGTGGCAACTGGGAACTCAGACTTTTTGAGGCGTTTTGGATCATGTGCCTTAAAACATATGAACTGGGTCTGAACAGTGACCGCGAAATGCATTACTTACTGGGGGACTGACTTTGTTTTTAGAATTCTTTGGATTTTACTTGAGGAAGCCTCGTTTCTCTTTAAACTGCATGGTTGCTAATCTACATTGGAGGTTTCACCATTTGTAGTGGGTGCAACACTGACTTGATCTGATTATGAACCACACCAAAACAATATTCTTGCTCACCCCCCTTTTGTTTTCTCCTTTTCCGTGGTGTCACCAAGAACATCACATAATTGTGGGTACGATTTACCTGTTTTGTTATGTGATATTGAATGCCAAGCATGAATTACGTATTATATCTGGTACATAATGGTCTAACTATTTACAGTGGTGCCTGTAATTCTTTCGGATTACCTGACACACCATGTTCAGCTATGCGTTTCACTGTAATTTATTCAATTTTTTTATACCTATGAATACTGTGTAGAATTACAAGCCATGTATTACAACAAAATGACCTGGCACACCATGTACAACTTTGCAATTCACTGTACTTTACTTTTCATATACAACTGTGTAGACTCATAAGATATGTATTACAAGGACCTGAGTATGGTATACTATGTACCATAAACGACTACAATGGACTGTCTCATGCAACAGAACTCGACATAGGAGTTTGGTTTGTAATTTATGGTGTCTTCTGAATGTTGACGTACGATGTTACCCTACATGTTTTTGGTTTAGGAATGTGCGTGTTAGCATTTGTGACAACGCACATCTTGATTTTCTGATTTTGCGTGATATTTTACGTAACAACCAAGGGCCAGATGTAGGTCGGCAAATACCGGTCGGTAACGGCCGATTTCAGCCGTTACCGACCAGTATTTGCAAATAGAGATGTAGGGGCCATCAAATTTACAGAATCAGTATATTTACCGATTCTGTAAAATACCGAATCGGTAAATTTACCGAATCGGTAAATCCAGATGTAGGTGGCACTTCAAACAGTGCCACAGGCCATTACCGATTCGTTATTTACCATGTAATACAATTGCATGGTAAATAACGAATTCCTGTGTACATGCACATCTGGGCATGTGCACCTGTGCCATGTGGCACACATACATGCCCTAAGGGCATGTATGTGTGCCACATGGCACACAAGCCAAAATCAGGGTTGCAACAGGGTGTCAAAGTGACACCCTGTTCCCCTTGCAAAATCAGTAATTTTACCGAATTGGTATTTACCGATTCGGTAATTGACATTGATTCCTATGGGCCTGTAGGCCCATAGGAATCAATGGCAATTGCCGAATCGGTAAATACCGATTCGGTAATTACCGAATCATACAGATTCGGTAAAAATTACCGATTTTTTACCTACATCTGATTTACCGAATCTAGAATACCGAATCGGTAAAATTCGGTATTCTCGAGTCGGTAAATCAGATTTACCTACATCTGGGCCCAAGTGCTTTGCTGTACATGTTATGATTTCGCTCTCAATTCTTCATAATGATTTTTATCAGTTTTCACAACTGTAATATTAAGTGTATTGCCGTTTTTTTCAACACTTCCGGGGTATTCCATGTCTTGTGCTTTCCTTGCCTGTAATCTAATCTGTCTAACTCTGACCGCCCCTACTATTGCCAATCAATTTTTAGTTGCCGTATGTCACAATCCCTCGTAGCTGAGCTTTTTCACCACTAATATGTCGGCCCATGGATAGGTTATATGGTCCAGTTCCCGAATTCAGGTGGCCGTATTAATGCACTTCCGGGTCATTTGTCCAACCGTATCCGGTTGGCAGAGATCCCGAGAATATGCAGAACGCTGGGCGCACTCGCCAAGGGTAAGTGTCAGTTTCTAGACACTCCGGTACAGTTAGCGACCTGTTGTCTCACTGGCGTAACTTGTGAAGACAATAATCGGCCATTTCCTCTCATCTTTATTTCTCTTGCAGTCCTTAAATTGGACATTTTGTACGGCTTACTTTGCTGTTGTTCAGTGCTTAATTTATGCCGGTGCTTTCCGGTGCTAAGCACCGGCACTTATTTCTCAGGGCTAGTTGAGTCCACATGCCTTATGAATCATACTTTTTTGGCTGCGCGCTGCTCTGAGTCCTGCCACTGTTCCAGTTCGCCCCACATCCCCATGAAGAGCTGATATCGCACATAAATGCGTGCGCACAAAACCTTTCGAATTGGATACAATTGGTCAGCCGTATACCTAAATATGAGCCACACACAGAACATTACCGTCAGAAGCTAAAGCTGGTGATTCCCTGCCTCGGCGTAGGTCACCAACACCGTCACACCCCATTTCAATTTTGCAGTCATTCATTGGTAGCTCGCTAGCATAGAGCACTACCAATAAACAATTGCAAAATATAATAGTAGCCTGCCTCGTCCCTCCTTGTCAAATCAACAAGTTTGTGGCCCAAATCGGACCAATCAGAAGTGTTTTCACCCTCGGCCCACCCGGGATACTGCGCAGTTGCCGCCTTAATCATTATCTGACGACAGAGTCAATCAGCCTGTCGTGGCGCATGTCTGCTCCCTCGCACATTACTTAAAAACTAAAAAGGCTGTCCCTCAGTGCCAGTAAGTAAGCCCTTTCACCAGTGCTATGTTTGTCAGCAATCTAAGCTTCTAATGTGTTTGGCAGAACGTGGCAGTCTGTATTGATGGGCCATGCTGAGGACAAGATAATCCTGATTCAATGGGGACATGTAATTATGTGTCGGGTAGGGAAAACGTGGGCCGCTGAAGAAGGAAGGCAGGCAAACATTAGTATCCTATGATGAAAGGGCTGAAGGAACAGGCTATGGAAAAGTGACTGGCGATAAATAGAATGCGGCTGCATCAGTTAATGAGAAGCGTTGGGTGTGGGATGCATGAGGACACGTCAGTCCATGTCCAAATAAACACGGGCCACCAAGGTCAGCCTTACAGAGACAAAGCTGGGTTGTACGAGGTGTGCTCATAAATAGGTATATGTTGCGTGGTGAGACGTGCACGAGGCACCGTCTCTGCAGTCTCAGCAGAACGTGATAAGACATTGGTAGAGAGAGTCGAGCATATATCGTCATGTGTCACCAGGTTGCTAAGTGATGTGTGGCTATGTGACACGCAGGGCAGCTAAGATCGACAGAATACTGATACATCAAAGGAGGATAACCAGGGTATTACCTGGAACCAAGGGGGTCATTAGGATGGTGGGCGGATTGCCCCCACCAGGCTGTCGGTAGCCACCGCCGGCCTGGCGGGGGCAATCCGCCCGCCATCCTCAGCCAAATGCCCCCCTGCCATATTAGTATGGCGGAGGGGACCGCGGCGGACGGAAAGACCGTCTGCCGCTTTTCTGCCCCGGTCACCTTGCGAATGGGGCGGAAAAGGTTTAATATGGTGGCGGTGTCTATCAGACACCGCCAGCCATATTACAATGGGCCAGAACAGATGCCTGTCCGTGGCGGCATCGCTGCCACGGAAAGGCATGCGGTCTTCACTTCGGGGGCCCCCTGCGGACCCCCAAAGTGAAGGCGTGGTGGGGGGTACATATGGGAGGTACCTGTGGTACCCCCCTGAATTTGCATATACAATGCGGTCGGCACCGCGCGGTGCCTGCCGCTTTGTGTATGCAAATACATACATACATTTATAGCATTGTGGCGGGCGGTGCTGAGAGCACCGCCCGCCACACTGTTAAAAATGCAGGATGCGCCCGCCACTGTGGTGGGCACATCCTAATAACCCCCACGGGACCCCCGCCCTTATGGCGGGCGGTCCCGAATTCCGATAGGATGGCGGGCGAACTAAGTCCGTCCGTCATCCTAATGACCCCCTAAGTGTATAGTGCAATCATGCTGGTAGAAAATGAAGGTAATAGTATTACTGGAAGCAATAAAGAGAGGTACAATAAAAATAGACATGTAATGTGGGCATATTACAGTATAAACAATTATGCATCTATAGTGACAGCAGCTGTGGGCCCCACACAATAAAACCTTATTTAGCAAAATAAGCAATTTGAATGCTTTGTAGACACATATAACACTGAACACTAGTACACAGCTGATGGCAGAAATACAAAACTGTCTGAACCCTGCCACTCAACAAAAAATTGCCTTGAGTGGCACGTTCAGGTAATCTTGTTTTTCTCTAATCAGCTGTGTGCCAGTGTTCAGTGTTATATTTGTCTACAAAGCATTCAAGTGACTGATTATGCTAAATAACATTTTATAGTATGTTGGGCTCAGGGCTGCAGCTCTTCCTCCACTGCTTCTGACTTTTAACTTTTGCAGCGAAAGAAATCTTTTTTTAAAGTTAAAAGCCGGTAGCAGTGGCTGAAGAACTGCAGCTGTGATCCCCACACACCATAAAACGTTATTTAGCAAAATAAGCAGTTTGAATGCTTTGTGGAAAGATATAACACTGAACACTGGCACACAGCTGATGGCAGAAATGCAAGATTACCTGAACGTGCCACTAGAGGCAATTTTGCGATGAGTGGCACATTCAGGTAAACTTGGTTTTCTTGTTTTTCTGCCATCAGCTGTGTACTAATGTTCATTGTTATATTTATCCGCAAAGAATAGAAATGGCTCATTATGTTAAATACCTTTTAATAGAGTGGACCCACGGATGCAGTTATTCCTCCACTGCTACTGGCTTTTAAGTTACAAAAAGAATTATTTTGCCTTGAGTGGCACATTCAAGTATTCCTGTTTTCTGTCATCAGCACACATGCTTGCAATTGTATAAGGAAAAACTAAAAGTCCTACAACGCATTGTGTTACGCTTGGTCTTCAAAGCCTTGTACTGGCTACAGGTACCACTCATTGTTGGTCCAATTGGCCGCTATTCAGGACTGCTCACCAACTGTGCCGTACCATAATGCTGTTACATAGACTAAACAGGCAGTCGTCACTGGAGTTTCACCTTCCTGCAGAGCAGCCTCAAATCCATTGGTGTGCTTAACGGAGTGTGGGGGAGTGGTTTTGGAAGTAGTGAGCTGCCAACTGGTAGTGTCTTGTGCAACTGCTTCCTCTTCCAGTCTTTAAATGTTAGCCAAGATCACTTTGGAATCCGGGAAATAGGCGGGTGGAACCAGTGGAGGAAGTGGGTGGAGCCAGGAGAGGAAGTGGGTGGATACGGGGACGTGGGTGTGACCTCCTACAAAAATTTGAGCACCTGCACTTAATATTTTACAAATTAAGCACTGCCGTTGGTTATACATTGTCAGAACTTTTATTGGAAGCACCGCACCTGGCGAAAATCGATTTTAGAGGCTCGGACAAGACATCTCTCTGGATCTGAGGTAAGGAGATGATTGCTAGTGAAATTGTCTGTTTCTTGGAAATTTTGTAGTCTGCTTTAGTGTCAGTATTGGATAAACTTTTGAAGGGTCTTAATGATAAGACATGTGACAGGGATTACTTTTCCCTTCAAACTCACAGATTTGGGAATACTTGAGTTACACGGAATTAACGATTGCTGTATGACCAACCAGGTCGGAATTATCACCAGTCTAGAGGTGAGCTTTGGGGGCATTATATGTTGTAGTCTGTCTTCTTAGGCACGTATCATCTAGAGACCCATATAGTTTGAAAAACTAGTGTCTAACTGGAATGCTTATTTTGTTTGTCCCATACGTCTATGCACCTATTATACTCTCTGCAGGTGCGCGTTGTCTTGCACGGGTTCACGTTTGTTATAGCTTTTTCTTTATTAAAGACTGCTTCAGTCTCACCGGCACCTAAACCGCAGATGTTTTTTTCTTTGGAAAGTGGTTTCTTTGGCAAGCACATCTTTCGAGTCTCTTCACTGGGTTTTCACTAAAATCACATACGATCATGGCATATGCCATTTACTATGACATCACTTTCTCCTCTTTTCCTCTCCCTCTCATTATTCCCCTTATTTTTCTTTCTTTTTTCTACATATTGCTTTTTCCTTTTTTTACCCTTTCACCTCATATCCTTAATTGGATCTTTGTCTTTTCCTTTTGAAATTATATAGGTTTGAATTTAAGAACTGTTACTACCTCACGGGTATTTTGGTCATTTCTTTGTTTTTTTTTTGTTTGATAACATTCTATTGTTTGGGCACACCTGGTACTGTAACTATTTATACAGGTATGTCATGTGTGTTTTTTGTCTGTACAATCACGGTCGTAACAGACAACATTATGACATGATTCACTTTCCATGTTGTTCTCCAGCCCTGAAGAAGTCAAGGGTCTTACAACCCACTGACGAAACACGTGTTGGCTGGTTGTGCGCAGGAACACTGCATTAAAAATTAACCACACAGGTTAAGGACTACAACACACATTAGGAAGCGTTCCCTGAAAGCTCTGCCCATCCATATGTAAAGGAAACAGATGGGATGGCGGGCTCCCATTCTCATTCTTTGGACTTCCAAAAAATAAACTGCCGGCATCAGCTGTCATTTGGTGCCAATAGTAATAAAGCTGGTCGACGTTCACTGCAAACTCCACAAGGAGAAATAATAGTGTGGCATACTACCTCGTTAATCATGGAGCTCCATAGTAAAAAATAGTGGAGTGGTGTGGCTCACTGGTTAGAGGCGGCAGACCCGGGAGCAGAAGTCGGCCCGGGACCAGGGTTCAATTCCCGACGCGGCAGGGTCGTGGACCAGGGTCAGCGGACTCGACAATTCTCGCCTCGGTGCCTACTCTAACCTGGGGTCCCACTCGGCAACTCTGGGCATTAGCTTGCCTAATCTCCACAACGGCCCCATCAACGCCGGGGATGCCTGGCTCCACCTTGGGGATTCCCAGTAGGGACCATCCCACAGGGAAAGCCAGGACGGGTTCCCCAGCGGTATACAGCGCCGGGACGCCCCTTTGCTGGGGCAGCTGTGCGCTTTACAAGTATACGACATTTAACATTTAACATTTAAACGTTAGATTGAAACATGCTGCCTCAATGCACAACAAAAAGCGCTAGCTTGGCAGTGTGCCATTTTCAATTCGCTTATAGGATATATTAGGGAAAATTATATAATTGAATAAACACTTTTTCGGTATCTTTTCCCCATTCTGTCTGTGCATGCGTTTTCTATTTAACTGTTATTTTCGCCACAGCTGTTTGAGTTGACTCGTCCAGTGTCTTATTTCATACAGTGTATATTTTCAAACTAGTCTGGTGCCAAAACCATGTCCCAAGACACTTAACCCTTCCCAGGCAGTGCATGAGGCGTGATTTGTAAATACGTCCAAGTTAATAAGGCAAACGTAGATTTGTTAGCTCGGTATGATCGATCGAATATACATATAGCAATCATATTGACACTGCAGAGTGTGTAAATAAGAAATAGCACTTCTGCCATATGATTAAAAAAA
Source organism: Lissotriton helveticus (assembly GCF_964261635.1). Classification (NCBI taxonomy): domain Eukaryota; kingdom Metazoa; phylum Chordata; class Amphibia; order Caudata; family Salamandridae; genus Lissotriton; species Lissotriton helveticus. Next base: position 520,836,864 of record NC_136063.1, read on the forward strand.
CGGTTTACAGTGTAAAGGGCTCTCTGCGTTAGTAGACATTATAGTACTTTTGGAAATAATTTAAATTTTAGTATTTTAGTCTGTTATGTTTAAACCTATATCAATCACAGTATAATCATTTGATTTTTCTAAGCATTTCATAAGAACATATTAAAACAATGGACGAAACTTAAAAAAGCACACATGTAAACAAAGAAACGAAACCGAGGCTCCACTGTAGTGCAAACAAAAGAAAGACAATCATGGTAAAACCACCGGTCAAAATACAAAACGTAATGAGATCCAGAGCCACTTACTGCTGTGTGATCTGTTCTACAGAATGGAGGCGGCTTTAAACTGGGTATTTACATGTTGAGGCTGGCTGTTCCCAGCATCCACAGCTGTTCTATTTTTGGATATCTATGTCATCAGCTTGCCTTAGACTGCTGCAGCTGTCCCTTGAGTGGCTCTCCAACCAATAACAGCCCTGCACAAATCACAAGAGGGAAACAAAAGAAAGCGCTGAACAATACACCCTCTTACATTCCAGTTCACCAGCACACATTCTGCCCGCACAAAGAGAGAAGGCTGCATTTTAAAATAGTCCCCTCGTCAGCTGAACGCCTTGTGTCTTCGGGCACTTGTCTGCTTACCGTCTTAGCCGTAGGACGGTTTCCTGTGACCTAGGGGACGTGTTCTCCCACCAGGTCTTCACCTTTAGAGAAGGGTCGCTGAAAGAGACGTGGGATGGTCGGAGCTAGGCTTTCTCAGAAGAAATGCCATTACTGTTCATGTAATCAAGTAAAGGGCAAAGCATTTCTTTTTCCTGTGCAAACTGTTAGATAATAGTAAATAGTGCCACTGACATGACGACATTCAAATGAGGAGTTTTATAGTAAGAAACGTTCCTGCGTGTTGTATTGCTCACAAACCGTAGTGTCATTATCTGTGTTACTGAAGTGCTGGAAAGGTTCGCGAACAGATACATCCTCTTAATAACTCTCCAAGTCTTTGCCAGACAACAGGACCTGATTCCCAAAAGTAGTACTCTCACTCGGGGCACAAGTCCTAAAAAACAGAAGGTGGGGTACTAACCAAGTTAGGAAGTATGCAAGTGACATCCTGGTGCTTGACATCACAACAGCTTACCATCATGGCATCACAGGAAGTGACATCTCAACCCATGACCTCACAGGTAGTGACATCACAAGAATTGTCATCAGATCTTAACATTTCACACACAGTTTTCGCAGGTCAATCATGAGTACATTTCAGCACAATATGAGATTTACAAATGAGATTTTGTGTCTAGATTGTGCCAAAAAAGTGACACAACCCTGACCTAAGATTTGTGCCTCAATTTATACTTCTTTTTTTTAAACCGCCACAAAGAAGTTGACAGCAAGGATACACATAGTAGTAAATCTATTCTGCTTAATTGGATGCAAAGTCTGCATTTTTAAATATCTCATGGGGTTAAGGCACCTGCTGAAGAGATCGTTGTGTGCCCAGTAAAACCTAGGGAACAATAATAATTGTAAGATACATTTTCTGGGTAACACATTTGCTAGAGAGACCTGTGTTTTCTCTGTCCTAGTTTTGAGTAGAAGTACCATAGAGGGTTAATGCGTTTCCTGCAAAGCACTTCCTCTAACACGCAGATAACAGATTTTTAGTTTTACGAAGCCAGGTAAGTGAGTTGCTTCTTTTAACAAAGAGATCCTTTGGTTACGCACAGTTCATAAACTGTAATCCTTCTAATATAGCATAGCAAGTTATGAAGGACATGTGGGTGCCTGTAAATTACACTGTACAAGGACAGCATATTTGAGTGTGGCCCACTTCTTGGAGAGTGGACGGCTTCCGCCCAGCGAAAATAGTGGGTGGATGCCATGTACCCGCGTGTACCCCCGACTTGTGCCCTGCTCTCACTCATGAATCAAATATTCATTCAAATTCAAATTCAAAGCATTCGCTGTTTGGATGTATGCAGATCACTATTCTCAGACAAGAGCTATGTGTGTGAAAAGTACCAGGGAGACTGCCCTATTACTGCCCTATTACAGGCATCCTCTGGCAGTCTCCAGTGAATACTAATGCTGTGGGCGGTGCCCACTGCTTTAGTATTCTTTGACTCATATGAGTAATTTAGGGGAGGGGGCTTGAGCCTGCTGACATCAGTACGCCTGGTCCCTCTTTTTAAGACCTCACAGGACCCTGCTTTCTCATATTGGCCTTAAAGTCATACCAGGCACAGTATTAGTATCACTCCTATGCCTACATTAGAGCTATGATTAAAATATTGTACACCAACATCCTGCCTGAATGTTGGTCTAGGAATTTTGAATTCAAGTAGGGGGCACAGTTGTCCCCCTACTTGTATTGTGCTTTCCCCTGAGCTGTAAACCATGACTCCTGCAGGAGTGCCATACCTGGCCATTCTCAGTGAATAAGGCATGCCCATGGATCTGACCCTGTTTGTACTAGGCCTGTGTGCCTGTGCACACATCATTTTCAGCACATATTTAGCAATGGCATTTCCTTTTTAGGTTGCAGCCTACCAGATAGCAAAACTGGCTGGATTGCTAAAGACAGCTTGGTGACTTTCAGAAAGTTGACCTAGGAATGCATTCTACCTGTTCATTTCCATTGCTTTGTGGTTTGCAAACTCACTTTTTCTGACTTTCTATTTGCTGGCTTTATTTGCTTTAGGCTCTCCAGGTTCAGTTCATCCTTCCCATTGCCTAAAGCGTGTTTACTTCTTCCACAAACTCCCTCTCTGTAACCTGTGTTGAAATGCTATTCTTATCTTGTCACATTTGCTGTGCATTTAAAGACCGATGTCAAATGTAAGGGGCTGTCTTCTGAGGGTACTTGTTCTGTTTTCTTTCTCCACCTTCAAAGTGAGAGGATTTCTGTGACAATCTACTAGGGTAGGAAAGAGGTTTTATTCTAGCATATGACAACATTTAAATGTACTGTGTAAGTATTTCAGAATATATCAAAATTAGGAACAGAAATGAATCATATTTCTTTTATTTCTGAAGTGTGTTGGAAACAAATACTTTAATATGATCGAAACGAATCATTACACTAGGTGATTCAATTTCCCTACTCATGTGTGCACTTTAGAGTTTTATTAGTAAAATTGTATGTTAATTTAAATGTAATGGTCATTTCAATTTAAAATGTGTTGTCTTTAATGGCATTGCGGTGACATAACATGCATACTCCGCTCTACACCACTCCACTCTACTGTGCTCTACTCCACACCACTGGACTCTACTCTACACCACTCCAGTCTAGGCCACACCAATCTAATCTTCACAACTCCACTCCACATCACTGTACTCTGTGCCACTCTACAACACTGCACTCTATGCCACTGCACTTTATGCCAATACACTCGACGCCAATGCACTTTACTTTGTAACAATCAACTCTATGCCACTGCACTCTATGCCAATTCACTGTATGCCACAGTAATCTACTCTGCACCACTGCACTCTATGCCACTACATTCTTCACCACTTTACTCTACGCCATTACACTCTATGCCACTCTACGCGAATGCACTCTACCCTGCACAGCTCTACAATCTACAATACGCCACTGCACTATACATAACTCTACTCCACTCTGCACCACTCCACTCCACTCTATACTACTGTACACCACTCTACTCTTAACAACTGTACCCTACGCTAATGCCCTCTACACAACTGCACTTTATGTTACTACACTCTATGCCACTGCACTCTACTCTGCACCACTGTACACTGTGCCACTGCTCTCTATGCAACTCTACTCCACTCTAAACCACTACTCTCTACTCTGAAACACTGCACTCTCTGCTACTGAACTCTAGGCCTCTCTATTCTGTACTACTCCAATCTACACTACTCTCCTCTATGCCACTGCACTCTAAGGCACCATAACCTACCGTGCACCACTACATGCTACTCTACCCTGCATCACTCTATACCACTGCACTCTATGCTACTCGACTCTACTCTGACCTCTACACCATTCAACTCTACTCTGCCACTCATCTCTATTCTGCATCACTGCCCTCTGCATCACCAAAGTCTACTCTACTCTATGCCAAAACACTCTGTGCCATTGCACTCTGCACCACAGCACTCTGTGCCACTCTACTCTACGCCACTCTACTCTGTGCCACTTCACTCTGCACCACTCCACTCTGCAACACTATAATGTAGGCCACGGCATATAACTGTGTTTGAACTGGGGTGGCGTAGTGAGCTAGAGAACGATGATGGATTCCACCCAGATCTGTGACTGGGGGTGAGTGTTTGAAAAGTTTCAGCACTCTGTTCATCATCTCCTTGTGTTTGCTTTGTTCGCCCTAAGTTGGCAGGGTATGCCCAGACGTGGGTCACTTTCTCACTTTGCCACTGGATTCAAGCTAGCCTGGCTGATGATGGGGGGTGTTACCACAAAACCAGTTCCAAGATGCTTGTTTCCGGTCCAGGGAAGACATGGCTTGGCAGTTCGGGCAGAACTGTTCCCTTGAGGCACGGGGTCAAGAATGATTTGCATATAGCTGTGTGTGAACTGGGGTGGCGAAGTGAACTAAAGAACGATGATGGATTCAACCCAGATGTGTGACTGGGGTGAGTGTTTGAAAAGTTTCAGAACTCCGTTCATCACCTCGTTGTGACTGCATTCTACGACACTGCATTGTATGCCTCTGAATTCAATGCCACTGCACTCAATGTCACTATACTCTGCAACATTCTACGCCAATGATCCTTATACCAGTCCACTCTACCCTATGCCACTCTAGTGTATGCCACTCTATGCGACTCCACACTTTGCCACTCTAATACACAACACTCTCTGCCACTACACTCTACAACACTCTACTCCACTCTTCACCATTCCACTCTACGACACTCCATGCAACTCTCCTCTATGACACTAACTTTGAGCCATGCTGAAGAGGAGCCACTCTGGTGTACAACATGGCTAAAACACTTTGGCATAGCCAGTAGTTCTTGCAAAGTTGAGACCTATTGACTTTGCCAGTGCTTGTTATTATTGAGGTTGTGCATAAGAGTCCGGTGACAAATTGGGTTGTTGGTTGTGGGGGGTAAAACCTTACACAAGCAACAGCCATAATCCTTGTCAAGGTGAAACACAAAAAGTCACTTAATTAACCTGTGCTTAACCTTCTGGTAGCTTGGCACAAAAGCAGTCACGCCTAAATTAGAGGCAATGTGTAAAGTATTTATTTAGCAAATAAATAGTAATAAAGTGAAACACAACAGAAGAAAAATCCCACACATATTTAAAAAAAAACAATAGATTACATTATAATAAATAACTTGAGACCAAAATGACAAAAATCCAATTTGTGGAACTGGAGATATGCAACTTTATATATTTAGTTGAAAGAAGCGCCAAAAGACATAAAGCACCAACTGAGGTTATCCAGTCGCATTGGATGGGGCAACGTCACAAATTCAGCCTGACTGTGATGGAACACAGCAAGGGAACAGGACCAAATCTGACCTGCTTAGGATTGCACCTTATGTTCTTGATTCTTGAGCATTTTTGCTTTGCGAGGCTTTGCGTAGTTCGGCGTCAGTTCCAATGAAGTGGTGTAATGAGGCTTTGCAGGGATTTGCATTTCTCTGCTTCAGTTCTGATGATCTGTGCAAGGCTACTTTGTGTCGCTCTGCATCAGTTCTGATGTTGCTGGTAGATAAGCTTTGCGTTGCTCAGCGTCGATTCCAAGGAGGCTGTTAGCTGTGTGACGAGGCTTTGTGGGGTTTCGCGTCAGTTCTGATGGGGACCACAGCTGGACTGGCAGAGAACCTTTATACCCACTTCTAAAGGGTACAGGACTGGGGAGGCAACACTTAGGGAGTTAACACTCACAGCAGACAAAATCCAGGTGCAGGGTTCAAGATGGTTGAAGCCTTTTCTTTCCCTGAAGCACTGATCAGGTGGCCACCCAACAAGCCCAAAATTCAACTTTCATTCCTGTTCCCAATTGGAAATTATAACTTATTAAATGTAATGAGGTAACAATAAGTATCAGTTATTCAGCACCAAGATATCCTTCTGGATGAGCGTGCGCTGTACAAGTACACGTTATGTTATGTTATGTAAACCATTGTTATCCTTTGGGAGAGGTAGGCCTAGCAGTAGTTTTTCATTACTTGGACATGTAAATCTTAAAAGTACATGTCCAACCGTTTAAATACACGAACCCTGCGCTCTGGGGCTGTGTAGGGTAGGGCCTACCCTCAGGGTGACTTACTCCTATAAAAAAGGATGGTTTAGGCCTTGCAACAGGTTTATTTTGCTAGGTCAAAATGATAGTTTACAACAGCACACACAGGCTGTAAAGCCAGGCCTGAGACATGTTTAAAGGGCTACTTAAGTGGATGGCACAAGGACAGCTGCAGACCCACTAGTAGCATTTAATGGGCAGGCCCTTGGTACCCTTGATACCACTTTACTAGGTACTCACAAGTAAATCAAATGTGACAATTAGGTGTAAGCCAATTTTACCATGTTTAAAGGAGAGAGCACAACATTGTAATGGTGGTAGAGTAAGTAGAGTCCTAAAGGCCAATGAAAGCTGGTTCAAAAAATAGGAGGGTTACGGAAAGGTTTAGAGATGACCCTGCAGAGAGGGTCAAGTCCAACAAGTCCCTTCCCCACCACCTGTTCAGAACTTTGCTAACTTGTTTCTAGATGTCAAATGTGACAAGCCACAACAGCCAAGTTTAAACATTTGTTTAGTTCCTCGAATTTTATGACGTTTTGAAATAAGTTAGATTCAATATACAATCATCAACTGGTAAAGACATGAAGAAAAGGTAAGGATATCATATCCATGATTTCAAACTGGGATATCAAGCATAAAACCCTAGTCACAACACACAGCAGTACATATCTGGAAATCTAGGAAAGAAAAAGTTCGGTAGAACTGTTCTAAAGAAGTTGCTGCTACCTGCTCAATTATGATTACTCGTATGTATGGCTACTGTAAAATAGGATGGAGGGAAGCAGGGGCATTGAAAGAAGAGGAAGGCGAGGTAAGTTAGTACAGAGAGTTAAGATGATAATAGATCATTGTGAAGTTAGAGGCACATCCAACATTAGTTGGATAAGCAAATGAATGTCATATCAAACACAAATGACAATACAACTAATGCAACCAAACACTGGCCATCATCTGTCAGTTTCCACCAAATACGGTTCACATCAGATTTGTTGAAACCAACCCATTCCTATCATTCACAGATGGTTCTAGCATGATATTTGTTCTAGCATGAAGTGATTTATTGGATGCTTATAATGATAAGAATGTCAAAATGTACACTTTCAGATTCCAGGGGATAGATATTGAAAGGTGACTACATTGTATAAGATTAAAATTGTGCTTCACCACATTCCAAATATTGATCCAAAATTCCTTCCCTATGGGGCAATGAAATAATATATGTTGAAAGTTACCTACCATGTTGAAGACCCAGCTCAATAGATCGGGGTGCAGTAGGGCAGCAAGTAAATTCGGAGGAGTTTAGATGACTTTGGCTATGTTAAAAAGTGGGCCATAAAATTCCAATCTCTGTGCAAACAGCAACTTGTGCAACGATCAGAATTCCAAGTAATGAGGAATAAACCTCACCTTTATCGATAGAATTATCTCCACTTCCTCAAATGTTTACCCGGTCAGATTCAGCAGTTCAAATCTGCTGAAATCTACCTTGAGTAAAATACCCAGCAATTACCATGCAATTCAGAACTCATTTCTTAAGTACTAAATTTCACGTTACGTTCAATTTCTTAATTTAAAGAACACTGAAGGCCAAAAAGCTCCTGCTGATAAGAGAGAGGAGAAGAGTTTACTGTAGAACAGAGTGCAGGACTGTTAAGGTCATAGTTAAAGGTAAACTTGTGTTTAGTGAGCTTAAAAGTCTGTGTTTTAAATAGATTGGAAATGGATTAGACAATAGGAGCAGGAGATCAAATTAGCCAAGTATGCATAGAATCTGATAAGAAGTCTTAAGTGCACAATGGTAAAGCAAATTAACCAACAAGCATGCATTCAAAAGTAGAAGAATACTTAGTTTATTAAGCATTGTTAGAAACAGCAATAAAGGATGTGTAGAGAATTAGGTTAAAGTCTAGGGTCACAGATGACCTCTTGTTTTTTTTACAAATAATCTGTATCAATGTGTAACAGTCTAATAATCTATTTTCGGAACTTTTGTAACCCCCGTTGTTTAACTCTGTGTAAAAGAAGCTGCCTACAAAGCAGCATTATGAGACCAACCGTTTATTGATGAGTACTTGCCACTCTTCCTGTCACAACAGTAAAGAGCTGTTTTTACATTTCCAAAGATGAGTCTGTCTTTTTCTTCATTTTTAAAGTCACCCTGCAAGAGTTTGCAAGCCAGCCTTGGAGTTTCTCTTGCCCCCACCTGACTGCTGCCATCTGAGTACAGCCTACACCCTCTGCATAGATTATTGCACACTTATTGATGAGATAAGCAGGCACCATGTTCTCTGAAGTTCTAACTATTTACAGAGGATCAGGTGTTAGAAATGGGGGTCTCTAGTTTGCAAGGGCTTGCACCTTTGTCCAAGTAGGGACCCTTCTTCCTAGTCAGGATAAGGGAGTTACACTCCTAAATTAACCCCTGCTCACCCCCTTGGTAGCTTGGCACGAGCAGTCAGGCTAATCTTAGAGGCAGTGTGTAAAGCATTTGCACATAACCAACAGTAATATAGGGTAAATAGGACACCACACCAGTTTAGAAAAAAAGCCAATATTTTTATATACAAGATCAAAAACGTCATGAATCCACAATACAGTACATAAACATCTACAGTTATCAAAATACGCTTTAAAAACAGTTTTTTGATGTTGATAGCTCCGTCCGGGGCTATCACGGCGTCATGAGCAAACAAATCCTAACAGTTTAGGCTGGTCGCGACGTCGCAGACCAGCTACGGTGTCGGGAAGACTCGCAAACAGTACCTGATAGAGATGCAGGGCACGAGGCCCTTGAAGTCATTCGCGTTGCAGGTCGAGCTCCTTTTTGTTGGGATCAGGAGCACTGGTGTCGGCTGGTGTAGGGTGCTACAATGCGAAGTGCAGCGGTGCGGCGTGCGGAGCCCTCAGGTCGTGGTGATAGCAGTGGCTCAGTGTCGGCATCAGATGGCGTCGCCGGTGAGACCAGGGTCACAGTGCGAGGTGAAGACAGTGCTCGTCATGGTGCTGGCAGGCCACGGTGCAAGCAGCGGCATTGTCGTTGCTGAAGCGCTGTCATCGGCTGACAAATGGGAGTCGATGATGGTGGAGTCTGTAGGCCAAGGCTGCAGTGCGAGATGAGGGCGATGCGTCATGTAACTTTACGAGCAGTGCCCTCGAACCACCGTGCAAGCAGCGGTGTTGATTTTGGCATGGAGCGGCAGCATCGTGGAGGCCAAGGCATTGTTGTGAAGCGAGACAATGAGGAGTGCGGTGACCACAGGTTGGGGTGTGAGCAACAGCTCGGTGGTGGGGTCAGCATGTGTCGTCAGTGAGACCAGGGTCATGGTTGCGGCAGTGCTTTCTGCAGTTCCTAGGCTTCGGCGTGAAGCGAGGGGGTGCAGAGTGTGGTGCCCATAGGTCGCGGTGCGAGCAGGGGCTCGGTAGCTGCATCAGCAGATGTCGTCGGTGAGGTCAGGGTTGCAGTGCGGCATTGCGGCGGTGCCCTCTACGGTGCCCTCAGGACACAGAGTGGGCAGCGGCGTCGTATACATCGTTAAGTTGCTTTTCTTCTGCGGCAGCACCACACACACAGTCCCCAATGCTGAGGGCAAAAGAGCTTGAAGTCTTTGCTGTTCCTGAGACTTCTTGAACAGAGGGCAAGCTCTACCTCAAGCCCTTGGATAAACTCGCAAAAGTCGATTGCAGAAAGTTCAGTCTAGTCCTGTCACCGCCCAAGACAGAAGCAGCCACTGTAGGCCAACACAGCAAAGCACACAGTAAAAGTGGTAGTCCCACCTCACAGCTTCTCCAGCTCATCTTCTGGGCAGGTTTCGTGATGAAAAAGAGTTCTAAAGTTCAGGCGTTTGAGCCCCAGTATTAGTATCCAAAATTCCTTTGATCCTCTAGGCAAAGGGTGTCTGTGCTTAGCCAGAACCAGTTCTGCCTTCTCTGGTATGATGTCCCGGGCTGGGGGTGAAGATGGCATTGTCAGAGGCAGACCAGGCCCTTTGAGCTGCAAGGAAATCTCCTCCCTCTTCCCCCATCGCAGCCCAGGTCTATTCAGCCCTTTCCTGTGCTACCTAGACTATCCGGAGACCCCCTTGCTTCCTAGCCATCTGTCGTCCAAAACCCAGACAGGCAATCCACATTCCAGCTGAGGAACACGGGATGACTGAGCAAGAAAATACCTACTTCCTAAAAGTGGTATTTTCAAACACAGAATGTAAAAATCCCCTTTACTAAAAGATGCATCTTTAGATTCTGAGTTCAGGCATACTAAATTTTATTTTCCCACCTAGTTCCCAGGGCTAGTTATGTTTATAAGATGTTATAAACAAACTTCCCGTTCTGTCCTATGGGGAACAGGTAGCCTTGCAATAGTAAAAAATGAAATGGGATATAATTCACTATCAGGACATGCCACACACACCAGGGCATGTCCTACCTTTCAAATACACTGCACCCTGCCCACAGGGGTACTTTGGGCCTACCTTGGGGGTGCCTGACATGTAAGAAAAAGGAAGGTTAGGGACTGGCCAGTGTGTGCGTGGGCCAAGTCAACATGACAGTTACAAACTGCGTGCAGACTCTGCAATGGCAGGTCTCAGGTACCTTTTGAAATGAAATGAAATGAAAAATTGCACTTGTATAGAGCGTAACTACCCGGAGGCCTCGCAGCGCTTGTGACTGATTGCTTAGCGCGGGCTCAGGGTAGTTCAGTAGGCTTTAGCAAACAAGTGCGTTTTCAAAGCTTTCCTAAAGGACATATAATTGCTGTTTCCTCGGATAGGGAAAGGGAGGGAATTCCAGAGTCTGGCCGCAGAATGGGAAAAAGAGCAGCCGCCCCAGCGGGCTCTGTTGACTTTAAAGGAAGTTGCCAACTGGAGGGTGCCAGAGCGAAGGGGGCGAGATGGAACATAAGGCGTGACTATGGAGTGTAAGATTGCCGGGCCTGCTCGGTGAAAGGATTTGTGCAGAATGCACATGGCTTTGAATTGCACTCTTGCGGCCATTGGGAGCCAATGGAGTTCCCTTAGGGCCTTCTTTGCTGACTGCCAGCGAGGCAGGTTGTAAAGTAGGCGGGCCGCACTATTTTGGGTAACCTGAAGCTTCCGTATAACGGAAGCCGGGGCTCCCATATAGAGAGCGTTCCCATAATCCAGGCGGGAGAGTATCAGGGCCTGGACCATGACCCTTCTCGCCTGAAATGGGAGCAGAGGGAGCACCTTGCGGAGCATCCTCATTAGCCCGAAGCAGGTGGCGGCAGTCTTGGTGGCTTGGACCGAAAAGTCGAGTGATTTGTCGAGCCAAATCCCAAGGCTCTTTATCTGGGACTTAGGGACAGGGGGCAGGCCCAAACATGGTGGCCAGATGGATGCAAGGGTAGACGGGGGGGATTACCCAGTAGAATGATATCTGTCTTCTCCCCGTTGAGTTTCAAACAGGAAGATTGCATCCAACTGGCGACAGCCTCTAGACAGGGACCTAGGGTGTTAGACGATCCCTCCGAGTGGTCTAAAGAGACCACCAGTTGGGTATCGTCCGTGTAGGTGACAATATGCACACCAAAGGGATGGACTATCCTGTCTAGGGGTTCCATGTAGGCATTAAAAAGGGTAGGACTTAGGGAGGAGCCCTGGGGGACCCCGCACCTAAGTGGGTGTTTGGGAGAAGCCACCTCACCCTCAAAGACCTGAAAGAATCGTTCGTTCAGGAAGGATGTCAGCCATTCCAGGGCCGCGCCCGACACGCTAATGCACGCCAGTCGTTGTAATAGCGTGGCATGGTTAACCGTGTCGAACGCGGCGCTGAGGTCCAGTAAGATAATGGCGACCTTTCCTCCCCGATCCAACACGGCTCTTGCTTCTTCCGTTACCGCTAGAAGGGCGGTTTCGGTTCCGTGCTGAGGACGAAAACCTGTCTGGGAGGCACGCAACAGACTATTGGATTCCAAATAGTCCGTTAAGATGTTATTAACGTGCCTCTCAAGCAGTTTACTCAGCCACAGAAGTAAAGAAATAGGGCGGTAGTTGGCCAGGTTGCTCTGGTCCAGGGTGGGCTTTTTCAGCAATGCCTTCACCATTGCACACTTCCATGAAGGTGGGACGGATTTAGAAATGATGGAAATATTGAGAACGTCTAAGATGACCGGACGAATAACGTCCAAGACCTTGATGAGGGTCTGAGGGGGTGCTGGGTCGATGGGCAACCCAGAGGTGATCTTAGGAATTAATCTGTCTAGACCATGTGCATCAAGAAGTGGAATTGTGTCAAGCCCACAAGGGACTGAGGAATCAGGGGTTGTGGGAGCGGTGAGTCTCATATCGTCCTTAGGATTGCTAAATGAGGAGTATATGGTCTGGATTTTTTGGGAGAAAAAAACGGCCAGATCATTGCAGCGGTTTTGAGCGCCTTCAGCAGAAGGACGCTCAGCAAGAGGTAAGATAAGGGACTTTGCAATCTTAAAAATTTCCCTAGGGGCGTTAGCAGCTGCGTTAATTATCCCTTCATAAAAAAGAACTTGTGCCGCCTTGATCTCTATCTTATAAAGCTTCGTAGCAGCCCTATATTCAACCTTTCTGAGCTGGGAGTGGTCCTTCCTCCAGGCTCTCTCAAGTTTGCGACACTCTAGTTTCATAGATCTAAGGGCAGGTGTATACCATGGGGCAACTTTGAGTCTTCTTATAGAATTACGGGGGCATTTAGGAAGAACCTGGTCGAGGGTACTAGAGATCCAGTTGTCAAAATTATTAGTGGCCATGAAGGGATTGGTTGCCTTCCTAGGTGGATCTCGGGCAAGAACAGCTACCCAGTCGGGGAGGCAGAGTGAGGGCCATTTCCTTCCCAGGTGCTTGGCAAAGTTTTGAAAGGAAGAGGGGGAATTGGTGAACCAGGTGAAAGGTATCAAAAAATGGTCGGTCCAGGGTAGTGGGATAGGAGTCTCGACGGTAAGATCGTCTATATTGCTGTAAATGTGATCAAGAAGATGTCCCCTGTTATGGGTTACCTGGTGGCCCCTTTGGCAGAGATCAATGGCTTGCAAGTTGGAACGGAGGTTGTTGGCTGACGTATCGAGGGGGTCATCAAGATGTAAGTTAAAGTCCCCGAGCAGAGTAAGATTGGGCGAGGTCAGCACAACACTTGCAGTGAGATCTGTTATATTAGTAATAAAGTTATTAAGGGTGCCAGGTGGGCGGTAGACCAGGATGCCCGAGAAAGTGGTGGTGGGAGAAAATTCTAACGAGAAGTGAAGGCTCTCGCAGGCCGGTGAGGTGGTTGGAGTAACACGGCACCCAAAACTGTCTCTATATATTATGGCCAATCCACCACCTCTCCCGGTCTGACGATCAAGTCGTTTGAGGGTATATCCTTGAGGGGTAACCCATGCTGTAGTCGGGTCATTATCTATCTGGAGCCAGGTTTCTGTTAAGAAAAGAGCATCGGGATTGAGCTCTTCAATCAACATATGCAGCACAGTATGATGTTTCGATAGAGACCGACAATTAAGGAGATACATCCTCCATTTCTGTACAGGGGGAGAGTGGCAGCTATGTGAAGAAGAATTGCACCAGTCGCAATATTTACAATAGTACTCTGTGTTGGTAGGAAGGATCGAGTGACGCCAAGAAGGATTGGAGGGAGGTCGTAGGGCAAGTAGAGAAGAGGGTATATAAGATAAACGCTCCCCTGCCATGATAGAAGTCGAGTCCGAGGGCCAGCGGGAAGCGTCTGGACGCGGAATGGCGCAGACTGGCTTCTCTTTGGCGCCTCTTCGGCGCGTGTACGGCGCTACCGCTGCCCGGGGAAATGAGGGATCATATAGATTGGGCGAAGGTGGAGACCTACTACATGGATGGCACAATCCGTGCTGCAGGCCCACTTGTAGCATGTGGTTCCGAGGCCCTGGCACACTCAGTGCACTTTACTAGGGGATGACAAGAAAACCAAACAGCCAATCATGGAAACACCAATCCATAACATACTTTACCACAGGAGCACTTGCACTTTACCACTGATCAGCAGTGTGAAAAGTGTGCAGAAACACAACGCCAGCAAAAACAGAATAAAAACCGGGAGGGAAGAAAGCAAAAACTCAGGGGAAACACGTCAAAAGATGCCAAGTCTAACTGCCGTCTTTTTAAAGGTGAGGACAATGTGGACTATATTAAATGTTTCTGTATATACATACGTGTGACTTGTTTCTTTAGGTAGTGGTAAACATAGATGTAGATATAAGAGATATAAGGTTATAAGAGACATAAGGGACATGCAAGATTGTTTACATACATTACAAAATATCAGGGGAGGTGCTACATAACCGGTTACATTTTTATTCCTAATATAAGGTTGGTAGTGGTAAATGTGGGTAATTTGAAATTGGGGGTTGCCAATATGTGTTCTAATGTTTAACATAAAAGGACAGCTTATGTCACTAAACTTTACTTCCACATACTATCTGAACACTCAAATTACTATTTTGGACCTAATGTCCAGAAGTCATTCCTTGGTTTGAGAGATGCATGGTTGAAAAGTTTATCTTCCATAAGTGTGGAAGGAAGTGACCAGGGGTAGCTGGTTGCATTTATCGTTTAGAATGGAAAAATGGTGAATAATATTTCGAAGTAGTTGAAGTGTTTTAAAAAATGTTGATGGTAAATGCATGTGTGTGAATAGAAGTGTGGCCACAGAGTGATATTAATGTGTAATGTTGTTGCATCATGTTGCATAATGTTATTGTAAAGTATAATGCTAAATATATTATTGGTGAGATACAACTGTTCTTCTTTATAAGGACTAGTATGAAGTTTTGAAGGAGAAGTAATATTTGACCACATAGATAAAAGTTAAAATTGTAGAAGTTTTAGGAACACGAGTAATCATGGAGAATTCCTTAGAGGATATGCAAAAGACCTCTCCAAATGATCAGCCCTCTCGGGCTGAAGTCGGGCTGTACAGGGGCTTGTGTCCACATCTGTGTCCATGAAGTTTCGGAAGAGTGTGAGGTAAGCCTCTCAACTTTGTGTGTGTTTGTGCTTTCTCAGGCCTTTGCAATTTTCTCTACGGAAGGTCTCTAATTCTAGCTGTGAATAGACTAAGCCTGTCAATAGACTGTTGAATGCTAGGTCCTCTTGCCGTTTTCCAGGTGATGTCTATGGCCCTTTTCACCAGATTGAAAGCCAGGTCAATTAACTGTTTTCTCTTCCTTCCTTTTTTGGGATTGGGAAACTGGACCAATAGGCAGCTCTTAGGGTATAGTACATTTTGGTAACCTGTGGTGTCTTCGAGGTGAGATGTGGAAACAAGGCAGTGAAATGAAGGCCTGCACTACAAGACAATGCTAGACCATAAGGGAAAGCCTGCATCATCAGCATTGAATCTGGTGCATGCTAAAGTGGGATGGTGGTGAATTAGGCCTAATCTCTTAGTGGTGCAAAAAGCTCTAGGTAAAAAATTGAATTGTTATAGATGAGGTCTCAGATTACTAGAGACTTGCATGTGGTAGTCTAATGTAGATGGCAATTTTTTTGTCAGTGATGTTTTTGTCCTATACCCGAGGACCACTTATTCCTCGGCTGTTGGAGGTCACCATCAAGGGTCGCCTTTCTTCCCAGTTCTCAATGTAGGCAGTGCAGTCAGTGTGGAGCTATTGGAAGATCCACAATTACTATCAAGCACGTAAAGTGTGTAAAGTTCCCGCACGTTTGCTGTATGCTATGAACAGGCCATGTGGAGACTCATATGTGTGTATTATATACTCTTATGACATTAGATGGCCATTATCATATAGGTCCCCTGCGGTTATTAGCCCATACTGTCTCCAGTTCGTGGAAGTTGGATTTCTGTGGGAATATCGCTGGTGAGCATCGTGGCCTGGGGGACTCCCCACCTCCGTTGTATAGCTGCTATAAGGACCGAGACATCCTTTTTCTTATGATTTGCTTGTGTGCAGGGAAGCCTGAATAAATCCTCTCGGAAACTGCCCAGCCATGCCTCTCGATCTCCTCTGGTGGCACTGATGCCAGCCATTGGGTGGCTCATTGTTGTTAGGCACTGTGCTTAATTTGCAAATAATAAATTTGCCAGGGCCCACAGTTTTGCTTAGAAGTCCGTGGCCGGTGCCATTGAACGTCAGGGGACCAAAATCAAGGCTGAGCAGCCTTGATTTCACGTCATGCCTCTGTAATTAACAACAAGAAATTCCCTGCCTCTTTATCTCTCTCTTGCAGTTCTTTTTCATTCCTGCTTTTACTCTTACTTACTGTTTTTCTGTCTTTCTCTTCCTCCTTCCTTTTTTGCTTTTCCCTCTAAGTCGGTTGAAGAAAAATAAGTGCTGGTACCCAAAAATAATTCCATGGGGGGGGGGGGGGGGGAAGGGGGGTGGAGGGAGGCCCACCTGCAGCATCCAGCTCACAGTAAACACTGGTTGAGCACCATGCAATTTTATTGTGAAGTTAGGACTGCTCAATCTCCCATGCGAGTTGCATGGTTAACAGCACAACTCTCCTTCTCCAAACAGTGAGGTCACTAAAGAATTAAGTACCCAAAAGTACTTGGAGGGATTTTATAAAGGAGGTTAGCATAATAACTAAGCAATCTAGGGAGGACCACCATCTTGGTGATAGCAATTCTGCCCATCACTACCAAATGTATTTTCTTCCAGAATTCCATGCTGCCCCTAAGTGACATCATAGTCTTTCCCGTATTAGTTCCAATGTTATCATGCAGATTGTGCAGTGCGTGAACAAGCTGGTATTTAAAGGAAGATGGCTCCCAATGGAAAAGTCCAACCTGGAATGCCAAGGAGGCCCTAGTGGTATTTGCCGTGACATGGAAAGCACATAATTTCATCTAATTGAGCCGGATCCATGCAAGATGCCCAAACTGAAAGAAATCACCGTGTGGTGTGTCCCCAACTGCGATACCCTTGGAAGATCTCGCCACTCGAAATCTTGATGTGAGTGGTTCCATTCCCAGGGCAAATTATAGAGGGGATGATTGGCATCCTCTGTGCCTTCCACTCCCCGGGTTTGAATTTGTTCTGAAAATACTGTCCTGTTCTTAACCCTAGCAACTGCATCAGTGTATAGAATTCGAGGCTATCTTACAATGATGTCAAGGAGATTCATCTGTCTTATTACTGCAAGCAGAAAGCCTAGTTGAGGGTGTCAAAAGCATTGTGTAAATCGATGGACAATATCATGGGACTGGTGGAATTATCCATTTCAGTACCCAGGATATGAAAAAGGTAAGCGTGAGCGGTAAATCCGTTACGCCCACGGATTTTTGGGATTTTTGGGAAATCCGCAATACGCGTATTTTACGGATTTCCCACAAAATCCGAAAAAAAAATCCGCGCGGACGTAACGGGTTCAAAAATTGAACCCCCACTCATGTAACTAATTTACAATGGCGCCAGCAAGCTGCCAGCGCCGTTGTAAAATAGTTACAAAGTTAGCTTGCACAGGAACCACTAGATAAAACGAAGCAGGTGCTGCTTTATTTTATCTAAGTGCTTCCTGTGCAAGCTAACTTTGTAACTATTTTACAACGGCGCTGGCAGCTTGCTGGCGCCATTGTAAATTACAACAGCAGCTCACTCAAGGGACCCCTGCGCCCTTCGGGGCAATTGCATAGTAACACACACATGGTGGCTGTAGACAACTCTCTGGCACTTTAGGAAGCTGTAGTATAGTAAAAGCACTATACATTTACCCAACGAGGTAGCACTTACTGATTATCCAGTAGAAAGTACTCCAGTTGAGTAGAGGTATGGCACAAAACGGTGGCGTCTTCTTGAATAAATATGAAGGACAGGGTTCATTCTGGCACGATGGTCCTGGCACAAAAATTAAACCTCAACAGGAAGCACTTACAGATATCAATAAAGCATGTGCCCTAGTTGAAGCTTAAATTCAGTGACTCATTCATCAGCCCAAAAACAATCGTAAGCGTTGTCAAGGCTGGGCAGATGTGCCTTCTTCCCAAATCTACCGTCGAAAATCAGCTGTGATGCTGGATAGACTTTGCATCCTTGACTTTCACGAGCGCAATACCCAGGCACATTGTGTTCGCACGGGTTTCTGCACGTTCGCGAGCGTTTTGTACAATAAAACCCGCACGAACTTGCAGAAACCCGTGCGAACACAAAAACAAAAAAAATACGCTAGGATCCGCGGATTTTGCGTATTTTCGAAATACGCAAATACGCAAATCCGCGGATTGCCAATACGCAAAATCCGCTCATGCTTAGAAAAAGGTGTTGGATATTTTGGAGAGTTCTTGGGCCAGGAATGAAGCCACTTTGGTATGAGTGGAACAAACCCAGAAACACCTCTAGTATACAGTTGGTGATAATTTTACTGATTATTTTATACTCAACGCTCAAGATTAGGTGCGGGTCGATAATCTGTTGGTTTGCCCACCCCATGGTTAGGCTTAGCGAGGAGAACTAGGAGGACTTCTCTCAGGGAGGGTGGTAAATGCCCTGTTCATGCAGTGCAGTGTATACATTCAAAAGCTTGGGAGCTAGTCTCATTGAGTATGCCATATAAAATTGGGCCCGCAGCCTATTTGTGTCTGGGATTTTGTTTGTGGTCCCCACAGTTGATATGATACCATATGTAGATTTAATACATGCTCCATGTATGATTGCTTTGAAAGCATCCCATTCATTGGTGGACGTCTCTTCTGAACCCTTATTTTCCCTAAAATAGCAGTCTATATGAGTGTTGATTGTGTCGTTGTAAGCTGGGTCCTCCAACACACCGAACTGAAGGATCCGAATGGAGATCAAAGGTTGCTGATGTCCCCATGTGATCATCATAAATATGGGATGGTGGCTGGAGTATGTCTGCATTAGAAAGATACTAACATGGTATGATATACAGCAGTGCTAATGTTAAAGTAGCTAATTTGTTAACTCGTTCACACTTATTTAAGGTGGGGTCAGGGCTTTAAGGGGAATGATGGACACAAGTGATTCAATATCTATCTCAAGACCAGAGGTCTGAAGTGAAGAAAAATAGTTGCAGCTAGAAAAGGAGAGAAACTTTAGTCAAAGTTTGTGGACAACATGTTCAAGTTTATCTATGAAAATAAGTCATTTATATTCCACACCTGTTGGGGAATGACATGCCTACCTTACAAACTAGAGAACGTATATGTATTTAAAGGGTGGATAGACAGGCACACCAATGAATCAGAGTTGGACTGGGACAGATAAGTGCCCTCTGCACCGAAATAGAAGTGCCCACATTAATGTCATGTCATGTCATGTCAATAAGAATTTATAGAGCGCATGTACACCAGGGAGGTTTCATGGCGCTAGTTTGAGAGGAATTTAGAAAGCCTGTCGAAAAAGCCAAGTTTTCAGAGGTTTTGTGAAGCCAAGAAGGTTGGGAAAAAACAGATTTCATAGGGGAGGGAGTTCCAGAAATTGGGTGCTGAGATAGAGAATCTGGAACCACCAGTGCGCTTTAGTCTGAAATGGGTAATGAGGAGTAGGTTTTTATGAGCGGAGCAAAAGTTGCGTGTGGGAACATATTTGTTAATCATATTGCTGACGAATTTCAGGCTCTTGCCATTAAGAGATTTAAAGATGAGACATCCAATCTTAAAGGCGCACCGCTGAGCAACCGGGAGCCAATGAAGTTGCTTGAAGAGGAGAGTAATGTGATGATGTCTAGGCTGGTGAACAATGAGGTGGGCAGCCTGGTTCTGTACCATCTGTAGACGTTTTAAAAGGTAAAGAGGGATGCCAAAGTAGAGTGAGTTGGCATAATCGACAGGCGACATGACCAAGGCGAAAATCGCCTGGATCCGAGCGTCGTAGATAAGGGATCTACAGATCTTTTTTATTTTACGGAGTTGAAAGAAGCAGGTGGATATCACTGATCTAATCTGGGGCTTCAAAGTAAGATCCTGACTGAAGACCACCCCAAGACTTTTAGCTGAGCTGGAAGGAGAGGGCGGCTGGCCCAACTCCCTAGGCCAAAAGTGGGGACCCCAAGGATTGTTATTGGTGCCATCAGTCAGAACCAGCTCCGTTTTATCCGGTTTGTTATTCATCCATTGGCTGATGAATAACATAGTGAGCTGAAAAACTTGAACCGAATCAGAGGAGTTGCTAATGAAAAAAATAAGTTGAAAAATCATCTGCGTAATTAAAAATGCGGACATTGCGCTCCTTCAGGGCTCGGACAAGAGGGAGGAGGTAGAGATTGAACAACAAGGGGGAGAGGGAGGAACCCTTAGGGACTCCACAAGAGATTTTAACTTGGGAGGCAGTAAACTGGGCAGTACGAACTGCCTGAGCGCGATTTTCCAGGAAAGAGTTAATCCAGCTTAAGGCAGGGCCCGCGATTCCGGTGTCTCTCACACGGTTGACCAAAAGAGAATGGTCGACCGTGTCAAAGGCGGCGGAAAGGTCGAGCAAGACAAGGGTTTTTTAAGAGCCCGTGTCAGCCTCACTGCGGAGGGTATCCAGTATTGTAAGGATAACTGCCTCAGTAGATAGTGCTGGGCGAAAGCCCGCTTGGTGGGAATCAAGGAATTCTGATTCCTCCAGGAAATCGGTGAGACAGCCTGTAGCATAAGCTTCCAATACCTTGGCGAGGTTAGGGAGAAGGGAGATTGGACGGTAATTTGTCAGGGTTAGTGGGTCGAGCCCATCTTTTTCAAGAGAGGAACAACAATGGCCTCTTTGAAAGTTACAGGGACAGAGCCTTGGGAAAGAGATTTGTTTAACAGATTTAAAACAGGACTGGGAATAGAAGTAAAAATGTCTTTCAAGATGCTGGCAGGGCAACAGTCGGTGGGAGAGCCGGATTTAACTTTAGAAAGGAGATTAATAAAAGTGCGCTCACATATTATAGGGATAGGTGAGAATGTACTATGGTTAGTTAATAGGGGGAGACAAGGGGATAGCCTTTGACTAACTGAGATACTAGACTTAATTTTATTAATTTTGTTGATAAAGAAGAGATTCATAGCATTGCAATAGGTTTGAGGGGGGGGGGGGGGTTTACGTAATGTTCTATCAGGGTTGGATAACTCATCCACAATATGAAAATTCGATCATTTAGTAGCCGATAGAATTTTGGATGAGAAGTGCTCCGTTTTAGCCATAAGAATGGATTTTTTATAAGTTTGTAAAAAGTTTAACTAAGACTGTTTGTCTTCAGGTTTGTATTTGCTTCGCCACTTTCTTTCCATGTGTCTTAGGGCAAATTTTTGGTGTTTCTGTTCAACAGAAAACCATTTCTGAGCATCAAGGTGACGGGGGCATGAGTCTTCCTGAAGGGGGCAAACTTGTCACTGGCAGCCAGTAGCCAGTGAGTAAGCTGAACATCAGCCAGGTTGATAGAGGGATCACCCAATGGAATCGAGCTTGAGAGGAAGTCCAGGAATAGAGGCATATCAATCTTGTTCCAATTCCTATGAGTACCTCCCGCTAAGCTAGGGGTTTTATTCACAATAGTTTCTTAGATGATGAAGTGAATTAAATGGTGGTCAGACCAGTTACAAGGGGAGACTGAAACGGGGGATGTGGTGATTTTCATAGTCCGGACCTGGTCAAGAATATGACCCTTACTGTCAGTGGCTGAGGGTACCTGTTGAGTAAGATTAAGTCCAGAGAGTAGCTCGGTCAACTCTGCTGATTGGGGGCCGCCGAGATGGTCATTGGCCCAGTAATTAAGATCACCAATCAGCATAACCTTCCCATAGTTGGTTACCAAGTGAGCTAACTGTTCACCCTGGGGATGGGGAAAGGAGGGCATCATTTGAGGAGGTCTATAAAGCAAGACACATACCAGAGGGGCAGTGCCAGATGTAGACTCAAATTTTATCATTTTAGTGAATTAGAAAGCAAAAAAAGTGGCCCATGTTTTCAAATTGTGGCAGTTTTTAACTTGTAAAGGCACGCTGTGTATGTTTTTTGCAAGATATGGAAGGCTGCATCGATTCTAAGTTGCTTGTTTTAATATCAGGGAAATACAACAGAAAGGAACATAAAACAGGCCCATGAACAGGCAAAATGGCCGCGCACTGTCCTGGCATACCGACCCATCAGCCACTGCCTGACTGCCCTAGAGGCCAGCCGGCCTTGAATGAGTGGACAAAAAGAAACAGTGACTAATGAACGTAATGTATAGAAGACGTTATTAAGTTTGATTGGATAACCAATGTTACACAATTCACTTGTACCATCTATACAACGTGTACATCCGGTTATAGTAATAGGTCAAATTAATACCCTTCTTTTAAAACAGACATAGGTCAACCTGTTTATTTCGATGTAAACGACTCTTACGATAGGATTTGGATAAGGATTGAGCACTAATTAAAATATTAATATCGCACATTTTTTAAGAGCCAGTTTCATCATTTGAATTGTTATAGCAGTGCAATGTTGAGCAACCTGTCAGCCACTAGCAGAGTTATTTAACAAACTAGAAAGAGCATTCTCTCTTGATAAACAATTTCTTCTTTGTTGGATTTTTTTACAGGATAACTCTTAGTAGTAACAGTGACATAATATCTTCCCCTCAATGCCCACTGCCGCATTAGGAAATATCCATGGTGGCGCCATGTCTATGATTGAAGACTGGAGTTCATCCCAACTTCCCTTAAGTGGATGGTCCTAAACTCAGTTCTCTCCTTGTGGTGATACAAAACGATTAACCTTTTTCACAAATCAAGGAGTATTGGCTCTATATTTATTCATCCAATTCAGTATGTCTAAACAATTCCATTCGTAACCATAGCATTCTAATAAACCCCAATGTGCTTCTGCCATAATGGGAGATTAAGACTAGTGAATGGAAAATGTATTCTACTGAAGTATTTGTTATGCCCATCAGGGAAATTTCTTTCTATATCTTTTTAGTTACCTCATATATTTCTCTTTGAGTGATGTACAAAGCAATATGCAGTTTAATTTCTGAAATGAATGTTCATACTGATTTATTTGTGTAAAATACGCCGTGGGACAACTGCCTATGCGCTCTTGTAGCCACTACTTTGAAGCCCTTCAGTAGGTTGAAGAAGTTGTATAGAACTTGCCCTTCTTAACATTACCAGATATCTGTGATATTGACCTCATACATTCTGTAGGTGGTGCACAGATAACGCACCCGTTGTTGAGAGCCATAAAAACAACTAGAGCAATTTACTCAACATCTATCCGTTACAATGAGCATACAATCCGACTCTCGGCATTTGCTTCTCTTGTCATTTAATTGACCCATTTTTTAAGAAAGATATTTTTAGGTATAAAATTAAGTTCACTGTCCCCTAGTGGGTATTTCCCATAGTCAGCCTGGTACAAGTCTGCAACATCAAAACGTTCTGCATAAAGAACCAGGGTCGGACTGGCCTATAGAGTGATCTGACTGTGCCTAAGGGATGGTCTGGAGAGGTCAGTCAACGTGTGGGCCAGTTTATGGCTGTTTGTGGGCCTGTTTTATGGTCTGATGTACAGGTTCTTATGGTAGATTTCACTGCTATTACCACAAGCTCTGCTTGCATCAAGCACAAATGCATGCAGATGCCATACTTTGCAAAACACCTATCCGGCGGGGCTTTAAAAGTTCAAAACCACCCTGATAGGCAAGTGTGACCCACAATTTACCTATATGATTGTGAGGACCACTTTTATTTTCTGTCCCAGTCTGACCCTGTACAGAACTGGATCTCTAACTTTATAGTTGTGGAAAGTCAGCAACCTATAAACAAATAAGACGGAGGGTCAAATCTCAGCCCATCTTCTACCTTTAGTGTTTTCGTAAATGTTTAATTGGTGGCATTGTTGCCTTGGGTCCTAGTAGTGGAATACTAAACCATCCAATGGTCCTGGAACAATTTTCAGAGTGCTGGTACTGCCATCAATGTTACATCACTGAAGTAATAGGGAATATTCCAAGGGTTACACGCAAAGAACACGTGTAGCAAATATATTCAGCAAGACAGTGGTAAGGGTGTAGTATCTAGCTGGTGGTGCTTTTTTAAGAACACTGTCACAAACATATTACTAAAACATGGTGTGGTAGTGCACTATCAATTACAGAAAGCACATTTTCAATTGAAATGACCACTAATTTGCTCAGTCATTGATTTACTAATGAAAAGCAGACAAGCAATAATGTGCGGACATCAGGTTTTAGGAAATAAGTATATCTAGACTTATTTTGATCCTATTAAAATCTGTATTTCCATCACACTTTAGAATGACAAAGAAATGTTGCTTCATTTGTGGTTTCTGAACTGCAGATATTTTCTGAAACATTTGTACTGTTCATTTTCAGGTATGTAACTCTTATCATGTGTTAAAGAAATTGACATCTACCGTACCCCATCAAGATTGCCAAATAGTTCACTTTACAAAATCATCTGGCTTTGCATTTAGAGAAAGTAAAAACCAATCTCCACGTTAAAAGAAAAACAGTCATTTGCCAGAAGTTATTTCCTGACCTTTGATTTCTGTCTTTGAAGAACAGCAAAGCTTACCAGTTAAAAACAACATTTAAATACATCTTTATTGCTCATTTACCTTCTGAACTCCAGAATGGTTATTTGGGGGGTTTTCCAAGGTCTATGAGACCATCAGTATAGATAAAAGAGAATTATCAATGCAATGTTGGTTCAAATCACATTCTTCATTTGATGAGAGCAATATAGCGGGCGATATAGCAAACTCATCCTTCAGTTTCAGCTTGCCTCCTTCCTCCGGTCAGACCCCAACCAGACAGGAAATGGGGATGTCCAACTTGGCAAATACCTACACAAAGCTAATTTGGGCTGCCATTCTGGTGGGGAGAGGGTGGACCAAGTATTTGAGAATGGTTCAGTCACTAATCAAAAGCCCTACAAAGCCTCAAATCCGGCCATGTTCCAACCCCTAAGATGCTTTCAAGGGCGCAGAGTCATGGCTCCACCAACATTCCCCCTTCCTGTTGAAAACATACAAAACCACAGAGGCCACTTGCTGGGCAGACTGCTGATTCCTTTGTTCAGGAAATTGTGGGGAATAATTTAATTGGAAACAGACACAGTGAATTGACAAATGGTAAAACATTGGTAGGAAACTAGTAAACAAGGAAACATACAGGAGCAAATGGCTAAGGTACACCGTGACGTCAATAAACTATGTGTAGACTCAACTGATTACAACATTAAATTGTAGAAACAATGTTCACAATGGTTTCCTTCTGCTGAGTGATGGAGTTGGGCAAACAAAAAGCTCATGAATCAGGTCGTGGATTGCCAGTGGACATAGCAGAGAGATTAGGACTTTTATGGAGAGACTCTTCTATGCCCCAAGAGGGCATCTCAGTGGCAAACCACCTGTTCTCATTAAGAAGATATGTCTTCTCACCTCATGTTCACGTGCCATACAGAGATATGATTGAAGTTTCCACAGAAGTCTGCTTGTGTCAGATATGATTATAATTGAGTACAGAGCTCTGTAAATAAATTGTAACATATTCATAATTCTATTTTTAAAACCACATATCATTTGGTTTACCCTTGTTCAATTATCCAAATCATTCTCGAGTCTGTGTTATATTGAAGAGAATTACATTGTCCCCAAACATTAGAGAATGCAGGCAATGACCTAAAGAGTTGGGGAGGTTGATTGAGTGCTGCCAAATATTTGTAGAAAATCATATAAATATGAAAAGAATAGCAAAGGATCTGCAGTTTACGCTGGTTCTGCAAATTTGTTTAAGTGTTTCGTTTTGCATGCTTTAGGGCCAGAGAAGTTCACACTAACACCAATCAAGCACCTCTTGGGGGTTAGGACTCACTCTCCAGGAAGCCACCAGCAGGGTTCAGGGCAAATCCAGTTAGAACTTGTCAGCTGGGCTCTGCGAAAATGTAGACTTTCTGCAGCTTTTACAGTCCTGTACCTTAGCAGGAGGCCAGCCAAATTACCCTTGGATTATTTTCTTTGTGTTGGGTACAAGTGGAAGCAAGTTCAGTCCTTGGGGGTCTCTCTCAGCATTTTCAACAGCAGGTGCAGACCTTCTTTTGTCTTTCACAGGCCCAGGTCCAGATTTCACAGGTCTGAAGAAGGTATGGAGAGGTGTCACATTTATGCTTGCTACCAGCTGGTGGGTGGGGAGACTCTCTGACCAATAGGGAGAAAGTCTCCGGAGGCAACATCACCCACTTTGACATAATGTCCTGTGGGTTTGGACCTAAACAATCCCACAGTTCACTGCCAAAACCCAACATTGCAGAGCCTTCTTCCCCTGGGCAGAGATATGAGGTATGTCTATGGAAATGAGAAACTCCCCTTGCAAACTAGTTCAGAAACATGATTTCCTCTCACAGGTTTTGGTGCTATCCTGACTACCTGGACAAAGAAAGGGTCAGGCATAGGTGTTAGTTACATCTTCCTGTGACAAGGGTTGCTACTTTGAAGCTAGTGCAGTCTGTGCACCCTAGGCTATCTTGTCAGGTGGAGACCATATCTCTTTCCATTCAAAGCCCTTTTTGTTCCCTGTTCTAGAAGTCAGACACACCTCCTTGCAGGGGGCAGCAGGTTGACAGGTGACAGTTGGAGGTTAACTCTGAAAAGGCTACTAGAGACTTCAGGCAAAAAAACATAGTGACTATCTAAAGTAACTATTTCCAAAATCTTTTTTAGCACTAAATTGGATTTTGCACTAATTTGGATTATTTAAAGTGTGTTTCTACCTAGTGCCATTCTGAAGTTAGCTTTATTAAGTGTAATAAAGTACCCTGTGTTTTCTGTAGGGGAGCCAGCCTTGCCTTAGTGAAAAACAGGTTTGGAATGTGTTTTATGTAAAAACATGAAATATATATATACATGTACTACTTTTTAAAACTATGCACCCTGCCTTGGGGTAGGTGTGGCTTACTTTCTGGGGGACTTACTGCTATTTAAAAGAAACGCTTAGGTATGCAAAGAGTGATTTTGACAGGTCAAAATGGCAGTTGTAAACTGTTCAGCGAGGCTGCTGTGGGAGGCCTAGGATCATGCTTTACATGGTCACTTTAGTTGTGAACCAATAAATGCTGCAATCCGATAATGCCATTTATCTTACAAGCACTGGGCACATGGGGTACAATTCCTTATGGAATTATAGGTAAGTTAAATGTGCCAATCAGAGATTTTAACCAATGCGAGACGTTTTTGGGGGTCAGAGCACAAGCAGGGTCCCAATGTACAGATTCCAAAAACCAACAGAATCAGTCCACAAAAATGGGGGTAATCATGAAAAAAGAGGAGTTTTCTTACGCTACCATCAAACAACCATTAGGAATATAGAGAGTTACTAACTTGGGCCACACCCTGGGCCTCTTTATGGATTCAAAGACTGGAGATAAATCATCACGTTTTTCAACTTATTTTTAGACTTACTCCTGTCCTGCCTTTTCTTCTGTAGTAATTGATGATTACCCCGTACCTGATATTCATGTAGCTAGTGCTTTGAGTGAAGTTGTTTTCTCTCTCTCAGATTCCCAGAATGCCACTGACTCGCTGATACACCTGGAGGCACCTGGCCCGATAAGATCTCAGGAGATCTTGACCACTCAGAAACAGAAGTCTGGACACCATACATTGATTTGTTGTCCAATGCTATTTCTGCAGAAGGTGTTCTAATGGCAGATCCTGAATAAACTGGAAGGGTGGAGTTAAGAAACACACATTTTGTCAACCGTGCAGGCTGGCTTTACAGCCAAGGTTAGTACTATGTATTGGTGGAGTTTTTAGAACATCAATAATCTTGTGTAAGTATTTAAATATTGAGAAGGAATATCTATATGTTGCTTTTGTGGACCTGAGGGCTGCATAGGATCTAGCCCTCAGGCCCAAGCTGGGGGAGTTCCTTAGGTCCATGGGAATTCCGGTGCCACTAGTTTTTATATTAATAAGGCTTCATAATAATAACTTTGGCCAGGTTCAATGGGGGCAGCAGGGTGAGCTAACAAAACCCATCCAGAATCATAGAGGGTTTATCAAGGATGTGTACTATCCCCTAATCTTTCCTGTGTGTCAATGTAATGAGTAATACACTTATGAGTGGTATCCACAATTTGGCCCAATTAAATGGTGTTCTAATTTCAATTGTACTGTTGTACTGATCTCACGCACCACTATGATCCTACATAATTTACTCGATTGATTCCAAATCTTTTTCTTCGAAGAAAAAATATATGGCAATGAATCTGCACAAGACCTTTGAGGTGAGACTGAGGTGGGGGAATTTTGTTTTGATAAGATTTCTACATTTGATTATTTAGGTATTAGAGTTGAAAATCGTTTTTCGAGGATACCTCAAATGAAAAGAATAAGGCTATAATGCTACATAGATGTGCTTCAATTTGTAAGGTTCATAGAGCCTCTTTCACTAAACCTGTGTCCCCAGTGTTAGCGATATATTGAGTGAGGGTCCAATCAAATGCCCTATATGGTGCGGAGGTCTGGGAGTTTGAAAATGTTAATACACTGACCATCAGAGAGAACAATTGTGTTAGCTCAATAGTTAATTCACCCAAAAGCACTCCTCTGTTACTATTATATTTTGACTTGGGCCTAAGAACAATTGAACATGTGGCTATACTTAGATCTTTGCTATACTAGTTATACTAGTGAAGACTGTGGGTAACTACTGAGCTTGCCAGTTATAGGGACGGCCTCCAGGAGATTCTGTGGCTGGGCTCAATTGGCACTCTACTTTGGCTACATCATGTGAGGGGTTGGTTGGGTAACCTAGGGATTGAACCCATGTGGCACAATTCATCTTCCATAATTGCACGCTCCAAAACCAGATTGAAAGAGCAATTATGAGATAATATTGGGGGTCTCAGTTTAAAGAAGGGCCCTATCGGCAGCTTATCAGAAGAATTTTTGGAAGTGAAATCAGTGCCGGCATATGAATCATACCTAGGGGACACTTCACCGAGTCAGGCTAGAAACCCTTTTTATTACATTTCAGCATGGTACTCTAAATATTAAGGGACTGATTACGAGTTTGGTGCATCGGCGGCAGCGCAATGCCGCCTTCTCTGCCCCTAAGCTGAGCAAACACTGCAGACAGTAGTACGAGTTAAAAATGTGCAGCTTGTAATATGGTTGGCTGTCATTTGGCCATTCCAAGGCAGTGTCTTGAAAACAGGCACCGCAATGGGAATGGCGAAAAACTCCCAGCATGGCATGGACAGTGACATCCATGCCATGCTAGAACTGGGGGGAATGCAGTTTTCCCCATGGTGTGGGGGACATGGGGGCCCTGTAGGGTCCTTGTTCTTGCACCACCAGCTTTTTCATGGCATGGCTCAGGTGCAAGAATTCAAAATATGCTGAGCTGGACTGCACCAGTCCCTGCTAAGTATGTTGCATTGTGGTGCTCCTGCGACTTTGTAAGTCGTAATCAGCCAAACGGTGGACTGCCACGCCTGCGTCACCGTGAGTCTGGCGGTCGGAATTATTTTCCTTCGTTAAGAGCATTACAGACTGATACTTCACCCCAATTGTGCGCTGATTAAATGTTTATACTGTTCCTGGATGAAGAGGAAGAGATATGGTATGGGTCTGTTAAGTTATATATTGTTATTATAACTAATTATTTTTATATTGCATTTATTGGATTTTCCTTCTATATCAATGTTATGCTGTTTTTAGAGGTTTAGATTATGGTGTATATTGTTCTTATGGTGTGTTTTATGGGGTCCATCCCCCAAATAACAACTTGATGATGATGATGATTTTAGGCAGAAAAATAGTGACTTTCTAAAGTAACTATTCCTACAATTTCTGAAATAGAATGAATTCGACATTACTGTTAATATGGATTTTGATTAACTGGGAGACTGAGTATTTACAAACTTCAGTATTATTATTATTATTATTATTTGAAGTATTTTTACAGCTGGTGCCAATTTAAAGTTAGGTTTACTGAGTGTAATAAAAGATAGAGGGCCTGATTCACAAAAGTAATCTGAGGATTGGATTCCTAACTTTACTACTTCTAAATGCCTATGGGAATACCGAAAGTCGTAAAGTTAGGATTTTGTCTCAGTTTAGGAGTAGAAAAGTTAGGAATCCTAACTTTACTACTCCTAAATGCCTTTTGTGAATACCAAAAGTTGTAAAGTTAGGATTTTGTCTCAGATTACTTTTGTGAATCGGGTCTCCAGTGTTTTCCATGGCACAGCCAGCCTTGTTATAGTGAAAAATGGGTTTGGGCCTTTCCTACTGTAGGGACACATAAAAAAATTAAATACATATGCCCTACTTTTAAAAAAATATGTATTCTTCCTTAGGGTTTGAATGGCCTACTTTAGGCGTGACTTACTACTATTTAAAAGGACATTTTATGTCTGGCAAAAGAGTAATCTTGACAGGTAGAAATGGCAATTATAAAACTGTTCAGCTAAGCTGCTGTGGCAGGCCTAAGGTCATGCTTTACATGGTCACTTTAGTTGTGACACAATAAGTCCTGCAGTTCACTAGTGCCATTTATCGTACAGGCTCTGAGAAGATGGGGCATTGTAGTCTACGGATTTATAGGAAAGTTGAATATGCCGATCTGGGATTTTGACGAATTCGACAAGATTTTAGGAGTCAAAGCACTTGTGGGGTTTCAGCGAACAGAGTCCAAAAACCAACAGGATCAGTTCAAAGAAATGGGGGTGATCATGCAACAGTAGGAAGTTTCATACAGTAACATACAAAAAGCCATTAGGAATGTAGAGAGTGACTGACTTGGCCCACACGGTGGGCCTGTCTAAGCATTCAAAGACTGGAGGAAAATCATGAAGTTATTCAACTTAAAAAAAATACTTATTCCTGTCCTGCTCTGGCCAATTGCACTCTTCAATGTCGTGCCTCACAATTCCTTTTTGGCTCACTGTTTTTCTATTGCTATGAGTATAGAAGCCCGGTCCCCCCTGCATGACAGACTACATGTCACAATTAAACCATGTTTATAACTGGGATAGAAAATTCTGAACCCTCCCCCCCGTTCACATCCCTTTGTGCACAGGGGACTGAATTCTGAGTTGTGTGGGAATTATCGTTTGCTGTAATTAGTGTATATGATTACGTCTGTACTGCCTCTTAAATTTAGACAGGTCAAGCCTGCTGTACTTTAACAGGGGAAAATATCAGTAATAACCAGGGAATTGGGATTTTGTTGCTGTAAGCACCCAAGTCTGCATGCTGTTCCTCATTACTTAAGAAAACAGCTCAAACCACTTATACTCAAGTACTCAAGACCTACGTTCCATCAGACCCTGCACTGCTATTCACACTGTGTGACATGGAGCCTGCTAGTGCTGGAGATTTACTGCGATTTCAGCGCGCCCCTAACAGAATGCTATGACTCCACACCCTGAACAAAACAAAATGTGCATGCCTGAAGGACTAAGCATGAACAGACATCTGTTGGCGTTTTATTTAACTTCTCTGAGGATCTGGAGCTGTGCTGCCTCGGTGGCACAGTGGAAAGACATGTGGTGGTGCCCACTGCTTACTGTCTCACATCTTTCTGGCTTTATTCCTCTCTCTGAACATCTCCTCTTTCCTCTCTATTCTTCTTTGTCAACTTGCCCACTGCTATATCCTTCAATTCTGCCCTGCCCACTCTCGTCCTTGCTCTGCTCTTATGTCATCCCTACTCTTGTCTCTCTCCCTCTTCCCTGCCAATTTCTCTCCTCCCTAGTGTCTACCTCTTACCTCTGATAGTATCTTGTCTGCTACTTTGCTATGTCACCTGTCTCTGAGTCTCTGTCTGTCCTTTCTCTTACTCAGCTGCTTCTCTCTCTTTAGCATCTATCTCCTCCTTGTCAAGCTGCCTCTCTCTAGTATGTATTTCTCTCTCTCTAACATATATGTCTCTCTGTAATGTCTTCTTTCCCACTCACACTGGTGAACCTTGCCCTCTTGCTTATGTGTTACTGTCTTACCTCTGCTATATTTCTCCCACTCTCTTCTGCCCTTTTGTTCTGCTAGCTCTCTTACTGGAGGTAGATCAGTGACTGGGATAACACAGAATAATTCCATATAAAAATGAAATGGTTGATTGTCAAAGGCATGTCGTAGGCAAATCATTTACAGCCTGATTCATGTACAATCCGTTTTGCGTGGCCCTAATAGCGAATCATAGCGATTCGCTATTGAGGACACGCAAAACGGCATTCATGTAGGAATTGCTACTTAAATAGCGATTCCTACATGTTCTTTATTTGCGAGTAGCAATTTGCTACTCGCAAATACTCCCCATTCATTCCTATGGGCCAAGAGGCCCATAGGAATGAATGGGGAGTATCCCTCATTTGCGAGTAGCAATTTGCTACTCGCAAATGAGATAGCGATTCTAAGGGTGCCAGGGGTGTCCAAAGGACGCCCTGTAGCACCCCTAAAATGCACATTCGAACAGGTGTTGCGCGCACACATGTCCAAAGGACATGTGTGTGTGCAACATGCAACTTAGAAAAATGCTTTTAAAAGCATTTTTCTGAGTTTCTGCTATTTACCGACAGGTCTGACCTCTCGGTAAATAGCGGCCCCGAAAGTCCATAATCGCTCTTTTGTTTTGTGTCATGAATAGCATTTGAGGAATCTCTATTAGAGATTCCTTAAATGCCATTCCACGCAAATATGCAAATTCTTACATAGCGATTTTTGCATTTGGGATTGTGAATACCAAATGCAAAAATCGCACTCGCAAAGGGCCAGATTCTCAGAATCTGGCCCTTTGCGAGTGCAATTTACCTACATGAATCAGGCTGTTAGTGTATTAGGATCAAAATTGTGGAATAGGCTGTCCAGTGCCTTGAATGGTTGATTATCAAAGACACGCAGTAGGCAAAGTCTTAAGTGTATTAGGATCAAAACTGTAGGATAGACTGTCCAGCGCCACGAAAAATGAACAAAAACTCTACATGCAGAAAGTCCTTTAATACTTGGCTTTTTAAATTCAGTAATTAGATGATTCTTCACTGTTTTAATAATGAGCTTTGACTTAAACTTCTATCGTGCCAAGAGGCCGTAATTTGAGGACAATGTTGAGCTTCTTAAAAGACAATTTAGTAATAGTAGTAGACCCGACCACCATTTGGAATTAATTTCAAATGACTTTGGATATTAATCCTAATATTAGTGTTGTTCTCAAGTCTCAAGTCTCTTGTCTGAAAAGTATGTCTGTAATTTGAAGAAATCTTTCATTGATGCAAGAGAGCTGTTCTAATGAACCATATATAGATCGCACACAAGAAACTGAAACAAAATCTAGCCTCTTTTAGTCTTATTTTCTCCTGAAGTGTATATGTTAGACATAAAAAGTATGGCAGTTTGTTCAATCCTCCATTCATAAAAACAGCATCTCACTGAAGCTCAGCTAGTTGTAAGACACTATACTAAGAAAAACAGTATCGATATACACAAATATGACAAACAAAATACTGAACACAAATATTATAACCCTATGCCTAACAGTAAACACAAAAATACAGATGAAAAACACATTGCAGAAAAAATCTTTAAAATAGGAAATTACAAATTTTACCTAGTCAATAAAACTAAGGAAACATTTCATCAATCATGAAAAGCATAAGATTGAAAAACGAAAAATTGGAATAAAATTGATATACATTAAATAAATAACTAAAACACTAATTAGCATTTACCATAAATGGAGCAAAAAAAGTCAAATCATGCCAACCTCAAACTAATCAATCAAATTAAACTTGAAAATAGTTCACAAATAGAATTTTTTTCAGTTAAGTAACAGTATAAAAAGGCAAGGTAAATGCACAATAAAATGCCTCAGAAAAAACAGAAGTGCAGCAGGACAGTGTCACTCTGCTCGATTGCAAACCTGAAAAAGAAGACCGCAACACTTCAACAAACCACTAAATATTACAAGGAAGTAGAATTTGACAATCAATGAAAGCTAATACAATTAATAAATAATTAAAAGTATTATAAGATAACAAATATTTTAAAATATGTTATACATATTTAAAAACACAAAAGAATCAAACAAACCTTTTACTAAAATTTGGTTAACAAATAAACAAATCCAACTAATAAACTTTTCTTGGCAACAAAAGAAAACTGCCAAAACAACACCAAACAGACCTGGGAAGGAAAATTCTACAGGTAAAACAAAATGAAGTTCGAATTTATATTTTCTATGCTCTAAAACCACATACAAAATGTTGGGTACAGAAAAATACTTCAAATTCCAAATGGTGAAACTTTTGTTCAATTTGCTTTGTACCATTCCTTAGGACAATTTTGGAGAAACTGTTTTTTAAACAGCTCCAGCAATTTTTTTAAGACAATAATCTTTTAGATACAGTCTGTACATGACCCATTGGGAACCTCAATAAAACTTCTGAGTCCACCAGGAGGTAGTTTCAAGAGTTCCCCAATGTATTTAATTTAAAAATATCCCCAACGTCAATTCATTGAGTCCTCCTCTTACACGGGAGTTGACCTTATTCAGTTCATCCTTGGGAGCACCTCTGTCCATTCAAGGTAGAAGCCCACATTGGTGGTCACTTCCACAAACATGAGGATGAGCCTCTGATGAAGCTTGCCACCTCTGGGTGGTTGAGGGCTGCTGTCATTTAAGAATTTTTCTTGTCTACATTTTCACGAGGACTAGTTATTGTCTAGGTCATCCAATGTCTCTGTTGTTGAAGTGATGTAGGAGGCTATGCCCTGGCAATACCTCTGTTCCCTGTATGGTTATTAGAGATGCTGAAGGTCAGCAATAATGTGACAAACACATTAAAAAACTTGCAATTTAGTGCACAGCCCTTCTGTACTTAACATCACGTGCCACGTCATTCAAAACTGAGAAAGATGACGAGGCTGCCTCCTGGAATTTTTCTTATGGTCACCCTTAGTAGGGTGTTTTATATATTTTTATTTCAAATATCTGAGATTCTTAAAGAGTCATTTTGAGAGTAGAATGTAGCAGACGTAAGTGAAAATATTCTTTATTGAAATGCAGCATTTCTGGATAGTTGCGAACTATTGATATCAAAGGTGCTTTTTATCATTTGAAAGCCTCTTAGTGGTTAGTGAATGGTGTCTTCTATCACTTCTGATGTTAGTCAGCATTTAGTAGAAATTCTGCATTCGGTTTGCTTGCATCTTTTCAAAGACTTAGGGCCTTAATATAAGTTTAGTGGTTTTCGCCTGGGATCACCACCACGTCGGTCCCAGGAAGACCGCCAAGCCTGTGGTGCACCTGCATCTGATTTGAATGAAGGGCGGGCAGGCTGTGTTGTGGTGGTATCATGGCAGCGGTCTGTTAGGCTCATAAGAGAGACTAGCAAGCCCACGGTTGTCGTGACAGTGCCTACTGCAAGTTCCTGCATGGTGTGGCATGCACCATGTCATGCATGCCGCACCATGCACGAATGTAAGTGCAATTATTGGGAGGCACAACATGTGTCCCCTCTCGCATGCATCCCCAAGGCCAAATGCACCCAGGGTCCTTATAGGGCCCTCTAACCTGCATTTCTGCCACCGGGCTCCCCACCATAAAATGGGTGGTGGGAAAGCAGGAGGTTATATGTTCTGCTGTGCCAGCATCAGCACTACCAGCATTTACTGCCCTTTTCCACACTGCCCCCACTGTGGGATCCTGGATTCCGGCAGAGGCGGCGGTATTGTACTGGTTCCACCACCACCATTGTAATACGGCGGGCGGACCCGCCGTGGTGGTGGTGGTTGGACCACTACCACACGTAGGGTGGTCCCTGGACCGCTGTAATCGTAATAAGGCCCTTAGTGTTCATGCTCAAGCTCAAGGATGTTTATGTGTGTTAATGGTGGAAAGGGTCAGAAGAACTTCCTAAGTCTCAGTCCCATCCTTCTCATTCCAAAAATGATGAACTTTGAATTTCAAGTTTACTATGAGACCTTTGGTCAGAGGCCTTTTGAGCATGAGTGCCTGGTATGTGTACTAAGTGGGGAATGCCTCATGCATCCAGGTACATCGGTTTAGCACTGCATCGTAATGTGGGTAGGAATAATAAGACTTCATGGCTGACGTGCTAGGAGTTTTTTCCTGGTATTTGGGGAACACTCGTGTTTTTCTCCTGTCTGGAACTGCGATGGTGCACATGGTAGACATGGGCAGGAACGAATGTCAGAGGACATGGTGTAAAAATGGCCACCCTAAACGAGGGGGGAAAGGGTGGAATTCTGATGTCATTTCAACTTGTGGTTGCCCCTTTTAGAGCATTTTCCTATTTATGGATTATGGAACTGGCCACCTCTTTCAATCTCAGGGTCTCAGGGACAGAAGTGGTAGGCAGATGGAATGGCCATCTATTTTTTTGTAGATCATATTTTACAGCAATTTTTAAAATGACGGAATGAATCTCTTATAGCCTCATTCCAAGAGCTGTCCAAATATTGAGTGCAAAAACTGCCCTACAAAATACTGTTGCTGCACAGCATAGAGGCTGTTTTCTGCACCTGTTTCCAAGATTTCCCCCACACAATAGTGAATGAGGTGCAGGAACTGCCTTTCTAACAGTTTTAGTTCACAGTATTCCTCTTTGTTCATCATTTTGCTCAAGTTGTTGCCTCCAGGTATTACTTGGAAGAAACGTAGGGTGTACTTAAACAGAACTCATGATTTATATTTGGGAGCAAACAACATGTGTGCCGGTGTCACTGCTACATTCAGAATGAGACTTTTAGTCTAAGAAAATATTATCCAATTCTTTGATGATCTCAGCTGAAATTCTACTAACTGGACAATGGGTTAAAATGAGAGCTAAATATGTACTCACTCACTCACACACCCCCTCCTCACTCACCCAATCATTCACTCATTCACCTTTTCACCCTATCATCTGATTTACTAATTCCCTCATTATCAACAATGCTAAGATTTTCTGTCATATGTAAGGCAATTGCTGTAGGCCACTGGTAATGAGTAGCAAGGAATACAATTTCAATGGATGCCAAAAACATTTTATTCCCGTTTGCATTGATTTGTGATGACTGAATGTATGTCGCCTGCTATTAAGAAACAACTCTTTAGCACAAGGCCACCAGTGAAAACAGTTCTTCAGCTTACTTTACGACAATTATATGGCCAAATGTAACTTATTTGACATATTTCTGCAAAGATTCAGAAGTTGCTCATGATAGCAGAAAATGTTTGTGGTTGAAGCTGAGGGAATGTATTAATGAGCATTCTCAGGAGGCCGACAACTGTGCGGCTTCTTTCTAATCCCTGATTCAAACAAATAGCCTTTCAGTTACTCGTTCAAAATGTTGCCCTTGACAACTGATGTAGATGGCAAGTAAAGGTCATGTAACTGTCAGTTGATTATGCTTTACTTTCTAGGAATGTGTAGATCAGCATATTTGATGTAATTATTCTGGGTGCCAGCTGACACTCGAGCATAACATTACACTCATATTGTTACTAGTGACTTCACTGTTTCAGAAAAGAGGATGACAACTGTTCCTCGTGCCAAGTGTGCGCTTTATATAACTGAAAAAAGTACCAATTACGCGCTGTACTGTGCACTGCCAGTTAGAATGTGAGAGTACAGCGCTGGAATGCTCTCGCCATTGACTGTCAGAGCTGAAAGCGCCTAATGCCTTTCAGCCAAGTTCAATTCTTGTGTATAGTGCGCAATTGGAACTTTTTTCAGTTATATATATTTCACACTTGGAACGAGGGCTTTAAAGTGCTTTAAATGAGAAGCACAAGTTCTACATGATAGCATACTTTATTTTGTTTTTATGGCACAAGTAGCTATGGCATGGGTAGGTGAAATCCCAGAGTCTGCTCAACATCCAGTGATTCTGGGCAAGTCACTTAGGGGCATATTAACAAGGCAGTGATATAAAATTATCGCCGCTCTTTTCGGCCAAAAGGCGGCGATAATTTTATCGCCTTATCAGCAAAGACACGCTATTGTGTGTTTTGCTGATTTTGCTCCCGTTTCCAGCACACCTAACTTTACATCGCTAATGAGATGCAAAGTAGGCGTGTCTGTGGAAACAACATTGGTAAATATCGCAAAGGCAGCTTTGCGATATTTACAACGCGGGGAAGAGATTATTTTAATCGTGCTACGTATGCCTTAATGCAGGAATTTAACGGCTAAATTCCTGACTAAGGCATACCTAACATGGGAGGTGGGGAGCATATCGCTGGTTTACATGGAACATCGCGGAAAAACCAGCGATGTTCCATGGAAAAGGGTGCTATTGCTGGAATATTCATCGCCATGGCGCTAATCGTTGTTAATACAACGCTAGCCTGGCAAAATATTCCAGCGATAGAAAATAATGCGGTATACAAGGTAAGCGATAAATCTCACTGCCTTTTGCAAATATGCCCCATTATCTTCCTGTGACACAAAAACAAAAAAGTAGACTTCCATGAAAATCTTCTGCTTCTCAGGTGAAAAGCTTTAATGCCCTCTTGCCATGTTCGCACTGTATAAAGCTGCAAAAAAATACCAATTACTCCCTGCACATGTGAGCCGAACTTGTCCAAAGGACACTAGGGGGCATATTATCAAGGGGGTCTATCTCCGCTTTTTTGGCTTTAAAAGCCAAGAAAGCGGAGATAAAATTATCTCCCTATTACCAAGCTGTCGCTAACAACAGTTAGCGACAGCTAATAGGAGATAGCGACCATCTTGGGCCCCGCTTTGCATGTCAGTGATATTTATCACTAATGACATGCAAAGTGGGCGTGCCAAGATGTTAGCGACTGGAAACAGTCGCTAACATCGCTATCTCCTATTACCAACTGTTGGAGATATTCGCGCTAAGCGCAAATATCTCCAAAAGCTAACACCTGCCCTGAGCAGTTCTTAGCCATGTTATCCAATGGGAGGTGGATAACATGGCTAAGAGCATTTGCTCGATAATGCATGAATATCGCTGACTTTTCAGCGATATTCATGCATTGCGGCCGTTTTTTATCGCATTTGCGATAAACCTTGCTAATAGCAAGGTTTATCTGCGATAAAAATTGCCGATTTGCGGCGATAATTTTTGTCTCTAAATAAGTTAGAGACAAAAATTATCTCTATTGGTTGGTAATATGCCCCTAGGGCTCTTTGCATTGAAAGAGAACATGCCAATTTATTAAATGCCTGCCTCGAAGCCAGACCCCAGACACGCCCCTGCAAGACCTTCAAAACCATCACAATCAATTTGGTGAGTGTTAACACTTTTTTTTCCATTTAAAGCACTGCTAGTAGGCGATCTAAAAAGTACCTAAATAAATGAAGAAATTAATATTTGCTGTAAATACAATATTGAGAAACGTTCACACGTTGGCAAAGAAACATTTTCTTAAAACTTTGACATACCATTTTTGCAAGAGAATACAGGATCTGTGAAAGTACAATGTAGGCTTTCTAAATCAATCGTATAAAAAAATGACTGTTTTTAATATTTTTGAAATTTGTAATTAATTGCAGAGAAGACGATGTGTTTTAGTAACTTTCATGAACTTTACAAAGTGTAGCACAAGGCATGGCTTGAATGGGAAGGAATTCCATATTTCCGGGGAATTTCAGAGAAGGACCGCTGAACTGTTTTCTGAAGTCTCCATAAAGATATTTAGGGCGTGATGTACAATGTGATTTAGTCGTTGCAAACCCTGAATGACAGGGTTCGTGACCACCACATCACTTTTTCTGATGTATTAACTCCATTTCGTCATTCAGAAAATGTAACGAATGGCAAAATGGAAGGGGTATGTTAAGGGCCTTCTTTCAAATAGTTAGTTGGTAATGTATGTATCCATGGTTTGAGATCATAAATCTAGTTGCAAACCATTGATCTGTTACTGTCTCCCAAGTAGGGGGGGTAACTGATTCTTTAGACCCCTTTGCGTTTGAGAACTGATGTGAAGACTTTGGGGGGAGAAGGCAATGGTTCAATGTGACCAATGCCTGCTCTTAGTGACATGTTCCATAACTTTCTTTTTACAGCTGCCAGGGTTCCTTTAAGGATACTGGAACCTCCAGCCTAAATAACATTAATTGAGCCGTTTTTTATGTGACTCCCTGCAATCCGGTACTTTGTGAACTGACCTTTTGAAGATAGGTCGATTGGCAAAATCAGATTGCTTTTGCAACAAGTTGGTGTGCAATTTGCAATCACTTTTTGTGAATGTAATCTTTGTACATCACACCGTATGTTATTTTGTGTTGCATACCTTGCATGTGGCACCACATGGTTTTTGTGGAATAAGCCTACCGTTTTAAAAACAGACCAATCTATAGTAAGGAAAAACAGAAGGAGATGATGCTATGAGGGATGTTATCATTTTGAAGGGTGCCTAAAATTAGGCAAAATACTCTGTGTGGACATGTATTTTAAAAGCAAGTAGGATCTTGGAGAGATCAATGTTGTGTATTTATGCACTTTCCTAATCACTCTGGTGCATTGTAAGGTATGCAGACAAAATATCGATATTTAAATATCGATATACAATTATATCGAAGTTTAAATATCGATGGGACAAAATATAGAAGGTAAGTAATATCGATAAATTTATTATCGATATTAGTAATATCGAAGTTTTAAATATTCATGTCAGTGATATCGATGTAATAATTTCGATGTTACTAATATCGATTTTTTAATTATTTTTGTGTATATTATTAAGTATTTACTATGTTTTTAATTTATTTTTATGTAATTTAATTAAATTTTGTATTTTAGTACTGTAGCGGGTTGTGGGTTTATAGGGGAATAGGGTGGGAAGTAATTTAATTATGTTAAATTAATTATTAATTAGTAGGAATTATAAATTAATTTTAATTAATTGGTAAATATTTTTAATTAATTGGTAAATAATTTTAATTAATTGATTAATTGATAAATATGTTCTGTAGCGGGTTGTGGGTTTATAGGGGAATAGGGTGGGAAGTAATTTAATTATGTTAAATTAATTATTAATTAGTAGGAACTATAAATTAATTTTAATTATTTGGTCATTATTTTTAATAAATTGGTAATTAAATTTAATTAATTGATTAATTAATAAATATGTTCTGTAGCAGGTTGTGGGTTTATAGGGGAATAGGGTGGGAAGTAATTTAATTATTAGTAGGAATTATAAATTAATATTTATTAATTGGTAATTATTTTTAATTAATTGGTAAATAATTTTAATTAATTGATAAATATGTTCTGTAGCGAGTTGTGGGTTTATAGGGGAATAGGGTGGGAAGTAATTTAAAAGTAATTAGGTAATAATGTTCTTTAATTGATTGTTTGGTTGATTATTTATTTGTTAATTAATTATTAATTGTTAATTAAAAATTATTAAATGGTATTTTCATTAATTTTTTTAATTGCATATATTTTGTTCTGTTTTTAATAATTGTGTATTGGTATTTGTAAATGGTTTATATCTATTTAAAAGTTAATATTTTTATTATTTAAAATAAAACATTTATTTATAAGTATGTTATTTTTACCCCTACGCTATCCAACTCTTTCCCTACTGTTGCGCTCTCTGGAGTGGGAATATTAATTTTTACCCCTACGCTATCCAAAACTTTCCCTACTGTTGCACTCTCTGGAGTGGGAATAGTAATTTTTACCCCTACGCTATCCAACACTTTCCCTACTGTTGCACCCCCTGGAGTGGGAATATTAATTTTTACCCCTACGCTATCCAACATTTTCCCTACTGTTGCACTCTCGGGAGTGGGAATAGTAATTTTTACCCCTACTCTATACAAAAATTTCCCGACTGTTGCACTCTCTGGAGTCAGAATAGTAATTTTTACACCTACGCTATCCAACACTTTCCCTACTGTTGCACTATCTGGAGTGGGAATAGTAATTTTTACCTCTACGCTATCCAACACTTTCCCTAATGTTGCACTCTCTGGAGTGGGAATAGTAATTTTTACCTCTACGCTATCCAACACTTTCCCTACTGTTGTGCTCTCTGGAGTTGGAATAGTAATTGTTACCCCTACGCTATCCAACTCTTTCCCTACTGTTGCACTCTCTGGAGTGGGAATAGTAATTTTTACCTCTACGCTATCCAACACTTTCCCTACTGTTGCACTCTCTGGAGTGGGAATAGTAATTCTTACACCTACGCTATCCAACATTTTCCCTACTGTTGCACTCTCTGGAGTGGGAATAGTAATTTTTACCCCGACGCTATCCAACACTTTCCCTACTTTTGCACTATCTGGAGTGGGAATAGTAATTTTTACCTGTACGCTATCCAACACTTTCCCTACTGTTGCGCTCTCTGGAGTTGGAATAGTAATTTTTACCCCTACACTATCCAACACTTTCCCTACTGTTGCACTCTCTGGAGTGGGAATAGTAATTTTTACCTCTACGCTATCCAACACTTTCCCTACTGTTGCACTCTCTGGAGTGGGAATAGTAATTTTTACCCCTACGTTATCCAACACTTTCCCTACTGTTGCACTCTCTGGTGTGGGAATAGTAATTTTTACCCCTACTCTATCCAACACTTTCCCTACTGTTGTGCTCTCTGGAGTGGGAATAGTAATTTTTACCCCTACGTTATCCAACACTTTCCCTACTGTTGCACTCTCTGGTGTGGGAATAGTAATTTTTACACCTACGCTATCCAACACTTTCCCTACTGTTGCACTCTCTGGAGTGGGAATAGTAATTTTTACCTCTACGCTATCCAACACTTTCCCTACTGTTGTGCTTTCTGGAGTTGGAATAGTAATTGTTACCCCTACGCTATCCAACTCTTTCCCTACTGTTGCACTCTCTGGAGTGGGAATAGTAATTTTTACCTCTACGCTATCCAACACTTTCCCTACTGTTGCACTCTCTGGAGTGGGAATAGTAATTCTTACACCTACGCTATCCAACATTTTCCCTACTGTTGCACTCTCTGGAGTGGGAATAGTAATTTTTACCCCTACGCTATCCAACACTTTCCCTACTTTTGCACTCTCTGGAGTGGGAATAGTAATTTTTACCTCTACGCTATCCAACACTTTCCCTACTGGTGCGCTCTCTGGAGTTGGAATAGTAATTTTTACCCCTACGCTATCCAACACTTTCCCTACTGTTGCACTCTCTGGAGTGGGAATAGTAATTTTTACCCCTACGTTATCCAACACTTTCCCTACTGTTTCACTCTCTGGTGTGGGAATAGTAATTTTTACCCCTACGTTATCCAACACTTTCCCTACTGTTGCACTCTCTGGTGTGGGAATAGTAATTTTTACCCCTACTCTATCCAACACTTTCCCTACTGTTGTGCTCTCTGGAGTGGGAATAGTAATTTTTACCTCTACGCTATCCAACACTTTCCCTACTGTTGCACTCTCTGGAGTGGGAATAGTAATTTTTACCCCTACGCTATCCAACACTTTCCCTGCTGTTGCACTCTCTGGAGTAGGAATATTATTTTTTACCCCTACGCTATCAAACACTTTCCCTACTGTTGCGCTCTTTGGAATTGGAATAGTAATTTTTACCCCTACGCTATCCAACACTTTCCCTTCTGTTGCGCTCTCTGGAGTGGGAATAGTAATTGTTACCCCTACGCTATCCAACACTTTCCCTACTGTTGCGCTCTCTCGAGTGGGAATAGTAATTTTTACCCCTACGCTATCCAACCCTTTCCCTACTGTTGCACTCTCTTGAGTGGGAATAGTAAGTTTTTACCTCTACGCTATCCAACACTTTCCCTACTGTTGCGCTCTCTGGAGTTGGAATAGTAATTATTACCCATACGCTATCCAACACTTTGCCTACTGTTGCACTCTCTGGAGTGGGAATAGTAATTTTTACCCGTACGCTATCCAAAATTTACTTAATTTTTTTAATTAGTTTTACATTGTTAATAATTGTAATTTATAATATTATTTTATGTATATAAATGTATTTGTAATTTATTATATTTTCATTTATTTATAAGTTATTAAAATAATGCTTTATATTTTTATTAGTATTAGTTTTTATTACATTATTTATTAATTTTAAATATTATAATATATTTGTAACTATGTTTATTATATTTATAAGTATTATTTTGTTAATATTACATTTTATTTAAATAAAAAAACGATATTTTTTAAAAAACGATATTTTTGACATCGATATATATGTCCTCGATATTTTTGTTGCGATATTTTGGTACCTCGATATTTTTGTAGTCGATATTTTGTCATAGATTCGTATTGTAACTCACTAAAAATAGGTTGTGCCAGGGAAGGCATTTTTTTATCTTGCATATGAGTGAGAGGAGG
Source organism: Lissotriton helveticus (assembly GCF_964261635.1). Taxonomy (NCBI): domain Eukaryota; kingdom Metazoa; phylum Chordata; class Amphibia; order Caudata; family Salamandridae; genus Lissotriton; species Lissotriton helveticus. The sequence continues at coordinate 520,881,355 of NC_136063.1, forward strand.
AATTTTTCTGTTTTCATTCACTTTTGATGTGAAGGAAAAGAGGAATTTGATATTCAAATGGAATTTTAGGAACTTTATGTGTTCCACTAGCATAGAAGTGATTACTTTTAGTTCTCCATTAGCTGGCCAGTTCTTATTTTGAAGTTGAGTTGTGGAGGAAGTTAGAAGGACATAATCTGATTCGTTGGGATTTAGTTTGAGTATCTTGTCATTTGGTGCAGTGCTTATTTTTTAGGAATATTGCTATGTCTGGCTCAGCTGCTGCTTAATGCAACAGTTGTGTGTCAACCACTTATTAGAGGACTAAATCCTCTGACTACCAAATACTTCTCTGAAGGGTTCTCTATATACACCGCAAGAAGTAGAGGCCACATTCCTGTAGTAAATCAGACATTTGTACCTAGGTGGATTTAGATTACTTTATGTTGTCTGGGTGCAAGTAGATACACAAAATATAGGCACGACAGGCAAATGTTCTCTCACTTTCACCTATTTAAGCTGGTTTACTGTGAACTTGTTGCAATTGTGTAAACGTTCTTGGCAATAATGAGCAGAGCCAATCATTGACACATGCCAAGAAAAATATTGATATTTAGTGGTGTTGTATTTTCTCTGTTCTATCATATTAAAAAGCACAAATTGTTCTTTGTTAAATTTGCTAATTGAAACACCTCTGTGCTATAATGGTGATGGGGTGATGGTAATGTAGTAGATGTGGGGGCTGGCATGATCAGTAACAGTTTGAGTAATAATAGCTTGGCCTACAATAAGCCTGCCAGTAACGTCTTAATGGTTGAAGAACATATTAATTTTATTGAGTTAGTGTGGAAAAGGTGCTGAATCTCAGTATGATTCTAGATGTCTTACTAGTTGGCCTGAGTGAGGCGTCATCATGCGCAAGTGGACTGAAGTACAGCCAATTTAAGCAAGTTAGTGTGGTGTTGGGCAGTTTGTTGTTCCCAGTTGTTCCTGGCAATTTCTGTGGTGGTATGAGAAATTCTTTCCTGGTGCTTGACAGACCAAGTCAGTGACAATCAATAAAGGTGGACTAATCACAAAAACATTTTTGTTTCTGCTATTATATGCCTTTATGATAAATAGTACATAGATTGCTACAACACATTTGACTGTATCACGAAAGTGGATCTGTGGTAGTGGGAATATGCAACATGATGTTCCTATGTATTCAGGCAGATGGATGGCAATTGACATAAAACAATGATAAAACAACATAACATAGAAACTACACCCCCACAACAAAACACCACATTACAATACTATCTCAGCAAAAAAACAAAAGAGCAATACAAAAGAATAACAACAGAGACCTGCACAACATCACAACAATCTAGCACCAAAACAACAACACAGCACATATATAAGCACACAACATACTACAAAAGCACACAACCCACCAACCTCATACAAGAAGACAACAACACAATACAAGAACGCAACACTTAATAAAGTACACCACATCAACATAATAGATCACACAAAACAACCCACTAACAGAACACATATTCAAAACAACAAAACAGCATAGCAACAAAACCAAATGATAAAATAAAAACATAATGCAGAACAACACAACAACAGAACAGTTTAATATTTCAACATAAAACAGCAATACAAGAGCAAACCTATAATACACTTGCCCACAAATGTAATTGATCCATATTACAGTTGTTGTTGTGCTAAGTTGTACTTCAGATTAATGTTGTGTTATTGCTTTATTTTTATGATATGTTATTGCTTTGTTTTGTTATTGCATTGCAATTTTTTAATGTATTTGGATTGATTTGTTGTATTGTGTTGCCATTGTAATGCACTATTGTGTTAGTGTCTTTTGATTTTATTGTTTTTATGTTGTATTGTGTTGATGTAGTTGTGTAGCATTGTTTTGTTGTTTTCTTTTGACTGATGTGCTGTTATTGTGTTGTTTTATGTTGTGATCATATGTTAGTTTTGCATTATTGTGTTTTTGTGTTGTTTTGTGTTAGAATGTTATTATGCTGTATATTTGAGAGGTATTGTTGTGCAATATTCTTTTGCATAATTTTTTGTTGCGGTTGTGATGTCTGCATTTTGGTGATCTGTGTTGCAAATTTAATTTAAAGTGATGTGATGTTATGTTGCATTATTGTGTTAAGTTTTATGGTGCTTTGCTGCGTTGTTAATGTCTTATGCTATAGTTTTATGAAGTATTTTGTTATTCTGTTGTCTTTTTATTCTGCTGTTGTTTGTATTTTATTTGCAGATCATCAAACCAGAGGATTAAAGTAGGTCAATTATCTTTGAAGACAGATCAGCATATCATTTGAAAGTTTTACACCAACTTTGAGATAAAAAAACACTGTAGTTGTCCCACCACAAGCCTGCAAACGAATTACAAGGTATATCAAAAGATCCTCGATGAAGGTCTCACAAAGTCCTGGTTATCACAGAAGGGATATGATTATCTTAATGTAAAAGAGGACCCGTGAATATCTGTCAAATATTATCTGTTAAAAATCCACAAACAAAAAGAAATCCACCAAGCTGGCTTATTAATGTTGCAGGTCATTCCTTAGACCAAATATGTTGATGTATTGATAAACGTGTTTTCCTGCGTGCCTGGGCCTTTCTGAAAGATACAACTGATATCATTAACATCCCTGAGGAACTATCATTTGGTGAAGATATGCAATTACTTCTCACAAGTGGCCTACAAGTCCTCCACTCAAACAACCTGCAGGAGGTAGCCCTGTAGGTTTTGATAATGTGTTATGAAATAAAGAAAATTCTCAGAATGCACGTATGAATTTCATCTTGCGCATGACCAATATATGAGTGACTAATCATATCTTCATGCTCTAACATACCTTCGGTATTCGAAATAATGTGACTGCCGTAATGGTGCTTCCTTCTTGAGATAGACAATCTCTTCATGTCAGGAACATGAGCAAAAATGGGTATTTAGGGTGCACCCTTACATCTACTTCAATCAGACACAGAAGAGAAAATCTGATGACATCATTTTGCATCTGGATAACCTTCAAAAGGAAGTTGAACTCATACTCCACTAACACCAACAATAAGTCAGAGGAAAAGGTATTTACAATGTCCAGTACTAATATAGAAATCAGTTTCCTATATTATGGCTACTGTACAGATCATACTGAAATACATATTTAAGAAGGTAACTAAAGATCATAATATACCCCAAAAGAGATTCTTTTGAAGCATGCTCAGAAACATAAATGCCCTTGATATGTGCAACCACTTTCAGTTCAGCAACAACAGGAAACCAAAACAATTAATTAGAAAAAGATGTTGCCTCATGACACCCTTGATATACCTTTAGGAAAGCCAGTGGTTGCTATGCAGCCAAATAAAAACAAAATGAACATCTAATACAGTAAAACAAAACCCATCTCAAAAGTAAAAGGGACTTCCAGATAGCCTGGGGCCTACAGCCAGTATGTGAGCATCCCTGTTTCTCATGCTCATTATGCCCACGAACTATAAGAGGACAAGAAGTTACAAACAATGGAGTCAAACTGATGCACACACAATTTACTGATTTCCACACCATTCACATGGTTTATGTCATCAGTGGCCCGTTGTGTTAATCAAACGATCACAAAAAGTGGTCATAAATTATACACCAACTAATTGTGAACTGTCTCTGATTTTGCTATGTGACCCTTAAATTGTCTAGTGCCAGATGGTTGTAGAATGACCTGTCTAATTAATATTTATTGGGCAGGTAGTTATTAGTGACCCCCTGTGATTGACAACGAACTCTGGAATGGTGTCCTGCAAGGAAAAACAGGCCAACATCTCTGTTTGCATTATCAAATAGGAAACTTTGTTTTTTTTTAATGCAGCCCGGTTTCATTAAAGGAACAGATGCAACTCTTAAAATAATGTTTTCTCATCTGGGAATACATCTTGAAGTTCAGACAGTGGGCCAGGCCACAAATCATTCATGCATACTTTTGTGACTCACAATTAGAAGGAGACACACCTTTCACACCAACGTCTAATTGAGATTTGGAATGGATCCAATGATTTTGTGAATTGTACAATCACAAAATAGCTTTAAACGTCTGGCCCAAGATGCCCATGCAGGATGGCCTAAATAGGCAAGAACAAAAAAGAAATAAAGAAATAATTATTCTTCGCCAATCGAAAACGCACTGTAGCGCCCCAAAAGCAGCATTGAGCACCATTTAAATAATGCAAGACACTCAGAGGCAGATCTACAATACACTCTACTATTAGCAATCAAAAATGACAGCTGAGGAGGTGATATAGAAAAAGCGGGTTTAATCTTAAAAGACCTTTGAATATGACCTTGCTGAGGTCCATTAAATGAATTGGGCATGACAATATAAATATCTGAAGATAACATTAAGGCTACATAAAACTCAAATATGAACAAACCAGATGTTGCCAAATCGTAGAAATAACTGCCGTTAAGAACACACAGATAACCATCAATGCCACAAACATGCGCAAATGAAACCATACAGGCAATCTGTACTGATGAATATTTCATCCAAGATTGCCTAACCAGACCATATTTTCTTAGAGTTTGGTGATCTAGCTGTTGAAACTGCATTTAGCATGAGGTTCAATTTACAACTAAAGTATGTTCATATATGGAAACTAGGACACTGGAACCAATTTAAGGAAGTGCATAGCTTTAGGAACTACAATTCTTGCAATGCTGCAACATACAATGAAGTAAGCAGCACTCATAACGTGAAAGGGACATGTCAGCCTTTAGTATATGATAATTCCCTTAGGGTCATGAAGCAATAAAGTGCACCACAAGCAGGCCATCTGTTACACACTGGTGTGTAGATTCAAGTTAGAATAGTAAATCGTACCATGTTCTTTAATGGTCTTTAATCACTTTTTGTTGGATTGGAGCTATGATAGTAAATCTCACCTATCTGTGTAATCCACTTTCTCCATTGTTTGTAAGACGTGGGGCATATTACCAAGGGCCATATCGCCGCTTTAGCGGCACTTTTTGCAGCTAAAGTGGCGACATTTTTATTGCCCTATTAGCAAGCTGTCGCTAGCAGCAGTTAGTGGCAGCTTTTAGGCTATAGCGACCGGTTTGGGGCCCACTTTGCATGTCAGCGATATTTATCGTTAATGACATGCAAAGTGGGCGTACCCAAACTGTTAGCGACTGAAAGCAGTCGCTAACACAGCTATCGCCTATTAGCAAGGCAGGCTGTGCGATCAAAAAAGTCGAGCTAAGCGCGAATATCGCCAGAATCTAATGCCTGCTCAGACCATTACTTAACCTCTTTATCCAATGGGAGGTGGATATTCAGGTTAAGTCCCCATTAGTGTTAATGCCTGAATATCGCTGGATTTCCACCGATATTCACGCATTTAGCCTCTATCGCCGGATATTTTATCGCATTAGAGATAAACACTGCTAATATCATGTTATCTCTGCGATAATATCCGGTGATAGGTGGCGATAGAAAAAAGCCCGCTAAGCGCGTTTTGTGGTAAATACCGCGTGTGCTTGCTAATATGCCCCTTGGTTTGGAATAGTAATTCTCACCTCCTTTAATTTATGTACGTTCTCTGATTAATGTTAGACTGGAATTAGAATAGCAAATCCTACCCATTTTATTTATCAATTTTCTCCAGTTTTACCTAGTTTGGAATGGGAATAGTAAGCCTAATCCCTGTGATTTATGCACTTCCACCAATATTTAGGGAACTGCAATTAAAATAATAAATGTCAACCTTTTCCGGTGCACTTCCCAGTTTATGTTGGATATGAAATAAAATAATAAAGTTCACCCTTAAAATTAATGCACTTTCCACAATGGTTGTGAGGCCGGAGTTAGAATAGTATATCCCTGCCCTTTTAATAATGCATTTTCTCTAAGAGGGGTTTTTCTTTGAAATCAAGAGTTCTTTCGCCTGGATCCTGACAAAGCTTTGTTATGGAAGTCAGTTGCATGATGGGACATTGAGTACAGTCAAGAATCTTAAAGGGAATATCAGGGACTTTATGCTCAGCGCGAGTGTGATTGCGCTTTCAGCATAATTCTTGGCGCGAATTTAAAAAACATCCTGTTTTGTCATTTCATTTGAATTATTTTGACTTTTCCCCTGCTTTTAGCCTGTCCATTCCGCATACACGCACTATAATAGTTTACTTCACCGCTCTTTAAGCGGGTCCCCTCCCTTGCACTACCGAATCTGATTCAGCGGCCTTATTGGGGGAAGAATGGGACGCGGCGATTGAGGCTGCTGGCGTGTCACGGCGCTGCAGTTCGTTTTAAATTTTTTTCGATAGCTGATTACTAGCTGCATTGTTTTTAATCTCTGAAACTGTTACCCAGCGCTAACGCGCATTTGTGCATTTGTATTTTATAAACTATTGGGCTGGGGCTTGTCTTACCTGTCTCCTCTGCTCTGGACCCCGTTCCGCCCCGGCATTGTGCCATTTGTGCGGAGGGTCGCAACATCGACTACCACTTCCTGCCCTACCCCACTTCCGCACTGCCTCCCCCTCGCGCAGGTCAGCGGTCTAGTGGCTGCTGTCCTGAGCTTATATTTAGCGCGTCATTTCTGACACAATTTAACTAGCGCGGCGATTGAGGCTGCTGGCGTGTCACGGCGCTGTAGTTCGTTTTAAATTCTTTTCGACAGCTGATTACTAGCTGCACTGTTTTAATCTCTGAAACTGTTACCCAGCGCTAACGCGCATTTGTGCATTTGTATTTTATAAACTATTGGGCTGGGGCTTGTCTTACCTGTCTCCTCTGCTCTGGACCCCGTTCCGCCCCAGCATTGTGCCGTTTGTGCGGAGGCTCGCAACATCGAGCACCACTTCTTGCCCTACCCCACTTCTGCCCTGCCTCTCCCTCGCGCAGGTCAGTGGTCTAGTGGCTCACTTCCCTTTTGGATATAATGGCGACCTGGTGGAAGCGCAGCGGGAGCGCCGAGTTCGCGCCGAAATTGCGCCAAAGTCGAGCCCGTCTGGGCCCGTCCGCGGCCGACCGGGGCTAGGGGCACCCCACTCTGCTCAGCTGATTAGATACACTCCATCACAGCTTTGCTCCTACTGGACCCCTGGTACCATTCCTCTCACTTTATTCAATCGTGTGACCTCCCTTGGTTTGTTTACTTCGTCTCTTTGTTCTCCTCCGGAGATTGTTACCCAGTTGACACTTTTGCCTTCTACCCTACGCCCCACCCCACCCCCTTCCCTCAATCCTCAAATACCGGTATTTAACATCTCGGCTGCCCTACTTAACACCCGGTCAGCTGTTCAACATCAGTACGAGCTATTTGATTATATTGACACGCATGAACCTGATCTCTTGTTTTTAACCGAGACCTGGTTCAGAGCGGACTCCCTGCCCAATGTTCTAGCTGCATTGCCCCCTTCACATTCTGCCATCCGAGCGGATCGGCCTGAGGGCAAGACGGGCGGAGGAGTAGCCTTGATAGCTCGTGCTGACTTGCACTTTCAGATCCTTCCCTCTCCTATAATCCCTGAAGTTGACTACTTGGTAGCGCGCTCGACCTCATACCAAACCCCTTTGACCTGCGTCCTTGTCTACCGCCCCCCTCAACTCACTTCATCTTTCATTCCTAGTTTTCAAGATCTCCTGGCTACTCTGGCGATAAATAATTCGTCAGTCTTAGTCCTAGGGGACTTTAATTATTGGCCTAACGACCCCGCCGAAACCTCTTACTCCAAGGATTTCACTGACCTCATGATTAGCCTCAACTTCGTACCTCACATTCATAGCCCCACTCATATTCATGGTCATGCACTGGACCAAATCTGGGCCCTAAATGTCCCTACAACGCCCCCCACCATCTCTCCCTGCCCTTGGTCGGACCATTCTCTCATTTCCTTTTCCCTTGCACTATCCCCTGAGGTTAAGCCCCCGCTCCCCAAGAACACCTGGATCAGGAAATGGGGCAAAGCCGATATGCCGTCCCTCTGCTCGTCCTTGTCCGAGTCCAGCCCTGACCTCTCAGGCCTTGCAGCCTCAGACCAATTGGAATCCATCAATAATTGGCTGATTCAATCGGGCGACGAATTCGCTCCCCTGAGGCGGATTACGGTTAAGCGAGCCCATGCAGCTAATAGGTGGTTCCACTCTGACCTTAAGGTGAAAAAACTAGCTGCACGGAGAGCTGAGAGAGCTTGGAGGAGAGCCTATAGCCCTTTACTGAAATCCGCATACCATTCTGCCTTACAGACTTACAAAAAAGGCATTCTTGAGGCTAAGACAGAATACTACTCAGGAAGGATTTTAACGGCAGAGTCCCAATCCAAAGAGATCTTTGCTGCCGTCCATGAACTGGCAGCATCCGATAGAGTTACGACAACAGTCCCTCCCTCTCAACATCTCTGCGATTCGCTAAATGAATTTTTCATCGAGAAGGTCGCACAGATAAAAATTAATATACCACCTCCTTCGCTAACCTTTGTTAACCCGCCCCCTCCCCCCTCTACTTCCAAACTGGCTAGCATTCCTCTGCTGACCAAGGACTCACTCCTCCCTCTGCTTCGACGGGTGAAGTCGGGCTCCCCCTTTGATTTTGGTCCCGCCCATGTTTTAAGAGAGATCTTCTTGGCCTGTCCTACCCCCCCCCTCACGTTTCTTAACGACTCACTAAGCAATGGTGTGGTTCCCTCCTCTCACAAATCAGCAGTCATCATCCCGATCTTAAAAAAAACTGGCGCTGATCCCTTGTCCCCAGCTAATTACCGCCCCATCTCCCTCCTGCCCTATTTGGGAAAGGTCTTAGAAACCCACGTCACGAGTACCCTGAGCACTTATGTGGAGGCAAATCATTGCCTCTCCCCTTGCCAGGCGGGCTTCCGACCTCTACACTCCACAGAGAAGGTAGTGATCTCAGTGATGGACGGACTCCGCGAGGGTATTGACATCAACCTCCCGCAAGCCCTTGTTCTCTTGGACCTGTCCGCCGCTTTTGACACGGTGGATCATTCCATTCTTCTCACTTGTGTCAGGGCGGCGGGCATAGAGGGCTCTGCCCTCTCCTGGCTCAATTCCTTCTTGTGTGACAGGGCACTGGCTGTTCATCTCGCTGGTTTTACTGCCTCCTCACGAAAGGTGGAGTGCGGCGTCCCTTAGGGCTCTTCCTTATCCCCTCTTTTGTTTAATTTATACATCTATCCCCTCATTTTTTCATTGCAGCAGCTCGAGGTCACGGTGTTTAATTACGCTGATGACCTCCAGCTTATCTTTAATCTCTCTCACTCCCCCTCCTCTGTTCAGAATTTTCAAACCGTTATGTTATTCATCCAAGATTGGATGAACTGCAACCACCTTAAACTCAACCCTGACAAGACAGAGCTGGTCTTGACAGGAGGTGGTTGCAGCCCCTGGTCCCCCTCGTTTTGGCCCCCTTCACTTGGTGTCCCCCCCCTCCCGGTTCCTAAAGTTAAAACCCTTGGGATCTTTCTCAATTCCCAACTATCTGTAAACCCCCAGGTCAGTTCGGTGGTTTCCTCTTGCTTTTTTTCCCTCCGGATAATTAGGAAGATATCTCGCTTCTTCTCCCTCCCGGCACTGAAAATAATTGTGATGGCAATGGTGCTCTCGCGCCTTGATTATGGGAACATAATCTATAACGGCGCACCGGCCTATGCCATACACCGATTGCAGCTAGTGCAAAATCAGGCTGCCCGCCTGATCCATGGGCTGCCCAAATTCCATCGAGCAACCCCACTGCTGAAATCATTGCACTGGCTACCTGTGAGGGAGCGGGCCTTATTTAAACTAGGTTGCCTCACCTTCCAGGCTAGGATGGGCACTGCCCCCGAGTTTATATGCTCAGCCATCAAACCCTACCTGCCGGGCAGAGAACTCCGCTCTACCCACATGGCACTCCTGGTCACACCTCGCTTTAAGAAAAAGAAAGCAGGTGGGGCGAAATTTGCGGTCCTTGCAACTGTCTTCTGGAACTCCCTCCCTATGACACTCATATCCGCAACCTCCTATTTGGAGTTCCGGAAGAATCTAAAAACCTTCCTTTTTTCCAGAGCTTTTGCTGCCTAACCTGCCCCTCTTGCTGCTGTTGCTAGTAGTAGCTCCTATAGCGCCATGAAACCGCTGGGTATAAGCGCGCTAAATAAATCCTTTTAAATTCAAATTCAAAATTCAAATTTTGCCCACTTATACTTGAATTGGATTTGTAATTGTAAATCTCACCCCCTGATTTAATGTATGTGTATTCCCAAATATTACTTGCTTTGGAGTAAATAGTAAAGCTGCCCCTCCTGGTTTATGAACTCTCCTTGATGTATTGTAGGACTCTTGTTAGAATAGTACATCTCAGCCCATTCACCAACGCTCCTTCCCTAATTTTTTATTGGATTGGAGTTAGAAAAGAGAATCTCCGTTCTGATTATTACACTTTTCCAACATTTGTGAGATTGAAGATTTCCCCTTGAATCAACTCCATTTTGTGTTGGTTCCTCTGTGTTTGTGTTTTTTTTTAAATTTAGATAACTGACATTTCTAATATGTGGCCTGTGCCTTTCCTTAATCATGATAACCATTTGGCTAAAGCAGTTGACAAATCTCGCAACTCTGTAATTCTGTCATTAGTGTGCACATACTGTGGAAGTGGAACTAGCTGTTAATACCAGTTAAGCTGCAGTCATGCATTTCACAACTCATATTTTGAGAAAATGAAGTGTACATAGTTTTAGCAGCAGCCATGTGGCACTCAAGTCCAAGCCTCAGTATGGGTTTGCAATCAAAACTCATTTTATGCTTTACCACGTGAAATCATCAGCTGTGATTGTGTCTTCAGTCAGCATGGGTTCCTAAATGTAAAACATGTAATTCTAATGAGGCACAAGTTTGTAAGGCATGACATTGAATAAAGGTACATTGTTACTAGTGAAACTGCAGCCTCCTTACTCTTTTGTAACTTGGGACATTTTTTAAATCCTCTTTGTCTGACTTTGGGGCAAGAGAAGCTAGGCACAGTATTATCATGACAAGAAACAAATTGATGCGAATTAAAATCATAAAGTAAAATATCACACGATTGGCTTATGGAAAGGTAGTTATAGTTTGCCATTTGAATATTACACTTAATCTTGTAGACTGGCAACTTCTGTCTGGTTGAGCTTTCCATTAAATAGTCTTCCTTTACACCTACCTCCAGCCCGGGGAATGTGTAAAGAGAAGTGAATTGGCCCACAGATGTGAGACTCTCCCAGGGCAATAATGCTGTCAGCCCAACTCCACTCCTTGCTGTTAAACATCTGTTAAGTACAGAATAGTAGTAATGAAAGGTGTGCTCAAGCAGCAAGATGGATCATTTTGAAAAGAGATGATCAAATAGACAGCCAGGAAATTGAATGAGATTTCAAGTAGGTGCTTAAAAAGTAAGTGCTTCACTTTGAGCATGAAGTGAACCTAAGGAAAGCGCTGTGTAATGCTAGCAAGGAGAGAGATGGTGTCCTAAGTAAGGGTCCCCATCACAATAGTGAAAAGCTGAAAAATACAGTCTTGTTGATATGTTCCTTTCATTTTTCAAGGGAGCTGGACTATACTGTTAAAAAGTGAGCTGGGGATATGCAGTAAATCTGATTTTATTTGTTCAGGGAATACACCAAACGTTGTTGCCCTTCCACAAAACAATGAATGATGCTGTAATAGGAATAAGGAGACCATTGTGGAACAGCCCAATATGACTGAGAAATAACTGAGGGATATTCCTCTTTTCCTTTGAAGTATTAACTCTAAAGGCTACTTTTACGATGAGATTGGCTGCCCTCCTGCTTATTCACAGGAAAAAGAGGATCCAAGACATTTTTGCAAGAGGAACCAGCAAGATCAGTTGCAATTGTACTTTTGCTGGTGATCCTGACTTGAAGTCAGGAAAAGCCTTTCCTTGATCGCATAGCCTGCTGTCCAAGGAGCAAGTCCTGATGATTCGAGATCATTTGGAGTGTCAAAATAGATAACACAGACCTTGTACTAGAACTTCTGAGGTTTGGACATTTATTGTGAATGCTACCTTCTAAACATGGGTATTAACTGCACAAAAGTAAAACTTTAAAGGACAACATTTTTCTAAGAACTATTATTTTCTTAAACTCGGGAACATTGCTTGTTATTTTGCCTAAAGCTAATGCGTTTCTGCACCCTGGCGGCTTTTTTAGTAGCACTGATATGCATATTTTTCACCTACAAAACCTAATTTATGTACAAAAAAGCATACTAATTAAATAATTAATCAGCAGCGGCCCGTACAGGTAAGAGTGGTGAGGCAGTTGGGGCAGGTGGGTGGGGGATTTCGACAAACGACGATAAGGGAAAATAAATATTTATTTAATTTTCCCTTGTGGTCATCTGTCGAATCCCCCAACCCGGCCACACAGGTATGTAATATCCCTTGATCCAAATGTTTAATATCTCTTGAGCGTTACACCGGAACTACTATGTTTCTATGTCAATTTAATCATTAAGTATTTTTTGTTAACTAATTAAGGTGGCGATTAGGATGGCGGACGGACTTGCGTCCGTCCGCCTCCCCCGAGGTGGAGGGACCGTCCGCAAGGGCAGCGGCATTCCCTCCATGCCAATTAGGATGTGACTGCCACCCTGGCGGTCACATCCTGTATCTTTAACATTGTGGAGGGTGCTGCTTCAAGCAGCACCCACCGCAATGTTAAAAATGCATGCTTTGCATTTGCATGCACAAAGCGGCAGGCACCGCGCGGTGCCTGCCGCTGTGTGCATGCACATGCAGGGGGGTACCATAGGTACCCCCCATGTGCACCCCCACCCCCCTTCCCCCTTCAAAGGTCCACATGCTTTTCCACGGCGGAAAAACCGCCGCGGAAAAGCATGTTTACACACACTTCCTAATTTGTCTTGCGGTCTACACCCCGCGGATCAGCGGCGGATGGACCTGCTGTCCGCCGCTGATCCCACCGCCATCCTAATCTGGCGGGTGGTGTTGTCAGGGACCACGGCGGTGAATCCGCATCCTCCGGGCTGGCGGTGCCTTCCACCAACCCGGAGGATGCGGATTCACCGCCATCATAATCGACCCCTTAGTTTGGAATAGTTATGATTTCTATTTCATAACTGTAATTTTGTTTTACTATCTGTAAGGGAAAGTCTGCAGTCAGGTTTGAGAGCTCTGTTTGGAAAAGTAGAAGGAAACGTTCTATATACTTTACTGTAGGGAGATCTTTGCAGTCGAGGCAGTGGTCTCCACATGACAAAGTATAGCGAAGCGTTCCCTGTACTTTACATCAGAAAGATCTCCATCCCGCTGGTGGGGATCTTCAAATGGTAAAGTATAAGGAAAAGTTAAAAATGTTATAAAAAGGTTTGTGAAAATATTTTTGGGGTAAATATTAATGTAAATTGATATATTTATTTTAAATGTAGAACTAAGGAACAAGTTCTACAGTAATAATAAGTAAGGGGCTGATTATGACTTTGGCAGTCTTAGGACCGCCGTACTGTTTGTGGCGGTCTGACTGCTGCCTCCTCAGTGGTCCGACAGCTCAATTATGATCTGTGTCATCGGACCGCCTCCAGACCACTCCCACAGCCAAGATCTGAGCTCCCGATGCTTCGGTGGTGGGGACAGCAGCAGTCAAAGGAGGCGGTCCTTGCCCATAATCCACCGACCTAATTATGACCTGCCTTTCTGCCAACCTTTTCTGGCGGTGCGCCTGCCAGGAAAATGTTGACAGAAAGGCAGGTAAATGGCCACAGAAAAGGGCCCTAAGGGCAAATAAGCTCATGCGGTTTGTGGCCGGGGACTATATTGTTCCCCCCCTTTGCCATCAATGTCAGTACGTGCACTGTTTGCAATGTACGACATGGTGCATGGCAACAGTGCACCTGTTATTGGCTAAAGGCTCTCTCCTAGAGCTGAAGCATGCCGCTGCCTTGGCTGCACTGCCACAACACTGCCATCACTCCGGTAATTTTGTAGTGTAGCGGTCAGAAGTCTACTGGCTTTGTGGCATTCTCCCAACCACTGCCACTGCAAGGTGTTGGTGTTACTTCCAAACTCGTAATCAGCCCCTACATTTTTAGATAAATCTTTAATAAATGTAAATATATTAAATTATATTGAAATTATTTTTCTCAAGTTTAAATTGTTTTTTAATATGCAGCAATAATTAGTAAAAGTAATGTGTAGAATTGATTACAAGTAATTTAATTATATTTTAATAGCATGTATTTTTATGTTAACAATGAAGCACAAAAAGGTTATTCAAATGTTATATCATTAAAGAAAAACGTTTATCATATTTATATGTTTCATATTAAATTATACATATTTATATATTTAACTACCTTAAATAGTTTTATTAAAACTACAATTTTTTCTTTTGAAGTTTACATTTGAGTCCCGGCCTCCATTATTTTCTCTGTGAGCGTGCTGTAGTACCAGGGGTTAGCTATGTGTGGTGCTGGGATGACTATTGGTTATATTTTTAGGAACTTGCACTTGTAAGTAAGGTTGTCCTTTTTTTATACTCTTAAGTAATTTAGCAATCTGATTTTTTGAATAGCCTCAGGAGTAAAATTAAAAGTGTAAGAGTAAAGTTACTGCTGTAAATTACTCACAGGCATAACCCACTTCGTGACTAACCCCAATGGTGCTTTGTATTGCTTAATAGTCTTTCTTATCGCTGCAACATAAGTCAATTAGATTTTCTCTTTCAGCCTAGGAAAGTTAATTATGATCAAAAAGTATGTTTTGACTGGAAAGTGACTGGAAAGTGTGTTAAACTTACATTTCTGATACCAGTTTAACATAAAAGGGGGAAATAAAATTGCATTTTTGATCTATACATTTCAATCTAAGTCACTCCTTTGCTGTGATTTTCATCTCATTCACCACGACCAGTCCTGGTAACTTTAAATAGGACAATTTAATATTTTAAGAGAGAAAAAACTTCTGCTTAAACTGACTGTCAGGTCAATGTGACTCTCTTAGTAACAGAGACAAGTATTGCTAGGGAATTACACATTTCCACACTGTATGAGATCCCGCCCATTCTGTTATGGTGTGCATATGTATACCAACAACGGTCATACTACACACAACTTATAAAATACTTCAAACTTTATATTCATATCAAGGAGACACCTTCAAACAATGAACGCATAATATAATCCTAATGTAACTATTATTTTTGTCTTATGTTCGTTTTTATCATCAAACCATTATTGTGTGAATGTATTGATATGCAACCAACAATTTGAGTTCTTTATTGGTAAAACTTTGTTTTTTCTTTACATTGCTCCTGCTTCGATGCCTACAACTGCAGCGGAGCTGTTTTTTTCATGACAGTGTGCTCAGTGGGTGATTTAAAAATATCTTTGTGATGATCCTTAAGTTTTATTCTGGAGTCACAAGATATATTAAAATCAGGTGTGATACTGAATGTTTGGCTAGATTGACCAACGAGTATTAGTACTTAAGTGGAGTAAACATTTAGTGGACCCCGATGATGAAGCATGTCACCAACCAGGTTGCTGAGTGAGGGGTTTCTAAAAGAAAGAAAAGATTCTTTCTGGACTGTGTCTTTCTCCGTATGACTCACTAGGACAATTTGTCTTGGGGAAACTCCCTTCTTGTTTTTTCATGAACTGAAGTAGTCAGCAGGTGCTTGCTCTCTCTTAGTTCCTGTGCTCCTGTAGTAGGATGTTTGCCACACATTATTCTTAATTACTCAAGCTGCCGCAATCACATAGTTTTGGTAAATTCACATCACAAGAGTAATTACCAAACATTTCTCCACCGTAATTAAAGTTGGCCCAGACCAATTAAATAAGCTGGGTAAATCAGACACAAAAGGGTAGTGTACATTTTATGGGATCATTTTTCTAGATTAATTTTGCATTAGAACAAGGCATATCATTGGAGCAGAGCACATCTAGCTTGGAATGTTCTGCAGGCTTGCGACCACAGCACACTAAAACAATCCAGCGGTTCAAAATGGAGTTAAATAGGTTTTAACACATTATAAATAGGCAACCTTCATTAGAACTGCCTTCTTAACTATGTTTTCTTTCCACTCCCTCATCAGGTTAACAGCTTATTATAACTGAAAGAAACATCAATGCGAGAGGTGGCCTAGTTCTCCTTCTCTTTTAGGATACAAGTGCAGTTTTTCTTGACTTATGACATGGCGTCTAGTCTAGTCCTTAACAAGTAGCTGCTCGGTATATGCCACACAGGCTGGCTGCTGCTGGCATAGATCAATTGATGTCAAACTAGGACTTTTATAAAGCACATTCTACATTGTTATCCACAGCATCATGTGGAAGGCTGTGCCTTATAATCACTGACTTTATCCATGTTAGCTTTCAGAGATTTTCAAGCTATAGGACAGTGTTGATCGCAGACCAGCTGTATGCTGTGAAAAGCTACTCACTACACAACTTTAATAATTCATTAGTAGTTTAATGGAGAATGAAAGGTCCCCTTGTTGAAGGTGGTGAGGGGCTCCTGACACTTCCATAGGTCACAGAAATTCATGGGCCTTTGGATGAATGGGGGTGCTAAAGGATGCCCCCTCACTGCATGGATGCAGGGCTTGTGTTACACTGCTATCACTCAAGTCAAGTAGTCTTTCTTCGAATGCATAAAAACACATCCATAAAAACATAATAAACATTGAAGCAGCATTGTAAAGTAATCAATCAATCAATCATAGCATTTTTAAAGCACACTACTTACCCGTGAGGGTCTCAAGGCACTGGGGGGTGGGGAATGCTGCTACTGCTCGAAAAGCCAGGTCTTGAGGAATCTTCTGAAGGTCAGCAGGTCTTGGGTCTGCCGTAGGAGGATTGGGAGGGTGTTCCAGGTCTTGGCGACAAGGTGGGAGAATGATCTGCCACCAGAGGTCACTCTTCGAATGCGGGGGACTGTGGCGAGGGTGAGGTTGGCGGAGCAGAGCTGGTGTGTGGGGGTGTAGAAGCTGAGTCGTCTGTTGAGATACGCTGGTCCGGTGTTGTGGAGTGCCTTGTGTGCGTGGGTGAGGAGCTTAAAGGTTATCCTCTTGTTGATGGGGAGCCAGTGCAGGCCTCCCAGGTGGGGTGTGATGTGGCTGCAGCGAGGGATGTCAAGGATCAGGCGAGCAGAGTCGTTCTGGATGCGTTTAAACCGTTTCAGGAGTTTGGCCGAGGCTCCTGCATAGAGGGCGTTTCCGTAGTCCAGCCTGCTGATGACGAGGGCCTGGGTGACCGTTCTTCTCGTTTCGGTGGGATCCACATGTAGATCATGTGGAGCATACTGAGTGCGTTGCAGGAGGAGGAAGAGACAGCGTCGACCTGCTTGATCATGGAGAGGGTGGAGTCGAGGATGATCCCTAGGTTGCGTGCGTGGTCGGTGGGTGTTGGAGCTGTTCCCAGTGCTGTCGGCCACCAGGAGTCATCCCAGGCCGAAGGGGTGGATCCGAGGATAAGGCCCTCTGTTTTGTCCGAGTTCAGCTTCAGTCGGCTGTTCCTCATCCATTCGGCAACGGCCTTCATTCCTTTGTGGAGGTTGGTTTTGGCGATGTGGGAGTCCTTGGTGAGGGAGAGGATCAGCTGGGTGTCATCGGTGTAAGAGATGATATTGAGGTCGTGCTGTTGGGCGACGTGGGTGAGCGGTGCCATGTAGATGTTAAACAGCGTTGGGCTGAGGGATGAGCCCTGGGGTACGCCGCAGATGATCTTTGTGGCTTCGGAGCTGAAGGGTTGAAGGCGGACGCTCTGTGTTCTGCTGGTGAGGAAGGAGGTGGTCCAGTCCAGAGCCTTCTCTTGGATCCGGACGTCATGGAGGCGTCTTCGTAGTGTGCGGTGGCAGACCGAGTCGAAGGCGGCTGACCGGTCCAGGAGGATGAGGGCCGCGGTTTCTCTGTTGTCTAGCAGGGTCCTGATGTCATCAGTGGCGGCGATGAGGGCAGTATCGGTGCTGTGGCTGCTGTGGAACCTCGACTGGGACGGGTCCAGGATGCTGTTCTCCTCGAGGTAGCGGGTCAGTTGTTTGTTGACAGTTGAAGTACATATCCTAGAGTATACATAACCTACTATAGTCAGTTAAAAATACACAAATTATGTTAAAAACCTTAAAATACTATTTATATTGGCCTTTTATACGTATGTACAAATTCTAATCCTCTGTGTGTACAGCTTTATTAGCTAACCTGCCCAACAAAATTGTAGAAAGTGCCTATGTGCTGATATATATTAATGAAAAGGTTAAAATTATGACTATAAAAATGTTATATTGCACAGCCATAGATGCCGCCAAATATTCATATAAAACATTTAGAATTTGGTATAGATCGATATGATCATATTGCTAAGACCATATTCTTTCTGATATAAAAAAACGCCCTTAAAAATGACACCATTCTACAGCATATTTCTAAAGAAAGTAGGGTTTGCAGGAATAAGTATGCAGGCCGCCATTGGGTAAAGCCATGCTGATTTAATATTGGGACGATGTAGCTTTTCCGTAGTCTAGTGTAAAACTTGCAAAAAAGGACCACATGCAATGTGTCCTGGGACAGCCGGTTATCACAAGGGCAGTGAATGAAATTTACTGCCCAGTCATTCATCTTGGAAAACTATCTAATTGATGGAAAATGTCCAATCTCAGACGGGTTAAAACAAATCTATGTCTACCATACAAGACAGGTTTGAGATAAGGTTGCATATTAAAAGTAGTTATAATTAATTGGTTTTGATGCTTTAGGTGTCCATCTTAGGGTATGTTAGTGCCTCAGGCCTTTCCCTCGCAGGCTTTTTTTTACTAATGGTGCGTAGGGTTTCAGGTCTCTCATAGTATTCACAGCATCCCATATCTTGAAACAGGCGTTGAACGTATGCTAACCATAAAATTCTTGTTTGCTGACTCAATTTCAGGCAGTCCCTAATGATTGCTTGGTTCAGTACTGTATACGCGAAGGTCCAGATTTTGTGCCGTAGAAGTATTGGATGCACTCCTATCACTCAATCTGAGGTTTCGAAGGTGAAAGAGGCTGGATAGTTCGGCATAGAAAGCATTTGGTAGCACTCACGCATCTGTAGATTACTTCTGGTACAACAGCCTTGTGCTGTGAGCAGGGCCTGTCTGTTGTCCAGTCCCCATTGATGAGATGCCTTTAAGTGAGGTTCAAAGTGAGCACCATAGTGGGAGGCCGGTATACTAAATTCTACACTTGCATTCGTCACAATTGTCCCTGCGATTGGAACAGTTAGGAATAAAGGCTTCTTTTATTCTATTCCATCACTCCTACAACAGCTTTCTACTGGGGCCATTTTATCCATAAGCGTGGGTGAAGAGCAGTTGTAGGACTAGGGTAATCACCATTACACAGTTGCGCTTGAACTCCAAACTAACTGCAGAAGGTGCTGTTCCTCACAGTTTTTTGGGAATTGCTTATTTTGTTAAAACTTAGTTGAATCTTTTGCTCTTGTATTTTGTTCACTTTTTATATTTTACATCAAACAATTTATTAATAAAGCAATGAAAACAGCCTGCTCCTAGGATTTGGTTGCAATGTACTGTGGCATATTTGATGCCGATGGCCCATGACACTGGAGACACAGATCCTTTGTAATGCCTCCGTCAGGACAGTTATACCCAGAGATGCTTTATAACAGCCAGAAAATCCCCATTGAGCGTACATCCTGCCCTACATATCTGATTTACTCTTCCTGGGGCTCGAGAACCAAAGGAGATAGAAGTAAGGGAGGACAAGCATGTGCAATGCAATTAGTCTCACATTTGGAAACGTATTTATATTTAGCTATGCAGCACATTAGCCTGGGTGCTGAAACATCTACTGTTCTTTAAAATGGAAGGAAAGTAAGCACCAAACTGCGTGACACACCAGGTATGGTAACACATGGAGAGAAATATTTCCTTTCAGCTGGAAATAGTATAATGCAAAGCTCTGTTTAGGTTGAGCCTAGCGCAGCGCACACGCGCTGCCCTAGGAAATCGGCCTCTTGGAATCACTTCAGCTTTTGTACAAGCTTGTGCATGTGGTGCTCACACACTATTGGCCTTTGCGTTTGGCTTTAGCATGCATTTGGCCAAAGGTGTGTGGATGTCCCAGCTCTTAGAGAGTTGTTTACTCCCAGAGCATTTTGCTCTCAGGAGCCAGAAGCGACGCGCAGGATCCATCTGTTTTTCGTCAGGTTTCCTTGCCGCTGTCATTAGAAGGCGCATCCTCTCCACCCCGGGCAAGGGACACACCCCTACTCCACATTTCTGTTTGCATTGGGTTTCGCTCAGCTGATGGCTTAAGTTTACAAATACACACCACATTTCTTTGTTTCATGCTTGTAGATTGCCAGCAGGCGGACACAGTAAAATATCTTTCAAAAAATTATCTAAGCAAATAAATAGGGGTTACGGGAGAGAGAATAAGTAGAGGGGAGAGTAGGATGTTAGAGAAAGTGTTTTACACTGTGTGGGGAGATATGAGTCAGTCACTGTAAACAAAGTTAAAATGGCCTGCACTGTATATCGCGTGCACTCCAGGAATGAAAGATGCTCTTAACTAATTGTGCCACTTTTACATGTATTGAAGACAATGATTTTGCGTCTCCCCAAAACGATGCTCCAAAAATGTTTCAAATATTTTGGATAAAAAGTCACTGATATTCTTGTTTAAAAGCGATATTTACTCTTTCTCTGTGTGTGTAATGTTTTCACACCCACCTGTCACTTTTTAAGGAAAAGTGAGTGTTGGAAAAGTGTTTATTAAATGCACACAAATGCATTCTGGAAACCAGCACGCATTTCTCACGTATTTACAGTATTTCTGGCTTTGTGTACTAAACTAAATGAAATGTTCTCTTTCAGTACTCGTGTCTTGTTTGATTTATTTTTGACTTGTATAGTGGAGGCTATACAAAACCATCCTATTTTTCTAGTAACTCAAGAGATATTTTGTTCCATGAGATACACCACCTTGCAAATGCGAAACTTCAAACACACTTTTTATAACTTTTTTCTACTTGACCCTTTTACATGTGTTTTTGGGCAATCAAATGCTAGTCTCCGAAAAAAATAGCGTTAAGAAGATTTCATCAAGCATTGGTTAAAACAACACAAACGTAGACTGCACCGTTTCTTGTATTCTTATAAAATTCTAGGAATGTTTTGTTTAGGGGTTCCAAACATTTGCAGTTGTCTCAAGTGTGCTTTGCTTGTTATCTCTGTGCCTGCCTATACAGCCCTAAGACCATAACCATCAACTGCCACCTACCCAGTCCGTAGTGTCTCTCGGAGGGTAGTTAAGGCACATTTTGCTCCCCTTCTCCTGCAGGCTCAAGGCAGCGAGGAACTGATGTGCCAGATGAGCACTGTTTCTCCTTTGACTCCAACGTTTTTCTATTGGATGTACAATTATGTGATGGGTGAAAAGGACATTATGGCTCAGAGCTAAGGCAGCCAACCTCTGAGCTGGGGAACCGAGGTCGAGTCTCAGCAGGGATGCTCAACATTCTGTGATTCTGGGCAAATCACTTAGGGGCATATTATCAAGGGGGTTTATCTCCGCTTTTTTGGCTTTAAAAGCCAAGAAAGCGGAGATAAAATTATCTCCCTATTACCAAGCTGTCGCTAACACCAGTTAGCGACAGCTAATAGGAGATAGCGACCATCTTGGGCCCCGCTTTGCATGTCAGTGATGTTTATCACTAATGACATGCAAAGTGGGCGTGCCAAGATGTTAGCGACTGGAAACAGTCGCTAACATCGCTATCTCCTATTACCAACTTTCGCGCTAAGCGCGAATATCTCCAAAAGCTAACACCTGCCCTGAGCAGTTCTTAGCCATGTTAACCAATGGGAGGTGGATAACATGGCTAAGAGCATTTGCTCGATAATGCATGAATATCGCTGACTTTTCAGCGATATTCATGCATTGCGGCCGTTTTTTATCGCATTTGCGATAAACCTTGCTAATAGCAAGGTTTATCTGCGATAAAAATCGCCGATGTGCGGCGATAATTTTTGTCTCTAAACAAGTTAGAGACAAAAATGATCTCTATTGGTTGGTAATATGCCCCTTAATCTCCCCAGAGCCTAGCCAAAAAAAGCATTGGCCTAGCCAATAGGTCTCGCCTTTGAGACCTGCTGCGTAACTAAATACTTATAAGGTCCCAAAGGTGAGACCTATTGGCTATGCCAATGCTTGTTTTAATATAAAATCAGTGCCTTTGGTGGTCATATTACTGAAAATACAAGATTTGAAAAAAAATATACAATTCTCTACGGGTGCTTGTGGAAGACAGTTTCTATGGACTGGAATCTAGAGAATGCTAAAGTGATTCTGGTATTTTACTGACCTCTGCTAGTCGTTTTCTATCAAGAAAGTTAAATAGAGGCAGTTGCCAGAAAAATTAAAAAACTGCAAGTCCCTCAGCAGCAAGCAATTCTGGTATTTTACTGACTTCTACTGGTTGTTTTCTATTAAGACAGGTAAATAGAGGCAGTTGAACAGAAAATCAAAAGTCTCTAAGTGGAAGCAGACAAGGCTTAGGGTTAATCTCCAGAGCCCTCAAAGTACATACCCATATAAGTACATACTAAAGTATATACAAGAGGTCTCGAATGCCCGACCTAAAAAAGCTCTTCACCTTCATAGAGCCTTTTCTGTTTGTGAATCTTTCCTTAAGCCTTTGCTGATGCTGAATCATTTGAAAACACCAGACCCTGAACCTCTGCTTGCAAACCGCTCTCAAAGTCCATGGCCTCCCATGCCCCCTTCCTCCATGTGGGGAAGAGGACTTGTAACTCAGCAGGTCCAGAATTGAGTGCTCTGTTCCACTAAAGACATCCCCCTGCTGCACTATATTCAAATATCATTTCACTGAATTATAAGAAACATAACCTGAAAGAGCCAATGTTTTGTTAGGATATAGCTAAAATCGAGGCTGGTGAATTACTGAAATAAGCGTTAGTGACGTGTGTGGTACAGTGTTTACTATACAGCACTGCTGTAGCTAAAGAGCATGGCAGCCATCATGAAACATATCATTAGAAATTGAATAAAGATGACCTGATGTCAGAATACAATTACTCATCCCTCCTCTATGGCCCCCTCCAGCTACCCGCTGTTGTAAAAGGAAAGATGCAGTCCAGCGTCACAACGGTCTGTAGTTATTCACTGTTGTTCCTTCCTGTATTAAACGCTAGATTAGGGTCTAATGCCTCGGCTTTAATACGCCTTCCTAGGTGTCCGCATCTTTGGAATTGCATGTAAATACCCCATCTAAGTCGATGATTTAGGAAGAAACGTTCTCTGGACCAAGGATAAATATGCATATTACTCATGCATTACTATTAACTTGAACCTTACCGTGGGAGACCTGAATTAAAGGGATGTACGACATTACAACGCATGCTTTTACATCGCATGCTTTTACAATGTGAGTTTTACAACGCATATCATTACAACGCATAGTGCTTTGGGGCGCTGGATAGTGAATTATTTAATTTACTATTCCAACTCCAGTCCCTGTGGATAGTAGGGAAGGTGTTCGATAGTAAATTAAATATATTCCCTATCCTAGAGCGACCCCCAGCGCAATGCGTTGTAATGGTTTGCGTTGTAAAAGCTGCGATGTAAAAGCATTGCGTGGTAAAAGTTGCGTTGTAAGTGATGTTTCCCGAATGAAAGTGCTTGTGATAGTCAAGTCAAGTCCATGAAAGCTTTATTCAACTGCATCTTTTTACAATCATAAAAGTGTGAGACATTCATAAAAATACAAACAATAACAATTATTACACTTATACAAATACCTAGGTATAATAGTTAATATAAAAAATAGTTCTAAAAAGAAAGAACGGCAAATGTCCAGTCAGTTATAATTCATCACAGTTTAAATGTTTAAAAGTCATCACATGAGGTTCATCACAGTTTAAAAATCTTCACATAGCATACTTTTTCTAAAGTGCAGTGCTTTCTTCAGGAACCTTGCTATGCCCCAAGCTACATATTCTTTCTCCAGAAACTGGAGTTTAACCATAGCCGGACGACATTGCCTTAGCCCCTGTTGCTTTAAAAGTGGTAATATCCACAATTCCCTTGACGTTACATAATATTTACAAAATAGGACTAAATGTATTGTGGACTGTTGAGCCTGCATATCACATGGGCAGGGTTGCAGTGTCCCTGACCAGTCGTTCACTTTTGGAAAAGTCACTAATCTATGAACGATATCCAGCCTGAACTATGTTAAGAGCCGCCTATCAAAGCTGTCTGGTACAAATGTTAGATACATTGCATGTCAAAGGAGTTGAAAATTAGCTGGTGTTGTTTTACAGTGAATTTTAAACACTATCCCGACATTCTTATCATACCCAGGTGCTGGAGCCCCTCCTTTCACAGTTTCTTTCTGGGGATGTCTTGCATAATATTAGGTTCGGTAAAATATTCTGCGTGCCCTAGGTCACTCATGAAATTTCGCACGTACCTGACCCAGGGAATTTTTAAAGCCCCCTCAAGTTTAAGACAATCTTGAATTATCTCTCTATTTAACTGAGTTTGCTCTTCTGTCCATATTCTGTGCCATAGCAGGTTGGGTTCAAGTTTTATGAGGTCCGAGATATATGGAAAACCCAATTCGTCAAGGAAGACAAAAGAGGAGGTACTAGCTGGGACAGATAAAAGATATCTTAAAAATGAATTTTCCACTACTTGGATTGGCTGAGCAGCAGCAAAACCCCACACTCCCGCCCTGTATATAACCGTTGAGGTACATTTGGCCTTGTAAATTTGAATTCTGATGGGCGCGTCCTACCTAGTTTCTTGGAAAAGGAGGAAAGGGCAGCTGTTGTCTTTTCAAAGGCCATCCTTTTTGTTTCTATTGCTTGTGCCCATGAGTTGCTTTGATTGAACATAATACCAAGATAGGAGAAGTTCTTGGTTATAGCTAACTTCTGCCCGCCCACGTACATGTTCCTTGGCCTATTTCTTCTCCCACCACAATACATAATATAGGTCTTTGATTTGTTAATTGAGTGACCTAAGTTCTCCATAAATTCTGTAAAACTATCTAAGGCCCTCTGCAGGTCGATTTGAGTTCTAGACATCAGTACTGCGTCATCCGCATAGAGAAGTGCAGGTACTGATCGGCCACCTGCTATGGGGAAATCCTGGTTATTGTCAAGGAGTGCTCGTTCCAACCCATTAATATATAAATTAAAAAGAAAAGGGGCCAGTACACATCCTTGCCTTACACCCCTTTTGATGGGGAGAGGGGCTGTGCCCTCACCTCCTATGCCAAAGCGCACAGTAAGTAGCTGATGCGCCACAGTACAAATACTGTAAAAAACGGATAATGTGATAGTTGTTTGCGCCGCCTTCTATGTTTGCAGTTCTACTGTCACATCTCAGGAACGCATTTCAACACAGGCTTCCTACGCTCGGATGTCTGATAACAAAAACATGGCTGGCAGCTGAACCTTTTTACGCCAGCAAACTGTTGGCATAAACATGTGTAAAGCCGCGCCCGCTCAGCTCTGCCATACACAGTCGCGGGCCCGTCTCCTCCCTGGGGTTCCCATTGTAAAATCTCTCTGATAGATGATGGGATGTGCACCTTTACCGAAGTAGAGTGTCCCCGAAAGCTACAGTGTGTTTAGCGTATGTACCGCAGCTATAGAGGTATTAAAATGGGCTGGGGGGGGGGGGGGGGTCAATTAATCTCCGGCGCTGGTAATCACTCCAGGGCGCATCCCAGTTCACGGTTTGTACTGAAGCCAGACAGCCCTTGCTAGAACGGCTTTTAACACAGATGGTAAAAGCTAGCTCACCTCCCCCCACACCCCAAAAAATGTATTTCATACCAACTAGTCCAGCACGTGTAGCATCACTTAAAGCCCTTCAGGTGAATTATCGTATGGCACCAAGTCACACTTCACTAGACTTTGGTTAACAGCGCCTCTCCTGTGTAAAAGCGACGCACCACTTGTGCTCTCGAAGTGGCGAGAACGAGTGTATTAACTGCAATTCACAACAAAATGAAAGTATTCTTTACAGAGCATTGGCATTTCTACATTCTCTATTTTCTTCAGATTTTTCCTATGTAGTTTTAAGGGAAGCAGACCTTGTTGCTTGGCAACAGTGTGTGTGGTCCACGGAGACCGCCCAGCGAACTCACAGCCTGTATTGTGGCTGTGCTCGCAGCGCACGCTGTCACCGGCTGGAGTAATTACCTCTTTGTGCCAGCGATGGAGGCTTTATATATGCCTGTTGCTGCCAATAAAACTGAATTGGGCCAATTAACGGGTGGAAAATCTGCTTTGCCACCCGTTTACTTTGCTGGTTTTGCGCTCTGAACGAAACAGCGTAAACGACATATTTCAATCTACATGCACGGACATTTAATTAAAAAAAATCACTCACGGTATCATAACCAGAGGAGCAGACATGCATATCACGTTTTTAAAGCTATCTTATTTGTCGTCAGGTGCGATGGACCGTTTACTGCACTGTCTCTTTACACGAAAAGACCCCTTACCCAGTCTACTCACCCCTAAGTGTAGCCACTTGTCCCACGACCTAGACACTCGGCGCCAAAATACTGAGTGAGCCCCATCCCTGGAAGTAATACTCCTTCACTTCGGGCAATGCATAATTCCATGTGTCTCTTCAGCGTCAGATATCCTTTTAATACCACACCTGTCAGGTGAACCGCTGCTAACTCACTGGTTGGCATACTGCGTTACATGAACGCTGAATGTATCATTTGGCTCCCGGCCGGAACGAAAATCAACATTTCCTTCAGCATTTAATAACCCCCAGATGGTGCATAATCGCCTTTCCCTGGTACACAGCAATAAGACCTAGACTGTCCGCCCATCGCGGTGGGACAGCAGCTCGCAGTGGCAGCGGCGGGGCAGCCTTGCCAGGCTCCTCTCTGCCAGGCAAAAGGCACACGGTGTGGATAAACACCGCCGCGGCCACTCTTCACGTTGGCAGCCGGGAAGAGTTAGGGCTCAGTGAGGTCACCTACCTTGTTAATTACCTCCCCGGCGAGGAGGACTCCTGTGGGCCGCCTCCAGCCCCTGCGCGGCCAGCCTGGCATGTGTGCCTCCGCCTGTACGTGTGTGCAGGGCGGGGAGTGCGCGTGACAGCGCTGGGCGGCACAGCCGCAGCAGAAGCAGCAGCTGGCAGGGGTCTGCCTCTGCTCTCTCTCTGGGAGGCGGCGCCCCAACCCCCTCTCTGTGTGGCGCCGAGTGCCCCTCTGCAGACGGCCCAAGGGCCACTTAGCTTGCATGTGCATGTTCCTCCTAATCTCGGTGACGGAGGGCACTACCACCCCTCCCCTGGTTGTATGGGCACCCAGAGGGTCTCATACTTTATACCCAGACAGCCTGGGAATACCCTTCGGCACACTCTATTACGCACTGTCCGTTCTCCTTTAACCCAGCGGGCAATGTTCTCAAAGAGGTTACCTGATGTCACTGCGGGCATCCACCTCTTCAACAATTAACAGCCTTTACTGAAATCTGCTCATATAAAATCACTTTATTTTTACATTGCGTGTAGTGTCATTGTTTTACAATTTCTAAGCGCATGTCAACGGGATTTACTATTATCAAATGTAATTCGATGCACTGAATGGGCCTCTGAAGCATGAGATGCCCCGGTGGTCCTACTAGAATGAGAATGGATGACCTGCATATCATATCAAATATCAACACCAGGCGCTTAATTCCTAGAGCTATATCTGCCTAATCTCTAAATATTTTTTTAACAGTAAGTATTAGTTAGCCCCATTTCACGTGCACACATCGTCAGACGCTGCCATTAAAACTGTCACGCATCTCAGTTTTGCACACCCGAGTGAGTTACATATTTCTAATGGTTCAGCACGCGTTTCTATTGGTTTTCCATGCCTAGCCTGAAATGAAATGAAATGAAATAATTTTTATATGATTCAGTTCTCTGACGAGAACAACAATTTTTTTAGACAATATCAATTACATTTTTTACTAATAAAATTATTACACTAATACATTTTTAAAAATGTTTTTAAAAAGTTGTACATGCTAATACACACAAATTCATTTGGTGGAGCTTGGTAGAGTGAAATCAGATTCTGGACTGAATTTATTTTACATTTCATTTTGATCGGAATTATGTATCTGTTCTTGGCTGCAACCACAGTCTCATTTGGACAAATGAACAGGACGTGTTCTAGGTCTTGCACCCCACCTTTGCATAGGTCACAGAGATTAGTCCCTCCTTCTTTTAGTGACCACTTGAATGCGTGAGATTGCAGGGGTAATATTCCGACCCGCACTTGTATAATACTTCTCCTAACTCCGTGATTTAAATTAAAAAAGATGTATGGTTGATTTTTTTTTAAAACTATTGTATCTGCGTACTGCTTGTACGTTGAGAGCCTGGAGCAGTGTTGAATGTCCAATTCCATGCTTATCCTTGGAGTCAGGTGCTTCAAGTAAAGTTTCAGTTGGGCTGGTGACCAAGATTTTAACATTTCTAGGGAAACTGATGTCAATTTAAAAGCAATGCTTAGGTTTTTACCAAAAACGTACTTCGAAGAGTCTGGGTCGAGTGACTCTATTATTAACAGTGCTCTTAAAGATCCTTGATCTGCATGAACCAGGTTGTACGCCCATCTAATTATGTTTGAGATCCCTCTGGCGTAGAAACTAACTAACGATAGTTCTAACCTGAGAGCTTGAACCGGGACTGCTTGCGACATCCTGGTTAGTTTCCGCAGGATTTTCCCTTCTTTGATGTCAATTTGCTTCCATTCTGTTATTGGTATATGTTCTATAGCGTAAGACAAAACGGCTGGGATTTTTGTGCTGTATACCTGGAGCAGGGAAGAGAAGTGCCTTTGACCAGTGAAAGAATAAAGTCTTTGAAGAGCCCCAGAGTGGATATCTGCGTTTCGACCCATCTTTTGGAGGTGAGGCTGATTGTTCAAAGACTGAGTGAAAGTTCTCCCAAGATATATGTAGTCTTTGCCAATTTCCAATAGTTTTCCCCCTAATAACCAGTTGTATTTGTAATAGGTCTTCTTTCTTTAAATGGTAACATTT
Source organism: Lissotriton helveticus (assembly GCF_964261635.1). Classification (NCBI taxonomy): domain Eukaryota; kingdom Metazoa; phylum Chordata; class Amphibia; order Caudata; family Salamandridae; genus Lissotriton; species Lissotriton helveticus. Next base: position 520,910,467 of record NC_136063.1, read on the forward strand.
TTGTTTTGGTGACATTTGGAATTAAGTAATTTTGTTCGGTGTATCTGGTAAGTGCCAACAGATTTCTTTGGAGGCCAAATGGGGTCAAGTCGAGGATTACTACATCGTCAACATACATCAAACAATGGATTTTAGTAGAAGCAATCTTCGGGGGAAAGTTGTTGACCTGGTTAAGATTTTCTGGTAGCTCACTCAAGTATAAAGAAAACAATAAGGGGGCTAATAGACACCCTAGTCCTCTTCTCTCTATGCTTTCACTCTATTCCCCTCCAAATTCGTATTGCTTGTTAAATCCTTTCTCCGGCATCATCATTCCCTCCTGGCCTGCAAATCTAATGTTAACATCTTCAGGGTTGCAGTACTGACTGTGAATAGAAAGACAAGAGATTATCCTCGTTTGCAACATGTTACCTGTTCTCCGACTCCTTTACAGACTTTAAGGAGAGGGCCCAGTGCACGTGCTACATGTCACGGTTTCCTCACCTGGCAGATTGTTGTCTTCTCTGCCAATGTAGTTGGTGGAACACAGGGACAGTGGTTATCACCACTGAAGTCATGTGCTCTCCGGTGTGGATTAGTGAGAGCTGAGCTGAGCGAGAGCCTGAGCGAGAGCAGCTGTTCGCGCAGCTGAGTGCGAGCCCGAACAGCGAACGCCGAAAGCCGAGTCCTGTGAGCCGCCGACTATCGCTGCAATGGCCGCTGACCGCAGGGGGTCGGATCCTGGGGGCTGCAAGGCGGCTGGGCGTTACCGGGTAATCCCAACAAGGCGGGAGCCGCTGGAAGCCAGAGCCCGGTTGGAGCAGCCGTGCCCCACTCGGCCCAGTTCCGTGATTATCCCGTCGGCGCCTCTTCACGCGGCCGGAGCTGCTGGGACAAGGCGACTGCAGCTGGGGCTGCTAAACTGTCCCAAGGAGCGGCGAGAGACAGCGGCAATTTCAGAGGCTGGAGCCACGCACAAAACCCCGGAATTGGCTAGGGGACTGTTGCTCATCCCTGGGCAAGGCGGGGGAGTGGACAACGTGGGTGTGCACTTTCTTTTGCGGCAGGAGCCGCCAGGCGGAGCAGGTTGCAGCCGGAGCAATGCCGGAGATGTCAGTATTGTGGTGAAGTCTCGAGGATTCTTATCCAGTAATCCACATTCTGCGGCAGGAGCAGCCAAAACATCATCTGGCAAGGTGAGGAGCAGCAAACAACTACTCTTAACCCTTTAGAGGTATTGTAATAAATACCATCAGCTTCAATTATAACTAGATCTGCAGACTTTACTCGGTGGCGGCGAGGAGCCGCTGGGCATCCCCACATTATGGCTGGCCCTATAGGGCATTTTCTACACCGTTAGACCTATCAGCGGCGTTGGGAGCGGCAGGCACTGCCAGGGCAGCGGTGGGTTCTTACTACAACAGCATTACCCACAGAAATTTTAGTTATCCACAACTGGACACGGTGAGAGGAATAAGGCTAGGAGTCAGAGCTTTGTGTAAAGTTATCCAAGGTCCTTCCCTCTTTAATCGGCTACTAAACCTATTGCAAAGTAATAAAGATACACTCAGTCCGTCCATTGTAGAAAGGCATACAAAAAGTTGAGATCACGTACAATATTTATGAAAAGATTAGGAACTGACCAAGCAATAAGAAGGAGTGCTGGAAAAATGGTCCGCCCCCTTAACTCTGAACCCCTTACTGGAATACCCAAATACTGTTCAAAGCAGATCACTAAGGACCCGGAACATTTTCAAACTGACCAAATAAAAGTAGAAGAAAAGAGGGTAATCCCGGAGGTCATTATTAGCACCATAGGATACGAAGTACCAGAGCAAATCCAAACTATTCAAATAAAAGAAGAAAACAATGAAAAACCGGAGGTTACAAACACCACACGGAATGAAGAATCATCAATCAATCAAAACTTGCCTCAATCAAATATCAAAATCTCAACTATAAAACCAGAAAAAGCTGTTGATCAACAAAACCTGGACCACTTGGAATTTGACATCACTTGCCCCGACATAAGCTTCAAAGATCTGGTTTTCAATATGGCGCATCAAAAGAAAAACCCAAAATTCAGAATAGTACTCCCCTAAAACAGGTAAATTTTGATGATTCTCTCTCGCAAACCCCGGATTTCCTAGGGTTAAAATCTATCGATCCCAAAAGCGAACAAACTACAGTATCCAAAGCCCTGGTTATACTGGAAAGAATCTTAGAATCAGTTCTCTCTCATTTAGGGATCATCTTGGAAAATACGGACCAGATGTTAGACACCCAAATAGGAATTGTGAGAAGTTGGCCTGATATATGATGTTTCCAATTCTGGAACCACCTTGTATCGGTCCAAACAACCCTTATGGTGTCTGGTTGTAAGTCAACCTTATTAGACAAGCTATCCTAGGGGTAGCATGGACTAAGCAGCCTAAAGGCTTAACTTAAGAGGTCGTGTTAAGCAAGCTGTTTTACCACATACAATCCTGTAATATCAAATGAAAGGACACCACACAAGTATATATTATAAAAATATATGTATTTATTACTAAAAACAATCCCCAGTATTCTTTATGAATAAAGGGGCACAAGCGTTAAATCAAAAGCACAGTATAACATACAAAGTTGCACAATTTTGGATGAGGCCAAGGGGCCACTCAAACCATATACTAAAAAAATGGTATAAGAGAGACCATTCGATCAGTGGTTAGGCCTAGGGCCTAGGGAATCGCTGGGAGCAGTCGGGACAAGCAATGCTGAAGTCGGGAAAAGCCCGCGGGATTCGGGTGCAGTGCAGAAAGTGCACGCATGCATCAATGTTAACCAATGGTGCGTAAAAGTTACAAAGTTAGATGTTAAGGACACTTCCGCTGAACCTAGAGGAACAAAACTTAAGACACAGACCCTAGAGGTGTGTACCAGTGTGGGAACATTGGTGTTGCAATGTTACCTCACCCACAGGAAGTGGGTGCACAGGGTCGAAGTTGAGTCGGGTTTCGTCACGCAGGCTCTTGGTGCTTGGAGCTGAAAGGGCTGCAGGCGAGGTGAAGGAGAAGTGTCCGGTGGAGTCCAAGGGTGGACTCAAGTCGAAAAGTACCTGAAAGCAGAGGGGACAGAGTCTGGGTCACTCAGCAGTGACCAGGGTGGAAGCAGGACGGAACCAGGCAATGTCGGGCGCAATCAGGTGGTTGTTGAGGAGCTTCTCTCCACTGTCACGTGGGCTCTGGGGCATCTACGAAGTCCAGGAGCAGGTCACGATCTGTCCCACGCAGGCTCTCGCCGTCGGCGCTGTTGGCTTCAAGATTGGAGCAAACAACACTTGGCAAAAGTAATCCATGCGGAACTGGAAGATTGCTTCTCACTCGGATCAGGAGGGTCAGAGTGGGGGCTCCTTTTCAGGGGAGCTGGTGCAAATCTGGAGCAACCAGAATCACAAGTCGTATTTCAAGTTTCGTCGGCACAGGGGCCACAAGCCAGCTGGCAAGGGACTGGCCAACGCGGTGAGCCAAAAGAAGCAGAAGGGCCCCACGCAGCACTCGTCGTGTGTAGGGGGCTGAACTTCGGTGCAAGAGTGGCTCAGGGTTGGGGCTTCTCAAACCCCGTTGTACAGCTTCGAGGATCACTCGTGGGCTGCACGGTCAGCGTCTCGTGGTCTTTACAAGATGGCGTGCCCCACGCTTCCGGTCACCTCCACAGGTCTCAGCTCTGCAGGGACTGTGGATCGGGCTGTTAGAAGGCAGGCAAGCTTGATCTCGTTGATCTTTGTCGCTCGAGTTCCGGCGGGAACTGCAACAAAGTAGACATCGAGGGCTGGATGGTGCCTGTTTGCACAGGGTGGTCACTCCTTGACCACAAGGGAGATTCTTCAGTCTTCTACGTTGAGTAGGATGTCGAAGGGTCCAGAGTTTCGTTTCTTATGTTTCATCAGGATAATCTGAAGTGCATTGGCACTGCTCCCACTCTTATTCGAATCTAGGGGGCTGGATTACCTGCTAGGTCCCCTCCTATGGGTGGGACCCAGGAAATGGGTGGATACACCCCCTTCCTTTGATCCTGGCCGTGCTGGGACGGGGGCTGGAGTGCCCCAGAACCGGTTTGGCCAGATTATGCAAGGGGCAGCCTTGTGCTCCCCAGGCAGTGTTTGGTTTCTTTCAAACCTCCCTGCTACAATCCACTATCTCCTGTCTGGGGGGTTTTAACACCGCCCTGCAACAGGAAACCCTTTGTCCAGGCCCCATGGGCTGAGTTTCGGTCAGCTTCAGGGGGTCAGACTCGTGTCTGTGGCAGAAGCATCCATTTTGTGGATCTGAGGCCCTTTTAGAAATTAACCGCATTTAAGTAAAGCAACATGTCTTACCCCTCTAGAGGGGTGGAATGCTATCCCCGTCGCCAGAACTGGCGAGGGGATAGTATTCCAAATCGTATGACACCTTACACGACATGTTTTGATAAAGCCAAACCAGAGTTGCTATATAACCGCGAGGATTATAATGCACTTAAGAGTATATGGTATGGCATTATCCTGAAACAGCTTAGGGATTTGTTCCCGACGGCTGCAGACAGGCTCAGCTCATGCTAGAGCTCCATCTCACATTAAACCACGCACTCTGCCTCCAGGATTGATGAGGCCTTCCATAGGAGTGGCTCACAGGTTTATATGTGTCCAGATATAGGTTTAGATATAGGTATACTATATCTAAGCAAGGGGTGATTACACCACCTTGCCCCAGCTGAGTGATCAGCCAGTTGTGTCAATTTAAGAACCAGCCAGGGGTGGCAAAAGATATGCTGCAGCCCCTGGTAGGCCTTGGTGGCACCTATGCCCTGGGCACCTATAGTGCATGGTACAGGGGCTGACAAGGAGTCCATTTCCAATTGTGGTATGTACCTATAGCACATGTATCAATAATTTAGAGAGAGAACAACAGGCTGGGGGTCTGATTAGCAGGCCCACAGCCTCAGTTGTCTAAAACCAGTGAAGGAAAAAGCAAAAATTTGGGGTGACCATAGGATAGCAGACCCTACTCTCCTACACAACCCCCCCCCCAAACGCAGGGACATTAAACTAACCTTGACCAGATAAGTCTTCATGTTCTAAGTGGAAGTACCTGGAGAGACCATCTGCATTACCATGGTCAGTCCCTGGGCGGTGCTCCACTGTAAAGTCCATCCCCTGTAGGGAAATGGACCACCTGAGCAGTTTGGGATTTTCACCCTTCATCTGATTGAGCCACAAGAGGGGCTTATGGTCTGTCTGAACTAGGAAGTGAGTTCCAAACAAGTAGGACCTCAACTTCTTCAGGGCCCAAACCACAGCAAAGGCCTCCCTCTCAATGGCTGACCAACGTTTCTCCCTGGGGGTCAGCCTTCTGCTAATGAAAGCCATGGGCTGGTCTTGACCATCTTGATTAAGTTGTGAGAGCACAGCTCCCACCCCCAACTCAGAAGCATCTGTCTGTACAATGAACTGTTTGGAGTAGTCAGGACTCTTCAGGATAGGTGCAGAGCACATGGCCTTCTTCAGGTCATCAAATGCCTTCTGACAGCTAACTGTCCACTGAACCTTTTTTGGCATCTTCTTGGATGTCAAGTCATTTAATGGTGTCACAATGGACCCATAGTTTTTCACAAACTTTCTGTAATACCCAGTCAGTGTGGAAAAAGGGTTCAGGCAGATCAGGTCGTTTACCCCTTTTCTAGGTTTGCCCGGCGTTAGCCGCTTCTCACCCAACTCACGATTACCCAAATAAAGAGGCAGGCGCTGGAGACTGGAAGGCAGGAAACAGGAGTTTATTTCCGACGGAACAGAACACGTCAAATCAGACAACAGGGTATCTTCTCGAGGTGCTCTCTCGACATCTCTGAGGCCTGGCCTCTTATATACTGGTTTATTACTTTATTACATGCAACACATTCTTAGTAATGCTTTGAAGTCCGGAGAAAGGCGTCTTTGGAATCCCCGGTTCAGGTCCGCTCCCACACATATCTACAGTAGGAGTCCCCACCCCTAATCTCAGCATGCTGGCTATCGCGCAGCTGGGTATTCCGCTGGGAACATAAATGCGGGTAATCGATCGGATCTAGGGTTGTGAGGGCATTGATTAATCCCCGCTCCTTTGAAGTGAGGCGAGGTCCTACTGTAGAGGCAATAAACCGCATCTGTTGGGCTAAGTGAGGGCCTGGGGTCGGGCCAAACAATCGGGCAAGGAGGAAGAGGTTATGAAAGGGGCCTGTTTCATGAATGAGATGAAAGGGTGTGGGGGGGGGGGGTTCAGCGCGGGATGTGGCTCGGAGGCAGGGTCACGCTGGAGGTGCGTTTAGGGCCAAGCAGGAGAGACCGGGGCTGTCAAAAAAGGGGGGGGGTGTGCTTGCGAAGCCGGGGTGTGAGGGGGTGAGACGCGCTGGCTATCGGCAGTGGGCAGAGGGGTCATGGCATTCAAAATGGCTGCTGCTTACGCGCACGCATGGATCCGAAAGGGGACAAGATGGCGCCAATAATGTTTACGCCACAATCTAGATTTTAACAGTCCTCCCTTTTTAACATATCTAGCCAGCTTGTCAATTTACGTCAATCCCCATTATATTTCTTATTTCGAGGTCATACAATGCTTTCATGTGTTCAGTTTTGAAGTCCGAAGTCTTAGGGCACATGCAGTTAGCAATGAGCGAACACAGAGGTGGCAAACATTGAATACCTAGGCAACACCCACACAATATTACGACCGGTATCAATATAAATGTGAATAACCTCCATCCCCAGTCCTTCAAGGTGCCCCAAAACCAGCTTCCAAGCGACCATCCTTCCTGTTCCTGGTGAACCTCTGAGGAAAGTCTGTGGAGGTGTTCGATTGCTTTGTAGACTGAGGGCGAGTTATCTGGCACGTAGGTGCAACAGCTGGACCCAATGATGCGGCATGCTCCTCCTCGGTCAGCTAGAACCACATCTAGAACAAGGCGGTTCTGAAGAGCCACCAGGCGGACTGCCTGAAGTTCGGCCGTATTGTTAGTGAGGATGCCAGCCGTGATGTTCATGGTTGTTTCTACTGCCTGGGTCAGGTGGCGGATGGCGCGGCTGTTTGCCATTGGGCCCCACAGAGGAACCAGTCCTTTCACTGCATCCAAGAACTGTGCTCCAGTGGAGTCGGCTTGTTCAATGTCTTTTGCGTGCTTCTGTCTGTGGTGGTTTGCTGGGGCCACGTACGTTGGAGGGAGAACGAAGGCGACGTAGCAGGTACCCCCCCAGCTTTTTGGAAGCCAAGTGTAGGCTTTGGTGCCGCAAACAAAGTACATATTCGGAGAAGCAACAAAGGAGGGGGGATCGATGGCGTCCAATGTTCTGGTGATGTGGCAGGAGCTGTGACCCACCGGCTGTGTTCCCAAGCCTTCGAGGCACACGAGGCCCGTGACATTGATAACAGACAGAGCCACCGTCAGAGTGGCAGCAGTTCGTTTCCGTAAGTAGGAGAAGGTGGGTCTGGCTGGATTATGGAACACCTGCATTTCGACTCGTTCCTTAGCAGGGATGTCCATCTGGAAGGAGGAGCTAGAGGTCAAAGGACAAAAGGGAGCAGAAGTCCTTCCGGTTTTGTTCAGCCAGAACCCGTGGTAGAAGTGCGACACTGTCTGACCAGAAGTGGCGTTGTCCCTGTAGCTCTCTTGCAAGAGGGTCAACCAGGCAAGGCAAGAACCGTGAACTGAGAAAGGGGAAGGGATGAAAGGGATGGAGTGTCCGGTGGCATGCGGGAGCAACCCGCAGATCCAGCAGTTTGTGGCGTTGGCGGCAAGGTTGTGTTGGTGCAACAGTTGCACTAAGGAATTGTTCCAGAACTCCTTACGCCTTTCTCGGAGCTGAGGCGAAAGGGAGATCAGGTGATGCTCCTTCGTAGTAGTTGGCTGTGCAGTGGTCAGCAATATCCGATGAGCGGGTGCGCTCTCTTCCATGATCCAGAAAGAAGTCATGAGGAGGAGGCAAAAGAGGAGGACAATGAAAAGAACAATTGTCTTCGATTTGTGTATACTGTCAGTCTTTGGATTCCGATAACGGGTATTTCCTGTTGCTTCCGTTGTCTTCTTATCTGGCGCTTCCATCATCTTCAAGGTGCTCGGTAGTGGGCAGAACCGCTGACTTCGTTTAGCCTCTCTTCGGGTAACCTTTGGTTGTGTTTAGGCTACCGTTCTGAGATTCAACTTAGTCTGTGGTCTACTTAGCCGAAGCTCCCTCCTTTCGACGCAGGAAATACCCTTCCCTGGATGGTACAGTGGGATCAGAGAATTTTGCAAGTTCAAGTGCCTCGATATCAGGATAACAGTTCAATGATGGCCGGTCTTTGTCCAGCAGTTCTTCTTGGGTGCTGACGTTTTCTGTTGTGGTCAGGGTCGAGGAGACCTTCTTACAGTGGTGCGAGTGTAGCCAGTGTTGCTTCCCCTCCACTCGAAGAGCCGTTCAGGTGGTAATCAGTACTTGCCAGGGGCCCGTCCACCGGGGTTCCAGACTCTTTGTCCATTGGAAATTCCGGATCAGCACATAATCTCCCGGTTGGATATCGTGACCCGGACCCCTGGAAGCATCGGGGATGGCCTGCTGCACCTGCTGATGAATGATAGACAATGTTTTAGTCAATTTGCACAAGTAATCAGACAGTAGGACGTCTGGGACGTCGTGAATGGAGGTCGGTTTAGGGGCAGTCCAGAGGTTCATCGGTCGCCCAAATACAACCTCGTAGGGGGTCAAATGGTGCTTAGTGGGAGTGGAGCGCATCGATAGCAACGCCAGTGGGAGGGCATCTGGCCATTTAAGTCCCGTGGTGGCCACTATCTTTGACAGTTTTAGTTTCAGTGTGGCGTTGTGTCGCTCAACTAAGCCAGCAGATTGGGGGTGAAAAACTGCATGAAACCTCTGTTTTACACCCAACCCTTTCAAGATTAGTTGGATAACTTCAGCTATGAAGTGGGGGCCGTTGTCGCTCCATAGAATTCGATAAAGACCGTAGCGAGGGAAAAACTCTTTCAGCAGTACCTTGGCAGTGGTCATGGCAGTGTTATCACGGGTTGGATAGGCTTCTACCCATTTGCTGAAAGCACACACAATGACCAATACATACTTCAGGCTTTGGCATCTTTCTAGTTGGATGTAGTCCATCTGGAGGACCTCAAAAGGATGGTCGGGGACCCCAAACCCTACCCGGGGTACCACAGTTCCTTTCCCAGGGTTATGTTGCAAACAGATAAGGCATTGCTGGACCAGGCGTCTGGCTGAGGCGGGAATCTTGTCGTTGTGCCAAACCCTGGAGATGAGTTCGATCATGGGGGCAGATCCTATGTGTGTGGGGGAGTGTGCCATAGTCAGTATGGGGATCAAGTATGAATTGGGTAGCAACCATTTGTTGGTGTCCTTCGTCCGCCAGCAGCCTTCCTCGTCTTTCAATCCCACCCGTGCCCATTCGGTCAATTCGTGTGGTGAGCTGGCCATCTGGATGTCCCTAATCGTTTCCCTAACGTCAGTCCATTTTTCTGCTTGTGACCTGGTCACATACATACGTGTCGTTGTCCTATTCTCAGCTGTGGTTCAGGCAGTGATGTCGGCCAACGCGTTTCCCTGTCCGACTAAGTCTGTCACCTTCTTGTGTGCCTGACATTTGATTACCGCTAATCGTTTGGGAAGGAGAACTGCTTCAATCAGGGCGGAGACTAAATCTCCGTGGAGGATGGGCGTGCCGTGGGACGTCAGGAATCCCCTCTCCCTCCATAAAAGTCCAAAATGGTGAACCACTCCGAAGGCGTACTGGCTGTCTGTGTAAATGTTTGCAGTAGTCCCTGTCGCTATAATACATGCTCGCGTGAGGGCAATCAGCTCTGCCGCCTGTGCGGATCGCTGCGCGATGCGGGCAGTTTCAACTATGGTTTGGGCTGTGGTAACTGCATAGGCAGCTGAGGTGGTGCCGTCGGGGAGTTTTATGCAAGAACCGTCTACCCATAGCTCTCCGTCAGGGTCCATGAAGGCGGTGTCTCGGAGGTCAACTCTACTCCTAGTCTGCTCGTCTGCGAGGGTCACACAGTCATGTATAGGGGGGACGTTCGTGTCGTTTTCGGGCAGGGGCAACAAAGTGGCTGGGTTCAGTGTGGTGCATCTTTTCAGCGTGATGTGGGGTGCAAGCAGAGTCAGTTCATATCCAGTCAGTCGGGCGCTAGTCAGGTGTTGCGTCTTGGTCTGGTTCAAGAGGGTGTCAACAGCATGGGGCACTAATACCGTGAGGGAATTCGAGAGTACGATCCCCTCACTCTGTCGGATAGAGACAGCAGCGGCAGCTACGGCTCGAAGGCAGGCAGGCAAGGCTCTCGCTACGGGGTCAAGGGTGGCAGAGAAATAGGCACATGGTCGTTGCTTGGGGCCAATGGTTTGAGTCAGGAAAGACAAAGCGCACCCCTCCCTTTCGTGAGTGTAGAGAGAGAAGGGCTTTGTGTAATCGGGGGTTCCTAGGACCGGTGCAGAACAAAGGGCATCTCGAAGTTCTTTGAAGGATGATTGGCATTCGGGGGTCCAAGGGAGTGGGAAGGGGACATCTTTGGCTAGTAGGGAAAGTAGCGGCTTTACAATGAGGCTGAAATTTGGCAACCACTGTCGGCAGAAGGAGGTGAGGCCTACCAGGGAGCGGACTTGTTTCTGGGTCTTTGGGACGGGGGTTTCCAGAATGGCCTGAATCCGATCAGGTGTAAGCTTTCTCCCGTCTTTGGACAAGAGGTGGCCTAGGTAGGTGACCTGGGGTTGGCAGAATTGCAACTTCTTTTTGGAGACCTTGTGGCCGTTTTCCGCGAGGAAGTGCAGGAGTTGGAGGGTGGCTGTGACTGCAAGTGGAGTGGTGTCGGTCGCCAAAAGGATGTCATCGACGTTCTGTATCAACACCACTCCCTCCAGTAGCTGAACGGCGTCCAGCTGTCTCTTGAGGGCCTGGCTATAGATGCTGGGACTTTCTGTGTAGCCTTGGGGAGCTCTACAAAATCTATATGAGCGGGATTTTAACGTGAAGCCGAAAAGGTAGCGGCTGTCCGGGTGGATGGGGATGGAGAAGAAAGCGTTTTTGAGGTCAATTACAGTGAAGGAGGTGGCTGTGGAAGGAATCAGGGTCAGAATGGTGGCGATATCTGAGACTACAGGGTACTGGGGTACAACTACCTTGTTGACCTCTCGAAGGTCGATGATGAAGCGGTACGCTTTCTCATCTCCCTCGCCCTGCTTTTTCACAATGGGTAGGATGGGGCTGTTGCAAATATTGCTGACTACTTCCTCTACCACTCCTGCCTCTACCAAGGACTGAATTATCATTACCAATGCCTTCTCACCTTCGGGCGATATCCGATATTGTGGGAGTTTTGGGAGTATCGCATCTTGGCGGACAGTTATGCGCACGGGATCGATCATCATTCGTCCTACATCAGCGTCCGTTTTAGCCCACAGATACAGAGGTAGAGAGTCAAGTAAGGATGCGTCAGCGTCTGAGATGGAAGACATGTGTAGTGCATGATGATGTCTGAGCAGGGTCGGATTATCGTACAGGATGACCCGAACCCCGTCCTGTGAACACCTGATAGTAGCTCGGAAATGCTTTAGTAAATCAAGACCCATAATGGCATCGGGGGTGTTGGAGGAAAGCAGAAACGTCGTGTCAGTGGGGTTACTGTCCAAGTCGAAGGAAACCGGTGCGGATAAAGGGTTAGTGGAGGGCGTTCCATCAAAGCCTATTGATGTTATGTGTGAGCCAGACAAGGGTGCCCTTGGAATCAGTCGTTAAGATAACGCACTACGTGTCGCGCCAGTGTCTACCAGAAAAGGAGACTTCGTACCTAGGACCTTAGCGGTGACGTAAGGACCTTGCTGGTCAACATAGAGCTCGACTGGATCCCTTCCTTGCCCTTGGCAGCCCTATGCAAAGTCGCGAGTGTTGTCGCAGTCAGACTGTTGGCACTGGTTCTGTCGGGGGCGGTCAAATGTGTTCGGTCTGCCAGGTCTGTCATTGTTGGTGTCGTGGGTGTGCCCTCGCCCCTGCCCTCTAGTTTTGGGGTCATTTGCCATGTCTCTTGTCTCTTTATTTTTAAGCATTTCCAGGAGGACCAGGCATTGAGACTTCCAATGACCAAATCCTTTGCAAAACGCACACTGGTTCTCATCGAGGTCTGTTCGTGGAGCGCCGGGTGCGGGTGTGCGGTCTCTAGGGGGTGCATTTGGTTGGTAGTTTCCTCTATACCGTTCCCTTCCTGTCGTCACTCCTTGTAATTCAGCAATCATCACTCGCTCTGTAAAAGGCCTTTTTCTTTTTCTCAGTCGCCCTCTCGTTCTCGTTCTTTTGGTGTTCGTAATACTGAGCCGTCTGAAGGATAGCTGCAGGTTTGGAGGCCCCCCAACTACTCTCGCTCGTCTGTAACTTTTGGGAGACCTCTTGCGATAGACCCTTCACGTAGTTTTGCACAAATAGGTGTTGTCCGGTTGCAGTGGTCATGTCTTGGCCACTGTAGTCGGAGAACACCGTCTCAAATCGGGAGAAGTATTCTGATACGTCTTCCTGGGGTTTCTGACGGCAAGCCGTGACTACCGACCAGTCTACCTTCTTCTCTGGGATCAATGTCTTTAGCTTCTGAACTATTTTGTCCGGGAGTTCCAGTATGTCTTTTACCGGTTTCTTTCCGGGCTCCCGTTGCCTATCTAGTTCACTGAGTTGATTCCAGGTATGTCCGAACAGATCTGTGTGGTCGGCTTTTCGGATTTGCTTCCACACATCAGCCGGCAGACATAACCCGAAAAACAAGTCAATGTCCGCTAGAGTCATTATGGTTGAGCCTAAGGCTGTACCTAGTTCGGTATAAAATGCTGTCGGGTTCTTTCTTAAATCGGGTAGGGTTTGCCTAAAAGTTAAAATATCTTGCCGGTCCCATGGTTGATAAACCCAGTTGTACACAACCCTCCCCTTTGCATCTGCATGGTTGATATCATCGTTCGTTCCCTGACCTCGTGGGGGAACCCAGTAAGGGGCGGCTTCTCTGATAGGCATCATGGTGTTGCCTACTTCTGATGAGGACCCAGTCGTTTCGGGAACTGTAATCTTAACTTCCGGTTTTTGTTCCGTGAGGTGGCGGAAAACCTCAAGCGTTTGCATGAAGAGGTCCGCCGCGTCAAGCTCGGCCTCGTCCCCAATATCGACTTTTCTATATAATGCTGTCAGTTTAGTAGGACCCCGATTCTGATACCTGTCCTCATATGCGTTCAGGGTGTGGTAACTAAACCGTAAAATGAAATGCCGTCTGTGGCTGCCGGCATGCGAATTGTGCATATCCATCTTATATTCTTCGCTCTCCTTCCGTTCTACCAGTGCCTTTGCTATCTTGTCAATTCCCTCTCGCTCATCTTTGCTCAATCTATTCAGTCTACCCGGTGGCTGTTTGCTAGTCTTGTGTTCATCTGATGTTGTTACTAATGCGGCCGGAGCGGAGGCCGTGAGGGCTGGGGCACTAGCTTCAAGGTTATTCTCATTTGCACTCAGAGCTGGCAAGTGTTGTACTAGGGGTTGGGAGGGGGCATAAGGGGGGGCATATAGATGACCGGAGGACTTAGCAGCAGCTCATCGTTCGCCCGTTGTTTGGAGGTCAGCTCAGGGTAGAGCGTAGAGGGGGTCCTAACAGGACACTGGCCTGTTGATTCAGATTCCTGTTTTTGTCTGGCTTTCTCCCTTTCTTTTATATCTTCTTCTAGTTTCTTAGCGGCCAGGTGGGCTGCCTTTCGCAACTCTTTTCCTATTCTCGCTTCTTCTCTTTTCTTTCGTTGTTCTGCTTCTTTGCGCCACATGCCGAAACTATCAAGCATAGTGGGCGTGGTTTCATTGTTACAAAGGGCTGTTTCCAGCACGTTTATTTTTGTTTCATCGAAGGATCCTATCAGTGGCCACTGACTTTCCTGATCCTTTTTAGTATATTTATTCCATAACTTACTATAAGCTACGGCGACTAGTCCATATTTTAAAAACATATCCTTATTAGGGGTGCCCTCCAGAGGAGCCGGATGATCCACCTCTAATAAGCGGTCCGGGCTGAACCAACTACTGAACAATGGGGAGAAGATAGGCATGACGGGTTACAACGGGGACAAAAGTCTGCACTACCTATCCTTCACTACTTCGCGAAGACTAGACAGAATATTTCTATTCTACAGTATTCGAAAATAGGGAATACCCAAAGAGAGAACCAATATCGAACAATTAATGTCCGTTCAATCAAACAATCAGTGGCGAGAAAGAAATAGGCACGACGGGTTACAACGGGGGCAAAAGCCTGCGTTACCTATTCTTCACTATCTGCAAAGGAGGACAGAATACTTTTACCCTTCCCCGTTTGTAGACAGAGAATTCTCGAGAAAAAACAATCCTCGAACAAACAATGTTCGGGCAAGCAATCAATCAGTGGGGGAGAAAAGATAGGCACGACGGATTACAACGGGGGCAAAAGCCTGCGTTACCTACCCTTCACTGCATGCAAAGGAAGAGAGAATACTTTTATCCCTCTCAGTTTGCAGACAGAGAATCTCCAAGAGAACCAACAATTCGGAGAGCAATACTAGTATTTTCCAATCAAACAATCAAATATTTCCTAGTTTGTCGTGTTACACGACCTTACCCGGACCGTATGGACAGTTTCTCGTCTTCCGCTTCCAGCGCCCGATCGTCCTCTATTCTCTGTAATTGCTGTGGCACTCCTGATGGTTCCCAGTCAGGACCGTAGATCACTCGAGAGAAGTCTGTTCGGAACCAGTGAAGTTCGGATGATCGGCTGCCAGATGAGGGTCTATCGGGCAGGAGCTCTTCCCGATCGTTGCAGTCGTTCACTCCGTCGTCGGGACCTCTCCCACTGGATCCACGTGTCGCTGATGGGCCCCACGTTTGGGACGCCAATTGTGGAAAAAGGGTTCAGGCAGATCAGGTCGTTTACCCCTTTTCTAGGTTTGCCCGGCGTTAGCCGCTTCTCACCCAACTCACGATTACTAAGCATGGGCGGATTTTGCGGATCCACGATTCACGAATTTGCGAATTCACGGATCGTGGATCCGCAAAATCCGCGGATTTTGCGGATCGGCGGATTTGGGGGCGGGGCTTCCTCGAGTGTGTGGGTGGGGACAAACGGACGGGGCTTCCATGCGAGCGCACATGCCTCTTGTGTGTATAAAAGGTCAGAGACCGATCAGAGCGGCAGATTAAGAGACAGAAGCTCCTGGTCACAGGAACAGCACGGGGATTGCGCTCGTGAAAGTCAAAGATGCAAATGCCTCTGGCCTGCATCACAGCGGATTTTTGATGGTATATTTGGGAAGAAGGCACACCTGCCCAGCCTCCACAACGCTCACGATTGATTTTGGGCTGATGAATGAGTCACTGAATTTAAGCTTCAACTAGGGCACATGCTTTATTGATATCTGCAAGTGTTTCCTGTTGAGGTTTATTTTTTGTGCCAGGACCGTCGTGCCAGAATGAACCCTGCCCTTCATATTTATTCAAGAAGACACCACCGTTTTTCCCCATCGTAAATAATTTACGATGGCGCCGGCAAGCTGCCAGCGCCATCCTGAAAAAGTTACTTAATTAGCTTCAACAGGAAGCTCCAACTGATAAAATAAAGCAGGCGCTCGAGCCCCTGCTGTATCTTATCTATTAGAGCTTCCTGTTGAAGCTAATTAAGTAACTATTTGAGGATGGCGCTGGCAGCTTGCCGGCGCCATCGTAAATTAGGCTTTGAACTTTCGACCGCGGAATCCGCCGCTCGCGGATTGCGGATTTTCGGTAAATTCGCGAGAGTTCGCGGACCGCGAATTTACCGACAATCCGCAAAATCCGCGATCGGAGCGGATTTTGCGCTCATGCTTAACGATTACCCAAATAAAGAGGCTGGCGCTGGAGACTGGAAGGCAGGAAACAGGAGTTTATTTCCGACGGAACAGAACACGTCAAATCAGACAACAGGGTATCTTCTCGAGGTGCTCTCTCGACATCTCTGAGGCCTGGCCTCTTATACACTGGTTTATTACTTTATTACATGCAACACATTCTTAGTAATGCTTTGAAGTCCGGAGAAAGGCGTCTTTGGAATCCCCGGTTCAGGTCCGCTCCCACACATATCTACAGTAGGAGTCCCCACCCCTAATCTCAGCATGCTGGCTATCGCGCAGCTGGGTATTCCGCTGGGAACAGAAATGCGGGTAATCGATCGGATCTAGGGGTGTGAGGGCATTGATTAATCCCCGCTCCTTTGAAGTGAGGCGAGGTCCTACTGTAGAGGCAATAAACCGCATCTGTTGGGCTAAGTGAGGGCCTGGGGTCGGGCCGAACAATCGGGCAAGGAGGAAGAGGTTATCAAAGGGGCCTGTTTCATAAATGAGATGAAAGGGTGTGGGGGGGGTTCAGCGCGGGATGTGGCTCGGAGGCAGGGTCACGCTGGAGGTGCGTTTAGGGCCAAGCAGGAGAGGCCGGGGCTGTCGAAAAAGGGGGGGGGGTGTGCTTGCGAAGCCGGGGTGTGAGGGGGTGAGACGCGCTGGCTATCGGCAGTGGGCAGAGGGGTCATGGCATTCAAAATGGCTGCTGCTTACGCGCACGCATGGATCCGAAAGGGGACAAGATGGCGCCGATAATGTTTACGCCACAATCTAGATTTTAACAGTCAGGCCCAAGAAGGCTCTGACTTGTGTCTGGGTAACTGGAGGAGCCCAGTCCTGTATGGTCTGGATTTTGCTCTCCAGTGGTTGAACCTGACCTCCACCTACTAGGTGGCCCAGGTATACAACCTTACTCTGCCCTATCTGGCACTTTGTAGCCTTGATAGTCAGGCCTGCCTTTTGCAGGGCCTCCAGAACCTTCTTCAGGTGGATCAGGTGATCCTCCCAGGTGGAGCTAAAGACAGCAATATCATCTAGATATGCTGCACAAAAGTCATCCAACCCAGCAAGGACTTGATTCACCAACCTTTGGAAGGTGGCAGGTGCATTCTTCAAACCAAAGGGCATCACCACAAACTGATAATGCCCACTGGGGGTAGAGAATGCTGTCTTGGCTTTTGACTCCTCAGCTAGTCTGATTTGCCAGTAGCCAGCTGTCAAATCAAATGTGCTCAGAAACTTGGCAGAAGCCAATCTGTCAATGAGCTCATCTTCTCTTGGAATGGGATGTGCATCTGTCCTAGTGACAGCATTGAGACCTCTGTAGTCCACACAAAACCTCATTTCTCTCTTTCCATCTTGTTTATGAGGTTTTGGCACCAGGACTACTGGGCTGGCCCATGGGCTCTCTGATGGCTCAATCACTCCAAGCTCCAACATCTTTTGCACCTCAGCCTTGATACAATCCCTGACATGGTCAGGTTGCCTGTAGATCTTATTCTTGACAGGCAGACTGTCACCAGTGTCCACCTCATGGGTGCACCAGTTTGTCTGGCTGGGTGTGGGCTTGCAAAACTTGTCTGCAGTCCATCTGCTGCTGGTCAGTGAGGCTGCCTGCCAAGGCTACTCCATCAACTGAACCATCATCAGGGTTCTGAGAAAGCAGGACTGGGAGAGGGTCACTCTCTTCCTCCTGTTCCCCATCTGTGGCCATGAGCAAGCTCATGTCCTCCCTGTCCACAAATGCTTTCAAACGATTCACATGGAGCACCCTGTGGGGGCTCCTAGGGGTTCCAAAGTCAACCAAGTAGGGGACTTCTCCCTTTTTCTCAATGATAGGGTAGGGTCCAGTCCATTTGTCCTGGAGTGCTGCTGGGGCCACTGGCTCCAACACCCACACCTTCTGCCCTGGCTGGAACTCAACCAGAACAGCCTTTTAGTCATGCCAAGCTTTCTGTAATTCTTGGCTGGCCTCCAGGTTTTTGGATGCTCTTTCCATATACTCAGCCATCCTGGAGCGGAGACCAAGTACATAGTCCACTACATCTAGCTTAGGCTTTTTGAGAGGTAACTCCCATCCTTCCTTCACCAAACATAGTGGACCCCTCACAGGGTGGCCAAACAAAAGTTCAAAAGGGCTATAGCCAACCCCCTTCTGTGGGACCTCTCTGTAAGCAAAGAGCAAGCAGGGTAAAAGAATGTCCCATTTCCGCCTCAGCTTCTCTGGTAATCCTTTTATCATTCCCTTGAGGGTCTTGTTGAATCTCTCCACAAGCCCATTGCACTGTGGGTGATAGGGTGTGGTAAACTTGTAGTTTACTCCACATTCCTTCCACATTGCTTTCAAATAACTAGACATGAAGTTAGTACCTCTGTCTGATAATACCTCCTTTGGGAAGCCCACTCTTGAGAAAACTGCAATTAGGGCTTTTGCCACCACAGGTGCTGTGGTGGTCCTCAGGGGAATAGCTTCTGGATACCTGGTGGCATGATCCACTACCACCAGTATAAATCTGTTCCCAGATGCTGTTTGAGGATCCATGGGACCCACAATATCTGTTCCAACTCTTTCAAAGGGTACCCCCACCACAGGTAGTGGTATGAGGGGGGCCTTTGTTGTGCCACCTGACTTACCACTGGCTTGGCAAGTGACACAGGAGAGACAAAACTCCAAAACTCCTTGACATTTTCTGACATATGAGGCCAGTGAAAGTGTGAAACAAGCCTGTCCCACGTCTTGTTCTGGCCTAAGTGTCCTGCAAGGGGAATATCATGGGCCAAGGTAAGAAGGAAACCCCTAAACTTCTGAGGTATGACCAACCTCCTGGCTGTACCAGGCTTGGGGTCTCTAGCCTCTGAGTAAAGGAGTCCATCATCCCAATACACAGTATGGGTACCTTGGGCATCCCCAGCAGCCTCAGCAGCAGCTTGCTGTCTGAGGGGTTCAAGTGAAGGGCAATCTAATTGAGCCTGCCTCAGGTCTGCCCTTGAGGGTCCCCCTGTCCCCAGAAACTCAACCTGGTTAGGTTCAAGTTCCTCAGAGACAGTCTCCTCTTGGACTGCAGAATCAGTTTCCTGTGAACCCTGATCCTCAACCTGGGGCAAGGTGGAAGGCTCAGCCTTTCCTCTCTTGCTCCTTCTCTTGGGTTGTGGTTGGTCTATTGTTTCAAGTTCCACCACTGGTTCAGGAAGGTACTTCTTAGCCTGAGACCTTGTCACTGCAAGGACATGAGCTGAAATCCCTAGCATTTCTGCATGAGTCCTGTACTCCACTTCTGACCAAACTGAGCTTTCAAGATCATTGACTAACAGACAGTCTACTGGGAGGTCTGCACTCACAACAACTTTCTTTAGGCCATTTACCCCTCCCCAGGAGAAGTTTACAACTGCCACACTATGGGAAGTAGTGGAGTTGCTTGCATTGGTCACTAGGTAACTTTCACCTAGTACAATTTGTCCAGGGTCCACAAAGTCAGGTGTCACCATTGTGACACTGGCACATGTATCCCTGTAGGCCTGAGCCAGTTTCTCATTGACTAAAGGCGTCTGCCTATATTTGCCCAGGTTACTGGGACTCACTGTAGTGTACAAAGCTAAGTCCACATCATATAGGAGAACTGCCTGACTAGGCCAGATCCTACTTCAGTACCCAGGGTTAACCCTACTACACCCTTTGGCTGTGTTCCACCACTGCTTACTGAACTAGGGGGTGCAGGTGCTTTAGGAGCTGCAGTGGTGGGGACTGGATTTGTCTTAGTGCATTCACTGCCCCAGTGTGAAACTGATTTGCAGGTATTACACCAAGGTTTCTTTGGGCCATTATTCTTCTTTTTCTTGTTTCCATTTTGGGAACCACCCTCCTTATTACTATTTTGGGGGCCTGAAGACTTCTGGTCCTTTTCTTTATCTTTCTGATTTCCACCCTTCTGGTCTGTTTTCTTCTGGTCACCACCTTGGTTCTGGGGTTTCTGCTTGATCCTTGTTCTGACCCATTTGTCTGCCTTCTTTCCCAATTCTTGGGGAGAGGTCAGATCAGAGTCAATAAGGTATTGATGCAACAGCTGGTTTGTACAGTTATTAAGGATCTGTTCTCTCATGATAAGATTGTACAATCCTGTATAGTCTGAAACTTTACTTCCCTGCAACCAACCCTCCAGAGCCTTAGTGGCACAATCTACAAAATCAGTCCAGTCTTGAGTCTGTGCTTTTTGGGTGTCTCTGAACAACAACCTGTATTGCTCAGTGGTTAGGCCAAACCCTTCAATAAGAGCACTCTTCAAGACAGAGTAGTTTTTGGCATCCTCAGGTCTAACTGGGAGGAGCCTGTCCCTCCCTTTCTCTGAAAAGGAGTACCATAAAATTGCAGCCCACTGATCCTGAGGAACCTGCTGTACTATGCAGGCTCTCTCAAGAGCAGTCATCCATTTGTGGATGTCATCCCCTTCCTTGTAGGGGGCCACCATTTTTGTCAGGTTTCTATTATAACAGCTCCTGTCTTTTTCTCTAGGAATATTGCTGCCACCAGTGACATCTAAGCCACACAATTTCTGCTCTCTTGCCAAGGCAAGTCTAGCTTGAGCCAGGGCTACCTCCTCCCTCTCTATTTGGAGTTTGACAGCTCTCATCCTGGCCTTATGCTCTATCTTTTGTGAGGCAGTCATGCCTCTCTGAGATTCTCTTGAGGCACTAGAAATATGAGAGTCCCCTGATGGAGATCTCACTCTTCTGTTGCCTGGGAGAATGCTCTGGTGGGATCTGGGGAGGTGCTGGCCCTCTCCATTTCCCAGTAGGTTTAAGTTGGCCTGGTTAAGCCTGGCAACTACAACCTGGTTAACCCCTTGATCCTGATCTTCAGGGTCATCTACCTCTGAGTCCTCCTCCTCTTCTACCTCCTCTTCTTCCTCCTCTGGGGTGGTCTCAGTGGCTGTGGGGTCCACTCCATCTCCTGATTCTAAGGGAACTGCATTTGCCTTTTCCAAGTCATCCTGTTCTAGAATGGCTATCAGGGAAGGACTGGAGGGACTTCTGCCCCTTTTTAACCCTCTTGATATGCACAAGGCAACCAAGTCTTTGTGGGTTAGTTTGTCATAGCTGGAAGTTGCCTGGGTAAGGTCAACTGTCACAGGAACAGACCCTGAGGCTTTTCCTGTGTCAGACATGACTCTAGTGTGGTGTAAGTGATGCACCTACCTACACTAAGTGTTTCCCTACTGTACCTTGCTAGTGAGTTGTAGTCAGGGTGTGCTAATCCCTTTAATCTACAACTACTAAGTTCAGTAGAACTTAAATATGCTAAGCTTTTGATTTATATGTACCAAGAGGTACTTGATGTGATCTTTCAATTTGATAAAAAGATTGCAATGGTAAAACAAACAGCAAGCTCAAATCCGCACCGCTGCTCACCAATGTGAGAAGTTGGCCTGATATATGATGTTTCCAATTCTGGAACCACCTTGTATCAGTCCAAACAACCCTTATGGTATCTGGTTGTAAGTCAACCTTATTAGACAAGCTATCCTAGGGGTAGCATGGACTAAGCAGCCTAAAGGCTTAACTTAAGAGGTCGTGTTAAGCAAGCTGTTTTACCACATACAATCCTGTGATATCAAATGAAAGGACACCACACAAGTATATATTATAAAAATATATGTATTTATTACTAAAAACAATCCCCAGTATTCTTTATGAATAAAGGGGCACAAGCGTTAAATCAAAAGCACAGTATAACATGCAAAGTTGCACAATTTTGGATGAGGCCAAGGGGCCACTCAAACCATATACTAAAAAAATGATATAAGAGAGACCATTCGATCAGTGGTTAGGCCTAGGGCCTAGGGAATCGCTGGGAGCAGTCGGGACAAGCAATGCTGAAGTCGGGAAAAGCCCGCGGGATTCGGGTGCAGTGCAGAAAGTGCACGCATGCATCAATGTTAACCAATGGTGCGTAAAAGTTACAAAGTTAGATTTTAAGGACACTTCCGCTGAACCTAGAGGAACAAAACTTAAGACACAGACCCTAGAGGTGTGTACCAGTGTGGGAACACCGGCGTTGCAATGTTACCTCACCCACAGGAAGTGGGTGCACAGGGTCGAAGTTGAGTCGGGTTTCGTCACGCAGGCTCTTGGTGCTTGGAGCTGAAAGGGCTGCAGGCGAGGTGAAGGAGAAGTGTCCGGTGGAGTCCAAGGGTGGACTCAAGTCGAAAAGTACCTGAAAGCAGAGGGGACAGAGTCTGGGTCACTCAGCAGTGACCAGGGTGGAACCAGGACGGAACCAGGCAATGTCGGGCGCAATCAGGTGGTTGTCGAGGAGCTTCTCTCCGCTGTCACGTGGGCTCTGGGGCATCTACGAAGTCTAGGAGTAGGTCACGATCTGTCCCACGCAGTCTCTCGCCGTCGGCGCTGTCGGCTTCAAGATTGAAGCAAACAACACTTGGCAAAAGCAATCCACGCGGAACTGGAAGATTGCTTCTCACTCGGACCAGGAGGGTCAGAGTGGGGGCTCCTTTTCAGGGGAGCTGGTGCAAATCTGGAGCAACCAGAATCACAAGTCGAACAACGCAAGTTTACCAATTGCAATAGTGCAAATTTGATCTATCTGATTAAGTGTCCGTGTGACAAAATGTACGTCGGCATGACAACCCGCAAAGTAAAGCTGCGAATATCAGAGCACAAAAGCTCCATAAGGTGTAACAAATCAGCCACCAGACTTACGAGTCATTTCTTAGCAGCAAAACATCTCCCTACAGACATAAGATGGACCGTTCTGGAACAACCAAGAATTTCAGTGCATATTGCAGACATAAGTACGTTCCTATTCAAACGGGAACAGAGGTGGGTGTACAAATTGCAAACCCACAAATCAGGATTGAACGATGACATTCCGTGGATGTCACTGTAAACCTTTAATCTCCACACGCTATCTCTAATATAGTACCCAGGTGTCATCCTAGTTAATAAGTTTTGCATGCCTTGCAGTACAGCGTGTATCTATGGGTTGGTATTCACTGACAAAACAATCATGCGGCCACAAGATTGCCACACACCTGACTGGCATTAGCGCTTAAGACACTCTAATCCATGTAGGCTAACGTAATGACGCCATTTGCGCGCGACCTCTAGCACGCCCATAGGGTATACAAAAGCCTGCTTCCTGTCCGGTCAGGTACCTCCCTCCATGACAGCCTAGACGGATGTCCGGAGTACCGACGGACAGGTAAGCAGGGCAGCGGGGGTCTTGATATCTTGATAACTTGTTGATCAACTTTTCGATCAATCCGGTAAGCGTTAGATGCGTTTTTGAGCATTGCACTCAGCATTACTGCGAACGAGGGCGGACTGTTTGCCTTGGTGGCGGTCTCCCCTTTATGATCGCTATTGGCTAAATCAAATACTCAGCAATGCGATGTCCGAGGGACCCACGGAGTATGATACTGGTACAAAGTTTGAGTGTACACATCCCGACACAGTTTGTGACTCCGTTATGGCGATAAGTGACTTAAGCCTTATCAGTGAAACTTATATATGTTATGCTTATAGGATCGAGTAAAGTTGATTAAGCATCCTCTGTGTGCTCATATTTGTTATCTTGAGGATTTTAACCAACAGGCCATGAGTTTAGCTAGTGGATTATGTGACCAACCGCATTACACCAGAAAGATTGCCCACTTTTTAAAAAAACTTTCCTTCTATTGACCAAAATAAGATGCAACCTATACAGTTACTGTATCCTTCCTTTTTTGTTTCCTCTTCTCTTCCTTTCCTCAGAGCGGTGCTCCGTCTATACCTGCGCTGTAGCCAGGTGAGGTGGGGTGTTTATTCCCCATAATTTGGGTGAGTGAAGCTATTTAGTTTTTTCTAAATATAATTGCTATAATAATGGCACGTAATTTAATTTAAGAGGCCTACCTTTTGAGACCCAGTGACCAATAATGATTGGCTATATATAATCATACACATAAGATATGTGGTTTGCAAACTATCACTAATGTCAAATTTGTTTCATTTTATTTTATTTGTGCCCTGGTTGCCACGGTGATTACTGCGATCTTCCGAATTGGCGAATTTCAGGTGATATCTTTTTTCACTTTCTTAAACACTGTTGCAGTAGCAATTAATAGAGGTCCTGATGAAGCAGGAGGAGATCTCGAGACTCCGTTTTTCCGCAGAAACATGTTGACCTTCATACCATCTGGGTAGTTATTTGTTTAACACTACTCTGCACTGTTTTTATTATTGGGTGTGGATAGGATACTATTAAAATACATTTTTCCATTTTCATAACCCATTTTATATCACTCACGTTTTATACATTATCATTTTACTTAATTTTTGTTGCACTGCTAATCATTTACCTTCCTTATGCCATCCATAGTAACTCCCTCGATTGGAGATCCCTTCCGTGTGATTGGGCGGCAGTTCACCTAATCCTCTTGTGGTTGAACATCACCACCTTTGGTTGAAGGATCCCAAATGATGTAGGGCGGCACAGGATGGGTATCTGATGGGAATCATTTGATTGTCACTTTGTATCATTTTCAGTGGACTTTGTGACTGCTCCCCAATGAAACACTTCATTATAGATAGTTTGCGCACGCTTTATTGACTGTCCTTTCAATATCCAATGGTTTTTCATATGATGTTGGGGACGATATTGGTATATGGTCATTAAATATTCCCCTTTGACCTCCCTTAGTGTTATTTGTTCTAGAGCAGTTCTATGACTGCAGGTCTAACCTCATTATCTGACTCCATTCGAGTTAGGAAGGTTAGTGGTTACAATTGAGTTGAGGGATTTTTACTGTTAGCATCAGAACAATATCAGACAGACATGGCCACTAATTTAGGTCTCGCTTTTGACGAGGATGAAAGCATACTCTCAGAACATCCCAGCATGATAGATATGTTATCTGTGATTCCCACGAACACAGAAGACGGCTGGACTAAGGTATTGACGCTGAAGAAAAACCAAGCCAGGGTCTGTGTGCATGGCATAGTAATGGTCGACTATCTAAGAAGCAATAGTGCGCCGAGTGGACTAATTGTTGGGAATGTCCCTCGTCTCTTCTTAGATGATAAGGATTTCCTAAGAGATTGGTCGCTTGTAGCGTGGAAATGCACTCGCGATTGGTTGGTGCTCATCATCAAAACTGCTAAAAAAACTGCAGATAAGATATCAGTGGAAATTCAGATCCTAGAGGGTCAGATTAAGCCACTGTTTCCTCATCTAAAGCTTTCTCCAAACAACAGGAGGACGGGAACAAAACAGCAAAAGAGTTTAAAGACTCCATTTTGTTCACGAAACTTGAAAAATTCAAGAAGGACCTAGCGAAGTTCGCAATGGACAAAGTGTATCCCTACACGAGTGAGGAGTATGTACCTCCAACTAACATAAGAAATGGACAAAAGGGAGCATCCAATTATGGCAGCTCCAGCTCGGATGGGTTATCGAGTGATTCTGATAGTTCTACCTCTAGCAATACACCTTTCCAACAAAGGGGGAGAGGTAGTAACAGAAGAGGCTGGAGAGGTTTTACTTCTCAGCCTCAATATCCCCCTTGGTGGCAACCTATGCCTTGGGGCCCCCCCTTTCCTCAGATGCCTAATCCATATGGCCCTCCACCACAACAATTTTTTGGAAATTATAACCAACAGCCTTTTTTAGGATCAGGCAGGAGAGGCAGAGGACGACAAAGAACATTCCGTCAGGGACAAGTTCGGTGGAATCTTCAACCTCAGACCATGGACCTGAGGAGCGGGAAAAAGATCCCGCAGGATCAAGCAGGGACCTCAGCCCAAGTTTAGTTATGAATTTGAGTACCCAACCTCTCACCGAGATTCAGGAACTCACACTGAACAAAGGTCTGGGATTTGTTTCCACCTCTGTGAATGACCCGTTTCAAGCACAGATTGAAATGGGCAAATTTTACAGAAAAATCAGACTCCATTACATGTTTGCAGACAAATCGAAAGGAGTCAAGCAGACAAACTTTGACAACACAGGTCTTAAGAAACCGTCAACTTTCAATCCCACTACAATTGGTTTACCACCGAAGGTTTTGACCTTTGAGGAGGCAGTTGACCATGATTTGCAAGAATTGTTTTAGACTAGACCCAAAGCATTTTTTAACTTATCGCGGCAGGAACAAGATGCAGTCAAGACTCTGGCTGACAATCCCCTTATTGTCATCAAACCTGCTGACAAGGGGGGCGCGATTGTTATATTGGATGCTGAAACATATCGTGATGAGTGCTTACGACAGCTCAACGACACAAGGTCATACCGCAAACTCTCTATAGATCCCACTGAGAGATTAACAAAAACTATTGGCCATGTAGTCGAAGAGGCACTTAGTGAGGGGTGGATCACACCTAAGGAGGGACAATTTCTCCGCACACTTAATCCAATTGTACCCTATTTCTACCAGCTACCTAAAATCCATAAAATCCAACGCCCTCCTCCTGGTCGTCCAATAATATCGGGGATAGGTTCACTCCTGGAACCCCTTTCGACCTTTGTCGATGTGTTTCTTCAACCCATGGTACGAGAAATGCCTACTTTCCTTATGGACACGAAGGATGTATTGAGGCTACTGCCCAGTATTGACTTTGACACACAAACTGATATATTGGTGTCATTTGACGTTGAAAGTTTATACACGTCCATTCCTCAAACAGAGACATTGGAAGTCATTGAGACACTACTTTCAGCTAGAGACCTTAATTCTATAACACCAGTCAGTGTGATCATGACCCTGGCTACGTTAGCCATGACTGAAAACTTTTTCCGGTTCGAGGAGAGCCTATACCTACAGATTAGCGGGACCAGTATGGGCAGCGTTTTTGCTCCTAGCCTCGCTAATCTGTACGTGCATCACTTCGAGCAGGATAATGTGTTCGCAGACACCAATCCCCATCTAGGGTGTCTGCGGACTTGGAAACGCTACATCGACGACATCTTCGTCGTGTGGCGTGGGAGTTCGATACAACTAAAAGAGTTCCACGAATGGTTAAACCAAAGGAATCGCTTCTTGAAGTTTACCATGGAATTCGATACCCAGAAACTGGCATTTTTGGATTTACTTATCCACGTAACATCTAACGGTTTGGCCTCAGAACTCTACCGCAAACCTATGGCACGCAACTCTTTGCTTAATTATCACAGCTGCCATCCTAAGTCCCTACGGGACAATTTGCCCTATGGGCAATTTTTGCGTATACAGAGGAACTGCTCGAACCATGTTTCTTTCCAAACACACGCTCAGTGTCTATCCAGAGATTTGGCACAAAAAGAATATCCGAAAAAATTGATTCAGCTGTCCAAGAAAAGAGCTGGCAATAATAATCGTGCCAGTCTGCTTGAAATTTTGCCTCCAAAGCCTAAGACCGAACGCATGACTAGCGTGAGCACTTTCGGCACATTCTCCAATCAAATCACTAAAATTGTGAAGAGACATTGGGGTATTCTCAATACAGGACAAGACACTTTACCTCTCCCGCTCTTCGCGTATAAGAGAGCACAAAATCTGAAGGACAGGCTTGTCCATACAAGACCCAGGAGTGAGATACCAAGATCCGTGGGTACTCTATGGGATATGCCTGCAGTTACAGGACACCACCCATGTGGGCAATGTGCGGCTTGTCCACAGACATCAAAAACAACGACAATCGATATTGGGTTGGAACGAGTTTGGGAACAACGCAAGTTTACCAATTGCAATAGTGCAAATTTGATCTATCTGATTAAGTGTCCGTGTGACAAAATGTACGTCGGCATGACAACCCGCAAAGTAAAGCTGCGAATATCAGAGCACAAAAGCTCCATAAGGTGTAACAAATCAGCCACCAGACTTACGAGTCATTTCTTAGCAGCAAAACATCTCCCTACAGACATAAGATGGACCGTTCTGGAACAACCAAGAATTTCAGTGCATATTGCAGACATAAGTACGTTCCTATTCAAACGGGAACAGAGGTGGGTGTACAAATTGCAAACCCACAAATCAGGATTGAACGATGACATTCCGTGGATGTCACTGTAAACCTTTAATCTCCACACGCTATCTCTAATATAGTACCCAGGTGTCATCCTAGTTAATAAGTTTGGCATGCCTTGCAGTACAGCGTGTATCTATGGGTTGGTATTCACTGACAAAACAATCATGCGGCCACAAGATTGCCACACACCTGACTGGCATTAGCGCTTAAGACACTCTAATCCATGTAGGCTAACGTAATGACGCCATTTGCGCGCGACCTCTAGCACGCCCATAGGGTATACAAAAGCCTGCTTCCTGTCCGGTCAGGTACCTCCCTCCATGACAGCCTAGACGGATGTCCGGAGTACCGACGGACAGGTAAGCAGGGCAGCGGGGGTCTTGATATCTTGATAACTTGTTGATCAACTTTTCGATCAATCCGGTAAGCGTTAGATGCGTTTTTGAGCATTGCACTCAGCATTACTGCGAACGAGGGCGGACTGTTTGCCTTGGTGGCGGTCTCCCGTTTATGATCGCTATTGGCTAAATCAAATACTCAGCAATGCGATGTCCGAGGGACCCGCGGAGTATGATACTGGTACAAAGTTTGAGTGTACACATCCCGACACAGTTTGTGACTCCGTTATGGCGATAAGTGACTTAAGCCTTATCAGTGAAACTTATATATGTTATGCTCATAGGATCGAGTAAAGTTGATTAAGCATCCTCTGTGTGCTCATATTTGTTATCTTGAGGATTTTAACCAACAGGCCATGAGTTTAGCTAGTGGATTATGTGACCAACCGCATTACACCAGAAAGATTGCCCACTTTTAAAAAAACTTTCCTTCTATTGACCAAAATAAGATGCAACCTATACAGTTACTGTATCCTTCCTTTTTTGTTTCCTCTTCTCTTCCTTTCCTCAGAGCGGTGCTCCGTCTATACCTGCGCTGTAGCCAGGTGAGGTGGGGTGTTTATTCCCCATAATTTGGGTGAGTGAAGCTATTTAGTTTTTTCTAAATATAATTGCTATAATAATGGCACGTAATTTAATTTAAGAGGCCTACCTTTTGAGACCCAGTGACCAATAATGATTGGCTATATATAATCATACACATAAGATATGTGGTTTGCAAACTATCACTAATGTCAAATTTGTTTCATTTTATTTTATTTGTGCCCTGATTGCCACGGTGATTACTGCGATCTTCCGAATTGGCGAATTTCAGGTGATATCTTTTTTCACTTTCTTAAACACTGTTGCAGTAGCAATTAATAGAGGTCCTGATGAAGCAGGAGGAGATCTCGAGACTCCGTTTTTCCGCAGAAACATGTTGACCTTCATACCATCTGGGTAGTTATTTGTTTAACACTACTCTGCACTGTTTTTATTATTGGGTGTGGATAGGATACTATTAAAATACATTTTTCCATTTTCATAACCCATTTTATATCACTCACGTTTTATACATTATCATGTTACTTAATTTTTGTTGCACTGCTAATCATTTACCTTCCTTATGCCATCCATAGTAACTCCCTCGATTGGAGATCCCTTCCGTGTGATTGGGCGGCAGTTCACCTAATCCTCTTGTGGTTTAACATCACCACCTTTGGTTGAAGGATCCCAAATGATGTAGGGCGGCACAGGATGGGTATCTGATGGGAATCATTTGATTGTCACTTTGTATCATTTTCAGTGGACTTTGTGACTGCTCCCCAATGAAACACTTCATTATAGATAGTTTGCGCATGCTTTATTGACTGACCTTTCAATATCCAATGTTTTTTCATATGATGTTGGGGACGATATTGGTATATGGTCATTAAATATTCCCCTTTGACCTCCCTTAGTGTTATTTGTATTTCAAGTTTCGTCGGCACAGGGGCCACAAGCCAGCTGGCAAGGGACTGGCCAACGCGGTGAGCCAAAAGAAGCAGAAGGGACCCACGCAGCACTCGTCGAGTGTAGGGGGCTGAACTTCGGTGCAAGAGTGGCTCAGGGTTGGGGCTTCTCAAACCCCGTTTTACAGCTTCGAGGGTCACTTGTGGGCTGCACGGTCAGCGTCTCGTGGTCTTTCCAAGATGGCGTGCGCCACGCTTCCGGTCGCCTCCACGGGTCTCAGCTCTGCAGGGACTGTGGATCGGGCTGTTAGAAGGCAGGCAAGCTTGATCTCGTTGATCTCTGTCGCTCGAGTTCCGGCAGGAACTGCAACAAAGTAGACGTCGAGGGCTGGATGGTGCCTGTTTGCACAGGGTGGTCACTCCTTGACCACAAGGGAGATTCTTCAGTCTTCTACATTGAGTAGGATGTCGAAGGGTCCAGAGTTTCATTTCTTATGTTTCATCAGGATAATCTGAAGTGCATTGGCACTGCTCCCACTCTTATTCGAATCTAGGGGGCTGGATTACCTGCTAGGTCCCCTCCTATGGGTGGGACCCAGGAAGTGGGTGGATACACCCCCTTCCTTTGATCCTGGCCGCGCTGGGACGGGGGCTGGAGTGCCCCAGAACCGGTTTGGCCGGATTATGCAAGGGGCAGCCTTGTGCTCCCCAGGCAGTGTCTGGTTTCTTTCAAACCTCCCTGCTACAATCCACTATCTCCTGTCTGGGGGGTTGTAACACTGCCCTGCGACAGGAAACCCTTTGTCCAGGCCCCTTGGGCTGAGTTTCGGTCAGCTTCAGGGGGTCAGACTCGTGTCTGTGGCAGAAGCATCCATTTTGTGGATCTGAGGCCCTTTTAGAAATTAACCGCATTTAAGTAAAGCAACATGTCTTACCCCTCTAGAGGGGTGGAATGCTATCCCCGTCGCCAGAACTGGCGAGGGGATAGTATTCCAAATCGTATGACACCTTACACGACATGTTTTGATAAAGCCAAACCAGAGTTGCTATATAACCGCGAGGATTATAATGCACTTAAGAGTATATGGTATGGCATTATCCTGAAACAGCTTAGGGATTTGTTCCCGACGGCTGCAGACAGGCTCAGCTCATGCTAGAGCTCCATCTCACATTAAACCACGCACTCTGCCTCCAGGATTGATGAGGCCTTCCATAGGAGTAGCTCACAGGTTTATATGTGTCCAGATATAGGTTTAGATATAGGTATACTATATCTAAGCAAGGGGTGATTACACCACCTTGCCCCAGCTGAGTGATCAGCCAGTTGTGTCAATTTAAGAACCAGCCAG
Source organism: Lissotriton helveticus (assembly GCF_964261635.1). Classification (NCBI taxonomy): domain Eukaryota; kingdom Metazoa; phylum Chordata; class Amphibia; order Caudata; family Salamandridae; genus Lissotriton; species Lissotriton helveticus. The sequence continues at coordinate 520,941,518 of NC_136063.1, forward strand.
GGGTGGCAAAAGATATGCTGCAGCCCCTGGTAGGCCTTGGTGGCACCTATGCCCTGGGCACCTATAGTGCATGGTACAGGGGCTGACAAGGAGTCCATTTCCAATTGTGGTATGTACCTATAGCACATGTATCAATAATTTAGAGAGAGAACAGCAGGCTGGGGGTCTGATTAGCAGGCCCACAGCCTCAGTCGTCTAAAACCAGTGAAGCAAAAAGCAAAAATTTGGGGTGACCATAGGATAGCAGACCCTACTCTCCTACAGGAATGTTAAAACATCTAGTAGAGAAAACAAGCATTTACAATGCAATGGTTTCGCCTTTGGAAAAGTTAGAGCTATTGGCATTGTAAATGACAAAATTTGTATTTATGTGTTGGTTTTGACAACAGATAAATAAATGGCATTGTCATTTACATTGCCATTAGCTTAATCTCTCGCAAATGTGAGACCTATTGCATTTGCACCCACACACACACAGAGCCACACACACACAAAGGCACACACACACACACACACACACACACAGTCAGCCACACACACAGAGCCAGCCGCACACACACACACACAGCCAGCCACACACACACAGAGCCAGCCGCGCACACACAGAGCCAGCCGCACACACATACACACAGCCAGCCACACACACACACAGCCAGCCGCACACACACACACACACACACAGCCAGCCGCACACACACACAGCCAGCCGCACACACACACAAACAGCAGGCCGCACACACACACAGCCAGCCGCACACACACACAGCCAGCCGCACAAACACACAGCCAGCCGCACACACACACACAGCCAGCCGCACACACACACACACACACAGCCAGCTGCACACATACAGCCAGCCGCACACACACACACACAGCCAGCAGGCCGCACACACACACAGCCAGCCAGCCGCACACACAGACACAGAGCCAGCCAGCCGCACACACACACACAGAGCCAGCCAGCCGCACACACACACAGAGCCAGCCAGCTGCACACACACACACAGAGCCAGATAGCCGCACAAACACACACAGAGCCAGCCGCACACACACACACACAGAGCCAGCCGCGCACACACACACACACAGAGCCAGCCGCACACACACACACACAGAGCCAGCCGCACACACACACACACAGAGCCAGCCGCGCACACACACACAGAGCCACACACACACACACACACACACAGAGCCATCCGCACACACACACAGAGCCAGCCCCACACACACACACTCAGAGCCAGCCGCACACACACACACATACAGCCAGCTGCACACACACACACAGCCAGCCACACACACACACACAGAGCCAGCCGCACACACACACACAGAGCCAGCCACACACACACACACAGAGCCAGCCGCACACACACACACAGAGCCAGCCGCACACACACACACACACAGAGCCATCCGCACACACACACAGAGCCAGCCGCACACACACACACACAGAGCCAGCCGCACACACACACAGCCAGCTGCACACACACACAGCCAGCCACACACACACACACACAGAGCCAGCCGCACACACACACACACAGAGCCAGCCACACACACACACACAGAGCCAGCCGCACACACACACACAGAGCCAGCCGCACACACACACACAGAGCCAGCCGCACACACACAGAGCCAGCCAAGGCTGCAAAGAAGATAAAAAGTAACTGGGTAATATAAAGGAGGTACAGGAATATGAGTAGTAGAGATTGAAAAGGTGTGTGGCACATGATGAGGTCTGGCAACAGGTTATGAGGTAAAAAGGCTGAGTGGGTGTTAAGGAATGGGTGGGATCTGCAGAGTGGGAATGAAAGTTGTCAGGGATGGAAGAAAGGAGCCCAGGTTGGGGTTCAGGATGAAGGGAAGAATAGCAAGCGACACAGAAGGCAAGGAGCAGCATTAGCACTCCATGTGACCTCACACTGATTTTGGTAATAACACCCGTTTTTACAAGTCTTTGGGTCATTACTATATAACATATATAAAAATATAAAAACGCATACATTAATACATTACTGAGAAAGCGCGTCTAAGACATAAGGCTTCCCTTGTACGTACACGGGCATTACATAAACGCTGTTTAATGTGTTTCAATGTTTACTTCATGTGACAGTCTGGCAGAGACTCCTCCGGCGCGCGGGAGATATATGGACCGGCCCGAGGTAGTGACTAACAGTAAAACTCCGGGCATCCTCACTTTTAAAAATTCAGAGTGATTTGTTGGCGCTAGGACTGGGAGGTAAATCACTGCCCCCCACCCGCTCCGTGGAGCAGGTCTTCGAGGGGACGGCGCCCGGCAGATCCGTGCTCGGAGTTAAATTAAATCCATTTCATGGCACTTCCATTTTACGGCTCTCCCACAGTATATCCATCCAGTGGAGGGTTTATGGGCAGGGCATCATTCTAAGGACAATGGAGTCCTGACAGACTGTGTCCCGCGTGGTATCATGCCTTGCAAAGATAGCTCAGTGGGTTAGTGAGGCTGCTTAAAGAGACGCTTCCAAGGGTACCATGAACCCTCATAAGAATTGGGCCATCACACCCGCGGGTAGGTAGAAAAGGACAGCCTTACATAGAGTGCGGCGGACCCCTCATAGCTTTGGACGGGTGCCACTGCACCCATGCTGCTGCTCTCAGTCTGTGATGCAATATTATGACACCCAATCCACTCTCCTCCACGGAAAACAGCGAGGAGGCAGGCAGTGCACAGGACGGTACCACCAGGAGTCCAGGTGACCGTACTAACTTCCTGTGCGAATGTTGCCCCCTTGGGGCTGCCGCAAGCCTTTGTGGACCCGAACTAGGGATGCCCCCGCGCCCCGTACCCCAAGAGGTGCGAAGTGAACTCTTCCGACAACAGCGTTTATTTGTAAAATGCAGGTCGACTACTCCCCCTCCCCCTCCCTTAATGGTGCGGAATAACAGAAGATTACATACAAGTCTCACATGTCTCAGAGAGTTTATTACAGTGTTTGAAAGGGAGATAGATTAATCCTAGTCAGAAGGTAACAAAACAAGCACTGGCAAAGCCAATAGGTCTAGCTTACCAGAGCTATTTACCATGTCAATGTTTTTTTAGCCAGCGCGGCTACAGTGCAGCATGGCTAGAATTAAAAAAATAATATAATAGGTGTGTTGCAGTTTGAAAAATGTTTTACTGTGAAATTCCCAACGCACGAAGGGTCTTATCCGGGCACACGGACAGCGGGAGGGGGGGGCGGGATCACGGACAGCGGGAGGGGGGGGCGGGCGGGCTCACGGACAGCGGGAGGGGGGGCGGGCGGGGGGGGTGCATCCTTCTAGGGTGCGCAGCAGTTTCTCTTTTGTGCTGCACTTTGGCCTGGGGCACATGAGACGGGATAGACGAGACAGGATACACGCACAAACACAGCAACGAGACACACAGAGGGGAGACGACATAAGACGGGATACACAAGACGAGCGGGAAAGGCATGGACAGCGGGAAGGGGGGGCGGGAAAGGCACGGACAGCGGGAGGGGGGGCGGGAACGCTCAAAGCACTCACCTGGACCTGGACTTCCTCCGGCGGCGGTCGGCCGCAGAATGGCCAAACGAAACATGGACTACAAAAAAAATAAACCCCGCCCACCGCCGCATGACAATCAGAAAAGGGTGGAGAGGGAAGAAATCGCGGGAACGCCCACGAATCTGGTCCGGCCATGACGGACAGATCTCTGTTCCAATGGCTAGCCTCCATTTATGGAGCTAGCCAATGGAACAGAGGGCGGATTCCCAAGCCACATAGTATTCTCATTAGGTTTTCGCCTGCGCGAAAAGCTGCGCAGTGCGCAGCTTTCACTTAGGCGAAACCTAAAAAGGAATAAACAACAAACAAAACAACTACAAGATGGTGATGGTGATATACGACCAACAGAGGTCAAATTGGACACTTCACAACCCCTAATATTAATAACAGCAAATTCTTCTTCAAAGGTCGACATGGCTTCTCAAACTGGTCGATGTAAGCAAAAAGAAAAAAAAGAAAAGAATAAATATAACCAAACCTATTCACTACGAAATCTCTTCAAGGTTCCAAAAGAGCCCAAAACGATAGCAAAGACTACAGTGTACTATCCAATCTTTAACAAAATAAAGACAAAAAACCCATCAAAAGGGTTAAATACTACAAAACAAACAATAATAGAAACTTCAATAAATATGGCACCAGATCCCGCTCCGCATCAAATAACAGTAAAAACAAGGAGAACAAACACCAATTCTCGTAAGCGGGCAAAGAAAAGAAAAAATAGAAGGTTTGCAAAACAGAAGGCCCGAAAAATCAAATTCTCAGAAACGCCATCACCTAACCAACTGAGCGTCGATAAAAAGGAAGATCAAGCACGTAATAACATGGCGGATCAAAGCTATCACTTCTCGACCTCTAAGACGCAAGTGGCAAATTCACTATCCTTAAATCCCTCCATCCCAAGTCTTGTTCCTAGGAAAGTAGATAGTGAATTAAGGACACAAAAGGAAAGCCAACACCAAACTCCACCGAAGAGGAAGATGTCTATTCAACCACAGATAAACCTTATTCGCAGAGTAGAAATTACAGATCTTTTTCCCTCAGGTGAAGATCCCTTAAATAGGGAAAGGATAACAAACCTGCTACAAATGATACAACCATTACAGGCGCTAGCAAGAAATGACATTAAACTAGTATCCTTCCCAGATAAAAATAAAACTACATCAGCTGTTGCAGAATTCTGGTCGCCAGTAATTCCAGCAATTATACTCAAAGAAAAAGAGATTCTTCATAAGTGCGGATTTGACGTGGCCCCAGCAAAAGGGGTAACAGGTTCGATACCAGAATTTCATATAACTAAACAACATCATTTGGTAGCAACTCAGTGCAGCAACAATAACCGGTCAAATCCTCACAAAGAAGATATTTCAGTCTCAATTACCAATGGAATAAGTCGAACCTGGACCAAGAACAATTCAACCCAGGAAAAAATATCTATTGATAACTCATGGGCATGGATTGCAGAAAACCTCAATAACAAAACACTGGGACCACAAATTAAGCGCCCTTTCTAGCCACGGTCTAACCATCTATTCCTGGAACATCGCAGGGAAAACTCAAGAAAAATTAGTAACAATTACTCAAGATCGTCCAGGGATAGAGGCTTTACAAGAAACCTGGGCAACTGCGAATTTTGACTTCCCCGATTATTTCGTGCACGATATTCCAGCAGAACCGGTCACGCATGGGCATGCAAAAGGAGGGATTGCAATTCTTCTATCTGAAGATTATTACTGGGATCAGGAAATTATACCCACACATTCCAAGAATTTCCAATGTCTAAAGATCAAAATAGGGACAGATGGGACTAGAACTTTGAATAAAATGCTTATCTTTAACGTGTACATCCCCCCGGGAACAAAAATGGATGCACTCTCCCTAAATATATTTGAGGATAGTGAAAAGGTGGTGGAACAACAGAATTTCCCGCTAATGTTCATGACAGGAGATTTAAACGGGCAAATTTCCAATGATCTATTACAAAAATGGGAGTCGGGAGAAAAAGAGGAGGCCCAGGAAATACCCATTCCACAATTCCCCACAGGAAGTAAATCCAATAAGAGAGGGAAAATCATCTTATCATCACTCACCACACTAAATGGAGTACTACTAAATGGTAACATTGAAGGGGATATTCCAGCCTCCGTCACAAGAAGGGGAGGCAGTAATGCATCAATTCTCGATTATATGATCTGCAGCCCAGGTCTCTTCTGATTAGCCCATCAACTTAAAATAAAGTTTGAGAAAGGAAGCGACCACGCTATCCTCCAACTAATAACCGGTCTAATATTGAAAGGAACATCCCCAGTGTACATAATGGAATTGCTCAGAACAGCCTTGATAAATCCAGTCCAAGGCCGGGTTGAGTGGAATTCTAGATCTTTTGGAAGAATCAGCCATATAATTGAGAATTTACATCTATTAGTAACTACCCACAACATAAAATCCATGCCTAGCCTGTATCTGTCTTCATGGCTAGCGTTTAATCGACGGAAACATAGAAGGAACATAAAAAAATCTATAGTTTTTTTATATTTAAACATGGTGCATATTTATTATCAATACTTGTAAACAAATTAGAGAAATCAATATTACATTTATTGTTAATGATCCAATGTATAATCATAGAACACTACTGATCATTTATTTTTAACTATGCAAAAAACATTAAAAATAATACAAAGTATATACCTACATGCTACGATGTTCTAAACTATGCACACACTTTTATGACCTTTGAAAAAGGCATAAAAGCATTGCTTCATAATGGCCTCATGTCATGCATGACCGAACGTGGTGAGCACTTACCTCTCTGAACCAAGTTTTAATGTTTGTATCAATGTTTTCATCTGATTCATTTGACATATCGTGTGGCGTTTCTCATCCAGTTGGTTAGCTGTTAGCTGGATTCAGAGTACTTTGTGTTGACCACTGTAAACCCATTGCTCTTGGGCTGTTGGATTTGTTGATTGTTGCCATGCACAGTGCTGTTATGAATGATGCCATTTCAGATATTGCAGTTCAGTTATCAATGATGGCATAGAACAGGTCATGAGTGATGTAATATGTGGAGAAATTAGCAGTGCATGGCAAGAGCTCAAGTTATAATTAATTTTGGATACAATTTATAGTTACGTGAGATAACTATAATTGGTAAATCTCAGTGTCTTTGTTTGTTTATTTAAAACAGTATGTTTTAACCCCTTCATTGCGGCGCACGTTCAGCGGACGTCGCGTGCACTACCTCGGTAGTGCTGCGCACGTCCGCTGAAAGTTCCGGCCCCGTCCGCGCAATAGAATGTTCCGCACCAGCGCGGATCGTTTGGCGCAGTGGAGGGGTTAATTGACACTTTAACCAAACAATAGCATCCCTTTAAAATTTGTTTTTTTCCATGAATATCTGCAATTTTTTAAATGTAAAGTAGCATATTGTTTCAATTTCTATCTATTGCGTCATTTTAACCTGTTTTTTCAGGGAATATCTATGTTTTTTCTTTATTTCAAAGCAATTAGAACATTGCAGTGGGCTTGGCATGGGGCTGGGCATGCCCAAATCCCACTGCCGCCCAACACCTCATCGGTACCCTACCATCGGCAACTTACAGCCTTTAGCCATGCACAGCAGGGGTTTGGCAGTGCGCATTTGGGGTCCTGCACAGGGCTTGGCCTGTGGCCAGGACACGCTTCCAACAACATGTGAGAGCCAATTTTCGCCATTGCCTGCTCTCAATCGGGGTTGAGCCTATTGCCTGGCCTGTGACTCAGTGGTGTGGGTTGGGAATGCAGGGCCTGTCTGCGCGCCTACCCCTGCACTGCTGCATTAAACTGACTATGTGTAACAATATAACGGATCATTTTAAGTAAGGCAGACCTACTGTCTTTGGCAAAGGGTCAGAATACCAAAAGCGGTGGGCCTATTGGCTTTATCAAGGAGTCAGCATATCAACATATATATAGCAGACCAATTGGCTTTGTCAAGAGTCACCAATAACTATATTCAAATGTATATTTAATAAATTAACACACTGCAATGTGTGATAATAGTGATTGTAATAAAGTTTTTTTTTTAAATGCATGATTGTGTCTTTTTGAAAACTTTTATCAAGCCACAATGTGCAGCTGTGGAATCAACCTCAAGGGAGCCGTGTCCTCCAGCTAAAGAGTATACAGCTCTAGCTGGAATGCTTTAAAAAATGGAAAGATCTCCTGGGGCCATGATTCAATGATCTAGGAGCCTTGCTGTCTTTTTTTTATGTTCCTGGGTGGCAGCTGCACTCCCAGCGGTCCTCCACACCAATAAAAACAAGCATTTGCAATGCAATAGGTCTCGCTTTGCAAGAGTTTGAGCTATTGTTACTGTAAATTACGATGCCTTTTATTTATGTGTTGTTCTTCAAAACAGATAAATGAAAGGTATTGTCATTAACAATGCCAATAACTTAAACTCTCGCAAATGTGAGACCGATTGCATTGCAAATGCTTGTTGGCTTTAGAATTCTGATCACCCTATCTCTGGGGGCTCTCGGCAAGCCCAAAGCAGGGTTATCATCAGACTGGAGATGAAGACTTGCAAAACATTTTTTTAAAAATGCACCAGGCTTCTCCATGTATGCACCCAGGGCGTTGAACCACATCTCTGTGCCTGTCAGGAGCACCCCATCCCTGGGCCAATTCAGGAAAGCGTTGCTGACAGCTCTTTAACCCCTTCCAAGCTCATGACGAGCTCAGCTCGTCATGCAGTACACTGCTTGTGTGCTCATGACGAGCTGAGCTCGTCACGAACAATGGGACTCTGGGATCTGCAGCATAGAGGATGAATTGCTGTAGCATTCATGTGGTTAAGAAGTGCTGCTTCATGGTAAAACCACTGGAATTATGTGCGTTTGCGGCCACTTTTCGGGTGTAAATTATGGATTTGCCTAATTTGCGCATCATCTGCGCCATACACGGCACAGCAAAAAAAATGTTTTCTAGCTCAAACGGACCAAAAGTTCCTAAAAACGCCACAAAACGTGGGGTTTGAAAAGATTGTCTGGTACTCTTTCAGTTGCTTGTTGCTGTATTTGGGCATTAAACGGGCTCTAACGAGGTAAAGTCATTGCCCAGACAATGCCAAATTGTGTACTGATATAAATGTAGGCTTCCTTTCCAAGCAGCGCAGGCTCGGGCGGGTCCGGTCGCTGTGGTCGTCTGATGCAGGCGGCGCTCGGTGGACTGCATCGAGCGAGCGGTAGCCCCACCTCTACCCTGTACAAATGGTCGGCGGAAGGCAGCACGGGCTCAGATCTGTGGCTTGAAGTGTGCCCGCGGGACCCGCAGGATACGGTAAAGGAAGGTACTTGCCTGCCTGGCGGATTTTAAATTTTTTATGTTTTAGGCATTATTCTTTTGGTTTGAGCGGCTAAACAAGTTGGTTGTGCTTTTTACTTACTTTTCTCAGCCCCATTGTCTCTAGACTCCCCGGTCCATCACGAGCACTGCTCGATTGTTGTGGAGGGAGCCTACTGGTTCACAGATTGCCAGCAGATTTTCCTACTTCCGGTAGGAGGAGGTGAGCGTTCTAGCGCTCGAACCTTCCTCCCTTTAAAACCGGATGCTGGGGGCGACGCGCGTTGGACGCGCTGGGACTTGCCTGCCTGTCGGATTTTAAAAATTGTATGTTTTAGTCATTATTCTTTTAGTTTGAGCAGCTAAACAAGTTGGTTGTGCTTTTTACTTACTTTTCTCAGCCCCAGTGCCTCTAGACTCCCCGGTCCACCACGAGCACTGCTCGATTGTTGTGGAGGGAGCCTATTGGTTCACAGATTGCCAGCAGATTTTCCTACTTCCTGTAGGAGGAGGTGAGCGTTCTAGCACTCAAACCTTTCTGCCTTTAAAACCGGATGCTGGGGGCGTCGCGCGTTGGACGTGTTGGGACTTGCCTGCCTGGCGGATTTTGAAAATTGTATGTTTTAGTCATTATTCTTTTAGTTTGAGCGGCTAAACAAGTTGGTTGTTCTTTTTACTTACTTTTCTCAGCCCCAGTGCCTCTAGACTCCCCGGTCCACCACAAGCACTGCTCGATTGTTGTGGAGGGAGCCTATTGGTTCACAGATTGCCAGCAGATTTTCCTACTTCCGGTAGGAGGAGGTGAGCGTTCTAGTGCTCGAACCTTCCTCCCTTTAAAACCGGATGCTGGGGGCGACGCGACGAAGGCGCGCCAAAGGCAAGCCTGTCTGCGCCCGTCCGCGTCCGACCGGGTCCAGGGGCCACGCACCCTGCCCGTTTTACCCAATCACATACAACAAAGGAGCTTATCTCCCTTCAAGGGAACAGGTCCATTTCCAAAAACCTGTACTATACCCTCGAGTACAATGGAATACTGCAGCTGAGATATCCTTCTCCCCTCTCTCCTATGGGCCCCCCTCCCCTCACTGTTCCTACGAGCCCCAGGGTCCTACAGTCTGTTACTCCCCCCCCGTTGTCATAGTTTTAATCATGACCATCTATCCATATGGTCCCGAAATACTCGTTCGTTGGCTAAACACCAGCTCGAGATTTTCTATCTTCTAGACTCTATTAAGCAGACATCTTGCTCTTATCTGAAACTTGGCTTACATCTGATTCTATTCCGGATATATTGGCCGCTATCCCCGACAACTATTACATCCTTCAGGCAAACAGGCCACAGGGGAAAGTAGGGGGCGGAGTCGCTACCATCATTTCTCAAACTCACAAAGTCACTTCCATTACTATGTCCATAATTCCCTCGGTTGATTTTTTTGTTATTCAAACTCGACTCCAACAGTCTTCCCTTAACCTTTGCCCTTTTTTATAGGCCACCTGCCCATCTACCGAATTTTCTCCAGCTATTCAGTAGTATGGTTGCTGAACTGGCAATAAACCATGCCAAAATCCTTATCATAGGGGATTTCAATTATTGGCCCCACGATCAGCGCGAAAGCACCTGTTCGAAGGATTTTACGGATCTGTTAAATGGTTTCAACTTCGCCCAGCACATTAACGCAGCCACCCACATCAAGGGTCATATCCTGGACCAGGTCTGGTCTTCAAACCTGGATATTTCGAACTTTCAGATTTCCCCCTGTGCCTGGTCGGATCACTTTTTTATTTCCTTTTCTGTGCTTAAAACTGTCACCACCAAATCCTGCACCTTCGATCCCCTTACGATCAGGAACTGGAGTCAGGTAGACATTTCTTCCCTTTGTCTTTCCCTTGCTGCTTCTATACCTAGTCCCCCCAGTCCTCTGGACCACCACTTTCAGACCACACCCAGGCTGAAGATATCAACACTTGGTTAGCCGAGGCAAGGGATATTTTTGCTCCATTAAAAACACTTAAAAATAAACGACCGCACTATGCCCAGCTCTGGTTCACCAAGGACCTGAAAGAGAGGAAACTCGCTCTTCGTCAATCCGAGCGCAAGGGGAGATTGGACTATTGTCCCCTTAAGAAATCTACCTTTCTCACCACTCTAAAAGACTACAAATCCGCCATCCTGGTAGCAAAAACAGAACATTTCTCTGCAAAAATCTTGAACTCCTCTAATAAAGCTAAAGCCATCTTTTCAATAGTGAATGAATTAGCAAAACCTGACCGTGTCACCATCAAACCTTTGTCATCACAGTCCCTCTGCCACTCTCTTAACAGCTATTTTATTGAGAAGATAATCAAAATCAAAACTAGCATTCCCGCCCGTTCGCGCACAGGTCGCGACCAGCGCCAGCCACGCTGCCTCTTCTGCCTCTACTCGACAAGTCTACTCCAGGGAAGAGTTCATTCAGGTAGGCCAGCGCTTCAGCGCAGGCAACCAGTCTGTAGCAACCACCAGTGGTTCTAGGGTATTATCCTGCAGCCTGCTCAATGTCCGGTCCTTATGTAAACATCATGCGGAAATTGCACTTTTTTTTTTCTTTTCTTTTTTTTATTGGGATCAAAAACTTTTATTGCATCTTACAATTACACTGCAGAATGCCTACAACCCGTTGGGCCGGCCGCTAACATTCAGTCATGGTGGTAGAGTTATGGTATACATTTTACAGAGAGACAGCCAACAAAATCAGTAGTTTGACAACCGTTACAGTCACAGGTCTTGGCATTTCGAGCGGTAAGCCAGAAAGTGATGGGCGTTGATTTCCCAGTTTTTTAACCAAACAAACAAACAAACAAACAAATAACCTTTAGGAACAAGAGTGTGGTCAGGTTTAGTGCAACATTGATCATGTGTAAGTATCTCCCTGTGGTTTCCCATAACAGATCCTTCTAAGGTGGCAACCTATCCCGCAGTAGGGAAGCCTTCAGCTAATCCTGCGGGCCAGTAATGCATACGTCCATGTCCTCCTGGCCCTAGTTCTCTGTGGGGTGCTGGTACAGTTGTCTCCCCATCTAAATCCGTGCCTCTCAATCTCACACACCGCTTATCAATCTAATCCTCCTCCCCCTCTCCATCCGAGTCCTCAGGGTCATCCTCTGGCAAAGGGTCACAGATCTCCCCTCTATACGTATTCCACCTGGACCAGATTTTATTCCATTTCCCGGGCAGGCGCGGCTAGAGTAGACTGCCCTTTCTGTCACCATTGTCTTGTCCATGTTCAGACACCATTGTGATTTGGACGGTGTTTCTGGAACCCCCCAGCGTTGCGCGACATCTCTCTTCGCTACTGCCAATCCCACCGTGACCCAGAGTCTACTGTGTCGTGTGAGGTCTGTAGGTTCCCATATATTGTGGAGGCACCTCCTCGGGTCGGGTAGTAGTGTCAATTCTAGTGTTTGCGAGATTGTCCGTAGTATCTGTCTCCAATATTCTTGAATTCGAGGGCAATCCCATATGGTGTGGAAGAATGAGCCCTCCTCCCCGCACCCACGAAGGCAGTAAGGGTGTTCGATCCTGTGAATATGATGTAGCATTGTTCTAGTGTAGTATACTCTATGTACTATCTTCAATTGCACTAGTCGTAATCTCGATGAGATTCCGACCTCCTTAGGCGATGCCAGCGCCTCACTCCATTCATGCTCGTCCATCTCACCAATGTCCCCCTCCCACTTCGCCTTTAATTTTAGTGTCGGGTCCGGTGAATTATTAAGTAGTTTGGAAATTGCACTTTTAATCGAATCTCAGGATCTGGATGTGTTATTTCTTACGGAGACCTGGACAAGAGCTGATAGTGGGGTAGAGCTCGGACTGGCCTGCCCTCTGGGCTATAAGATCAGGCATAACCCTCGAGTGGGTGGCAGAGGAGGAGGTGTGGGGTTCATCTTCAGGGAAACTCTTGCCATGTCACAGCTTGAGGTTAAAGACGTCCAAGGTTTCAAACTGATGGGTTTCTCTTTAAAAGGTCAGAGGGGAGTTCTGTACTCTGGTCTGCTGTGCTATAGACCACCTGGCAGTGCCTTGACAGCCTTGACAGCTTCACATGATCTGATAGATCTTATTTACGACCTCTCCAATACACATGCCAGGCTCATAGTCTTGGGAGACTTCAATCTCTGGCTAAATGGGCCTTCAGACACAGCCTACAGAGATTTATGCCAGGCCTGTAGTAATATCCACCTTCAGCAGCTGGTACTCTCCCAAACCCACATGAAGGGTCATATCCTGGATCTGGTCCTTGCAAAAGACACTCAGGTTAAGATCAGGGATATCATTGCTCAATGCTGGACCGACAATGCCCTCATCCATTTTTCTCTGCATCTCCCAGCTGACTCTCTTAGAGATAACAGGTCAGGTAATACCAAACTTAGCAGGCAGTGGTCTAGACTCTTGAAAGGCTCTGCATTACCAACTTTATTACCTGGTGGCTTCACTTTGGAGGGAGGAGTGGAGGCTAGCTACTCGAGCCTTTGTCAACAGATCATAGACTCTCTGGATAAAATAGCTCCCCTGCGGAAAGCGAAGGATAGGCCTAAGCATACCACCCCCTGGTATTCTAATGACCTCCTCCAGCTGAAACTGCGCTGCAGACAGGCTGAAAGAACTTGGAGGAAGCATTACTTAGAGCCAGACAGAGTTCTCTACAAACAGTCACTCCTGGGCTATAAAGCACAGATTAAGTGTGCCAAAGCCAAGTATCTTGAGGACATGCTGGCCCAGGCAGCTAACAAATCACAGACTTTGTTTAAAATTGTTAATAATCTCTCTAATCCTGCCTGCGCCACCAACAGAATCCCGGCCTCCCAGACTTTGTGCGACTCCTTGGCGTCCGCCTTTGAGGACAAGATTACCACCATTTTTAGTGGTCTCTCTGTTCCCTGTACTCCCAGTTCCCAGGCCTTCTCAGATTTAGTTTCCCTGTCCACTTCTGGTGATTCCAGGGAAGCTACTGTGCATCTGTTGCTGGCTAGTTTCACCCTTCCTTCTTATGAGGACTTCTGCATCTTGGCCATCGGTGTGTCTTCGGGCTCTCCGCTGGATCCGTTGCCTCATAAGTTCTGGAAGTTGTTCCATGAGGAACTCTTTCCACCTCTCTATTCCATCTGCTGCCAGTCTCTTAGCACTGCTACAGTCCCTGAGAGTTGGAAACTAGCAATGGTCTCCCCTTTATTGAAGAAGGCCACACTAGACCCCACTCGCCCTGCGAATTACAGGCCAATCTCGCTGCTCCCCTTCCCTATTAAGATCTTGGAGAAATCTGTCATTAAATCTCTGTCCAGCATTTTGGATACTAATGTCTGCTTGGATGTGACTCAGTTCGGCTTCTGGCCAGTTCATGGCACGGAATCCACACTGGTGGTTGTCCTGGATGACCTTCGTTCGCGGGTCGACATTGGCCGGGCAGCTTTTTTAGTGCTGCTCGACATGTCGGCCGCGTTCGATACGGTCAACCACGCCACTCTAATTAGCATATTGGAAGAGATCGTGGTAGCCGGTTTGGCCCGGGACGGGCTAGTCTCCTATATTCATAACAGGCATCAGGTGGTGGCTTTGCTGCCGTTTAAACCTGGCATCAGAGAGGTGGGGCAAGGTGTGCCTCAGGGATCGGCAATCAGCCCCATTTTATTTAATCTGTACCTCTGTCCTCTGATCAGGCTGATCAAGTCCTTTGGCATTTCTGTAATCAACTATGCTGACGACACGCAGCTTATATTCTCCTTTGAAGGTAGAGACGCTGTCTCTAAGGAGACTTTCCATCGCTGCATGACAGCCACTGCGGACTGGCTGCGCTACAACTCTCTCCAGTTTAATGGATCTAAAACTGAGGTGCTGCACTGCTCATTGGATAGAACCCCTCGCCCCCTGCCTGTGGATTTCTGGCCTGCTTCTACCTCGGGCACGGCTGCAGCAGCGGATGCTGCTCGCAACCTGGGCGTCATGTTTGGCCCAAATCTACAGCTGGATACCTTTGTAAATAAGACAACTGCTACATGTATGATGCTGCTTCGAACACTGCGTAAGATCCTTCCTCTGTTACCTGCATCGGCCAGACCTGAAGTAGTGCGCAGCATCATACTTAGCAGACTTGATTATTGCAACGCTCTGCTTTTGGGCGCCCTAGCACCCGGATCAGCAAACTGCAGCGTATACAGAATATGGCAGCCAAGCTGGTCCTTTCTCGGATGCGCTCAGCTTCTTCCTCTTTGGCGCTCAAGGACCTTCACTGGTTGCCTGTCCATCAACGCATCTGTTTTAAGGCTTCTTGTATAGTCTTCAGGGCTCTTCACGGACAGGGGCCTGTCTTGTTGCAAGAGCTCTTTTCATGGTACTCAGCAGCCAGACCTTTACGGTCCTCCTCAGCACACTTGGTGGTAGTTCCTAGAATCCAAAGGTCTCGGATGGGCGGCCGCTCCTTTGGTTTCACTGCTGCCAAGCTCTGGAACTCTTTGCCACTCTCTTTGAGGAGCTTGAAGGATTTTTTTTCCTTCAAAAAAGGGCTGAAGTCTTATCTCTTTCCTAGGGCAGCGTAATTGGTGTTTTGTGTGAGGGTAGTAGAGTTAAAGCGCCAGGATACCCTCTGGGTGACAGTTCGTGCTATAAAAGTATGCGGTACATTACATTACATTACATTACATTCCTTAGACCTTTTTAAACCCCAATTTCGGCAATGTACCTGGGAACCCCCTGTCTTTCTCTAATTTCCCCCTTATTACTCAGGAGGTTTTCTTTTTCCCTTCTTAGTAAAGTTCATTCCGGCTCTCCACGGGACAGCTGTCCCCCTCAATTGCTCGGAAGATCTTTCTTAACCTTCCTGATCCACCAATCTCCCTTCTCAATAACTCCCTCACCTCTGGGGTGGTCCCTTTCTCCTTCAAATCAGCAGTTGTTTCTCCTATCCTCAAAAAACCGGGAGCTGACCCTGAGGTATTGAGTATTTTTCACCACATTTCGCTGCTTCCTTTTTTGGGAAAAGTTCTGGAGGCCTTTGTAGCAAACTGCCTCAGCACTTTCGTGGAAAATTCTTACTTCCTAGACCCCCACCAAGCTGGGTTTAGGCCTCAACACTCCACTGAGTCTATTGCCCTGGCGGTTCATGACGAACTTAGAAAGGGGGCCGACCAGAATACCTCACAAGCCTTGGTGCTCCTGGATTTGTCGGCGGCATTCGATACCGTTGACCATACTATCCTCCTCGATCGGGTCGAGAACGCCGGCATCCGGGGCCCATCGTTGAGGTGGCTTACATCATTTCTGCAAGACTGAAATCAAGCGGTCCGTCTCTCCACTTTTACATCAGAGAAAAAAAGTCTCACCTGCGTAGTCCCTCAGGGCTCCTCTCTCTCCCCTTTATTATTTAACCTGTACATTTTTCCTTTGATTTCAGAGCTCCAGAAAATATCAGTAGTCATCTTTAATTATGCGGATGACGTTCATCTCATCTTTAACATCGATTCTTCCCCTTCCTCCAGAGAGAAGGTTCAATCCATTATGACATTTATCAGTAGTTGGATGAACACGAACCAGCTCAAGCTTAATCCTGATAAGACTGAGCTGGTCCTCACAGGGCCTCCAGGAAATCCTTGGAACACCAATTTCTGGCCACGCTCCCTGGGCTGTCCACCATCCCCGGTCAACTCTGTAAAGAGCCTCGGAGTCACCATCAGCAATGATCTCTCTATGAGGGCCCAAATTAAATCAGTGGCTTCGGTCTGCTTTTTCAACCTACGTCGTATTAGGAAAATTAGCAGATTTCTTTCTCATGACACCCTCGTCCAAGTCACTCTGGGACTGGTCATATCCCGGATTGACTATGCGAACACGCTGTATGCCGGAATCCCTGCTTACCAATCTCACCAACTTCAACTTATTCAGAATCAAGCAGCTAGACTCATCCATGGCCAGCCAAAGTCTAGTCATACCAAACCTCTCCTGAAGAGCCTCCATTGGCTCCCTGTGGCTCAGCACAGCCTCTTTAAACTGGGTTGCTTGACTCACAAGGCCCTCTCCCTCCAAGGCCCGGCCTTTATTGCCTCTCGTATTCACCGCTATGTTCCTTCTCGGGTCTTACGATCTTCATGTTCAAACCTCTTGTCTACATGCACCTTTAGACGTAAGAAACATGGTGGCCTGAGATTTTCCTCACAAGCCCCACTCCTTTGGAATCCACTCCCCCCAGACCTCCGTCTAATCTCTTATCCTCAATTCAGGAGTGCGCTTAAGACCTGTCTCTTCTCTCAAGCATACAATTAACTTTCTTCACTACGCTGCCGTGTTCTCAGTCCGTCCTTGGAAGCGCCAAGAAACCGTTGGTGTACGTGCGCTATATAAATAATGTTTTAGCATATCATTATCATATCAGTAGAAACGCCAGGAGCAGGGCCTCCCATCCCTGCAGCTACTCATCCCGCCCTTCATCTCTCAGACGTATGCGCTCTCTGTCTAGGTCCTCCGTATGTGGTGCCCTCGAGCACCTCCCTCTCCACCACTGTTTGAGGCGATGCCCTTAGCTTCATTTCCGTTCCAATTCCCAACCTTTCGAGTTATGCTTTCATACTGCATTTTGTTCATGTAGCGCCATTCAGTGATTAGGCGGCTTCCAGGCGCTGTAGGCAAACAAACAAAAAAACTGAGGGTAGGGTGGTCCGGTGGAGAGGGAAAAAAGAAACACACTATATGTTTTTCATGCGCTTTATAAAGCTCCACACATTGACGTAATGCTGCCTCAAAGCGCTTCTCGGGTTTTCTGAATAACGGACATTCATTTCTCTTTTGTTCGCAGCTTTCTCTCTAAACCTTGCTTTCTTGGTGTGCTCTCATTAGGGCACCCAGACGTCCCGAATTTCCCCGACCGTCATGATTTTAGAAGACTGTCCCAGCCTGTGCTATGTACTCGCACTCATCAGATTAGCGAATGTTGACGTTTTCACCATCCAGCGTCCCATAACATCAGGGATAACAAAATTTCACTTCTTTAAATAGGCGCGTCCTGTGCAGCCTCGCTTCCTTCATGCAGCACAGCACACTACCGTAACGAAATGTGTAGGTGGGCCACGTGCACAGTACATGAAGGGACCCCCGCCCTAGCAGGAGCTCTTGGGCTGGGGTTCTATGCAGCTCTGCCCCGCCCCCATCCCGGGGTCTACGTTTTGCCACTGGCACAGCAGCTTTGAGCAAGAGGTGGCTTTGTACCCGGACAAGTTCAAACCTACCTCTGGGGCTTATTAAAGCAGAGGGAGGGAGGGAGCTCCATACCTTCCAAAAGACCGTTGCACAATCCACACATCAACTTGGAAAAGGGGCGATGAATGTTCTTTGGAAAGGGCACGTCTGGGCCACCTTACACCCCCGCCCCATACGAGTCCCATAATGCAAAGAAAGACGCAGTGAGATCTCAGTCTCCTTGACTAGCTAAAAGTTTTGAAATGGAGATCAATGCGCGTCCCCGGAAAAGTGCGTCTGTGCTTGTTTCTTTATTTATAGTCCTATTACAGCAGGTGACTTGGGTGTGTCTGCAGGGCCGATCTCAGGATCTGGGAGGACCTTGCAGAAGCATGGATGGGCCATGAAGATAAATCGGGGCTGGCTCCAGGGTTTGTTGTCTGGATTGGCCATGACGAGGGGGGGGGAGGTTGAAGACAGAACAAAACAAGCGGTTGCAGATAGGGTCCACAAGAAGCCCAGAGTGGACCCCAAGGACCTCAAGAACTTCCGGCCCTTCTCCCTGCTCCCGTTACAGGCAAAGGTCATCGAGAAAATTGTCAACATGCAATTGGCCCACCACCTGGAAGACAACAACATCTTGGTCCCGTCCCAGTCCGGATTCAGACGCAACCACAGCACCGAGACAGCCCTCATCGCCGCCACTGACGACATCAGGCGCCAACTAGACAATGGCGAAACATCAGCCCTCATCCTCCTGGACCTGTCAGCCGCCTTCGACACGGTCTGCCATCGCACTCTAAAGACACGCCTCCTAGAAGCCGGAATCCAAGAGAAGGCCCTTGACAGGACCACGTCCTTCCTCTCAGGCTGAATCCAGAGAATCCGCCTCCCACCCTTCCGATCCGAAGCCTCCCACATCATCTGCGGCGTCCCCCAGGGCTCATCCCTCAACCCGACGCTGTTCAACATCTACATGGCCCTCCTCGCACAAGTGGCCCGCCACCACAACCTCAACATCATCTCCTACGCCGAAGACACCCAGCTCATCCTCTCCCTCACCAAGGACCCACACACCTCCAAAACCAACCTCCACGAGGGAATGAAGGCCCTCGCCGACTGGATGAGGAGCAGCCGTCTGAAGCTGAACTCGGACAAGACAGAGGTCCTCATCCTCAGACCCACCCCCTCAACCTGGGATGACTCCTGGTGGCCGACCACACTGGGAACAGCACCTACACCCACCGACCATGCACGCAACCTAGGATTCGTCCTCGACTCCTACCTCCCCATGTCCAAGCAGGTCAACGCTGTGTCCTCCTCCTGCTACAACACCCTCCGCATGCTCTGCAGGATCTACAAGTGGATCCTGACCGAAACAAGAAAAACGGTGACACAGGCCCTCGTCAGCAGCAGACTGGACTACGGCAATGCACTCTACGCAGGAATCCCAGCCAAACACCTATGACGACTACAACGCATCCAGAACGCCTCCGCCCGACTGATCGTCAACTTACCCCGCTGCAGCCACATCACCCCCTACCTGAGAGACCTACACTGGCTCCCCCGTCGACCAGAGGATCACCTTCAAGCTCCTCACCCATGCACACAAACGCCGGACCAGCCTACCTGAACAGCAGACTCAGCTTCCACACCCCCACCCGCCAGCTCCGCTCCGCCAGCCTCGCTATCGCCGCTGTCCCCCGCATCCAACGTATGACCTACACCAGCAGATACTTCTCCTACCTCGCTGCCAAGACCTGGAACATACTCCCTACCCACATACGGCAGACCCAAGACCTGCTCGCCTTCAGAAGTCTCCTCAAGACCTGGCTCTTCGAACAGTAGCAGCTCCCCCCTCCCCTCAGAGCCTTGAGTCCCTCACGGGTAAGTAGCGCGCTCTACAAGTACTCTGATTGATTGATTGATTGATTGATTGACTGCCTGCAAAAGCAGG
Source organism: Lissotriton helveticus (assembly GCF_964261635.1). Classification (NCBI taxonomy): domain Eukaryota; kingdom Metazoa; phylum Chordata; class Amphibia; order Caudata; family Salamandridae; genus Lissotriton; species Lissotriton helveticus. The sequence continues at coordinate 520,961,566 of NC_136063.1, forward strand.
TAGGAACCAGTAACAGGCAAAACAAAGATTTACGATCCTACAGGGACTTTGGTAATATTCAAAGTAGGTCGAGCAGCGGAGCATGAGAAGAGCCTTCCCACGCTAATTAATAACAAGAGACTCTGTGCCGATGAGCAGTCCTGCAGTTCCCCCGGGGCACAAGTAGGCACCCACTTCTGTCAGGACAGCTGATCTTAGCAAAAAGACAGAAGTAGATGCCTGCTTGTGCCCCGGGGGAACTGACAGCAAAAAAAAAAGCTTGTGCGGCAGCAGGAGGAGGCACGGCAGCAGGGGGGTGGCGGGGGGGCGGAACTTGCAGGAGTGATAATTCCTGCCATTTGGAGGCGCAAGCTTCCACAAGTAGATTGCCTCACGTGCACGCGTTGCCATTGATGGCAAAGGAATGCGTGCACGTTTTTGGCTGAAAAGCCACTGCGATGGGAAAAGGTCTTTTTGCCTAAGCAGCGCATGTGCGCTGCGTAGGCAAGACCTAAAAAGGTTGGCAGTGCTCCTGCCCCTTCTAGGAGAACCACCAGCACGAAAATATACTCTTTGAAATTCTCCTGGGGCATTATAGGGAACACCTTGCGCTCATACATTATTGAGAAGAAAAAAAAATGGATGCCCATTGGGGTACCTGCGTCATGTCTAATCATTGGGAACCACAGGAGAAGCCCCAAGGCATCCTTGCCCCTGCCTTCTCCCCAGCCTCAACTGTGGCAAGAGCCGGTCAATTTTTAAAGATTTTGTTTAGCAGGTGCCCTGGTCCAGGGCACCCACATTCACAATAACATGGAGGCTGCTGTGGGGATTCCCAGGGCCCCCCTGCTGTCTCCACTTGTGGGAGCCGGCAACTAACTTTATTGGTGGGTGTCCCGGTGTCCACCCAGAGCTAACACAATGTCTATCTCATTGAGATTTGCGAGGGGCAGGGACCTCAGTCTCTTCCAGCTCCCCAGCCATCACCATACTAGGTGTTGGCGGAAGCTGGCGAAAGCAAGCCCAATTACTTTGCTCCCGCCCAAGCGGAAGCAGCATTTTTCGCTGGTCCCTCCAAGGTAGGAAAAAAGTTCTGTTCCCTACTAGGGAGAGGGCAGGCTGTATTCTTCCAAGCAGGGAACTATAGCGTCACAGGGGAAGGGGTCTCCGGGTCACTGCTATAATATTGAGCCCTGGGGGATGGGGTCCCCAGGGCTAGATCAATGGCTCAGGGAGGGGGGCAACAGGCAACAACCCCTTCTTGAAAGGATCGGCTCCATGGAATGGCAATCCCGGGGCCTCTCCAAGGCTCACTGAGTGGGGCTGTTTGCCCCCTGGCCTGGCCCCGGGGGATGGAGTCCTCGGGACCTCTCCAAGGCTGGGGGAGGGGTGATGCATGCCCCCTCCCTTTATTATGAAATAACAGCCCTGGTAGATGGGGTCCCTGGGGTTCTCTCAAAGGCTTGGGGTGGGGCAAATGCTTCCATCCCCAAAAATTATGTACGCGTCACCCCCCTGGGCCCTAGCCCAAACCAGGGGTTTACTAAAAAAAAATGGGGAGCCCACCATAAAAAAAATTGTGCCACTGAAGCTACACATATATGCAGCGTCAATTAAAAAAATCTGCTTTAGGCTGGGAGGATCTCACCAGGCCTAGGTGACAGACCTCCTTATCTGTTTTCTTTGAGTTTATTTCTATGACAGGGGACTCAGTCCCTGAGCCCCAGAATGGCTGCTGCCAATTCTATGTTGATGTGGTGGCAGCCAATCAGATCTTATATTTATATCAGATCTGTTGACTCCATGGATAATCTGCAATGTGAAATATGCAATGTTTCTGAGCTTTAAATCCTAAAAAAACTATTGAAAGGATTTACACCAAATCACAATAAACACTTTATGTACCAAGATCTAGCTTCCTGGCAAATTTCGTGTAATTCCAATCAGCAGTTTTAGCAGTATCGCTGTTGAGGTGGATGACACTTTTTTTTTTAAAGTTTGGTGAAGATTCGTCAAAGAGTGTCAAAGTTATTAACAAACCAAAAAATGTTTTTCTTATTGGATGTGGTCGTAACTATAACTACCCAGTGGTGACCACCACTGGGTTTACATTAATACTTTATTGTTGCTTGGATTACATTTTGCACTGTCCCTGAACTCAACAAAGCTACCCTCTCTTGACATCTTGATATAATCCCTGGAGTGTTGACCACATCTAACCAAACAGTCAAGAGCACATACGTGACATCTACTTTCTCTTCCAGAAAGAATACCTTGAGTGCTGCTTGCCAGTAATCCTCAGCATTCACTTTATTAGAGAGCTTAGTGGCTATCTGGTAGCCATCTCTTGCCATCTGGAGTTATCCTTTGGAGAGCGCAATTTAACACATGCTATCTGAATATCAGAAGGACACCACATGATTAATGAATAGTACCTTTAATGTAATCCAAATATGATTATATTAACCTCTTTAAGGAATAGAAGAAATGTCTAAACGAAAGTTCATGCAGGGTGAAGAAAAGCCTAATAGCATATTTTTATTTAAAGAGGCTACAAATCAATCGATTGTAAAACTCAAACCAGATTTAAAAGCCACAGTTCCTAATTTCATAGGCAACAATTTAGAGAAAATACTAAATAAACATTGAAAAGGACGATTTTAGTAACAGAAATCATGGACACATTTGTACAGGACAAAAACGGATGTAGAAGTATGACAGTTTACACTTTAATATTTAAATATGCACAATTCTACAAGCTATATGTATAGTGTTGGTCAAATTAGTGCCATCATTCTTTGGCTGCATATAGAGGAGTGTTTATAACAGTCAACATGAAATCACATATTGTAATATAGTCAAAATACATCCTTGCTGACTTTTGAAGTGAACTCTTCAAATTTACCTGGACACTTAGACCATGCATTAATTCTGATACAATCGACAATATAATTCAACAGCCATTGAAATGGCATAAATAAAAGATATAAGGAATTTACTTTTGTTAAATCAATTGGATTATCGTGATAGTGAGATACATGATATGTTTGTTGAAGAATTTGTAAATTGAGGTAGCAGCCCTACATATAGTTTTTTCAATACTTTCAAATGTGAATTTGTTTTGCACTTGTATTTCATTAACGTGCACACTGTTCCAGTCGGTGATGGGCACATCAGCGTTGGGTGAGCTTGATGCATCACAATTCATTAAAATTGTGCTTTCCATAGTGCAGGTGTGAACTCCTGCTTTGTGTTGTGCTGGTGAAAGCAAACTAGTGAAAGATAGAATAGCAGTTTGGAAATAGGAAGGACTCATAAGAAAGTCCCAGTTAGGAGGAAAAAGCCTTCTTGCCAATCGTATTGTTCTTGATTGTAGTTGAGAGGTAAGACTAAGGTTTATAAGCATGGTACCAAAACTGCCCTTGATCACGGTTGAGAAAGATACCAGCAAATGTCTTCTAGATCAATGAGAAAACCTGAGGAAAAAAGACAAACATCAGGGACAAAAATAAATAGCAATGAGCAAAGGAAAAAATTAAAACTATTGTGTTGCAACACCGCCTTTCCAAGCCCAAGCCTGCATGTACATACTTGACGCAGTAATTGATATGACATGAAGAAAGATAAAGGACATCTTGGTTTGGGATTTTCAGACAGCATAATCTAAAGAGACAATCATCTTTGATAGGCCTAGCTACAAGGTTAGGCCCACCTACTCTTCCAGGAAAATGGCTTGTTTCAATGATGGCTTGTGAAGATAAAAGAAGCCCACTTTCAGTATTTATCATGCCACTGCATCTTACCACCTGTCCTCTAGTAGTGCTCTGCATGGAATGTGTGGCAGACATAACCGTGAAGACATTGAAAATGGCAATTTGGAGTGAAAAAACCTCCCTCTACACACCAAGCTCATGTTCCAGAGACACACTGTCTCCACCTCACACAATGCAACTCTATCCAGCTCTGAGATGCAACAAAAATTCCCCCTGTCTTTCATTGTAGGCAGTGGATAGCCTGACTATGAAGAAGGGGCAGCAATACACCCATAGCAGGATGTAGTGTGTGACTGCACTCTACCGGAAGCTTTTGATATCCTGATATCACTCAAAACCACACAACAGAACTAAAGAAAACAAGCGTCTTGGAGAAATACAGAGATAAAAGACATAAAACAACAAATTAGAAAGCTTCAACATGCTTGGCTCAAAACAAACACTAATCAAGACAAACCTCACCTCCAGAAAATTAACAGAATATACAAGTCAGCTATCAAAAAAGCAAAGAGAAGGTACTATTCAGATGGAATTAAAAAAGCTAAATGTGCAAATAAAGAGTTCTATAAATACTCAATGAATTTCGTAAACCAAATTGCCTTGAAGGAGCTCATCCCATTCCTCAGGATTTCAAAGACAAACTGACAAATCATTACACGACAAAGCAGACACGTTGGACTCATACTTAAAACAAAGACAAAGCACCAGCGCTGACCCTTTTCCTAAACAACAATCCAAGAATACTCTAACCCAGCCTCTCCGTTCTTTCCAGCACATTTCACACAATTAATTTATGGACCTCGTCAAAGCAAGCAGGACTGCCGGCAGCCCTTCTGTCCCATGTCCACCATAAACCTTCTAGACAATTCTTGTCAGGGCTCGAGTAGGGGTACCACGTGGGTGGACGCCATCCCCCCACTTATTTTACCAGGAGCTCGATAACTGGAGCAAATAGGGCTACATATCTACTCTTTGGCCTCTCTGGGGCGAAATCGGAGCTCATTCAGAACGCTGCTCCTGCGCTAGCTTCTCTGATGCAATCGCATCTAAGGGGTGAGCGAGGGGATGCAAGGAGTCTGATGGTGCAAGCCACCTTTCGTGACGTCACTTCCTGTCGTGACATCAGCGTCTCTCCACTTCTTTTTTTAGGACTTGTGCCCTGATTCTTGTAACAACCTCTGCTGCCACTCCAGTAGCTCCAGTACTACGGACCCATTAAAAATGGGCCTTTCCTGGGCACACTTACAGAAAGAGGAGCGTTCACCCAGATGTCACAATTCATTGAAGATAATGCCATACTCCCAGACTTCCAAACTAGTTTCTGTCTAGGATGAGGCACAGAATCTGCCTTCCTTGCCATCTGGGATGACCTAAAGAACACAGTTGACTGCAACGGGGTTGTGGCGCTTCTTCTCTTGGACCTCGTTGCTGCCTGTGACATAGTTGACCATAACACTCTGATACAAAGACTCTACGAACCCGGCATAGAGGGGACTGGATCGCATCCTACCTTCACAACAGCACTAATGTTATCCATACCCCACCTTTCTCATCCAAACCGTACTCCACAAAAGATGGGGTCCCTCAAGGCTCAATCCTCTTGCCCATGCTTTTCAACATCAACATGAAGTCATTACTGATACTCATCAATCAATTTCACATCATGTGCCATAACTATGCAGATTAGAAAACAACACAGGGTCGTGGCTCTGACCCAGTAAGGCTAAGCCCTATATAATGAAAAAAACAACACATTTGCCAGTACTGGATTTGACTTACTGTCTTATTTGGAGTGACCTTTATGAATAAAACATACCGGTCCGTTTTGTAAGTTACGTCACTAGTTTGTTTATTTCACTAATGGAAAGATTCTTTTAAATCATTATTTTTTTAAACCATTTTTCAGGAGAAATTTTTTTGTGCATATATAAACAGATGAAAAAACAATACAATTAATAACATCACAATTTTTCAATATACAATATCAATACAAAATTGCCACACATCCTACCCATACTTTGGCCAAATCATACATACATCATTCATACAAAACCACGTATATACAACAGATTTTTTTAGGAGACCCTATGTCAAAGACATTGATTATTTGTACATATGACCATTGTTGAATCCCTCAGTTTAGAGTCCTACTCCGTCAAGATTGTCATTTGGACATAAATCCTTATTTTCAAAACCATAATCGTCTGTTTACTCAAATTGGGAATGGGTCCGGTCAGGTCGACGCGTTTCGAACACCCAATTGCGGGGTTCTCCTCAGGACCAAAAAATCTCTACAAAACACAAGACATATACGTTCATTTAAAACCACTGATGGACTGAAATGGAATACTCTAATACACGCCACCAACCGGAAGTCAAAACCGTACCTTGTAAATAGGACTGAAATCCCTTAGTCAAGTTGGAAGGACCAAGATCCCGCTTGTTAAACTGGACAGAAAACAAACAAACATAGACAAGACTACTATCAACCACAATTGTGAAATCAAGACTGCCGAATCTAACTGTATGTCACAGTGGGTTGCTTACCTAATTATTCCTATGGCGGGGCCATAAGAGTCTGAGGGAGGAAAGAGGAAAGCGTGTTATATTTAGACCACTACAATCCTGTGAAGGGCGAGAAAACGACAGTGCTGTCACTGCAGCTGGCTTACCAGGGTTGTATGCGGCTTCAAACTAAGCCCGAGTTATTTAAACCATGACCGGCTGTGGTTTCTTTAATAGCGCCCTGTGTGAAAACATAAACGGGATGAGGGCAAGTTGTTAGTCTAAGGAGAAATAAACCGATTGAGGAAAAACGCGGCGCGGTGGATGCCTGCTTACCGGACGTGGCTGCTCGAAAAGCTGTGTACGGCGCTTTGCTTGAGACGTAATCCTACGTCCCTTTTCAGTGTTTCTTTCGACGGCGATCATGTGATCGGAGTGCAACCATTCATCTAAAGAAAGCTTTATTGCACTTACGTCTCCATCTAACTAGTGCACACTTGTATGTAAAAAAAGAGTCATTCGCAATTAATCGTGAAATGCGTGTTAGCTAGCGCGTGTTTTGAAAGACGCAGGAAATATCTGTTAGACCTGATTAAAACGATGATCCATGTGGCCATAGCCATTATTCTTTTAGTTGGAGATTTGACCACACTGCGTTGCCGAGCATTTTATTTGAAAGGCATTACAGTTTTAGTAGTGAGAGCCCCCGACACAGCCCCGCCACAGTCCCTACTGGTGTGTTTGGATATGTTTGAAACAATAGTATCCAAAAATAATATCTCCATCCACCTTATCCCCTAAAGGGATTTGTTATTTCTTCGCAAGTACATTCTCAAGGATTAAATATCTCAGATATCTCATTCAGCCCGTTCACTGCTGTCTCGTATTTCATTATGAGCAATGCTTCCCTTCTATGTCTCCTCCCCTTGGGTCCTTCTCGATTTTAGAAATGATGATCCATTTAAGGTCCTCTTCCTTGTGTTTGTTTGACAGCCAATGATGGACCAATAGTGCATTCGGTGTTTGCTTCCTTATTCTTGATTTGTGCTGTGTGATCCGTTGACGTGCCTCCTGGGTAGTCTTGCCTATGTATAATTTAGGACATGGACATGTAATTCCATAAATTACGTTCTTAGTCTGGCAATTTGTAAACGTCTCGTGTTTTCAATGAATCCCATTGAAAGTGAATACTGCTCCTTCATTTGTTTGTGCACAGCATGAGCAATTTCCACACTTGCGGTGGCCCACGACTGGGGGAAGCCCCATCATTCCTCTTACTGTTGGTTTTGGGACAGGAGGTAACGCAGCCCTCACAATGTGATTTGCTACACTTCTTTCTTTTTTGAAAGCGAAAAGTGGTGGTTCACTGAAATCAGTGTGTAGATTTTTAACCAAGTGCCAATTTTGCATCACAATCTTTCGCAACTGATGGGCATTGGGGCCAAATGTTGAGACACATACAATTCTTGTCTGTTCTGGGCGAACTTTCTTTAGTAATAGGGTTCCCCACGGGACCCACCACGCCCTCCTTAGAGAGTTTTTTAACAATTTTTTAGGATATCCTCTCACCAATAATTGCTCCATAAGTCCATTAGCGTGAAAAACTATTCCTCTTTGCTAGAACAGTTCCTCTTAATCCTAAGAAATTGCCCGAAGGGCAGGTTTTGTTTCAGACTTCTAGGATGATGACTGGTATAGTGGAGTGCTTTGTTTCGGTCTGTTGGTTTACGAAACAATGTTGTTCCTTGGGTCCCCTCAACTGCATACACTTTGACATCCAGATAAGTGATGCTTTTGTTAGAACAGATGATACTGAATTTAATATCCTCCATCCTCTGATTAATCCAAATCATGAACTCGTTTAGTTTTTCTTGTGTGCCAGACCAAATCATAAATACATCATCGATGTATCTCATGTATTTCGTGATATATTCGGCATATGGGTTGTTGTTATAAATAAACTTATTTTCATAAAGGCCCATAAACAAGACTGCCAGTTCCGGCGCAAAGGGGCAGCCCATGGCCACCCCTTTGGTTTGGTAAAAGAAATCAGTTTCAAACTGAAAGTAGTTTCTTTGTAATGCAAGTTTAGCCAATTGGACTATAAAGTCTGTGGGCACTCTAGTTGGTCGTTCTCTTTGCTCTAGAAAGAATATAAGGGTCTCCAAGTATAGTTTCTGTGGTATCTGTGTATATAATGAGACGACGTCCATCGTCACCATTAACTCCCTTGTCTCGTCAAATTGTACGGATGTTGTTTGATTAAGGAAAGCTGTTGTATCTTTTAAATCTGCTGGGATTTCTTCGATAAATGGCTTGAGAAAGAAATCAATGTATTTTGACACTGGTTCCATTAATGAAGCGCACCCCGAGACAATCGGGCGGCTAGGGGGGTTCCTTTCGTCCTTGTGCATCTTAGGTAGGACGTAAAACATCGGAGTCCTTGGATGTTTGTTCTGCAGAAAGGCAAATTCTTTCGGTCCTAGGATGCCTGAATCATATCCATCCTGAAGGATGCTAGAAAGCTCCTTTTGTAAATCAACCGTGGGATTTTTACTGATCTTTCTGTAGCAGTTTGGTTCATCCAGTTGGCGTCTGACTTCCTTTTTGTATTTATTGATGTCCCAAAGTACTACTGCCCCACCTTTGTCCGCCTGTTTGATCACTAGCGTTTTATCATTTTTGAGGGAAGAAATTGCCTCTTTCTCTTTAGATATGTTATAAAAAAATCTGTTGTATATATGTGGTTTTGTATGAATGATGTATGTATGATTTGGCCAAAGTATGGGTAGGATGTGTGCCAATTTTGTATTGATATTGTATATTGAAAAATTGTGATGTTATTAATTGTATTGTTTGTTCATCTGTTTATATATGCACAAAAAATTTTCTTCTGAAAATTGGTTTAAAAAAAATAATGATTTAATAGAATTTTTCCATTAGTGAAATAAACAAACTAGTGACGTAACTCACAAAACGGACCGGTATGTTTTATTCATAAAGGTCACTCCAAATAAGACAGTAAGTCAAATCCAGTACTGGCAAATGTGTTGTTTTTTCATCATAACTATGCAGATGACACATAGATACTCCTTCGACTGGAATGCCCAAAGGACATTGGAATTTTACAGTTGTCTCAGAGCCGTGGATCAATGGATGACGTGGAGCCATCTCAAATTGAATGTTTCCAAAATGGAAATACTCATGTGTGGTGATTGGAAACATTATGACTCACTCGAAGCTTTGCTGGATGAACTGGGTTCACCGCCTTAAGTAGCGAAGGAAGTAAGAAATCTCGGAATGACCATGGACTCCAAGCTATTGATGAATGCCCAAGTGGATAAACTAGCAAGATCAAGCTTTGTTACTATAAAAATTCTGCGACAAATCGTCCCCACTTAGGATTTCCACACAAGGTCCAAGCTACCTTCTCCCTTGTTCTGTCCAAACTCGTTTATGCCAAGAGCCTCTACCACGGATCACCTTTAATGACCATCAAAGACTACAACAGATTCAGAACTTGGCTGCCAGACTACTCCTACATATCAAATCGCGAGACCACATCGCCCCTGCCTTGAAAGCCCTGCATTGGTTACCGGTTGCAAAAGATCCACGTTCAAGATGCTTTGCATCACCCACAAAGTGACACATGGAACCGGACCAGTTTGCACCAAGGAAGTTATTAGCGTTGATCGAATACTGCTCGGCGTTGGGCCAGGTGATTATTTCTACCTTGAGAATTTTTCTGGTAGTCAGATTTCCTCAGCATGTCATGGCTACAAACTTTAGCCAAACAGCTTCCAACATCGTTGGATACAGTTTGGCGCAGGGCCCACTGAATCAGATTTGCTGCTGCGGAGAAAAACGCAGCAGGATCTGTGGCGAAATCAGGCCCACTGGAGATACACCCTTGGCGGATCGGCTGGCAAGTTGATCCCAGATCCACAACGATTCATCAGTCTGAAATCTAGGTAAAAGTTTCTGTATACCACCTATTAGATATGGGCACAAGGAGTACATGCTCACACCTGTCAACGATTCCAGGGCCGCAGGAACCGGAGTTGGGGGTCTGGACTCGCTCCAGCAAAAGCCACCAGCAGGGTCCGGTGCATATCCAGTTGAAACTGATCAGTGAAGAAAAGTTCTGCCAACTTGGTTGTATGTAGAGATTGACACTGTGGGACCGTTTTTAGTGGGGCACACAGGAACAGCTGCAAAAGTGGGAACGGCTACCCCTAGAAACTTTTTCCCCTACTGATCAGTCACCCTCACCCACAAGCTAGTGCCAGGGGTAATTGGGCCACCTGTGTACATCCTCTTCAGATTGCTATTGGACCTGTGGAAGACAGACGAAGGACTGCAGTACGTTTTTAAGACCTGTGACGAAAACCCTAAGGGTGGGACCTGCTCCCATTTGTATCTAGGACTAAGGGTCAATTGGCTGAACTCCTGTTAAGCTACAGTGACACAAAAGCAATAAGGAACCCAATTTCCAGAAGAAGCCCAGCTTGTGAAGAGCTCTTGTGCTTATTTTGCCCTACCCCGCCTCACTTTCTCTCTGTACTCTTTATAAGACCTGGGCTGCAAGGAGTGGACTACTGATGGTGACTCCTTGGCTGTTTCCTTTTTTTCCTTCCAAAACACTGATGTTGACCCCTGGCCTTTCCCTCCACTCCAGAAACACTTATGTGATCCACTGACTCTTCTGTCCACTCTTTGTGGCACAGTGACTTCAACATCATTGGCAAATTCCTTTGACTGATACATTTCATGATATACCAACAAAAGTCTCCCAAATTGACCCCCTTGGCCTTCCCTCAGTTTCCCCATTGAAAAGGCATCCTTTTTGTTCCCCATTCAAGTCTGCATCTGATTTTGAATGTGGGCCCAAAATATTATAGGATTTTGAGTCACCACAAGATTTTGAGGCTATTTTGGGTGCAAGCCTTTGAATACTGCATGCATGCTTGCCTTCAACACTCCTACCTAGAAAGACCCCCAGGTACGGAGCTCCCACTTCCCTTATCAAGGTCCCCGATCATTCTCCCTGCTGCTGGAACATCCTATTCCTCATTGTCCTGGGATCTAACGCAAACTACCAAATAAAGAAAGGGAATTAAATCAAGTGCTGTTTCGTGAAGAAAGGCTCCTCTCCACAAACTCAAAGTCAGCACACTGAACCTAGAAATAATTCATTTATTAATGATGTTTGCTAACTTAAGCAATCAACCTTTGAATGAAGGCCAGAGACACAGAAAACCTATCAAACTGTGCAAACCTCATCTGTTGGAAAAGAAGGATTATCCTTTGGTAAAGGACCACACTTTTGGTTTAGGAAGACCAAACTTAACCTGGACACCAAAGACATTATTTGAACTTTAAAGACCACAGAGAGGCCACCAATTATTTAGTAAGGAAACTGCTGTGCACAAAAGGTGAGTGCTAATAGAAACAAAGTCAAAATAAATGCATGCATGTAATTAAAGGATTGAATTGTTGAATGAAACCCACGCTTATCTTGTGTCCCAATAGAAAAAAGCTAAAAAGGAAAATGCAAAGGAGTGCAGTCTGTGATCCTTAAAAAACCTTGAGGGAGTTGAACATTCTTTAAGCAAATCAGTATACAAGGATAATTTTTATTGGTCTTTCCCTAAACCTCAAACACTTTCCCCCTGGGATAGATCATCAACACCTATAGTGATCCGTGTGTTGAGGGTCAGTCTCTCATGGCTTGGGCGGATTCTCTTTGCTCCCACCAATTCCTGGATCTTCAGGTGAGTGGAGTCTTGTCAGTGCCCACCCTAAAGGTATGCCAGGGAAATAAGCAACCCCTCCACTGTCATCACTCAAAACCGGTTCTGGGGGCAGTTCTTCTTTCCCTGAGATTGGTGCCTTGCTAGCTAGAAGGACAAAACCATGACAGGCCTAGGGGTTAGCTACATTTGCTCGTGGCAGGATATGCCTCTTTGAAGATTATTACATTCCTGTGCACAGCTCTGATGGTCATCCTGTCAGAGGAACAGAACACCTCCCCACAGCCAGGGCCGGACTGGCTACTGGGCAGTTTGGAATGCTGGGGGCTGATTTCGTTCATGGAGACCTGCATGTGCTAAACGAAATTCGTTTTGCTTTCATTTTTTTGAAGCACACGCAGGTATCCATGAACGAAATCAGCCCCCACCGCTGTGCTAGCAGCCCCCAGCTCAGCAGCATTCTAAACTGCCCGGTAGTCAGTCCGGCCCTGCCCACAGCCAATGCTTTTGTCGCAGCTCTGGGAGCAAGTATAAACCACATTAAGAAGCTATTCAGCTCCTGTATGACAGTTAGAAACTCATGTAAATGGGCTTCTAGAAGCTTTAGGCAGGTAAAAGGCAACTTTCTATCAGTACTTTTTGTAAAATATCAAGTACAAATCTGATTTTACCAATGAATTGGATTTGTAATTTTTTTTTTTTTAAAAGAACTCTTTAGATGTTTCCTAGGCGCAGATACCTTTATTTAAGTTTAATGTTAACTTTCAATGCTTTTTTATGGAATAACTACCCTGCTACAGGGATTATAGGTTTTTTGTGCCTTGTCAATGTAAGGACATGTTACATATTACACTTTTCCATGTCTTACTTTTAAATATCATGCAACACTGCCTTTTTGGGCATCAATGTCTACTTAGGGATTGCCTATTAATATTGAAAATGAGTGTTTAGGCTGTCAAAAGGGGTTATTTTGATTGGTTGAATTTACAGTTTAAACCTGCACAGCCAGGTTATTGGTGGTAGGCCAGCAGTCATGTTGAGCACTGTGACTTTAGTTGTGGCATAATATGGCCTTGAGTTCACTAGTGACATGTAACTTATAGGTCGTTGGTGCACTTTGTACCATATAAAAAGGACCCAGAGCACAAGGTAAAAAAACAGCAACATCAGTCCAAAATGATGTGTGTGGTCATAGGGGCAAATGTACAAGCCCCTACTGCACCACAACGACACTTTTTCAGACATTGTGGTGGTGATAGGGGCTTTGCTTTCTTTACAAGGCAGCATTAAGCCACTTAACGTGGCTCAACGCTGCCTTGTAAATAAGGCCCCCTTTCACGCCATGCTTAGTATGAAAGGGGTGGGCAATGGGTGTTGCTGTGGTGTTCCACCACCACACCCATTGATTTTGAGGCTGCCCCCTATGTGCAAGGGCAGCGTACATATATTATGTTATGTTATATAGTCTTATATAGTGCACAGCTGCTCCAGCAAAGGAGCGTCCCGGCGCTAGCAGCTAAAAGGTACCAAAACACAACAACCTAAAGCCATGCTAGCCATCATACAACCAGAGATTACACTGCAGGAACGAGAAAAGTTTTAATAGCTTTCCTAAAAGCAGTCAGGCAGTCTATGCCGCGGATCTGTACAGGCAGTGAGTTCCACAGCCTAGCTGCAAGGCAGCTGAAAGACCGTCCGTCCGCCCGGCTGCGCTTGAACCGTGGGATGACAGCCAGATGTTGTCCTGCCGAGCGCAACCGACGGGAGGGAGCATAAGGGATAAGCAGGTCACTCAACAGATTAGGGCTGGCAGATTTCATTATCTTGAAGGATAGACACAGTGTTTTGAAGTGAATCCACTTCTCCACAGGGAGCCAATGCAACCTGCGGATAGCGCCAGTAGCAGAACAGAAACACGGGAGACCAACCAGAACTCTAGCTGCCGTATTTTGCACACGTTGCATCCGAAGTATTTCAGCTTTATTAGCTACCAAAAGAAGAGAGCTGGCATAGTCTAGGCGAGAGAGAATAGTCGCCTGTACAATTAGCTGACATATGGAAGGCAAAAAAAAACTTCAGAAGGGGCTTAAGACCCTGCAGAAGGCCAAAGCATGTGCCAGCAACTTTCTTAGTGTGTGCCTGAAAACTAAGGGATGGGTCCATCCACACCCCGAGATTTTTAACCAATTCCTTAGGTGTAGGAATGTCACCCAGAGCGGTCGGCCACCAACTCTCTGTAATGAATTCCAGGCAGGTTCCGCAGGAGCGTCAGGGATCCGAAGATAATCCACAGCCTTCCCCTCCGGCCTTCCGACTCTATCAAACACTAGAGTACGAGAGGCTCGCCAGGGGAAAACAGGGAGACAAAACAAGGAAAGGTTGGGAAGGAGAAAAGAAGTTTTGACTGTAATCTTCTGCTTGGTCGTGCAACACACGGTACTGACTTCTGGTAGACGTAGGGCTGAAACAAATATTCACGTTATGAAACAACAGTGATTTATACTAATGTCTCTATGTGTCTCTGTGTCAATATTACATACCATCTAGTGTTTTGTCTAAGCCTCTGAACAGATATATAGGACAATGAGGAAGGTCGTCTTGAACCATGCCTAGAGTAAATACACAATAATCAATGTCAATTCTCCTATAACTTGAACATGTATTGTTAAGCACTTAAACACAATGCTCTTACTTGAATTAATATGCACGATTGTCCTATGGATGTAGCAATCGAATATACTTGGTGATAATCCAAAGACAACTCCAATGCTGTGTGTGTACATCTATAATATGAAACACATATATAAGAAAACCATAATCGTTAATGATTGTTACTAAACAAGTTAGGCAGCGCACAGCGCTGTTACCGTATTCCTTTGAAGTGTAGGTCTGGATTACTGCACTCTGAACGGAGTCCACGCAAGAAATCCCAACACGAAATATGCTGGCACCGGTAAGGAGTGATGAAAGAGCCAGCCGGGATACAGTCAAGTAGAAAGGAAAGGACCAACAAAATTCAAAAGGCGGAGAACAGGCCCAGCCTAGTGCAGAATGCACGCAAGAAATAACGTACCTAAATACCTAAAGAGAGGGAAAGGGAGACACACACCAACCCGCCGGACGGCGGAGACCAAGCACGACCGTCGGGTAGAGCAGCGACCTGGCGGTGGAGTGGGAAGGGACGTGAAGCCCGGCCAGACGACGGAGACTAAGCCCGGCCGTCGGGCGGAGCGAAGGGAAGGAACAGGTGCAAGGGAAGGCGTGCCCGGCCGGACGGCGGAGCACAAACCCGGCCGTCGGGCGGAGCAGGGAGCTGGAGCAAAGTACAAGGAAATTAGTGCCCGGATGGACGACGGAGCAAAACCCGGCCGTCGGGCGGAGCAACAAAAAGGCGCTAAGGCACCAGAGGAGCTGCAATGAAGAAGCCTTGAACAACGCGGAAGGCGCGCAGCACAGAGGACTCCTATCGCAGACTGCAAACGGAATTCACCAAACAGGAAGTCAGGCAACAGAATCAAGGACGGAACCAAGAGCCACGGAGCTAGACGCAAGAACGTAAAGCGTCGATCCCAAGGCTTCGTCATGATTTATAGTTGTAGGTCTTAAAGGGATAGTGCTTAAGAATCTCGGGGCATGACACTCTCGCTCCACAAACTTGCGTTCTTCCCGACCAACAGAACCTCAGTTTTGCTGGCATTTAATTGCAAGCAATTGGTGGCCATCCATTCGGCTACAGCCGTCATCCCGTCAGTAAATCTAGAGGCATTCGGAGAGGACCCTTCCGCCAAGGTGACAACAAGCTGCGAGTCGTCTGCATAAGAGACCATGGTAAGGTCCCACTGCCTGGCGACAGCAGCAAGAGGCTTAACGTAAAGATTGAACAACGAAGGGCTCAGTGCCGAGCCCTGGGGTCCTCCCTGATCAATGGAATAGGCCTGGGAGAGAAACGGGGTAGCGGACACTCGGAACGATCTTTCGGTCAGAAAGGATCTGAACCATTCCAGAGCCGACCCCATCACCCCAGCTTCCTCCAGCCGTTGTAAAAGGATGGCATGCGATACAGTGTCCAAGGCGGCACTGAGATCTAATAAGACCAGTGCCGCACTCTGACCAGCATCAAGAATGGATCGCAGATGCTCAGTGGTAGCCAGGAGAGCCGTCTCCGTACTGTGGCCCGGGCGAAACCCATTCTGAGATGGATCCAAGATGTTGTTAAAGTCCAGGAATTTAGTGAGCACGTTGCTGACATGTGATTCTGCGATCTTAGCTACCCACGGTAAAAGGGAAATGGGCCTAAAATTTTCAGGTTTGGTTGGGTCCAACGTAGGTTTTTTAAGAATTGGGGATACCCATGCCTGTTTCCATAATACCGGAACAGTTGCAGTGGAAAAAGATGCGTTAATTATTTGACAGAGTGGAGCCTGAAGAATGGAGAGTGACTCTCTAAACTGCGTTGGTCTCAGGGGGTCAGAAGGAGAGCCAGTTTTAATTTTGCCACTCATCCGGGTGAACTCCTCATGAGATATACATGGAATGGCTGGCAAGGTCAACCAAGATCCAGTTTCAAGAGGCATAGAAATGGAAGTGGGGACTTGAGGAAAAGATTGATAAATAGTACAAACCTTTTCCATGAAAAAGATGGCCAGCTCCTCGCACTGCTGTGCGGATGAGATAACAGGCACCGTGGCTTTCTTGGTGCTAAGATCCTTAAGGATCTTAAAAATACATTTAGTAGGATTAGGGTTCAACTTAATTTCACTTGCATAATAGGCAGCACAAACTTTGCAGATGGATCTATGATAAAGCTTTATTTTAGCAAGATTTTTTTTCTCAACATCATAGTCCTTTCTCCACTCCCGTTCTGCTTTTTTGCATGCTTTTCTTAGAGCAGTCAAAGAATCATTGTACCAAGGACTAGTGGTAGAACTAGGCCCTTAAACATTTAGCAGGGATAAAGGAGTCTAAGCCATAGTTAATCCAGTCACAAAATGAGCCATAATCTGACTCAGAGTCCAGTAGGGGTCCCAAAGGGTTCGCAGCGAGGAAATCATGAAAATCCTCCAGCTTCAGCTTACGCCAAGGGTGCTTAAAAACTGGCTTTACGATGTCAGGGCAATGAGGCTCAGTGAGCGGAACCGACATTTCTACCAAAGAATGGTCGGTCCAACCCATAGGTATAGGCACTTCTACCCTAGCAAACTGTATATTGGAGAATATGGGATCTAACAGGTGCCCAGGCAAATGCGTGGAGCCAGGTACCAATTGGTCCAGCTGAAATGCAGCCAGGTCTGCAAGTAAACTGCAGATTGCCCTATCCTGGGTAAAGTCAAAGTGGAGATTAAGATCTCCAAAAATGCTAAAATTGACTGTGCTCACAGCGAGCGAACTAGCAGCATCGAGAAGGGCCCTTAATAAATCTGGTAGCTGGCTCCGGAGGGCGGTATATAAGGAGTCCTGATAGAGCCAGATGGGGGCTCACAGAAATCCTAAAACACGCACATTCACAGCCTTCAATTACTTCCTTGACAAAAAGACATGAATAGCAGGATTTAAAAATTACAGCAATGCCACCCCCTCTGGACTCCCTATTGATCGTACATATGGAATATCCAGAGGGAAGTGCTAAATGAGGTTCTGCTATCATGTCATTCAGCCACGTCTCACACAGAAAAAACAAATCTGGAGCTTTTTCTGTGACCAATTCATATATTTCCAGATAGTGCTTTGCCAGCGACCTCACATTAAGTTGGAGAATTTTCAACCGGGCCTGAGATTGGCTACCATGTGCACATGATGATAGAGGTACAGCAGGTATAGTGTAGTTTCAAGCCGGGCAGCCCCAAGATTCATCCCCCAGGTTGGATGGAGATATTCTACAGAGAGTAGTACCTGAGTAGATAGCTAGAAGTTCTTCCCTGCCATATGAGTATAGTCCCGACTGCTTCCAACCAGGGGTCCTGGCGAGAGTCGACGTACTAGCGCGGACGGGCGCAGACGGGCTTGCCTTTGGCGTGCCGCTGGCGTGACCACTCCACGCGTCCACTGCGCTCCCGCGTCATAGCCGTCTTAAGTATAGGAATACACACAAGCTAGAACGCCAACAAAAATGGCGTCTACCCGTGGAAAACGGAAGTGAGGGTTTCCAGCAATGAACTTCAAGACACCCTCCACAACAAACAGCCAGAAGGCTGTGGTGGACCGGGGCACTTGAACGAGTTTAAAAATTAGCAGGTAACAGAAAATAACATGACCTAAAAATACATTGCCCCAGCCTAAAAAACATATATTAAAACAGCGCGCCTGCCCAACCGGCGAAGGGAGGCTAGCAGGAGAAATTTATTAGCGTTGCTGGCAGAATACAACCACACGCACCTCAAGCAGGAAGAAAATGCACATTTTAATTCCAGTATAAGTACCGGAGGTCCGGGAGCACACACAAGCTAGAATGCCAACAAAAATGGCGTCTACCCGTGGAAACCGGAAGTGAGGGCTTCTAGCAATGAAGTTCAAGACACTCTCCACAACAAACATCCAGAACGCTGCGGTCGACCGGGCCACTTGAACGAGTTTAAAAATGAGCAGGTAACAGAAAATAACATGACCTAAAAATACATTGCCCCAGCCTAAAAAACATATATTAAAACAGCGCCTGCCCAAGCGGCAAAGGGAGGCTAGCAGGAGTAATTTATTAGCGTTGCTGGCAGAATACAACCACACGCACCTCAAGCAGGAAGAAAATGCGCATCTAGACCGGTTTCAGGTTCATAACCCTCATCAGCCAGGCTATCATAGAAGGCAGCGCCAAAATAAAAACCAGGGAAAACCTGGTCTTAACTTGGCGAAATGAGGAAAAATGCATTATTTCACCTATTTTTTGCTTGTTCCATGTGTGCTGCTTTGTGCAGCACACATGGGAAAAACAAACTGCCTTGGACTGTTTACGTACAGGAATGTGTCCCTTCCTGCACATAAACAATCTGTAAAAAAAATGCCATTTTGTGGCTTTCATGTGTGCTGCATGAAGCAGCACAGATAACATTAACAAAATTGCATTTTAGGATTGTTTATGTGCAGGAAGGGACCCCTTCCTACACATAAACAATCCTCCCCTGTTCGCAGACTCCCTTGCACTATGGTTGCAAGGGTGCCTGCATTGGCGCTAAGCTGCTAAACGTAGCACCAGCGCAGAGGGAAACGCAAGGCTGCACTATATCATTGTAAATATGGTGCAGCCTTGCGTTTCCGATGTGGCGGAGTGAGGCGTTAATCCATGATGGCTAATGCCTCACTCTGCCACTTCCTTGTCCATATGCCCCATAGTTTCTTGTGTTCTGGGGGGGTTAAATGAGTCTCTTACACTACAGCATTACTATTTGAGCATGCCTCATTCTCAAATAAGGTGATATCCTATGCTGTTTCACTAATTCACCACTATAGTTGACGTTCTACAATAGAACTACATGTACAACCATTTTCCAGCTGCATATAATATACCTGGTGTCTAACCTATACAATTCATTTCAATTATTGTTCTTGATGACCTGTCAACCCACATACCATAATATCCACTCTTATGTGCTATTCGTATCCTAACTAAATTGCAAAAATAGGTATAGTATGTACCTTTCAACCCCCTACTATTGATTTCCCAATATTACTCCAAACTAACTTCCCAAAAGCATCTTGATCATGCCGGTGCACTCCATACTTGTAGGGCTGCTATTAGTACCTTGCTCCTTTGCTTCTAACAAAAAATTGAACAGCTAAACAACTAAACACAGTGTGAAACATTTGCTGCTATGTGCTCTCTTTTGTAAACCTGTACAGGCAAAATCTAAATACAAATTCTTATCACTATTACTATTATATGCCAAGGAATGAATGCTAAGAAGATTTGTTGAATCTCTTTCTTGATTGTTTGTGGAAAGGCAGAGCCTCTACTCCCATTGGTAATGCTGCCATCATGTACAGGACAGTACAAGTGAAATATGGCAAGTGTCTCCTTGAAAGGGTCTCAATTAGTAAGAAAAACAATAAGAATAAAAAAACCTCTTCCACAATTTTGTTTTTCTTCAGTTTATAGAAGATTAATACTGAAATGTTAAACAAGTGACCAAACTCCCTCTGCCATCAGGGAAGGGGAAAAAACACACAGGAATATTGAGAAATAAAATTCAGGAGGATTTCCAACTCATGGAAGAAAACATCAAGGACAAAAACAGAAGCAAAAGGGGAAAGAACGTCAACAAATAATAAAGGAATAATTGTTTTGTGATGCATCCATAACTTGGAAATGCCTCCTTGTGTATGTTTCAAACAGAAACTGACATCACAGGAAAAAGCTCTAATTCGTCTTGGATTATTAGCCTTGGATCAATTTTAATGGGCAGGCCAACATCTTGTAATGGAAAGGGCAGTTTATAAGAGTTGTACATGGCCCTTTCTTGAAACTCATTGCACTTGTTTACACATAAAGAAGCCCAAGTTTGACATCCTTTGTCCAGCACAGAATTCTGCAACCCTTAAGGACTGGCCATCCAAGTGGCTCGTTGAGCATCCCTTGAGGAGGCTGCAGTGTGGAAGGACCAGTTCTGTCTAGGCAGTGAGAGGATTTAATGATGCGCTGAGTGTTCATCCAGCAATATGCATCGTGAAGAGCGAGAAACTCTTTCTCTTCTCCTGAAAACATGTAATTGCTAGTAAATAAAGCTGCAGATGGAAGACCATCACAGACTTTTAAGAATCTCAATAAACATCTATCAGAGTTCCCATCATTATCCAGTTAGTCCCAGAGTTTCCACATATCGGAGAGCCTTTTCTATTTGATCAAAGAACAGCCTCTACTCTTTCACATTGACTCGCCATCTAGAGGGAGGTAGTAATGCACATGGAATGTTCATTGCTCTGAGTTTGCACTTAAATGTGTCAAATGTTTTCCTCTTTTTCTCTCCAATCAAGCCATAATCGGGGAAAAAAAAGATGTGGGGCATATTATCAAGAACGGTGATACAATTATCGCCGCTTTAGCAGAAGGAAACTGCCGCTAAAGCGGCGATAATGGGCTTGATAATATGCCCTTGTGAATTCTCACAGAAGCCCAAGTTAACACCAGAACCTGTGCTGCTATGGGAATTCACAAGAACATATTATCATAATTAATTGCCTCAGGAGTTAGATAGGTAGAGAGGTTCCCCATCAAGCATAGGTGCTTGGCCTGCAGGGACTTAAACCGTTTTTTCAAAGCTTTATCTGATTGTTGGTTTCAATTGGATCAGGAGTACATCATATTCCTTACAACAATTCTGAATCAAAGTATGTAGGTCTCTGAATCACCTCAACCCTCCATGTTGATTACAAGTATTGAGGGCATTTTTATTTGGTTGAAATAAGGAAGGGCAATATGCCCCTTTAATCCACAATCCAAGTACATTTTTGTTCTCACCTATTTACTTTGCTCACAATATACCAAAGATCTTGGTTTAGGACTGAATTGTTTCATGGTGGGGGCACAGCATGAGCAAGGCTGGGATCCTAACTTCTGTGGCTGCTCCCTTCTGGCGCTCTTATTTAGACTATATCTTTCAAGGAGCTGTTGTGAGCATCTCTGCATATCTTCAGTGCATGTGGCAACTCCTCCATGTGACGACAAACTATCACATTGGTGGATCACACCTCCAAGAGACACTGCAGTCACTGGGGCCTACCACCCCACCCTGCAGCTGTCAACATTGTCTCCAGTGCACTACAGCAGGCCCCAGAGGACTAGAGTCAACCTACCACAGGTCACTACTGTTTGATCTCTTTGGAGGCCTCTGGGGGAGATGTGTCATCTGCAATTGAATATGGAGAAATATCATTTCTGTACACTGCTCTTGGTGTGCTTTATAATGTATTTTTTATTTTGGACTAGCTTACCCGTCCCGCGTTGCTGCTCGTTATGATAACATTCAATTTACATTGTGTCATTTTTATTGAAACGTATTCATTTTAATATGGAAAACATTTCAAAGTGCCGTTTTAATTCTATTTATTTATTCGAGTGCTTGTGGAAGCACGATTTTTTGTTTTCCCGTCTGGTGCGTACATCAGTATTCGAAAGATTATGTGGGCCCTGGGGGGCCCGATATTTAAAACATTTTTCTGCCAGAAACTTTCGCGGGAGTGTACTCAACAACTTCCCAAAGTTTCCCCGCGATCGGATGAATGCTGTTTTAATTCTATTTATCTATTCGAGTGCTTGTGGATACACGATTATTTGTTTTTCCGTCTTGTGCGTACATAAGTATTCGAAAGATTATGAGGGCCCTGGGGGGCCAATATTTAAAACATTTTTATCCCAGAAACCTTCGAGGGAGTGTACTCAACAACTTCCCAAAGTTTCCTGGTGATCGGATGAATGCTGTTTTAATTCTATTTATTTATTCGAGTGCTTGTGGATACACAATTTTTTGTTTTTCCGTCTAGTGCGTACATCAGTATTCGAAAGATTATGAGGGGCCTGGGGGGCCGATATTTAAAAAGAAAATTATGCCAGAAACCTTCACGGGAGTGTACTCAACAACTTCCCAAAGTTTCATGGCGATCAGATGAATGGTGTTTTAATTCTATTTATTTATTCGAGTGCTTGTGGATACACGATTTGTTGTTTTTCCGTCTGGTGCGTACATCAGTATTCGAAAGATTATGAGGGCCTTGGGGGGCCAATATTTTTTTAAAAATTATGCCAGAAACCTTAGCGGGAGTGTACTCAACAACTTCACAAAGTTTTATGGCGATTGGATGAATGGTGTAGTAATGCATAATGGACAAACAGACAGACAGACAGACATACATTCGTTTTTATATATATAGATGACACTTTTGACCAAGTTTTTAAATATTTGAGATTGTTAATTACACATTATAAAGGCAATATATTCCACTGAGATTCAGCGCAATAAAAACTGTGGGCCTGATTCAAAAAAGTAAACTTAGACCAAAAGTCTAAGTTTAGACATAAATTTCAAGTTTAGACCTAAAGTCTAACTATACTACTACTAAAGTTAGGCGTTTAGTCTAAGTTTAGGCCGACAGTCTAACTCAGACCTAAAGTCTAACTTTAATACAACTAAAGTTAGACTTTTTGTCAAAATTTAGACCAAAAGTCTAACTTAGGCCAAAAGTCTAACTTTACTACTACTAAAGTTAGACTTTTGACCTAATTAGATTTTGGCCCAAACTTAGATCAAAAGTCTAACTTAGCTAGTAGTAAAGTTAGACTTTAGGTCTAAGTTTAGACCAAAAGTCTACCTTTAGTAGTAGTAAAGTTAGACTTTTGATCTAAACTTAGACCAGAAGTCTAACTTTAGTACAAGTAAAGTTAGACTTTTGGTGTAAGTTAAACTTTTGGTCTCGACTTAGACCAAAAGTCTATCTTTAGTAGTAGGAAAGTTAGACTTTAGCTCTATACTTAGAATTTTGGTCTAAGTTTACTTTTGTGAATCAGACCCTGTGTATCTACATCTTTTAATAATAAAATGTACTATTTCTTGTAAACCTTCATAAATCTTCATACACCAACAGTCATAAAGATATTTGTTCAATAAATAACCAAACTGCTTGGGATTGTCCCGTCTATTGGGTCTACCTGACCATCACAGGAAACGCCCAGCTGACCACACGTGCAAGCCTATCAAAAGCTATAACCCTTCATGCTGCATTTATATATGTACACTTGTGGCTTAGGGAAGCTCTGAGTGACAGCCCGGAAATACAATCTGAACTAACTGATAGACCATCCATGTTGAACAGGATCTCCTACTGCAGGGACCGGGGTTCGTTGAAAGTGATACTACACCTCAAGGAAAGTGCAGAAATGTCACACTACTTTGCGAACTGCAAAATGATCTTACTTTGGAGGCCTAGAGTTTTCCTTCCACCACTGCTATATATCTGAAAGTAGGAGGTGACAGTTCATGCTTCTGTGAACGTAGCTTGTGTGTCATGTAATGGCGACTACATTTGGTTTGGGAATATCAACCCATTTGACAAGTCTCCTTTCTCACTTACTCTCTTATTCACCTCCATTTTAGGTCTCGGCTAGACAGCACTTGCGCTGTCTCTTCGAGACATGTTGTATTCAATATGTGGGCTTTAGCCCACCCATAGGCTTCCCATTTACTGGCTCCATTGTGGCTCTCCTATTCTTTCTCCCCATTTATCCACGGCATGCATTTTTCATGCCTCGTCTGTTTTGAACCCTCCGGAGAGCAGGGACTAAGTACTAAATCGATACACAGGTCACCATGTTAGCATGTGCTTACTAACTACTTTCGTCTTTCTTTAAGAGCAGCTCATAGGAGTGTTTGTGGTTTGCTCCAGCTCCTCTGCAATTTGGACTGTAAACCTTACTCTTACCTCCTCAAATTTCCTGTGCATTCAAAGATGGAGATCAAATGTCAGAAGCTCTTTTCTTTGTCTGACTTCAAATTGAGTGAGTTATTTTTGGTTCATGTCCTGATGTTGCTTTTGTTAAATATCATAGCAGCCCCACACAGTTGACAAGTTGAGGCTTGTTGTTCTATTCCCGTCGTCGTTGCTCCTCATCTTTTGTGCTTCACATCAAAGGTTTACTCTGTTGTTGCTTGTTTGTAGCAGTGTGGTATTGTGATGTGTGCTTTGTGCTCTGGAGATTGATTCTTTGTATTAAAGTACAGTGAGTGTTATTATCAGGTATTTCCATATCTATGAAAAATATTGCATGTAACAATAACATGAGTCATGGAATTCCTAAAACAAGGAATGTACTGCAGAGCAAGGCACGTCTGTTTTATCTTATCTTCCTTGGTTCTAAATTCACTCCTGGAGACTCTGCCTGCTTCCATTTGTAACTCTAATCCTGCAACTAGACATGAGCAAAAGTAAACAAGCAAGCATTGGGAAGGAATTTAAAACCCCCATTTGACCTAAGCATAATTAGCTGGATCCGAATTTAGCTAAAGTGTATATCCTTCTCTCTCAATCTACAGGTTACAAATGGGGCAAAGGGTTGTTTGCATAGCCTCACATATAAGACCTTTTTAGCCTACACTATGTTGAATCCGTTTCCTAGAAAATAGCAGTGTTGCATGTAGACTGCGGCTGATTGCAAACATCTTAAGTCTATAAAAGCACCTAAACGACAGTCTTTTTGCACTTCTTGTGTAGCGCCAATGCTTTTTTTCCAATTTTTTAGAGTTACTTTGCGCTGTGTTACGTATGCCATTTTTTTTCATGCAGCAAAACAGGTAAACATATACCACATTCATATTTTTCAGTATTTGACACCAATGAGTATCTATTTATTTTCATGGCAGTAATTCTAGCTGTTTATTTAACCCTGAGGTCCCCGTGGGAGCCAGCCCTGCTTGACTGGTGCACAGTGTTTTCTTTGTCTGGTACTTTGGTAGTTTGCCTCGCCAATTGCACAACTTTAAATTAGAGTGTCCTTTTTACGTGTCGGCTCTAGCAGCGTATATAAACAGCCTCTCTTTAAATAAATCTCTTCTTATCTCGTCACATTTGCTGTGCACCATTTCTCCAGGATGCCCTTCCTTTCAGGAAATTTACCACTAGTTAATTGCTTCTGTCCTTGTTGGAAAAGTTGGCAGACATACGGAAACCTTTAAACAATTTTTGAGACTGTATTTCTGGTTGTTTTTTATTATATTTCCACGCAGACTTCAAACTGTCCATGTGACTGTATGTCTTCGCCTGGTGCTTCTTCCTCTTGTTTTTAATTGATATCTGCCTGCATACTTTAACAAGCACTGGTAATTGTAGAAAAATGGGCTACAGCATTCCACAGGTTTGTTTTACAACCGTTACATTTATTTGTCGATGGGGGTGGTCTGACAGATTAGTGTGTAGCCCTATGTTTTTTCGGTGGGTTTATGGGTCTCTTTAATAGTATGGCAGGAGGATGTTAACATTTCTTTAATGATATTAAAACAACCATTGAGTGAAACACGTACAAAATAAACTACTTTAGTAGGTTGACACACTTTCAACTATCAAATTCAATAAAGGGGGACAGTTTCATATTAGTGACCGCCATTATTTTGTGTTCCACTCACAACCTGCCCATATTCAAACATTGATTAATTTAAAAAATATTCCACTGTTATTATTTGGAAACCTGAGCCTTGCTTTGTCCATTACGCAAGTCTGCCCAACACTCTCCACTAAAATGTTGACAGCCTGGTGCTTCTTTGTCACAAGTCATGATTGAAAAATATTTCAGAGGGGTGATGTCTTTCAAATTTGAAGAATGTTTGCTCCTGTCATCTTCCTGTTTTTGTCCTTACTCTGAACCAATTTTTATGTTACAGTTTCTCTAGAGAGGTGCTGGGAGTTTACATTACGAGTTTAAAGTGGCAAACAATGCCACAACAAACGAATCCATGCTTCACAATTCCACTACACACACCACATTTAAGCCTCTCATAATGCTACGACACACAATTCAACAACACACACTTCCACTTCACATCATTTCACTCCATGCCACATAATAATAATCAAATAAATTAAACTCCACATATTTCCACTCTGCTCCATGCCGCACAATTTCACTCCACACCATGCCTCAACTCAAGATAATTACACTTTACTCAGTACTACATAAATGCACCCCATACACATCCATTATATACCACATAGCAACAATACACATAAATGCACTCCACACCATGCCACATAATTCCACTAAACATCATTTCACTCAACACCACATAGTTCCATGCCATATAACTCAACTCCACACAATTCCATTCCACACCACATAATTATATATCAAACCACATCATTCCACTCCAAAACACAATTCCACTAGATACCACATACATCCAATCCACACCAGAGATTCTGCATCATGCACAAAATCCAACACCACAACACATAATTCCACTCCACTACATACCACTCCACATAATAACACTCCACGACACGAAATCCCACTGCACAATCCCAGGACACTCAATACCACATAATTAATATCCACATAATTCCACTACATAGAACTCCACTCTACACCAGACAATTCAAAGCAACACATATCCACAACAAGCAATCCTAATCTAATCCCCATAATTCCACTCCACACCACATACATGTACTTCACGCCATAATCCATAGCTAAAAGACATTAACATTGACAACGCCTATAGCTCTTGAGTGCCAAGACCAATTAGCGATGCCAATGGTTGTTTATTCTCTTGCCACCTCGCTCTGGCAAATTGAGGCATCTTTAGGGTGGCCTAAAACTTTACATGCAGAGGTGGGTTTCTAAATTAATAACCGCAATCCATTTAGAGGCATTTCTAAAGAAAAGTAGTTTACAAAATAGTTGCAATTCTTTTTGGAATTTCGTCATTCACCAAATGGGTGGCCATCTATCTATTCTGCAGAATGTCATGCACCGAGAATCTGCGACAAATGTAGATAAATGTAACAGTGAGACTCAGAAGGAGATGTGGAAAAAATACAACGTCTGACAGAAACCAATACATAGAGAACGAAGCATGTTTTATTCCTGGTAAAAGACAGCAAATTTCAATCAAATACAACTTTTTTACCAACAAAAACCTTTAGCGATATAGGTACTCTTTCTTAATTTAACAACTGAAGAAACACAACTTTCGGAAAAAAACAATGTTATTTTAACGCTTTGAGGGGCATATTACCAACGATTAGCGATATTTATCGCTAACGAGGCTTGGCAACGAATTTTGGGGCATATTATCAAGGGATTTATCTCCGCTTTTTTGGCTTTAAAAGCCAAGAAAGCGGAGATAAAATTATCTCCCTATCAGCAACAGGGTGCTAACACGCAAATTCGCATGTTAGCACCCTTTTTCTCTACGCTTCCCCTTGCATCTCTAATGAGATGCAAAGGGGGCGTTCCAGAGAAAAATAATAGGAGAAATGTTGTTAAGCGACATTTCTCCTATTATCAAGGATTTCGCTAACCGCGGTTAGCACTGCTTTTTTTACACCTGCTATTTTCCTGACTTAGCCATGATATCCTATGGAAGGTGGATATCATGGCTAAGTTTGTGAGCCCCTATCATCAAGCTAACTCCAAACTTCGAGAGATTATCGTTGGTTTTCCAGTGATAATCTCTCATTTGGCAGTTAGCGTGAGGATTTTTATCACCTCTGAGATAAACCTTGCTAATAGCAAGTTATCTCTGCGATAATTTCCGGCAATGCTTAGCGTTAAAAAATTCGTTGCTAAGCCTCGTTAGCGGTAAATATCGCTAATCGTTGGTAATATGCCCCTTTGTAACGCTAAGGATCGCTGGAATTTATCGCAGAGATAACTTGCTATTGGCAAGGTTTATCTCAGAAGTGATAAAAATCCTCGCGCTAACTGCCAAATGAGAGATTATCGCTGGAAAACCAACGATAATCTCTCGAAGTTTGGCGTTAGCTTGATAATAGGGGCTCACAAACTTAGCCATGATATCCACCTTCCATAGGATATCATGGCTAAGTCAGGAAAATACCAGGTGTAAAAAAAGCAGCGCTAACCACGGTTAGTGCTGCTTTTTTTTAACACTAACAGGGATAGCCAAATCCTTGATAATAGGAGAAATGTCGCTTAACAACATTTCTCCTATTATTTTTCTCTGGAACGCCCCCTTTGCATCTCATTAGAGATGCAAGGGGAAGCGTACAGAAAAAGGGTGCTAACATGCAAATTTGCATGTTAGCACCCTGTTGCTGATAGGGAGATAATTTTATCTCCGCTTTCTTGGCTTTTAAAGCCAAAAAAGCGGAGATAAATCCCTTGATAATATGCCCCTGAGTATTGTTTATGCATAACAGCTATAATGTTTCTTTGAAATCACAACTAACACCTCTGTTAACTCAAAACGCAAGGCCATGCGATATTTTTTACTGATCAGTGTTATTCTCT
This sequence comes from Lissotriton helveticus, assembly GCF_964261635.1. NCBI lineage: Eukaryota > Metazoa > Chordata > Amphibia > Caudata > Salamandridae > Lissotriton > Lissotriton helveticus. The sequence goes on from NC_136063.1 coordinate 520,990,515, forward strand.
GAGCCAGTTTGCCTCAGACTGCGAGAAAAATGGCTAAATTGTTTTTCAAAGAAGATGTTTGGAATCCGTGCGAAATGCTTTTCTTCTGTGCAGCTTTTATTGAGTAATAAGGACCCATGGTGGCTGTATCATCATCGTAGTCCCAGGCACTGATAAAAACATGTTGCCTGGCTCAGCGGAACATTCAACAACTATTAGCTTACAAGCAGAACAGCTTACTCTGCAGTTGTATTGTGTGACACAGAGCTTGGTGCTGTAACTACAAGTGAAAGGAAAAGGTCCCATTGCATTTGCAGCTCACAACATTTCTCTGCCTATTTCCGGGTCACTGATGCGGACGCGCACTTGACCAAACAAAGAGAAAAAGCCATGTTCATATTGTTCTCTTAGTTAAAAGAAATTATCATATGCATCAATGGACCGGATATCTCTGTCTCTTGGGGCGAAAGGTCTCTCCATCCCCTCACTTTTTTTCTTTCTCTTTCTGTGCCCATCAATGTTTTGTTTTCTCTTCCAATTTCCCACATCCCCATTTCAGCTTTCTCTTGCCACACTCTTTCCATCTCATATTCTTTCTGACCTTTCCATCCCCTCATCCTTCTCTCCGTATATGCATTGCAGTTATTGGACACTTAGGGCATATGTACAAGGTCTGGCGCTAGCAGCAATTTTTTTTACAGCAATTTTTTTATCGCTGCGTACTGCAAAAAACCTTCACCATGTTAGCGACCTATTTACAAGCTGTCGCTATATGGCAATAGTTTCTCAACTCTGTGGAAATTGTCGACCTTACCAACAGCGTTACGGCGATAATAATCTTGCCGCTAATGTAAAAAAAGTCACGGCAGTCCAGTCAGCGGCCAGAAACTGCACGCTAATTAGCAAGACGCCACTTTTTTCACATTAGGCGGGAAAAGCGTCTAAAAACGCCTGCAAAGTATCACAAACAGAAAAAAAATAAAAATAATTCTGAAGAACCATGGAGGAACCTGGACCCACTACTGCAGGAGACAACAACCCCACAAACAGCCAGGGGGACCAGTTAGAGACCCAGGAGAAGGGCAAGGGGAAGAGAAAGAGGAACACCAGGTTCAGCCAGTAGGAAAACAAGGTCCTGATTGATGAGGTGACAGAGAAACAACACCAGCTTTTTGTCAGCTCCACTGTGTCATTGGGGAACAAAAATGCAATATGACAGTCCATCGCAGCCAAGGTGAATGCTGTTGGAGAGGTGGGGAGTACAGTGACCGACTGCAAGAAGCGCTGGCATGATGCTAAGCGCCAGACCAAGAAGAAACTGTCGACCAATTGCAAGGCAGCACTGCAGACCGAGTCTAGCACCACAGGAGGAGCTGGATGTGTTGGAGGAACAGGTATCCACAGTCATCTGCGAAGAGTCAGTGGTTGGAGTCCAGGGACAGGACAGTGCTGAACATGACCAGCCACATCAGCAACATGGTGAGTAACAACCAGGGACTGGGGGGATGGGGGTGGATGGGCTCCATGTCACTCATGCACAATTAAATATCTACCAGTGCACACCCACAATGTCTGTAGATCTTGTTCCAGATAACCTTGTCCCTGGAGGTATAGATACATATCACCCTAGTCAACAAATATATTGCAAGACACATATTGGTCGGGTCACATGCTTGGAAATCTGCGCAGAAATGTAATTTAAATTATAGCCAAAGATTAAATCAGACCACAATATAAGTGCAACATGTAAGAGCAAAGGGGCACATTGCCTGGAGATGTGGCAGGGTGTCAAAATGGCCCCTTGCCTCAACACCACGCATATACAATTTGTCTGCACAGGGTTGCATCTTTTTGATGACAATATGAGGATGCACTGTGAACGCGACTGATTGTGTGCATAAGTGAGCATGCCACCACCAATGTCAGCACACATGCACTATTGTGCAAGGGTGTCTGAGTTGTGTGGAAGAATGTGTATGTGCAGTAAGGTCCCCCTTCATTCACATATACAATCTTCAAATCTAGACCCACTTACACACTACACATGGTGTCAACCTTGAGGGTAATGGGTGTTGTTACTGTCTGTTCAGCATGCAATAACAATAGAATGTCACGCTGCACCATACTCACAATTGTTAAGCCTACAGGGGGGCAGTAAGCAATGCATGCAAGGAAAAACATGACCAATGACATGCGCACATGAGAAATCACAAAGCAATTTGTCTGTACATGTGTACTGCATTGTGCAGCACACATAGAAACAGCAATGTGTCTGAAGGGGTCCCTCCTCACACATAAATATTCTTGCTCCAAAACTATGCACATGTGCACTGCCCAGCAAAGCTGCCTGTCTGTGAGCCACACTAACAAGGCAAGTGACAGTGCATGATGAAATGCATGCCTGCACCATAAACATGTTTACATGGTGCAGGTCATGGTCACTGAAGTGGCTGAGTGTGGAGTTCATCCTTAAAGGAGGAGGCCACGCTCCATCACTTCCTCGTGTCCATACAACCCGATGTAAGAAAGACATCTGCTTGCTAACAATGCACAAGTGTCACAACTGACTAAGACCCATATTTTGTCAAGCTTGCAACATCTCACCATTGGAAATGCACATAAGTGAAAGGGTCACTGGGTGAAAGGGATAAGGGGCAGTAAAACCAAAGCTGTACCATACATGCAGATCAACATGCATCCCTTAAGATGTCACCACTCCATTTGATTTCACAAAATGAACAAGCATCTACACTGTGTATATCATTGCAAATCAAGCATACCTCCCTGCCCATATCATGTGGCACATCGCATCAACCCAGATCACAACAGTCGGATAGGCATAATCATGGTACAACAACAATCATGTTGCATTGCCAACAGCAAGGTGTGGCACCATGCAATCCACCCCTTCTAAAAATATCAGTTTGAAAAAGTATCAGGGTGTACGGAGAAGTGGTGAATCTCACACAATGCAGTGCACAGACACATACATCTGACCTAATCAACATTGACAACAATGGGGTACAAACGGCATCACTGTCCCTACTAAGCAGAGGACACAACTGGTGATGCATGTGGGTAGAAATTGGCCCCTCACATTTGGCATACTTGTAAACTGTGAGATGATAATGTACAACTATAACGTCACATCTGTGGTGTTGTACAACGAATCCCTACTCGGCATGTAATAGGCATCTCTTCTTAAACATTCTGAATGGACATTGTCATTCAGTCTGGTTGTACACTTATCCAATGCATGATCATACTTGAACGACACATACAACTGCATCTCCCCTTTACATTGAAGAGGGAGAAACATTACCTCCTGTACACCAGCCTGTCCCACTTTTGGATTATGAAGATGAAGAGCTTCTAACCATCAACCAGGGCACCCTCCAACAGCTGCTCGACTCAATTAGCACCCCAACTCTAGAAGCAGAGCCATCCAGCAGTGTTGTGGAAACTCCACACCCTGCACAAACCACCCAGTAGCAAGCACCTACAACCACCGCTGTCTCCCAGGACCGTGCGTTCCAACTTCTGGGATTTCAATGTTGTGCAGTAGAGGTCCATCTGGCAATGGCTAGTCAGGTGTGGGTGGGGGTTGACAGCCTGGCGGCCAAATTTGATGGGGTACGTGGGTGTCTCAGTCCCATCCGGGACCACCTACAGTCCATCACAGATACCCACAGTCAACTCCATGCTCTCCAGCATTCCATGGCTGACATCGCTGAAGTAATGACTCAGAGACAAGAACAACTGTCTAGTCACAGTGGCACCAGCGATGTCAGCAAGGAGTTGTGTCCCATGCGAATGATCATGGAGAACATGGAGCGCATGCAAGCCTCACAAATGGCTGCCATGGTTGCACACCACAGAGACGTTGATGGAATCTTCCATGCCCCATAGATGAATGCTTCTGCTGCTTCAACATCCACATTTTAACCCCTCTGATGCGTCAGTGCCTCACAGAACCACAGACAATCTACCACCATGCACACAGGAGGCACATGACACATCAGAGGATGAAGATATGGATGAATTTACATTATTACAAAGAAGAAAGCAGTAGCATTCATATATGCCAAATGGGCTGTTTCTCCTTGGATCTGTACTTAGCATCATGCCCCGGTACATCAGCTTCCACAGTCCTCAGATTCACTCTGTGACACTCACCTTGGACCTCAATATAGACTGCCATAATTTCTGTTCCTAATGACACTCCAATCAGCCTGCTGACTGAACTCTGCCTCTACCTCTGGACACGTTGCCCCTAAAGGACTTGTTCAGGCCCTCCACTGGGTATCTATGGAATGTGGGGGTTGTTTTACCAAGTACTGGGCCAGTCTTCACCAAAGTCAATGCACATGCAAATACAAATATTTAAGTCACACAAATGTGTGTTACCTATGACCATTCAAGTATAGTTATGTCATCAGTGATGTAATCAGTGATGTCATGAGTGATGTCACTGACCATGTCATGAGTGATGTAATATGTGACGTCATCAGCAGTGCATTGCACGCGCAAGTTATAGTGAGTCCAACTAACTATAACGTGGGAATTTCAATGGTCTTATGCGAGTAAAATTTCCACCTAACTATAACTGGTGTGAAACCTATGGTTTTTTCAGTGAGTTTAATAGGTTTTTTAAATGCTAATTCCTAACTATAACTGGTGTGAAACCTATGGTTTTTTCAGTGAATATATATATATATATATATATATATATATATATGAACAAGGCGTGAACAAGGCGGGAGCTAACCGCCGAAACGCGTCAAAGCAGCCATTAAGTGAATAAAACTTATTTGGAATTCGAAATTTCACGGAGTCAGTGCCTTTCTTGTATTGTGAAGTTTGGAGTGTTCCTGATATATATATATATGTATATATATATTACCTACTGGCGGTCGCCAGTAGGTATATATAGTTAGGATTTTTTCTCTATGGGTTTTTTGAAAATTCTATGTCTAATAACTTTGGCGTTTGTGGACGGAATTGGCTGAAATTTTCAGGAAAATGGCACATTTTGTTTCTGAGCAGCCCTTGAAAATTTGGGGGGGGTTCGTCCAGTGGGGGCCGAGAAAAAAGGGGGGTCCCAAAACGTGTTTTTAACATTGAGTTTTCCATAGGGCGGTTGGCCTCACTTTTAGCCCGAACGGCTGAATGGATTTGCACGAAACTTGGCAAAATTGTAGGGACTGGTAGCCCGATGTGCCTTTTGTAGGTCTCAATATATGTGCTCCAGTGGATTTTGAGAAATTAACGTTTAAAAAAAGATATATATCTGTAACAGCGGACCAGTTAGCGCACTGGTTCGCGGACTTTTCGCGCAACGGAGCTTTGTGAAGCGAAGCTGATTGGTTCTCTGGCGTCTGTCAACATTCCAAAAAGTCCGTAGCGGCCGCCATCTTGTCTCTCGGTAGGATCGAGAGACAAGAGGAGGCCAAAGCGAAGGGGCAAATGACCATAAGGGGGAATAGTAGATCCTCGCTGACCCCCTAGGTTTGATGTGGAGGTTTTAAAAGGGCCCCGCGGGGCAAAAAAAAAAAATTATAATAATAATCTTACGGCTGAATGGATTTGCACGAAACTTGGCAAAATTGTAGGGACTGGTAGCCCGATGTGCCTTTGCTAGGTCTCAATATATGTGCTTCAGTGGATTTTGAGAAATTAACGTTCAAAAAAAGATATATATCTGTAACAGCGGACCGCTTCGCGTACTTTTCGCGTTACGGAGCTTTGCGAAGCGAAGCTGATTGGCTCTCCGGTGTCTGTAAACATTTCAAACAGTCCGTAGCGGCCGCCATCTTGTCTCTCGGTAGGATCGAGAGACAAGAGGAGGCCAAAGCGAAGGGGCAAATGACCATAAGGGGGCATAGTAGATCCTCGCTGACCCCCTAGGTTTGATGTGGAGGTTTTAAAAGGGCCCCGCGGGGCAAAAAAAATAAATAATAATAATAATCGAACGGCTGAATGGATTTGCACGAAACTTGGTAAAATATTAGGGACTGGTAGCCCGATGTGCCTTTGCTAGGTCTCAATATATGTGCTTCAGTGCATTTTGAGAAATTAACGTTCAAAAACAAGATATATATCTGTAACAGCGCTCCGCTTCGCGGAGATAAAATTATATCTGTATTACGTAGCTGTTGCTAACACCAGTTAGCGACGGCTAGTAGGAGATAGCGACCATCTTGGGCCCCACTTTGCATGTGAGTGATATTTATCACTAATGACATGCAAAGTGGGCATGCCAAGATGTTAGCGACTGGAAACAGTCGCTAACATCGCTATCTCCTATTATCAACTTTTGGAAATATTCGAGATAAGCGCGAATATCTCCAAAAAGTAACAGCTGCCCTGAGCAGTTCTTAGCCATGTTATCCAATGGGAGGTGGATAACATGGCTAAGAGCATTAGCTCGGTAATGCATGAATATCGCGGAGTTTTCAGCGATATTAATGCATTGCGCTCGTTTTTTATCGTATTTGCGATAAACCTTGATAATAGCAAGGTTTATCTGCGATAATTTCTGACGGTAAAAAAATCTTTGCAATGCATCGTTAGGGATAAATATCGCTTAACTTTGGTAATATGCCCCAACGTCTGTTAACGTTCGATTCGAAGGAAATCAGGAATTGTTGAAAAACATTGTGTGCGCCATCTTGTCTTTTTTCAAATGCCACACTTTTGTCGTGCACGGCAGCCATTTTAGATGCCTTGACCAGATCCACTCTGTGCACGCTGTCGATCCTTAGCATGGCTCCCCACCCTCGCAAGCATCTCCCCCAGGCAGTGGTCACCCCCGCTCTCTGTTTTATGCATGGGTAATAAACCTCCCCCCATCTGCGCTGTTCTTCCCTGAGAATCACACCCTGTGCCCGCCCGACACCTCCCTTTCGCCCTATTCACTACCGCACCCTCTGACACTCCTTTTCCTCTGTGTCCGATTGTCCAGGCCGGTCCTAGGCTATCAGCTAGCCCTGCAGATGTAGTTTATAGCCACAGCTGTAAAGAATCACCCGTCTTCAAAGGAGTTATAGTAGATCAAGGCCCACACTCGATGAGATCCGTCACAGCAGAAGCGTTGCTATTATCTGAAAACCATCCTGTATTGTGATTGGGGAGGGGACCGAGCGTGAAGCGGAAGATTCCAGGGATGACTCTTTGTACATCAAAGTTTTTACAATTATGTGTCACATTAAAAATATATAGCACTCCGACAAAGTAGTAAGATTATAAAACTTTAATAATTTATAAATATATACAAGAAAACAAAAATAGTAATAACATATAAACATTTTTAGAGAAAAACAACGAAGTAGCGGTCGGCTGTGCGAATAGTCCCAACGCAGCACAACGTCCAGATTTCCGGCGTGGGGCGTCGCGGGGGGTGGGTGATCAGTAGCAAACTGTTGTGCGAATAGTTCCAAGGCAGCAGAACGCGCCGAAATCTAGATGACACAAAAGTGATGTCTAGTAAGTTGCCACCCAGCAAATAACGGCGTGGGGCGTCGCGGGGGGTGGGTCATCAGTAGCAAACTGTTGTGCGAATAGTTCCAAGGCAGCAGAACGATGGCACCAAGGTGATGTCCAGTAAGTTGCCGCACTGGTTTTGGTATCCTACAATGCTGCTCCGAATAACGGCGTGGAGCGCCCCGGGGGAGGCGGCGTGAACGGGCCTCTCCAGGTGGAGTCTCGTCTGTTGTAGTGGGGCGCCCCTTTACCGTTTCAGTTGCCATTCCGTCCGCTTTTGGTCCACTGTGTCAAAATCCGCCATTCAGCTGAGTTGCGCCCACTCTTGCGGTGCAGCGATAGGCGGCTGTCACAGGACTCTCAAAATGGCGGCAGGCTGTTTCCTTTTTGGGCCTGGTCCACTGAAATGGCCCTGGGACACCTTGGAAATCGGACGCTTGTCTGCTAGGTCTTGGACCCCATTCTCGAAAGCGTCCCCTCCGCCGTGAGAATTCATCAAAAGTTTTGGGGGCCCCGACTCCTGCAGGCTTCTGGTGGGGAGCGGCTGCCATGATTGCTCGCGGAATGACCACGACGGAGCTACGAGATGGTGGTGCTCTCATGCTGACGCCAGCTTCAGTCTGAAACATCCAGAAACAAGGTGGGGCTTTCATCGTTTGGGGGAAAAAAAAAGTTTTCATCCAATGAAAAGTGTTGTTTTTAGGTCATATGATCAAGCCTTCCATCATTAGGAAACCAAAAGTAAAATGAACCAATGAAAAGTTTTATAAACAAGTCACATGACCTGTTATGCGGCATAGGGTATAAAATGCGGAGAAAATACGTTGGCACGTGAGGCGGCGTCAGTAGCGGACCGATGTGCGAATAGGCCGAAGGCAACACAACGCGCCAAGATCCGGATGGCATCGAGGTGGTGTCATAGTTGAGAGTTCTGAGCAGCGGTTGTAACAGTGTCTGAAGCTTATTTGCAGCTGCTGCAGCTTCACTACGCGCCAAGATCCGGATGGCACCGAGGTGGTGTGTAGGAAGTTGCCGCACTGGTGTGGCCATCCTACAATGCTGAAAGTCGGCGTGGGGCGCCCCGTTGGCCTGTGAGTTTGCGTCAGTAGCGGACCGATGTGCGAATAGGCCGAAGGCAGCACAACGCGCCAAGATCCGGATGGCACCGAGGTGGTGTCTAGTAAGTTGTCGCACTTCTGTGGCCATCCTACAATGTTGAAAGTCGGCGTGGGGCGCCCCGTTGGCCTGTGAGATGGTGTCAGTAGCGGACTGATGTGTGAATGGGGCCAAAGGCAGCGCAACAATATTTTCTACTATATTTCCGGTGTAGAAGAGACCACAAGGCGCTGAGATGCCAAGATCCGGATGGCACCGAGGTGGTGTGTAGCAAGTTGCCGCACTGGTGTGGCCATCCTACAATGCTGAAAGTCGGCGTGGGGCGCCCCGTTGGCCTGTGAGATGGCGTCAGTAGCGGACCGATGTGCGAATAGGCCGAAGGCAGCACAACAATATTTTCTGACTGACACCACAAGGCGCTGAGATGCCAAGATCCGGATGGCACCGAGGTGATGTCTAAGTTGCGGACTGATGTGCGAATGGGGCCAAAGGCAGCGTAACAATATTTTTTGTATGGAAGATACCACTAGGCGTTGAGATGCCAAGATTCGGATGGCACTGAGGTGATGTCTAGCAAGTTGGTGTGGTCATCCTACAATGCTGAAACTCGGCGTGGGTCACCCCATTAGCCTGTGAGATGGCGTCAGTAGCGGACCGATGTGCGAATAGGCCGAAGGCAGCACAACGCGCCAAGATCCGGATGTCACCGTGGTGGTTTCATAGTTGAGAGGCACTTCATCTGCAGTGGGGCGCCGAGATCCGGATGGCACCGAGGTGATGTCTAGCAAGTTGCTGTACTGGTGTGGTCATCCTACAATGCTGAAACTCGGCGTGGGTCGCCCCATTAGCCTGTGAGATGGCGTCAGTAGCGGACCGATGTGCGAATAGGCCGAAGGCAGCACAACGCGCCAAGATCCGGATGTCACCGTGGTGGTTTCATAGTTGAGAGGCACTTCATCTGCAGTGGGGCGCCGAGATCCGGATGGCACCGAGGTGATGTCTAGCAAGTTGCTGTACTGGTGTGGTCATCCTACAATGCTGAAACTCGGCGTGGGTCGCCCCATTAGCCTGTGAGATGGCGTCAGTAGCGGACCGATGTGCGAATAGGCCGAAGGCAGCACAACGCGCCAAGATCCGGATGTCACCGTGGTGGTTTCATAGTTGAGAGGCACTTCATCTGCAGTGGGGCGCCGAGATCCGGATGGCACCGAGGTGATGTCTAGCAAGTTGCTGTACTTGTGTGGTCATCCTACAATGCTGAAACTCGGCGTGGGTCGCCCCATTAGCCTGTGAGATAGCTGTTCTTTGGATTTGGGCCTGGCTCGTCTGCTGTAGTGGGGCGCCCCTTTACCGTTTCAGTTGCCATTCAGCTGAGTTTCGGCTGCTCTTGATGCTACAGCGACAGGCGGCTGCAACAGGACTCTCAAAATGGCGGCCTGTTCTTTGGATTTGGGCCTGGTCCACTAAAATGGCCCTGGGACACCTTAGAACTCGGACGCTCGATTTTTTTTTCCTTTCCTGTACATGCAAAAAAAGGTAAATGCCCGGTACGTTACACGCTTCATCTGCCACGATGAACTCTCCAGAGGAACCGAAAAAAAATATAGTTGTGGTAACTATACCATGCATCGTCATATGGAGAGGTGGCACCAATTAATTATAGTGCTGCATAAAAGAGAGATTTGGAGGAGAACCCCTGACCTGCTAGTACATTCATCAAAGAAGTGGCACTGAGAGCTTCAGAGGCAAGGGAAACGGTCCCAAATATTTAGAAGAACTTTGGAAAGATTAAAATGACATGTTTAGATTGTGGCAAATTAATTTCATGTGGACAGATGAGTGTTACTCTAATAAATACAGCATATGAACATCATCATAGTCGATGGTTGGTAGAGACATTTTGACTATATCCTGGACCTGCCCGTCCTCGCCCAAAATGGCGCCAGAATAAATGGGACTCGTAACTCCTTGTTGTGTACTGGTTGCAGAACCTTGAAATCACGAGATACGTATGCAGTTTTGAAGCAAATGGCGGGCGGGGACGAGAATTGATTGAATATTTCGACATCCCTATTGATATTAAGTTCTGATGTGTTATTGATTACTGTACTGTTGAAAGTTCGAATTAACGTCACCCATGGTACTTGCCCGCAAATGTATATCTAGATAATTTTATTGTAACTGGCCCTGTCGTATTTTAATTATAAAATGTACGTCCACCGATTCCGTAACTGTTAGACACCTTAGTTCTTGCAACGTAATGGCCCGCCCGTTACGTTCCTCTACAGTGTAAATGTCTATTCATCATATACGATTACAGTTTGCTCCGTGGCCGGCCCACGAGGTTATAGGCTCGTATTTGTATAATGAAATTTTCACAATAAAGGTTTTTAAAAGAAAACATGGTAGTAGTATATACATTGGTAAAGTTTTTAATAATAGTCACTGTTTTAGAATCATTAAAAGGCAAGTGAAATAAAGCAGACCAATTACATGAAGGGTAAAAGGTATAATACGAAGGAACGCAGTAAAGATAAATGGTCAAGGGCTGTTGTGTTTTCTATTCCTGCAACATAAAGTGACCGATAAGAATCTCATATTCAGGCGTATCGGCGACTAAGACAGCAGGTCGACCCTCTTTTGCTCAACGGCTCCGTCATGGGACGAAGAAACGCTCTTTTTCTCGAAAAAAGAATATATTTTACTTGCAGGACAGTTGTAAAATTTCCGGGAAAGTACATTAGCCTGGAACATTATAACATATATTTAAGAAAAAATAATGTTCGGAAGTAATGAAAAGCGTAATTTTTAGGTCATATGACCAAGCCTTTCATCATTACAATAAGAAAAGTAAAATGAACCAATGAAAAGTTTTATTAACAAGTCACATGACTTGTTATGCTTACGTTACGCGCTGCGCGCCCCGGATGACTTCCGGATGCGCTAACGCGGCGCGTCATATGACGCATTACGCGACAACGCAGGTACAGAATATAGTCAAAATGTCTCCACCAACCAGCGGTCGGAACACAACCCCTTTCAGCAGGCTAAATAGTTCTGTTAAATGACAACAGAAGGGACAGGCAACAAGAACCATCAGTCAAAGAGGGGAGGGCTAGTTCTTCTCTACCGGGTTACCTTGGGGCGCTACCGGAACTGATCGAATTGGTAGTCTACAGTGTTTCTGGATGTTTCAGACTGAAGCTGGGGTTAGCATGAGAGCAGCACCATTTCGTAGCTCCGTCGTGGTCATTCCGCAACCAATCATGGCAGCCGTTCTTTATCGTTATTTTGGGCGGGGTGGGTGGCGGAGCCGAGCTGTTTTGCAGCCATCATTGTGTGGAGTTCAGTTCATCTCACTAGTTTTGTATTTGTCATGAGGGGTTGTTCCTAATGTTTCTATTTTAGCGAGGTCAAAAAGAGATCCCATTAGTGGCCTACTGATTTTGCTCGATTCCTTTTCTTTTTTTTTACACGATTTTTCGTTATCTGCAAAGACTAAACAGAGTATTGCGACTCTGTGTTTGTTTGTAAATAGAGAATGAACCAAAGAGAACTAATTCTAAAACAGTAAATACTTGGATAACAATGAATCAAATGGAGAGAGAAGCAGGCACGACGGATTACAATGGGGGCAAAGACCTGCGTTAACTACCTTTCACTATCTGCAAAGAGAGAGTACTCCTAATAGAAATGAGGGGGGGGGGGCACCATTCAAAGCAGATCAGTGTGCATAAACACGAAAATGTTTTCACTTACCACGTACTTGACATTCGACAGCTTATGATATTTGCTATTAAAAAACCATTGAAATTCACTGAAAAAACCATAGGTTATAGACCATATATAGTTAGGAATTAGCATTTACAAAACCTTGAAAATTCACTGAAAAAACCATAGGTTATAGACCATATATAGTTAGGAATTAGCATTTAAAAAACCTTATTTTACTCACACAAAACCATTGAAATTCCATATATAGTTAGTTGCACTAACTATATATCGCGCACCTGCAATCCACTGCTGATGATGTCACATATTACATCATTCATGACATGGTCAGTGACATCACTGATGACATCACTGATGACATCTCAAATGACATCACTGATGACATCACTGATGACAACATCCAGTGACTGTATGTTTCTGTAAAGTTAAAATGTGTCTTACATATTGAAGAATGAGTGGAAGTATAAGTGTCTGGACAAAGGATTTAGTAGGTGCATGACTGAATGCATGAGTGAGTGATTAAATGTGTCTCACTGAGTGCATGGGTTAGTGACTAAAGTGTCTTAATTTGTGCATCATTATGTCTGTTGTTCTGTAAACTGCTGCATGTTTTGATCAGTAGCTATATGATTAACTATATGGGTTACTGATTGATTGTCCAAGTATTTGTATGGGAGACTGAGTGTGTGTGTGGCTGGCTGGGAGGTGTGTGACTCTGTGCAGATCAATGTGTACTTGTATCAATGATTGTATAACAAGGTAAGTATGTGTTAGTATATGTTTGAAAATGTAAGGTGCTCTATGTTTAACTGTATAGACAAGAAAATGGAAGTGTCATTGATTCTTTACAGGACTGACTAGGTGTGTGAGTAACTCCATGGATGAGTGGCAGACTGTGAGTGTCTGTATAGGTGTATGAGTGCATATGATAGTGTTGTAAAGATGAGTGATTGTATGTATGAATGATAGTATGGGTGAATGAGTGAAGGTGTGTGTAGACGTAGGAATCAGTGAGTGCGTATGTAGTAACTAGTATTGGTGTGTCAATGGTTTCAAAAATTATATTCTGTATTTAACACTGGGTGAAACAGAGGTTATATTAAAATGTGAGGAGATGCATTGTATTGTCACATGAATGATATCATCAGTGATGTGGTCATTGATGTCAAATGAGATGTCATCAGTGATGTCATCAGTGATGTCATTTGAGATGTCATCAGTGATGTCATCAGTGATGTCACTGACCATGTCATGAATGATGTAATATGTGACATCATCAGCAGTGGATTGCAGGTGCGCGATATATAGTTAGTGCAACTAACTATATATGGAATTTCAATGGTTTTGTGTGAGTAAAATAAGGTTTTTTAAATGCTAATTCCTAACTATATATGGTCTATAACCTATGGTTTTTTCAGTGAATATATATATATATATATTTAAAAAATTTCTATGGCAAAATGAAACCCCTCATTTTGTTCCTTTTCAAATTAAATGTATTAAGTGTTACCACTTTATTCTAATCAAGATGACTTCAGGTGTGCCATACTTTTGTCATAAGTAAGACTGTTAGCGTTCTAGTTGTTCTTTAGAACACTCTGGGAAATTCTGTCATTGGGCTATAGTTGGGCTACATCTGGCTGATATTTGGGCTACATTTGGGCTCTTTTGTCTCTGGTGGCCATCTTGGGAGACTGCATATCAGAATTTTTTTAATGAAATATAACAGGATTTGAGAAGTCGCTCAAAATGTGCCCTAATTTTTCTTTCTTCAGCACTAATCATAATTTCTATGGCAAAATGAACCCCCTCATTTTGTTCCTTTGCAAATTAAATGTTTTAAGTGTTAACACTTTATTCCAATCAAGATGACTTCAGGTGTGCCATACTTTTGTCATAAGTAAGACTGTTAGCGCTCTAGTTGTTCTTTAGAACACTCTGGGACATTCTGTCATTGGGCTATAGTTGGGCTACATCTGGCTGATATTTGGGCTACATTTTTTTTGTGTCTCTGGTGGCCATCTTTGGGCTACATTGGGCTACATTGGGCTACATTGGGCTACATTTGGGCTCTAACATATATATAGCCCAATGTAGCCCAATATATATTTTTTCAAAGTTGATTTTCGTAACAACCACTGGAGCATATATCTTGAGACATAGCAAAGGCACATCGGGGTACCAGTCCCTACAATTTTGCCAAGTTTGGTGGAAATCCATTCAGCCGTTCGGGCTAAAAGTGAGTCCAACCGCCCTATGGAAATTAACATGGGGAAAACACGTTTTGGGACCCCCCTTTTATCTCGGCCCCCGCTTGACGGATCCCCCCGAAACTTTCAGGGAAGGAGCGGAGCGCAGCGAGGCAAAGTTAAGGAAAATTACAGGCAGATCCCTCATTCGGCGCCAAAGTTATTCCCAATAGAATGTTGCGGATTTCCTATGGAAAACGATCCTAACTATAACTACCTACTGGCGACCGCCAGTAGGTTATATATATATATATATATATATATATATATATATATATATATATATATATATATATTTATATATATATTTATTCACTGAAAAAACCATAGGTTTCACACCAGTTCTAGTTAGGAATTAGCATTTAAAAAACCTATTAAATTCACTGAAAAAACCATAGGTTTCACACCAGTTATAGTTAGCTGGAAATTTTACTCGCATAAAACTATTGAAATTCCCACGTTATAGTTAGTTGGACTCACTATAACTTGCGCGTGCAATGCACTGCTGATGACGTCACATATTACATCACTCAAGACATGGTCAGTAACATCACTCATGACATCACTGATGACACCATCCAGTGAATGTGTGTCTTTCTGAAAAATAAATATGAGTTATATATGTATATGTAAAAGTTGATGGAAGAATAAATGTTTAAATAAGTGTTTACATGTTTTAAAAAAAAAATTGATTGGTTAACTGGCTTATTAGGTGTATCTTAGTGAATACATATATTAGTGAGTAATGTTTAAATATTTAAATATATGTATTAGTGTTTCACTTTGTGTATAAGTGGATGCATGGGTTGGTGAGTAGCTACATGTGTATGTATATGGGTTATTACATGTTTTTCTTAGTATCAGTATGAGTGTTTGTATGGTTTGGTGGGGGTATTACCTAGCACATAGATGCATGAATGACTGACTCTCTCTTTGTATGTGTTTTAAAGACAGCATATATGCAGGACTGTATGGGTGGATGAGTGTGTATATGTGTGTGTTAGTGAGTGAATGAGTGTCTCACTAGTGTCTTTATCAGTAACTACATATGTATTAATCTAGTATATGTGAATATTGATGCATATAAGTGAGTATATGTGAGAGTAAGAGATTGTAAGAGTTCCTGTTTAAATTAGTATGTGTTTCTATAAGTGATTGTTTAAGAGAGTAAGTATGTGTAAGTTTCTTTAGAAGTAAAGTGGTAGTGTGTGTATAGCTGTATATGCAAATAAATGGATGTTTAATAGTTTATTTGCATGTGTGAGTATGTGTCAGAGTATGTTTTAGATGACTGTCGGTGTGTAACAGGATGTATAGGCGTATCAGTACATATGATGAGTGAGTATATGTATGAGTGACTATATAGAACTATTGGTGAATAAGTGGATGTGTATATAGATTGTGGAATTATTGAATTGGTTGTTGTTACTGGTATGGGTATCTCCATTTTTTTTAAAATTTTAGTTTCTATTATTGAATATGTGTTTCAAGGGTTACATTACAGTGAAAGGAGGTCTGTCACTCTGTCACAAGGATGGTGTCATCAGTGATGTCATGAGTGATGTCACTGACCATGTCATGAGTGATGTAATCTGTGACGTCATCAGCAGTGCATTGCACGCGCAAGTTATAGTGAGTCCAACTAACTATAACGTGGGAATTTCAATGGTTTTATGCGAGTAAAATTTCCAGCTAACTATAACTGGTGTGAAACCTATGGTTTTTTCAATGAATTTAATAGGTTATTTAAATGCTAATTCCTAACTATAACTGGTGTGACACCTATGTTTTTTTCAGTGAATTTCAAAGGTTTTTTTAATAGCAAATCTCTATAGGTATGAAATGTAATATTTTTTATAATGAATTTTATATTGTATAATTATGTAATACTATTTTTTTAATGTTTTTTTATTTTTGGCCCCGGAGCGCTCCCGGGGCACGTACCGATGCGCTCACCGGTGAGCGTAGTGTTATGGCGCGTACCGATGAGCGTCCCATTAGCGCTATTGCCGCAAACGAAAACAACATCGTGACGTTTCGCTTAGCCGCGTGATGCGTCTTATGACGCATGGCGTAAACGCACCCGGAAGCGCCCGAACGTATACGATCGCGCAACATCCTGACGCGTTTACACTACACGCCCCCGGGCGCGCCCCGGGGCACGTAGCGTAAGCGCGTCGGGTCATGTGACCTGAAAATAACACTTATCATTGGTTCAGATCAGTTTTGGTTTCCAAATGATGAAGGCCCGAGTCATGTGACCTGAAAGTAACACTTTTCATTGGTTCAGGACAGTTTTGTTTTCCAAATGATGAAAGCCCCCACCTATTTTCCTCATTCTTACTTTGTACTTTGAGTGAGGAAGACCTGTTGAAAGACCTCTCTGTACCTATTTGTCTGAAAAATGGCTACAGTAGCAGCAGCTGCAGGAGCATCTGCACCACCACCACCACCACCACCACAAGGACCACCACAACACCACAGTGGTGGAGACCAAGAAGAGGAGGAGGAGGAGGAGGAGAAGGGGAGGATCCTACCAGAAGATACTACCACATATAAGCCAAAGGAGCACTTTATCTGGCAGTTTTTTTCCATCCCAAAGGACAAGAAGAAAGTTAATGCGCCAAAGGCGACTTGTTAAATCTGTGGTTTTCAACTTTCAAGGGGGAACCCTAACAAAAAATACTCTTTTGGCAACAACACCATGATTCGGCACATGCAACGCCGGCACCCTAATAACTATGCTAGGGCAGAGGTCAGGGAACTGGCCAGAAACCCTGCCCAATCTTCTGCCAGCACCTCCCAAAGTAATCAACCCACCCCATCGGGTCCAGAAGCGAGGGAGATGAGCCCAACTATTCAAACCAAGTTTTCCAATTTTAAAATCGTTTGCATATTTTGTGGAGGGACAATATGCTATGGTGAGCAAAGCATTACACTTATCACCCGTGCTTGGGATCACAACAAGTGCCCGAAGAAACATTAATTTTTTCCTGGTTTTTTTTGTGCTTCAGTTGAGCCATTTACAATTCCCTGTTTTTTGTTTCTCCCCATAAAAAATAAAAAAAAAATATAAAACTGTTCAGAAAAGCCAAAAAAAGTAAAAAATGTTCAAAAAAACAATAAAAAAATATAAAACAACAAAAAGAATAAAAAAAACAGTGTTTTGGAAACTCTGTCATTCTTTTTTCTCCAGGGTACGCGTATCGGTACGCTCCCCGGTGCGTGTACCGGGGCGCGCCCCCCAAAAAAAATAAAAATAAAAAATAAAGGAGTGATCATGAGGGAAGGACACAGAGAGAGTGATGTTAAGAGAAAGAGAGCTAGAGGGAGCAACACAGAGGGACTGTGTATTAGATAGTAAGACAGAGAGAAGGTGTAATAGGGTGTAAGTGAGAAAAGGAAAATGAATAAGGGAGCGAAAGAAGGGAAGAGAGAGGAAGAAGACTAAAACAGAGGAACTGGGAGAATGTGAGTGGGTGTTGAAAGTAAAAGGAAGGACAGTAAAGGATGGGGAATGAGGGGTAGTGACGGAACCGGAGTAAATGAACAACGGTGAGGGAGGGTGAGAAAAGAGCGGTGAGTGTAAGTAAAGAGGGGTGAAAGAGGGTGGATAAAAGTGAATAAGGGAAAGACATGGGGAGTGACAAAGAGAAAGGACAGAGAGAGTAAAGGAAGGAGTAACTGAAAGGGTCTGAGTGAAGCAGCAAAGAAAGGTAAGTAAGTGAGTGTGGGTGAGTTGTAGGGAGTGAGCATGACAAAAGAGTAGTGACAGACTAAGGGGACAGACACAGTGATGGTAAGAGAGACAGAGTGAGGGAACGGAAGTGAGGAACTGTGAGGACAGACGGACTGAGAAAAGGAGTGAGAGGAGTGAAGTAAATGAGTAAGGGAATGAGTGAGGGAGTGAGGGAAGGGAACAGAGGGTAAGGGAAGTAAAGCAGGGGGACGGAAAGAAGTTGAATGTGGTAGGAGAGTAAGGGAAAGAAGAGTAAACATGGAGGATAAGAATAGTGAGGGAAGCAGAGTAAGGAAACAGGAGTGCGGTAGGATGAAAGAATAGTAGTGAGGTTAAAGCAAAGAGTGATGATAAACTACATTTCTTTAGTCATACTTACCATATAATTAATGTAAATGTAATTACATGTTTTTACTACACTTTGTGTCTGTGAAAGAGAGAAAAAAAATAAGTTATAATTAGTAAAATATATATTTTCAAAATAGAAGAGACAAGTCAAGAGGTTAAAAATCATAAAAATGTACTAAGAAATAAAGTAAGAGTGAAAGACACAGAAAGGGAAACAAAGAAATATAGAAGGACAAAAAGAGGGAAAAAGAAATAGAAGGAGAGCAAATTACTAAGAGTAATGCAGATACGTTAAGTGACAGAGAGAAACAGAAGAAGAGAGAAATGAACTGAAGGTAAGAAAGATACTAAAAGAATGTGAATTAGCAAAACTAAATCAAGAAACAGAAGTAAGTAATAAGGGAATGACTGAGAGAGAAAGGAGTCTAATTGAGGATGCATTTAGAAGAATGAGCAATGGAAGATAAATGAGAGTGAGTAAAGGGGAGTCATAGAGTGAAAGGATGAAGGGAGCGAGGATAATATAGAAGGATTGAGGGAAAAGGAGTGAGGAAGTTAGTAGTCAGAGAGACTAAGGGAAAGACTGAGTGAAGTGGAGTACAATGAGTGAGGAAAGAAAAATTAGTAGGGGAGCAAAAGAAGGAAAAAGAGGAGAAGAGGACTAAAGCAGTGGTACTGATAGAAAATGATTCGGTAATGAAAGTAAAGAGAAGGACACTGAAAGATAGGAAATGAGGGGTAGTAATGGAACCAGAGTAAAAGAATTGGTTTGAAGAACGATGAGAGAGGAGCAGTGAAGTTGTTTTTAGAGAAATGATAGAAGGTAGATAAATACAAGTGAACATAACACAAGGAGAGTGAGGGACTGAGGACATAGAGGTAGTGAATGGAAAATAGAGAGAAGAGGTCAGAAGAAAGGAGCAAAGAAAGATAAGCAAGGGAGAGTGGGTGAGTTATAGTGACAGAGTGCGACAATAGTGCTGAGTGAGTAAAGAGGAATTACTAAAAGAGCAAAGAAGGAAAAGACGGAAAAGGGAAATTAAGCAGAGAGACTGAAAGCTAAAAAGTGATGCAAGCGAGAGAGGGGATGTAGACAGTTGAAATGGAAATGAGGGGTTGTGAAAGAAGTGTAGTCAACGAATGGGTGTGAAACAGAGTGAGAGAAAGGCAGTGTGAGTGAGTTAAGAGAGCTGAAACAGAGAGGAAAAAAGAAAGTGAGTGTGAGACAATGGGAATACAATACAAATTATACAATACAAACTATACAATAATTTGTACAACATGTTAGATAGTTTATTTTTGCTGTTCTCAGAACATATTGAATTTTACTAAAAACAGTGAGTTCAAACTATTCATCATATGACAGCGGGAAAAAAAACACAATCAAAAAGATTGTGTTTAAAAAAAACATATAAACTTACAAATCACATATGTACATTAATCTTTGATTCACTTACTTTTCCTTTAGGCCAAATAGTACATCATGAAGGTCCTTTTCGTTGGAAGGTACTCTGCTGTTCTCTAAAAATTCCATTTCATCGACTTTCTAGAAGAAAAGCTCCAAGAACATCTGAAATATGTTTCAATGTTTTCATATACTCCTTCTGTTCAGTCATGACTCTTTGCTCATTCCTTCACCTTTCCTTAAGGCCAAATAGTGTCAGATGTATCAGTATATTCTGAAATTACTTAAAACAAACTCTAAAATTACAGTTTTCCCGACGTTCTGAAAGAAAGGCTCAAACAACATTTTCACAATATTTAAATATTCATGATTCCATCTCTGGCTCTCACATGTTGAACATTTCCTATAATACTGATATCACTTACTATGCGATCCACTTACTGTACGTTTGTTAGAACTATAATTTTTATATTATCTTCATCACTTTTACTCACAATATAATTTTAAACAGCAGACTAACTTTTATTAACTGCTCCGGTCTTCATAGGCCAATTACCTTTACTTAAATTTTGGTTGTAAAAACACTAGGTATGAATTTTTTAAGTCAAAAGGCAAACGTTGTTTGAAAGTCAAATGAGTATCATTACAGTTAGTCCAACCTTTTCGACATTTTAAATAGCATGTGTAATGCCCTGATGTTGTTGAAGGACCGTCATGATAAATAATAGCTACAGTTGCAAAAGTTCTTCCTGAAATTTATAACTGAGAAGCCACGAAATTTTTAATAGAAGTTGTCAATTTAGTTCCATCAGGTCTACATCGTTGGAACATTAAAAGGACATACTGACCATCATTTTGTATAAATAATGTGGACAGCATTGCAGACTTACATTGGGTACACACCATATTGTGATCCGCTACTTTAACTAGATTATTAAAAGGCACTGATTTGCCGTCTGGTAAAGTCAAATATATAAATCTTTCGGTGTCTATTGTAGTACTACTTGATAAACTACAGTTGTCGCAGTCATGCTGCCATTGATAAGAAAGGCTAAAAAGATTTTTTATATCTACACCTTCATCTTCCAATACATCAAACATATACATTAAAAATTCCTGACAATCCTGCTGAACATTCTGTGAAAATTGATTTTGACCAGAACATATGTCTAGAACACTTTCTATTTTTGCTCTATCACTGCTACATTTCTCAAACACAGAATTCAATAAACAGCAGAATGTTTGATCCCGATTTTCAACAATCTGTTCTTCTAAATTTTGAAGAAAAAAAACAACATTAACCACTACATTAGCATAGCAGTTGACACCAGAACTGTTTTCAAACTGAAATCCAACAACATCTTCAACAGAATCCTTTTTCTTTCTGCTTACAATTACAGTTTCATCTACTTTTTGTCTTTTTGCTACTACCTCACTGCAATTATTCTCATTTCTTCTTTTTCGGCCTACCACACGTTTTTCAAACAGAGGATATCGAGGCAAATGTGGAGCATACTCTCTTCTTAACCTATTGTATTCTTTAACACAATCTACATCTGCACAAATCTTTGTTTCATCACACTCAATCAAATCAAATCCTGATAAAGTTCTGACTCGTGATAATGCCACATATGCCATACACTCTTTAAACACAGAAATTCTAATGTTCACCAAAGCACTATCTACACTTAAACCTTGAGATTTATGAATTTTCACCGCATATGCCAAACAAACAGGAAACTGTTTTCGGCGAACATATAAGTCTTTCACAAGCAAAAATCTAGCTGAACAATGACAAATTTGTTCTATTTCGTCAATGCCATCAAATTTAATTTTTAAAATTTCAATTCCATCTCTATTTTTGTAATTCACAAAATCAACAACATGACCCATTGCTCCATTTACCAGACCTCTTTCAACATTTAAATTCCTTCTCAAAATGATACGACAATTTAAACACACATTCAGAGTCTTTTCAAAACCAGCAGTTTTAGATATACTCTTCTCTAATGAATCCAATTTTGATTTCAAATTTTCTGACAAAATAATTGTTGCTCCCATATGCTCTATTTTATCTATAGCTTCCAGTTTCACAATCTCTTCATTTTCTAACTTTAACATTTTGTGGTTGAAGATGGAACATTCTTGCAGAGTTGTCATCAAACATATCCCAGATTTTTTTTCAGTAATTTTCTTAAAAATATTCTTTGGAAGAATGCTTTCATTTGGATACCAATTTGAAATTAATCGTGCATGTAAGGCTTCTTTCCCATGCTCACTTACATTTCCGATTCTTACATCTTGTAGAATATTTTTATAATCTTCATCCTTTGCCTGTCGCATATTTTGAAGCAGTTCTGCATATTTGAAATTTAACCATATATTAACGTTTCCAATGCTTCCTAGGCACTTCCTGGTATCTTCATGCGTGAGCATTTTAAACACTGGTTGTCCTTTCACTGGAGTCAACTGCAGTAGATCTCCAAAAACAATAATGTGTTCTCCTCCGAATAAGACATCATAGTCTGTTCTAAGAATGTCTTGCATTCTTAAATACACAAAAGCAAGCATTAGATTTGAGACCATGCTTACTTCATCAATGATAAGAAGTTTCATTTTCTTCAGGACTCTGGAAACTTCAGAACACGCATCTCCAGATAGCTTGTGGTATTGCAATTTGTTATCATGCTCAACTGGTAGCATCAGTAAACGATGTAAAGTAATCC
This sequence comes from Lissotriton helveticus, assembly GCF_964261635.1. Lineage (NCBI taxonomy): Eukaryota > Metazoa > Chordata > Amphibia > Caudata > Salamandridae > Lissotriton > Lissotriton helveticus. The sequence continues at coordinate 521,013,291 of NC_136063.1, forward strand.
CTTTAATGTTATGTGCTGCCAGCCCAGTTGGAGCAGTAACAACACAAGACAGTGATGACTCCGTCCTGTTCTGCAGATAAGTTGCAATTGCTTTAATCAGAAAACTTTTTCCAGTTCCCGCTTCTCCACTCACGTACAGTCGCACAGGCTTAAATGATGTACATGAGCACTCTTTTTTCTCATGACTGAATCCATGTTCAACCTGTTCTGTGACTTCGTCATATATCTGTTTCTGCTCAAGGTTTAGTTGTTTCACCAAATCTTCTAAGTTAACTACATCATCTTGAGCTTGGTCCATGGCTCTTTCCACCTCATCCATGGCAGTGGCAGCTTCATTTTGGATAATTGGTGCTCCTAGTGGATCCTGACTTAATGAAGCAGAACTCTGACTGTCTTGAGAACTGTCTCTAGCAATCTCTACAGCAATTGTGGCTTCTTGTTCTATTTCTTTGTTCAACATTTGCAGATAATTTGGAAAATCAGGACATTCTATGGTATCCTTGGTTGCATTAAAAGAATCTTCGTAACAGAGAAAATCACCAAGTAGTTCCTCTTCTGTACGCCATGGCTTAAAGAGTTGCAAAAGAGCTAAATAGTAAAATTCCCTTTTCTCTGGATTTTAGCAACTCAATTTTCGATGATTAATCAAATGGCCTTTTCTCTGCTTCACTAGACATCCTTCACACCCAATGATAGCATATATTCCATTATTGATATCTTCTCTGATGGTCCTCTTATAAATATAGTTTTGCAGAACTTCATACAAACAACTGTTCTCAAGATGACTACTTCTATTTGGATAGTATGTATCCAACATGTTTGTCTTCAAAATATCTGTACTGTTTGGTTCTTTCTCCGCCAAATATTCAATTTCTTGTACAGATTTCAAAACTCGGTTTCGTGTTGCAGCAAGACCTAGACTCACCCAAATAATTGTTCTAGACTTGGCGTAGAGACTTGCTGATGATAACCGATCAGAACATTCATATGCTCCAATTTCTCGATGCGACAACATCTTCAAACTGAAACTGTATAATTTTTTACGTGTACTCTTTTCATGTGAAATGTCCTCCCACATTTCCTTCAGTTCTGTCTTTTCTTTTTTTGTGATGTAAGACGTCACATATCGAGCCACAGCAATAGAGTTGTCAGCAACGAACTGAATATCCATGTTAGCATTCCACATGGACAAAATCACTGGGTTGTAGTCGTTGATGTACTTGGACTCTTCGTTTCTTTTTAAATTGTATGTATTTTTTGGTGATTTCCTCGTAACAGTATGACGCAGAGAAGACATCAAATTATTTACTCTTCCTTTAGAAATCACTGGTCGTGGAAATACGAAACGACATTTTGTGTAGAACTTGTCCTTGTTTCTGAATTTTTGACGACAGTACTTTCCACAACGATGTGATTGAAAGCGTAAAACATGTTGCCTTAAACTGTTTTCTTCTGTAGTTTTCGGAACAGCACATGTTGAATACTCTTCAATGAAACTCATCACTGTGTCATCCGAATCTGTTCCAAATTTGGGTGCATCTTTAATCCATAACAACATATGTATGTGAGGAGCACCTCTCGCTTGATACTCCAGCTTCAAATCTATGATTGAAATATCTGCATACATTCACTGGATCCAAAGAACACAGTTCTCCAGGTGTTTTGAATTCTATATTTTGTATGTTTGCATTTGCCTCTCGTAGAAATTGAAATAAGTCGTCCCATGCATACTCAGCACAGCTAAGAGTGAGGAACCATGTAGAAGTTCCTATGTTTCTTAGCATACATTTCAATTCCCCATGACAACGGTACCAATACTCGTTTGTACCACGCTGACATTTCATGAGATTAATTAGATGAGATTCCAAAATATTGTCTTGCAGATTGACTTTCTCCATAAAGTCCCTCGCCGAAACATTTTGCAGATGTGCTCCACTTTTCAGTATATGGTTTACTTTATAAGAAAGCCCAGACAAGTCACTTTCATAAAATAGATGAAACAAATATGGGATGCATTGACGAAACCTTGGATCTTCAGCATATATTCTAAAGTCCAGTATTCAGATGCTGGAATTTGAAGTGGTAGATCGTCATATCGTCCACCTCGACCTGTTGGAAATAGCTGTGGAAAACAACGAGCTTCCAAACTTTCTTCCCATACAATAATAGGACTTCCTTTTGCTGCTTTCATTTGAAACAAGTCAATTGCATTCCCGATTACTTCTTTGGAATGCAAAGGATGAACAGTATAATGTTCATATATTTCTTCACTTCTAGACACATCAACTTTTTCAATTTGGCCGGCTGAACAATCACTGTCTTCTTCTGCAGCTGTTTCCTCTGCTCCAACACATACATCTTTGTAGTACTCATTGTTTTTGACCAAATACAACGTTGCCTTTTTGACTTTCCTAACATCCACTAAATCTTGCCAGATTTTCTTACTCTTTGTCGGAACCCCATTAACTAGAACAACCAGAGGTTCCTCTTCCACTTTCTCTACACCAATTGTATCAATATTTTTCTTGAAATCTAGAGGCAAATAAACAACTCTTCCCTTTAATCCTCTCTGTAAATCCGAAGGAGGCAATTTCCCTATCTTAGGCTCCATGCGAACAATAGCCTGAAAAGGATGGACACATTGAATCAAAATAGATTCATATGTATTTAAATCCATCAATTCAGGAGGAATGTCTACCAACTCAAGATTATTATGAACAGGTCTAGCAGGCATTCTGGTTTCATTTAATTTATTATAACAATATTTACAAATACGCTGATCAGAACTCAAATCAAAAGAATTCTCCACCAACAAAAAAGATGCAAAATTCTTCCATTCAGTATTATTTTCCATTTCAGTTCAGTTCAGTAAATCTTTATTTCGACAGTAAAAAACCATCATAAAAGTACAATTTATACAATTAAAAAATTCATTAAAAAATTCATTAAATTACATTTCTGAACTTTTTGACATTAAAAAGGAAGACCAAAACAAGTAAAGGATACATTTCATATGAGGAGGTAATATTCCTGTTCAAATGTTTGCTAATCCCTTGTATTCCTCAACCTTACTGCCACTTTAAAAAAACTAGTAATACAACATAGAGTATGCATATCGCTAGCTTTCTGCAAAAAGAGTAATGCAGCTTTTGCCTGGCGGAATTTCTGTTTCCTGAGGATCTCAACCAAAAATCTGCGCCTCGGATTCCGGTAAAAGGGACATAAAAGTACAAAATTAAGGGTGTCCTGCGGAGACCTATTGTCGCAGCCACAGGCACCCTTCTGCTCAATCGTTACAGTAAAACCTGAGGGATACGCTAAAATATTAGGTAACAGATTGAGCCTAAAACGACATAATAAAAATCTATCATATTGGTTGTACATCAGGAACAGATAAGCTTCCATACCCTCCCCATTGCTGACTCGACAATGAGCTGCAATCGATCCTTTCAACATATCAGCATCACGTCTTGCAGTTTTAAATTTCTCTTCAAGCAGCATTTTGACCCTTGCTTTACATCCAGCAGAATTCGGTACAGGGTCATTAAAGAGGAGGTGCTCATCTATACTTTCTAGAGCGTTCTTAACATATTTTAGCCACGGGATTTTTAATCCATTCTCTCTATGCAGCCAATCCAGAATAATCTCCCTAGTCAGTGCTGCCTCTGGATTGGACTGCGGGGTATATTATCAAGGGGTTTTATCTCCGCTTTTTTGGCTTTAAAAGCCAAGAAAGCGGAGATAAAATTATCTCCCTATTACCAAGCTGTCGCTAACACCAGTTAGCGACAGCTAATAGGAGATAGCGACCATCATGGGCCCCACTTTGCATGTCAGTGATATTTATCACTAATGATATGCAAAGTGGGCGTGCCAAGATGTTAGCGACTGGAAACAGTCGCTAACATCGCTATCTCCTATTACCAACTTTTGGAGATATTTGCGCTAAGGGCGAATATCTCCAAAAGCTAACACCTGCCCTGAGCAGTTCTTAGCCATGTTATCCAATGGGAGGTGGATAACATGTCTAAGAGCATTTGCTCGATAATGCATGAATATCGCTGACTTTTCAGCGATATTCATGCATTGCGGGCGTTTTTTATCGCATTTGCGATAAACCTTGCTAATAGCAAGGTTTATCTGCGATAAAAATCGCCGATGTGCGGCGATAATTTTTGTCTCTAAACAAGTTAGAGACAAAAATTATCGCTAGTTGTTGATAATATACCCCCATATTCTTATCCATGCCATAATTGGCCTCCTCTTGATAAGGTCTGAGATGTATTGGGTCCCTAGTTCCGTGTGCACTATTTCAGCAGGGATGGAGTGTGGGACTTTCAATACTCTGCGGAAAAATTTGTCTTCTGCTAGTTGTCGTTTTTTAGGGTCCCTGAAACCCCACACTTCTGCTCCATATAGGGCCTTTGCTACACTAATTGAGGAATACATGGTCCTAATTTGTTCGGGGCACCGTCATCCTAGCCTACTTGCAAAACTTAATATTGCACCTCTCGAGGAAACTAGCTTTGTGCAATGCTCCATCACAAGAGGATTAAATTCGAGTTTACCATCCATCAAAAGGTCCAGGTACGGGAAGGTGTCCACTGATTCCAACGTATGTGTCCCTATTTTGTATACAAACTTTTTTGAGGGATTTTTCCCGGCCATCATGACGAATGATTTCTTCAAATTTACGCACAGATCTAGACTGGCCATAAACTGTGCAAATCCGTCCACCAATTTTTGTAAGCTCCTTGGTGTCCGGGCGAGCAGGACCGCGTCGTCCGCGTACAATAGTACAGGGATTTGACGAGATCCTATTCTGGGGCAATCCTCCGCTAGGGCAATTAGTGCACTTTCCATGGCGTTAATATAAAGTGAGAACAGGAAGGGGGCAAGGATGCACCCCTGCCTTACTCCTTTTGTGCATTGAAATTGTTCTGTACATCCCCCTTCCTGATTATAGCGGACCACAGCCGTCGTATTCCAGTGTAGCTCCTTTAAAATATTTATTAGCCCCGCCTCAATGCCCATATTAAGCATCATTGCCCACAGTTTTGACCTATTTACATTGTCGAAGGCTGCCGCTAGATCCATAAAACCCATGTAAATCGTACCATTGCTAGCTTTAGTATACTTAGCAGTTAACAGGTATAAGTTTAGGCACTGATCACTGGTCGACTTACCAGCTCTGAACCCGTACTGAACGTCCACCAAGGTACGGTGCTCTTCTGTCCAATCCATCAGCCGATTCAAAATTACACGGCCAAGTATTTTAGCAGACACGTCAATTAATGAAATCGGTCTGTATGGGTCGTCCTTGCTCCCTTTCTTAAATATCGGAACGAACAGTGCGGTGGACCAAGAGCGTGGTAGACCAGAACAAATGGCTGCGTTCAAAACCCTTGTTAGAATCGGGGCCCAGAGATCTATATTACTCCTGTATAGATCTGGTGGAGTACCATCAGGCCCGGTGCTTTATTTGGGGTTAGCCCCTTAATTGCTAATACTATCTCTTCTAATGAGAGGTATGATTCAGAGTTCCGGGTACCCTCCCAGGCCCCTTCATTGACTTCTGCATTAGGGTCGCTATAAAGGCCCTTAAAATGAGCAACCCATTGTTCCGGGAGGATGTTTGTATTTATCACCGGGGCAGTGTGATCTTGAAAGCATGGTCTATTTACTATCCTCCAGAACTCTGTAAAATCCCTATTTTCACCCGCCTCTCGCAGGTCTGCCCAAACTTCTGTTTGTAGGGTGATCTTTCTTGCTTTCACCTTCGATTTATAGGTTTGCCCGAGTTTGGCCACTTCAGCCTTGTCCCTCGGTTTAGTTTTTAAAGACAGTTTTAGGTTCCTCAGTGCTTTTGAACAACTAGCATCAAACCATCTTGGTTGATCATTGCCTTTTCTTGGCCCCCTAGTTTTCAATAGTTTGTCGGCCAGTTCTGTCAGGGTCCTGAACACTGCCACTAAAGTGGGTCCTTCAACTTGGAGGTCCAAACACTCCTCAACTTGTTTGCTACCCTTTTGAATTAAGGTTTTATAAAATTCCTGGGGATTTATTTTTGCCCACCTGAGTCTATACAAGATATTTCCATGGTTAGGGGGTTATGGTCACTGAAGGTGCTCCATTCCGTGCTAACCTTAATAATCCTCGCTTTAAAAAAGGAAGATATCATAATGTAATCTATGATGGTGGAGCAACCTCTCCCTTTAAATGGTGGGACGTACGTACCCTCCGCCTCTTGGACAATCAGGTCAATGGTGTGAACTAATAAGTGGGTTTCTGTTAGTGCAGTTAATAGTGAGCCTTCACTATTATGCTCAAAATGCGGACCATTTTTTAGAGGGCAGGAGTCCCATCCTGTGCCAGCAGATGACAAGGTTTGGCATAGGTGACAATTAAAGTCTCCCATTAATATTACTATTGGTCCTCCCCCTCCTGTCTTCTGTTCTGACTCTTGAATCAGTCTTTCGTCTATCTCCCGCAGGACAGCATTCTCTCCTTCTACGGGTCCTGAATTATAAACATTGAGTACAAATAACCTCAGCCTCTACCTTGGAACCTTATTGCCTGTAATGTTTGTGACGTCCATGCTGGTGCTGACAATCTACCTTCTAAGGTTAGGCTGACGTAGAGGGCTAGCCCCCCCTTTTGCTCTTCCCATTCTGCTTTCCTGGCACAAAAAAGCCTTTATAGCCTTCTATTTGATAATGCGAGGGATCAACTGCCCATGTCTCCTGCAAGGCTATTATATGGAACCCTTCTAGTTGGTTCCGCCAATCTATGTTTTCAAATTTGCCTGCTATGCCCGCTATGTTCCATGACATGATGTTCAGATTCCACCTAATCCTATTACTCTTTTCGCATCCAGCTCGGTTAGCCTGGGGTTAGCCCTATTTACTTGCCCATCCCTATCTCTTTCCACCTTCCCAATGGGAGTACATTTTGATACTTCCTTAGTTTGCTCCCCCTCTAGTGCTTCTATCTCACATTCAGCAGTTGCCCCCCTCCGATCATTTTTCTTGCTTTGTACCCTTCCTTGTAGTCAATCATTCTCGTTCAAGGATTGTAGGGGACTAAATCTATTTAGCCACTGAGGCCCACCCTGATTTAATAATGGTTGGGCACCTTTGTCCCTAAGCATTGCCCAGTGTCCCTCAATTGGCCTTCCCCTTCCCACCTGTCTAAATGGTGGCTGCTGTAAAACTGATTTCCTGGGATAGAAATACCCTAGTGGCATTGTCCTTATTGTGCTAGTTGCATTTCTATTGTGGTTGTCTACAATGTACTCCACTAGCTTAGGGTTTCTGAAGTTTGCAATGATGCAGTTACCTTCTATATCCTTTCTTCTGGAGCCAACCCAACTTGCCCTCCGTAGGTGTAAAATTTCTCCTGGTTCCCCCCCCTGCAGTGGTCTGTGTATGTTTAACCAAGTGGTAACTTTGCTTTTGAGATCTATGTAGGTTTCCCTCTGCCCCTTTCTAAGTTCTGGTACCCCCGCGAAGATAACAACATAGGGGCTTGCTTCTGGTGGTAAGTTTACACGGGGTAAGGGATCCTTTGGTATCTCACTCGGCTCCCTGTTCAGATGTGAAGTATACGTTTGATTACTTGTGGGGGGTATATGTGGTTGCCTTTGTATTATTTGTCCTTGGGCTGTTTTCCCGCCCATATTTCCATTTGCTTGTACCCTTTCCTCCCCCAACTCTGTAGCTCTTTTAGGCTATGCATGCACCTGCACAGTAATGCTTTGCTCAGTGCTAACACAGTTGTTAATTGCAGGGGTTGGTACGGTTGTTGCTGGCATTACTTTATCTAGATGTTTAGCAAGTATAGTATCAGTGGCCTTACCCTGTTTGTACAGTTCACTGCTAATTTTATCTAACTTGCTTACTAAGGGTTTAATTTGATTGGTTATGAATGCCTCCAGATGTTTTTGCAGGTCTAAGATTACGGCATCAAGCCATACTGGTGGGTTTAAGGGGAATCTAGGTTCTATTATCAGTTCTTCATCCTCCACCGTTCTACACTCGTTACCTCTATTACATCTTTTCCTCGTGTTTGATCGTGTACTCTTGCTACCACTTTTTCTTCCTCTCTTCCTGGGAGTTTTATTTCCCCCATTTCTTCTCTGATCATTATTCCCTACTTCTGGCTGAGCACAGGGTATCGTTTCAGCTGACTTTTCTAGGGGGCCAATGTCTGGGGTGTCGCTAAGATTTAAATCTGCAATTTGTATGGGAGTCAGAGGCAAATTTATTAAAGTGGTTGAGATACGCTTCTCCGTTCGTTCTATCTCCCCTGCTACTTTCCGTAACATTAAATCAAGGACAGTATGGGTATTTTTATGCATCGCTACATTACTTATCTCAGAACCTCCATGTTTTGTTGACAATGGGGTCCCTGGGTTGCCTTTGTTGGAGCGAGTTTTTAGTTTGGTAGCCATATCCAACCCTCCCCAATAGTTTGTGGGGTGTGTTATTAAACAAATCAAGATTATGGGACCCTATATCAAGGATCGCTTTACTATCGGTTAATACAATACCCAGGTCCAGCAAAAGTCAGAAAGTTTTTTCAGTTTCAGTAAGCAAATCCAAGGGGGTTAGCCCGTCCCGTCCCTGGTCGTCCCCTGACGGCCACAGACGGCCCGCCCTCTGCCCGGGCTCCGCCCGGCGTCGCCCGCGTGCGTCCCGCGATGCGGGAGGAACGCCGCATTTAAATGCGCCTCCGGGCGCGGGAAAGTGGCGCTGCTGTGGGCGTCCCGTCGTCCCAGCAAGGGACGCTGGGGAATGTGGTCTTTTACTCGCTCCCCCCTCTCGGTGGCCGCGATGAGAACTGCGGCGGCGGGGGAGAGCGGCAGGATACAGGCGCGGTGTCCGGTGGTCAACAAGGCTGCCTGGCAGGATGGGTTTCAGCCAGTGCTCCCAAAAGATTTGGTCCCCCGCTCCTCTGCTGGAGCGCCGCATTTAAATGCGCCTCCGGGCGTGGGAAAGTGGCGCTGCTGTGGGCGTCCCGTCGTCCCAGCAAGGGACGCTGGGGAATGTAGTCTTTTACTCGCTCCCCCCTCTCGGCGACCGCGATGAGAACTGCGGCGGCGGGGGAGAGCGGCAGGATACAGGCGCGGTGTCCGGTGGTCAACAAGGCTGCCTGGCAGGATGGGTTTCAGCCAGTGCTCCCAAAAGATTTGGTTCACTTCTAGACACATCAACTTTTTCAATTTGGCCGGCTGAACAATCACTGTCTTCTTCTGCAGCTGTTTCCTCTGCTCCAACACATACATCTTTGTAGTACTCATTGTTTTTGACCAAATACAACGTTGCCTTTTTGACTTTCCTAACATCCACTAAATCTTGCCAGATTTTCTTACTCTTTGTCGGAACCCCATTAACTAGAACAACCAGAGGTTCCTCTTCCACTTTCTCTACACCAATTGTATCAATATTTTTCTTGAAATCTAGAGGCAAATAAACAACTCTTCCCTTTAATCCTCTCTGTAAATCCGAAGGAGGCAATTTCCCTATCTTAGGCTCAATGCGAACAATAGCCTGAAAAGGATGGACACATTGAATCAAAATAGATTCATATGTATTTAAATCCATCAATTCAGGAGGAATGTCTACCAACTCAAGATTATTATGAACAGCTCTAGCAGGCATTCTGTTTTCATTTAATTTATTATAACAATATTTACAAATACGCTGATCAGAACTCAAATCAAAAGAATTCTCTACCAACAAAAAAGATGCAAAATTCTTCCATTCAGTATTATTTTCCATTTCACTTTTTGCATATAAATCAACTAACCTAGTCTGAATCTTATAATGAGTCCGTCGACAACACACACAAGTAAAATTAGGCCTTTCACTTGATTTCACCTTAAACTTGGTAATTTCCTGGTCAAACTTTTCTATACTTGAAATCTGTACATTGTCTTCCACATTACCTTCTAATTACTGTGTCAATTTCTACACTGTCCTCTTTTTCACCAAAGTAACTTAACTCAATTTCCTCACAAATTTTCTTCACATCTAATTCAGTTCCATGCAAAAGAGCACTGTTTAACTGTTTAAGCTTAAGTGCTGGACTTTTTGCATAATACAACATTCTCACTAATTTCCTCATTTTATTATGATGCACTGCTAACATCCTAAAATGATGAAAAACACTCTGACATACTTTTCTAGAAAGGCAAGCCAGTGAATGCCCTTGCAAACCTGTGTTTTCTCTGACTCTGCAAGGATCTAAGTCTCGCAACATCTTCATTTTCTGTTTTAGATTTTTCTTACTATATGTCCGTAAGAAATTACGAAGCAAATCAATTGAATCCTGTCGCACACTACAAATACTACTACACTTCCAAGTGTACATAGGGCCCTTAGTACGTCTCCCTAAAACTTCATCAGCTAACACCACCTCTGCATCTCTAGACACAAGTTTCTCTTTTTCAATCGGACAACCGTCTATCATCTCATATGCTCGACCACTGGTGTCAACTGCATGCACCAAATCATTCTCCTGGAAGTAACTCTCCTCATTAAAAAATGGCTCACAACTTGAACTATGCATCCATTCTCCAGAAAAAACTTTACAAAAATTAGTCCGATTAATTACTCTTTTGCATCTACTGTTTGATTTGAAAACATCAATTGTCTTGTTAAGTGTCCTAATTCTATTGATTACTAAAATAAATAACTTTTTCTTCAAAAGCCTGATCAACAATTTTCTCTATATTTTTCTTTTTCTTATAAAAAGCAGCTCTCTGTTTACCTTTCTTAATGTTTTTTAACAAATTTAAAACTACCCTATTGCAAAACATTCGTTTACGAATGTCCCTAAATTGGTTTTGCCTTCTATTCCTATACATATTATTCTCTCCTGCTGCAATAGTAAAATTTTTGGGGGGCCTCTCCTTCCTCTTCAAATTTGCTCTCTCCTTCTGTTTATTCACATTTTCATCAACATTTTTTTTTGATCTACATATGTTCCGAAAGAAAGACTTAGTTGTCTTACCAGGAGCTTTTTTCCTGTCTTTTGAAGTATTTGTTATAGAGGAGTGCTTTAATTCCGTTGCTGTTTTTGATTTTTTTCCGCTTGACATCTTTTCTTCTCCTCTGCCTTGAGGGCATATTTCCTTACTGTGCAAATCTTGATTTCAATCTGTGTTAAAGAAAAAAGATAACACTATTACCAAAGAACAAAGCAATGACAATAAGCAAACGATATAAACACTACTTTACAACATATCTAAGTTTATATCACAACAACTATGTAACTAGGATTAAGACAAAGAAAAAGAGCTAGAGGAACTAACACAAAAAGACAGAGAGAGTCAGACAAAGAAACAGGTAGAGGGAGTAAAACATAGAGAAGGAGTAAGACAGAAAGAGTGTATAATATGTTGTAAGACAGAAAAAGGATGTAATAAGGAGAGGGAGTCAGTCAAAGAAAGGGACAAATGCAATAAGTCAGAAAAAGGATATAACAGGGTGTAAGACAGAGAGAGGGTGTAAGAGGATGTAAGACAGAGAGAGGGTGTTAGAAGGGGAGAGGATGTAAAAGAGACTAAAACAGAGAGAGGCTGTAAAAGGTAGAGAGAGAGACTAAGTTTGAGAGAGGGTGTAAGAGGAACTAAATCAGAGAGAGGATGTAACAAGGAGTAATGAGAGAGAGGGAATAAATCAAACACAGGGTGTAAGAGAAAATAAGTCAAAGAGAGAGTGTAAGAGAGTGTAACACAGAGTCAGGATGTAAAAAAGAATAAGTCAGAAAGAGGGTGTTAGAAGGAGACAGGTAGAAAAATACAGTAAGTCAGGAAGAGAATATAAGAGAGACTTATACATTCTTGATAATACTTAGTAAAGAAATATTGGTGCATAAAGGAATTGTATTTTGTAAATGAGCGAGGTTTCAGTACTGTAATGAAATACTTATACATATGACCTTTTCTCTGTTTTTTAAATGTTATTTTAAAAAAAGAATTTGGGCACATGAATTGGTTTTACATTATCGACAAGGATTAGATAGCATCTACATGATTAAAAAAAAATATTAGCACATTTCACAATCATGTCACCTGTGTTTCCTCAGATTAGTAAGCAGATTGTGCACATGAGGTGAGGCCTGTGTCCAGGGGTGCAGAGGAGGTTAGGCCTATGTCCTAGAGTGCAATGGACAGGACTCACCTCCTCTGACCCTTGAACAAGCCTCACCTCCTCCGTGCGCCCAGGACAGGCCTTACATTTTTTGGTAAAATTAATGGTAACAGGATGCAGTTGTTACATACCTGTCCAGGGGTGTAGATGAGGTGAGGCCTGTCCAGGGGTGCAGATGAGGTGAGTCCTAACCAGGAGTGCAGATGAGGTGATGCCTGTCCAGGGGAGCACAGGAGGTGAGGCCTGTGTCCAAGAGTGCAGTGGACAGGACTTCATAAAGCGTCTCTCCCACTGCACTCTTACACACAGGCCTCATCTCCTCAGCAAATTTCACAAACATGAAAGCCATTTCGACTTTCCTCACCTCCGCTGCACCTTTTGCAATCATGTCAGGTGTGTTTCCTCATATTAGGAATCACATTGTGTTTTTTTTATTGTTGCTTTCTGTTATTTTTTTTCTTAATGCTTCATTAAAATTTTCTGCTGCATACAGGAATTGTATTTTGTAAAAAACTGATGTTTCAGTAGTGAAATGGAATGCTTGTACATATAACCTGTACTCAGTTTTCTTAATGTTAATATAAAAACGATTAAAGGGCAAATGAATGGCTTTTACATTTTTTAGAAGGAATACATAGTGTCTGCATGATTGAATAAATATTTTTGAACTTTTCACAATGATGTCACCTTTAGGCCTCTTTAAAAAAACGATTTAGGGTTGCAGATGAGTTAAGGATTGTCCAGAGGTACAGAGGAGGTGACACCTGTGTTCAAGACTGTAGTGGGAGAGAGGCGTCTCCTGGGGAGCATAGGTGGTGAGGCCTGTGTCTAAGAGTGCACTGGACTGGACTTCATGAAGCCTATCCCCCACTGCACTCTTAGACACAACCCTTACCTCCTTTGCACCCCTGGACAGACCTCTCTTGCACTACACTCTTCAACACAGGCATCACCTCCTCTGCACCCCTGGACAATCCTCACCTCATCTGCAACCCTGAATAGACCTCAACTCATCTCCACCCCTAGACAGGCCTCAGCTCATCTACACCACTGGACACGCCTCATCTCATCTGCACCCTGTTACCATCAATTATACCCAATATATTGAGGCCTGTCTAAGGGACACAGATGAGGTGAGGCTTGTCCAAGGGTCAGAAGAGGTGAGTCCTCTCCACTGCACTCATGGACACAGGCCTCAAATCCTTTCCACCCCTGGACATGCCTTACCTTATCTGCACAATCTACTTCCTAATCTGAGAAAACACAGGTGACATAATTGTAAAAGGTTCAAATGTATTTATTTAATCTTGCAGACACTATTTATTACTTCTAAAAAATATAGAAGCCATTCATTAGCTGCAAAATCGTTTTTCAAATAAAATTTTAGAAACAGAGCGCAGGTCCTATGTACAAGCATTCAATTTCACTACTGAAACCTCACTATTTCACAAAATACAAATCCGCTATCTTGTAAATGTTGTTACCAAGCATTATCAAAAAACATGACACAAACCAACAGCAAAGAAGCTCAATGTGGTTCCTAATCTGAGGTAACACCGGTGACATGATTGTGAAAGGTTCAAATATATTTATTTAATCATGCAGACACTAATTATTCCTTCTCAAAAATGTAAAAGCCATTTGTTTGCCCCAAAATCGTTTTATAAATAAGATTTAAGAAACAGAGCGCAGGTCCTATGTACAAGCATTCCAGGTCACTACTGAAACCTCACTATTTTACAAAATACATTTCCTCTCTCTTGCAAACATTCCTACCAAGCATTATCAAAAAACATGACACAAACCAACAGCAAAGAAGCTCAATGTGCTTCCTAATCTGAGGTAACACAAGTGACATCATTGTGAAAGGTTCAAATATATTTATTTAATAATCCAGACACTATGTATTCCTTCTCAAAAATGTAAAATCCATTGATTTGCCCCAAAATCGTTTTTTGAATAACATTTTAGAAACAGAGCGCAGGTCCTATGTACAAGCATTCAATTTCACTACTGAAACCTCACAATTTCACAAAATACAAATCCTCTATCTTGGAAATGTTGATACCAAGCATTATCAAAAAACATGACACAAACCAACAGCAAAGAAGCTGAATGTGCTTCCTAATCTCAGGTAAAACAAGTGACATGATTGTGAAAGGTTCAAATATATTTATTTAATCATCCAGACACTATGTATTCCTTCTCAAAAATGTAAAAGCCATTGATTTCCCCAAAAGCGTCTTTTGAATAACATTTTAGAAACAGAGCGCAGGTCCTATGTAAAAGCATTCAATTTCACTACTGAAACCTCACTATTTCACAAAATACAAATCCTCTATCTTGCAAATGTTGATACCAAGCATTATCAAAAAACATGACACAAACCAACAGCAAAAAAGCTCAATGTGCTTCCTAATCTGAGGTGACACAAGTGACATGATTGTGAAAGGTTCAAATATATCTAATTGATCACAAAGACACTATGTATTCCTTCTCAAAAATGTAAAAGCCATTGATTTGCCCAAAAAATCGTTTTTCCAATAACATTTTAGAAACAGAGCGCAGGTCCTATATACAAGCATTCAATTTCACTACTGAAACCTCACTATTTCACAAAATACAAATCCTCTATCTTTCAAATTTTGATACCAAGCATTTTCAAAAAACATGACACAAACCAACAGCAACGAAGCTCAATGTGCTTACTAATCTGAGGTAACACAGGTGACATGATTGTGAAAGGTTCAAATATATTTATTTAATCATGCAGACACTATATATTCCTTCTCAAAAATGTAAAAGCCATTCATTTGCCCCAAAATCGTTTTTTAAATAACATTTTAGAAAGAAAGCGCAGGTCATATGTACAAGCATTCCAGGTCACTACTGAAACTTCACATTTTTACAAAATACAATTCCTCCTTCCAGCAACAACTTTTTATCAAGCATGTTCAAAAAACATTAAAAAAGTCACATTAAAAAAACACATTTTGCTTCCAAATCTTCTCCATAGAGTATACAAGTCTCTATCTATATTAAATGAATCATTACTCACCTTTAAAAATGCTTTGGGAGATTGAGAACAGTGTCAGACACACACACCAATATTTCTTTAGCAGAGCAAAAGGTATGTACTCCAGGCACTGCAACCATGAATGGCACAGAAAATCTCTAATTCTACACACATATCCCTCATGTTAACCAATCAAAACTCTTCCCCCTCTGTTTTCAAACCAACCCCCTTCCCCCCCTCAGCCCTTTCTACCTGTTACCATAGCAACTCCCTCCTCACTGACCTCTCAGGTTTAAAAGTTTATTCTACAATGTTGCAAATGAACTCAGCAAGGATGTTTGACCTCTCAATACACCAGCTTATCCGGTGCAATGTTTCTTTAAATGACTTTATCTTAACCATTCAAATTACTTCTTTCACAGAACAGAACCATGCATCCTAACTTTCAGTTTTCAACTATCTGAATCCACCAATCATTGCTTGTGATTCAAGAGCACTGAAACTCCACAGTTTTTTTGCAAACTCCTACTGTTCCAACTGCCATTTCATTCCCACACTTCATCTGACTGCACCAGAACCTCCTCTCACCATGTATTCTGTCTGGATTATTGGACATAGCTACATCCACTGGGCTCAAAGGTATGCAGCTATCAGAAATTTTCACAACCTTGATTTACCAAATGTAGACATCAAGTGGATTGGCCAAAGAGGATTGAGATGTCATCAATTGATACCATTGGTGAAAACCTTTTACCATCTGCCACACCCTGACCTCATAATTTTGCACTGTGGTGGAAATGACCTAGGCACTTTGACTGGGGTAGGTCTGGAAATGGTTTTAAAGGACACCTTTGGGCAATTGATGACACTTTTTCCACAAACTGCCTTGGTATATTCCAATATATGTCAAAGACAGAAATGGAAGTGGTCCAACCAATTTTGTCCACAATTTGAGAAAGCACGGAAACATGTGAATAAATCTGTTTCTGCTTACATGACAGACTATGGAATGGGTTCAATATACAACAATAACTTGCGTTACAACATGCAAGATATCTACAGAGGAAATGGTTTGCACTTATCAGATGAGGGGAATAGAATATTCCTCCTGAATTTAAGACTGTGCATTGGAACCTACTTGTAGGTACCTAAATCAGCCACCAAAACCCAAAAGCTCTTTTCAGGGCTACCCTACCTCTCATCACTCAAAATGATTACTTTACTCTAACTTTTTTCACTATTTTTCACTAAAGTACGCTCCCCGGTACGCGTACCGGGCGCTCCCCCTGCGGAAAAAAAAAAAAAATGTTTTTGGCCTATATGGTCCTCCTAAGCCCCCCTCAGAAAACCTAGGGGGTCAGGGGGTGTCTACCATGCCCCCTTTTACCCAGCTCCAACGTTGTTTGTCCTCCATCTTGTGTCTCAAATCTACCGAAACACAAGATGGAGGACTCCCGTAGCGCTGCCGGTACGCGTACTGGGCGCCCACCGGTGAGCGCTCCCAAAATGTTTTTAAAAGTTCATTTACATAAAAACCACTTTAGAGACTTTCACCAAATATAGAATAGGCCCTACTACATACCAGTCCCTACCATTTTCCCAAATTTGGTGGAATTCCATTGAGCCATTTGGGCTGTAGCCCTGTCTAAATATCCTGAGGTAAATTACATGACAAAAACACATATGAAGTGTTAGAATTTACAACCAATTAAAATGTTACTTTCATTTTCTACTTTTATTTCCTGACATTTGATTGGTTATGTACATGAATATAAATGAAAAATGAGAGGGAAACACTGCCATTTTGACTACAACTACCTGAGGTACATCTTTAAAGGATTTTCTCATTTATCTTCATCACCTTCATATAAGGTAAGTTGTTAATTTGTAAGGGGCACTTTAATTTAAATTGTAAAAACGTTTTCTGATAGTTATTTACTGTCCCTCTGTTATAGTTATAGATTAAGATAGGCTTCTCTGTTATACTTATAGATTAAGTTAGGCTTCTCTGGTATAATTATGAATTTACTTAGGCTTCCTCACATACACTTTTTTATATTTCTACTTCCTGCCTGATACCATACACTGCCCAAAGATAACTTCACTGTTAAAAACTCAGAAGTACCTCTCAGAACTTAAACCCAACAGTGTCCTAACTCTACTGATATAGTTATTTCTTATGCAATTTACAGCAAGAAAATGGAAGGAGAACAAGATATCATCAATATTTCTTTCGAAATTACCGATGAGGAGATTGTTCAAGAAGATTTTGTTGACGAGGACTTTATAGATGAGTCTCTGGACCAACAATTTATTGACTGTTTACAAGAAATTGAATCATGCAATTTTGAGGAGATTCCAGATCATCTGATGCTGGAAGTTTTATTAAACTATGAAAATTCTAACCAATACATTTTTATTTAATAATTAAAAATTGTTTGAGACATTATTCATTTTTATATGTAATTCATGAAGTAGTACCAAAATGATTATAATATAAAGTGAGACTTACAGTATACTGTGCAATTTTAAAACATCATAAGGGAGCATGGTAGACTACCCATGATCCCCTAGGCCTTCTCAGGGAGTCCTTAAAGGATCTGTTTCTGCTTTCCTGACAGACTATGGTATGGATTCCATATACCACAATAACTTCTGTAACAACATGCAAGATATCTACAGAAAAGAAGGTGTACATTGAATTTAAGACTCTGCATTGGTACCTACATGTTGGTACTTAAATCACCCACACAACACAACAACTCTATTCAGAGCTACCCTACCTCTAAGCACTTTAAATTATTATTTCACTGTTTCACTTGGTTGTCCCCATGGTACGCTCCCCGGTACACTTCCCGGTAAGCGTACCGGGCGCTCCCCCCGCAAAAATCAAAAAAAGCCCTTTTATGGCCCTCACATCAAACCTATGGGGGTCAGGGGGGGTCTACCCTGCCCTCTTTTAGTCATTTCCCCCTTTGTTTTTGCCACCTCTTGTGTCTCGATCCTACCGATGCACAAGATGCCGTGCGCGTACCGGGGCGCGCTCATAGATATATATATTTTTTTAACCTAAATTACTCAAAATCCACTGCAGCACATATCTTGAGACATAGCAAAGGAACATCTGGCTACCAGTCCCTACAATTTTGCCAAGTTTGGTGGAAATCCATTCAGCCATTCGGGCTAAAAGTGAGTCCCACCGCCCTATGGAAATTAACATGGGGAAAACACGTTTTGGGACCCCCCTTTTATCTCGGCCCCCACTTCACGAATCCCCCCAAATTTTCAGGGAAGGAGCGGAGCGGAGCGGGCCATCTTCTTTGAGAAATTCGCGTAAATTCGTCCACCGGCGCCAAAGTTATTCCCAATAGAATGTTGCGGATTTCCTATGGAAAACAATCCTAACTATAACTACCTACTGGTAATATATATATATATATATATATATATATATATATATATATATATATATATATATATATATATATATATATATATATATGTATATATATATTCACTGAAAAAACCATAGGTTATAGACCATATATAGTTAGGAATTAGCATTTACAAAACCTTGAAAATTCACTGAAAAAACCATAGGTTATAGACCATATATAGTTAGGAATTAGCTTTTACAAAACCTTGAAAATTCACTGAAAAAACCATAGGTTATAGACCATATATAGTTAGGAATTAGCATTTAAAAAACCTTATTTTACTCACACAAAACCATTGAAATTCCATATAAAGTTAGTTGCACTAACTATATATCGCGCACCCGCAATCCACTGCTGATGATGTCACATATTACATCATTCATGACATGGTCAGTGACATCACTGATGACATCACTGATGACATCTCAAATGACATCACTGATGACATCACTGATGACATCATCCAGTGACTGTGTGTTTCTGTAAAGTTTAAATATGTTTTACATATTGAAGAATGAGTAGATGTAGAAGTGTCTGGATGAAGGATTTAGTAGGTGCGTGACTGACTGTATGAGTGAGTGATTAAATGTGTCTCACTGAGTGCATGGGTTAGTGACTAAACTGTCTTAATTTGTGCATCATTATGTCTGTTGTTCTGTAAACTGCTGCATGTGTTGATCAGTAGCTATATGAGTAACTATATGGGTTATTGATTGATTGCCCAAATATTTGTATGGGAGACTGAGTGTGTGTGTGGCTGGCTGGGAGGTGTGTGACTCTGTGCAGATCAATGTGTACTTGTATCAATGATTGTATAAGAGAGTAATTATGTGTTAGTATATGTTTCAAAATGTAAGGTGCTCTATGTTTAACTGTATAGATTAGAAAATGGAAGTGTGATTGATTCTTTACAGGACTGACTAGGTGTGTGAGTAACTCCATGGATGAGTGACAGAGTGTGAGAGTCTGTATAGGTGTATGAGTGCATATGATAGTGTTGTAAAGATGAGTGATTGTATGTATGAATGATTGTATGGGTAAATGAGTGAATGTGTGTGTAAACATAGGAATCACTGAGTGCGTATGTAGTAACTAGTATTGGTGTGTCAATGGTTTCAAAAATTATACTCTGTATTTAACACTGGGTGTAACAGAGGTTATATTAAAGTGTGAAGAGATGCATTGTATTGTCACATGAATGATATCATCAGTGATGTGGTCATTGATGTCAAATGAGATGTCATCAGTGATGTCATCAGTGATGTCATTTGAGATGTCATCAGTGATGTCATCAGTGATGTCACTGACCATGTCATGAATGATGTAATATGTGACATCATCAGCAGTGGATTGCGGGTGCGCGATATATAGTTAGTGCAACTAACTATATATGGAATTTCAATGGTTTTGTGTGAGTAAAATAAGGTTTTTTAAATGCTAATTCCTAACTATATATGGTCTATAACCTATGGTTTTTTCAGTGAATTTTCAAGGTTTTGTAAATGCTAATTCCTAACTATATATGGTCTATAACCTATGGTTTTTTCAGTGAATTTTCAAGGTTTTGTAAATGCTAATTCCTAACTATATATGGTCTATAACCTATGGTTTTTTCAGTGAATTTCAATGGTTTTTTAATAGCAAATATCATAAGCTGTCGAATGTCAAGTACGTGGTAAGAATTTTTTTTTTCGTGTTTATGCACACTGATCTGCTTTGATTGCTGCCCCCCACCCCTCATTTCTATTAGGAGTACTCTCTCTTTGCAGATAGTGAAGGGTAGTTAACGCAGCCCTTTCCCCCTTTGTAATCCGTCGTGCCTGCTTCTCTCTCCATTTGATTGATTGTTCTCTTTGGTTCATTCTCTATTTACAAACAAGCACAGAGTCGCAATACTCTGTTTAGTCTTTGCAGATAGCGAAAAATCGTGTAAAAAAACAAAAGGAATCGAGCAAAATCAGTAGGCCACTAATGGGATCTCTTTTGACCTCGCTAAAATAGAAACATTAGGAACAACCTGTTGAAAATAGCAATGCGTATGTATATAAGCGGCGTTCATTTGTGTTCACAGTACCCCTTGTTGATTGTTTCAATCGAGCATTGAATTGTTCGAAGTTAATTCTCTTAACGATCTTCTCTACCTGCAAACGAGGAAGAATAGGAATATTCTATCTCCCTTTGCAGATAGTGAAGGGTAGGTAACGCAAGCCTTTAACACGTCGTACCTATTTCATTCCTCATTGATTGATTGATTGTCCGAACATTGACTGTTTGGGAATTAGTTCTTTTTGGAGGTATTCCCTGTTTGCAAATAAACGTAGGAAAATCTTTGCAAGTAGTGAAAGGGTACGTAATGCGGACCGTTCTCCCCCGTTGTAATCTGTCATGCCTATCTACTCCCCACTGATTGATGCACCTTTTTCACCCGGACCATTTACTAGAGATACGTCATCTGGCCCGACCAGAGAGCACCCCTAGTGAAAAGGACATATGCAATAATAACGAAGTGATCACTGTATCCTGTTAACAGAAACTTTACCATGAAACAACCTGGAAAGAAAAAAATAGGAAAACGAAAATCAGTAGGCCACTGATGAACATGAACTTTTATTAAACAACGAACAAAGAAACGATAACATAACGTAATGATAAAACCTATTAATGTCCTAGAAACAAGAAAACGTTAAAATATGCCAGTGGTGAGAGACCAGAAAAACAGTAAGAGAAACCAAATCACCCCTCGCTGTCCCACCGCCTGCCACGCCAAAAAAATCGATAGACTAGGGAAAATGCAAGTCAGTAGAACATCCACCCCCACTCTGGAAACTTCCAAGGTGGGGCAGGGTTCCGGCTACGCCCAGCCGGGAGCAGCCCATATAAGGCAGGTCCTGCTGCCACGCCTCGGCCAGGAGATCCTAACGTAGGGTGTAGCCGAAGGAGAGGCCGAGGCCAGCGGGACCCGGCCAGGGGATTGCCTTTACAACGCTGAACAGTTGCAGGGGGGGGGGAATGTCTCCTCGACCCTCCCCTCTCTCTCCCAGTCCGGCCGCGGTGGCCCTTGAGAGTTGCAGGTAGTCCCGCCACATGCTCTTCCGGTCCGACCACCAACGGTCGGGGGGCCGAGGCCGACGGGATCCGGCTGCAGCCGATAAACCAAGAAACCCGTTCATGGGGCCAGAGCCAGGGGCGTCCGGCCGACATCCACCGGAAGCCCGGCCCGAAGACGGACGGGACACTTCTTTCTTTTATAATGGCTGCGACAACACTGGGGGGGGATGTCTTGCACATGCCTCCGACCCCCCCCTCGTCCTCATCGCCTGGTCCGGCCATAACAAATCTCAAGCGAGACGCCGTGGGGTGCACTGGGAGGGAGAGACGGTGCGAACAGGCCTCTCCCGCCTCCCCAGGTGGAGACTTCCCAGCTGCACCCTCAGCGCTCCAGGCGGTGGCATCCTAACAACTACAGTGCTGCACAGTTTCGGAACGACCTAGATAACGGTTCTTCCACTGTGGCCATGCTGCAACGTCTCGCCCGGCAGGGTGGAGCCCGTCCGCTCATGTGACCCCGCGATCGCCGGTAGCTGCCGAACTCTCAAAATGGCGGTCGACCTGGCAAGAGCGGGCCCAACATAAAGAAATGGCCCGGTCACTGGTTGACTCCACCACCGTAGTCCTCCACGACCTTGAAGATTCTAGAGGAGCCGCGGGAGTCTCCGACCCCCGATGGGGAATGACTGCCATGATCGCCCGTGGAGTGACGAAACTGTATCCGCGGGACGTCGGCGCTCCCATGCTGGCGCCAGCCTCACTTTGAATTACTACAATCCTGCAGACCTCACTTCCGGTGAAAGCACAGTGTGACCCGGTAGGAAAAATTATTGCACCCCCTCCCCTTTTTGACTGATAGTTCAAACCACCGATCCTTTCCTTTGCCCTTTTAACGGAACTTTGGACTGCCTCCCCCTCTTTTACATTTTCTAGAGAAAACAAAACATTAACCACTACATTAGCATAGCAGTTGACACCAGAACTGTTTTCAAATTGAAAACCAACAACATCTTCAACAGAATCCTTTTTGTTTCTGCTGTGACCCTGCTACAGCACAGGCATTGTCCCCAGCAGTAATTCTGCAATGCCGGTAAGAATAGCTGTGGTGCCTACTGGACTCACTCACCCCCGCGGCGCCCCACGCCGTTTTTTGCTGGGCGGCAACTTACTAGACATCACTTTCGTGCCATCTAGATTTCAGCGCGTTCTGCTGCCTTGGAACTATTCGCACAACAGACCGCTACTGACAAGAATATTTCATTATTGGTGCTGTCAATTTCAATAAATCTATTGGATAATTAAAAAGAAATTGCCACGGTCTCTTCGTTGTTTAAATGTTTTTACTGTTTTTGTTTTGTTGTATATATTTATATGTTATTAAAGTTTTATATTCCTACTACTTTGTTGGAGTGCTATATATTTTTAATGTGACACATAATTGTAAAAACTTTGATGTACAAAGAGTCATTCCTGGAATCTTCCGCTTCAGGCTCGGTCCCCTCCCCAATCACAATACAGGATGGTTTTCAGATAGTAGGAACACGTGTGGTGTGACGGATCTCATCGAGTGTGGGCCTTGATCTACTATAACTCCTTTGAAGAGGGGTGATTCTTTACAGCTGGGGCCATAAACTACATCTGCAGGGCTAGCTGATAGCCTGGACAATCGGACACAGAGAAAGAGGAGTGTCAGAGGGTGCGGTAGTGAATAGGGCGAAAGGGAGGTGTCGGGCGGGCAGAGAGTGTGATTCTCAGGGAAGAGCAGCGCAGATGGGGGGAGGTTTATTGCCCATGCATAAGACAGAGAGCGGTGGTGACCAGTGCCTGGGGGAGATGCTTACGAGGGTGAGGAGCCATGCTACGAATCGACAGCGTGCAGAGAGTGGGTCTGGTCAAGACATCTAAAATGGCTGCCGTGCACGACAAAAGTGTGGCATTTCAAAAAAGGCAAGATGGCGCAGACAATGTTTTTCAACACTTCCTCATTTCCTTTGAATCGAACGTTAACAGACGTTGGGGCATATTACCAAAGTTAAGCGATATTTATCGCTAACGATGCTTACCAACCAATTTTTTACCACTAAGCATCGTCAGAAATTATCGAAGATAAACCTTACTATTATCAAGGTTTATCGCAAATGCGATAATAAACGGCCGCAATGCATGAATATCGCTAAAAACTCAGCGATATTCATGCATTACCGAGCTAATACTCTTAGCCATGTTATCCACCTCCCATTGGATAACATGGCTAAGAACTGCTCAGGGCAGGTGTTACTTTTTGGAGATATTCGCGCTTAGCGCGAATATCTCCAAAAGTTGGTAATAGGAGATAGATATCTTGCATGTTGTAATGCAAGTTATTGTGGTATATGGAACTCATACCATAATCTCTCAGGAAAGCAGAAACTGATCCTTTTGGGACCGCCTAAAAAGGCCTAGGGGGTGAGGAGTACTCTACTTTGCCCCCTTTTCACGTTCCGAACTATTTTATTTTACTCTCTTCTGTAATTACACAAAATACCAGCGATAAGATGCATCGGAGACACACAGTGAGAGAAAGGAGGCCGGAGATGAAGAAGACATGTCAAATACACATTGGAGATAATATAGTGGCAGAAGGGAAGTAAATATGAGTAAACTTACCATGTAACATAAAAATGTTGCACTCTATACTATAAGTCTCATTTTATACTACAATCACTTCGCTACAACCTCATAAATTAAAAATAAAAATGAATAATGTCTCAAACAATTTTTGATTTCTAAATATAAATTTATTCTTCAGAATTTTCTAAATTTGAAAGAACTAGTAACATGTCCTCATCAGCAATGTCCTCATTAAAAGTCTCCAATGATGATTCTTGTAACTCTATGGTCTCCAAACACTCGATAAATTCGCCATCAAGAGATTGATCAAAAAAATCATTCAAGTCATCTCCTCCTTGTGACAATATTTCATTATTGGTGCTGTCAATTTCAATCAATGTAGTGGAATCATTCAAGTCATCTCCTCGTGACAATATTTCATTATTGGTGCTCTCAATTTCAATCAATGTAGTGGAATCATTCAAGTCATCTCCTCCTTGTGACAATATTTCATTATTGGTGCTGTCCATTTCAATCAATCTAATGGAATCATACAAGCCATCTCCTCCTTGTGACAATATTTCATTATTGGTGCTCTCAATTTCAATCAATGTAGTGGAATCATTCAAGTCATCTCCTTGTGACAATATTTCATTCTTGGTGCTGTCCATTTCAATCAATCTAATGGAATCATACAAGTCATGTCCTCCTTGTGACAATATTTCATTATTGGTGCTCTCAATTTCAATCAATGTGTTGGACAATTCAAAAGAAATTGCCACGGTCTCTTCATTGTGAGCCATTTTATTTTGAAATTGCTTGCTGTAAATTGCAGAAAAAAATAATCACTTTCATTTATCGTCTTTAGTAATACATAATATAAAACTAACTTTATCAAGTATTTAGTATAACAGAAGGACTGCAAATAAATAACAGAAAACATTTTTCAAATTATCTTCAAGTGTACAACATAGTTCCCCATACAAATTAACAACTCACCTTTTTAAAAGTAGCAGAAGTGTTAGTACTGTGTAAATCAAACACCAGAAATTCACCACCAAAAATTCCTCACAAATGTACCTCAGACAGTAGTATCACAAAATGGCTGTGGTTTCCTCTCATTTGACATATATACATAACCAATTAACTTTCATCACACACAAATACAAAACCAAAGTAACATTTTAATTGGTTCTAAATTTCAACACTTTCAAATGTGTTTTCCCCATGCAATTTTCCATAGGACATTTACATACGTCTACAGCCTGAATGGCTGAACGGAATTACACCAAACTTGGCAAAATGGTACATCAAACCTAAGAGGTCAGGAAGGATCTACTATGCCCCCTTATGGTCATTTCCCCCTTCGCTTTGGCCTCCTCTTGTCTCTCAATCCTACCGAGGGACAAGATGGCGGCCGCTACGGACTGTTTGGAATGTTGACAGACGCCGGAGAACCAATCAGCTTCGCAAAGCTCCGTAACGCGAAAAGTACGCGAAGCGGAGCGCTGTTACAGATATATATCTTTTTTTCAACGTTAATTTCTCAAAATCCACTGGAGCACATATATTGAGACCTAGCAAAGGCACATCGGGCTACCAGTCCCTAATATTTTGCCAAGTTTCGTGCAAATCCATTCAGCCGTTCGATTATTATTATTTTGGTTTTTTTTTGCCCCGCGGGGCCCTTTTAAAACCTCCACATCAAACCTAGGGGGTCAGCGAGGATCTACTATGCCCCCTTATAGTTATTTCCCCCTTTGTTTTGACCTCCTCTTGTCTCTCGATCCTACCGAGAGACAAGATGGCGGCCGCTACGGACTGTTTGGAATGTTGACAGACGCCGGAGAACCAATCAGCTTCGCTTCACAAAGCTCCGTTGCGCGAAAAGTCCGCGAACCAGAGCGCTAACCGGTCCGCTGTTACAGATATATATCTTTTTTTAAACGTTAATTTCTCAAAATCCACTGGAGCACATATATTGAGACCTACAAAAGGCACATCGGGCTACCAGTCCCTACAATTTTGCCAAGTTTCGTGCAAATCCATTCAGCCGTTCGGGCTAAAAGTGAGGCCAACCGCCCTATGGAAAACTCAATGTTAAAAACACGTTTTGGGACCCCCCTTTTTTCTCGGCCCCCACTGGACGAACCCCCCCCAAATTTTCAAGGGCTGCTCAGAAACAAAATGTGCCATTTTCCTGAAAATTTCAGCCAATTCCGTCCACAAACGCCAAAGTTATTAGACATAGAATTTTCAAAAAACCCATAGAGAAAAAATCCTAACTATATATACCTACTGGCGACCGCCAGTAGGTAATATATATATATATATATATATATATATACATATATATATATATATATATTCACTGAAAAAACCATAGGTTATAGACCATATATAGTTAGGAATTAGCATTTACAAAACCTTGAAAATTCACTGAAAAAACCATAGGTTATAGACCATATATAGTTAGGAATTAGCATTTAAAAAACCTTATTTTACTCACACAAAACCATTGAAATTCCATATATAGTTAGTTGCACTAACTATATATCGCGCACCCGCAATCCACTGCTGATCATGTCACATATTACATCATTCATGACATGGTCAGTGACATCACTG
This sequence comes from Lissotriton helveticus, assembly GCF_964261635.1. Classification (NCBI taxonomy): domain Eukaryota; kingdom Metazoa; phylum Chordata; class Amphibia; order Caudata; family Salamandridae; genus Lissotriton; species Lissotriton helveticus. The sequence continues at coordinate 521,040,167 of NC_136063.1, forward strand.
ATGACATCACTGATGACATCTCAAATGACATCACTGATGACATCACTGATGACAACATCCAGTGACTGTATGTTTCTGTAAAGTTAAAATATGTCTTACATATTGAAGAATGAGTGGATGTATAAGTGTCTGGATGAAGGATTTAGTAGGTGCGTGACTGACTGTATGAGTGAGTGATTAAATGTGTCTCACTGAATGCATGGGTTAGTGACTAAACTGTCTTAATTTGTGCATCATTATGTCTGTTGTGATGTAAACTGCTGCATGTGTTGATCATTAGCTATACGAGAGGCTATATGTGTTATTAATTGGTTGCCCAAGTATTTCTATGGGAGATTGAGTTTGTGTGGGGGTGGCTGGAAGGTGTGTGACTCTGTGCATAGATGTGTGAGCAGTTTATTCACTAGGTGTATGAGTTCAAGAGTGCATGTGGAAACAGCTACATGGGCAGTTGACTGTGTGCATGAGTGTATTGATGAGTGAATGGATATCTCAATGCTACATGTCATAGTAAGTACATATGTAAAACACAGTACATGTGAGAGTTGGCATATATAAATAACTGTGCATGAGAGCCACTGAATGAGTGAGTGGTTGTATCGATCATTGTGAACTTGTATCAGGGATTGTATAAGAGAGTAAATATGTGTTAGTATATGTTTCAATAAGTAAGGTGTGTATAACTGTATAGTTGAAGAAATGGAGGTGAGATTGTTTCTTTGCATGACTGACTGGGTGTGTGAGTAACTCCATGGATGAGTGGCAGTGTGTGAGTGTCTGTATACACTGAGTGTATCTAAGGTTATATTAGAGTCTGAAGAGGTTTATCGTATTAGCACAAGAATGATGTCAAATGAGACGTCATCAGTGATGTCATCAGTGATGTCATTTGAGATGTCATCAGTGATGTCATCAGTGATGTCACTGACCATGTCATGAATGATGTAATATGTGACATGATCAGCAGTGGATTGCGGGTGCACGATATATAGTTAGTGCAACTAACTATATATGGAATTTCAATGGTTTTGTGTGAGTAAAATAAGGTTTTTTAAATGCTAATTCCTAACTATATATGGTCTATAACCTATGGTTTTTTCAGTGAATTTTCAAGGTTTTGTAAATGCTAATTCCTAACTATATATGGTCTATAACCTGTGGTTTTTTCAGTGACTTTCAATGGTTTTTTAATAGCAAATATCATAAGCTGTCGAATGTCAAGTACGTGGTAAGTAAAAACATTTTCGTGTTTATGCACACTGATCTGCTTTGAATGCTGCCCCCCACCCCTCATTTCTATTAGGAGTACTCTCTCTTTGCAGATAGTGAAGGGTAGTTAACGCAGGCCTTTGCCCCCGTTGTAATCCGTCGTGCCTGCTTCTCTCTCCATTTGATTGATTGTTCTCTTTGGTTCATTCTCTATTTACAAACAAGCACAGAGTCGCAATACTCTGTTTAGTCTTTGCAGATAGCGAAAAATCGTGTAAAAAAACAAAAGGAATCGAGCAAAATCTGGTGTTTATTTTCCTTCTGAGAATCTATCTGTTGATCAAGAATACTTTTTGTTTATCGGAATGTCTGTATATCGTTTTTGTATCACCTCTAGATGGCTGGATACAGATCCACCAACATTTGAACAATGGTTGGGAAAGCTGTTAAATGTTTATAGAATGGATAAAGCAGTCTATAAACTGAAGGGACAGAAAAAGAAGATCTTTGCCCGGAAGCTATGGTCCCCTATTGACAATTGGATTTAAATTTAATAATGATTGTATTTGTAAAGATATATTTTATATTTTGTTTCGTCCTTGTATGTTTTATGCCTCTGCCAAAAAAATAAAAAAATAAAAAGGAATCGAGCAAAATCAGTAGGCCACTAATGGGATCTCTTTTTGACCTCCCTAAAATAGAAACATTAGGAACAACCTGTTGATAATACCAATGTGTATGTACATAAGCGGCGTTCATTTGTGTTCACAGTACCCCTTGTTGATTGTTTGAATCGAGCATTGAATTGTTCGAAGTTGGTTCTCTTAAGAATCTTCTCTGCCTGCAAACGAGGAAGAATAGGAATATTCTCTCTCCCTTTGCAGATAGTGAAGGGTAGGTAACGCAAACCTTTAACACGTCGTGCCTATTTCGTTCCTCATTGATTGATTGTTTCCCCAAACATTGACTGTTTGGGAATTGGTTCTTTTTGGAGGTATTCCCTGTTTGCAAATATACGTAGGAAAATCTTTGCAAATAGTGAAAGGGTACGTAATGCGGACCTTTCTCCCCCGTTGTAATCTGTCATGCCTATCTACTCCCCACTGATTGATGCACCTGTTTCACCCGGACCATTTACTAGAGATACGTCATCTGGCCCGACCAGAGAGCACCCCTAGTGAAAAGGACATATGCAATAATAACGAAGTGATCACTGTATCCTGTTAACAGAAACTTTAGCATGAAACAACCTGGAAAGAAAAGAATAGGAAAACGAAAATCAGTAGGCCACTGATGAACATGAACTTTTATTAAACAACGAACAAAGAAACGATAACATAACGTAATGATAAAACCTATTAATGTCCTAGAAACAAGAAAACGTTAGAAATATGCCAGTGGTGAGAGACCAGAAAAACAGTAAGAGAAACCAAATCACCCCTCGCTGTCCCACCGCCTGCCACGCCCAAAAAATCGATAGACTAGGGAAAATGCAAGTCAGTAGAACATCCGCCCCCACTCTGGAAACTTCCAAGGTGGGGCAGGGTTGCGGCTACGCCCAGCCGGGAGCAGCCCATATAAGGCGGGTCCTGCTGCCACGCCTCGGCCAGGAGATCCTAACGTAGGGTTTAGCCGGAGGAGAGGCCGAGGCCAGCGGGACCCGGCCAGGGGATTGCCTTTACAACGCTGAAGAGTTGCAGGGGGGGAATGTCTCCTCGACCCTCCCCTCTCTCTCCCAGTCCGGCCGCGGTGGCCCTTGAGAGTTTCAGGTAGTCCCGCCACATGCTCTTCCGGTCCGGCCACCAACGGTCGGGGGGCCGAGGCCGACGGGATCCGGCTGCAGCCGATAAACCAAGGAACCCGTTCATGGGGCCAGAGCCAGGGGCTTCCGGGCAACATCCACCGGAAGCCCGGCCCAAAGACGGACGGGACATTTTTTCTTTTCTCCTTCGTAATAGCAGCGGCAACACGCCAGGCACCACTTCTTTCTTCAAAAATGGCTTTGACAACACTGGGGGGGATGTCTTGCACATGCCTCTGATCCCCCCCCCCCGTCCTCATCGCCACCGGCCATAACAAATGTCAAGCGGGGCGCCGTGGGGTGCACTGGGAGGGAGAGACGGTGCGAACAGGCCTCTCCCGCCTCCTCAGGTGAAGGCTTCCCAGCTGCACCCTCAGCGCTCCAGGCGCCCCGAAAAGGGTTCGTCCACTGTGGCGATGCTGCAACGTCTCGCCCGGCAGGGTGGAGCCCGTCCGCTCATGTGACCCCGCGATCGCCGGTAGCTGCCGAACTCTCAAAATGGCGATCGACCTGGCAAGAGCGGGCCCAGCATGAAGAAATGGCCCGGTCACTGGTTGACTCCACCACCGTAGTCCTCCACGACCTTGAAGATTCTAGAGGAGCCGCGGGAGTCTCCGACCCCCGATGGGGAATGACTGCCATGATCGCCCGTGGAGTGACGAAACTGTATCCGCGGGACGTCGGCGCTCCCATGCTGGCGCCAGCCTCACTTTGAATTACTAGAATCCTGCAGACCTCAGTTCCGGTGAAAGCACACTGTGACCCAGTAGGAAAAATTGTTGCACCCCCTCCCCTTTTTGAGTGATAGTTCAAACCACCGATCCTTTCCTTTGCCCTTTTAACGGAACTTTGGACTGCCTCCCCCTCTTTTACATTTTCTAGAGAAAACAAAACATTAACCACTACATTAGCATAGCAGTTGACACCAGAACTGTTTTCAAATTGAAAACCAACAACATCTTCAACAGAATCCTTTTTGTTTCTGCTGTGACCCTGCTACAGCACAGGCATTGTCCCCAGCAGTAATTCTGCAATGCCGGTAAGAATAGCTGTGGTGCCTACTGGACTCACTTACCCCCGCGGCGCCCCACGCCGTTATTTGCTGGGCGGCAACTTACTAGACATCACTTTCGTGCCATCTAGATTTCAGCGCGTTCTGCTGCCTTGGAACTATTCGCACAACAGACTGCTACTGACGACCCACCCCCAGGCAACATCTTCTGAATTTTCATAATTTGAAAGAACTAGTAACATGTCCTCATCAGGAATTCAAAAGAAATTGCCACGGTCTCTTCGTTGTTTAAATGTTTTTACTGTTTTTGTTTTGTTGTATATATTTATATGTTATTAAAGTTTTATATTCCTACTACTTTGTTGGAGTGCTATATATTTTTAATGTGACACATAATTGTAAAAACTTTGATGTACAAAGAGTCATTCCTAGAATCTTCCGCTTCAGGCTCGGTCCCCTCCCCAATCACAATACAGGATGGTTTTCAGATAGTAGGAACACGTGTGGTGTGACGGATCTCATCGGGTGTGGGCCTTGATCTACTATAACTCCTTTAAAGAGGGGTGATTCTTTACAGCTGGAGCCATAAACTACATCTGCAGGGCTAGCTGATAGCCTGGACAATCGGACACAGAGGAAGAGGAGTGTCAGAGGGTGCGGTAGTGAATAGGGCGAAAGGGAGGTGTCGGGCGGGCACAGAGTGTGATTCTCAGGGAAGAGCAGCGCAGATGGGGGGAGGTTTATTGCCCATGCATAAGACAGAGAGCGGGGGTGACCAGTGCCTGGGGAAGATGCTTGCGAGGGTGGGGAGCCATGCTACGAATCGACAGCGTGCAGAGAGTGGGTCTGGTCAAGGCATCTAAAATGGCTGCCGTGCACGACAAAAGTGTGGCATTTCAAAAAAGGCAAGATGGCGCAAACAATGTTTTTCAACACTTCCTCATTTCCTTCGAATCGAACGTTAACAGACGTTGGTGCATATTACCAAAGTTAAGCGATATTTATCGCTAACGATGCTTACCAACGAATTTTTTACCGCTAAGCATCGTCAGAAATTATCGAAGATAAACCTTGCTATTATCAAGGTTTATCGTAAATGCGATAAAAAACGGCCGCAATGCATGAATATCGCTAAAAAGTCAGCGATATTCATGCATTACCGAGCTAATGCTCTTAGCCATGTTATCCACCTCCCATTGGATAACATGGCTAAGAACTGCTCAGGGCAGGTGTTACTTTTTGGAGATATTCGCGCTTAGCGCGAATATCTCCAAAAGTTGGTAATAGGAGATATATATCTTGCATGTTGTAATGCAAATTATTGTGGTATATGGAACTCATACCATAATCTCTCAGGAAAGCAGAAACTGATCCTTTTGGGACCGCCTGAGAAGGCCTAGGGGGTGAGGGGTACTCTACTTTGCCCCCTTTTCACGTTCCGAACTATTTTATTTTACTCTCTTCTGTAATTACACAAAATAGCAGCGATAATATGCATCAGAGACACACAGTGAGAGAAAGGAGGCCGGAGATGAAGAAGAGATGTCAAATACACATTGGAGATAATATAGTGGGAGAAGGGAAGTAAATATGAGTAAACTTACCATGTAACATAAAAATGTTGCACTCTATACTATAAGTCTCATTTTATACTACAATCACTTCGCTACAACCTCATAAATTAAAAATAAAAATGAATAATGTCTCAAACAATTTTTGATTTCTAAATATAAATTTATTCTTCAGAATTTTCTAAATTGGAAAGAACTAGTAACATGTCCTCATCAGCAATTTCCTCTTCAATCATCTCATCTGGAATCTCCTCATTAAAAGTCTGCAATGATGATTCTTGTAACTCTATGGTCTCCAAACATTCGATAAATTCGCCATCAACAGATTGATCAAAAAAATCATTCAAGTCATCTCCTCCTTGTGACAATATTTCATTATTGGTGCTGTCAATTTCAATCAATGTAGTGGAATCATTCAAGTCATCTACTCCTTGTGACAATATTTCATTATTGGTGCTGTCAATTTCAATCAATGTAGTGGAATCATTCAAGTCATCTCCTCGTGACAATATTTCATTATTGGTGCTCTCAATTTCAATCAATGTAGTGGAATCATTCAAGTCATCTCCTCCTTGTGACAATATTTAATTATTGGTGCTGTCAATTTCAATCAATCTAATGAAATCATACAAGTCATCTCCTCCTTGTGACAATATTTCATTATTGGTGCTCTCAATTTCAATCAATGTAGTGGACAATGCAAAAGAAATTGCCACGGTCTCTTCATTGTGAGCCATTTTATTTTGAAATTGCTTGCTGTAAATTGCAGAAAAAAATAATCACTTTCATTTATCGTTTTTAGTAATACATAATATAAAACTAACTTTATCAAGTATTTAGTATAACAGAAGGACTGCAAATAAATAACAGAAAACATTTTTCAAATTATCTTCAAGTGTACAACATAGTTCCCCTTACAAATTAACAACTCACCTTTTTAAAAGTAGGAGAAGTGTTAGTACTGTGTAAATCAAACACCAGAAATTCACCACCAAAAATTCCTCACAAATGTACCTCAGACAGTAGTATCACAAAATGGCTGTGGTTTCCTCTCATTTGAGATATATACATAACCAATTAACTTTCATCACACACAAATACAAAACCAAAGTAACATTTTAATTGGTTCTAAATTTCAACACTTTCAAATGTGTTTTCCCCATGCAATTTTCCGTAGGACATTTACATACGTCTACAGCCTGAATGGCTGAACGGAATTACACCAAACTTGGCAAAATGGTACATCAAACCTAAGAGGTCAGGAAGGATCTACTATGCCCCCTTATGGTCATTTGCCCCTTCGCTTTGGCCTCCTCTTGTCTCTCGATCCTACCGAGAGACAAGATGGCGGCCGCTACGGACTGTTTGTAATGTTGACAGACGCCGGAGAACCAATCAGCTTCGCAAAGCTCCGTAACGCGAAAAGTACGCGAAGCGGAGCGCTGTTACAGATATATATCTTTTTTTGAACGTTAATTTCTCAAAATCCACTGGAGCACATATATTGAGACCTAGCAAAGGCACATCGGGCTACCAGTCCCTAATATTTTGCCAAGTTTCGTGCAAATCCATTCAGCCGTTCGATTATTGACATTTAGATACGTCTACAGCCTGAATGGCTGAACGGAATTACACCAAACTTGGCAAAATGGTACATCAAACCTAAGAGGTCAGGGAGGATCTACTATGCCCCCTTATGGTCATTTGCCCCTTCGCTTTGGCCTCCTCTTGTCTCTCGATCCTACCGAGAGACAAGATGGTGGCCGCTACGGACTGTTTGGAATGTTTACAGACGCCGGAGAACCAATCAGCTTCGCTTCACAAAGCTCCGTTGCGCGAAAAGTACGCGAACTGGAGCGCTGCCCGGTCCGCTGTTACAGATATATATCTTTTTTTAAACGTTAATTTCTCAAAATCCACTGGAGCACATATATTGAGACCTACAAAAGGCACATCGGGCTACCAGTCCCTACAATTTTGCCAAGTTTCGTGCAAATCCATTCAGCCGTTCGGGCTAAAAGTGAGGCCAACCGCCCTATGGAAAACTCAATGTTAAAAACACGTTTTGGGACCCCCCTTTTTTCTCGACCCCCCCTGGACGAACCCCCCCCAATTTTTAGGGGCTGCTCAGAAACAAAATGTGCCATTTTCCTGAAAATTTCAGCCAATTCCGTCCACAAACGGCAAAGTTATTAGACATAGAATTTTCAAAAATCCCATAGAGAAAAAATCCTAACTATATATACCTACTGGCGACCGCCAGTAGGTAATATATATATATATATAATATATATATTACCTACTGGCGGTCTAGTTTCCATAGGAAATCCACAACATTCTATTTGGAATAACTTTGGCGCCGGTGGACGAATTTCTCCAAGAAAATGGCCTGCTCGGTTCCGCTCCTTCCCTGAAAGTTTGGGGGTGAATCATCAAGTGGGGGCTGAGAAAAAAGGGGGGTCCCAAAACGTGTTTTCCCATGCAATTTTCCATAGGGACCTTTAGCCAGGGCTACAGCCCGAACGGCTGAACGGAATTACAAGAAATTTGGCAGAGAGGTAGAGTTCGGTTCGCAGATTTTTCTGTGAAATGGTGTAAATCCGTTCAGTAGTTTCTGAGAAAATTACAAGTAAAATCATAGCGATATCTAGAGACGGAGTTCCGCACGCGTACAGAAATCCGTTCAATTACGAACGCAAGCTGCATGCTGATTGGCTGTGAACTGTCTGTCAACACTCAAAACCAGGAAGTGTTGGTGGCCATCTTGTGCCTCGGTAGAACCGAGTCACAAGAAAACAGTAAAACAAAGTTGAGAAATAAGGGAAGGGGCAGGCTAAAAACATTCTGAACCTCTAGGCTTGCTCAGGGGGCCGTACATGGATGTTTAGGCTCTATTTTTTATTTTATTTTTAAAAAGAAAAATCGCGGCGTACGCGTACGGAAATACGTACAATTACGAGCAGGAGCTGCATGCTGATTGGCTGTCAATACTCCAAACCAGGAAGTGTTGGCAGCCATCTTGTTTGTCGGGAGAGCAGAGTCACAAGAAAACAGTAAAACAAAGTTGAGAAATAAGGAAAGGGGGCAGGGTAGAAACATTCTGACCCTATAGTCTTCGCCAGGGGGTGGTACATGGATCTTTAGGCTCAATTTTTATTGTTTTTAAAATAAAAAATGGCGGGGTACTCGTGCAGTACTTGTACGCGGTGGAAAAGGTGAAAAAAAACTAGAAGTCCGTTTTATTCATTAGGTCCCGGGGGGCAAATTACGGGGCAATTTTTTTGCATAATGGGGGCTTGTAAGGTGCCCCGAGCACTGGGGAACGGCACTCCTCTGGTTTTATTTTGAAGTATGCTGGGGGGGGTTACGGTCCTACTTCCAGCAGTCTCGGGGAGCGGCATCCCTCGGGTTTAAAAAAAAAAAAATGTGTTGAGCTCTCTCTCTCTCCCCGTACACGTCACAGGGAACGCCACCTTTCTATGGCGGTAATATGTAAAATGACATTCCAGCTCCGGGTACCTGCATTGTCTGGGTTTTTTTATTATTGTTGGGAGGGTGGGCTTGATAATACGTCCTTGTTAATTCCCATAGAAGCCTATGTTCTGGTGTTAACATGGGCTTGTATGGGAAATAACAAGGCCGTATTATCAAGCTCATTATCGCCGTTTTATCGGCAGTTTTCTGCCAATAAAACAGCGATAATTTTAACACCGGTCCTTGATAATATGCACCTAAGTTTACTGGTCAAAAAAAAGAGCAATGGGCCATATTATCAACAAAAGGTGATACATTATCGACGCTTTTATCGGCAGGAAACTGCTGATAAAGCGGCGATAATGGGCTTGATAATATGCCCTTCTGAATAACCATAGCAGCCCAGGTTAACATTAGAACTTGGGCTGCTATGGGAATTTACAAGGGCCTATGTTTTTTTATTAATGTTGGGAGGGTGGGCTTGATAATACGTCCTTGTTAATTCCCATAGAAGCCTATGTTCTGGTGTTAACATGGGCTTCTATGGGAAATAACAAGGCCGTATTATCAAGCTCATTATTGCCGTTTTATCAGCAGTTTCCTGCCAATAAAACGGCAATAATTTTAATACCGGTCCTTGATAATATGCACCTAAGTTTACTGGTCACAAAAAAGAGCAATGGGCCATATTATCAACAAAAGGCGATACATTATCGCCGCTTTTATCGGCAGGAAACTGCTGATAAAGCGGCGATAATGGGCTTGATAATATGCCCTTGTGAATAACCATAGCAGCCCAGGTTAACGTCAGAACCTGGGCTGCTATGGGAATTTACAACGGCCTATGGTTTTTTATTAATGTTGGGAGGGTGGGCTTGATAATACGTCCTTGTTAATTCCCATAGAAGCCTATGTTCTGGTGTTAACATGGGCTTCTATGGGAAATAACAAGGCCATATTATCAAGCTCATTATCGCCGTTTTATCGGCAATTTCCTGCCAATAAAACAGCGATAATTTCAACACCAGTGCTTGATAATATGCACCTAAGTTTACTGGTGAAAAAAAGAGCAATGGGCCATATTATCCTCAAAAGGCGATACATTATCGCCGCTTTTATCGGCAGGAAACTGCCGATAAAGCGGCGATAATGGGCTTGATAATATGCCCTTGTGAATGACCATAGCAGCCCCGGTTAACATCAGAACCTGGGCTGCTATGGGAATTTACAAGGGCCTATTATCAAGCCCATTATCGCCGCTTTATCGTCAGTTTCCTGCCGATAAAAGCTTTGTTGTTAATATACCCATTCATTTCTATGGTAGTATGTAAAACTTTCCTTTTTTTTGTGTAGCAGTTGTACTCTCTACGCATGCGGAGCCGACGTTTTTTCTTTTTCTTCAAGTTCAACAAGCAAACCTTTCTTTATTTCAGGTAGTAAATTTGTCACTTTCTTTTCCAGGGTCGTGTGTGTCATCCGCTCCTGTACTTTTGTAATATATCAATAATCATATTTTTTCTATCTTTATTTGAAAGATAGTGCCGAGACACAAAACGTTGATTACGTACTCCATCCACCGCCATTTTAGTAGTTTTTCACCGTTATTTTTATTATATCTGTTACTTAGAACTCAGTAGTTTTCAATCCTAGTCTTGAATATATTACTATAGTATTTCAACATTATTTTTATTGTGGACCGTCATACCTCTCCCTCACAAAATAAAGGAAGTATATAGTTTTTTTAAATTAACTTTTATCAATAAATGTAAACGATACTCAATTATAACTTTGTTGGAAGCAACTAGAAAAATAACTTTAACAACAAACAATATTATAAACAAATTGTTAAATGGACTGCAAAAGATGTCCGATTGGTAATCTGCAAAACAAAAAAGAAAATTAGAGTTTAGAATTTTGTAGAGGTGAGTAAATGAGCTGAAGCATTACAAGTTTTGGTAACTCTACGGTTCTACGTGTGCAGTGTGCCTCGTACATTTCAGTTCTGTTATAGTGCTGCGTTCTAGTGGTGTCTATATGGAAGTGCCTACTGCATTACTGACGCCCGTTATGCCAACTTATTTCTAATGCATTGCGATGAAGGCTTTGTAGATCTAGGCCTCTGTGCTTACCATTGTATAAACCTTGCGGCCAAACACTTCAGGCAGTTGAATTCACAAAGTATTTTGAACAATTCTTCTACATGTCCAAGCAGACAGCAGTGTCTATATGTTTAAGAGAGAAAGAGAAATGATGTCATAGAGAGTGAGCGAGAGAAAGAGAGCTAAAACAACATTAAAACTGTGTCGCAGAGTCTGGAATTGAGATTTTTTCTTGAAAAGTCAGACGTAGATTTACAAGCTCCTTGCATCACTTTGCCCATGTTAAAAGTGACTCAAAAGAGGCTTAATAAGGTTGTGGATCTGTTTGTCAGACTGGTGTAACCTATCTGTTGTCACTGCTCGGAGGTAATTATAGATTTTACAGAGAAGCTGCTGTACACTACGCACTCTGGGCCATAATATCAAGCCTGGGCGACAAAAATATTGCCACTTTATTGGCAGGAAAGAGCCGCTAAAGTGGCGCTAATGGGTTTGATAATATGCTCTATGGAATTCCAATCGAAGCTCATGTTAGATGTCCTTCACATCTAACATGAGCTTCGATGGGAATTCCATAGAGCATATTATCAAACCCATTATCGCCACTTTAGCGGCACTTTCCTGCCGATAAAGTGGCGATAATTTTGTCACCAAAGCTTGATAATATGTCCCTCTCTCCTTTCACAAATAAAGGTAACACTACAGTTTTACGAATACAGTGTACCTGGTACATTTCACTTGTTATGGTGCCGCGTTCAAGTGGTGTCTATATGGAAGTGCCTACTGCGTTACTGACGCCAAAGTGGCATAACGGCATTGTACATATGCCGACTTATTTCTAATGCATTGCTATGAAGGCATTGTATATGTAGGCTGCTGTGCTTACCTTGTATAAACAGTGCGGCCACCGGAGTTCACCACTCGACTTGAACTCTGCTTCTATACGTCAAAGTATATTCAATACATTGCAGACAATTCCATTGCTGTTGCTCGATAGGCCGTGGTTGCTTCTGAAGGATGTTTGGTGAAGGAAACAAAAGGACATTTTGATTAGTCATCGTAAACTGAGTTGTGTAACTACTGTCAAAAGTGAATTTTAATGTGGGTTCTTAATATTCCGTAGTTAGACTGTTGCAGCTCCAGCCGCAGCCCGTAGTGGGAGTACCGGCCGGGCGGTGACGTGGGGAGGGGAAGGGGCAGGGTGGGGGGTAGTAATGGAATACGGACTTTAACAGGTAAGTAAGCATAATAATAAATAAAACGAATTTTGTTGGCCGCACTGCATCACCAAATGCGATGCAGTGCAAGCAACGAAATTCGTTTTATTTATTTTTATGTTTACTTACCTCTTAAAGTCCGGATTTCATACATTACTACCCCCTACCCTGCCCCTCCCCTTCCCCACGTCACCGCCCGGCCAGTACTCCCACTTCCGGCCGCGGCTGTGTATCAGCGCTTTTATCGGCAGGAAACTGCAGATAAAGCGGCTCTAATGGGCTTGGTAGTATGCCCTTGTGAATTCCTATAGCAGCCCAGGTTAACACAAGAACCTGGGGTGCTATGGGAATTCACAAGGGCATAATATCAAGCCCATTATCGTCGCTTTATCGGCAGTTTCCTGCCGATAAAACGGCGATAATTTGAACACCAGTCCTTGATAATATGTCTGTTTGTATTGTGAATATATTCCGGACATTTCAGCGATTATAAAAACGTTACTGCTATTGGGAAAAAAATTAAATATGTAAATTAATACATTATATAGGAGTGCATTCGTCTAAAATATTAAGTCGCATTTTTGTATGTAGTCAGCTACAACCCTTTGACTCCTTCTGATGCGTACTTAAGTGTCACTGCTCACCTTTTGTGGAAATGAGTTTCTTCATGATGTAGTCACGATCTTCAACAAAGAAGTGTCATACGTGTTGCCGAGTCTTGATACCGCTATGGCTCACGACATACTTGTGCTCCCATCATCATCATCGCAAGTTCTTCACCCTCTCAGAGCTTCGGCCACCACTAACTCAGTGACCAAAGAGGCCACTCATGTGGTAGTGGGCCCTTTGTTCCGTGCTTTGGCAACAACTCTAAAATGGCGTACAACACGTGCGCTCCGTCTTTTTTATAGATACGGTCACATGTGTAGTGACGGATGCGCTGAATGGGTGTGGTGTGGGTGTATACCAGCCATGAGGGAGTGTGTGTGTCAATCTGCAACTAAGAAATCACTACAATGGAAGTTTGGGCGTTGAACTTTTGTTGTGTTTTCCTGGTTACGTAAGAGTGGCCTTCTTTTTTCTATGTGATGTTATAGAGTCACCATGTATGTAACCTATTTTGTGACACATTTTATTGAACAATGCGCTTGAAAAACTAGTTGTGGTAGGGTGTTTTTTTAATTAAACTGTGTACTCTGGTTACGGGTTTGTTGAGTGTAGAAGTATATATATATTTTTTCTATTTTGTATTCTATCATAATTGTGCTGACTTTTCTGCTTTAGCGTGCAGTTCTATATTATTTTATAAAATGTATAACAAACTGTTGAAATCATGTTTGAAATTAGAATGTAAGCATGTAAGCTGCTCTCTGTGAGGAATAGCAATGCCGGCTCCCTCAGGAAGTGGGGAGCCGGTTAGGATCGTGGAGGCCTTGCGGCTGTTCCCACGGTCCGCAACGTTAGATTTGAGCCCCGGGGGATGGGGTCCTCGGGAATTATAGAAAATTAGTGATAAAGGCTATTTTTCTTCATGGTAGATTTATTGTACGCGTACCAAGCACGTATGGACGACGTACAGCTGGAATATTGGAAGTCGTCCTGTAAGCGTACCTAAGCAAGAAAAATAAAAATAATTTTAGATATTTATGAAGTGTATTTGTTTATGTGTTGTGTGGCTCTAAAAAGAGCCGTTGTGTTTATTGGGAGATTTTAGTACCTACAAGTAAGTACCGATGCAGAGTCTTAAGTTTATGAGGAAGACTCTGTTTCCCATATCTGTAAAATGTACACCGTCTCTCCTATAGATGTCATGCGTATTGTAACGCAGATTGTTGTTGTAAATGGACCCCATTCGATAGTCTCGGAGAAAGGCAGAAACAGATTTATTCACATGTTTCCTAGCTTTTTCAATCCATTGACAATAGTGGTTGGACAAGTTCTATTTCTGCCTTTGGCATACATTAGAATATACAAAGGCAGTTTTGGGGAACAGCGTCATCAATTGTGCAGAGGTGTCCTTCATAAGCATTTTCAGACCTACCCCAGTCAAAGTGCCTAGGTCATTGCCACCAGAGTGCACAATAATGAGGTCAGGGTGTTGGAGATTCAAAAAGGATTTAACCAATGGAATCAATTGGTGCCACTTTAACCCTCTCTGTTCAATCCATTTAATGTCTACTTTTGGTAAACATAGGTCTTTGTGAATTCCTTTCCGTTCTGCGTACCTTTGACTCCAGAAAATATAGCTGTGTCCCACAATCCACACTGTAAGCATCTTGAAGAGAGGTCTGAATGCACTCCGAAGGTCTCTGTAAATGTAGTGGCAGTTTGAAAAGTGAGATTTTTTCTAAATGGTGGACAACATGCAGTTTTGAAAAAAGAAAAGGATTGATTAGTTGTTCGAGAACATTCTGCACTAAGCTACGATGAGTGTTTCTGTGTTTTAAAAGGCTCATTTTTATTGGTTAAGAATAAGTGTTAGCAAAGAACGTTACATAAAATAAGCTGGTATATTCTCAAGTGACAGTGGGTATTTCTGGACGCACTGCAACGTTCAAAATTAAAGTTTAACAGTCTGTTTGGTGCTCCGGGGTAGCGCCCTCCGACTGGGAGCGTGATAAATGTGAACTGAGGTAGCCCTCCCTACTGAAACTGGGAAGAGTCTCCCGGGCTCCAAGAAAAAGTCCTTATATAAAGGTTTCCCAATGGTTTTCAGAAAATAAATACCAAAAGTTCAATTTGAAAGTTTATTCATGTACTTTTCCATCTTGTTGTATTCACAAGGGTATATTCCATTTATATATGATCATTCCTTCAAATTCAAGTTATGCACTCTAGTAATCCCAATGCATTTCGGCATATTCATAATGCCTTCATCTGGGGATATATGTTCTGTTAATAGAAGAAAGACAGAATAGGTATACGAGGTAATGCGCAAAAGGTATAGTTAAAAAATTACTGAAAAAAATGTGCTAATTTAACCACGAGGGACAAGTGCTCGTTTACTAATACGGACTGGGTGAAACCGAATGGGTGCTACGAAGGAGCATGCATTATGTAGTCCTGTGAATGTTGTCAAAAGGTCGATACCCTTGTGAATACAACAAGATGGAAAAGTACATGAATAAACTCTCAAATTGAACTTTTGGTATTTATTTTCTGAAAACCATTGGGAAACCTTTATATAAGGACTTTTTCTTGGAGCCCGGGGGACTCTTCCCAGTTTCAGTAGGGAGGGCTACCTCAGTTCATATTCTCAAGTGAAGCATACTTCCTGTTTTAATTTGCAACAATGTATGATGAACTTTTCACCTGTTTGCTGAGTTAGGTGTTCCCTGAAGTGTTTCTATGGTAACTGGCAGATTGTGGAATGGAGGAAGGGATGAAAGTTTTGTCAGTTCGAAAGGGTGCAAAAGCTCAAGCAATATAAATGTGTGTTTCGTTTTGAATTTAATGTGGGAATAAATGTGATTTTTTATTTATTTGTATATGTGTGTAGATTGAGTGTGTAGTTTGATCGGAAAAGTTTGCTATTTGCTTTAGGACTTCCTGATCCTGTAGGACTGCTTAAGGGGATTTACAATGATGTTCAAGTTCAAAATCTTTGATGGCCTTTGTTGAGCCTTTGATGCCCTGTGGAGCACCGTCTCCGAGGGTCGGCTCTTGTAGTGTTATAGGGTGCCTATTCGTGGGAGTCTGCTGTTTGCTATGGTTGGGCGAGAGTTCTCTTTGAAGTAGTAAAGCAGATTGTTTTTCGTCTGAGAGAGCAGTATGTAAGGTAGTTTCTCTGACCAAAAGCAATTCCGGCTCCCGAATGATGCAGGGAGCCGGCTGGTACCGTGGTGCATTTGGGGATCCACCTACGGTCTTATACGTTATATTTGAGGCTTGGTGGATGGGGTGTCCGGTGATTGTAAAAAATGAGTGATGTATGGTATTTATTTTTTTTACGGTATATTTATTGTGCGCGTACAGTGCGAATTTTGAAAGTTGTTCCATAAGCGTACGTAAGCAACAAAAATGAATTAAAAATGAATCTTTTACAGATATTTATCAAGTTTATGTGTTGATATCTTTGTTGCTTGTAATGAGACGTTTTTGCTTTATTGGTGCTTATAAGTAAGTGCTTATGCATAGTCTAAATTTGTTTAGGAGCAGTGTTTTATACAGTGCTGAACTTTTGACCTCTGTTGACAGTTGACTTTTGCATGATCTGTTGGGGGTAGGGTGGAAAGTTATGTGAGTTGGAAAGGTTTGGAATGTAAAAATCAATAGAAATGTGCGTTTTGTTTTGAATTAATGTGTGCAGGATTTTAATTGGTTATTTATATGTATGTATGTGTAAAATGAGATGGAAAATGTTCAATTTGACGGTTCTGCTGCAAATACGGAACTAGAGAGATTCTGTACAAGAATATCCACTGTGTGAGTGGTATTCTTCCTAATCTACAAATCAATTTGAAAGGTGAGTTGATAAATTGTATGGGAGTGTGTGCGGTGCAGCTTTGTACATTAAGGAATTATGGGATATAACAAGACAGGCGATAATATTATTGCCGCTTTATGGGTAGAAAACTGCCGATAAAGCGGCGATAATGTTATCGCCTGTCTTGATAATATGCCCCGATATTCGTTCGTTGTTAAACATTTTATAGTAGTAAATGTGTTTTGCTATAATGCATGCTGTTATGTTTTTTTGTTTAATATCAGTTTGTGCGTCTCTGTACATTAAGGTATTATGGGCCATATTATCAATAAAGGGCGATACATTATCGCCACTTTTATCGGCAAGAAACTGCCGGTAAAGCGGTGATTATGGTCTTGATAATATATCCTTGAGAATTCCCATAGAAGCCCAGGTTAACACTAGAACCTGGGCTGCTATGGGAATTTACAAGGGCCTATTATCAAGCCCATTATCACCGCTTTAGCGGCAGTTTCCTTCTGATAAAAGCAGCGAAAATGTATCGCCCTTTACTGATAATATGGCACTGACTGGCATATTATCAAGGACCGGTGTTAAAATTATCGACGTTTCATGGGCAGGAAACTGCCGATAAAACGGCAAAAATGGTCTTGATAATACGCCCATGTTAATTCCCATAGAAGCCCATGTTCTGGTGTTAACATTTGTCCTTCATGTAGCAAACACCCGCACAGAAGTCTATGCTTTATTAAATACAGACGTACCTCGGAATTTTAGGGAGTTAATTTAGACTATCTTTAATGCGTCCTCGAGTAGGGGGTTAGTTTACTTTTTTAAAGTTATAAGCATTGGCCTTGTGACTTCTGTAGAAACTATAGTTGGTGTCTTGTCGGTGTTTTTTCATTCGATTTTTTCCAGCATCTTTGGTGAATTGTGCTTAATGCTCACATTAATTGCCGGTGTGCTTGTATTAATTTGTTTTCTTTAATATGGATGCACATCTTGCAGCAGACGACAATATTTCTCGGTTTTCGTCTGTCCGCAACCGAATGCTTAGTTACTATGGGGCGCTGCCTCTTGCAACATTGAGTGCAGTTTATGGATTATTGTTTCGATTCTCATTTTTCACATGCGTTCAACCTGTGTTCCATTGCCTGAGCTGTGATTTCGACTGGGCCTTGTATTTGTGTCTCTGCAGTACGGTGGTTCCCAACGCGGATTATGACCAGCTGATGAGCCCCTTAGTGGTTCATGACTTGCTCTGTTCTGGCGGCGGGATTATGGCCTTAGCAGCGATACATGGAATAATGGGACGCTGGAATGTTTTTGCAGCGGCACATGACTTCTTGGCACGCAGTTACATTGAAGATGACCCGAGTTTTCCTCCGATGGTGATAGAGACTCCGGTCATTGAGGAACATGTATGTCAATTCTCACTATTGAATTGGATGGCTGAAATGTTTTCAGATGAGAACAATGACTTCCTGTTGGAGGCTGTCGCTACATACTCTGCTTATACGCTGGTGGAATAAGACTGTTTGATTTTTCTACCTATTCTTTATTATTTAGTTACTGCTTTTTATCAAAGATCGAATAATTTTTTTTGCAAAATTGAACTTGACTCTGCTTTTTAGGCTTGGACTCTGCGTTCGTAATTTGCCCACGTTTATATTATGTGCTTTGGTCAAGGAAATGTGTCGTGGGCTGAGCCTTGCACTCACACCGTGTTAAATTAGCATGGGTTTATTAGAAGCTATTTTTGTTTTCCTGCTCTGCTTTGCACACAACACGCACTTGCAATATTGTTTAGAGAAGGGTGAGTATTTTGCTTCATATGAGAATAATTTGATATACTAGATTTGTAGACTGCCTCGCTACTTTAGTGTGTATTGTGAGAACATGAAACATCAAGGTTATGTTGGATACTGTGTGTGTTATTCGGAATGATGTTCGCACATTCGAGTCATAAGAGATATGCAGCTGTGGCATCTCTTATACTTGCGCGTTAAGTAATGAAGTGTGCAGGCATGATTACACACAGTTTGAGAACATTCGTATCTTGACAGTTTGTGTAGAACTCAATGTGATCCACTACTGCTGAGTAACAGAGGTATGGGTCTGCCTATGTAGTCGTATGAGATCTTCTGTAGTTATAAACTAACCTGCTAAGTAGGGAGGGTGAAATTTAGGTATATTATAAATCTGTTTCCCTTTTGCATTATAGGATGCTTTCTCCCTTTGTATTTTATGGAATAGTAACAATGCTGACAACTTTGTTTCTGATAATAGGTTTGCTTCTATTATGTAAGGTACTGGGCATGAGATTACGGTGTTAGAAATAAACATTTCAAAGTTGCAGATGTGTTTATTAAGTGCTTGTTTTGGACTGGTGTAAGAATGTAACGAAAGAGTGCTCTTGTTATCTACCTTTCCTGAGGTAACCTAAGTCGCATGTTTTGGGTTGACTAATAATTGGTGTTTTTGCTATAGGAGGAAGAACCAATGAGTCACTGATTGCTAGTCTGTTAGGGGGTTTGGGTACTAAGGTGGGGTTTGGAACACCGTAATTCACTGAGGTCGTAAGTCTTTATGTACAGTTGTGTGTAGGAGCAGAATCACTGCAACAGTAGTTACAACAAAAAGGCTCGATAAAGGGCCTTTAGTTTGAATCAAAATATGAAATTGAAGAATAATTGATAAGTGCAGCCAAGAAAGGGAGAAAGTGTGCAAATTTCATAGTGCCTTTGGCCTTTGGCCGGGGTAGTTGTTATAATAAAAAGCGTCGATAAAGGGCCTGTACTTTGAATTTGAATTAAAGAAGAATGATTGATAACCCCAGCCAAGAAAGGGAGCAAGTAGGTGTGTGTATGTGTGGATGATGTGTTGATTGAGCAGAAGATGAATAAGGTGAAAAATAGGAAAGGCTGCAGACATGCAAACTTTGTACTTCTTTGTAAGGGAAGTACCTGTTTAGTTTTCCTGTGCAGATATATATATATATTCACTGAAAAAACCATAGGTTATAGACCATATATAGTTAGGAATTAGCATTTACAAAACCTTGAAAATTCACTGAAAAAACCATAGGTTAGAGACCATATATAGTTAGCTGGACATTTTATTGACATAAAACCAATGAAATTCCATATATAGTTAGTTGCACTAACTATATATCGCGCACCCGCAATCCACTGCTCATGATGTCACATATTACATCATTCATGACATGGTCAGTGACATCACTGATGACATCACTGATGACATCTCAAATGACATCACTGATGACATCACTGATAACAACATCCAGTGATTTTTTGTTTCTGTAAAGTTTAAATATGTCTTACATATTGAAGAATGAGTGGATGTGTAAGTGTCTGGACGAAGGATTTAGTAGGTGCATGACTGACTGTATGAGTGAGTGATTAAATGTGTCTCACTGAGTGCATGGGTTAGTGACTAAACTGTCTTAATTTGTGCATCATTATGTCTGTTGTTCTGTAAACTGCTGCATGTGTTGATCAGTAGCTATATGAGTAACTATATGGGTTATTGATTGATTGCCCAAGTATTTGTATGGGAGACTGAGTGTGTGTGTGCTAGCTGGGAGGTGTGTGACTCTGTGCAGATCAATGTGTACTTGTATCAATGATTGTATAAGAAGGTAAGTATGTGTTAGTATATGTTTGAAAATGTAAGGTGCTCTATGTTTAACTGTATAGACAAGAAAATGGAAGTGTCATTGATTCTTTACAGGACTGACTAGGTGTGTGAGTAACTCCATGGATGAGTGGCAGACTGTGAGTGTCTGTATAGGTGTATGAGTGCATATGATAGTATTGTAAAGATGAGTGATTGTATGTATGAATGATTGTATGGGTGAATGAGTGAAGGTGTGTGTAGACGTAGCAATCAGTGAGTGCGTACGTAGTAACTAGTATTGGTGTGTCAATGGTTTCAAAAATTATACTCTGTATTTAACACTGGGTGAAACAGAGGTTATATTAAAATGTGAGGAGATGCATTGTATTGTCACATGAATGATATCATCAGTGATGTGGTCATTGATGTCAAATGAGATGTCATCAGTGATGTCATTTGAGATGTCATCAGTGATGTCATCAGTGATGTCACTGACCATGTCATGAATGATGTAATATGTGACATCATCAGCAGTGGATTGCGGGTGCGCGATATATAGTTAGTGCAACTAACTATATATGGAATTTCATTGGTTTTATGTCAATAAAATGTCCAGCTAACTATATATGGTCTCTAACCTATGGTTTTTTCAGTGAATTTTCAAGGTTTTGTAAATGCTAATTCCTAACTATATATGGTCTATAACCTATGGTTTTTTCAGTGAATTTTCAAGGTTTTGTAAATGCTAATTCCTAACTATATATGGTCTATAACCTATGGTTTTTTCAGTGAATTTTCAAGGTTTTGTAAATGCTAATTCCTAACTATATATGGTCTATAACCTATGGTTTTTTCAATGAATTTCAATGGTTTTTTAATAGCAAATATCATAAGCTGTCGAATGTCAAGTACGTGGTAAGTAAAAACATTTTCGTGTTTATGCACACTGATCTGCTTTGAATGCTGCCCCCCACCCCTCATTTCTATTAGGAGTACTCTCTCTTTGCAGATAGTGAAGGGTAGTTAACGCAGGCCTTTGCCCCCGTTGTAATCCGTCGTGCCTGCTTCTCTCTCCATTTGATTGATTGTTCTCTTTGGTTCATTCTCTATTTACAAACAAGCACAGAGTCGCAATACTCTGTTTAGTCTTTGCAGATAGCGAAAAATCGTGTAAAAAAACAAAAGGAATCAAGCAAAATCAGTGGGCCACTAATGGGATCTCTTTTTGACCTCGCTAAAATAGAAACATTAGGAACAACCTGTTGAAAATAGCAAAGTGTATGTACATAAGCGGCGTTCATTTGTGTTCACAGTACCCCTTGTTGATTGTTTGAATCGAGCATTGAATTGTTCGAAGTTGGTTCTCTTAAGGATCTTCTCTGCCTGCAAACAAGGAAGAATAGGAATATTCTCTCTCCCTTTGCAGATAGTGAATGGTAGGTAACGCAAGCCTTTAACACATCGTACCTATTTCATTCCTCATTGATTGATTGATTGTCCGAACATTGACTGTTTGGGAATTAGTTCTTTTTGGAGGTATTCCCTGTTTGCAAATACACGTAGGAAAATCTTTGCAAGTAGTGAAAGGGTAGGTAATGCGGACCTTTCTCCCCCGTTGTAATCTGTCATGCCTATCTACTCCCCACTGATTGATGCACCTGTTTCACCCGGACCATTTACTAGAGATATCTGGCCCAACAAGAGAGCAACCCTAGTGAAAAGGACATATGCAATAATAACGAAGTGATCACTGTATCCTGTTAACAGAAACTTTAGCATGAAACAACCTGGAAAGAAAAGAATAGGAAAACGAAAATCAGTAGGCCACTGATGAACTTTTTATTAAATAACAAACAAAGAAACGATAACAATACGTAATGATAAAACCTATTATTGTCCTAGAAACAAGAAACGTTAGAAGTAAGCCCGTAATAAGAAACCTGAAAACATCGCCCCTCACTGCCCCAAAACGTGTCTGTCCCACCGCCTGCCACGGCCAAATAACGGCAAACTGGGAAAGATAGAAGTCAGCAGACATCCGCCCCATTCTAGAAACTTCCAAAGGGTAACAGGTTTTCGGCTACGCCCAGCCGGAAGCAACACATATAAGGCGGGTCCCGCTGCCACGCCTCGGAGATCATCACGTAGGGTGTAGCCGGAGGAGAGGCCGAGGCCAGCGGGACCCGGCCAGGGGGATTGACAACGCTGGAGAGTTGCAGGGGGGGGGAATGTCCGTGTCCTCGACCCTCCCCTCTCTCTCCCAGTCCGGCCGCGGTGGCCCTTGACAGTTTCAGGTAGTCCCGCCACATTCTCTACCAGTCCGGCCACCAACGGCCGGGGCTGATGGGATCCGGCTGCAGCCGATAAACCAAGGAACCCGTTCATGGGGCCAGAGCAAGGGGCGTCCAGCCGACATCCACCGGAAGCCCGGCCCGAAGACGGACGGGACACTTCTTCTTTCTTGAATAATGGCTGCGACAACACTGGGGGGGGATGTCTTGCACATGCCTCCGACCCCCCCCCTCGTCCTCATCGCCTGGTCCGGCCATAACAAATCTCAAGCGAGACGCCGTGGGGTGCACTGGGAGGGAGAGACGGTGCGAACAGGCCTCTCCCGCCTCCCCAGTGGAGGCTTCCCACCTGCACCCTCAGCGCTCCAGGCGCCCGGAAAAGGGTTCTTCCACTGTGGCGATGCTGCAACGTCTCGCCCGGCAGGGTGGAGCCCGTCCGCTCATTTGACCCCGCGATCGCCAGTAGCTACCGAACTCTCAAAATGGCGATCGACGTGGCAAGAGCGGGCCCAGCATAAAGAAATGGCCCGGTCACTGGTTGACTCCACCACAGTAGTCCTCCACGACCATGAAGATTCTAGAGGAGCCGCGGGAGTCTCCGACCCCCGCAGACACCCCCGATGGGGAATGACTGCCATGATCGCCCGTGGAGTGACGAAACTGTATCCGCGGGACGTCGGCGCTCCCATGCTGGCGCCAGCCTCACTTTGAATTACTAGAATCCTGCAAACCTCAGTTCCGGTGAAAGCACACTGTGACCCGGTAGGAAAAATTGTTGCACCCCCTCCCCTTTTTGACTGATAGTTCAAACCACCGATCCTTTCCTTTGCCCTTTTACCAGAACTTTGGACTGCCTCCCCCTCTTTTACATTTTCTAGAGAAAACAAAACATTAACCACTACATTAGCATAGCAGTTGACACCAGAACTGTTTTCAAATTGAAAACCAACAACATCTTCAACAGAATCCTTTTTGTTTCTGCTGTGACCCTGCTACAGCACAGGCATTGTCCCCAGCAGTAATTCTGCAATGCCGGTAAAAATACCTGTGGTGCCTACTGGACTCACTCACCCCCGCGGCGCCCCACGCCGTTATTTGCTGGGCGGCAACTTACTAGACATCACCTTTGTGCCATCTAGATTTCAGCGCGTTCTGCTGCCTTGGAACTATTCGCACAACAGACTGCTACTGACGACCCACCCCCAGGCAACATCTTCTGAATTTTCATAATTTGAAAGAACTAGTAACATGTCCTCATCAGGAATTTCCTCATGAAAAGTCTGTAATGATGATTCTTGTAACTCTATGGTCTCCAAACATTCGATAAATTCGCCATCAAGAGATTGATCAAAAAAATCATTCAAGTCATCTCCTCCTTGTGAGAAAATTTCATTATTGGTGCTGTCAATTTCAATAAATGTATTGGATAATTCAAAAGAAATTGCCACGGTCTCTTCGTTGTTTAAATGTTTTTACTGTTTTTCTTTTGTTGTATATATTTATAAGTTATTAAAGTTTTATAATCCTACTACTTTGTTGGAGTGCTATATATTTTTAATGTGACACATAAATGTAAAAACTTTGATGTACAAAGAGTCATCCCTGGAATCTTCCGCTTCAGGCTCGGTCCCCTCCCCAATCACAATACAGGATGGTTTTCAGATAGTAGGAACACGTGTGGTGTGACGGATCTCATCGGGTGTGGGCCTTGATCTACTATAACTCCTTTGAAGAGGGGTGATTCTTTACAGCTGGGGCCATAAACTACATCTGCAGGGCTAGCTGATAGCCTGGACAATCGGACACAGAGGAAGAGGAGTGTCAGAGGGTGCGGTAGTGAATAGGGCGAAAGGGAGGTGTCGGGCGGGCACAGAGTGTGATTCTCAGGGAAGAGCAGCGCAGATGGGGAGAGGTTTATTGCCCATGCATAACACAGAGAGCGGGGGTGACCAGTGCCTGGGGAAGATGCTTGCGAGGGTGGGGAGCCATGCTACGAATCGACAGCGTGCAGAGAGTGGGTCTGGTCAAGGCATCTAAAATGGCTGCCGTGCACGACAAAAGTGTGGCATTTCAAAAAAGGCAAGATGGCGCAAACAATGTTTTTCAACACTTCCTCATTTCCTTCGAATCGAACGTTAACAGACGTTGGTGCATATTACCAAAGTTAAGCGATATTTATCGCTAACGATGCTTACCAACAAATTTTTTACCGCTAAGCATCGTCAGAAATTATCGAAGATAGACCTTGCTATTATCAAGGTTTATCGCAAATGCGATAAAAAACGAGCGCAATGCATTAATATCGCTGAAAACTCAGCGATATTCATGCATTACCGAGCTAATGCTCTTAGCCATGTTATCCACCTCCCATTGGATAACATGGCTAAGAACTGCTCAGGGCAGGTGTTAGTTATTGGAGATATTCGCGCTTAGCGCGAATATCTCCAAAAGTTGGTAATAGGAGATATATATCTTGCATGTTGTAATGCAAATTATTGTGGTATATGGAACTCATACCATAATCTCTCAGGAAAGCAGAAACTGATCCTTTTGGGACCGCCTGAGAAGGCCTAGGGGGTGAGGGGTACTCTACTTTGCCCCCTTTTCACGTTCCGAACTATTTTATTTTACTCTCTTCTGTAATTACACAAAATAGCAGCGATAAGATGCATCAGAGACACACAGTGAGAGAAAGGAGGCCGGAGATGAAGAAGAGATGTCAAATACACATTGGAGATAATATAGTGGGAGAAGGGAAGTAAATATGAGTAAACTTACCATGTAACATAAAAATGTTGCACTCTATACTATAAGTCTCATTTTATACTACAATCACTTCGCTACAACCTCATAAATTAAAAATAAAAATGAATAATGTCTCAAACAATTTTTGATTTCTAAATATAAATTTATTCTTCTGAATTTTCTAAATTTAAAAGAACTAGTAACATGTCCTCATCAGTAATTTCCTCTTCAATCATCTCATCTGGAATCTCCTCATTAAAAGTCTGCAATGATGATTCTTGTAACTCTATGGTCTCCAAACATTCGATAAATTCGCCATCAACAGATTGATCCAAAAAATCATTCAAGTCATCTCCTCCTTGTGACAATATTTCATTATTGGTGCTGTCAATTTCAATCAATGTAGTGGAATCATTCAAGTCATCTCCTCCTTGTGACAATATTTCATTATTGGTGCTGTCAATTTCAATCAATGTAGTGGACAATTCAAAAGAAATGACCACGGTCTCTTCATTGTGAGCCATTTTATTTTCAAATTGCTTGCTGTAAATTGCAGAAAAAAATAATCACTTTCATTTATCGTTTTTAGTAATACATAATATAAAACTAACTTTATCAAGTATTTAGTATAACAGAAGGACTGCAAATAAATAACAGAAAACATTTTTCAAATTATCTTCAAGTGTACAACATAGTTCCCCTTACAAATTAACAACTCACCTTTTTAAAAGTAGGAGAAGTGTTAGTACTGTGTAAATCAAACACCAGAAATTCACCACCAAAAATTCCTCACAAATGTACCTCAGACAGTAGTATCACAAAATGGCTGTGGTTTCCTCTCATTTGAGATATATACATAACCAATTAACTTTCATCACACACAAATACAAAACCAAAGTAACATTTTAATTGGTTCTAAATTTCAACACTTTCAAATGTGTTTTCCCCATGCAATTTTCCATAGGACATTTACATACGTCTACAGCCTGAATGGCTGAACGGAATGACACCAAACTTGGCAAAATGGTACATCAAACCTAAGAGGTCAGGAAGGATCTACTATGCCCCCTTATGGTCATTTGCCCCTTCGCTTTGGCCTCCTCTTGTCTCTCGATCCTACAGAGAGACAAGATGGCGGCCGCTACGGACTGTTTGGAATGTTTACAGACGCCGGAGAACCAATCAGCTTCGCAAAGCTCCGTAACGTGAAAAGTACGCGAAGCGGAGCGCTGTTACAGATATATATCTTTTTTTGAACGTTAATTTCTCAAAATCCACTGGAGCACATATATTGAGACCTAGCAAAGGCACATCGGGCTACCAGTCCCTAATATTTTGCCAAGTTTCGTGCAAATCCATTCAGCCGTTCGATTATTATTATTATTTTTTTTTTTTGCCCCGCGTGGCCCTTTTAAAACCTCCACATCAAACCTAGGGGGTCAGCGAGGATCTACTATGCCCCCTTATGGTCATTTGCCGCTTCGCTTTGGCCTCCTCTTGTCTCTCGATCCTACCGAGAGACAAGATGGCGGCCGCTACGGACTGTTTGGAATGTTCACAGACGCCGGAGAACCAATCAGCTTCGCTTCACAAAGCTCCGTACCGCGAAAAGTCCGCGAACCGGAGCGCTGCCCGGTCCGCTGTTACAGATATATATCTTTTTTTGAACGTTAATTTCTCAAAATCCACTGAAGCACATATATTGAGAACTAGCAAAGGCACATCGGGCTACCAGTCCCTACAATTTTGCCAAGTTTCGTGCAAATCCATTCAGCCGTTCGGGCTAAAAGTGAGGCCAACCGCCCTATGGGAAACTCAATGTTAAAAACACGTTTTGGGACCCCCCTTTTTTCTCAGCCCCCCCTTGACGAAACCCCCCCAAATTTACTGGGGCTACTCAGAAACAAAATGTTCCATTTTCCTGAAAATTTCAGCCAAGTCCGTCCACAAACGCCAAAGTTATTAGACATAGAATTTTCAAAAATCCCATAGAGAAAAAATCCTAACTATATATACCTACTGGCGACCGCCAGTAGGTAATATATATATATATATATATATTGACTGAAAAAACCATAGGTTTCACATACGTTACAGTTAGGAATTAGCATTTAAAAAACCTTAGAAATTCACTGAAAGAACCATAGGTTTCACACATGTCATGAGTGATGTAATATGTGACGTCATCAGCAGTGCATTGCGGGCGCGCGAGTTATAGTTAGGTGAACTAACTATAACGGGGGAATTTCAATGATTTTGTATGAGTGAAATGTCCAGCTAACTATAACATGTGTGAAACCTCTGGTTTTTTCAGTAAATTTGCAAGGTTTTTTAAATGCTAATTCCTAACTATAACTTGTGTGAAACCTATGTTTTTTTTCAGTAAATTTCTAAGGTTTTTTAAATGCTAATTCCTAACTGTAACATGTGTGAAACCTATGTGTTTTTTCAGCGAATATATATATATATATATATATATATATATATATATATATATATATATTACCTACTGGCGGTCGCCAGTAGGTATATATAGTTAGGATTTTTTCTCTATGGGATTTTTGAAAATTCTAAGTCTAATAACTTTGGCGTTTGTGGACGGAATTGGCTGAAATTTTCTGGAAAATGGAACATTTTGTTTCTGAGCAGCCCTTGGAAATTTGGGGGGGTTTCGTCAAGGGGGGGCCAAGAAAAAAGGGGGGTCCCAAAACGTGTTTTTAACATTGAGTTTTCCATAGGGCGGTTGGCCTCACTTTTAGCCCGAACGGCTGAATGGATTTCCATGAAACTTGGCAAAATTGTAGGGACTGGTAGCCCGATGTGCCTTTTCTAAGTCTCAATATATGTGCTCCAGTGGATTTTGAGAAATTAACGTTTAAAAAAAGATATATATCTGTAAGCGCGCTCCGGGCAGCGCTCCGGTCCGCGGACCTTAAGCGTACCGGAACTTCGCGTAGCTAAGCTGATTGGCTCTCCGGTGTCTGTCAACATTCTAAACAGTCCGGAGCGGCCGCCATCTTGTCTCTCGGTAGGATTGAGAGACAAGAGGAGGCCAAAACAAAGGCGAAAATGACCATAAGGGGGCATACTAGATCCTCCCTGACCCCCTAGGTTTAATGTGGAGGTTTTAAAAGGGCCCCGCGGGGCAAAAAAAACAAACATTTTTTGTTTTTTTTTTGCGTGGGGAGCGCCCGGTCCGCGAACCGGGAAGCGTTCTGGGCAGCGTACTGCAATGAAAAATGAATGATAGACTTTTCAAATGCTGTATGTTAATTGATTGTTGTTTTTATTGATTATTTTGTATTTTCTTTATTTTTTAAGCATTTTTTTTAATGTGATTGTGTTTCATAATTTATTAAACTTTCTAACATTTCATTGTCAGAAATTTCATAATTATCATGGAATATACATTGTAGTCTCTGAGGGTGTAAAATGTCCTCATTTGCAAGGAGGTTATCTACTGCTTGTACACATTGCAGTAGTTCATTGTCCCAAGTTTCATCGAAAAATTCAATGTCAATTTGATCAATTGTATCAATCAATTCTTGGCTGCTCTCTTGCAGGTCCATTTCAAAAGAAACTTGGTTTTCGCCTTCCATTTTGCCTGAAATTTGGATTAAAAAAATATATATTAGTAGAGATAGGGCAATGTTTGGAATAATTTTAGATAGGCATTTTTTATCAGTGAATTTATCTTTGGGCAGTGTATAGTATCAGAGTGGAAGTAGGAATATAAAAAAGTGTATGTGATTTAACGTAAGTAAATTCATAATTATACAAGAGAAGCCTAACTACATCCATAACTATAACAGAGAAGTCTCTCTAAATCTATAACTACTACAGAGGGATAGTATATATCTATCAGAAAAAGTTTACCATATTAACTTATAGTGCACAATATACTTCAGTTTTAAAAATAAAAACTTACCTTTAGAAAGAAGTTGAAGGAATTAGTGAAAATACTATTGAAATGTACAGCAAGAAGTAGTAGTCAAAATGGCTGTGTTTTCTTCTCTTCCTTTATATATATTCAGGTATATAACCAATGAAATGTCAGGTAAAAAAATAGAAAATGAAAGTAACATTTTCATTGGTTGTCAATTCCAACACTCCAGATGTGTTTTGTGAAGTAATTTACCTCAGGGTATTTAGAGAGGTCTACAGGCTAAATGACTAAATGGAATTCCAATCAAATTTGTGAAAATGGTAGGGATTGGTATGTAGTATGAGCTAATCTATATTTGGTGAAATTGTCTCCAGTGGCTTTTCTGTGAACTACTTTCCCACCTTTTTTGATGGTGCGCTTCCTAGAGAGCGACCCGGTACGCGAACCGTTGAGCGCCCCGGTTCGCGAACCTTAAGCGTTCCGGGAGTCCACCATTTTGTGTTTCGGTCGAATTAAGATACAAGATGGAGGGCAAATAATGTTCAGAATGGGTAGAAGGGGGCACGGTAGAGTTATCTTGACTCCCTAGGTTTTCTGAGGGTGGCTGAGGAGGCTTATATGTGCGAAAAAAAAACATTTTTAAAAAAAATTTCGCGAGGTTAGCTCCCGGTTCGCGTACCGGGTAGCGCCCCAGGGAGCGTACTTTGTTAGAAATTAGTGAAAAATTTTAGAGTAAAATAATAATTGTGAGTGATCAGATGTAGGGTAGCTCTGAGAAGAGCTTTTGGGTTTATGGTACATTTAGGTACTTATAAGTAGGTACCAATGCACATTCTTAAATTCAGAGTGAAAACTCTGTTGCCCTCATCTGAGAAGTGAACTCCATCTCCTCTGTAGATATCTTGCATGTAGTAACGCAAGTTATTGTTGTACAGGGAGCCCATTCCATGGTCTCTCATGTAAGCTGAAACAGATTTGTTTACATGCTTCCTCGACTTCTCAATTTGTGGACAAAATTGGTTTGACCACCTCCATTTCTGTCTTTGGCATATATTTGAATATACCAAGGCAGTCTGAGGAAAAAGTGCCATTAATTGCTCAAAGGTGTCCTTTAAAAGCATTTCCAGACCTACACCAGTCAAAGTGCCCAAGTCATTACCTCCACAGTGCACAATTAACAGGTCAGGTTTGGGCAAATGCATAAAGGTTTTCACCAATGGTATCAATTGGTGACATTTTAATCCTCTGTGGCCAAACCACTTAATTTCCACATCTTGTAAATTGAGGTTAGGTAATTTCCTGTTTTCAACGTACCTTTGAGCCCAGTGAATATAACTATGTCCAACAATCCAGACAGAAAACATGGTGAGAGAAGGTTCTCCTGCAGTCAGATGAAGTGTGGCAATGAAATGGCAGTTGAAAAAATGAGAGTTTAAAATGAAAAAAACTGTGGAGTTTCTGTGTTCATGAAGCAGTAACAGTGATTGGTGGATTTTGATTGCTGAAAACAGAAAGTTAGGGTGCACGGATGTGTTCTTTGAAAGATGTATTTTGAATGGTCAATAAAAATCATTAAATGAAAGAATGTACTGGATATGCAGGTGCACTGAGAGTTCAGAGTTCAATTGCAACAAAGTTGTGTGAACTTGCAAACACCAGAAGTCTTCCAAGAGGTGGTTGCCATGCAGAAAAGACAGAAAGGGCAGAGGGGGTAAGGGTTTTCATTTGAAAAAAAGTGAGGGAAGAGTTTTGATTGGGTGACATGAGAAATATGTGTGAAGAATTACAGCATTTCTGTGCTTTTGATAGCTGCAGACTCTGGAGTGCATACCTTTTGCTCTGCTGAAGACAAATTGGTGTGTTTCTGAGACTGTTTTCAAACTCAAAGTATTTGCTAAGGTGAGAAAATATTTCTTTAATTTAGAGAATAGTGTGCTTTAAGGTAAAAATTATGAATTATGTGGCGCAAATTGCTTGTAAATATGCTCCCACCTGTGCATGGAAAATTTAGATTTTGAATGTTTGTGTTACATAGCCATGTTAAAAGTGACCCAACCATGCAGGAAAGGCAATCAAAAAACGCTTTTATGTGTCTTAAGGACATTTTAAGTAATTTTCCCATGTGCAGTGTTTTGAAATTATGATTTGAAAATCGTTTTTGAGGTAAAGGAATTGTTTTTAAATTTATGACAAGGACATAATGGTGTATGCTTCTTTATAAGGCAATTGACTGTCCCTGACTTTTCTCTGTGGCGCAAATTGCTTGTAAATATGCTCCCACCTGTGCATGGTAAATTTAGATTTTAAATGTTTGTGTTACATAGCCATGTTAAAAGTGACCCAACCATGCTGGAAAGGCAATCAAAAAACGCTTTCATGTGTCTTAAGGACATTTTAAGTCATTTTCCCATGTGCAGTGTTTTGAAATTATGATTTGAAAATCGTTTTTAGGGAAAAGGAATTGTTTTTAAATTTATGACAAGGACATAATGGTGTATGCTTCTTTATAAGGCAATTGACTGTCCCTGATGTTATTTTTCCCATTTTAGTGTAAGACCTTTGTCTGTGGCGCAAATTGCTTGTAAATATGCTCCCACCTGTGCATGGCAAATTTAGATTTTGAATGTTTGTGTTACATAGCCATGTTAAAAGTGATACAAACATGCTGCAAAGGCAATCAAAAAACGCTTTTGTGTGTCTTAAGGACATTTTAAGTAATTTTCCCATGTGCAGTGTTTTGAAATTATGATTTGAAAATCGTTTTTGAGGTAAAGGAATGTTGTTAAAATTTATGTGCGCCATATGCCCCCAAATTTCTTTTTTAGGGGTGCAGCAGGGTGTTATTGAGACACCCCTGCAGCTTTGGAAAAATTCCTAATTTGCGATGAGCAAATTGTTAATCGCAAATTGCACCTTCATTTATATGAGCCTCCTAGCCCATGGAAATGAATGGGTAATTTGCAATTAGCAATTTGCTCATCGCAAATTTGGAATGGTAAAGAATCGCTATTTATTCCTTAAAATTCGCTATTTTGGAAATGCAAAATAGTTATATGATACATATGGCGGTTGATGTCTAAGAAGATAAGAAGCTTAGGGATACATTTATGATGACTGGCGCAATGAAGTTGACATCACTTACTTCATTGGTAGAGCTTTACATGTATTATGTCCTCTGTATTCTTCATCAAGCGTAACTTTAATCTGCAATCCTGAGTAGGCCTCACCTTAAACAAACCTCTGGATAGGCCACATCTTATTGTCATCCTGAATTAATCATTTAAAATGCTAGGGACAGATTTATGATAGGTGTATGCCTCTTTTGCGCCACTTAGAAAACACTGTCCATGGGGAAATGACTTAAAATGTCCTTAAGACACATGAATTTGTTTTTTTAAAACGTTTGCAATTTTTTTGGGTCACTTTTAACATGGTTATGTGACTCAAACAGTCAAAATCTAAATTCGCCATGCTCAGGTGGGAGCATATTTACAAGGAATGTGCTCCATGGGGAAAGGTCTTATAATGTAATATGGGAAAAATGACATCAGAGACACTGAAATGCCTTATAGAGAAGCATACACCATTATGTCCTTGTCATAAATTTGCAAACCATTACTTTCCCCAAAAACGACTTTCAAATCATAATTTCAAAACACTGCACATATGGAAATGACTTAAAATGTCCTTAGTTCAAAATTTGCTATTCCTTATTTTGCGATTGCACTGAAGGATTTGCAAATTTTACGATTCCTTAAATGCAATGTATCAAACAAATAATATGTAAAAAATGATATTAAGGATTTGGAAACTACCACCAACTTCTAGTTTGTGGTAATTTGCGAATTCTTTTCAAAAAGCTTTTTTTTAAAAAAACAAAAGGTCCCATATGACGCCAACACATGCCCTTAGGGCATGTAGGTGTGCCATATGTCCCCAAATTTATTTTTCAGGGGTGCAGCAGGGTGTTCTTGAGATACCCCTGCACGCTTGAAAAAATTCCTAATTTGTGATGAGCAAATTGCTAATCGCAAATTAAACCTTCATTCCTATGAGCCTCCTAGCCCATGGAAATGAATGGGTAACTTGCAATTAGCAATTTGCTCATCGCAAATTAGGAATGGTAAAGAATCACTATTTATTCCTTAAAATTCGCTATTTAGGAAATGCAAAATATTTTGATGATACATATGGCAGTTCATCTCTAACAAGATAAGAAGCTTAGGGATAGATTTATGATGACTGGCGCATCACCAGGGATGTGCCAGTCATCTTGCGCCGCTGTTCCGCCACCCATGGTGTGCTGCATTTACAATGCGGCGCAGCATGGGGCAAAAACGGCACAGATGCTTGACGCATCTGTGCCGTTAAGGTGGCGCATTGCTGGAGTTGTATCGCAAGTGCGATGCAGCTCCAGCAAGGCTCAGGGGTGCACCATCTCCACAATGTTGCGTCAAGACCTATGCCTGCTTCAAGCAGGCGCAGGGTTTTGACGCAGGTTTCTCCTATCTGATTGTAAATGCGGCACACCATGGGTGGCAGAGCAGTGGTGCACGTTAACTGGTGCATGCCTGGGGATGTGCCATTTAACATAAATCTGCCCCTTTACATTTAAGTATGTGCAGGGGACACAGAGTCGGTGAGGCTTATCCAAGGTTAAGAAGAGATGAGTCCTGTTCAGTGAAAAATTAGACATAGGCTTCACCTGCTCAGCATCGCTGGACATGGCTAAATAATAGCTGCAAAATGTTACTCTTGTTAAACAATTTTACTATTATAATCTGTGAGATTTGTCTCTTACTCTGCAACATCTCATTGTTGTTATCTTTCTTTAAAGATAAAGACAACCTCAACATGAGCGACAATCTGCAATCAGTTGATTTTGACCTCATCATTGAACTTGTAATTGAAACATCAGTGGATGTTGATCCCTTGGATGATTTAAATCCTGAGGATGAAGAAGAGCGTGATGAGGATGCAGATTTGTCCGAATTATATGACATAGGATGGGAAGCTGACCTGCTTGAGCCTTTGGAAATATAAACATTTATTTTTAAAATTTATAATTAATAAAAAGTAAAAAGGTAAACCGTTTAATTTAAAAATAAAGACACCTTCAAAAGCAGGTTATGTGTAGTGTCTTCAATAAAATATTAAAATATGCTCATAAAATTAGATCAGATTCACATATAAAATAGCATAGGTAACATAAATATAAATGTCATTTCTTTTCTGGTATTTCTGTATTGTAAATTTGCCAACGACTAAAAAATCTTCTAATTAAAATGTCAAGTAGTGTGTTAAGTTTTTGATCACTGTTACTGATTTACTGTTTGGTAATAATGGTTAATAACATTATTTATTATATTTTTCCACAGATTCAACTGCAGATCATTTCAAGATTTCACCATGCCAACAATAGAAAGACAGAGAAAGGCTGCAAAACGTCAAAGACAGCAGGTGAAAAAAAATACGCAGCAGTCCTCTAACAAAAAGATTTGTCAAGTCACGAAGAAAGCACCGGGTAAGAGCACAAAACAATTTATAAGAAATATGTGTAGTAAAAAAAATATTACTACAGAAAATGTTTCAGTCTATAAAACGAGAAGGAAATCAAATGGAAAGGAAAGGCCAATGAAAAATGTTACTGCTAGAGCAAGAGATAACTCTGTGCATGATAGTAGAAGGAAACAACAGTTTAGGGAGATTCGTAAACGAATGTTCCGGAACAGGATAATTGGCAATTTGTTAAAAAATATTAAGAAAGGTCAACAGAAACTGGTTTTTTATAAGACAAAAAAAAAAGTTGAGAAAGTTATTGATCAGGCATTTGAAATTAAACGTAAGTTATTTATTTTGATAATCAATAGAATTAGGAAGCTAAACAAGGCAATTTTTGATTTCAAAAGAAATAGTAGATGGAAGAGAATAGTTAATCGTAGTAATTTTTGTGAAGTTTTTTCTGGAGAATGGATGCATAGTTCAAGCTGTGAGCCATTTTTTAATGAGGAGAGTTATTTCCAGGATAATGATTTGGTGCATGCAGTTGACACCAGTGGTCGTGCTTATGAAGTGAAAGATGGTTGTCCAGTTGAAAAAGAAAAACTTGTGACAACAGAGGCAGAAGAGGTGTTAGGTAATGAGGTTTTAGGAAGACGTGCTAAGGGTCCTGTGTACACCTGGAAGTGTAGTAGTATTTGCAGTGTGCGACAGGATTCCATCAATTTGCTTTGTGATTTTGTACGGTCATTTAATAAGAAAAGTTTGAAGCAGAAAATGATGTTGTTGCAAGAATTAGATCCTTGCAGAGTAAGAGAAGTGACAGGTTTGCATGGACATTCACTGGCTTGTCTTTCCAGGAGAGTATGCCAGAGTGTTTTTCATCATTTCAGGATGCTAGCAGTGCATCATAACAAAGTGAGGAAATTAGTTAGAATGTTGTATTATGCTAAGAGTCCAGCAATTATGCTTAAACAATTATGCGCTGCTCTTTTGCATGGTTCTGAAATAGATGTGAAGAATATATGTGAAGAAATTGAGTTTTGTTACTTTGGAAGTAAAGAGGAGAATGTTGAAATTGAGCAAGAAGAAGAGGGTCATGTGGAAGATAGTGTACAGGTTTCCAGTACAGATAATTTCCAGAGGGAAATTGCGACGTTTGAGGTGAAATCAAGTGAGAGGCCTAATTTCACTTGTGTGTGTTGTCGACGCACTTATTATAAGAATCAGACTAAGTTAGTGGATTTATATGCAAAAAGTGAAAGGGAAAATAATAGTGAATGGAAGGATTTTGCAACATACTTGATGGTAGAAAATTGTTTTGATTTGGGATTGGATCAACGTGTGTGTACTTATTGTTGTTGCAAATTAAATCAAAACCAGATGCCTGCTAGAGCAGTTCATAATAATCTGGAATTGGTTGAGATTCCTTCTGAATTGAAGGATTTAAATACTTATGAATCTATTTTGATTCAAAGTATCCATCCCTTTCAGGCTATTGTAAGAATGGAGCCAAAGACAGGGAAATTGCCTCCATCAGATTTACAGAGAGGATTAAAGGGAAGAGTTGTTTATTTGCCTCTAGATTTGAAGAAAAACATTAACACAATTGGAGTAGAAAAAGTGGAAGAGGAACCTCTGGTTATCTTAGTTAATGGGGTTCCGACAAAGAATAAGAAAATATGGCAAGATTTAGTAGATGTTAGGAAAGTTAAAAAGGCAACATTGTATTTGAAAAAAAATAATAAATACTATAAGAATGTATATGTTGCAGAAGAGGAAGTAAGTGAGGAAGAGGATAGCGATTTGTGTGCTGGTCAAATTGAGAAAGTAGAACCCTCTACTAGTGAAGAAATATATGAACATTATAGTGTTCATCCTTTGCATTCCAAGGAAGTCATGGGGAATGCTATTGAGTTGTTTCAAATGAAACAAGCCAAAGGGAGTCCCATTAGTGTTTGGGAGGAAAGTTTGGAAGCTCGGTGTTTCCCACAGCTTTTTCCAACAGGTCAGGGAGGAAGATATGATGAGCGACCTCATCAAATTCCTGCTTCTGAATACCGGACTTTGCGATTGTATGCAGGAGATGCTAGGTTTCGACAATGCATTCCTTATTTGTTTCATCTCCTGTTTGAAAGCGATCTGTCTGGACTGTCATATGCAGTGAACCACATCTTGAAAAGTGGTATACACATGCAAAACATCTCGGCAAGTGACTTTATGGATAAAGTCAATGTCCAAGACAGTATTTTGGATTCTCACCTGATTAATCTCATGGCGTGTCAGCGTGGTACTAATGAGTACTGGTACCGTCGTCATGGTGATTTAAAATGTATGCTGAGGAACTTAGGTACTCCCACATGGTTCCTCACTCTGAGCTGTGCCGAGTATGGCTGGGAAGACTTACTTGAATTTCTACGAGAGGCAAATGCTAACGTAGATAACATCGAATTCAAGACACCTGGAGAACTGTGCTCTTTGGATCCAGTCAATGTATGTAGGTACTTCAATCATAGATTTGAAGCTATGATGTCTTTCATCATGAATAAGAAGAATCCACCTCTTGGAGAGGTGTTGGATTTCTTCTGGAGAAAGGAGTACCAAGCAAGAGGTGCTCCTCATATACATATGTTGCTGTGGATCAAGGATGCACCTAAATTTGGAACGGATCCAGAAGACTCAGTGATGAGTTTCATCCAACAGTATTCTACGTGTGCTGTTCCAAACGCAAAGGAGAAGAAAAGCCTAAGAGAAAAAGTTCTGCGTTTCCAAAGCCATCGATGTGGAAAGTACTGCCGTCGTAAATTCCGAAACAAGGACAAGTTCTACACTAAATGTCGTTTCGGCTTTCCACGACCGGTGATTTCTAAAGGAAGAGTAAACAGTTTGATGTCTTCGCTGCGACACAATGTCATGAAGAAATCACCTAAAAACACTTACAATTTGAAGAGGAACCAAGAGTCCAAGTACATCAACGACTACAACCCGGTGATTTTGTCCATGTGGAATGCTAACATGGATATACAGTTTGTGGCTGATAACTGTATGGCTGTGGCTTGGTATGTGACGTCTTACATCACCAAAAAAGAGAAGACAGAATTGAAGGATATGTGGGAGGACATTTCCCATGAAAAGAGCCTCAGCAAGAAGTTGTACAGTTTCAGTCTGA
The DNA here is from genome assembly GCF_964261635.1 of Lissotriton helveticus. Taxonomy (NCBI): domain Eukaryota; kingdom Metazoa; phylum Chordata; class Amphibia; order Caudata; family Salamandridae; genus Lissotriton; species Lissotriton helveticus. The sequence continues at coordinate 521,078,205 of NC_136063.1, forward strand.
AGATGTTGTCGCATCGAGAAATCGGAGCGTACGAATGTTCTGACCGGTTGTCTTCAGCAAGTCTCTATGCCAAGTCCAGGAGTATCGTTTGGGCGAGTCTTGGTCTTGCAGCAACGCGTAATCGAGTTCTCAAACCTGTGCGGGAAATTGAGTATTTGGCGGAAAAGGAGCCAAACAGTACCGACATTTTGAAGACAAACATGTTGGATACATATTATCCAAATCGAAGCAGTCACCTCGAGAATGTTTGTCTGTATGAGGTTCTGCAAAATTACATATTCAAGAGGAACATCAAAGAAGATACTGAGAAAGGAGTGTATGCTGTAATAGGAAGTGAGGGATGTCTGGTCAAGCAAAGAAAATGCCACTTGGTAAACCATCGAAAATTGAGTGGTGAATCTCCTGAAAAAAAGGAGTTTTTCTATTTAGCACTTTTGCAACTTTTCAAGCCTTGGCGTGCAGAAGAGGAACTGCTTGGAGATTTCCTCTGTTACGAAGACTCTTTCAATGCCGCCAAGGAGACCATAGAATGTCCTGCTTTTCCCAAATATGTAGAAATGTTGAATGCGGAAATTGAGCAGGAAGCAACGATTGCAGCCGAGATTGCCAGAGACAGTTCTCAGGACAGTCAGAGTTCTGCTTCATTGAGTCAGGATCCACTAGGAGGACCTGTTATCGAAAATGAAGCTGCCACTGCTATGAATGAAGTGGAAAGAGCCATGGCACATGCTCAAGAGGATGCGGTTAACTTAGAAGAGTTGGAAAGACAACTCAACGTTGAGCAGAGGAAAATATATGACGAAGTTACCATGCAAATTGATCATGGATTAAGTCATGATAAGAAAGAGTGCTCATGTACGTCGTTGAAGCCTGTCCGACTGTACGTGAGTGGAGAAGCGGGAACTGGAAAAAGTTTCCTCATTAAAGCAATTTCATGCTATTTGCAGGAAAGGACAGAGTCATCGCTGTCTTGTGTTGTCACTGCTCCAACTGGACTGGCAGCACATAATATTAAAGGGATTACTTTACATCGTTTACTGATGCTGCCAGTGGAGCATGACAACAAATTACAATATCACAAGCTATCTGGAGATGCTTGTTTTGAAGTTTCAAGAATCTTGAGGAAAATGAAACTTCTTATCATTGACGAAGTAAGCATGGTTTCCAATGTCATGCTTGCCTTTGTGCATTTGAGGATGCAAGAAGTTCTCAAAACAGAGTATGATGTGTTATTTGGTGGCAAACACATCATTGTTTTCGGAGATCTTCTGCAGCTGACACCAGTGAAAGGGCAACCTGTGTTCAAAATGCTCACGCATGAAGATACCAGGAAGTGCCTAGGCAGCATTGGCAACGTCAATATATGGTTAAACTTCAATTATGCTGAACTGCATGAAAATATGCGTCAGGCGAAGGATGAAGTTTACAAGACTATTCTACAAGATGTTAGAATTGGAAAAGTGACCGAGCATGGGAAAGAAGCTTTACATGCACGATTACTGTCAAATTTATATCCAGAACAAGATGTTGTGCCTGAGAATATTTTTCAGAAAATTACTGAGAAGAAATCTGGAATATGTTTGATGCCAACTCTTGCAGAATGTGCCAAATTTACCAACAAAATGTTGCATTTAGAAAAGCAAGAGATTGTGAAACTGGAAGCTATTGATAGAGTAGAGCATATGGGATCAACAATTTGTTTGTCTGAGAATCTGAAAACAAAATTGGATTCATTAGAGAAGAGTATATCTAAAACTGCAGGTTTTGAAAAGACTCTGAATGTGTGCTTGAACTGCCGTATAATTTTAAGAAGGAATTTACATGTTGAAAGAGGTCTGGTAAATGGATCAATGGGTAATGTTGTTGATTTTGTGAAATACAGAAATAGAGATGGAATTGAATTTTTAAAAATTAAATTTGATGGCATTGAGGAAGTACAGCTAATTGCTCGTTGTTCTGCTAGATTTTTGCTTGTAAAAGACATATGTTCGCCGTAAGCAGTTTCCTGTTTGCTTGGCTTATGCGGTGACAATTCATAAATCGCAAGGTTTAAGTGTAGACAGTGCATTGGTGAATATTGGCAGTTCTGTGTTCAAGGAGGGTATGGCATATGTGGCATTGTCACGAGTTAGAACTTTATCGGGATTGTACTTGATTGAGTGTGATGTCACAAACATTTGTGCGGATCTAGATTGTGTTAAGGAATACAATAGGTTAAGAAGAGAGTATGCGCCACATTTGCCTCAGTATCCTTTGTTTGAGAAACGTGTGGTAGGCCGGAAACGAAGAAATGAGAACAATACTGGGGAGGTTGTAGCAAAAAGACAAAAAGTCAATGAACCTAAAATTACAAGCAGAAACAAAAAGGATTCTGTTGAAGATGTTGTTGGTTTTCAGTTTGAAAACAGTTCTGGTGTCAACTGCTATGCTAATGTAGTGGTTAATGTTTTGTTTTCTCTAAAAAATGTAAAAGAAGAGATTGTGGTCAATTCTGATCAAAGATTTTGCAGTTTGTTAAATTCTGTGTTAGAGAAATGTACCACTGATAGAAGAAACATAGAAAGTGTGTCTGAAATTCGAAATCTGTTAGACAGATGTTCAGGCCAAACACAATTCTCTCAAAATATTCAGCAAGATTGTCAGGAGTTTTTAATGTATATGCTTGATGTATTACATGCTGAAGGTGTAGATGTAGATCAGCTGTTTGGGCTTTCTTATCAATGGCAGCATGACTGCGAGAACTGTATGGTATCAAGTACTACTAGTGTAGACTCAGAAAGATTTATATATTTAACTTTGCCAGACAGTAAATCAGTCTCCTTTAATAAGCTAGTAAAAGCAGCTGATCACAACATGGAGTGTAGCCAATGTAAATCTGAAATGATGTCCACATTATTTATACGAACATATGGCCAGTATGTCATTTTAATGTTCCAACGATGTAGGCCTGATGGAACAAAATTGACAACTTTAATTAAAAATTTTGTAGCTTCGCAGTTGTCAATATCAGGAAGGACTTTTGTAACTGCAGCAATTATATATCATGACGGCCCTTCAATAACATCAGGACATTACACAGCTTATTTAAAGTCTAGAAATCACTGGTCATTCTGCAATGATTCTGTTTTAATTTTCAAAAAAAAATTGCCGTATGACCTTAAAAACTCTTACCTGGTGTTTTTAAAACCAAAATTTTAGGGAAATAATCTCGGGATGTGCTCTGTGGAATTTCAAGAAGTTCTAATGGCTCCTACACAATTTGGCCTTGAGGATAAGTGTAGTTCAGAGACATAACTTCTAACCATAGGACTGGACATTATGGAGAAATACGTGCACTTTGAATGAGTTCAGAAAAACTGTTTCTTTTTATAAGCTAATTGAAGCAGCCAATCAAAACATGGAGTAGAGGGAATGTAAGTCTGCAATGCTGTCTACTGTTTTACATTGCTTTGTGATTAAAAGTGATGTAGAGAATTAAATAATTGTAGTAGTCATAGAGGTAGTGTAAGTCTGCTTGTATCAGTGTCATAGGAAAAGTAGAACATGACTGAGCAAGAAGGGGAAGATATTACTATTCCAGGATTGTGAAAATGATCTTCAACATTTTAATTCTGAAAGTTGCGGAAATGCCAAATGACGGGATTGGCTTACAAGAAATCCAAGAGTTATAAATGGCTCTGACCAGATTTGGCCTTGTGGAAAATTGTGGTAGAGAGCAAGAAGTCATTTATTGCATGTAACGTGTTTTTAAAAACGATGGAGATTTTCTTTCAGAAAGTGGCGGGCTGAAAGTAATAACAGCACAAAAGAGTGTAAGCTGTTCATAGGACATCCTTGGACGTCATGGAAAGTAAGTTAACTTTAAGGAGTTCTGAATTTTGATTTCTGATGTTGTATGGGTTTTTTAAACACAATCATTTTGATTGTGTTTTTTTTTCCCCGCTGTTACATGATGAATACCTTCAAGTCACTGTTTTTAGTGAATTTTGATACATTCTGAGAACAGCAAAAATAAACCATTTAACATGTATAATTAATTCTGTACTGTTTGCATTTATGATGTATATGTAGAACTGTGTAGGAGGCATGGAGAAGGTGAGGCTTCTGTAAGTGTCAAAGTTGTTGCATGCAGTGCTGCACTTCTGCGTATTCTTTCATATGCTAGACTACATCTGCACAATGAGATACCTAAGCAAAGGAAACACAAGTGATGTGATTGTGAAATGAGCAAAATAAATTGAATGTCTTTCAATTACATCACCTGTGTTTCCTATCATTACGAATCACATTGTGCAGATCAAGTTTAGGTCTGTCCAGGGAAACATAGGAGGTTTGGACTTTGTTGAAGAGTGCAGTGGACATGACTCACTTCATTGGTAGACCTTCACATGTATTATGTCCTCTATTCTCTTCAACAACTCGAAATTTCATCTGCAACCCTGAGTAGGCCTCACCTGAAACAAAACTCTGGATAGTAGACATCTTATTGGCATCCTGAAGCAATTATTTAAAATTTTAGTGTGTTGCGACACTTTTCTGAAACAACAGCAATGCAAAAGATGCACCATGTTTTAAGATAGGCCTCACTTCATCTGCATCAAGATACTGTTAGTTTAAAATGTATATCTTTAGGACTGTGTAGGGGGCCTGGAGAAGCAGAAGCTTCTGTAAGTGTCAAAGTTTTTGAAAAACTGTTTGTCCTTCAATCTTTTCCCTTGTCTTTTCAAATTTTTAAATACATGTTTTAATATTTTTCAAATGTTTGTTCTCTCTTTCACAGATTGAAAGTATAAAAACAAAAAGTGAGTAATTTAACGACAATTATAAGGTAAATATTTTGTACTGTTTTCGTTACATTTATATCACATTTAACTACTATTAGTTCCACTGCTTCATTTCTTTAACCCTCAGTTTCCTGCCTTTGCTACTTCCCTCATTCCTTTCTCTATTACCTACTTACTCAACTCCTTCCACTCTTTTTCTCAGTCCCTCTCTTCTCATAGTTCCTCACTCTTGTTCACTCACTGCGTCTCTATTACTCTTACTGTCTTTGACTGATCAGTCTATCACTACTTGTTCATAATGCTTTCTCTGTGTAGTTGAAGCACACTAAGGGGAATATTATGAACACAGCCAATAAAATTATTGCTATTTTTATTGGCAGAAAACTGGTGCAAAAGTGGTTTTAGTGGCAGTTTTCTGCCACAAAAGCAGCTTTAGCGACACATTTCTGCCAATAAAAGCTGCAAAACTTTTATTGCCTATGTTGATGATATGGCTCTATGTTAATTACATTTCTTTGCTGTTTCAATTAATCTTTTTCTGTTATTTTTTGTTTTCTGTTTTCTATTTTTTCTCTCTGTTATTCCTCATGTTTTAATCTTATTTTGAACATTCACTCACATTCTCCAAGAAACTCTTCTTTGTTAATGTTATACTCTCTTTTTTTTTCTTTCACTTCCTTATCTATTTTGTTTTTCACAATTATACCCTCTTCTGTCTTTTCTTCGGTAAATAGATCTATTAAACAGTATCTCTTCTTTACTCCCTATAGCTGTCTTTCTTTTAACATCACTCTCTGTTTCCTTTCCTTATACTTACACTTTTTTTTTTTTTTTTGGTTAGCTCCCGGTCCGCGTACCGGGAAGCTAACCCGGAAGCGAACCAAAAGAAATAGAGCTTGCCAGAGTGCTAAACATTCTAGCAATTTTTTTGGAAAGGGAAGGTAGTTCTGAAAAGAACTTTTTTTTATATATTTTTGTTGTTTTATATATTTTTTTTTTTTTTTGAACATTTTTTGTTTTTTTTTGTATTTTTTGAACGATTTTATATTTTTTTTTGTTTTTTTTGGGGGGGGGGAAACAACAAAAAACAGGCGTTGAAAATGGCTCAACAGGAGCAAAAAAAAATTACTGGGGGCGGTTAGGGCAATCATGGTGTTCATATGCCAGGTTGAGTGCATTGATGCTCATGTTGCCACAAGCTAATAATGCACGACAGTGCATACATAAGTGAATCATGTGCCCAAAATTTTCTTGAATATTTGGCACAGTTTCCCGTGCCTCTTCTGGTGTTAGAGAAACCGGTATTGTTGGTCTGGCCACAGGAGTTGGTCTGGGATTGTCGTGCATATCCCTTAATTCCGCCCGGCTGTAATTTAGGGGATGTTTCCTCGTCATGTGCCTGTGCATTGTGTGATTGCCAAAGCTATATTTTTTGTCCGTCCCTCTGGACAATTGTTCCTTGCATATCAGGCAGGTGATATACCTTGCGTTGACCTTTTTTTGGCCACGAGGCATTGAAAAAAACTGCCAGATGAAACTGGCTTTCTTTCTGGAAACCCGGGGCAACTCTTCTAAAAATTGTGGTTCTTCTCCCTCCTCATCCATTTCTTCCTCTTCCTCCTCAATGTTGGTAAGGACCTGGGGAGGTGGTCCTCTCTTCCCATGAGGAGGTGGTGGTGGTGGTGGGGGTGCACCAGCTGAAGCAACCAATGAAGCCATTTTCACACAAGCAAAATAGGTCTTCCAACAAGCAAAATAGGTCTTCCTCTCACAATGATGAAAGTCAGAGTGAGGAAAGAAGGAGGGGTTTTCATCATTTGGGAAAAACAATACTTCTCAACCAATGAAAAGTGTTATTTTTAAGTCACCTGACCTAGCCTTCCATCATTATGAAACCAAAAGTGAAATGAACCAATGAAAAGTTTTATTAACAAGTCACATGACCTCTCACGCTCATGTTACGCGCTGCGGAACGCTCCCCGGTTAGCTTCCGGGTCGCTAAGCTTCGCGCCCCGGTCCGCGCCCCGGGACACTTCCGGGTGCGCTAACGCGATACGTCACAAGACGCATTTCGCGGCAACGCGATACGTCGCGCTTTCGCGCCGCGGATCGCTTCCGGGGAGCTGCGTTTCGCGCCTCGGTCCGCGCCCCGGGGCACTTCCGGGTGCGCTAACGCAGTACGTCATAAGACGCATTACGCGGCAACGCGATACCGTCACTATGTTGATTTCTTACCGGTTCGCGGACCGGGTCGCGGAATTAAATTGAGCTAACGGGAAGCTTCCCGGTTCGTGGACCGGGAGCGAAACAAAGAAAATATTTAAAAAAATTATTAATAAACATATAAAATATATTTTTGGATTTAAAGAAGAATACACTTTACAGCTATAGATATTAGCTTTTAAAAAACCAATGAAATTCACTGAAAAAACCATAGGTTATAGACCATATATAGTTAGGAATTAGCATTTACAAAACCTTGAAAATTCACTGAAAAAACCATAGGTTATAGACCATATATAGTTAGGAATTAGCATTTACAAAACCTTGAAAATTCACTGAAAAAACCATAGGTTAGAGACCATATATAGTTAGCTGGACATTTTATTGACATAAAACCAATGAAATTCCATATATAGTTAGTTGCACTAACTATATATCGCGCACCCGCAATCCACTGCTGATGATGTCACATATTACATCATTCATGACATGGTCAGTGACATCACTGATGACATCACTGATGACATCACTGATGACATCTCATTTGACATCAATGACCACATCACTGATGATATCATTCATATGACAATACAATGCATCTCCTCACATTTTAATATAACCTCTGTTTCACCCAGTGTTAAATACAGAGTATAATTTTTGAAACCATTGACACACCAATACTAGTTACTACATACGCACTCACTGATTGCTACGTCTACACACACCTTCACTCATTCACCCCTACAATCATTCATACATACAATCACTCATCTTTACAACACTATCATATGCACTCATACACCTATACAGACACTCACAGTCTGCCACTCATCCATGGAGTTACTCACACACCTAGTCAGTCCTGTAAAGAATCAATGACACTTCCATTTTCTTGTCTATACAGTTAAACATAGAGCACCTTACATTTTCAAACATATACTAACACATACTTACCTTCTTATACAATCATTGATACAAGTACACATTGATCTGCACAGAGTCACACACCTCCCAGCTAGCCACACACACACTCAGTCTCCCATACAAATACTTGGGCAATCAATCAATAACCCATATAGTTAGTCATATAGCTACTGATCAACACATGCAGCAGTTTACAGAACAACAGACATAATGATGCACAAATTAAGACAGTTTAGTCACTAACCCATGCACTCAGTGAGACACATTTAATCACTCACTCATACAGTCAGTCATGCACCTACTAAATCCTTCGTCCAGACACTTACACATCCACTCATTCTTCAATATGTAAGACATATTTAAACTTTACAGAAACAAAAAATCACTGGATGTTGTTATCAGTGATGTCATCAGTGATGTCATTTGAGATGTCATCAGTGATGTCATCAGTGATGTCACTGACCATGTCATGAATGATGTAATATGTGACATCATCAGCAGTGGATTGCGGGTGCGCGATATATAGTTAGTGCAACTAACTATATATGGAATTTCATTGGTTTTATGTCAATAAAATGTCCAGCTAACTATATATGGTCTCTAACCTATGGTTTTTTCAGTGAATATATATATATATATATATATATATATATATATTGAGTATAAGATTATCCAAAGGGAAACAGACAACCATCCGGCACTCCAAGGTAGGATTTAAAGTCCTCAGTTTTTTTATAAAAATGACAAGGTCACATCAACGCGTTTCGGGAGTCAAGCTCCCTTGTTCACGAAGTCTGACCACCATTTTTTTCACGTTAAAATACATTTCACATTGATAGTGGAAATCGACAATGGACACAGTGTTTACCAGTGAATCACAATCTCATGGAGTGTGGCGGCCATATTTAAATGTGTTACTTCACAGCAATCACAATACTTTTTTACCACAACCGAACTTAATTTATAGTACTTCTCTTTGCACTAATCTGGTTAGAATTAATTAAAATCCTTAACCCTATATATTAATTGGGAATATTACTTCCTCAATTTTATACTGTAGAATAGACACAAATTGCAGTGCGTGTCTATTCTATAAATAAAGTGCAAGTGCTTTGGAGAGTTCACAATCTTCGGATATTTTGCAAATATGGCGACAAGTGCCTGTTTCCAATCATTATTGGTTCTTACAAAATTCAAGGTGCCATTGCAGCAATTCTATTTCATAATATGCATCCTTCATTATTTAAAATTCAAAGGACAGTTAATTATGAAACGAAAAAACAAATCGATAACATTTTCCTCAGTCTAAATACCGATAGTAAATTCATTTCAATTGAGAAAGGATTCACAGACATCTTAAATCACCTTTGCCACATAAAAAAGTGCTTGTGCTTATGTAAACAATGATAATTTCTCAATGTGAACATTTCACTCTTTTCAATGTAAACAATTTCAAATACAGTACTCTATTGATAAATAAAGTGCAAGTGCTTATGTAAACTAGAAACCTTGTTGTCCCCTAAGTAAACATTTCCAGTCTTTACCCTTTCTAAGTTCCGTTTCATTTCAGTGCAAAAGAATTTTCATCATAAAGTGTAGATGCATAATAATTCCTAGATTGAATGAACTATCTTAGTAACATTGGTCCAATTCTTACATATATCAAAAAATACTATCACTGTTAAAAGAAAATGTTTTCTTACTTAAAAACATAATCAATTCATGGTTACGGGTGCAGATTCTCCTAATCTCAACTCTTCATCATATTCTTTGTATTTTTCAAGACAGACATCTATATAAATCCTCATCTACGTTGAGCCCATGCGGTTCCATGCAATTAAATTCCAGAATAAAATATGTCTCTAACTTCCGGAGTTCCCTTTCCCTGTCTTCCGCTCTCTTTCTCTTGGGGACTTCTGCTATACAGGTATATTGCAGGCTCGCAGGATTGCTTTGATGATGGGACTCAAACTGCCTCGCAATTGGATGTCTTGATTGACAATCGCTTGCCTATGTTGAAGGATTTGTTGATGGACAGGTAGAGTGGTACTACCTATATATACCTTTGGGCATGAACATTGTAACAGATACACAACAAAGTTGCTCTTGCAGGTCATAAAACTTCTGATGGTAACAGTTTTGTTAAAAAATGTTTTAAAGTCGGTCCTGTTCATGCCATGTTGGCATGCCTTACATTTAGTAAATTTTTTAAAACCAGGTTTTTGTTTTAACCAGTTAGAGGTACCCTTATTTTTCTCAGTAAATTCACTTCTAATGATCAAATCTTTGAGCGATTTAGATTTCCTATAGGTAACATCAGGATTCTTTTTCACTCTAGGACCTAGCACCAGATCGTTTTTTTACAAGGTACCAGTGTTTTTTCAAGATGGATCTAATTTCTTTATTTTTTGTATTAAATGTGGTTATAAACCTAGAGTTAACCTGGTTCCCCTGATGTTTATTCTTTTCCTGCTGTTTTTTTAGTTCTTGAGGGTTCAAACAATATCTTATGTCGCACCAGATTTTTGGCTTTCATGGATGCCCCCTTCAAAATATCTAGTTTGTAACCCTTTTGGATAAATCTTTGGGTCATTTCTTTTTCAACCTTGTCGAACTCTTCTTCACTGCTGCGTGTTCTCCTAGCTCTATAGTATTCCCCAAAGGGAATACTTCTTATCAATGCGGCGGGATGAGCACTGTCCGCATGGAGAACTGAATTTCCAGCAGTAGCCTTACGAAAAAAAGTTGTTTCCAATTTATCTTTAAGTGGTCTGATTCTAATGTCTAATAAGTCTATTGTGGTTTTGCTGTGATGACCTACAATCTCTAGATTTATGGAGTTTTGGTTGAGGTCAATAATGAACAATTCGATGTCGGCCTCCGTGCCCTGCCACAGCACGAAGATGTCATCGATAAACCTAACCCACAACAGGAGATTTATATATATATATATATATATATGACATTATGACATATATATATTTTGTTTTATATACAACAAATACATCACTCCACCACCCAAAGGAAAAGGAAACATATCCCTAAATACTACAAGAGAATAAAAATCTAAAACTATGTTAAAGCCCTACACTACCTATTTCTACACTACAACCACACTACCTAACAATTCAAAAACGTACCTAACACTTACTACCAATATGAAAAAACATTGGGGAAACGGAGAAAAGGGGGATGGGTCCCTATTGTTCATAGTCAAAATGGTAGACCAATGCCAGCCTTAATGCCCTGCAGGTGGCTGGTGTGCTCCACCAATTCACTTTCGATTTGGGCCAGTCTTAAGTTCATGTCCATCATGCGGCGAGGGTCCCTCATGGTAAATCCAAGTCTTTTGTTGGTGCTGCAGATGGCATTGTTCCTTGTCCCTGTGGCTGTGAGGGGGCACCAGATTGTGTGCCGTATCCAGATGCAGCAGCTTGTCTGTGTGGTGTCTCAGGGTGATCTATTGATCTCGGTCCATGTTGAGACCCACGCCTGTTGCCAGAAGGGCCAGGTATGACCTGTGTGTCCTTCTGCATCCAGTGGAGTACTACTTTGGGCACATACTTCCATCTCCCAGCTACCCGGTCAGCCTGGTGCCTCCTCTCCATGTTGCAATAGCCATTGGCCACCCTGCACATATGCTGATATCGGTCTTTACGGACCTGAAACGCGTGGGCCTCCTCTGGCGACATGTTGTCTGTAAAACAAGAGCAATGACAATATGTGAGTCCTGATGAATATGTCAATGTTCTCCATTTAACTCTGAAACACAAGGTCAGTGAAATATGCGAGCCCACATTCTAACGAAAGATTGTGAAGTTCGAAAGTGACATGGACAATGCAATGTTAATTTAAGGATCAGTTACAGCATGATTGTGACACCAACATAACAGTGCAGGTAATGTGACATGTAGTGCCACAACACAATGAGACTGTCAGTGTCAAATGATGGTGCTCTGTCACATGTCCTGACTGAGGGGAACATGTACAAGGAATTGGAGAAGAGAGGCTTTAGCTATCAGGGTGTAGCGCCTCGCTCCTCCACTTTAGTAACACAGGGCTGCACCATATGTACAATAATGTGGTGCATTGTACATTTGACCCTCAGTCTTCCAGGGAAATGACCCCAAGGAAACAGCTTGACAATATCATTGCATTGTCAAAACATTGCAATTAGATACATAGGGCCATCTTTGCTAGGTGGTTGCGGAGCGTGACTTTGGTACTCTTGGCTTAAACCTACGCCCTGCAAATCCTTGAAAACTGGCATGCAGCATACCTTCAATAGTACTATGCAGACCTGTATCTGACCCCGCACAGCCTGAAAAACACTACCTACGTGCGCATAATCGGGCCCACTTGCACAGATATCTCAGTCAAGGATGTACATGCATTCCATGTCTGGTCCAACTCGTCACCAACACCACTCACCTTTCCTCTCCTGTTTGTACGCTCTGTAGTCCACATGCATGTGCTGTCGTGACAGAACCCATTGATTTCTTCGCATGGGTGTCACTGACTGGGGATGTGCATAGTTACATCCGGAAAGACATATGCATTACTCCATCTTCACTTACTGATTAGTTCACACTTCACACTTCCACGAAACATCATCACACTGGAGGCAGGGTACATGTGATACACACCCATATTGCATACTACTATGTACAGGATTTTAGCCAGACATTCATCAGATCTCACAATGATTAATGTGTGAACTCACCAGCGGCGTGTGGGTCCGTAAAGGCGTCGATGTCCCCCTGTGTGGTCAGTGTTCTGCCAGCTGTGAGACATGAAAAAAACATGTGTTGGTATCAGACGTTAATTCACACATGTGTCCTATTCATCATCTGATTCATCCACATCAATGACGATGCTCTGTAACTGTACTGTTGCATTTCAGGTTGCATACATGATTGTGTCTACTTTGCTTGTTATTCCAACAAGACATAATAATGCAGAGTTTGGAAACACAAGACAATCCTGCTTGCACATTTGCACATTTTGCACACACTTCTTGTGTGACACATTCCCAAGGACCCGTTTCTCCTAAAAACATCATGTTCTCCTTGGTCAGTAGACAATAGCATTGCTGAAGATCGCACAGTGGTGTGTCACAACTATTGATGGGGTAAAACATTATGGAGATGAACTATTTTAAATGACCTATTTTTACTATATCATCAAAAATTACACAAAACCTAGGTACAAGTGCAGCATACACAGGAGGCAGCACTAAGAGTTAAGGTAATGGAAAACCTGATACTCACTTTGCAAAATGAGGAGCAATGCATTATTTCTCATCATTTTTAGTTTTTTACAAGTGTGCTGCCTTGTACTGTCAACACCAAAGTCCAGCAGCATCTGACTCCTCACATGCTCCCACCTCATCGTCTGCAAATTTACAGCATATCCCTGCATGATCTGACCCCCACTCACAACCTTCAAGGGCAGGAAATACTTAACTAGCCAGAGGAAGCCCCCCAATGACCCCTTCACATCCTGGCCTCCCTACCTACACCCACCATCTCCCAGAACACACCTAAACCCACTCCTACAAAGAAAAGAGCCCAAATATATACCCCCACAACTATTAATAATGTAAATTACCCCTTGGATAAACACCTGACAAGATTTAGTACAACAAAGTCAAATTGGCTCCTTGAGGGCTCTGGGAAAAGGAATCTTCCTTGGCACGATCAGTTTCAATTATTTGTGTGTATATGCAAATGCATCCGCAGGGAGATTAGGTGTGTGTAGTGAATTATGGAGGCTTGTGTGTGTTTGTTAGCTTTGTTTTTTGGTGATTTTAAGCTGGTTTTTGTGAGTGGTTGTTGTTTTATAGTAAACAGCGCAACTATAAATCGAAAATATTTCCCTGTGCTGCTGTTTGCAGTCATAATTAGGGCTCCCGGTTTTATGGTATTCATTTTATTAACATTTCAGTCTGTATTATGTTTTGAAAATAAATGGATTCATAAAAGGGTATTTCCACATTTATTTAACCCCTTTGCTGCTAGGCCTTTCTCCCCCCTTGTGCTAAGCCTTTCTTTGGCTATTTGGGGTAGTTCATGCTTAGGCCCCTGTAACATTTTGACAACATAAGGTATCCACACCAAATTTGTGACCCTTTCTTCCAAAATCCTGGGAATTCCAAAGGTACCCAGGGTTTGTGGATTCCCCTGGAGGGGACCCAGAAATTAGCCAAAATACAGCTAAATATTGGTTTCTTTGGGAAAAATGGGAAAAAAGTGCTGCAAATGAAAGCGTCTGGGTTTTTCCCTGCAAATGGTATCAAACATAGGTTTATTCTGCTGAAATCACTATTTTCCCAGCTTTTAGGCACTGACATACTTTTGTCAGAAACCCACATTTGTTTGCACAGTTTTGGCATTTTTCTGGGACCTAGCCTATTTTTGCTATTTTTTGTGCTTTCAACCTCCTTCCAGTTAATGGTAGACACAGGTATTAAAGCAATAATGGATCCTGAAAGCTATACATATATTAAAAGTATACAAAATTCTAAATTAATCAAGGGGTCATTTGTGTAGATCCTTCAAGATAAATATAGAAAAAATGGAAAATTAGTTGAAAACAACAGCCTTTAGTGTCAACGTTTTCACCTGTAACTTCTTCTAATTATGACAGCTCTTTGAAAGCATTATACCGTTACATCTGTTGGACCTTACTGGTTGTGGGGATATATAGGAATTGTAGGTTCATCAAGAACCTGACGAACCCAGAGCCAAAAACTGAGCAGCAATTTGCAATGTTTTTTTAATATGTACCAGGTATATAGCAATCTTTCTGGGACAATGTATACATAGAAAAATTGGTATGAAAGACACCCATGTATTTCTGAACTGGGAACAAAATATAGAGTTTAGAAACAGTAGATATTTGCACATTTACCAAATTGGGAATACTAGCATGAGAATTATAGGTCATTTTTCAAAATGACTTCTTTTTTACACATTGTTTTTGATTTGGAAGGCAGAAATGCATTGAAAGTCAATAGGTAATAACAGTCGCTTAACAAATCTGAATTACCCTAAGTCTCCCGATAAAAAATGGTACCTCACATGTGTGGGTAGGCATAGTGCCAACGACAGGAAACGGCTCAAAACGCAACATGGATACACCACAATTTCACAGTGAAAAATTACCCTTTTTTTGCAAAGTGCCTAGCTGTAGTTTTTGAACCCTAGCTCTGCCAGCACCTAGAGAAACCTAGCAAACCATTACATTTCTGAAAACTAAACACCCAGGGGAATCCAGAATGGGGTGACTTGACTGCCCTTCACCAGGTTCTGTTACTCAGAATCTCTTGCAAACCTAAAAGGTTGTAAAAAACAACACATTTTCCTCAAATTTCTGTGTTGGAAAGTTCTGGAATCTGTGTGAATCCAAAAATTTCCACCCACCCAGCGTTCCCCAAATTCTGCCGAGAAAAATGGTACCTCACTTGTGTGGTTAAGCCTAGTGCCCGTGACAGGAAACGGCGCAAAACGCAACGTGTACACACCACAATTTCACAGTGAAAAATTACCCTTTTTTGGCAAAGTGCCTAGCTCTAGTTTTTTAACCCTAGCTCTGCCGGCACTTAGGGAAACCTAGCAAACCTATACATTTTTTTAAACTAGACACCCAAGGTAACCCAGGATGAGGTGACTTGACTGCCTCTCACCAGGTTCTGCCACCGGGAATCCCTTGCAAACCTAAAAAATGATAAAAAAACTCACATTTTCCTCACATTTCTGTAGTAGAAAGTTCTGGAGTCTGTGTGGATCCACAAATTTCCACCCATCCCGCGTTTCCCAAAGCCTTCAAGAAAAATGGTACCTCACTTGTGTGGGTAGGCCTCGTGCCCGCGACAGGAAACTGCGCAAAACACAACGTGTACACACCACTATTTCACAGTGAAAAATTACCCTTTTTTGGCAAAGTACCTAGCTGTAGTTTTTGAACCCTAGCTCTGCCGGCACCTAGGGAAACCTAGCAAACCTATACATTTTTAAAAACTAGACACCCAGGGAAATCCAAGATGGGGTGCCTTGACTACCTCTCACCAGGTTCTGTTACCCAGAATCCCTTACACACCTAAAAAAGTGTCCAAAAAACACTTTTTCCTCACATTTCTCTGCTGGAAAGTACTGGAATCTGCGTGGATCCACAAATTTCCACCCACCCCACATTCCCCACAGTCTTACAAAAAAATGGTACCTCACTTGTGTAGGTAGGCCTAGTGCCTGTGACAGAAAATGGCGCAAAACGCAACGTGGACACGTCACATTTTCATAATGAAAAATGACCCTTTTTTGGCAAAGTGCCTAGCTGTAGTTTTTAAACCCTAGCTCTGCCGGCACCTAGGGAAACCTAGAAAACCTATACATTTTTAAAAACTAGACACCCAGAGGAATGCATGATGGGGTGACTTGACTGCCTCTCACCAGGTTACCCAGAATTGCTTGCAAACCTAAAAATTGTCCACAAAAACAAATTTTCCTCTAATTTTTGTGGTAGAAAGTTCTGGAATCTGCGTGGATCCACAAAATTCCACCCACCCCGCGTTCCCCAAAGTCTTAAGAGCGCAAGTGGTACCTCACTTGTGTGGTTAAGCTTAGTGCCCGCGACAGGAAACGGCGCAAAACGCAACATGGACACACCACAATTTCACAGTGAAAAAAGACCCTTTTTTGACAAAATGCCAGCGGTATTTTTTGAACCCTAGCTCTGCTGCTACCTAGGGAAACCTAGCAAACCTATACATTTATGAAAACTAGAGATCCTGGTAAATCCAGGATGGGGTGACTTGACTGGCTCTCACCAGGTTCAGTTACTCAGAATCCCTTGTAAACCTAAAATCTTTAAAAAAAAACACATTTTCCTCAAATGTCTGTGCTGGAAAATTCTGGAATCTGCGTGGATACACAAATTTCCACCCACCCTGCATTCCCCAAAGTCTTCTGAGAAAAATCGTACCTCACTTGCGTGGGTGGGTCAAGGACCCATGACAGGCAAGGGCCCAAAACCTATTGAGGCGATTTCAAAATTACCTATCACAAACCAACCTGGTTTTGCAAGGGGTGTCTCATGAATTATTGGCCCTAGGCTCGGCGGCAATCTAGGGAAACCTACCAAACACACACATTTATAGAAACTAGACTCCGAGGGGAGTCCATTAAGGTATGGCTTGCGTGAGTACCCCAACATTCTCCTATCCAGAATACCCTGCAAACCACAAATTTTGCAGAAAAAAATCACTTTTTTCTCAAATTTCTGTGTGGGAATGATCTGGAATCTGCTTGGATCCACGAATTTCCTCCCACCCAGCGTTCCCCCAGGTCTCCTGATAAAAATAGTACCTCACTCTCATGGGTGGGTCAAGGACCTGCAACAGGTAAGGGCCCAAAACCTATTGAGGCGACATCAAAATGATCTATCACAAACCAACCTGGTTTTGCAAGGGAGGTCCCATGAGTTTTTGGCCCGGGGCTCGGCAGCCATCTAGGAAAACCTACCAAACCCACACATTTCTGGAACTAGACACCCGGGGGAGTCCAGCGAGGTATTGCTTGTGTGGGTCCCTCAACATTCTCCTACCCAGAATCCCCTGCAAACCTCAAATTTCGCTGAAAAAAATCACTTTTTTCTCAAATTTTTATGTGGGAAAGTTCTGTAATCTGCGTAGATCCACAAATTTCCTACCACCCAGCATTCCCCCAGGTCTCCCGATAAAAATGGTACCTAAACAAAATTGTGCAAATAAAATCCCTGGCGTTTAGTGGGCTTTTTGCCCGTTAGTTTGTGGGGGGAGCAAAGGCCCTTCCCCAAGCGGCTGCTCCCACCTCCCTGGTGACTAGTGGGTGGATCCCTGCTTGGGGATCGCCCTCCAGGGATCCACTGGGGAGATTCTCCCCTTTCCAATGATACCTCTCCTGTCTTTCTACATGCTCAGGGGACTGAGATAGCCCCCTGAGCACGTAGAAAGTGAAACTGAAATGAGCCTAAAGGTTCATTTCAGTTTCGGTTTCTGTGAAATGACGTCAGCGTGACGTGCGCGCTGATTGTCAGTTCACAGAAATGGCCGGGGGCCTCGGGAGCTGGGGAAGCTCTTTCTCAGCTCCAGAGGCTTTGGGTGATAATAAGAAACCCCTCTGCTGTCTGCAGCACAGGGATTTTGTGCCCCTGTCCTCATGACGGAATGGTTCCGTCATGAGCACAGGAGCACTGATTCTCATGACGGAACCATTCCATCATGAGCATTAAAGGGGTTAATTGATAAACAGTCACTCATACTTTGATGCCTGTTGCCTTTTAGTAAATTAAGCAGAAAAATATAACAAAACATTACACCGACAGGTAAATATTAGTATTATATACAAATATTCATAAACATATGCCTGTTTTTAAAGGAATCTCACCCTGTTTTTACGTCCTAATTGTGTCTATCTGCTTAGTTGTTGGTCTTGAATTCATGAAGGACAACTAGGAGAATCAGTCACAAGAAGCAGAATTTTCTGCATTTTTCTGCCTTTAGTAATCAATACAGACAGGAAATAGATTGTTTTCTGTCTGCATTTATCTGTAAAAATCAGTAAAAACGGGAAACCGGATGCCTTATTCATAATACAGATATATTGTTCTTAGTAAATGTGTTTTTCCCCGTAAATCTTACTGCGCTGTGTATTTGTGTCCACATTGGGAAGGGGGGGGGGAGGCTGCAACTGTAAAGAATTTTTATGAAATGTGGTATAATTGGCTAAATGAAGGAAGTTATTAAAATTCAGCAAATGTCTACAAAGTGTAATATAGAAGAACTGTGACATGATTAGTAGTTGGCACATATTAATTCACATCCAATCAGTGATATATTTTGATACTATGGTATGATCTGTAATATTAAGGGCCAATGTCTAACACTCAACAAACCAACCCAGATAAAGATTACACACAGCGGGTGAGCCCCCACCTCTCATACATACTCTACCTATGTTGGCACTTCACTACCCCGCTAAAGGAAAACATTGCTTTATGAAATGAATATATTGCACAGGATGACCACAATAACTCGGTAGTGCCCATTGAGAGAGGGGAAATACAGGGGGGCATATTCACAAGGGGATCCATCCGACCACCTAAAAGCATCACTTTTTACAACGCTCCGTTGGCTCAATGCCCTTCTCCATATTTACAAGGCATAGCTAAGCCATTTTGCGTGGTTTAACGCCGCCTTGTAAATATCGTACCCTTAAATGCAGTTTTCTGTGTCAAAGGGGAATGCAGTTGTTGTTGCTGTGGGCATACCCATACAACACCCATTGCTTTTTGACACTGTCCCAGTTGTACAACAAATGGTAAATCTGAGGCAGTGCCAAAATCTAAAGGGTGGCATTATAATGGCACAACAAGGAGACATACTTTTGTTTCTCCTCATGTTTTTCTATTTCTATGTGTGCTGCATTCTGCAACACACATAGAATTACATACTTTTCCAATTAGTAGATATACTCCCTCGTAAAATGTAAGTAAATGACAAAGGTAGAGAAGTGTCAAAAATTATGTTAATCTGATGCCAAACTTGTTTTCAGAAAGGGTGAATGAGTGTAAAATTATAAAGCATGTGTTTGCGGTCTTCTTGTTGTGATTGACATGACCTACAAGTTTCTGGGTGATCTGAGTAGATACGATGCAAAGACAAAGAAACCGGGGAAAAGAGAAGCCACTTGTAAATATAGAATACCGAGTGGTATTGGCAGCTCGGGAGGAAGATCTTATTTTTGTCCAAATGCTTGTCTAAAAAGAAACAGTCCAAATTGTTCCAAATTCGTTTTCCCATGCCCACTCACTGTCTGATTTAAGTATATTAGTGGAAGGGTGACATAAGGCTTGATATATTATAGAAGCTTTAGATTTATTATGTAAAAGATTGCCTAACGTAGAGGAAGGTGTGGATGGTTGCACCAAGATATAAGCAAACTGTGTAAAATTATCTAATATGATAGTTTCCAAAAGATTTGTTTATGCTGAAAAGATTAAGGAAAATGGAAAAGAGATTAAGCCTTAGAAAAAGTAAGTAGGCAGTAGTTAATGAAGAGTTGTTTGACCCAACTTAAGCCATATTTCCCACAGGTTTTCCAGTAGCTGCACCAATAGTCATAAAGCTGTATACGTTTTTCTTAATAAATCTTTTTATTGAGACTTAAGTAAGAAAAGAAACCCATGTATAATTATTTAAGACCGGCGAGAACAATAATAATACAATGTTAATCATTCAAGCACAGATATAGTTCTATAGCGTTACTCCTTTGCTGCAGGGGTCAGAGACCGGTGTACATCTCATACATCTACTTTTATTCCACTTTCCCAAGATCTTGGTCCATTTATGCAGACAACCTCTCCCTTCTTAGACTGCCCTTTCAGCTTGCATACACCAGACCATGTCTGTCTCCCAGTCTCAAAACCTGTGGCCAGATATTGCTTTCAATGTTCTAGCGATGTTACGTTTAGCCACCATACATCCCAGGGCAACCCATGCTATCTATTTTGCTGTTAGGTCTAGCTCCTCACATATGTTGAGGGGACATCATCTCGTCAAAACCTTTTCAGTCTTTCCACACAATGCCAACAGTCTAATTGTTATTTGGTCCCAGTACGCTTTAATATTCAAGCATTCCCACCATTGATGTATAAATGTCCCTATTTGCCCACCCCCTCTGGGGCACAAAGGTGAGACCGCCAAGCCCATTTTATTCAATGCTGTGCTGGTATAATAGGACCAGTGTAGAATTGTTTATTGTATCAACTTAAAGCATCAGAGTATCACCACCTCTCTAGGAGACGTCAGCACCCCCTGCCACTCCTTATCTCCAATATCCCCTATATCATCCACCCACTTTTGTCGCAATTTATCAAGTTGTCCAGGGCAGTTATTCAATATTTTCCTATATGTCAAAGATATTGCTCTGTTTTCCATGTAGTCATCTAGGAGCCTATCTTCTAAAGGCGAGGAAGCGGGAAGGTCAGCGCCTCTGGTAACTACTTTTTGTAATATACTACGAACCTGTAAGTAACGAAAGGCTTCTCTCAGATCCAATTCATAGTCTCTTTGGAGGTCGATGAAAGGGGCAATCTATCCCCTTGCCCATAGGTCACCAACTTAGGAGAGCCCAATCAAATCCCATTCATCATATCCTGGTTACGCTGTTAATAGTCCTAGGCTTTCTGATTCTAAAAGTGGGGTAGCTTTTGTTGTCTTATTTTTCCATCCCATTGCCGCAGTGGGGTCATGTCATTGGTTAACTATTGTCCCAGTAGGCATATATGGTGGTGCGTTTTTCCTTCCCACATATAGTGCTCTTGGAAAATTCCCCGGTGACATATTAAGTCTATCCATTCTATGCGTAGGGTCCGAATGTGGCCAATGCACCCAATGATTAGTCACCGCCAATTGTGACACCCAGTAGTTTTGGATGGCCGGGAGGGCTATACCACTATCGTACCAGCCCTTCATTAATTTGACTAGGGCTATGCGAGGGCCACCACCATTCCAAAGAAGGGAACATATTTCTGATTCTATCATCTGGAAATACTTAATTGGGACCAAGTATAGTGTGTTCTGGAGAGCGTAAACAAAGCTTGGGAGTGCCATCATTTTATACAAGTCTGCCTTGCCAAGTAATGTTAGGGGAAGGGTCTGCCAGTGTAGCACATCTTCCTGCGGCTGCCGAAGTGGAGGAAGGAGGTTCCTATCATAAAAGATTATAGGGTTTGTGGTGATGTATATCCCCAAATATCGAAACACCTCTTCAACTATTTTAGCTGCACAGCCTCTAAGAAGATTGATATCCGTACCATGACGGATATATACTATTGAGTTATCCCAATTATTAGTATATCCAGAGTATTTTTTGAAAAGGGTTAATATATGTAATACTCTGTGTATTGAGGAAGTTGGTTTGGCAAGGAAAAGCAGGAAATTGTCAGCAGATAGGGAGATCCTATCTTCCCAGTCATCCGTCCACTTGAGCCCCCTGATAAGAGGGTCACCCCTAAGCCAAATCGCCAAGGGTTCTAAAACAAGTGCAAGTGCTAATAGGGAGAGTGGGCAACCCTGTCAGGTACCTCTCTGCAGCTTGAAGACCGAAGACCTCACTCCATTTACGGTAACCTGAGCCAGTGGCTCGGTGTAGAGGAGCAGGACCCATGAGAGAAACCTTTCCTCAAAACCATATGTTACGAGGGCAGCGAACAAAAAGGACCATTTGATCATATCGAATGCCATCTTGGCATCTAATGACATTATAAATTCCTCTTCCCTAATGGTCTCTGATCTGCCCAGGACTCCGTTGAGATGTCGCAAATTTAGCGCCCTGTTTTTGCCCGGCATAAACCCAGATTGATCGGGGTGTATCAATTTATGTAACAGGGGAGACAAACAGGTGGCTAGGATTTTGGCAAGAATCTTAACCTCTGGGTTTAACAGGGATATTGGTCGGTACGAACCACAACTGTCAGGTGGCTTCCCGATTTTATGTATGACTTCTATGTTGGCTAGTCTTTGACTGGGTGGAAGAATACCTGTACTTGCGCTCTCGTCATACATTTGCACCAGATGGGGGGCTATGTTGATGCAATTTATTTATACAATTCAATCGGTATCCCTCTAGGGCCCATTGCTTTCCCAGCCTGCTGGGCCCTGACTGCCCATACCACTTCCTGATCAGTAAGATCAGCTTCAAACTCTTCGTTATCTGCTATTTCTAAAGTGGGAAATCCGAGAGTGGCCAACAATTCCTGCACCTCCACTTGAGTCGAAGTCCCTGAAGGGGCATATACCTGTTTAAAATATTCTGCGAAGGCTTCCGCTATTTCTTGTCTACCTTTAATTAAGGTCACGCCATTCATTTTAATTTCAAATACCCGTCTAGCAACCCTTTCCCGCTTATCCAACCAAGCCAATAATTTACTTGCTTTGTCTCTGACCTCATATATCTGGTGTTGAGTGGTTCTGTAATGGGCTCTGGTCGACTCTTTGGCAATATCCCTATATTTTCTTTGTTTGATATGCAATCTATGTTTCATATCTGGGGAATCCGATGATACCAAAACCTGTTCTAATGTGCTAATTTAGTTCTCGATTTTAAGCAGTTGTTTCTGTTTTACCTTTTTATGCCCACTAATTGAAGAGATTCTTTCCCCCCCTAATGACAGCCTTATATGCTTCCCACATCGTTTGGGCTGAGTCCACTGACCCCTCGTTTTCTTGAAAGTAGTGAAAGGTCACCTCAACTAGGTGCTCCCTTATGTTTTGTATTTTAAAATACCATGGGTTGAGCACCATTCCTAAATTTTGAACCACCGGCCTTCCCCCATACCGCCCGCCTATAGGAGAATGGTCTGATATGCCCCTCGGAAGGTGTTCAACTTCAGCTAATATCGGTAACTGCTCCGCCCTTGCAAAGATATAGTCTATTCGGGAAAGACTTCCATGTACCCCAGAGTGAAAAGAATACTGATGGGCCGAAGGGTTTTGGGCTCTCCAAATGTCTATCAAACCCATTGCTCTAGTGAATTCCTCTAGTGCCCTTCCTGGGGCATCTCTTGGCCTGGATGGGTATCTATCTAAATTGCCATTGATAGCAGCATTATAGTCTCCCCCTATTAATAACTCTCCCACTGGAAGATTGATTAAGTGTGATCCCAGCTAAGCTAACGTGGGGGAATGTCGTCTCGGTGGAACATAGAGGGAAATAATATTAAATGCCTTGCCCTCTCAACACCCAGAGAGTGTCCCAAATCTGCCCAATGCATCATGGGGAACAGCTTTTACATGAAAAGGGAACAATCTACACCAAAGGATACCCACCCCTCTTGGTCCTCTAGTGTACCCTGCATGGGCGACCAATCTATGCCCCCATCTATTCAGTGCACAATAGGAAGTCCCCTGTATGTGGGTCTCTTGGAGTAGCACCACATCTGGTGCCTGGTGCTTTAAATATTGCAAAACCACCCCCGTTTGATTCTGTCACCAAGCCCATTAACATTCCATGAGATTATCTTAAATCCTCCAGATGGAAACGTCAATACTGAATCTATGTGTTTTCCTCCGTTTTGGCGTATGTGTTTCTTGGGTCAATGGAGATATGGCACCATATCTGTATCCCCCCCACTCATCTGAACAGTGAAATTACTCCTGTCTGTCCCATCAATTATCTGTGCCTTTGTCTCTTCTGTCAGTGGGTCAAACAGTATACATGATTTACATTGCCCATCTTTCGATCTCAAATACAAACATTCAACCCTTACAGAAGCCCCCTTTTCCTCCCCCTCCCTGCCTCCCTGCAATATGGACTTAAATCTGCCCACCCCCAAACTATGCAGACTGCCTGTAATCCCTTACACAATAAACACCACATAAAGGGGGATAAATGTGGCACAATCAGCTCTTTCCGAGTATCACACCAACCCCTTCAGTTTTGTATAGATTCCACACAATATTGTTTGTAACCGCAGGGTGTCATCCCTGAACATGTTGTGTATATAGTCCAGGCTCCTATCACCTTAGTGTTAACCTGGGACTAGCCAATTACCATCACACCTTTCAATCCCATTAATAGATTTTAAGATACTTAACAATCTCCAACACTGAAAATGTTTATCGGAAGAAGTAGCCAGCTCCCTCAGGTGCAGCAGTGGTTCATTGTTATTCCAGTTCACTATCCTACTCCACCTCTTGCTCCAGCGTGTCTCTATGGCTGTGAGCCTCTTGTCGACTCTCTTGCCCTTGTGTGTATCTCTGATTTTGAAGTCTTGGAGGACCAGACTTTCTCCATCCCTCCATAAACTGCCAGGCCTCTTCTGGATTTACGAAAAACCATGATTTCCCCTCCGCCATCACCCACCATTTGTCCAGGAAAAGCAGTGCATACTTTATGTCTTTGTTCTGTTGTGCCCGTTTGACTTCTAAAAAGGAACGCTGCATCTGTTGCTCTTTCACAGTGAAGTCAGGAAAAAAGGAAAGTGTGGAATTCTTGAATTTCAATGGGGGGGGCATACGAGCGGTTGGTAGAATTATATCTCTATCTTTATAATTAAAAATCCTTGTGAGAATCGGGCGCGGCGGTGCACCTGGCTGTGGTGGGTCTCCTGGCTCGACTGAGAAATATTTTGAGAGCGCATGGGGCTGAAAATGATTCTGTACGAGATCTTCAATGAACAAGTCTGTCATTTGTCCTTTCACGCGCTCTGGTACTCCCAAAATTTAGACTTTATTGATGCAAGCATGTCCCTCATAGTCTTCAAGCTTTGCTTCCATTTCTGCTGCCTTAAGTTGGAGTTTTTTTACATCCGGTTCCTGCATTTTGGTTGATTTTAGAAGGGTGGAGATTGATTCTTCTGTAGCTTTTACTCAATCCCCTCAGATTTCCTAGGTCGGCTCAAAATAATGTTACGTCGGTCGCAATCGTGTCGATTTTATTTTATAATATGGAGCGCACTCCTTGTATGGCCTCCATTATATCCTGAATAGTCAGGGTGACCCCATACCCCTGCTGCTTCACCTCAGGCGCTATACTCAGGTCTGCTGTGTCTTCTGTTTTCCGTTGCGCATATTTGTCCATTTTTGTCTAATGCACGGATTTTGCCCCTTCTGTTTCATAATTTTGGTCAATTTCAATCACAGGGAGACAATGTCTATTCCTGCAGCAACACTTTGCTTATTGCAGGTCTCTACACATAAGTTGCATGCCAGAGTCACACACCTCAGCGCTGCATTTGTTGAAAGTTGGGGGGACTCCAGCACCCCTCTATCTATGTTCTATCAAAATGGCTGCACACTGGAAAAATCCAGCTGGTTCGCTGCATTGGGGCCACAGTCTCAATTCTTATTGTGCAGCCATCCCTTTCTGGCACCAAGTTTAGGATGTTATCCTGTGTCATCGGCCCCCTCGTGAGAGTTGCAGATAATGTGGAGCAGCTCTCCTGCTGTTTTTAAAGGCCAGTTCACTTCCATCAGCCCCTATGAGGGAAAAGGCAGTCTGATCAGCGAGGGAGGGGGCTAATTCCAGAGCCTGCACTCATTTTCCCCACCACACAATGCCGTTGAGACCCTACTCACCGCTCCCTGGGACTATGAACTTGAGACTCCTCCTTGCTTCTCCTCGAGCCTCTTTCAGTACACTCCCCAATATGATCGATGTAGGAGCTGCGGTGGGCCCCTGGCATAGTTTAGATTTTCATCACCAATCCAACTCCCGGAGTCCCACTCCAGCGAGGCCGCAGAGGGGGAAAGAGGGAAAATGGGGGTAGACCGTCCACATATAAATCTCCACCTGGGTCCTTCTAAGCCGCCACGTGGGTGTCGCAGGTTCGCCACCACTCTGATCTAGGCGAGGCTCCTTCCATCGTGCCGTCGGACCCCGCAGCCGGTCGCAGTCATCTGTGAAGGCAGCAGGGAATTCATCTATTCTGAGCCGCCTGTGCCTGGTAAGTTGGGGGTCATATAGCGCTATTCATTTTTGGGTGGAACATGATTTTAAGCAGAATTGGAGGTTTAATTAGTGCCTGATTACCGGAGCTCTACGCTGGTGCGGCCATCCTGTTAGCCAGCTGACCACGCCCCAAGCTGTATACGTTTTAATAAAAAGCAAAGGTGTTTAAAACTGGGAGAATATAGATTTTCTAGTTTTATTTATCACCTTCCATGCTCATGACGAGCTGAGCTCGTCATGAGGCACGGCGCTCCTGTGCTCATGACGTGCTCAGCTTGTCATGAGCAGTGGAACGCTCACACGCAGGGATGATTCCCCTGCTGTGCTGAGCGTTCCATGGGAGCAGGTGCAGCTGTGACGAGCTCAGGTCGTCATGAGCACCGGAGCGCCGTGCCTCGTGACGAGCATGGGGGCACTGTGCCCGCCCCCCGCCCCCCAGCACAGCGGGGGAATTACCCCCCGCAGAGAAGGGGTTAAAGAAGGCTAAATATTCACAAAAAGAAAAGGGGGAGAGAAAGGACCTCTCCAATTGTACCCATAACGGAGAGTTTGTATTGGAATCCTGAATCCAGTGAACAAATATATGACATTACAACGCATGCTTTTACATTGCAGTTTTTACAATGCAAATACCATTATATTGTATGTTTGTACAACACATACCTTTACAACGCATGTACATGGAGATACATTAAAACAACCATTACAACGCATTCCAATACAATGCATACTATTACTATGCATATCATTACAATACTATTTTTTTATTTAAAAAAAATAATTACTGTTTTGTTTTTCTTACCGTCCCCGGGGACGGGATGCAAGGGAAATAGAGGATTTGGGTGGGGGAGATGATTAATATCCAGGTATTCATTTGAATACTTGCGTACTTTTTAAAGTACCTTTCCAATAAAATACCTGAGTAATAATACAACATTAAAGAAAAGGTTCAATAAGACGGAGAAAAAGAAGCATACATTTTAAACATTTTACAAAAATCAAACACACTACTCTCAGAGCCAAAAATTAAACATACAATCTTCTTCGCGGTGGGCCCCTGGCATAGTTTAGATTTTCATCACCAATCCAGCTCCCGGAGTCCCACTCCAGCGAGGCCGCAGAGGGGGAAAGAGGGAAAATGGGGGTAGACCGTCCACATATAAATCTCCACCTGGGTCCTTCTAAGCCGCCACGTGGGTGTCGCAGGTTCGCCACCACTCTGATCTAGGCGAGGCTCCTTCCATCGTGCCGCCGGACCCCGCAGCCGGTCGCAGTCATCTGTGAAGGCAGCAGGGAATTTGTCTATTCTGAGCCGCCTGTGCCTGGTAAGTTGGGGGTCATATAGCGCTATTCATTTTTGGGTGGAACATGATTTTAAGCAGAATTGGAGGTTTAATTAGTGCCTGATTACCGGAGCTCTACGCTGGTGCGGCCATCCTGTTAGCCAGCTGACCACGCCCCAAGCTGTATACGTTTTAATAAAAAGCAAAGGTGTTTAAAACTGGGAGAATATAGATTTTCTAGTTTTATTTATCACCTTCCATGCTCATGACGAGCTGAGCTCGTCATGAGGCACGGCGCTCCTGTGCTCATGACGTGCTCAGCTTGTCATGAGCAGTGGAACGCTCACACGCAGGGATGATTCCCCTGCTGTGCTGAGCGTTCCATGGGAGCAGGTGCAGCTGTGACGAGCTCAGGTCGTCATGAGCACCGGAGCGCCGTGCCTCATGACGAGCATGGGGGCACTGTGCCCGCCCCCCGCCCCCCAGCACAGCGGGGGAATTACCCCCCGCAGAGAAGGGGTTAAAGAAGGCTAAATATTCACAAAAAGAAAAGGGGGAGAGAAAGGACCTCTCCAATTGTACCCATAACGGAGAGTTTGTATTGGAATCCTGAATCCAGTGAACAAATATATGACATTACAACGCATGCTTTTACATTGCAGTTTTTACAATGCAAATACCATTATATTGTATGTTTGTACAACACATACCTTTACAACGCATGTACATGGAGATACATTAAAACAACCATTACAACGCATTCCAATACAATGCATACTATTACTATGCATATCATTACAATACTATTTTTTTATTTAAAAAAAATAATTACTGTTTTGTTTTTCTTACCGTCCCCGGGGACGGGATGCAAGGGAAATAGAGGATTTGGGTGGGGGAGATGATTAATATCCAGGTATTCATTTGAATACTTGCGTACTTTTTAAAGTACCTTTCCAATAAAATACCTGAGTAATAATACAACATTACAGAAAAGGTTCAATAAGACGGAGAAAAAGAAGCATACATTTTAAACATTTTACAAAAATCAAACACACTACTCTCAGAGCCAAAAATTAAACATACAATCTTCTTCGCGGTGGGCCCCTGGCATAGTTTAGATTTTCATCACCAATCCAGCTCCCGGAGTCCCACTCCAGCGAGGCCGCAGAGGGGGAAAGAGGGAAAATGGGGGTAGACCGTCCACATATAAATCTCCACCTGGGTCCTTCTAAGCCGCCACGTGGGTGTCGCAGGTTCGCCACCACTCTGATCTAGGCGAGGCTCCTTCCATCGTGCCGCCGGACCCCGCAGCCGGTCGCAGTCATCTGTGAAGGCAGCAGGGAATTTGTCTATTCTGAGCCGCCTGTGCCTGGTAAGTTGGGGGTCACATAGCGCTATTCATTTTTGGGTGGAACATGATTTTAAGCGGAATTGGAGGGTTAATTAGTGCCTGATTACCGGAGCTCTACGCTGGTGCGGCCATCCTGTTAGCCAGCTGACCACGCCCCAAGCTGTATACGTTTTAATAAAAAGCAAAGGTGTTTAAAACTGGGAGAATATAGATTTTCTTGTTTTATTTATCACCTTCCATGCTCATGACGAGCTGAGCTCGTCATGAGGCACGGCGCTCCTGTGCTCATGTCGTGCTCAGCTCGTCATGAGCAGTGGAACGCTCACACGCAGGGATGATTCCCCTGCTGTGCTGAGCGTTCCATGGGAGCAGGTGCAGCTGTGACGAGCTCAGGTCGTCATGAGCACCGGAGCGCCGTGCCTCATGACGAGCATGGGGGCACTGTGCCCGCCCCCCCCCCACCCCCAGCACAGCGGGGGAATTACCCCCCGCAGCGAAGGGGTTAAAGAAGGCTAAATATTCACAAAAAGAAAAGGGGGAGAGAAAGGACCTCTCCAATTGTACCCATAACGGAGAGTTTGTATTGGAATCCTGAATCCAGTGAACAAATATATGACATTACAACGCATGCTTTTACATTGCAGTTTTTACAATGCAAATACCATTATATTGCATGTTTGTACAACACATACCTTTACAACGCATGTACATGGAGATACATTAAAACAACCATTACAACGCATTCCAATACAATGCATACTATTACTATGCATATCATTACAATACTATTTTTTAATTAAAAAAATTAGTGTTTTGTTTTTCTTACCGTCCCCGGGGACGGGATGCAAGGGAAATAGAGGATTTGGATGGGGGAGATGATTAATATCCAGGTATTCATTGAATACTTGTGTACTTTTTAAAGTACCTTTCCATTAAAATACCTGAGTAATAATACAACATTAAAGAAAAGGTTCAATAAGACGGAGAAAAAGAAGCATACATTTTAAACATTTAACAAAAATCAAACACACTACTCTCAGAGCCAAAAATTAAACATACAATCTTTTTCGAAGAACATAAAACGTAAGTTCTCCAACTATTTTTTATTACACTTCCTGTGCCAGTAACTAGACAAAATGGCTGACATTCTTAGAAGGAACGTGTAAACAAGCATTTTTATACATGACAAAATAAATGTACATTCTGTCAGGTTGTGAATTGCGCGAAAATAGAATTTCCAATACAAATTTTCTTTTAAATTATTGTTTATCCTCAAAAAACATATAAAAGTAGCCGACCATCATATTGTGCTCAGTGGTTAACTGACTTCCGAGGTGAGTACACACAGCAGTAGTAGCAGGAGAATATTGCTATTTGACAAATTGAACACTGCCATCTACAGACCAAAGTAAGTGTATGTTTTCAATAAAACAGCATAAAAATATTTACACATAAATCACAAAAACTCACAATATAATTGTACATTAATTTACAGGATTTACACATTTTTAAAAGCAGTGAGCAATCTAAAGCAGATATTCAACAAAATATTTTAACATTAAAAAGGAAGTGATTAAATTGAAAAAATGTACGCAAATTTAAAAACCCATACTGTAGATAAAAAAAATTAAATACAATTTTACTTCTGATATTAACAGATTTTGGACATACAACAATTTCAAATACCTAGCAGGAAGAAACAAACCTTTACAAAATCAAATGTAAGCAAAATCTTAACAATAATCTTAACGTAAAAAAAGATAAAAAATCCAGAAATAAAACATTAGCAGCCAAAGGCCAGAATTATTTTTTAAATATTACTAATTTAACTACTTCTTGTTTTTAACTCAGGAAACAGGCTGAGGGACAGAGTTGGACAATGGTGGGGGCAAATTTACTATTTCTACTCCAACCAGTGCTTGCCTCAGGGAAAGTGCTGGATGGTTGTGGGCCAAATTTACTATCCTTACTCCGACAGGTGCTTGCCTCAGGGAAAGTATTGGATGGTGCTGGGGGCAAATTTAATACTCTTACTCTGACAGGTGCTTGCCTCAGGGAAAGTGCTGGATTTAGGTGGGAGCAAATGTACTATTCCTACAGACCTGTGCTTGCCTCAGCGAAAGTGATGGTGGTGGGGCCAAATTTACTATTCTGACTCCGACCTGTGCTTTCCTCAGGGAAAGTGCTGGATTGTGGTGGAGGCAAATTTACTATTCCTACTCTGACAGATGCTTGCATCAGGGAAAGTGTTAAATGGTGCTGAGGGCAAATTTACTATTCCTACTATGACATGTACTTGCCTCAGGAAAAGTGTTGGATGGTGGTGGGGGCAAATTTACTATTCCTACTCTGGCCTGTGCTTGCCTTAGGGAAGGTGCTTGATGGTGGTGGGGGCAAATTTACTAGTCCTACTCCAACCTGTGATGGCCTCAGTAAAAGTGCTGGGTGTTGTTGGGAGAAAATTGATTCTACATAAAGTAAAAAAACTTACATGTTTTAAGTTTTAACTTCTCAACAGATTAAACCATAAAAACCAGCAAGATTAAAGGAACACATTCCTCAATCACAGTAAATTCAAAAGCTCATCACTACTGGAAGCCAAAGCATACAAGGTAAAAATATTCAAAAACAATCATTAGGCAGGAGGTGTGTGCATTATTACCCATTGCACAGGCAGAGCTGTTACTCTTGGTGACACTGTTGAAAGGACCACAGAGCATAACCATTCTGCCTCAGCAATGGAGATAGAAGTAAGAGGAAATATAAATGAAATTAAAGCCCTGGCATCCACCTCCAATGAACCCTGTGGCTCAGTTTTGAGGGCGGTATCTCAAAAGATTCCAACTCATGTAGCAAGTTGTATGCCCACAATCCCCAACCTATGTAGAATTATTCAGTATAAAAACAGGCAAGTAACCCCCTATGTGTAACACCCCAAACCTTTTCTGACAGTAACATTTCACCTGAACTTTCTGTAAATGTTACTAATGAACCCTTTCATGTGCACGACAACAAAAACCCTCTTAAAAGAATACTAATCTTTAGCACACCCCATAATCTTTTTAAGTTGGAGAGTAGTAATATTTGGATGAAGGATGGGACATTTAAATTCACACCCCATCCATTCACCCAAATATACACTATTCATCCCTACAATAATCAAACAGTAGTTCCCTTGGTGTACATTTTACTCCTTGTTAAACAATCCTCAACATGTACTGAATTTTTGCCAGTGATAAAAGCAAAAACCATCAACAAAAGTCCTAGAAAAGTGTTAATTGACTTTGAATTTCCTAAGATTAACACAATTATCAAAATGTACACGGATACCCAAATTCAAGGATGTTTCTTTCACTTTTCTTAGCCATATGGGTGAAAAATTCAAAATACATCCTTTGTAGACGATTATATATCAGACAGCAAACCACAATTTGAATTTAAAAAACTAACTTCACTTTGTTTTCTTCCTCCTGACAGTGTAGATGAATACTACACATCTATTACTGGATGTGACTACTTTACTGCAAATGGAGACAAATTGGCACCCCTTCTAAATTCCTTTGAAGACACATGGATTGGCCATCTAAGCAGATAAGCCGCAGGAGGAAACCACATTTTCATGTTAAGTGGTGGAACTGCTACTCGAACTGCAAAAACAAATAATGCCATAGAGGGATGGCACAACTCCTTCAACAAATCTATTGGTAAACCACATCCTAACTTCTATAATTTCATGGAAATTTTGAAGAAGGAGCAAAGTTTTCAAGATTTAAGAATTGTTCAATCATTAACTGGTCTGAACCCCTGAATCTATAAAAGAACAAAACAAAATGTCCAAGAGACTATTGGCTACAATTCAACAATGTTTGTTCATGGTGGTTTTAGACTACCTAGATAATATTGCCCACATCCTACATTTCTAATCTACACTAACCCCTAAAACACCTTACTTTCCGGTTTTGACAAACAATCCCCCTAATTCAATTGCCATTTTTCCCCCAAAAATGTAATTTGAAAACATTTTGGGTTTCTCACCTTCAGTTGTCTTCTTTTTTCAACTCTTGTATTTATGTACAAACCAGCATTTTACCAAGAGTCTTGAGCAGTACTTTAAACCATTGCAAATAATCCATAATTCACGAAATAATCCATGACCCGAGTTAAACTAACCTAAAAGGGCACAGTTCGGCAAAGCCATATTTTTACAGCAAAAAATGTAACTGTAAACTAAACTGTGCAAACCCACTAAAAACGCACCCCCAAAAAATCCCGGGAAACATTCTTGTTTGGCAAAAAAATGCAACAAGATTCTATGGATCCATTCCTCTTTGGCTCAAATTCAAGTTAAAAAAAACATGATAAGTAGTAAAGTTTTTTAAAAAATCATGCGACGGTGTAATTACAAATTTTCTAAAAAAACCCGCAACTAAAAAAAATGATCAAACAAAAGATTACTTTCATGACACTTTTGTTTAATAGAATAAATAATCAATCATTTAAAATTAATTCTATTAAACAAAAAGTGTTTTCGAAAGCAATGAACCCGACATGGGCATACACCTGCTACCTGTTTTGGAAAAGATTTTTAAGTTAAAACACACAATAACATCGAAATGCACCTTTCCTAGTTTTTACTACCTCTCTTCCCTCTCCTTACAATAAACTTTACCACCTTTAATAATCTATATTTGCCTTACTTGGACGCAGCTCTCCCTTGCTTTTGATCGAGCCGTGACAAACATTTCACTGATAGAAACTTACGTTTACGCTGCAACGTCATCTCTTTCCATAAAAAGGAAAAATGGACAATTTCACTCATTGACTTCAATGAAAAACTGTGGAAAACCTACAAAGAAATTAAAAAATATATGTTATAATACATACAAAAATCTATAAATATTTTTAAAAAATATATTACTAATAAAATATTTTTACAACATTTTTTGCTTATTTATTTCTAATAAAGGCAATAAACAAGTTTACAATACTAATAATGTGTCTATTGGTTGTTTTTTAAATATTACTTTTTTAAATATCATTTTTAGTCCTACAGACTTTATTTGTGTATTTATGCATACCTATGTTGTACAATTGTGCTCTATTAATTTTTAGAAATATTTTAATTCAATTTTAAATTATATTTTTCCCTTTACATCAAATCACCCCTACCCATAATCATCCTGATTTTATCTGCACGTTATTTATAATTTCTTTTCATAATTAATGTAAAAGTTTAACAATTAAAACACGTAAAATTAAATAATAAATACTACTGAAGTATTAAATTAAATACATGAGTATTAATGCATCCCCTACCAAAACCCCTTTTTCCCTTGCATCCCGTCCCAGAGGATAGGTGCAAATGCTTTTTTAAATGCTATTAATTAAATATATTTTTTTACAATTTACTATCAGTAACTCTAAGTATCAATTAATGCTCTTGAATTTTAAAAAAAATACCCAAGTATTAATACACTCCCCCACCCAAAACACCAATTTCCTGACTTTTGATACAAAAGTCTTTTTCATTAAATTACTTTCAAATTATTTTTAACATTAAGGGGTCGATTCCGATTCGGGAAACGAATACGTGTGACGATTCGTATTCGTAGCCGTTTCCGTACGAATGGTACAAATCCATCCGAATCACGTAGTACGATCCGTTGCAGAGAAAATACGTCCGAATCATTGCTCACCGTACGAAAATGAAGGGTAAATCTGTACGACATCGACCTGCACAGTGAACCATACGATTCGTAAAAATGCCGTACGACCCGCCAAGTACGATCCGGACCGGGGAATGAGTACGCGATTCGTACGGTAAACATCACATATGAGCAATTCGTATGGAGGGCAACACTATCACATATGCACCGTACCCCTCAAATCAAGGGGTGTACGCACAGGGTATACGCACCGTATGCCTACGACCTTAGGGTGTACGAACCGTACCCCTACGGTCTGTACACCTACGATCATGGGGTGTACGCACGGGGACATACGCACCATACCCCTGAAATCCAGGGGTGTAGGCACCGTACCCCGATGCACCGTACCCCTGCAGTCATGGGGTGTACGCACCATACCTGTGGGGGTACGATTCGAACGCATTTTGAGGTGAAATCTGCTTTTACAGACGTTTTAAGCTCCCGTAGAAAAAGAGTCGTACGGAGTGTTGTCGATACGATTCGTACTTGCTGGGTCGGAAAATGCAGCTTCGATCCGTACGGACATCGCGTACTGGCGCATTCCGAATGTGATTCATACGGATTAGTGAGTTGTACGTTCTTCGGTACACATCGTACTACATCGTGCGTACGGGTACGGTTCTGCATACGATTCGTACGGGAAAAAAGCTCCGTACGGCTATTCTTAGGGGATTTTACTGAATCAGAATCGACCCCTAACTCGCAGTAAAACGAAATTTCTATTTGAAAAGAATGATATGACTAAAACTAAATATCATTAAATTTTCAAGTATTGAAATTAATACCTGAGTATTAATACACTCCCTCAGCCAAATCCTTATTTCCCATATATCCATCCCAGGGAAATAATGTAAAGTATATTTAATATATGTTAATTTATTAAATTATATCATAGATTTACTTTTTATTAACTCCTAATATAATACTCAAATATATTTTTTTAAACAGAGTATTAATACACTATCCTACCCAAACCTATCCAATTTAAATACATTTTATATCTTTTTTTAACTAATTAAAACGTTTTTAACTATTTTAATATTTGTAAAATAATTCTATAACTATAAACTATTACTTTCCTAAAAAAAATCTAAATTAACAACTTACCTCAATTACAACCATTACTTACCTTACAATGCATTGTAATGGCAGTGTTGTAATGGCACATGCATTGTAATGGCATTCGATGTAATGTCACCTGCGTTGTAAAAGTTGCGTTGTAAAGGCATTACGATGTAATGCCTACGTTGTAATAGACGTCTCTCCAAGTGAACAGATTGTTTTAATAAGAAGGCTGAATGATTTTTTGGAAAGACAAGAAAGTTAACATCACCATCTGATTCAAGGCATTTCAGTTTTGTTAGCTAGAGACATGATTTCTTTCCTTTCCATAGGAAAGATTAAAGTATGGAATTGATTTTTCTTAAAAAGGTTTGTGGAATAGAAAGGGGGATATTGAAGATTGTATAGAGAACAATAGGTACTATCATCATTTTGATGGTGTCTAAACAACCCCACCAAGAAAGATGCAAAGGATGCCAGCAATTGACCATGCAAGTTGTTTTAAGTTTACACTCCTCTACACTCAGAGAAACAGAAGTATTCTAAGTATTTGAGCCTGGAAGCATTCCAAGAGCAATTAGTTGCTAAAAAATTATGTCTAAAAGGGTATTTATTTAAGGGTAAAATGTCATGTTTTCTGTGACTAGGTTTGCAATCAGAGATGAGAGAATAAGAAGAGACTTCCTGAAGGAAGGCAGAAAGTGAAGTATGAGGCTGAGAAATGAATAACGAATGTCACCAGCATAGACGCTGTCTTAATTTGTTGAGTGTTCCATGAGAAACTCTATACTGCAGGATTATTTCTAATTTTAGAGAGAAAAGGTTCAAAGAAATATTGAAGAGAAAAGGAGAAAGAGGTCAATCTTGATAAACTCCCCTACCCAGAGGGAAATAGGAGGAAGTATGTCCATTTGCATAAATGGCCGCTTGGAGGGAAGAATATAGAAGGGGAATAAAAGAAATAATTTTAGTTCCAAAACCTAAGCATTTTAATGTATGGAATAGTTAAGACCACTTAACGTGATTGAATGCCTTCTCTGCATCAAAGTGAATTGCTGCTAATGGCTGATGTGATTACTGAGATTCAGAAAGGACGTAAAAAAAACACGTGTTTTCAGTTATATATCATGCGTTGGCAAATCCAGATTGTTCTTTTCTGAGCAAATTAGGTAACAGGGATTCCAGATGAAGAGCTAAAGTCTTAGAACTTTTACTATAAACAATGTTAACAAGAGAAATAGGGCGGTCATTTTAACATAGATGTAAATCTTTGCTGCCTTCCTTTGGATTAAGACAAATGAGGTTATCTGAAACGATCTAGTCAATATGCCTGACTGGAGGAGAAGAAGACTTACTGGG
The DNA here is from genome assembly GCF_964261635.1 of Lissotriton helveticus. Classification (NCBI taxonomy): domain Eukaryota; kingdom Metazoa; phylum Chordata; class Amphibia; order Caudata; family Salamandridae; genus Lissotriton; species Lissotriton helveticus. Next base: position 521,115,390 of record NC_136063.1, read on the forward strand.
GTCATCATAAAATAATATTGGGGAATGGAAACCTGTAAAGAGAAAATTAAATTGAGTATAAATAAAGTGAGTATAATTAGACAATGTAACAATTAATAGTAATCTGAATGAGAAGACTAAAGTAACATCATATGTATGAAAAATACAAAAGATGCTTCAACGAGGAAGAACAATCCACAAAAATATTAGAACAAAAGACATATCAAGTCTTGGCAAGGTTGGGGTACCCATGAACTCCAGTTTTTACTTGTGAAGAAAATCTTGCAAGCGTGCAGGATCCTCATAGGTGTACGTTTTATTATTATAGGTGTCTTTGAACAGAAATGAATGTATCAGACTCAAACAGGCTCCAAGTGAACGAAGAACAGGTCTCAGGGATAGAAATTCTTTGTGACTGTTTGCCGTTTTCTTAGCATTGGATTGGGAGAAGTAATATCTGTTGCCGGTCAAAGCTTTAAGCAGATCTGTGTATTCAAGAAAATACAATATCACACCTCTTAGTCTTTTAGAAGTAGATGCTGCATGAGCCACATGGCCAAATGTGTGGGCACGTTGAATGTTCAAAGGAGAGGACGCTGGCATCTGAAGTAGTTATGGGGAAAGATTTGAAAAAAGGAGACTGGATCAGAACCCTCTGTTCCCTCCGGCAAATCATAAATGCGTAAATTGTTTCTGTGATTTCTGTTTTTCAAATCTTCAACCTGCTTTTGAAGCAATGAGATCTGGGATTAAAGATGTGAGACTGTATGAACTTGGTTCGTAAGGTATGAAATTTGTTGTGCAGCCACTACCATCCTCTGTTCCAATCTGGACCACTTGTTGTCTAGACTTTGAGATTTTGCATTGATCTCCTCTATGCATGGGCTCAGGGCTCTTATCTCCTCTAAAAGAACATCCATGGGAATTGAAGGGGCAGGTTGCATAGAGGAAGAAGGATCTTTTTTCAGTCTTTTGTTGATGCTTTTCCTTTTGCATGCACAGGGGTAAAACATCCCGAGGACGCAGATGAGGAAGAACATCTAGGGGTCAGGGCATTTGCATCCTCCATCTCAAATTGTATTGACCAACAGGGAGATTAATTATCTGGGGATTCAAATGATCCAAGCAATATTCTAGAGCAACGCTAATTTCCTTTTAGCCTAATCATACAATAATGCACAATTATGCAATGCACGCTGTTTTAGAAGAGAATAGTATTATTTGCAGCTACTGAAATACTCTGAGGCGATGCTCCTGTTGTGGCTAGAAATCAACACCAACCGGTACTTAATAAGTACCACAGTATAGGTTCAAAAACCGTGGAAAGAGGAAGGCAATGATTTATTAAAATGTGTAAAGGTGTAAGTCTTCCCTATTAATAACGGAGAAAAAGCCAAAGAAGAGATGACAGTGAAAGGCATTGTATAACAGCGAAACTGAAACCTCATTCCCCAGTAAGCATTCCTCATCTGCGTAGAAATACAACTAAATTATAGGCTTCATGTTATTAAGTTCTAAAAAAAACATGCCTCAAAGAAGCAAGAAAAGGTGTTGTGGGTAGAAAACATACTATGAATTCATGAAAAACATCAAGTAAGAGGCTCTGTTTAGTGTACCTGGAAAGCAGGAGCTGGCCCCTCATAAACATTAAATTGCAGCCTCTGTCTCTCAGCGATGTGCGCTGTAGCTGGGGAAATCACGTTGTGGATAAAATAAACAAAACGCGCTGAAGAGAGGTCATGAAACTCATCTCCGGAATGCCTGAAATCTTCGCCTGGCCTCTGCTTCAATAAATGGCCGGCAGTGTGCAAGGAAAACGCCTCAGTGTTGCAGATAAATCCCATTGCTCCATGGAGAGCTAGCGGGATGCTGCCATCTTTAGGGGCGTATTTTGATCGCGGGTGGATCGCCACCGCCCGACCGGCAGTGGCAATCCGCCCACCAGAACTACCCGCCTGACGGCCATTTACCCCCGCAACATTAGCATGGCGGGCGTACTGCGGCAGACGGAAAGACCGTCCGCTGTTTTCCGCCAGCAGGCAATCGTCACGATTGTCTGCCGAGCGGAAAAGGCCCACAATATGGTGGTGGTGCCTTGCAGGCAATGCCATCCATATTAGTATGGGTGCATGGGGCATGCTTTCCATGGCGGAGACTCCGCCATGGAAATGCATGCAGAGAATGCCTTTGGAGGTCCGTTGACAGCACCGCCCGCCTCAATGCATAATATGATGGATGCGACTGCCAGGGTGGCGGGAGCATCCTAATTGGCATGGCGGGACCACGGCACCTCTGGCGGTCGGTCCCGTTTACCGTTACGGTGGTGGGCGGACAAAGTCCGCCCACCATCGTAATGGGCCCCTTGGTTGGGAGCAGGCTACAGCCCCCTGAATGGCCTAAATGTTTGATGATGTTAGGACCCCTGCTATTTAACTGAAACCTTTCATATCTGCCTAATACATTGACTGCTGTATGTTTTTATTACTAGTATTTAAATCAGCTTATTATTCAGCTTTCGCCATAAAACCCAATAAAAGAACACATAACAACAAACACATCACACAACTTGAATTAAAAAAGATAATTAATGGACCTTTGACAGTCTCAGTTTAAGTGCATCTGCTGAAGATCCTACCAGAGAGACAGGTTAGCTGGTCCATCAACAAAGTAATAACAATACATAAAAGTAAAGTTAAAAACACATCATACCAATAATAGGTAAAACAGACAATTACAAATTTGACAATCTCAGCTTAATTGCGCCCACTAACAATCCAGGCACTGAGAAACTACCTTGCTGGTTCATCAACCTCTGTAAATATAGCAGCGCAGGCCATGTCTGATTCATGTGTTTCAACAAAAGGATTAAAAACTGTTTGCATAAATGTTTATAAAAACCACAGAAAAGTACAAAATGCATATTCTCTTGTTTAGAAGCAGAGTCCCATCTAAAAGGGGGTAAAGAAGAAACAAGGGACCATCTTGAACATCTAAAAGGCAATGAATATAATTTATGGTAAATCGTGATAACAAAAATCAATCAGAGTATCTTGTAACAAGCATATATTTGGTTCAATAGGAGGCACAGTTTTAAGTAGTAAAAAACATCTAACAGTTGATTTCCACATTTCAACCTTTCCTTAGTCAGTCTCCATATAGGGAATGCATCTTTGTCCAATCCAGGTCTGCTTTCATAACTGAATCAGGTTTAATAAACAGATTGTGGGATCCGTTCAGTAACAGAGGACTCACTATATTTCAACCAGGGTGTATCCCTAGCTGCATCCAAAGTCAAGCAATCTCTATTGATAGCACAGTTCAATGCAGTCGCCAGTGTGATCCATACTGATAACCATAAGAGAAAAGGGTGCAAGAACTATATCCTTTTCCCAGCTCTTCGTGTACTATAAATTAAGCCATACCCTGAGAAAAAGATAAAAGATGTTTAAAAAACTATTCTCTACTACTTGAAGAAAAGAATTGTTCATGCATCCCCAGATGTCACCACCATATGTCTCGATAGTCACACATTGAGACTGATACATTTTTAAGCATGGCATCCAAAGGTTTTCTACCCATCCTAGATGCAAAACCATAGACGGCAGAAATTGATCTCGAAAACTAAAGTTTTTAACTAGACACAAGGGTAGAACAATTAATTTCAGAATCAGATATAATGACAAGATATCAAAAACAAAATCCACTTTACTGATGATCCTCTGTAGTACATAAAAGCAATTTGGTGGATTTAGTTCCCAGCACCATTACATGGGACTTACCATATTTTGAAATAAGATTTAACGTGTCCATGTAGGACACAAATGAGTCTAATAAGTGTTACAAACTGTTAGCTGTTCTGGCAACAAGGAGGGTATCATCAGCGTAGAGTAAAGCTGGAATATGATGCCCACCCATTCAAGGCAGGTTTTGGTCCTTGCTTAGTAATGCTTTTTCTAAATCATTTATATGTAATATAAACAGGAAGGAAGCATGTTAGACCTGTCATCATTATGGTGGTCTTCCTCCAACGTTTTGCCTGCTTACCTCCACTTTTGCTGTATCTTTTTGTTGGCCTTAGGACTCTGAGCAATTTACCACTGCTAACCAGTTCTAAAGTGCATGTGCTTCTTCCCTAAACATGGTTACATTGGTGTGTACCTGATTGGCATTTTTTTTTAACATTGCAAATATATAAAGTTTATTAAAGAAAATATACAAAAACTAAGAAGCAGAGTTACTAATGGTTTGCACGGACACTGGTGTGGTACAATACAACACACAATGTAGTGCCTAATATATTATTGAGGCATACAAATACAAAATTGCACTGCACGAGTGCCCGTACAAGCATTAGTAAATCTACCCCTGGGTGTGATTTCAATGGCATCAGAGCATGTAAATCACTGATCTGCCCACACCTTCCACCGCCCATGAGCCAAACGCCTACCTCAGACATGACTTTCTCTTCCAAGGTCATCCATCTAGCACAGCCTCCCATCCCTAGCATCACCCAGATGCAAGAGCTATAATTCAACTCATAGTCAACGGCCAGAACCTCATCTTCCTGTGAGTTTCTCATCTACCATTTAGGTTTATCTCTTCCTGAAAGGTATAGCTTCTTTTTCTTTTGAGTCATGATTTTCAAGGTCTCTTCCTTTTTTCACAGTTTATCTCTGCTGTTCACATCCCTACAGTGCTTCCCAAGGAACCCCTTACTACAGTTCCTGCATCAACCTCTTCTAGCTTGCTCTGTCTTAGAGCTCCCTAACTCTTCTTGTTGGGATCCACCCACCTCCCACAATAAGAACCACCTCATTAGCTGACCAGCCAGTCAGACTTTCCTGTTCCTGCACGTCACAGGCACGTATTACCTCTTCCTGTGAGTAACGCGTGTACAATTTGCCACTGCCACTAAATGTGAGTCATGTGCCCTTTCCTGTTACCTCTTCCGGCAAGTCAGAAATGCCTGGAAGTTACAGTTTCTCTTTCCTGTAAATGGCAATTGCCTGCCACATTTTCCACAACTTTATCATTCCTCAGCTGAAAATCTCTTTCTATGAGCCACCTATTGGTAAAGCATCATTTGCCAAAGTCACACCTTCAGATTGATTATAATTATCTCTATGTAACAATGTCGCTTCTCTAAAAATCTCTTGTCTATCACAGCCATAATTGCCTCTGTGTAAGCCATGTGGCTATCCTGATTGGCATATTTAGTTTGCCTGTAAGTCCCCTCTAAAATGGCACTCCATTTAACCAGGGCATGTAATCTAAATGCTACTATTGGGCCTGCAGCACTAACTGTGCCACTGACAAAAGTAGCCTTTCAAACCTGTCTCAGACCTGCCATTGAAAGACCTGTGTGTGCAGTTTACTGCCACTTCGACGTAGCATTTAAAACCACTTGCCAAGCTTTAAAATCCCCTTTTATTACACATAGGTCACCCCTAAGGAAGGACCTAGGTAGCCTTAAGGGTAGAGTGTTATGTAACTAAAAGGTAGGACATGTACTTTTAAGTTTTACATGTCCTGGTAGTGACAAACAGCTAAATTTGTTTTTCACTACTGTGAGGCCTACTCCTCTTATAGGTTAGCATTGGGAATTCCTTAAGCTACTCTTAAGCTGTAATTCCTGAAGGAAAGAAAGGAGCAACTGTATCATGTTTCATATCTTTGGAATGGTAATGATAAATCCACTTTAACTGTAAAATTTAACATTACTGTTTCAGAAATACCACTTTTAGAAAGTGGGCATTTCTCTTCTCTTAACTTAGCTCTGTGTGCCTGCAAGCTGTATCCAAATACATGTCTGGGCTCGGTGACAGCAACACTTTATGCAATCCCACTAGACAGCCACAAACACAGGAAGGGTAGGTGTGACAGGGGTAGAACTAAGGGTGGGCGTAGTTCGCGAAGTAGCGCTACGCGAGCTGCGCGAAGTGCACTTCGCACTACGCAAACTTCATGTAGCACTACGCGAGCTGCGTAGTAGCATGTTCGCACTGTGCAAGATGCATTTTCAATGATTGCACAGTGCGAACAAGCATCCGGCACTGTGCAATCATTGAAAATGGCATCTTGCATAGTGCGAGCTGTAGTTTTCTGCCGCTCGAGTAGATTTTTACTCGAGCGGCAGCTTTCTCAACGCGAACTGGTAGTTTCTCATCACGAGCGGTCTCGAGCATGCACGACCACTCGCAATGAGAAACCTGACCTCCCCGCGTTGAGAGTCTCGCCGAGATGTAATTTTGCTTGCTCCCGGTCTCGAACATGACGTTGAGGACCGCGAACAAGCAAAAAATGACCGCTGCACTACGCTACGCTGCGCTACGCGTGTTCGCACTGTGCTACGTGCAGCTCGCGTAGTGCGAAGTTGCGCAAACTTCGCAAACTATACGAGCATAGCGTAGTGCTTCGCCCATCGCCCAGGGTTAGGTAGAACAAGCACAACGGCGGACTGTCAAGGCTGTACTTCACTGTTCAGTTTCTTTTTGTTCTATATAAATGTGCACAACACACCTAGACATACGCACACAAATATTTTAGGGCATATTCTCCTTGAATAAACTACTAATGGTTCTGTTCTCCCTAACACTGTCCAGTTCGTGCAGACACTGTTCTGCTCTTGATGACACTGTCATGAGCTCTTGCTGACACAGCCCTGTTCCAGATGGCACAGTCATTGTCTTTAAGGTACGGTCCTTTCCTAGGCATACCTGACGGGTTATCAAACCTGCGGACCTATTATTGGGCTCTGTCCCTTTCAAGTTTACCTTTTCTGGATGTGAAGGAGCATCCATTGGGAACAAATAAATGTTTTGCTTTCTACATGAAGCATCTTGAGATTATCTTGACAATCCGATGAAATATTACTTCAAAGCCCTGATGAAGTTCAAGTTTTAACTGAATGAAACACATTGGCTGGATGTTGCGCATGGATGTAAAGAATCGGAATTGAATAAAGAAAGAATAAAAAGGAATACCTTTCCTCACGTCTACTCTCATTTGTTATGGATAAGAAGCTTAATGATGCACCATTTCAAAACTCAAATAGGTGGGATAGGGGTGGCATCTGCATTCATCTGCATTCTGATAACCTTCCTGGCAGGAAGGGAGAGAGGGAACTGACCCTTACATCTGAATAGGGTGTGTCCTACCCCCATACAAAGGACTGATTACCCCCCCCCATGGATAGCCTGGCAGACAGGGCTTAGATGAAAGGGTGCCTGTGCGCTTCAAGGCACTGCTTTGAAGTTAACCCCACTTCAAAGGCACATTTGGGTACAGGTCCTAGGGCTCTGACCCTACCAAATTAGTACACTACTGGACCTGTGGAGAACTCTGCCACGACTAAGGACTGCTGTACTAAAATGATTTCTACTTTGCTTGACTGACTGTTCTAAGGAATTGCTTCACTGCTGTGATGCCCTGCTGTCTTCTGCTCATCTCTGCCCTGGTGAGGACAAGACTGGACCCATCTCACTTGAACTCATAGTGACTCCAAGGGCTTGCTGATGTGCGTCTTGTTTTCTAAAGTTTCAGCGTCATAAAAGACTTGTAAATCTGCTGGTGCTGCTGGATTCTGCCATCTTTGAGTCCTACAAAATTGATGCATTGTCACCACTGTGCCGATCGCAACCAGCGGAGTGCCCTTCAACGCTGACGCAGTGCCGCTCCAAAGACATCTATGGGTGGCTGGACGACGACATGACTGTGATGCAGTGCCAAATCAAGGTCCCGACTGCAAGGCTCGACTTTGACGCAGCAACCAGACTGCGTTAATCAGAAACAACACATTGTACTCTCGATGACAACGCTTTGCTCCATCCAAAGTACTTTGTCAGCGGGACCAAGTCCTTTAGCCAGCCTGTCCTCCATTGCGGTTGGCTTGAACTTTGGATTTACCCCGGTCTAGTGCGACCGCAAGTAACCTCTTAGAGCTATTGACTTCTATGCACTATTTTTGCTTTATTCTTCAAAAATTCATAACTGTGGTTCTACTAATTGGATTTTTGTCATCTTGTTCTTGTTTTACTCAGATAAGTATTCTCTTTTCTTCTAAACCTGTGTGGCGTCTTTGTCAGATTTAGTACTGTGTTACTGTACATGTGTTTTTCACAAATATTTTACACGTTGTCTCTTAAATTAAGCCTATCTGATCTGTGCCAAGCTACCAGAGGGTGACACAGGTTAATATAAAGTGTGTATCTAGCTTACCCTGACTAGGATTGGGGTGCCTACTTCGACAGGGCGCATACCACTGGCAAATAGTGACCCAATTTTTAACATTGGTGGCAGCTGTGGGATAGTGACTGCAATACCATATATTAACTCAGTGTTGACTACAACTCTATACTTAAAACTAGTTTGAACCTTTTTCAATCCTTCCTGATTTACTTCTTTGATTTTTTCAAAAATCTTTTTGCCCCATACTCATATTTTCTGGAATGTCTGTGATCCTACCTGGCAAGATGGAATTCGAGCTGGCCAACCTGGAGGCCTACACAGTGGCCCAAATCAAGGGGTTTTGCCAGGAGAGAAGGGTGTTCTATAAGGGAGGTGCCAAAAAGGCAGAGCTTCAGAAAGCGTTGGGAGTATGGACAGCAGCCAACCCAAAAGGAAAAGTGGATGAGGTAGAGGGGCAGAGTTTGGGAGGAGGTTTTGGAGCAGTACCAAGATGGATGTCTTGACATGCATGCCTGCTGATGTGGGGGGTAACATTCTCTCAGGACTGAAGTCTGCAGCAGTCCCGGCATCAGTGTATATTCAATGAACCTGTCTTCAGAGAAGCTGGAGGACAGGAGGGAGAAGAGAAAGCTGAAGCTAGAGCTTGCCAAATTTAAATTGGAGAAAGAGCCGGCCCTTGCCAAACTAGAGAAGGATCAGGCCCTTGCTAAGATGGAGAGAGAGCAAGCTCCAGAGAAGAAAAACCTGGCCATGGAGGACAGAAAAATGGCCCATGAGCTTAGTATGAGCTATATCGACATCAGTGCTAGGAGAGAGAGGGGTCCATCAGCATCAATTGCGGCAGCATACATGCAGGGTTCACTGGAATGTCCAGAGTCAGGATCTCAAAGCAGTTGGTGCCCAGTTATGTGGTGGGAGATGACATAGAAAAATAGTTTGCAGTCTATGAAGTGGCTCTGAGAGTGCGCAAAGTCCCAGAGGAGTTATATGGTGGTACTGAGGCATATGTCCACGGTGGGGATGGACACACTCCTGCACTAAAGGTGGAAGACCAGCCTTGCTACACCACAAAGAATGACATCCTAGTCAGCAAGCTTGGCTGACTCCTGAGAGGTATAAGCTCAGATATAGGGGCAGCCACAAGAACTCATCACAAACATGGGTGGATTTAGTGGATTGTGGCAGGAAGGTGCTAAAGGGCTGGGTGAGGGGCAGCAAGGTTGATGATTATTCAGGGTTACAGAACTTGGTTTTGAAGGAGCACATGCTTGATATTTGTCTTCCAGAGCTGCAGCAACACCTAGTGGATAGCAAGTTAACTGACCCCAATAAGCTTGCTGAGGAGGTGGTCATCAGGGTCAGCACCAGAGTGTCCAAGAAGGCATCTGGGGGACTCACAAAAGGGTGGTTAGGGTTCTCATCAGAAGAAAGAGGGGGAAATGAAAAGACAGAGGGTCTGATCTAGATCTTGGCGGTCTGGTCCTGCTTTCACATTTCAGTTGGTTAATCCATCCGCCTACTAGGAGGACCGCCTGCTTACTTTAGATGCTGGCAGGTCTATGGATGATAGTCCGTATGAGTGCTGCCTTCTCTATCAGAATTTTCTCCTGCATTGATGGCCCTATAGGCAAAAGCGACTGTTGTAGGGAGTTCAGGCAATATTTCCGCCGGGCCAATCACAAAGTGCCTTACCGTCTACGTAACTGTGGCGGTTAAACGTCTACACCTGAGTTGGCAGTTTCGAAGAGATATAAGGTAGAAACTTACCTTTTTTCTTTTTCCACTTCCATTTCCATCAGGAACCGGATCGTCCAAGTACTACTTTTGCTGCTGCTTGAACATGAAATAAATCAACCCGGTCATCCCAGGAATCGCAGGTAAGCTTCGTTTTTGCTTAATGTCTATTAACATTTGCACTGGACTCGTGTATACTTACATTTATCTTACAAGCAAATTTTTCTAATGTGTAATACATATGTGTGGAATGTTGTCGTATAAGAAATTTTAAGAATCACACCTGTATTCATCTTTTTTCCTGAAATGTAGTGCAAGCTTCCTTCTTGATGATGGACACTTACACAAAATTATACATTAATCTAAATTCATAATGTTTTCCTCCAGGTGTTTGTACTTATTTTTCGTAATGCATCATATTATATACATAGGCATTAACATTTTTCTGAATAAATGAAATGTAATGTAATTTAGTTATTTCACTAGACAAGGTTAAACGTTTTTTAAAAACCACATTTAAAACCAATTTTAGTTCTAAACTTAAATAATATTATGTATTTATTTATGCAACATTTCCCCTTGTCTAGTGCATTTTTATATTTTATTACATTTTAATTTCCTTTTTTTGAGGTGTGATGCAGATGTGTTTATTTTTTTACTTATTAATTTAAAAATAAACACACTTGTATTAAAACTTAAAAATAAAAATGTGTATTTTTTTATGGTGTAAGTGTCCATTATCATGTCGAATGCTTGCACCAAAATGTTATTGTCCATTACAGATATTATTTACTAATGTTTGGACTTTACAAATATGTCATTTTAAAAAAACCTTTGTATTTTCTGTCATAAATGTAAGTAAGAATAAGCATTTCACATTTTCAACATTACATTTTTTTTAAACAAATGAATTGTAAATGAATTATAATGTTAGACCAAACTTTGTAAAAATATATTTATTTATTTATAATATAGATACTTCTCTCATTAACGTTTATATATATAAAAAAAAAGAAAAAAGAGTTTGCTCAATAACACCATGTGGCTTGGTTGCCCATAACTTGCCTCCTAAACATAGTCCAAAGGGTAACTTCCCCAGGGAGGAGCATCTATTGGGTACAGAGCAGGCACCTAAAGGCTTTTTCTTGGGAGGGGTGGGCTTAGGTTTGGGAGTGGTCAAGGCAGTGCTTAATTTAAGCTGGTGGTTTCTAGTGCTCAGCACCGGCTTTTAATTTTCATTACCAGGACTTTGACAGTCTGCCACATGGTGGTGCTGTATGTCTCATTTAGAGATCAGGACAAGAACAGTTGTTATTGTTCAATATAATATAATAAATTACTTATACCTGCCGCCCAAGTATTCTTATAGCATTGGGGCATGAAACTGACTTAATTGTCACCCTTGTAGCAATGTGATGATTAGTAGTTCTGTTGGTACAGTCATTGACAGCACTAGCAAGGGCAATAGGTGTTGCAAGCTGCAGCTGCCCCCTTTCAATGACCCTGGCACTTATTTATTTTTACAAATGAAGCACTGGGAGACGACAGATAAGAGAAGAAATCGGAAGGAGGAATACGTGTAGGAGGGGTGGTAGAGAATTGGCTTTTGGAGGTAGAGGGATTTGGAGTGGGTGATGTGCTTGTGTCTGTATGTTTGGCAGTTGCATGTGGGTCTGGTGTTTGTTGTGTATGTTTGGATGTGTGTTTTTGGCTGGTGTTTGTTTAGTGAATGTGTGTGTTTTCTTTTGGTTGGTGTTGTTTTGTGTGCGAGTGTGTTTTTGTGTGTGTGCTGGTATTGAGAAGTGTGTTGTTTGTGGTGATTGGTGTGGTTGTGGTGCTTGTGGGTTTGGTGGTGGTTGTGGGTGTGCATATGGTGGTAGCTGTGGTGACTGTGGGTGTGGTGGTGGTTATGGTGCTTGTGGGTGTGTTGGTGGTTGTGGTAGTTGTGGGTATGGTGATAAATATGGTGATTGTGGGTATGGTGGTGATTGTAGTGGGTGTGTGTGGTGGTTGTGTTGGTTGTGGGTGTGGTGACTGTTGCAGTGGCGGTTGTGGGTGTTGTGCTTGTGGTGCTTATAGGTGTAGTTTCAATAGTGTATATATGGTGTTTGTGTGTTTATGTGTGTGTCTGTGTTTATGCATGTGTGTATGATTGTTCTGCTTGTGTCTGCTGTAGTGGGTGCCTGCAAAGAAGGGAGTGTGCTTGGGATTGGGGTGGGAGTTTGGATTTGGATTGAGTAAGGGACTTGATTTGGTATAGAAGGTTGGGCTGGTTGGGAGCCTGAGGTGAGTTAGGAAGCTATTTTTCAAGCAATCTCTGCATGCCAGACATTGAACTTTGAATGGCATCCAAAAATACAACCATTTGTTTCCTTTGGAAGCTTAGCCCCTGGATGTCATTCACTCTCACAGTCTCAATCAATCAATCAATCAATCAATCAATCAAGAAATTTGTATAGCGCGCTACTCACCCGGAGGGTCTCAAGGCACTTGGGGGAGGGGGGGTCCGCTACTGCTCGAACAGCCAGGTCTTGAGTTGCTTCAGACGGAGGTGGATGGGGTGGGAGTTCAAAGTCTTGGCTGCCAGGTAGGAGAAGGATCTTCCTCCCGTGGTGGCTCTTCAGATGCGTGGAACGGCGGCGAGGGCATGGCTGGTCGATCCTAGCTGGCGGGTGGGAGTGTAGAAGGTCGGGCGGTTGTTGAGGTATCTGGGTCCCAGGTCATGGAGGGCCTTGTGTGCGTGGGTGAGGAGTCGGAACATGATTCTCTTGCTGACGGGGAGCCAGTGCAGGTCTCTCAGGTGTCCGGAGATGTGGCTGTGTCGGGGGATGTCCAGGATGAGTCGAGCGGAGGCGTTCTGGATGCGTTGGAGTCTTTTCATTAGTTTGGATGTGGTTCCAGCGTAGAGGGTGTTTCCGTAGTCCAGTCGGCTGGTGACGAGTGCCTGGGTGACCGTCTTCCTGGTTTCGGTGGGGATCCATCGGAAGATCTTTCGGAGCATGCGTAGGATGTTGAAACATGACGATGAGATGACGTTGACTTGTCTGGTCATCGAGAGGGAGGAGTCCAGGATGAAGCCCAGGTTGCGTGCGTGGTCCGTTGTTTTGGGTGCGCTGCCCAGGGCAGGGGGCCACCAGGAGTCGTCCCAGGCAGAGGGTGATGATCCCAGGATGAGGACTTCCGTCTTGTCTGAATTCAGTTTCAGGCGGCTGTTCATCATCCACTCGGCTACGTCTTTCATCCCTTCGTGTAGGTTGGCTCTGGCGGTGGCGGGGTCGTTGGTGAGGGAGAGGATCAGCTGGGTGTCGTCGGCGTAGGAGATGATGTTGAGGTTGTATTGGCGTGCGATGGCCGCAAGGGGGCTCATGTAGATGTTGAAGAGGGTGGGGCTGAGAGATGATCCTTGTGGTACGCTGCAGATGACTTTGGTGGCCTCGGATCTGAACGGGGGAGGCGGACTCTCTGGGTTCTTCCGGTGAGGAAGGAGATGATCCACTCGAGTGCCTTCTCTTGGATTCCGATGTTGTTGAGGCGCTGCACTAGGGTGCGGTGGCAGACAGTGTTGAATGCTGCGGAGAGGTCCAGGAGGATGAGGGCCGCTCTTTCCCCGTTGTCGAGCAGGGCTCGTGTGTCGTCAGTGGCTGCAATGAGGGCGGTCTCGGTACTGTGGTTGGCTCGGAAGCCGGACTGCGAGTGGTCGAGGGATTTGTTCATCTCGAGGAAGGCGGCAAGCTGTCTGTTGACGGTCTTCTTGATGACTTTGGCAGGAAAAGGGAAGAGCGAGATGGGGCGGTAGTTCTTGAGGCCGGTGGGGTCCGCTGATGGTTTCTTCAGGAGGGCGCTGAGTTTGGCATGCTTCCAGCTCTCCGGGAAGGTGGCAGTGTTGAAGGAGCAGTTGATGATGTCCCGGAGTTGGGGTGCGATGACGGAGTCGGCCTTGTTGAAGACGTGGTGGGGGCATGGGTCGGTTGGTGATCCGGAGTGGATGGTGTTCATCGTGCGGATGGTGTCTTCGGTGCTGACCGGGGTCCAGGCACGGAGGGTGGGGGTGGGGGGCGTTGGTTCGGTGGTAGGGTGCGTGGTCTGTGCGCCAAAGCTGTTGTGTATGTCTGCCTGTGGAAGAACGAGGCGAGTGAGTCGCAGAGGTCTTGCGACGGAGTGATGTGGTTGTTCCCGGCGCTGGGGTTGGAGAGCTCTTTGACGATGCTGAAGAGTTCCTTGCTGTTGTGGGAGTTGCTGTCTAGTCGTTCCTTGAATGCTGTCTTCTTGGTGGTCTGGATCAGCTGGTGGTGTTTGCGGGTGGCGTGCTTGAGGGCGGTCATGGTGTCTGTAGTCGGGTCTTTGCGCCAAGCTTTCTCGAGGGTACGGCAGTTCTTCTTGGAGTTCTTGAGTTCGTCGGTGAACCAAGAGGCTTTCTGGCTGCCGGGTCTGCTGGGAGGGGTCTTCAGTGGTGCGAGGTTGTCGGCGCAGTTGGCGATCCACTGTGTGAGGTTATTGGCTGCTTGGCAGGGGTCCGTTGAGCTGGTGGGAGGGTTCTGGCTCAGGGATGTGGTGAGCTGGTCGGTGGTGATCTTGTTCCAGCTCCTGCGGGGAACCTGTTGTGGGTGGTGGTGGGCCGTGGTCCTTCTGAAGCTGAAGTGGACACAGCTGTGGTCTGTCCAGTGAAGTTAAGTGTAGTGGCTGAAGGAGATGTACTTGCTGGAGGAGAAGACAGGGTCAAGCGTGTTTCCGGCGTAGTGGGTGGAGTGTTCACCAGTTGCTTGAGTCCGAGGTTGGCGAGGTTGTCCACCAGGGTGGTGGTGTTGTTGTCATTGTTGTTCTCCAGGTTGAAGTTGAGGTCCCCTAGAAGGATGTAGTCGGCGGAGGGGAGGGCGTGCGGGCTGATGAAGTCTGCAATATCTTCACTGAATTGTGTGCGAAGTCCCGGGGTCTGTAGATGAGGGTGCCTCTGAGTGTGGTCTTGGGGTCGGTGTGTATCTGGAAGTGCAGGTGTTTGGCGGTTGTGAGGGTGTCGTCGGAGTTGGTCGTGATGCGGATGGTGTTCTTGTGTACGATGGCGATGCCTCCTCCAGTCTGGTTGGCGCGGTCCCTATGGGTGATCTTGTATTCGTCCGGGATGGCGATGTCGGGCGCTGAGGAGGCGTTCATCCAGGTTTCTGTGAGGAAGGCGACGTCTGGAGATGTGGTGTCGAGCAGGTTCCAGAGTTCCACGGCGTGTCTGTGGACGGAGCGGGTGTTGAGCAGGATGCACTTGAGGTGGTTGCTGATGGGGGTCGGCTTGGCGGGTGCAGTGCAGCTCCGGAGGCAGGTGAACTTGCAGGCTTGGCAGGTGAAGGGTCCGTGGGTGCGTCTCGGGGTGGCTCGGTAGCAACCGGGGATCCGGCCGGTGTTGAGTGCGTTGAGGGTGGCGGCGTCGTAAGTCCGGCAGGTGGGCTGGCATCTGCGGGGACCAGGGGTCCTGGCGTTGGGTGCGGTCCAGGCGCGGACGGGCGCAGACGGGCTTGCCTTTGGCACACCTTCGGTGCACAATCGGTGCGCCCGCTGTGCGTGACCGCTGCGCGTACGCGTGCACTCTGCCATAAATGGCCAAGTGGGAGGGAGGAGCAGCTGGGAGGCGGGAGCGGGGCGGGGAATGGGAAGGGATACAGAATAAAAAGGGGCGGGCCGCAGGGGAGCAGCGGCGGGGAGCGGGGAGAGGGCGGGAAACGCGGCAGGGGCTGGGCACAACAAGTGGGTCAGAAACACACAGTACGCTGGGAAACAGAGGCAATCGACGAGAAAAAAAGAGGCAAAATACAAATAAACGCAACAGAGGCAAATACAAATTAAACGCAACATAGGCAGATACAAATAAAAACGCTCAAGGACCAGGAGCACAGCTGCGGGCAGCGGCGGCACTCGGCGAGATCGGGGGCAGCCTTGGCTCACTCACGGGGAGTGTGCGCGGTGCGTGGGGTGACCGGCCCAGAGGGTATGGGGTCACTGCTCACCACTGCGTGCACTCCGCCATAAATGGCCAAGTAGGAGGGAGGAGCAGCTGGGAGGCGGGAGCGGGGCGGCGAATGGGAAGGAATACAGAAAAGAAAGAGGCGGGGCCGCAGGGGAGCAGCGGCGGGGAGCGGGGAGAGGGCGGGAAACGCGGCAGGGGCTGGGCACAACAAGTGGGTCAGAAACACACAGTACGCTGGGAAACAGAGGCAATCGACGAGAAAAAAAGAGGCAAAATACAAATAAACGCAACAGAGGCAAATACAAATTAATCGCAGCAGAGGCAGATACAAATACAAACGCTCAAGGACCAGGAGCACAGCTGCGGGCAGCGGTGGCACTCGGCGGGATCGTGGGCAGCCTGGGCTCACTCATGGGGAGTGTGCGCGGTGCGTGGGGTGACCGGCCCAGAGGGTCAGGGGTCACTGCTCACCACCGTGTGCACTCGGCCATAAATGGCCAAGTGGGAGGGAGGAGCAGCTGGGAGGCGAGAGCGGGGCGGCGAATGGGAAGGGATATAGAAAAGAAAGGGGCGGGCCGCAAGGGAGCAGCGGTGGGGAGCGGGGAGAGGGCGGGAAACGCGGCAGGGGCTGGGCCTATTGAGATTCTGGGTAATAGGTCAATAGACTCCTCACTCAATGAAGCTGGGGTGACAGGGTCAGGGGATCAGGTGCCTGTGACAAAGGAGACCCGAGCCGTTTTAGGGCTTTGGGTATGGCCAACTGAGGGGGGAGCAAGAGGGAGGGTAGGGATGTGGCTCTGGGTAACAGTTCTGGTAGGGTCCAGCACCACTAAGGGCTGGTCACTTGTGGAGGCCTTCAATGAAGATGATGAGGTGATAGCCTCCATTCCAGTTCCCTCACCATCCATGCCACTTTGTCCATTGGTGTCTGATGTTTCAACATAGAAACACAGTGGCCAACTGCTCCCCCGCCTTCTTGGCCAATGTCTCCTTTACCTGTTCTTGAGGATGAGGTAAAGACATATACAGTAGTTTTATTGTATCTGTGTCAATGTTACAAATGGGGTCTCTGGTTGGCAGAGGTTTGACCCTGTCAAAGTAGGGTATCACAATCCCAGTCAGGGTAAATGTAGTACACACTAAGTTTACCTGTGCTCACCCTCGGTAGCTTGGCTCAGTGTAGTCTGTCTAACCTAAAGAGGCAATGTGTAAAGTATTCATACACACACAAATGTTGTGTATCGATTTAGATTCCGTATGAATTTTCCGATCCATGCCCTTGTATAGGTACATTTCACATTGCCCATATATAGGCATAGAAATCTAGTCCTTATTTAGGCATTGTCCATGCTAACCAAATTCAACCAAGGCTACTTACATCCGTTCATCTATGTCACAATGAGTTCCTAGAAAACCAGACTCTTAAGCCTTTAGGACTTCCCCTTGCTTAAATATTGATTTCTAGAAGAACTCATTTATTATGCATGAACATCTATTCCTTTGGGGTTCATTCATGACGGTCATATGCCCGACTTCTACATCAATACTGGCATTCCTAAACACCTTCAAGGTATAAATATACCTTCACTTGCTATGTCAATGCCCGGTGTGGTACGGCTACCTACTTGCACAACGCGGCTCTCCACAGCAAGTCCCGAAGGAAGTCAACTCCCCAACTAAAGCACTGACCAGACGCTGTCATCCTCCTTGCCGAGTATCCAGCTCCAGTGTTTCTGATTCCCCTTGCGGGGCGTTAGCGATCGAGTCCCAGGAAAGAGATACCAACCTCTCTCATTCTAAGGTATGGAGCTGATTACAACCTAGAGAAGCTTTTGGCAATTCTTGGCAAAACTAAACTATAGCTAAAAACAGCACCTACGTCTTCCCTCGTACTAGACTTAGCTTATGTACACTGGGGTAGGATTATTTTAGAAGCACCAGGTGAGTATTTTAGCCTGTGTTATTTATGTATGTATTTTTATATATGTCATAGCAACAGAACATGGTATTACAGTATTATTTTATATTATTGTTTACGCTGTACGCATTATACTTCACATTCTGTCTTACGATTGTAGCAGTTCATATCTCTTGCATGAGAAATAAGACTGTTCAATAAACCCTTTTTATTGAAACGCCCGTCTCTCTATTTCTATGCAACTGTAGAAATGAAGCATGCACGATTGGCTGAGTGAAACTGTAATCTATTGTTTCCATGACTCTGAAGATATTGTTCCAACTTTAAGGGAAACAAAGTTGTTATGTTTATGCTGTTGTCAGAACCTAATCCCTTCTTGTTCATTCGAGAAAGTTTCTAGTGACCTCTGAGTTAGCTGGCGCACACCAGTAATTAAGTTTAATGTACTCTATAGAGAAATACTGACCTCAGTCCTATGTCAAATCTATAGTGTATATTATTCCAATGCACAGAGCCTATCAGGAATATAGGAACTACACTACATACAGTAACGCAGGGAAAAAATCATAAAAATACTCCACACCAGTTTAGAAAAATAGCCAATATTTATAATATTAAAACAAGACCAAAACTACAAAAAGTCAACATATACAAATCAAGATATGAACTCTTTGATATTAAATTTCAAGGCAGTTCTGTCACTTAGAACCACAATAACCACGGCTGGGGCTATAATAATGTAACAATGTGCTTTATGAGGTAAAATCTCAAAGTTCAGGGCTGACAGCGAAGGAGAGCGGGCCAGCTAGACAGTCATACAGATAGTTACAGTACCTTGGAAACAATGACAAAATGATGATGTTGCGAGGCACCGGGGAGGTGAGGTGTCACTAAGGCCGGTGCAGTGTCAGTTCCTTATTGTCTTGCAGGTCATTGGCACATCAGTGCATTCTACAACAGAGGTGAGGTTTCACTAAAGCAAGTGAGGCATTGGTCCTTGAGGCGGTGCATAGTCATTGCACGGCACAGCGGAGTGATGTGGCGTTGGCAGTAAGCTGCAGTCCTGCTGGCAGTGCATGATTTATGAAGTGTAGAGGATCAAGCCGGGAGGCGTCGACTTCGCTGTGTCGATGTCACACCACAGGGCCACGAATTTAGCAGCAGAGTCAGAGGCAGGCGCCGTTGACTTTGGTGAAGCGGTGATGGAGACTCCGACTGTGGTAGTTCTTCTGAGGCGCTGTGGCAGCTTTGGGCCTGTGTTTCCAGTCACGGCCATACCATTCTTCTGCAGGGACCACAGCTCGGGTGCAGACAGCAGCGCAGTGTCAAAGTGCGGCACCGGTTCTGAAGAGGTGCTGGCAGTTGAGGTGGGAATTGTCTTCTTTTTAGCACAGCAACTCACTTCCAAGAGACTGGGAACTGGATTTGGCACCACTTGGCAGAGTAGGGCTCTCAGCAGAAAGGCCCTGGTGCTGCAGGTGAAGTCTTAGATGGCAATGTGACTTCCAACAGGAGGCAAGCTCAACTCAAGCCCTTGGAGAACCTTCAAAAGCAGGATGCAGAGAGCCTAGTCCAGTCTTCTCACTCCCAAAATAGAAGCAGAAGGCCAACACAGCAAAGCAAGCAGCAAAGTGTCAGTACCTCCAGGCAGCACAATAGCTCGGCAGAATGTTTTCAGTCCAGAAGTGATCCAAGTGTATTGTGTCGGAGGTCCAGTACTTATACCCATTTTAGCCTTTCAAGTCAGGAGACTTCAAAGAAAGTTCTTTGCCGTTCACAAGATCCTGCCCTCCCTGGCCCTGTATCCAGACACACTACAGGGGGTAGGTAGCTCTTCATGAGGGGACAGGCACAGACCTATTCAGGTGCAAGTGTCAGCTCCTCCCCCCACTCTAGCTCAGGAAGACCCATCAGCCTGGTAATGGGCCATCAGGATAAGCAAGACACAGCCAAGCTCCCTGTGTGTTTGTCTGTCTAGAGTAAATGCACATGTGCAACTGTCCAGCCCAGATGTGTATTCTGTGGACAGGCAGAGGCACAGAATGACTAAAGTAAGAAAAATCCAACTCTTTAAAAGAGGCTTTTCAGACTTGCAATTTAAAAAACAACTTCACTTAAAGATTTGTTTTTAAATTGTCTAGAGACACCAAATTCGAATTTGTTATTGTCTTCTGTGAGAAATGGGATTTTTGGTTGGCTAAGGCTTGCGTCAAAGCCAGACAGAAACCACCACTCTAGTCAGGGAAAGGGAGTTACATGCTGAAGATAAGCCCTGCTCACCCCCTTGGTAGCTTGGCATGAGCAGTCAGGCGTATCCCAGAGGCAATGTGTAAAGCGTTTGTGCAACACACACACACACAAAAGGAACTACACACAAGGTTCTATCAAAAATAGCCTTTGTATGATCACAAACACATTAGAATAGTAATCACACAATATACACTATGCCAACTGGCACTAGGCAGTATTTACAGGGGATTATATACACATGACAGGGCCAATGGGGCCACTGTCAGAACCATCACAAGCACAAATAATAAATGTAGAACACAACCAGTAATTACTGGCCAAACACTGTACTCAGCATCATATCCTGCAACATAAATCATATTATGCAATCAGCATTACATTAGGCGTGAAATACACTATGGGCCAACCTCATAAGCATAAACACCTCATGCCATAACCTCATAAGCCTGAACGCATTAGACAATAACCTCACAAGCATAAACACATTATGCAAAAGCACATAATTCACAAGCAGGACCTGACGCCCTAACACTCTCACACAGTCCCCCTGGCCAACTGGCCTTCTCAGAGGGCTCAAATGCCCTATGTTGCAAATGTCAGGGCGGCTGTGAATGCAGCAGAACCCCAAAGTGCGCAATTACGCTGGCACCACTATGCCTACTGGGTCCCCACTGGGCCTCCTCAAGATGCTCTGGCCTAAACGTTGCAGCTGCCACTAATTGCCGTGCAGCTGTAATTATCTATTGTACCCCTTTTGGCGTGGTATGCTCAGACGTGAGTCCCTTGCTCACTTTGCCACTGGATTCAAGCAAACCGGGCTGAAGACGGCTGTAATGCCAGAAACCGGTCCTCCGAAGCTAGTTTCCGGTCCAGGGAAGGCATGGCTTGGCAGTTCGGGCTGGACTGTTCCCATGAGGCACAGGGTCAAGCTGATTTGCATATGGCCATGTCTGAACTGGGGTGGCAGAGTGGGCTAAAGAACGGTGATGGATTAAACCCAGATCTTTTGACTGGGTGTGAGTTTTTGATTGGTTCAGATGCTCCGTCCATCACCACCCCCTTTTGTACCGTAATCATCACGGTGGGCATGGCATTCACTGTGTCTTCTGGGACCCCACCTGGGCTCTCTCAGCAAATGTGCGCCATCGTCGCAGATGCCCGCGCAGGTGCGGTGCAGCTAGGAAAAGAAATCAGCCCTGGCACCACTGTGCCTCCTCTGTCCCACTCAGGGACTTCTAATTACAAGAATGCAGCCAACGTTGCAGTTGCCCGCTACAGCGGTGCAGCTGTGAATCAACAAGACAAACGCAGGCACCTCAGTGCCCTCTTGACCCCCACTGGGGCCCTAAGAACAAATGTGGCCCAAAAACGAACTTTGCACTGGCACTCATAGTGCCTCAGGAGTCCCATTCACCGGGCTCCTGTGTGTGCCTTCTGCAGCCCCCACTCACCGGGCTGGTCTGGGGAGGCTCTCCTGCTGCTCAACACGACGGGGGCTGCCACTGTAGGCATCTATGACATTTAGGCGGCGGCCCCACTCACCGGGTTGCTGCTTGCAGACTCTGTCTCCTCTTCTGGTGGTATGCGGGGTTCCCACAGCTCACGGGGGCCCCGCTCAGGGAGAACACCGACCTCCCGACTTCCTCTGGCCTAGGGGCAGGCCCCCGGGGGTCCTGCGACATGGAGTGGGATCTCTATGGAGGCAGGCCTCGCATCACGCTTCTCCCGGATGGCACTTCCTTCGGCAGGCCCCATCCAGAATCAGGCGCGGTTACCTGACACCCAGTTTGGCAGCCTCTCTCGCTCGGGCCGCGACGGTAATTTTCTCGGCAACAGAATGTGGGGGGGCACCCGCAAAAGAGCACCATAATCCGCCATTTACATACTCATAAAGCGGGGTGGGCACCTGCTTGCTCCCAGCAATCCGGGAAAATCCCAGCACTGTGGATTCCCTCAGGAGCGATGTGCAGCTTGATGCTGTGAAGCTCCAGCGCTCCTTCCTCCTAGGGAGATTGAAATATAGTGCTCACCAGGCGCTAGGAGCCACAGCTCCTCAGCAAAAGTCCTGAGAGATCAAATCAGAAAGGCTGGGTCCAGGGTGGCAAGCCCTCATGGCGATTCCTCCTGGGCCCCAGCAGCAGCACACGCCAGCAAGGTCAGGAAGAATGCACCAGCACAGAACAAGAAACATGGGGTCACAGCCTCTACATTTATACCGAGATTCTCTTTGTTCTGCAGTGAAGGGTTTGGGGGAATCAGATGCAACTGGTTCAGCAGCGATTTCACCCAACAGGGTATAAACATTGAAACTGACTTTAGGATTTGGCATCCACTGGGGTAAAGAAACATGAAGTCTTGGGGCATTATTTGTGGACTACTTAACCAGAATGCCTTCGGTGACGCCCATTAAGGGAGGGACTATTTATCTCAATAAACTGCGTGTTTCCACACAGCCTGCTTTATCGTCAGTAATTGCCAGTGATCAAGAGCATGCCAGTTGCTCGAAACGCGTATGGCCTTGAAAACTCTGCCGCAAGCTGTGAGACCTGCTGCCTGTGATGATTTGTGTGGTAACCTCTGCTTGTGTGGAATCTTCTAAGGGGCAACTCTCGTATATATATATATATATATATATATACATATATACATATATATATATATATATATTCATTGACAAAACCATAGGTTTCAGGGGTGTTATAGTTAGCTGGACATTTCACTCATACAAAACCATTGAAATTCCTCTGTTATAGTTAGTTGTACGAACTGTAAATCTTGCGCCCGCAATCCACTGGTGATAATGTCACATATTACATAATTTATGACATGGTCAGTGACATCATCCAGTGAATGTGGTTTGGTTCCATATTTAAACATGTATTATATATATATATAGCAATCTGCATTGAAGAATGAGTGGATATATAAAAATCTGGATAGTGGATTTAGTAGCAGTGTGATTGATGATTGATTGTTTACTTGAGTAATTTATAGTGTCTCACTAAATATACTGGATAGTGTCTAAACTGTGTGAATATAGGTATTACTTGGTCAGTTGTTGTGTAAACTGTTGCACCAGTTGGTTACTAGCTATGTTTAATTTTATTTATTCATTTAGTGTTTTCTATAGCGCGAACATGACCCAATGTAGGGTGTCATAGCGCTTTACAGTAGCGTTTCATCAGTCGTTTATGTTTCATACTTCAGTTTAGCATATAGACATATATACATTCAGTAATACAGTTGTCAGGCACAGTTAAATTACACGAGCATCTTTGTTCATAATCCAGTGTGGAGTGACATAGCTTTTTAAAATAATGATTCATCCGTCATAATGTTTTACATTTCGGTATATCATATAGACATATAAACATTCAGTAATAACTTTGGGCAGTTTAGGATAGCAGGCCTCCTCTATAGTTCTTATGGAAGAAATTTGCCCATATAGAATGATTTTACTTCCTTTTTGAAGGTTGCAATGGATGTAATTCTTCTGATGTTTGGTGGGAGTGCATTCCAAATTCTCGGTGCTGCTCCTGAGAATGCTCGGTCATACGTCTTTTTCTTGCAAAATAGAGCCGGTTTCAGTAGAAAGTCTGATTTGCTCCTGGAATGTCTGTTACCTCCTGATGGCATAAGTTTCTGGGCCAGGTAACCTGGAGTTTTGTGGTGAATTGCATTGTGCGTGATACCAAGTTGAATTGAATTCTTGCTTCTAACGGCAGCCAGTTTAGCATTTTCAGGTGAGGAGAGATGTGGTCGAATTTTTTTTGAACCTGCTATCAGTCTTGTGGCTGCATTAAGACAAGCTTTCAATGGGGCAGTTGCGATCTTGGGGAGACCAGCTAGGGTAGTGCACCCATATTCGATCCTTGATATGACCAGCGCTTGTACTGCTGTTTTAAGATCTGTTTTGCTTAGGAAAGGTTTAAGTTTTCACAAGTAGCTCAGGTGGAACCTGGTGTTTTTAGCCATTGTATTAATATGGGCTAACATATTCAGGTTTTTATCTAGGGTAATTCCCAGTGACTTGGTGGAATCTACAATCTTAGGAGTACAGTTTAGGGCAGTGATAAGTTTGGTCCATTCTGTTAAGTTTAGCTTGCTTTTATGTGGTGTTATCAGTAAGAATTCGTTTTTTTGTGGGTTTAGTTTCAGGTGATTCTTGGTTAACCATTGGAGGGTTCTTGATAGTGCATGGTTCATTGTCTTAATTTCTTCTATGGATGCCACTTTGATGTACAGTTGGGTGTCATCCGCATACATGTGGAAAACTATGTTTGCTTTTTGTAGTATTTCTGTTAGTGGTTCCACGTAAAGATTAAATAACGCTGGTGAAAGCGTTGATCCCTGTGGAACTCCTATTGTATTGTTTGTTGGGCCAGAGAGGGTTTGGTTGACCATGAATTTTTGTGATCTGTTCTTAAGAAAGGAGATGAACCAGTTAAGGACTGTACCTTCAAGGCCCATTCTGTTCTTCATCCGGTCTATAATTTTTTTGTGGTTCACCGTGTCGAATGCGGATGACAGGTCTAGCAAGATTAGTAGGCAGGTTTCATTATGGTCAAGAGCCAGCAGTGCGTCATCTACGATGTGTAGGATTTCAGTTACTGTGCTGTGGTTAGGACGGAAACCCGATTGGCAAACATTTAGTAGGTTGAACTCAGAAATGTGTCGACTCAATTGTTGTTCTACACATTTTTCCAGGACTTTGGCTAACATGGGAATGTTAGTTACAGGTCTGAAGTTGTTTGGCACAGAGGGGTTCTCTGAGGGTTTTTTCAGTAAAGGGATGACTTGTCCTGTTTTAAGGCATGCTGGGATTAGACCTTGCGATAGAGAGGCATTTATGATCTTTGTCCACAATGGGATTAGAAGATGGTTTAGAGAGGGCCAGCATTTTGCAGGTAATGGATCATTATAGTGGTTGTTGGGTTTAGTGGACGACATGATATTTGAGATGTCTAGTTCGTTGACCACTTTAAAATCTGACCATCTGGCATTGTTTTTCGGTTTCTTTCCTTCTTGTTGAGTCAATTCTTTGTCCTTTGAATACGACGTATTTACAGAGTCTTCGGCTGCTTTTTTTAACTCCTTTACCAACTATTTAGGCTATTATAGTTGACGGCTGGTGCTACTTTAGCAGATTTGTTGGATTGTTCTTTAAGGAGATCAAAGAGTTTCTTAGGTCTATTAACTGCACTGTCCAGCTCTTTCTTGAAAAAGTATTTTTTTGATTTAATAATGCTTTTATTGTAAGCCTTCCTCGATTGTCTTAGAAGGGTTAAGTGGGGTGAGGAAGGATGTTGTCGCCACTTGCGTTCTTTTAGTCTCATTGATCTTCTTTCTTCATTAAGGGCATCATTGAACCATGGATTTTTGATTTTGTCAGTGACCCTTTTCAGTTTTAGAGGTGCTATGTCCTCCAGAGTATTAGACATTGTCTTGTTATAGTGCAGGGTGAGGTCATTGACGTCAACCATGTTATTGGGTACTTGTAAATCTAATGAACAGCGTGCGGCTATCATTTCCATATTGGTTCCTCGTGTATCTCTCATCCATTTTTTTGTTTTAGTGTCTTGTGAGGACGCTTTGGTTTTCTTGAAGGGAATTTCGAATGTAATAATATGGTGATCAGACCAGTCGCATGGTGTGATTACAATGTTCTCTATCGCTTTCTCTCTAGCTAGAATCCAATCTAAGGTAGATCCTTTAGAGTGGGTGGGGAGACTACATCCTTGGACTAGCGATTGTTCTACCAAGAATGTTTTAAGGATGTTAGCTTGACTATCTGTCAGATCTTCCCAATGGATATTAAAGTCTCCTAAGAAGATATCGTTCGATTGTAGGTTGGAGTTGGTGGTAATGATATCTATTAGATCTATGTGAAACTCTATATTAGTTATTGATTAGTTAACTGATTATTTACAATGAGGAGTGAATGTGTGTGCTTCGGTGGGGGGTCTGTTACTGCCTAAAGATATGTGAATAGTTAATTCAGTATGTATATGAGGTTAAAACTACGTATTATAATACTTGTTTGGGTGAGTGAATACCTTTATGGGTGTGGTGATGAGCAAAAACATTTCTCAATGGTATATGTCCAACAAAGTAGAAAAAATAAAAGTGTATGTGACAGTTTTTTTATATAAATAAGTGTACACAAAACTCATTGATTCCTTGAGTGACTGTATAGATAATTCTGTACTTGTAATAGTGATTTCATAACACACTAAGTATGAGTTACTATTTATATGAATAAATGAAGTGATATTTGTGTAAGTGTGTAGCTGAGTAAATATAAATAATAATATTGTTTTCAAAAGTGAGTAGGATGAGTGAATATCTGAATAGGATGTGTGCTGGCGTGTAATGTTAATATAAGTGTATAAGTATATTTGATAGTGTTCTATTGATCATTGACAACATGTTTGAGTGAATCTATAGGTAAGTGATTAGATGTGTGTGTAGATCTAGGAATTACTGAGTGGGTTTTTAGATACTTGCTGTGTCAATTGATTCAAATATGGTACTCTGTATTTTTCAGTGAGTGATAAAAGGTTATAGTAGTGTATGATGAGGTGTATCTGATTGTCAAGTGGATGATGTCAACAGTGATGTCATCAGTGATGGCATTTGAGATGTCATCGGTGATGTCATCAGTGATGTCACTGACAATGTCATGAATGTTGTAATATGTGACATCATCACCAGTGGATTGCGGGAGCGAGAGTTACAGTTAGTACAACTAACTATAACGGAGGAATTTCAATGCTTTTGTATGAGTGAGATGTCCAGCTAACTATAACACCCCTGAAACCTATGGTTTTTTCAATGAATTTCTAAGGTTTTTTAAATGATAATTTCTAACTATAACATGTCTGATACCTATGGTTTTTTCAGTGAATTTTAAATGTTTTTTTAAATGATAATTCCTAACTATAAACCGGCCTGAAACATATGTTTTTTTCCAGTGAATTTCAAAGGTTTTTGAAATGACAATTCCTACTTATAATACTTCCCCATATTTTGAACAAGAAACCAAATCTGCAATGCTACCTAAAAAAATCAGGCAATAGTTCCACTTACCACTAGCAAATTAACATCAACATTTAACTAATGTAAGAACGTCGACTATGTACTGCATGAGTTACATCCAACTCACACCCATATTTAAAGATCAATATGTGATAGAGGTTCTAATTATACACTTCCGACACCAAAGAAAATCACAATACCCAACGCCACCACCACCACAACCACCCTCCTCGAACCCCTCCCCCCTACTACCTCAGAGGCAGCGCAAAAGAGGACAACGGGCCTTTCCAAAATAATATATCCCTTCAATAGTACACTAGCTCAATCTACAGAGATGTGGCAACCAAGTATATATAAGGGAAAGAACTCGAACATCAACAATAATGTACACAACGCTAAGGCTACCGGTGAAGTACTATACACAATTCACTATACAAACCAAAAACTTTTCAGTGTGTAGATATACCATTGATACGTGTAGTGTACTGAATAGTGAACGCAACCATATTATCTCAAACACTGGGGAATATTTCAGTCATGTAGCTGTGTTCACCCCCCCCCTTTGAAACAGAAGCGGAGTGGGCTAGTCCAACGTAAATAACGTCAATGCAAGACTATAAATAATTAGGCTACGCCTTGGGCGTGGTTCACTTCTGCAAAGAGAAGAGACTGCACCACAGAGAAAGTCCACACCCTGCAACGTGGCTGCCGCCATGACCGCGTGCCTCCTCGATACAGGCCCATTGCGAACTCAGCGCCACAGCACCGCAGACTTATGTCCGTATCGACTACTGTCTTCGATCTACACTGCAGACAGCAGGGTTTACAACTTGAATTCAACTTTGAATCTAAATTTGTCATCGGTATCTGTGCTGAGTACTGCCTTCAATCTACTCTGCGGTCAGTAGAATTGACAACTTGATACCAGTTGCGCATCAGCACTACAGAAAACATTGAATTCAAAATTGATTTATTTAAAGCAGAGGCAATTGTACTATGTCCTCAGATTTTGTTTAAGTTTGAACATTAGGAAATTCAGCCTTCTTTTATTTAATGCAGAGACAATCACGGACAGCATTTAAGTTAGCCTTGATTTATGTAAGGCTGAGACAGTTTTGTTAATGGATGCCACAAAAAACATTCCTCAATGTCTGTACTAAGTAGTGCCTTCAAATGTACACTGCAATCAACAGAATTCACTACTTGATACCAGGAGCTCATCAGCACTACAGACAACATTGAATTCATTCTCGATTTATTTAAGGCAGAGACAATTCTTCTGTGTCGTCAGATTTTGTTAACATATGTGACAAAAAAGCATTTGTCGATGTTTCTGTGGACTACTGCCATAAATGTACTCTGTGGACAGTATTTATTTATTTATTTATTTATAGTGTTTTATATAGCGCGGACAAGACCCGTGGGTATCAGAGCGCTTAACATAAAAAGATTGCAGATTACAGATTGACATTATAGTAGCAATTATAACAACAAACATATATGAGGTAGTAGGCGATATGCTATCAGGGGTGATTAGATAAATATATTCCTAACGTCTGTGTCATTAGCATTAGGAGGTGCATAGGCTTAGCTTGTGTCATAGTCATATCGTCAGGCTCGGTGAGGTAGGGTTACATAGTATTATCAGTACAATTCCATGAGTAATTAGCAATAAGAGTTGGATAGGTTTAGCTTATGGCAAGGATTAAATAGATAAACCAAGTAGGGTAGAGAATTATATCATTATGGGTGTGAGATACAGTGTAGAGATCACATATATATGAGGTAGCCTTAAAGTGTATAGCCGAGGTTTAATCGGGAATCAGTCATTTGTCTAATTGATCTTCAAATTATTCATGATGAGTCCGATCTTCTTTGTCTTGAGTGTTCATATTAATGGTCGGTAGGTATCTCTATGTAGGGTATTTACTCATCAAGTGGTTCTTCAGTTTCCGTTTGAATGTTACAGTGTTTTGAATCACCCTGATGTTAGGAGGGAGTGAATTCCAGACTCTGGGGGCGGCTCCGGAGAATGCTCGGTCATAGGTCTTTTTCTTCCGGAAGAAGGCCGGTCGTAATAGCAACTCTTTAGCGCTTCTAGTTGGTCTGTTACCTCCCGATAGCTTAATTTTCTTGGCTAGATATGTAGGCGTGTTTTAGTGAACCGCTTTGTGGGTAATACAGGCCATCTTCATTTTAATTCTAGCTTCGTAGGGTAGCCAGTTTAGTGCCTTTAGGTGGGGAGATATGTGATCGAATTTCCTCGTTCCCGTGATGAGTCTTGCCGCAGCGTTGAGACAGGTTTTTAGTGGTGCAGTGGATGTTTTCGGTAGGCCAGCTAACGTGGTGCAGCCATATTCAATTCTCGAGATCACTAGTGATTGGATAGCCAGTTTTAGATCTGCTTCTGAGATAAAGGGTTTCAGTTTTCTTAGATAGTTCAGGTGGAAACGGGCGCTCTTGGCCATTGTGTTGATGTGGTCTTTCATGTCGAGGTTCTCATCTAACGTAATTCCTAGTGATTTAGCTGAGTTAATTAGGGTCGGAGTACAGTTTAGCGCAGTCACCAATTTAGTCCATTCTTTTACCTCTGGTTGACTCCTTGCTGGTGATATTAGTAGGAATTCTGTTTTATCGGCATTAAGTTTCAGATGATTAGCTGTTAGCCATTGTAACGCTCGCTTTAGTGTTTCATTCATTAGGTCAATGTCATCCCGACAGGCGATCTTCATATATATTTGCGTGTCGTCTGCGTACATGTGATAGGAGATCTGTGATTTTCGAAGAATCTCCGTGAGAGGTTCTACATACAAGTTGAATAGATCTGGGGATAACGTTGAACCTTGCGGGACCCCTATTGCGTTAGGGCACGGGGAGGAGATTGCTTGGTTGACCAGGAATAGTTGTGTCCTGTTCTGTAGGAAGGAGTTAAACCATTTTAGTACGTTTCCAGATAAACCCATCCTGTCTCGTAGCCTGGTCATCAATAATTCGTGATTTACAGTGTCAAATGCTGATGACAAGTATAGTAGGATCAGTAGGCACGCATGATTTTGGTCTAGGGCTTGTAAGGCGTCATCAACAATATGCAGGATCGCCGTTTCAGTACTATGTCCGGTTCTGAAACCTGATTGGCAGTCATCTAGTAATGAGAACTTAGCGATGTGTTGACTCAGTTGGCCCTGCACGCATTTCTCAATAAGTTTGGCAAGTAAAGGGATGTTGGTCACTGGTCGATAGTTCTTCGGGTCTGTTGCATCCGCTGTCGGTTTTTTGATGATGGGAACTACCTGCCCAGTTTTTAGGCAGTCAGGGAGGGTCCCTTGTGCAAGTGAAGCATTTATTATCTCAGTCCAGATCGGAACTAGGGTGTGGCTGATTTCTCTTACACACTTTGCCGGTAAAGGGTCTTGGTAGTGGTTGTTCGGTCTGAGTTCTGCTAGCGTTTTGGCGATCTTTCCCTGGTCATATAGTTCAAATGTGTCCCAATTTGCCTTATTTTTGGTTTGAAGACCTTCAGTTGTCGCATTAGCCTCATTGGTGAGGGAAGGGTCATGAGGTTAGCTGCTGCACTTGTGAGCTCAACTTCTAGTAGTTTGTTTTTTTCCGTGAAAAATGAAGAGAATTCCTCGCAGCTTATGGGAGTTTTTGAGTTCTCTTGAGTCGTTTTGGCTAGTTTATTTGACTGTTGTTTTAAGATCTCGAAGAGTTGTCTTGGTCTGTTTGTGGCATTGTCGAGTTCAGCCCTTATAAATTCTTTTTTGGTGTCGATTATCTTTTTGTTATATTGTTTTCTAGTTTTTCTGAGGGCTTTCAGCTCAGGGGAGGAGGGATGTTGTCTCCATTTCCTTTCAGCCATTCTCAGTTTTCGCCTGTCCTCGTTCAATGCCTCATTAAACCAAGGATTTTTTGGCTTTTCTGAGACACTTTTCAGTTTTTGAGGCAAGGTGTCATTGACTATATTACCGATCGAGGTTATGTAGTGATCCGTCAGCTCGTTGACATTGACATTCTGCCTGTTGTTACGAGGCTTCAGGTCTTTCTCACATCTTTCAACCAGTAGTTCAATATTAGCTTCTTTTGTATCTCAAATCAGTTTTTTGCACTTGCGGGGTTGCACGGTCCTGCCATTTTTCATTGTGGGTATCGTGAATGTTATGGCGTGATGGTCAGACCAATCACACGGGTCTATAGCAAGGATTGAAGTCTCTTTGTTTCTTGAAATAATCCAGTCTAGAGTCGCTCCTTGTGAGTGAGTGGGCTGGGTGCATGCTTGCGTAAGGTTTAGCTCATTGAGGAAGTCTTTAATCGAGTTAACCATTTTGTCATTGCCGTCGTCCCAGTGGAGGTTAAAGTCACCTAGGAATATGTTGTTGGCATCCGAGTTAGAGTTGGCAGTTATGATCTCTATTAGTTGCTCTGTGAACTTTGTGTTATCTCCCGGTGGGTGGTAGAACGCATGCAGGTTATAGCTTTGATTATTTAGTGATCTTATGTTAAGACCAAGGTATTCACAGGATTCTATGGGGTCAGATTGGAACTGGTTGACCTTAATCTCCGAACGGTGAATGCACGCTATACCTCCTCCCACTTTCCTTGGTCTGTCTAACCTGACAATGTTATATTGAGGTGGTACTAGGAGATCAATGGTAGGAGATGATGATTCACTAAGCCATGTTTCCGTGAGGATGGCCAAGTCGATTTCCTTGTTGATGATGAGGTCGGCTATATCTGACGCATGTTTAGTTGCCAAACGACAGTTAAGAAGTAGGCATTTCAGGGCTTTCTGTGCGTTAACGGGGTTTTCATTTTCAGTTTCGGTTGTAGTTACCTGAATATGTTGTAAGTTGTGGTGGATTGCTTTCCTGTCATTCTTTCTGGACGTTCTATTAGAGTCAATAGGTACAATTTCGATATACTCCTCCTTTCCCCGAGCCGGTTGTTCATAAGATCGAAGTAAGGCCAGGGCTTCTTCATTTGATAAGGGATTGGTCCTGTTTGGTCTGTTGGGTCGGAGTACAAGATTCTGGATGTGTGAGACCTTCGTGTGCATATTTATCGTCATCTCCCAGATTTTCTCAATTGTCTTTGCGACATTCATCGAGTCTTGTGCCAGGTTGCCTATTAGTTTCTTGAGCTCATTGATTTCTTTCTGTGTTCGGGTAGATTTCTTATGTGAGATAGACCTGGCTGTATGCGTTCTACATTTTGCTCTCCTCCGTGAAAGGTCTGTTCTCATTGCCACCGATCTTACCGCTGTATCCTTAGTTTTGTTATGATTCTTGACTTTATTAGGGGTGTCTCCATTGCTTCCTATGTTGTTAGGTGTAGAGGGTGTTTTTGTGGATAAGGATCTATGGGACTCCAGACTCGCATTTGAGGGAGATTGGGGAAGGTCGATAACCTCTACCTTGTTCTTTTTGTAGTTATCTTCATAGGCGGACTCACTCGGAGCTGGGCCACCCTCTTCAGGTGTTATGGCGTCGTGTGGTATCGGCAACGGCTCTTCCATTGGTGCCTGGTTCTTCTCTTTGTTTCGAGGGTTAGGAGATACCGCTATCCTTTCAATCTCCTTCTCTGGTATGGCCATCGCAGTTTCAGGTAAATCTCCGGCGTTAGGGATATGATCGTTCCGGCAGTCCGTTTGGTTGGCTTCTCTGGTGACAGAGTTGTTTATGTCATTTGTGATATCTGGTGGGGTCATGTTTTGTTGATGATTAGGTCTTTCTATGGATTCCTTTAACGTTTGGAAAGTTATCTCAAATTTCTCGAGTTCTTTGTTCGTTGCTTGTATCAGCACAATTCCTGTTTTATACATAGTAATGCATACTTCTGTATTACATCTTTTAGTTAATGAGGTCGTTATTTTTGTGTTTGTAAGGGCATTGCGCCATTTAGCTGTTTTGTCTGTGTAGAATATCAAGTCATTCATCATGACACCTTTAACTCTATCGAAATATGGGTCAGCGAACAGAGTGTCCGGGTTTTTTCTCAATGTGTTATGTTTGAATTTTTTGGCAGCATTTTTGGATAGAGTGGAAGGATATTCTATCCTCTTTGCATGAGATCCGGTTGACCCTCGGTATCTTTCCTCCATTTCCGCTTCACCTTCACGTTGTGGGTCTTCAGAAGCCATTGACTATTAGTACTGTGTAGTTGCCTGTTGGTGCTTTGTACTGTGTAGTTCCCTGCTGGTATATCGGGGAGGATATAGGAATCTAGGTAACTCCAGTACTACTGTTTCATAGTGGTAGATGTGCTTTCTTTGTAGTTTGGTTAGCTCTTATTATATATTTGTAGTCGTGGAAGATATAGAGGTTGGAGTGACTTCTGCGGTACTGTTCCGTAGTTCTTTGTAGTTGGTCTCCTCTAATTAGTCCTTTGTAATTATGTTATCTTATTGTAATCAATCCTTTGAAATTATGGTGCCATCCACAGTAATTAATTACACCCTTTCCTATCCTTATTTGTGAAGAGATTTGTCTTAAGAGTCTCTAATTAATCCTTTGAAGTTATGTTGTTTTATTCTAATCAATCATTTGTAGTTTAAGGTGCTATCATCAGTAAATTAATTAATTGATTGACTATCCCTGTTTGTGAAAAAGGGGTTGTCTGGTGATAAGTTAGCCAGTGCAGGATGTCAGCCGAATCTGTCCATATTATTTCCTGAGGGGAAAGGTCTTTCTCTCTTTCCCCTCTTGAAGTTGTTTTAGTCCCTTATCACTTTTCTTTGTCCCTTCTCTCTTTCCAATCAATCTTGGTTGGTCCCTTGTCACTGTTCCTTGTTTGTTAGTGGGGGTCTGGGATGATTCACTTCCTTTCTTCCACTCGTCAGTCCTCTTTCTCCGTCTGTGCCCCTGTGTTGTTGATCAGCAGGTACATTTCCGATTCAGATTCATCAGACGTCTCGCGCGGCCGCCATTTTAGGGTCAGGCGAGCCGTTTTTCATTCCTCTTCACTTCTAATATCCCGCGTTTTCCCTTTTGCGAGTCCTAGGGGTGTTGTAAGCGGTTGTTGGGGCTGCGCAGGGGGAGAGGATGACCATACCTTCTCCGAAGGTCAGCGCGGTCTCTCAGCTCCGTCTTCCGTGATGGCCAGTCTGTGTGTCTACCGGCACCGGAGCTGCTGCCGATGGCTCCTCCGAGATCCCCCGCCAAGCGCAAACCAGGGAGGCATCGGGTGGCTCCTTTCTTATTTAAGGTCCGCTGAGGGTCTTCTCCGCCCGCTCCACATCAGGCTGTTCGCATCACGTGGGGTCCGACGTCCTAGGAGTCCGAGGAGAGGAGGCAGCCTTGACCATCGACCAGGTACTGCATTCTTTCCTGCGTCTTGTTTCTCCTGTGTTCCTCTCGTTTTCTATTTGTTCCGAAACATGCAGCAGTTGTTCCGCTTCGTCTTGGGCTGTATTGGGGGTTGTTCTGGGGTTGTGCAGGGATTTAATCCATATTTGGAGATCCCTAGCCCCAGCGCTCCTCACTAGAGCTCCCCTTCAGCCGCCATTTTTCAGTAGGGTTCACAACTTGAATTCAGCTTTCCATCTACACTACGGACAGTAGGGAATTCAGCCTTGATTTATGTAATGCAGAGACAATTCTACTGTATGTGTTCAGATTTTTTTTTACATATGTCACCAAAATCATTTGTCGATATCTGTGCTGACAACTGCCTTTGATCTACATTGTGAGGGCTCACGATTCAGGTGGAATGGCGATTGCACATGACGCATTCCAATAGCTAAGAGACATTGTACTAGTGCGACCCGCCCGAACCACGAATCATCGCAGGGTGCGCACACGCTGAATTCTTCATGTACCACTAACTCACTGCACCACAAGTCATCTCCATGTGGCCTTGTTAATGCAGAATTCACTATGGAAAAAGCATTGCTCCCAGTTCGGCCTGCCTGGACCACGCATCATCGCAGTTTACGTACACGCTCAGTGCCAAAGGTACTTCTAACTCAGTGCACCAAAAATCATCGCCACGTGACGGTATTGAGTCAGATGTCTTATTTGGAAGAAAATATATCATAGTTTTTTGAGATCTACTGCAACTTACTCCCGTGAAAGGACAAACAATATTTATAAGAAAACTTGATTTTAAAGACTTTGCTACCAGTGCGTCCTGCTCGGAACACGCATCATCACAGGCTTCACAGAACTTTGTTGCTTCAGGTGCCACTAACTCTGTGCACCATTTATCATCGCTGGCTGCACACACACTAAATTACCACTACTGTGCAGCTCTAATCAATGCCACCTGGACGTTCGTTCTTGCTAACCGCTGCCTCCTGCCTACACAGCGGTCATCAGAGCTCACAATTTATTACAGTGTTGATTTATTATTTGCAGAGTACAATACCAAACTAAGTATAACATTTATCAAACCCTTTACAATATCCCTTTATTATGCTTCCTTTAACAACTTCATTTATATCACTTATAGATTTACTTGAATAATACATTTCATGCTGCAAGTGCAAAGGTACACTTATTTATAGTCTACACTGTGGATAGCATAGGTCACAATTTGAACCTCACTTTTTCTTCATTGGAAACCTGAATTACTTTTTTGGAGACAAACATGGCTATACCACTAGAAGAATCATCTGATTCTGATCATTTTGTTGCTGAAGAATTCATAACCATCGATGGTACTTTTTTCCCCCTCAAAGTACATACAGTCCAGTATGCAACAGTCAATGCTTTGAGTGCAGCCCGTGCAGACCACGCATCATCGCAGGGTGAGCACAAGCTAAACACCAGACGTACCACTAACGCAGTGCACCATAAATAATCACCACAAGGCTTTATTAAGGCAAAATTATGTAGTCAAAAAACATTATTCCCAGTGCAGCCTATCCGGACCATGCTACATCGCAGGTTATGTATACGCTCAGTCCCAAAGGTACCACTAACTCAGTGCACCATAATTCATCACCACATGGCCGTATTCAGGCAGAATTTAACTGATTCTTCATTCATTATTTATAAAGTGCAGTGCCAAACGAAGTAACGTCTCACAAACCTACACAATATCACCACATTGCCTTACTAAGCCAGAATTCACAAGACAAAAAACATTATTATCAGTACAGCCTGCCCAGACCACACATCATTGCAGGGTCCACAGAACCTTGTTGTTTCAGGTACCACTAACTCAGTGGAAACCAAACTAAGTATAACACCTATCAAACCCTACATAATATCTCTTTAGTATGCTTCCTTCAATTTCTTTTTTATATCACTTACAGATTTAGTTGAATAATAAAATGCACGCTGCATACATGTTCTATCTTCCACTTCAATCATAATTGCAGATGATGCACTCCACCCTAAGATCTACACTGCGGACAGCAGGGTTTACAACTTGAATTCACCTTTGCATCTACACTGTAGACAGTAGGAAATTCAACCTTGATGTATTTAATGCAGAGACAATTATACTGTATGTATTCAGATTTTGTTAATGTAAGTGAAAAAAAGCATTGTTCTATAACTGTACTGACTACTAGCTTCGATGTACACTGTGCACAGTAGGGTTCACAATTTGTATTTACCTTTTCATCTACATTACAGACAGCATTAAATTCAGCCTCGTATTATTTAAAGCAGAGAAAAAAATAGTGCTGTTGCACTGCTAGCATGTGCAAACACCTTCAATCGCTGCATCGTGTGAACTATGATAACAAAGAATGGAGAAGATTGCGCCAAAATGTACCTCCACCACCGGCAATACAAAGTACCTCTGAGGTATCACCTTCAACATCGCCACCAGATATAAGCCCGCAATTTGGGAAAGTTAGAATGCAATGCGTGAAGTGGAATCGTTTAATTTGTTATGGGGAACAAGCAGTACACCTAGTTTACACAGTAATTGATAACTATCGATGCTAGCTTTTTCCCCCCTCAAAGTTCATATAGTCAAGTATGCAACATTGAATGATTTCAGTTCAGCCCGCTCAGACCACGCATCATCGCAGGGTGAGCACACGATAAACACCAGTCTTACCACTAATTCAGTACACCATAAATAATCGCCACGTGCCCTTGTTAAGGCAAAATTCAATAGTCAAAACACATTTTTACCAGTGCAGTCTTCCTGGTCCACGTATCATCGCAGGCTCCAGATAAACCGGCCCTAACTCAGTGCACCACAACTCATGAACTCTTTACGATAGAATCTTCTGTGTATTATTTCACATACTATGCTCCTACCTTTGTACAGCAGAAGACATAAACCGCTTATGATTAAATATCTGTATATGATATCATGATTAATATTCTACTTATTACCAACAACAACGTAATAAAATGGAGTTGAGCACACGTGCCCGTACCCACTTCAACTATCTATCTGTGTCTGTGTATTTATTGTGTTTGTAAAATGCTGCTCCTCCGCCCTACCACATTATATTGTGCTATAAATAGCGTATGCAACCATCTTACCTGTGACAGTAAGTGTGGGCTATTCCTCCTTTTTTTGTTTTGTTTTTTAGCATACTTATACAGCACAAAATCAACCCAAAATTATATCAGCAATTTACATGAGCACCCTATTTACAATAAATTTTCAGGCACGAGTACATTACGTCATTACTCTACAATAACAGGATGTGGACGCAACTCCGAGCCTCGAACACAGCACCAAGTTCTACATGTGCCAAAAAGTGCAACTGAAACCTTTCACAGCCCTGTATTACTGCAGCTACAACATTCCACTGAATGTACAACAAACATTCATAATCGCAGAAATGTGCCATGTCCACCATCTTTTATGTGTGCAACTATGAACGAATATAGAGTCAGTGACACCCTGTACCTTCCATGTTGGCCAAGTCGTGGAACTTTACAGATATAATGACACATTTGCTTTTAAGACCCGGGGGACGTCAGCACTACAAAACGGACACCCGAATCACTTGATTTCTCATATAGCTCACGATGGGACAACGCCCATAGCTCCAGAATCATGGTTCAGAGCCTTGCGCAGCACTGGAATACATCAGGCCAGCCCACTCCACTTACGCTACCAGGAAAAAACAAAAACAAAACATTGCCCAGATTTCCATTGTAGTGATTTCTTAGTTCCAGGTCTAGTTGTCAGAACGGCACACACACACTCCCTCTTGGTTGGTATACACCCACACCACACCCATCCAGTGCATACATCACTATACACGTGACCCTACCAATAAAAAAGACAGGGCGCACGTGCTGTACGCCATTTTAGAGTTGCTCCCTTCGCAAGCGCTGTGATGGCCTGTCCTAGTGGTTCGTACGTGGCCTCTTTGGTCACTGAGTTAGTGGCACCGGAAGGACTGAGCAGGTGAGGAACCTGTGATGCTGATGGGAGCATGAGTATGTCGTTAGCCATACCGATATCAAGACTCGGCACCATCTGTCAGACTTCTTGGTGGCAGAGGGGGACTGCATGATGTAGAAGGTGTCCTGCCCACAAAAAGGTGAGCAGTGAAGCCTGGGTGCGCATCAGAGGGAGTCAATGGGCTGCAGCAGACTGGATATAAAAAACCGACGCAGCGATTTAGACGAACGCAGTCCTTTATACTGAATCTTATTCCATTAATATTTTTTTTCCAATAGCAGCAGCGTTTATATAATTGGTCAAACGTCCGGAATATAAACTATAGAAATAGTTGTTTTTAAATGCGAGAGGAAAGATGTGTGAAAGGCCGATGTTATTCAACTCCACATTAAGATAGTAACAAACATCAATCATTACATCTTCCTTTTACTATCTTTTATATGTAGAGCTTCAGGGTGTATTATATCCCGGCACGTGGTGAAAAACACACAGGTGACAGAAAAGTGAGCTCCGAATATTCTTTTCAGTCACTCTCTCACTTCCTCTCTCCTTTGATAAACAAATGACAGAGAATGTTAACTTCCTTTTCAACTTACAGGTTGTGTTTCACAAATTGGCATCATGCCCCCCCAAAACAACTACAAAGCTCTACCTTCTTGGATTCTGCAATGATGCGTGGCCATCGTAACAATGTCTGAGAATCCTGCTTCGACACGTAGTGCACCCT
This sequence comes from Lissotriton helveticus, assembly GCF_964261635.1. Lineage (NCBI taxonomy): Eukaryota > Metazoa > Chordata > Amphibia > Caudata > Salamandridae > Lissotriton > Lissotriton helveticus. The sequence continues at coordinate 521,154,498 of NC_136063.1, forward strand.
CTTTGAATCACACAATGGCACAAGGTGAGCAAAGAAGTTTGTTTCCGAAACAACGACAAGTCATCTGTGAATTGAGAGAGTGCGTAGTGAGCAGCAGCTTCACTGCGTAGGAATGTACAATTACCTCCGGGCAGTGAGAATAGATAGGTTACAACAATCTGAGGGGCAGTTGTACGAAATTTGGCAAAGATTCATCAATCGGCACCAAAGTTATTGGGAATACAATGTTGCGGATTTCCTATGGATAATAGGTCCTAACCATGACTACCTCCTGGCGACTGCCAGTAGGTAATATATATATATCTATATATATATATATATATATATACATACAATACATATATAATATATCTATATATCTATATACTGACGTATATTTGTATATAAATGTTATGAATATAAAATTAAATATATATACCATAGGTCTCAGGGGAGTTATAATTAGCTGGATATTTCACTCGTACAAATCCCGTTATAGTTAGTTCAGCTATCAGCTGTCAAGGGAAAGTCGTTTTGACTACATCACTCCCACTCTCAAGAAACTTAACTGGCTACCAATCGAGGCAAGGTGTATACTCAAAACTGCTTGCATAACCCACAAAGCCCACTACGTGAAAAAAACAGTCTATTTCACAAACAAACTATCAAAAACCAGGCAAAAGAGACCCCTTGGAAGCTCTAACAGTCTACTCCTGATTCTGCCCAAATTTAAGAAAAAAAATCGCGCAATTGCTCCTTCCCCGGGATTGCTCCTAGAATCTGGAACTTGCTGTCTCAGGATCTATGTGACAATCAATCATTCCCCCACTTCAGGAAGAAACTTAAAGTTTTTCTTCTCAATAAATACGTTAGACTTGGCATCTTTGGCGTGGTTTCCACTGACTTTTTGGCTCTACCTCCAGTATTTTTGATGCTGTGCACTGGGACAAGAGAGAGCAATAAAGTTTATGCTCTCTGAACTCTGAATTTAACAACACATCTTTTAGTAAAGATGGTTTTTAAATTATGTGTTTGAAAATGCCACTTTTAAAAAGTAGACATTTTCTTAATTATCCATTCTGTTTGCCTCTTCCTGTTTGTGGATTGACTGTCTGGTTTTGGAGTGACAGGGGCTGGAGATGTGCATTTACTGTAGATGGCCACTGGGAGGGTTGAGGTGTGCCTGGCCCTTCCTGGATAACTCAGAGCCTAGCTGAATGGGGCCTGTCAGCATTTAGAGTAGTGAGAGGAGATTTCCTTGTAATTGAATAGGGCCTGTCTCCCTTGCACAATGCTGTCTCCAACCCTTGTGGTCAGACTGCACCAGTAAGGACAAAACTGGTTTCGACTGGGCTCAGAGACCCTTGCATAAAAAGAAAAAGACAAAGTGGGGTATAAGTAGTCGACCTTAAGCCCCAGAACTTTAGATAAATTCTGGACTCAAGAGGAACCTTTGCCAAGGAGAAGGGCTGAAGAACTGAGAGGAGGAGTACTGCCTCTTTGGTGTGTGCTGTAAGGGGTTGGCCTGCGGTTGCTGTTTCTGCCAAGGAAACAACAAAGACTGGATCTTTGCTGTGAACCTGCTTGAAGAAGAATCTTCAAGGGACTGTTTGTGGTGGCCTTCTTCAGTTCTGAAGTCTCAGGGACACAAAGACTTCTCCTCCAGCGCCCCTGAACTCTACTGCTGAGAGTTCTAACCTGCCAGGAGGTGTCTATTTCAGTTTTGGGCCTCTGGAGGTTGTTCCTGCTGTTGGAAGCTGGAAGAAACCTGAAGAACTGAAAAAATTGATGCATAACTCTTGTTGCAGCTGATTTCCCAGCACAATAAGAATCTTCATGTATCGCCATGCCGCTGCCAAGATGATGCAGCTGCAAGAACTGGCACATCATGGGATTGCCGCTGAAGAAACCGACACAGTGCTGTTTGTCACTGTCGCAGCGATTGCCAACGCATCCTGGATTTCCACGCATCACAACTGTCTGGCAAGTTTTCCCGACGCATCACCCGTGGACCAGAACCGTCTTCGAGTTGATGCATCACTTCCCCCTACAGTCCGGATTTGACGCATCACTTCTCCTGCTTGGAGCAGAACTGTTGCATCGCCTGACCAAGGACACAGGAACTGACACATCTCTTTGTTTCTCGACGCTTCCCATCTCTGCAGCTGTTTGGCCCTATGAATTCTGACACATCTAAAGGTACTTTGTGTAGAATCATGCATCCATAGTTTTCTATGTACCCAATAACTTGAAACCTTTGAAAAGTCATATTGTTATTACAAGTATGTTGGATTTTTGTCATTTTGGTCTTGTTAAGTTTAGATAAAAAAACTTTCTTTTTCTAAAATGGTGTGGTGTCCATTTGTAGCATTATCAATATATTACTGTCAAAGCTGGACTGGTTTTTGCGGGCACCTGTCAATCCCCCGGTGGGCCGTATGGGTGGGTGGTGCCGTTTTTGTTACAGGGCCGTTTTTGCAGCAGAGCTGCAAAATCGGCCCTGTAATGAAATTGGCCGAAAACCAGCCCTGGCAAAGAGCTTGGTCGCACCCCCAACCCCCGGAGGGGGGCCGAGCACTTTGCCAGGGCCGGTTTTGGTTCCCAGTCCGGCCCTGATTACTGTATGTTTTGAGTATACTTTACATATTGCCTTTGGAATAAGTCTGTCTGCTCATGCCAAGCTGCCCAGGGGGTGAGCAGGGGTTATCTAAAGTGCATATCCCCCTTACCCTGACTAGAAGCAAGGGTCCCTATTGGTACAAAGGTACCTAACTCTGCCAACTAAATACCTAAAACTTTCCCCATAAACCATCTGACAGGCCTGATGCTCCTACTCCACACCCTCCAAACAAATCTGAGCACCACTATCTTGGGGAAAAAATGTGCCTCTACTCTCCCCACTTTCGCAACACCCTACCATATCTACCTCAGAACTATATTGTTCACATATCCTACTGTCTAATGTATAGATCTTTTATATACTGTTTCCATGTATTTTTATTTACTCCATATGTAAATCATGTAATTGCTGCTTTGCTCACTCTGTAATGTGCTCTGATACCTTCGGGTCAAGCCGGCCCTATTCAAAACTCGATAAATAAATAAATACATACAAAAAATAAATTTTTTGTAACTGTTTTAGGTCATTCACCATGTCATCTTCATTTGGACTTTTCAAAGGTGTGACATTTGCAGTTATATATCTTTGTTGAGAAGTACAAAGGGAACATGGGTTCATCCTGTGAAAGACACACACACACACACTTTGGATGTACATATCTTGCACAAAGACAACTTTCACAGCGATTGAATTTTTAAGATTGCATGAGACTTCTTTTCTGTTAAATGGTGGTGAGGTCTGGAACTGTTATGGCAAATATAGCTTAAAGTATATGGATTATGCATGGGTTCTAATGTATTTGAAATATTCGAAAAACTATACCTTATTACAATTTAATAAAATAATACTTTCAGATTTATGTTTTTTGTTCTTTTTTGTCATATTTAAAACATATGAAAAGAATTGCTTACATGTAATTTATTTATGAATAAAGAATCGTTTTAGCTTTCTTTAACTTTTTAAAATTATGACGAAACAAAGAAATTGAACAAATTGAGAAAAAAATACTCCGATCTTTCAGTTTGTAATTTTGTATTTAGTTCACCGAAAATAAATACAAAAAATAAAAATGAAAGCACAACAAAAAAAAGATTCTATCATAGTGAATGAATTACAACTGGCATCAAAAATGTAAATGTGTCCAGAAAATAGTCCACAGAGTGCATGCTAGTCACACACTGGAGGAAATTAGGCTCTGCATCTCCTGCTGGTGGTGGTGAGGACCTTGCCATCCTCTTCTGCTGGTTCGGATGAATGTCCCCTCCTTAGGGGGACAGTGGATCCACAGTTGCAGGGACTAAGGTGGGTGCAGGTGTTTCCTCTTGTGACGTGGCATCCCTTTCTGTGGCTGAGACAGATGTAGTAGGCCCCAATGTTGCTGGACCACAGAAAGGGGAAGAAGTTGCTGAAAAAGTCCTACACATACAGATCAAACAATCATGCAGCACCCCAGTCAGAGATCCCAAATTCGAGTTGTGATTTTCCATCTGAACATTGTGCTCCCTCTGCAACTGCTTTATCTCACGGAGCTCTGTATGGACCTGGCCCTGATTGAGGGAATCTCAAGACTTGGTTGATGGTGGCCTGGGTGACATTGAACCCAGGCTCACTTTACTGGTCCACAGGTGACCTCCCATGAACCATACACCCCCTACTACTTTGTGCTCTTGACACAGTGTGCCCCATCCCACTGAGTACTGGCTAAACTGGTGGTGGTATTGGATCAACAGTGGCCAGTACTGGGGGGGGGGAGCACAACATTGGTGTGTTGTTCCTTTGGACAGAGGAAGTGGCGGTATCCAGAGTCTGAGGTATGGTGACAGCTGTGGTATGAGGGATAGGTGTGGGACAAGTGGAACTCACTGGAGCTGCCTGCCCAAACAGACCAGATGGACCTGCCTGCTCCTCATCATTCGAACTTGCAGGAGTGGATTTGTGAAGCAAAGAACAGCAATACAACAAAATAACAAGAATATGACAACATACAAAATTAAACAAAAATAGTTGTAAAACATAGCTTATAAGAGATTGATCTGTACATAACATATATGAAAATATGAATGAAAAGAGAGAATGACCAAAATAACATTGCAGTATTATTTTAACAAAACGAAAACAAGGCATCATGGTAGTTGTAGTAATTTCGATTAAACATTGACAACACTTATACAATTGTAAGTTAAACATACCTAGTAAACAAATGCTGTCAAAATAAACAAATATTTACAATATAAAACACTTATATGAAATATGTTATTAGACGAATAAACAGTGACAAGCACCAAAATATCTTGTGAAATTTAATGGAGATTGAAACCTGTAATCTTAAATACAACAAAATACATTCAAACAAATAAACAAACTAGGCAAAAAAACATGAAGAACAAACACACATATTAACAACACATTAACAGTTAGTAAAACGAGAGAAACAACAATGCTACAGATGTTCTAAAAAAAGGAAAAAAACTATTTATATATAGCTTTATATGTTTAACAAATGCACGAAATGCATTAGAAACTGCTAAATTAAAAGCAAAAATCACATTTAGGTTTAGTGACAGATCCAAAAGTATAATTTACCAGTCTGCACTCCCTAATGGATTGCTGGCAAGCCTTCAGGATGTAGGATCTGCAATACCTTCTCTGCCCAGGGATAAACTTGTAAAGGAGGTGTGAGAACCACCACCAGTCCTCTGGGCCTCCAGGTGACACTTGGAGGTCAGGGAATGCATATTCCTCTGCTGGTCATTCCACCTCCTACTAATTTCCTCAATTTGCCTTTTCTAAGCTATAGTTGTATCTTGTACTTTTCCCGCTCAGTAAAACGGCTATTTCTCCTCCCTGCCAATTTCAAATAACTAACTTAAATACATTTTATAACCCACAAGATAATAAATAAAAAAATAAAAAATGAACAAGAAACAAAAAAAGCAAAAAAAACCCTGACCACTTATAAAGTTCTCAAGAACAATGTTCTGCTGCAGTGGAATGGCAAAGGATCATGATCTGAAATGGAGCATGTTTTAAAGTGTGCTATGCAGGTGAAAATAATTAGCCAAAACACATCAGCTGTGTGATACTAGCATCCATCCAAAAGCCAAAGGAATAGTACAATGTTGAACTTGTCCCACAAAGGAATGCTTTAGTCGTGAATACGCCCCTATGCCAATGCCAGCACAACTGAGAAATCTAAATAGGCTTGCCACAATTCAGCAACCCTGATGACGACAGAATAATGTTAGCAAGCAGAGGTGACCGCCACGTCAACATAGGTGAGCCTCTGGTGAGACGGAAAACACTCTGGGGCTGATTACGAGTTTGGTGGTCCAGCAAACAGCCAGGTTCCCTGTGGTGTGGTGGGAACAGCTGCACTGGTGGTCTGACCACAGCATTACAAGTGCGACAGTCCCAGTGCCATAGGACTGCTGCAACTGCCAAGGATCCATGATCCCTCAGCGGTGGCCTGGTGGTCTGGGAGTAGCAATATGCTGGTGGTGCCGCTGCTGTGCTGCCAAGCATATTATACCTTTTCCAGACCTCCACACTTTTCAAGGTGGTAAGCTTGCCATGAAAAGTGTGGTGGTCAGTAAAGAAAGGGGACCCTACAGGGCATGGTGGTGCATGTCTGTCTGTATGCACCCCTGTTCCTACACGGCATGGACGGCACAGTCCACGTTGTACAGGAATGGGATTTGGTGGTCCATGGGTGCTGCAGTTCTAAGGCTCGCATATGAGCCTTTCATCTGCACTTCAGGGGGACCAATATAAGCACCGCCCACCAGACCACAAGGAAACTCATAATCTGGCAGGCAGTGGGTGGATGGCTTTGGAGGTGTGGTAGCAGGGCGGTGGTGTGGCGGCCCGCTCCAACACCACCAAAGTCGTAATCAGGCTCACTGTCAGCATGGACGGAGGATCAGCCAGCACACACCTAAATAGGGCAGGCAGGAATCCATCAGCTTGTAAACATATAAACGCCACCACAGAGAGTCCAGTCACCATCTAAATCAGGCCCAAAGTTCTCTAAAGGCCTTCAAAACAACTCACCAGGGAAAGCGTCTGGTTTTCATTCCCAATCTGGCCGCCAGAAGAAAAACTACCCTGACAAATGTCAGTAACCAAAGCCTATAAAGTGCTGTGAGTGCTTCGAGTATGGACATTACAAGGAGGATCCCAAGTGTACAAAAAGAGCATCACCTCCCACTGGAGGAAATATTTCAGGGCTAGTCAGTGTAGTGCTAGTAAAGGAATTTGTCCCAGTTAATCGGGGGAGTATAGTGGGGTTATCCTAGTGTCTCTGGGTGACAGCGAGATGGTTCCTCAGATCTATGTGCCCTCAAATACAACTAAGTATAGGCAGTGGGTCACCATCAATGGGCAACGTGTTGAGGCTCTGAAGGATACAGGTACCAGCATGACTATGGTAAGGAGTCAGCTGTTGTCCCAAGAAAAGGCAATTCCACTAAGTTGTTGTGACTGACAGCAAAGACGGTCACTATCCAGCGGCCCTTTTTCCCTTTAAGTGGGAAGGGGGTTTCAGGTCTGCTGAACGTTGCTGTGAGCCCTACCATGCCTGTGGAATGTTTGTTGGGTAAGGACCTTGAGCACACTATCTGGAAGAAGGTGTAGCACAAGGCTCATGTGGAGATGCTGGGGTTACCTGATTGGATCTGTGCAACGACAAAGTCCATGGCTGCCCAGGTTGGGAGTAAAAAAGCGCTGGAGCCTGGAACAATGGCTCAGCCAGCTGCTAAAAAGGGGAAAGGCAGAAGGTATAGTCAAAAACACAAGATGGGTACAAAGTTCCCCGATAGGGCTATGGAGGAGTGTGTGTTTTGGCGTAGAGGATGGAGTAAAGGGAGGGGGGATTCCCTTTTTGGAACTAAAACCCTCACACACCCAGCAAGCTAGATGTCATGCTTCATCATATGGGTTCTGCTCCTCGTCAGGCTGGCGCTGCAATGTCTGATGGGCACCCGCGAAGGGGCTCTTTATCGGAGATCTTTTGTTCCAGCCATATGGTGCATGCGTGTGAGAGGGCAGTGAAAGTGTAGTCGTGAAGTGGTGGTGAATTAAAAAAGGTGGGACAATCCACAAGGACCTTTATTAACGTGGCTGTCTCCCTTGAATAAAAGGGTGGGAGGGAAGATACGTGCTGGGAGATTTCCAGCAAAGTACCTACAACCCTCTGATCAGGTCGACATGTTTCTTGCAATCATAGCAATTCTTCAGGACCTGCTCAGTACTACACTGTGAATGGTAAAATACAACCTTTTGTCTTTTTGGGGTCAGTAGATAAGAGGCCGTCTGGTCCTGCTACTAGTGATGTAACCCTAACGATTTCACTAAGGTGCCCCGCAGTCTGCTCCTGTGGGACCCGCACCAATGAGTGAGGAACCCAGGTGGTGTGAGGTCAATGCCTGCAACCTACCCCCACGTGGTAAACCGTCGGGAACATCTTGTGTTATTAGTCGTTCGAACATGTACACTGGACCCCGTTAAATATTGTCCACCTATGGTTCCTACCTTTGTTGCACAGAAGGTATAGTCAACCAGCCTCTGAGTACCTTCCCAGTGAGGTAGATGAGGCATCTGTGCCCCGGAGCCCAGTGAGGAGGACACTGCTTCCCTTGGTGACCTGCCTACACTTGCTGGGTGGCATGTAGGAGGAGGACCCAAAAGGGAGAGTGTTTGTAGGACACAGAGGGAGTGTCCAACCCTTGAGTGCATAAGTAATAAGGCTGAAGCTCAAGGAGGAGGTGTTGCCTCTAGGAGTTATCACACTTACTGGGAGGACAATCTCCTTTACAGTGAGCCTAAGGCTCCCTTGCATAAGAAAGCAAGGGCCCTGGTGGACCCCTATGCTACAGGGCCTTCCTACTGGAACTAGCCCATGAGATTCACCTGGAAGAATACCTGGGCCAAGACAAGACCTTTGCGAGGCTTGTCCCACACTTTTGTTGGCCCAGGTTCAGGACTTCCTCAGATGCATTCTGCAGGACCTATGTAACCTGTCAGGGCAGTGGGAAGACAGGGCAGAGGTTGAAAGCCCCCTTAATCCCTTGCCAGTCTTTGGTACACCCGTTGGGAGGGTGGGCATCAACAGCTTTTGAGCCTATGGAACACCAGATTACATAAGGCAGCAGGTTTATCCTGGTTGTGGTGTATCATGCCACTAGGTACCCAGAGGCAATCCCTCTGTGGACCATGAAGTTGTTTCTGTCAGGGGCACAAACTTCTTGTCTACATACATGCAGTAAATGTGGAAGGAGTGGAAGGTAAAGTACAAGATTTCCACTCCTTACCATCCACCAACCAATGAGCTTGTTGAGAGATTCAACAATACCCTGGCATGATTAGAGGCCTATCTGAGGCCCTGAGGAATAAGTGGGACATTCTCTTACCATACCTGTTGTTTGCCTACAGGGAGGTACCACACAAGGGAGTGGGCCTCAGCCCCTTTGAGCTTCTATACGAGTAGTTGTGCACCTTGATAGAGAATCTCTGAGTCTGGTTAAAGAAGGGTAGGAGCAAGTTCCCAGGATGATTCCCCAGGATGTGGTAAGCTACATGCTGGCCTTCAGAAACCAGATGTCTAAGTTGTGGAAGCAACCTTCTGTCAACTTGGAATCCAGTCAGGCTGTGATGATGGTTTTGGGGGCTCATACGAGCTATTGGTTCCGCTCTCGCTCGTTGCACGCTGCACCTTTAGTAATCTGCTGCACTTTGTCCTAACGTACTGTAATTGAATTTGAATCTGTTTTTAAAAACTGTGGGGCATATTCTCAAGGACCTATTGCTGAGTTAGCGGCACTTTATCACAGCCAAAGTTGGGATAAATATATTGCCCTATTCACAAGCTGGTGCTAACAGCCGATATTACCAGTTTTCCTGTGATAGTAGTCGCAAAAATCATTGCCACAGATGACACCAGCAACTAACCCTAATGATATGTAGAGTAGCCGTTCCTGTGCAAAAAGCCGGGAAAACACCACTTCGCAACATTCTCAACGACCAGCCAGATCGGCGATAAGATCCAAAAACAGGCGTTAAGGCGCGTTAGCAGCAGGGATTTAACACCAGCTCTTACCTGGTGTAAAGTCAGACGACAATCTACACCATAAAAGGGAGACCAGCCCAGAGCCACACCTGAAGAACAACAGATGCCATGGAGCTACTGATCATGCAGCTCAGACACCCAAGAGGGCAACAATACACACCGCCACCACCCCCAGGCCCGCCGCCCCCATCGCCCGCCCCCCCATCACCCGCCCCCCCTCATCGCCCCCCTAGACAAAGATATGTTACATCAACTTTACGAAATCGTGAACAAAACAATTCGCCTCATGTCGCACAATTACAACAATCAACATTCATGTGTGGTCAGAAAAAGGAGACTCATTCATTCTTCTTTGAATTTCCAAACAAATCATTTTATTAAAATTAAACTCAAACCAACTATTTGGAAGAGTCATGGTGGATCTTCTCTGAACAAACTGTAAGTTACAGCCTGCAAGACAAAATTCAAGAAAATAAAGGTGTGTAATGCGCTCATCAAAGGACAGAGAGAGAGAGAGAGAGAAAGAAAGGGAGAGAGAGAGAGTGAAGGGAAGAGAGGGAGAGAGAGAAAGAGAGAGGAAGAGAGAGAGAAAAAGAGAAAGATAGAGAGAGAACGAGAGGGAGAGAGATGTAGAGAGAGAGAGAGTGAAAGGAGGAAAGGGAGAGAGAGGGAGAAAGAGGGAGAGAGAGAGTAAAAAGAATAGAGGGAACGAGAGAATGAAAGAGAGAGAAAGTGAGAACGAGAGAGAAAGAGAGAACAAGAGAGAAGGAGAGAGAGAGAGAGAGAGTGAAAGGACGAGGGGGAGAGAGAGAGAGAAAGAGAGAGAAAGAGAAAGAGAGAGAGAGAGAAAGAGAGAGAGAGAAAGAGAGTGAAAGAGAGAGAAAGAAAGGGAGAGAAAGAGAGTGAAAGGAAGAGAGGGAGAAAGAGTGCCGACACTGCGGAGCCAGGCTTCACTGCTCACCTGCTGCCACCGGTGTGTCTCCAACCACATGCCGGTATACACTGCAGTTCACCAGGTCCCTTATCTGAAACTGAGTCCAGTTTTATGGATGGCAGAGTTCATATAACTGCACACATCATCATCGCTTGCCTGCCCCTGCGCACACAGGCTGCTGCACCCCATCCCCTCCCGCCGCCCAGCGGTGAATGCCCACCCCTGCGCATCCAGGCCTCACAGCTCACCTTTCGCCACCGGTGTGTCTCTAAGAAAGCCCACCACTTGCCGGTGCAAGCTCCAAGCCCGGGGCCTGCGACCTTGGCAGCCTCCACATCATGCAGCCCTGCAACGCGGGCCAGCAGGTCAAACACATTATTCTGGGTCTTGATTTCACAATGGCAGAGATCATATTAGTGCACACGGCATCATCGCAGGCTGCACACTCGCTCAGGTACCACTAACTCTGCGATCCCCAAGGCAATACCATGTGGCAGTAGACCCACGCTGCCCTCTGACTCAGGCCTACACTGCGGTCCAGCATGGCTCACACAAGTCCTTACGAGTCCGGACCGCCAGGGCGGCGCATCATCGCAGGCAGCACACCTGCTCAGCACTTAAGGTGCCCTTACCTCAGTGCACCGAAAGTCACTGTCCCGTGACGGTGGGCCTGTGCCGGCCGCAGTGTATCCAGTGCCACCAACTCTGTGCACACAAGTTATGGACCCTTTATGATTGAGTATCGTAGTGCAGACGCCATCATGTCACCTACTGCAGTGGGGAATGTGATGTGGTGTGGCCCTAGGCCCTCATGCATGAAAAATGAACCACACAGATACACCCAGATAGAGTGTGGAAATGGCGTTGAGCATGTGCGCCTGTCTCTTCATATTTGCAGGGTCACATGTCCTGTGATGTGTGTGCTGGATGGGTGTGGTGTTGGTGTAAACTAGCCGTGAGGGAGTGGCTGTGGCATGCTGACAACTAGTCCTGTGATCGACAGATCACTACAGGGAAGACCTGGGACATGTAGCGTTGCCCCCCCTGTAAGCGTAAGCGGAGTGGGCTGGCCTGGCGTATGCCAGTCCAGCATAGGGGAGTGAATAATGACCCCGGGACTCTGGGCGTGGATCCTAAGTAACTAATGTGTGTGTCACTGTTGTAGTGTCGGCTACACCCGGACCGCAATCAGTAATGTTGCACGCTGTGACTCAAGTCCCACAACATGAGCAACATGGATGTGAGGGGGGATCACTGACCCTACATTCATCGATACTTCCACACTTGAATGATCATAGACATGACACATCTGTGTGAAAATGAATGTTTAATGCACATTCAGTGGAGTGTTGTAGCTGGAGCAGTACAGGGCCATGCAGACCACACTTTATATTGTTGGCCTATGGAGGGCCAGCCAGTGTCCTTTAAGGAATGACAAGTTCATCGGAAGCGGAAGAGTTCACTCCGCAGTCTGCTTGCTGTGTCATTGGTAACCAAACAGAATATGGCAGTCCATGTCGAGGTCCAAGGTGAGTGTCGCAGAGTGTATCAGGGGACAGTGGAAGGTGATGATGCAGAGGGCAGAACCAAACAGAAACAGGCCATATGGTGGAGATGAAAGCTACTGCGTTGTTCTTACCACTAAGGCAGAATCATCCCCAACTTCGCCCCCTGCTGTTTCATGTGCCTCACATGTGGGTGGTGGTGTTTTATCTCCAGCACTGTGTGGCAGTGACACCTCAGGGGTTGGAATGTCTGCCGCACTGTGTGGCACTGACATGTCAGGGGGCGGACTGTGAGTGGTCCCTGATGGGACTTAGACACCCACGTATGGCATCTAGTTTGGCTGGCATGCGGTCGAACCGCACCCGCACCTGTTCAACCATCTTCTCCTGGCACCCCAACATATGGTGTTGGAAGGCCATGTGTTGTTTGTGGGGGTCCTGTGAGGCAGCCGTGGTGGTGGGTGCTGCCTGCTGTGCGGTCTGTGGAGGGGGTGGGGTCTCATCGATGCAGCTGGGCTGTGCTGCTCCTGGAGGTGGGTTGACGTAGCTGTCAATGAACTCTAGGAGGGTGTCGGTGTTGAAGGTGTGAATGTCTTCTTCATCATCGGGGAAGAGAGGTTAGGTCTGCTCTGCAGGAGGTGTTGGCTTTCCCTCTGCATTTTGAAGGGGAGGTGCAGTTTAACATTGTGTTCACATGTATGTTGACGCATTGTACATATTTACATATAGACTGCATGATATGGTACATTGTGACTGTTTCGGAGGAGCTGCCTATTTGATGCGGGATAGTGGTCATTTCGTCAACAACACGGATGTGTGATTGTACTTGTACAATATCAACTCACATTTCCCTGCTATGCCAAATGTGATTGGCCAGTTTCTACATACAAGAGGCACCAGTTGTGTCCTCTGTTCTGTTGTGGACGTGTTGTGGTTTGTACCACATCGTTGTCAATGTTAATGTGCTCTTCATGTTATGTGTGTGTGCTGCATTTTGGGGGAGTCTCCCCTGCAGCTCTGACTTTGCTGCCCCATAGCCCTTTCATGCGGTGTGCCTTTGACTTCTGTACTTAAACAGTGCTGAGATGTTGCATACATGGGTACATTGGTCTCTTGGTGGGAGTTGGGGGTCTGGGGCATGGTTTGTCCGCAGATGTGTTGTTGATGGCAGAGGTTGTTTGTGCATGTGAATGTGTAAGAGTGTGACCTGCTCCTTTACGGATGTGGTTCACGATGAGCCTCCTAGGTGTTGTGGTGTGCAACATTTCATGAAATATTGACTGCAGCAATATTATCCGTCATGCAGTGTCCACTTGCATTGAATTGAATTGAATTATTTATTTATTATTTATTTATTGAATTTATAGAGCGTACAGTCGCCTGAACAGGCATCCTGGCACTATGGATAAGGAGTGAAAAGTCACACATTTATAGCAAAAACGCTGCTGATCCTTTGGCTATAGTTTGGGAAATAGCCAAGTTTTCAATCTCCTTCTAAAGCAGGGTTCTCCAAACCGGTCCTGGAGGGCCGGATCCATGCCAGATTTTTAAAATTACTACATGCATCTAAATGGGGAAATGCAAAAAATCTTGCATGGATCCGGCGCTCCAGGACCGGTTTGGAGAACCCTGTTCTAAAGGGTAGGAGTTCACTGATCTGCCTAAGTTCCAGTGGAAGGGTGTTCCATAGTTTAGCCGCTGCAACCTCAAAGGATCTACCACCTGATCTAACTTTTTTAAATCTGGGTATCTTTACCAATTTTGCTCCTACGGAGCGCAGATGTCTAGTGGGAGCATACCAGTTAAATTTATTTTGTAGTGAGACGGGACCCGCTCCATGTAGAGCTTTGAACAACAGGCAGAGCGACTTAAACTGGATACGCTGTTTCATTGGTAACCAGTGGAGCTCTGCCAGAGTCTGAGAGGATGACGACATCCTCGGCCAACCAAGTGCAAGTTTTGCAGCCGATGATTGAACTCTTTGCAGCCTATCCAAAAGAGATCTAGGAGACTCAAGCAACAGAGCGTTACAATAGTCGAGTCTGCTGAGGATGGTACTGTGTGTGACTAGTGTACGCGCTGAGGGTGGGAGCAAGGGGAGGATCTTACGCAAAGATCTAATAATGGACAAACAACAGCCCACTGTTTTAGTCACTTGCGCCTCCATAGTTAGTTTATTGTCGATCATAACCCCCAGATTGCAAACAGTCTGCACAGGGCGGACCGAACTAGGAGTCTCAGAAGGCCAGAAGTTGTTAGGCAACATGGGAGGGATCTTTTGCGTGGTGCAGTAGAGCACCTCCGTCTTAGAAGTGTTGAATTGCAGCAAGTTATTCCTCAACCATACGGGCGTGTCTCGGAGGCAGCTATGAAACTCCTCTAAAGAGGTTGATTGCTCGCCCTCCAAGGAAAAGATCAACTGAGTGTCAGCAACATAGTTGACAATATTGATGTTATATTGTTTGATGACTGCAATCAGGGGTTTCATATAGATGTTAAAGAGTATGGGGCTGATGGCCGAACCCTGTGGAACTCCATGCGGGACGTTGGAGAAGGCAGATTGATACGGTGGAAGGGATACTGCTTGCTGTCTGTCCAACAGAAAGGACCGGAGCCATTTTAAAGCCTGACCCGTGACTCCCAGCTCTTGCCATCTGCCCAGCAGGATATGATGGTTGACCGTGTCGAATGCGGCAGACAGGTCAAGCAGTACAAGTACCGCTGCCTGACCCCTGTCCGCCCGCATCCGAAGATCATCTAGCATGGTCACCAAAGCCGTTTCAGTGCCATGAGCTGGCCGAAACCCGAACTGAACATCTTCCAGGAGATTATGTTGTTCCAGGTATTTCGAGAGTGTACGACTCACAGCTCGCTCCACAACCTTTGCAGGAAAGGGCAAAAGAGAAATGGGCCTACGTTTATGGCACATTCCGGGTCGAGGGTAGTTTTTTTTAGCAGTGGGGTCACCAGAGCTTGTTTCCACTGTGATGGAACCAGTCCGTCAGTTAAGGACTGGTTACAGATCTGACGAAGAGTGGGAAAGAGCTCCTCCTCAAATTCTCCCCACAATTTATAGGGTAGAGGGTCTAACATGGATCCAGAGGAAATTGCCATTGCAGGGCTATGGAAATCTTCCATGTCCAACGGAGGAAAAACAGGTAGTTGATAAGCTCTTCCACCTTCAGAGCTGATTCCAGGGATCACTAAGCTGGTTGCTAAATAGTCCTGTTTTACTGAGCTGGGCGTGCTTCCTGTTTCGGTGCGGACAGAAGTCCTTTCTAACTCCATAATAATATTATTCACTTTATCGTGAAAAAACCAGCCAAATTATCACAAAGTGTCTGGGAGGGGGGTATTATATTTTTAGCACAGTCAGGACTGGTCAGGCTATTGAGAATATTGAAAATGCTTTTAGAGCTGTTGGGGGCATTTAGTATCAGAGCAGAAAAATGCTCTGCCTTAGTACTATTAATTACTTTCCTATAGATCGTCATCTTTGTTCTCCAGGTGATTTTATCTTCAACCTGATAGTTATGTCTCCACTTCCTCTCTGCGTGCTTGCATTCACATTCACATTTTCCAATCTCTGCCTACATAACCACCCACAGATTTAGTGCCATGACTGACTTGAACAGCATCATTAACAAAGAATTTAATCAAGAAATGGTCAGTCCAGTCCATTGGAAGAATTTCTCCCATAGATAGAAGGTTTACCTCTGAAAAAATAAGATCAAGTGTGTGTCCACCAGTGTGGGTGGCCTCGGACACCCATTGAACAAAACCAAGGTCTTCACAAGATTGAAGAATATTAGTGAAACCAGAATCCATTGTACCATTAAACCGGAGATTAAAATCACCTAAGATCAATAGTCTACGGTGAGTCGTAATCATATTAGTCAAGATCTCTAGCAGCAATTGCTGTTGCTGCACATTAAAAGCACCAGGTAATCTATAACAGATAATTCCTGTTAAGGTCTGTCCCTGAGTGTTTTTCATAGAAAATCCAAGGAGGTCAAACCCCGTTACCTCATCAATATCTAGAATGGCTAAGTTCAGAGAATCCTTATAAATTAGTCCATCCCCACCACTCCTGCCTCTCAATCTGGGCTTATGGAGAATTCTATAACCGGATGGGCAAGTTAAGCCGAGATCAACCTTACAATCGGGAAGGGTCCAGGTATCGGTCATAAATAGAATTTCCAAGTCGTGAGTTTCCAGTAGCAGCTGGATTTCTGTCTTATGCTTCACCAGTGACCTCACATTGAGAAGCCCGCATGGTATAAGATCCTGTTCCAAAAAGTCAGATAAGGGTGCAGCAGAATCAGCAAAACAAAGCCCACCTCTGCCCTTACTTATTGTGTCTATATAACAGGGTTCAGCAGAGGAATAACCGACCAAGCTGCAAACATTTACCTATTTGTCTTTTCTCGGCTGAGGAAACAGCAGCATGGCTGGCGCTGAGCGCCTCCTTAGCGCGGACGGGCACTGACGGGCTTGCCTTTGGCGCGCCTTCAGCGCACCGCCTGCGTGCCCACTGCACACGTCCGCTGCGCACCCACGACAGCATCAACTTATATCCTGGTAGGGCCTGGGAGGACTAGACCTCTAAAGTCAAAGATGGCGGGTCCGCTCGCACAGACGGGCCTCGCCAATCAAGGACAGCGGGAGAGCCAGAAGGTAACGGGCGCTATAAACACCGCCGGTAACCTAGGTGAAAGCACCTTAAGAAGATGATTAAAAAAAAGTTGTGCAGTCAGTTAAAAACACACACACCAATAAAAGTTAAAAGTTAACAAGCTGTTTTACTTAGGAGAGCAACCGTGACAGTTCAACAGTCCGGTCCCGTGCCTAGCCACTCAAATCCAATCTAATGCTGCGCGCTCGTGACAGCATCAACTTATATCCTGGTAGGGCCAGGAGAACTAGACCGCTAAAGTCAAAGATGGCGATGAATATACTTTTATTTGATTTCATTAAAAAAAATCATAAAAGGGTGGGAAAACCACCCTGAGAAAAACTTACAAAGATGTACATTGTTATTATTTGTATAAAAGATTTTTTTTAAAAGGTGATGTTTAAAAAAATGTTAACATGTAAACAAGGCTGTTGGAGGATTTCGGAGCCAGGTGATCTAACGCTGCATGAGTTGATTAATGGATTCTGCATTTGCCAGTTCTCTTGCAGCGATTTTTAGAAAGTTTATGGCTCTGCAGGACAGTGGGATGGATGAGCCCCTGAGACATTGAATTACTGCTGTTCTGCAAGTTCGTATTTGTTCCTTCCTGAGGACCGCCCTAAGGCCCGTTTTGCGTGTATCTATTAGAACAGGGCAAATGCATAGTAGATGCAGTAAGGACTCATCCCAAGCTCCGCACAGGCGGCATTCCTTTGATTGGCATCCGTATTTCCATTTCGGGGTGAGGTCCTTTGATGGATAAGACCCCAGCCTTAATACCATTAAAAAGTGTTTTTTCTGATGCGTAAAATGATCTAGCAAGTAGGATTGAGGTTGCAACCTTTGGCATGTCTGTATCACGGTCCAGGCGTGTTTTTTTTTGCTAGGGCAGTTTTGTCTAAACGTAAAGAGTGCTGTTTTATGGCTTTGTTGACCACAGATTTAAAGCCGCAGTAGGTAGGAGCTGTAAGCCATGCCTCCTCTAACTTTAGTGCTGAAAGCGAGGCCTTCAGAGCTTCGGAGATTGAATTTGCATTGTCAGTGTTGCACACTGCTTTGCTGGGTTTGACACATGTGAATGGGTTGGTTGTGAGATTGGTGGTGTGTGGGAAGGACCCCCTCTGGGCACATAGTTGACGGGGGCCTTCTTGCTTTTTCTAGGTGTGCTGCAGTGTGCCAAGGGGATCAGAGACATGCTCCTGAGTCATTTTGGGTGTGTACTGTGCTCCACTTAATTGTGCATGTGTGCCATTGTGCCCATCTTCCCCCTCCCCCAGTCCCTGGTCATTACTCACCCTGTTGCTGTTGTGTCAGGTCATGTTGAGCAGTGTCCGGTTCCCCAACTCCAGCCACCGTCTTCACACTGATGACTGTGGACACCATTTCCTCCATCTCATCCAGCTCCTCCTGTGACGCTGGGCTCCCACCTCCAGTCTGAATTGCTGCCTTCTGGTTGTTGGTGAGTTTCTGCTTGGTTTTGCGCTTCACATCATTCCAGCACCTCTTGACCTCTTCCATTGTCCTCCTCAGCACTCCGACTGCATTCACCTTGTCCACAATGGACTGTCATATTCCATTTTTTTTGCCAATGACACAGTGGAGGTGATGAACAGTAGTTGATGGTGTTCTATCACCTCTGTTATCAGGATCCTGTTTTCCTACGGACTGAACCGCGTGTTCCTCTACTTCTTGTCCTTGCCCTTCCCTGACCCCGAGGTCCCGGCTTGGGCCTCCAGGGGGCTTGTGGGATTCTTGTTGTCCTTTGTATTTGCTCCGGCTACCTCCATTGTGCTTCGCAGTTGTTTTGATTTTGTTTGTATTTTTTTTCTACTTTTATATTGATTTTTTCCGCCTGACGTGTGTGAATTGCTGGCCTGGAGCAGCTTATCGCTGAAATTTTTATCGCGGTTGGACCCATCGCAACTTTTTTGTCCCACAATAGACGGCGAATTGAAACATTGTGTTAACCGATTTTGGCAATGATTATCGCACGTTATAGAGAATATCACCCTGTGTGTCTTAATTTTTAACCAACGTTCTGTTTTTAAATTGTTTTTTTGGCATCTTAAACTCTTTTGCACCTACCGTTTCCGAGGGATTCATGGCAATCTCGCTTACCTCCCGGTCCGGCTGGGTGGGGTGAAGACTCTAGGAAGGCGCCATCTTGGCAGAGTGACGCGCACTCGTGGTCCTGCCCTCTCTGCACTCATGCACATAAATGGGGCTGCAGCGCGGACACACACTAAAGGCAAGCCCGTCTGCACCCGTCAGCGTCTCGGAAGCGGCCAGCCACTATGTCAATTTATCGCCTGCTGGCCCAAAGCGTGTATACTATGATAGAGCAGCATTATTTAGTCTTGCGAAAGAAATGAAATGTCCAACTAGTTGGTCCCCATACACCTACTGTGAAGAGTGTGTCTGTCCTAACTGCACTTGAACTCTTGCTCTATCGGCCCACCATTGTCTGGTCTATAGCTCCACTGTCATTGAGACCACTCAGAGAAAGTTTAGGGCAGCCCTACTCAATTCAAGATCGCTTTAGAAACATAAAAATCTCATATTTGATCTACTTAGAGATATGGATCCAGATTTACTCTTCCTCACAGAGATCTGGCTGTCGGCTACAGCCAAACCCACACTAGCTTCAGCCATCCCTACCAACTATAGAATCCGTAGGAAGAACCGCTTATCAGGTAGAGGAGGAGGGATAGCAAAAATGATTGCGATTGTGCATGCTTTGAATTAGCAGGCCTTCACGAGATCAAAGCTTTCGGCTTCTTCCTCACCCTCTCGCTGAATCAGTCGTTAGCAAGGGTCCTTGTCTACCTACCTCCTGGCTCGGTCAGCAAGTGCCTCCGCTCACTGGAAAACGCACTGGCACCTTGGGCAACAAGATATACTAATTTCATGGTGTTGGGTGATTTTAACATTCACTTAGACAATGCCATAGGGCCAGAAACCATTGCTTTACATAAGATTATGAGTCCGGTGGGACTGAAACAAGAGGTTTTTGGGCCCACCCATCTGGCGGAACATTCTCTTGATCAGGTATTCTCCAATTTGAACTCAGTTATTACCCTGTCTACTCCCCCCCATTGGACAGACTATTATCTTGTCACTTTCCCTTGGTCTCTGATGTGCAGTTTTCGCGCATAAGAAGTAGGTTGTTTATCCACTTATCGGGCCTATCATAAACTACAACCGGGGATCCCCAGTCATGACAGGGAATGTAGATTGCAACACTACCCTTCTAAATAACTGGATCTGCGAGACAGTGAACACACAAGCACCTATAAAAAATTCCTCTCAAACAAGATCCTGCCCGACGGCCCCGTGGTATAGTACTGAGCTTAACCACAGTAAGGGCCAATGCAAGAAGCTGGAGAGCATATGGAGAGGAGAGTACTCCACTGGTGATAAAATTGCTTATAAAGCTGAGTAAAAGCTATACCAAGTGAAACTTCACCTTGCAAAAAAAGTTTTTTTGAAACCTGGGTTTTGGAAGCGGACAATAAAGCAAAGACAATTTTTAAAATTGTTGATTCTTTTCTGCGTCCTGTGGTCTCCTTGAGAGCCTACACTCCCTCTATGGATTGGTGCAAAGAGCTTGACCAATTCTTTCAGGAAAAAATTATGTCCCTTCAAATAAGTTTTGGGATTCCAGCACCCCCTTTGCAGAATCAGGGACTGAGATTAGCCCTTCCTCCTCTCATGTATGCTACCTTAGATGCCTTCATCCCTATCCCCCTGGCTCAGTCCTTAGCAGCATTAAAAAGCCTTAAATCTGGCTTCCCCTCAATCCTTGCCCTATTACAGGTCTAAATATGGTGGCACCAGCGATTAATCCTTCTATTAACCATCTTTTTAACACTTCATTGGATACGGGAGTAGTTCCCTCCATGTGGAAAAAAGCAAAAGTCCTGCCACTGCTAAAAAACGTGCGGCAGACCCCAAGCAGGCAATCAACTATAGGCCTATTTCCCTTCTTCCTGCTTTCTCCAAAATTCTGGAGAAAGAAGTCAATTGACAACTGTCCATATTCTGGAAGCCAACAGTATTCTTCATTCTACGCAATCTCGTTTCCTTCCCCAATTTAGTACTGAGACGGCACTCTTGGAGGTGATGGAACACATCCGAAACATCCTTGAAAGGGGAGGCAAAGCAATGCTGATACTGCTTGACCTCACTGCAGCATTTTACACGGAACCTCACCTCAAGCTGCTGGAACGACTACATGAAATAGGAATCAGTCATCAGGCTTATAGTTTGTTGACCTCTGAGGCGG
Organism: Lissotriton helveticus; assembly: GCF_964261635.1. Classification (NCBI taxonomy): domain Eukaryota; kingdom Metazoa; phylum Chordata; class Amphibia; order Caudata; family Salamandridae; genus Lissotriton; species Lissotriton helveticus. Next base: position 521,175,559 of record NC_136063.1, read on the forward strand.
AAGCCGGAGGTGTGTTGTTTGTGCTTATTATTGTTGTTTTAAAACCGAAATTCTCACTTATCACTGCACTGCTTTAAAAAAAACTGCACTTACCTGCTTGTAAAGCGCTCGTTTCTAGCGCCAAGCAGGGTCGACTTCATTCCCCCTGACACTGCCGATCGAGGGCTGACACAGGGAAACTCCCCTCCACCGCCATTGCCGCTCGAAGGGCAGACAAGCCCACTTAGAAGCCACGCCCCCTTGTGGTATTTAAACGCTGAATTCTAGCGACCCCACAAGTTTGTTGACCTCTGAGGCGGAAGCCGGAGGTGTGTTGTTTGTGCTTATTATTGTTGTTTTAAAACCGAAATTCTCACTTATCACTGCACTGCTTTTAAAAAAACTGCACTTACCTGCTTGTAAAGCACTCGTTTCTAGCGCCAAGCAGGGTCGACTTCATTCCCCCTGACACAGCCGATCGAGGGCTGACACAGGGAAACTCCCCTCCACCGCCATTGCCGCTCGAAGGGCAGACACGCCCACTTAGAAGCCACGCCCCCTTGTGGTATTTAAACGCTGAATTCTAGCGACCCCACAAGTTTGTTGACCTCTGAGGCGGAAGCCGGAGGTGTGTTGTTTGTGCTTATTATTGTTGTTTTAAAACCGAAATTCTCACTTATAACTGCACTGCTTTTAAAAAAACTGCACTTACCTGCTTGTAAAGCGCTCGTTTCTAGCGCCAAGCAGGGTCGACTTTATTCCCCCTGACACAGCCGATCGAGGGCTGACACAGGGAAACTCCCCTCCACCGCCATTGCCGCTCGAAGGGCAGACACGCCCACTTAGAAGCCACGCCCCCTTGTGGTATTTAAACGCTGAATTCTAGCGACCCCACAAGTTTGTTGACCTCTGAGGCGGAAGCCGGAGGTGTGTTGTTTGTGCTTATTATTGTTGTTTTAAAACCGAAATTCTCACTTATCACTGCACTGCTTTTAAAAAAACTGCACTTACCTGCTTGTAAAGCGCTCGTTTCTAGCGCCAAGCAGGGTCGACTTCATTCCCCCTGACACAGCCGATCGAGGGCTGACACAGGGAAACTCCCCTCCACCGCCATTGCCGCTCGAAGGGCAGACACGCCCACTTAGAAGCCACGCCCCCTTGTGGTATTTAAACGCTGAATTCTAGCGACCCCACAAGTTTGTTGACCTCTGAGGCGGAAGCCGGAGGTGTGTTGTTTGTGCTTATTATTGTTGTTTTAAAACCGAAATTCTCACTTATCACTGCACTGCTTTTAAAAAAACTGCACTTACCTGCTTGTAAAGCGCTCGTTTCTAGCGCCAAGCAGGGTCGACTTCATTCCCCCTGACACAGCCGATCGAGGGCTGACACAGGGAAACTCCCCTCCACCGCCATTGCCGCTCGAAGGGCAGACACGCCCACTTAGAAGCCACGCCCCCTTTATCTACCTCAAATGTGCCGGCCATACCAGCGCAGCGGACGAGCGCAGCGGGAGCGCCGTTTGCGCGCCGAAGGCGCGCCTAGGGCAAGCCCGTCTGCGCCCGTCCGCGCACGACCGGGCACAGGGCCAGACACCATGCCGGACCCCACTGCCACAAGGAGACATTATTCTCGCCGAGATCTCCTCAGCCTCAGACCTACTAGAAACAGCAACTGTCATGCCATATCCGACCCCACCGACCCCTTCACTATATGCAACTCCTGCAAAATTGGAAATTTAACCGTTCCCAGTACTACCCCCCCGCCCCCGGGGCTCAAAATAGCGACACTCAATTGCAGATCGCTGCCAAAACACGCCCTACTCATAAACCATATTATCGTCGATTACGAGTTAGATATACTTTTTCTAACCGAAACATAGATCACCGGACACTCTAACTCCGACATAGTCTCAGCCCTCCCCCCGGGCTTTCTTATCATGTCCCAACCTCGTCCTCTTGGTCGAGGAGGCGGACTTGCTATCATTCACCGAGACTACTTTACCTGTCGATCCACGGAGACCCAGAGCCAGGAGTCGGAGAGCTGCCATTTCTCGCTCCAGCTTTCCCCGACCAACTCCCTGTCGGGACTTTTGGTCTATCGGCCCCCAGGGCACTTCGGCTCCTTCTCTGCTGCTTTTCTGGAAACCGTCGCATCCCTGGCTCACTTAACATCTAACTTCCTGATTACAGGTGACCTCAACATCCACTTCGACGACCCATTCGACACAGGAGCATCCGACCTTATTTATGATCTGGGCGCCTTCGGCCTCTCCCTGGCTAACTCAGGAGCCACGCATTTGAAAGGACATCTGCTCGACCCTGTGTTCTCTAACATTCCTGCCCTTCAGTTCACTAACTCCCTCCCCCTCCCGTGGACAGATCACTTCTTGGTTTCGGTCTTCCTCCCAGGTTCTTTTAAAAAACCTCATAAACCTCCTACCTTCACCACGAACAGATCCTGGGCCAGACTTTCGGTTGAAGACTGGGCCCTGGCTTTGGATGCCACTACCCCCAATCTTACAGCCGACCCCGCCATCGCGGACACTCAGGTTAGAGACTGGATTTCTTCCTCCCTTGACAGCCTCATTCCTTTTAAAAACCGAGAGGTCAAAAATAAGATCATGGGCCACGCACCTTGGTATAATCCCGACCTCAGAGCGCTCCGTAAAGAGTGCAAAATGGCCGAGAGAGTGTGGAGGAAAGACTGGCTTCACAGTAACAAAGACAAGTATAACTTGGCAGTAAGACGCTACAAAACTGCCTTGAAGTCAGCCAAATCGTCATATTATGACATTAGAATCAAAACCGCTACAAACTCCTCCAAGGAATCATACCGGATAGTTAAAGAACTACTGAACATCCCTACAGCACCCTCTACTCACTTCCCCCCCCCAGACAGAAGTCAGGATCTGGCCAACTATTTTGATTCTAAAATCTTGCGGATACTGGACTCCCTACCCACCTTTAGCCCCCCTTCCATCTCGGACATAGCGGACGGTAACAACAATCCACAGCTGGACACTTTCAGAGCAGTCTCCCTTCCTGAAGTCACTTCCACGCTGGAGAAAATGAAAAGCGGTTCCCCTCTCGATCCAGCCCCGGCTAGATTCCTAAAAAAGGTATCTCACATTATAGCCCCTATCATCAAGGACCTTATCAACACTTCCTTGTCGGAAGGCACGGTGCCCCCCAACTGGAAGAATGCAGTCGTGAAGGCCCTGTTAAAAAAGCCCCAACTCAACCCGGACGACATGGCCAACTACCGCCCTATCTCATTGCTCCCTTGTATCAGTAAGATGGTGGAAAAGCTAGTCAACTCGCAACTGTCCCAATTCCTTGAGACCAACCATCTCTTGCGCCAATCCCAAACCGGGTTCCGACCCGGCCATGGTACGGACACCGCCCTCCTCTCTGTCATCGAGGAGGCAAGGGGCATTCTGGACTCAGGAGGATCGGTGGCAGTGATCCTCCTGGACCTCAGCGCCGCCTTTGATACGGTGGATCACCGTGTCTTATTACATCGCCTGGCCAAGGCAGGTATTGTGGGCACGGCGCGAGCATGGATTGAATCCTTTCTCTCCAACCGCTCCTTCCAGGTGTGGGACGGTAACTCTCGGTCGGAACCTCTTCCTCTCAAGAACGGTGTTCCCCAGGGGTCGTCGCTCAGCCCCACCTTGTTTAATGTTTACATGGCCCCCCTGGAAGACGTAGTAGCCCCTTATGGGATTAAAATAATAAACTACGCAGACGACACTCAATTAGTCGTCTCCCTGTCTCACCTGGACAACCATCCTGACAGCCTGCTGAACTGTCTTCAGGACATCCACACCTGGATGTGTGACTCGGCCTTGAAGCTGAACGGTGCAAAGACCGAGATCATGCTACTGGGAAACAAATGGACATCCATTCCACCTTCAGTTTGGCCTGACTCCTTTGGCGAAATCCCCGCACCTAAAAAGGAGATCAAAACTCTAGGAGTGTGGTTGGAACCCGACCTAACCATGAAGACGCAGGCGACCAAGACTGCTGGTACGTGCATTGGTCTCTTGCGTTCGGTGCGTAAGATTCTACCCCTTCTCCCCCCGCCATCTAGGAAATTACTGATCCAGGGACTTGTCTTAGCCCGGCTCGATTACTGCAACGCCATCTATCTCGGGGCTCCGGAAAACACCCTGGCCAAACTCCAACGCACCCAAAATGCGGCGGCTAGACTAATTATGAACCTTCCCCCCAGAGTGTCAGCCAAGCCTGCCCTCAAAGCCCTCCACTGGCTTCCTGTCCGCCAGCGAGTAGAATTTAAAGCCCTGTGCACCGCCCATAAGCTTATCAATGGAGTTGGCCCAGCCGCACTAAAACACATGGTTATACCATACAAAGCTTCCAGACCCCTCCGTTCTGACGCCGAACATCTGGCCACTGTACCAAAATTCAGGAAGGCTAGAACCGGCGGCCGTCGCTTTGTGGTCAAAGCTTCCAAAGGCTGGAATGCACTCCCTCACAGCCTTCGTCTGGAACCCTCGCACACCCTGTTTCGTAAGAAACTCAAGACCCTTCTGTTTCCCAAATAATCCTTCCCCTCTTTTTCCCCCTCTTGGTCTGAACAGATTTATAGCGCGGGGATGCCTACGGGTCACCAGGCGCTCTAGAAATCATTAAATAAATAAATAAATAAATATAGCTGGCTGGTATCATTCCTGGACAGACGGTGGCTGGAAGTCTGGCTGCCACCTTTTACAGCTCAGGCCAGGTCCCTGTTGATGGGAGTGCCTAAGGGGTCCACTCTTGGCCCTACGCTGTTAACCGTTTACTTGACACCCCTTGCAATGTTAGCAGAGTTTCTTGGCATGAAGATCATCTCGTATGCAGATGACACACCACTGTTGTTTACATGTGACAAAGACACGGATTCAGATGAGAAGGAGTTTTCCGAATGTCTTACTGAAGGAAGTTGCCCTTAGGGTCCACTTGGGTTACTTACAAGCACCTGCTATGCCTTCCCAAGAATGAAGAGTCGGTCAGACAGTAGAGAATACAAACATACATAATGGCGGCAGCTGCGCGGTTGCTCAGCAGATGCTTGCAGCAGGCGAACTGTTGGCGCACCACAGGCATGTCTGTCTGCACCCTCCATGACCCAACCGCGTTTAGCACCAGGACCTCTGGTTCACCGAGGCCTCAACACTACGACTCAAGCACCCTCCACGTACTCAACCCCGGAAGACACGCAGACTGCGTAATATCTTCACTGAACAACACACACAGGTAGTTCTCGTGCAGACCCTGCTGCACATCCTTCACCATCGACAGAGCCCCAGACACCGCCTTAGAAATGCCTGATGCACATACCACCAAAACCCTGATCTGCATCCTGCTCAACTTGCACTCCTGTACCGACACGCCATTGAGATCTGGGATCTACTCGACACCCTCTCGCCCGATATTGCATTCTTCATGGAAACCTGGACCAACGACACCTATGGCCCAACCTCACCACTGCCATCCCTGATGGCTAAAAGATCCAGAGAAAGGACATCTCACACCGCCCAGGAGGAGGACTCGCCATTGCATACAAGACCCCCCTTCCGCCTCTGCACATCCAGCACGAGTGACCCCAACTCCAACACAGAACACCTCCACTTCCAGATCCAGATGAGCCCCAGGACCACGCTACGCAGCACCCTCATCTACAGACCACCGGGACCTTGCACCCACCACGCGCATACTAACCCTGAGCTTGCCGCACCCCACGCCATCACCTCCATGAACTACATTCTACTTGGTGACCTGAACTTCCACCTCAACAACAGCAACGACCCCGACTCTACCTCTTTCCTCACCAACCTAGGGTTGACCCAGCTCGTCAACACACCTACCCACAGAGTGGGCCACACCCTCAACCCCATCTTCGCGGGAGGAACAAACAGCCACTTCCGCCACACCACCCAGCCCCTCTGCACTGATCACCAGTGCGTCCACTTTACCTTGAACACCACCACCGCACCCAAACCGGCCCTACACCTGATACAAAGGAACTGGAGTAAGGTCACAGAGGAACTCCTAAACACCACCCTCCTTCAAGACCCCCCCAGCACCACAACTGACACCAACTCCAGAGCCAAGGAATTCCACAGCTGGATTTCCTGCTGTGCCGGCAAACTCGCGCCCCTCCCACACCCTGCCACAAAACGCCTGCCGATAGCCGCCTGGTTCACCGCAGAACTTCAAGAAGCCAGACGCTACTGCAGAAGCCTAGAGAAAACCTGGCGGAAGCTGAAACCTACTGAAACACGGAACGACCACAAGAGAGCCCTGAAGGAATACCACCAGTGCATAAGAGACACCAAATGGACCTTCATAAGAGACAAAGTCCAGACCAACGCGACCAACACCAAGGAACTGTTCATCATCATCCAGCAGCTCGCAAAACCCACCTGCAAAGCCACGGACGTCACGCCTTCCCAGGAAATCTGCGACAAGCTCAGCTCCTACTTCCATCTGAAGATAAAGGCTCTCTACTACATCTTCAGTTAACCAATGACGAACACCACCCCACTACCGACCACCGCCGATAAGCTGACCATCACGTCCTGGGAACCAGCGACCGTCGAATGCATCACAGCTACCATGAAGAAAACCCACTCTGAAGCCCCTACGGACCCCTGCCCACCACACATCTTCCACAGGGCCTTCAACATCATCGCACCTGAACTGGGACGCACCATCAATGCTTCTCTCAGATCCGGCATCTGCCCAGATGACTGGAAACGGGCGGAAGTAAAACCCCTCAAGAAACCATCAGCCAACCCTACGGACCTGAAAAGCTACTGACCCATCTCTCTCCTCCCCTTTGTAGCCAAAGTCACAGAGAGACTTGTAAGCATCCAACTGACCTCCTTCATAGAAGAAAACTTCATTCTGGACACCTCCCAGTCGGGATTCCGCAGCAACCACAGCACCGAGACCGCTCTCCTTACCGCCACCGACAACATCCACATGCTACTTGACCAGGGGCACACCGCAGCTTTCGACACAGTTTCAGATCGCACCCTAGCAGTCAGACTGCACGACACAGGGGTTCAAGGAGCTGCCCTTGACTGGATCCAATCCTTCCTCTCCGGCAGAACCCAGAGGATCCAACTCCCTCCCTTCCTCTCTGAACCCAAGGAAATCAACTGCGGAGTACCCCAGGGATCTTCCCTCAGCCCCACGCTCTTCTCATCTACATGGCCCCCCTCCCCGCCATCGTCCGACAGCATGGCTCAGCATCAGATCCCACGCCGAGGACACTCGGCTCATCCTCTCACTTATGAAGAATCCTGAAGACACCAGACTCTGTTTCCAGGAAGGCATGAAGAATGTGCCAGCCTGGATGAAGGACATCTGCCTGAAACTAAACTAAGAAAAGACTGAGGTCCTCATCCTTGGTCCCTGCACCTCCGCCTGGGACAACAACACCTGCTGGCCCTCTACCCTCGGGAGCCCACCACCCCTACAGACCACGCTCGGAACCTTGGCATCATCCTTGACTGCTCCCTCTCCATGAACCGTCAACCACACACTCCTCACCAGCAGACTAGACTATGGCAACGCCCTCTACACCGGAATCAACAAAACCCTCCTGCGTAGACTCCAGACCATCCAGAACGCTACACCTAGATTCGTCCTCGGGACACCGCGCTATGAGCACATGACCCAACACCTACGAGGCCTTCACTGGCTTCCCGTCGAGAAGAGTGTTACCTTTAAACTCCTCACCCACACCTCCAAATCCCTACACAACATCGGACCCAAATACCTCAATGAAAGAATATCCTTCCACGTACCCAAGAGGAACCTCCACTCTGCCACCTCACCCTGGCAGAGGTCCCCCGTACCCGCATACACAGAACTGGAGGGAGAGCTTTCTCCTACATCACAGCCAAGACCTGGAACAAGCTCCTTGTGAACATCAGATGCTCCCCGACCCTGCACACATTCAGGAAGGACCTCAAGACCTGGCTCTTTAACTGATCCCGGAGCTGTCCCCCCCCAGCTCCTTGAGACCCTCACGGGTGAGTAGCGGGCTATATAAACCCCCGATTGATTGATTGATTGATTGATACTTTTATTAGCAATACCAAGTCTCACATCTACCTAAATACGACAGGGGCAATGACACAAGCAAATCATTCTTATGCATAACTGAGGGAAGTACCCTACACACCCAACAATTTGTGGCATTAACGGTACTGTGTACCTGATGAAGCAACTGATGGAAAGCGTTCTCTAGATAAGTCTGTCTATGTCTCTCCTTATGCAGGGCCAGTGAATTGAACAAATGCTCAGGTGGAGCTGGGGTAGTCCCTATCAAAGTGTGTACAGGATACTCTTCTTCTAAATACCACACCACCCCAATTAGTGTTATTGTTACTATGAGAAGGACCACTACCACTACTACCCTACTCCCAGTAGACCAACTAGACCACACGGGACCATTCTGCTGTAATGAAGGGGCCACCAGGGGCTGTTCCTCCTTCATGACTGCACAGCCAAACGGGTACATAGAAAGAAACCTTAGGAATTGGAGCCACAAAAATACAACCGACCAGAGGGGCACAAGTCACCCATCATCTATCGTTCATCAACGACAGTGCTATGAAGCACTCCCACGGAGGAGCTGCGCAATAGCAGCCCTTGCTGGAAAAAAATCCTTTTCTTTCAGGATATGGCACCCTTCCTCCTGGGCAAGTACCCTTAATTATCCTGTACAGTGTCCAAGACAGTGCACCAGTGTAGCTCACTCTGATCTCATGCAGACGCCTTAGGCATGGCACCTACACCCTAAGATCAAAGCTCGAGTCCTTCCCTAACTCCTGGACTGTCCTACTGATGCAAAGGTCCTTCTTTCGGGGCGCTGGTTATACCTGGTGACTCCAGGCACTGTCTCATCAACAAAAAGGTATAGAAACTCATGGTCAGGTGGGCATTGAGACTCAGATTCTGGTGTATTGGAAACAGGGTTATCCGGGGCAGCCCTTATCTCTGGTGGGACCGCCTCCAACAAGGCTGCATCACTTTCTTTGTCCGTCTGTGCCCTCCTCAGTTGGGCGTCAGAGAAGGGAATGAAGCGGGGCACCCGCTCTCCTTCCTGGTCAGTAATGCCGTTGAGAACCCACCGATCATCCAGAAGTGGAAGAGGGATCCTTTTGCCGTTAGTTCCATGCTCCCAATGCTTCCGGCCTTCAAGCTTGACTGCTGTGGCGACAAGCAGGGGCCACTTCCACCTCAAGGGCTAGGCAGTTATTTGATTGAAAATTTTTCACCAAAACGAAGTCGCCGGGCTGTAGCTGTTGCCCAGGCCCCTCTGGTACTGGTTGCAGCGTGGTGTGAATCTGTTGGTGGATAGAATGGATATCTTTAGTTAACTTGTATAGATAGTCTACAAGTAGGGGTACTCTATCTCGGAGAAGCACTTGGGTCTTGGGACGACCCAGACGTTGGTGGCGCATCTAAAAACCACCTCATATGGAGAAAACCCTGTTCTATAATGCGCTGTTGCTGTGGTAGATAATAAAGCCAAAGGTAGAGCATTGGGCCATTGCAAACCTGTACTTTCTTGAATCTTTGCTAATTTCAGTTTGAAAGTACCATTGTATTTCTCAACCAGGCCTGCTGACTGTGGGTGTTTGGCTGCATGAAACTTCTGTCTAATATTGAAGCCTTTGCACACCAATTCAATGACTTTTGAATTGAAGTGACTTCCGTTGTCACTCCAGATCACACGTGTCAGGTCAACCCATCCTTTCTTTTCTTCCTCAGTCCGAAATAAACAATAATGGACATCATTGTCCTTTTCTTCCAAAGGGATGGGTAATAACGTGGCTGGGTTCAGAGTAGCACATCGTTTGATGTTAATGTGCGGAGCAAACAAGGTTAATTCATACCCAGACAGATGCACACTAGTAAGGTGCTGCGCCTTTGTCTTATTCAATAGCGTATCCACAGCATGAGGTACCATTACTGTGAGATCAGTATCGAGGACGAGCCCTGCCAATTGTCTGATAGAAACTACCACCGCTGTGGCACCTCTCAGGCAGCTCGGGAGAGCTCTGGCAACGTTATCAAAAATAGCAGAGAAATCAGTGCAGGGTCTCTGCTTACCACAAAAACCCTGTGTTAGGACAGAAAGCGCGCAACCATCCACCTTGTGTACGTAGAGCACAAAAGGCTTCAGGTAATCAGGAGTACCAAGCACAGGAGCAGAGCAAAGCGCAACATTTAGTTGCTGTAAAGCCTGCTGGCATGCAGATGTCCATGGCAAGGGTTCATGCACGTCTTTGGTGGTCAGGTAAATAAGGGATTTAGTTAGTAAGGAATAGTTAGGGATCCAGTGACAAGAATACGAAGTTATGCCAATAAAACAGGCATATTAATAATAGCAGCTATGCGTTCAGGTGTTAGTCTGAGACCCTGCTTTGACAGTAGGTGACCTAAATAGGTGACCTCCTCTCGACAATATTGAAATTTTGAAAGTGACACCTTGTGTCCATGGTGTGCCAAATGTAACAGTAATTTAATAAAGGCCTCTTCACAACCTTCCTCAGTGTCCAAAGCTACAAGGAGGTCATCAATGTACTGCAACAGCACATTACCAGGGGAAGTTCCAAAGAATCCAATTGAGCTTTCAAAGCTTGGCTATAGATACTAGGACTTTCTGTATAGCCTTGTGGAGCATGGCGGAATCTAAAGCTCCTTCCGGCTATTGCAAATCCAAACAGATATCTGCTATCTGTATGGATTGGTATGCTGAAGAAAGCATTCTTCAAATCGTTCATGGAAAATAATTTTGCTGACGGTGGAATCATTGTCAAGATCGTGGTGATGTCTGGAACCACAGGGTACTCTGGAACCAATATTTCGTTTTTTTCTCTAAGGTCAATTACAAAGCGGTAAACATCAGGGTGGCCATCAGAAGAATCCAAGGGTGTCTGTTTAAGAATAGGAAGAATAGGGCTGTTACACACATTCGCCACTGTCTCTTCAACCACACCAGGCTTAATCAAATCCTGTATTATTTACAATAAGGGCTTTTTTCCTGCCTGTATTGGGCAATACGTGGCAATACAGCATTGCCCTTAATCTGTATAGAGACCGGTGGGATCTGGAGTAACCCCACATCCGTGTCTCCTGTGGCCCAAAGTGTGCATGGTACATATTTAAACTCAGTGGCGAGGGGGCATCCTTTGTGAGGCATTGCTTTGCAAGGGCCACTTGTGGTTCAATAGTCATGTAAAAACCGTCTGGAGATCAAAAAATTGTTGCATGCAACCTTCTTAACAAATCCAATCCCAACAGATTCTCCCCACAATTTGACATTAAAAAAAATGGTGAATCGACCATGAAGGGTCCAATAGTCAAAGCAAGAGGTTTGGAAATGGGGCTAACAACCGGCACACCTGAGAAAACCACTGAAACAGTGTTTTGGCCAGGCAGAGCTGCCCTCGGCACCAGTGAACGGGAAACAGAGCTATTCATATCCCCTGTATCAACTAAAGATTTTTCGTTCGTACATTGTAAATACGCAGTGACATAGGGTCCGCGTTGATCTACAGGCACCGGAACTGGTCCCTTGCACTGTCCTTGGATGTCCTACTATGGGACAACCCCGTCACCTCATCCATTTCATAGTCAGCATGATAGTACTGTCGGCCTTGGGGGTCGTCAAAATAGTTCCCACTCTGTTGATTGTGTGATGTATTCTTTGACTGTATCTCCCCTTGGCCTCCTCTAAAACCTTGACCTCTCGGACATCACCTTTCTGCAACAACTCCAGACAATCATTCCGCCAATGTCCCTCCTGCTTACAATATGCACATTGGTTAAGCCAAATGGGCGCACTCAAAGCACCCCCCTTTTCAGACCAAGATAGCCACTGAACCGAACCTGATCTTCTTCCTCTTCCACTTCCCATTGCAACTTGCTTCATCAACACCCTCGTCTTTCAAATCCTTTGACTTTTTCTCCGCCTTTTCTTTGTCCTCATTCTCTCTATGCTTGAAGTACTGTGCCATACTCAAAATCACTGATAAGGATGAGGTCGTACAAGTACTTTCTGAAGCCTGCAACCTAGTTGCAATCTCAGGAAGCAAGATAGTGACAAATCTGTTAACAAACAAACAAACACCACCCTCCTGTGATAGGTCTTCTACACTAAAGTCCAAAAACACCCCTTCAAACCTAGTAAAGAAATCAGACACACTTTCATCCTTCTTCTGACGACACACAGTCAATTTATCCCAATCCACTCACCTTGGTAGGATGAGGGATTGCATTTAAGTGATAATATGCCCCAGCAAAGCTAGGAGCTCCGCTTTCGGCTTCTCGCCGGGCTTAAGCTCCTTATCCCAAGCCTTGATATCATCCCATGTCCCACCCAACTCCTTTGCATGATCCTGCGTATGAACCTGCCTCGATATATCCACCAGTACCAGTAGGCCGAAAAAAAAATAACTCTATATCAGCTAATGTCATCACTGTAGAGGAGGTTGCTTCCGTCAATTCTTTATAATGTGCAGTAGGGTTTTTCCGAGGGTCCAGCAGCTGGCTCTTTAGGAATAAGACCTCACTCCTCTTCCAAGGATCCGCTGTTCCTGAAACCGAGTGTCTACGCGTAGTCAAATTACAGTGTCCGTGAAGTCGCACAATTCTGGTATTTCAGGATGGTAAATGGGATGAGCTTCCCTGATGGGACACTGTGCCAGTATCGTTCGGACCTTTTGGAGCAATCTGCCCTGATAGTCCACCAAGGTCGTTACATTACTAAAAACCTTATTAGGGGCCATACCTGCAACATATACTCTTTCCCGTATGTCATAGATGATCTGCGGTGCAACACCCTGAAAACACTGTTCCCACAGTCCTATCAACATGGTCGACATATGCTTATGGGTATGCTGCAGTATGAAGGGCTCATAATCTTTCATCACACTCCACACTATAGATCATGTTCTGAGCCCACTGGTCCGCCTGATTTGCCACCATTTGTTTCTACTCATCACCCACAGCAGAGCGCACCAACACTTTCTCCATGTAGTCTTGCGCAGCCGCCCAATTCCCTTCATGTGACTCACGTACAGGGGTCTCACCATTTTGCAGTGTTTGGGGTGTCATACTTGAGGGAGAAAAAGCAGACGAAGAGACAGGTATCATCATGAAAGGAGACAGTGTTATAGGAGTGAAAGGGGGTGCAGCTGTAGAGATGGAGTCAGTAGACGGAGCAGAAGAGCTAACGGCTCCCACCCCAGTTACTTGCATGAGCAGAGAGGAAGCAGGCGGGGCTGCGGTTGAAGCAGTTTGGCCAGAGGTGGAAATACTATAGAGAGTGGCACCAGGGGCCGGGGACTGGGATGTTGGAACCTGTGGGTATAGTCGCTCAGGAGCATAAGGTGGAGGAGGGCGAAAATCCAATAGCTCTTCAACAAAAACATCACCTTCCCCTCTAGTAACATAACATTTATCAGTCTGCAATCAAAACTTTCTATCTGCACATTCTATGCCCTTCTCTACCTTTTCCCTTTCATAGGCCACTGCTTCCTGAGTTATCGTTTGCATCTGTCTCTTTCGGGCCTCTTTCTCTGCTCTCATACGCCTTTGCTTCGTTTCCTTCTGCCATACTCTTAGAGAATCAAACATTGACTGCCTACTCTTTTGGGCAAACAATTTGTCCTGCAAGAAATTCTATTTCTGTTCATCGAACGAGCCAGTAAGTTACCTGTTGGCCTGGCAGATTGTTCTCAAACAATCTGTATCTTTCTAAAAGGCTCCGCAGACCCACCAAGTTCAAACCAAGACAGCCCAAAGACCGTTTTAAGACACAACCCGTCGGCTTGTGTCGTTCAAGCAAGGCAGTCTGAAAACTGCACCAAGAGAGTCAGGAGACTGTACCAAGACACAGCCCGTAGGTTTGTGCCATTCAAGAAGGGCACTATTTCTCCAAGAATCAAATCACTCACCTGGTGCACACAGATTGAGTCAAGTTATTCTCCACTGCTGACTCTTCGGACCAAACGGTCAACTCCAAGGTTTTGCCTTCTCAGGACCCCAGCCGGTGACCACTAGACAAGGAGTCACCCAATCAGACGAGCGGGGCAGCGCCGGGAACCAAGCTCGATCGTGTGGGGTACCCAATTCGCCTGACCGACCAGATGCAACTCGACCCTGCAACCCGTTTGCTGGTGAGTCGGGTCACCTTGGGGGATCCCTGTTAGGGTGCCAACTGAAGGAAGTGGAACTTATGGTCCACTCTGGTTACTTACAACCACCTGCTATACATTCCCAAGAGTGAAGAGTCAGTCAGACAGTAGAGAATACAAACATACTTTTATTCGCAATACTCTGCAGAGGAGTCCAATCTGACCTGCACCCTAAGATGTCTGCCAAGGGGCTGAACCCTCAACAGTCTGTAACACAATATGATTCTTCCCAAGAGCCTTCAACCATGCCCACAGTGGAAAGTTACAATCCTGGGCCGAACATGAAGAAAGAAGGCACAGAAGGATAAGCTACCACCTGCCAGATGGGTGCATGCTATCTGTAACTCAAGGTTACTGCGCTGGGTCTCAGCGTCTCCTAACGTGAGACCAGAACTACACACTCGGATAGGTATGCGAGGGCAGAATGGCCTAATCATTAGTAAGTCAAGGAGCAGCCTTGAACAGAAGCAAAAATAATAACGAAATACAGTGTTCTGCTGAGGCAAGCAATGCGGGTGATGAGGCCTAGTGCAGGTACAGTCTAAGCAGCCTAATAGGGATTACGAGATACAAAATGGAGTCAGACTCGCTAACTAAAGCTTACACAGTATGGGGATAACTCAGTGGGTTGTATAACATGAATACAAATGGTGTCTATTTAGCCACACACTGCTAACCTAATATAGCATGAAACAAGTGCATTGCAGGAATGGGATTTTCAAACCTAACATTACTAATGTCTTTCAATGGCGGACGCAGCATCATCTTAGATGCAACCCGGATAAAACGGTGATCGTGACCTTTGGCGCTGTCTCTCACAATGTTGTGGAAAACTGCTGTCCAAGCAATTGGCCGCATCTGGCATCCTCGAAAAACTGTGTCAAGAACCTAGGAATTAAAATTGGCAGCTCATTATACTTCCTCCCGCAGATCCAAGCCTTGACGGGGTCATGCTTCAGCATGCTTCCCATGCTGAAAAAATCCTACCACTCCTCTCTGAGGCAGTGGGTAGAAAGGTGGTGCAGGCCCTGATCACATCCAGACCGGACTATGGAAATGCTCTGTAATTAGGTCTCCCTAACAACCTCTTAAACAGACTTCAAGTGGTACAGAATGCTGCAGCAAGGCTTCTGCTTTCACTTCCTCCTAGATCTCACATGCCCCCCAACCTAAAGGCCCTCCAATGGCTCCCGATGAAACAAAGGGTGACATTTAAAGCCCTGGTCCTTATGCACAAGTCCTTGAACGGGACCTGGCCATCATGTCTCAAAGAAAGAATCAGTTCATATATTCCCACCCGAACTCTTCGCTCTTCCTCAGCTCACATGGCAAGGGGTCCTCGAATGAACTGCCTCCGAATGGGTGGGAGATCCTTTGCATTTATTGGTCCCCGTGCCTGGAATAGTCTCCCTCCCTACTTGAGACTGATAGACAGTCTAGAACTGTTCAAGAATAAACTCAAAACTTATCTCTTTAACAACTAGTACCCTGCTTGTGCCTGCCCTCCCTCTGAAAGTGCTGGGACACTAAGTTGAGTAGCCACACGCTTTATAAATGGTTATAACATAACATAACATAACATAACATGAAAGAGTAGTATGACCAAACTTCTACCACTGTGGAATACTAGCTTGAGCAAAAGGTGTGGCTGATGAAACCTGTGGCAAGCAAGGCCCCTGAGGACTGTTGGACTGGGTCCTATGATGTGATTGAAATGAAGGGCACTATCAACCGTCTGCAGATTGTACAGAATGCCGCAGCGAGGGTGCTTCTTCATCTTCCAGGGCGTACTAGTATATCTGAGCATTTGAAGAAATTGCATTAGCTGAAACTCACCAACAGAGTGAAATTTAAAGCACTCTGTTTTATGTTCAGGATCAGTATGAATGAGGCCCCCTCCTATTTGTGTAGATTGGCTTTGAAATATACACCATCACGCGCTCTCCGATCCATGACACAAGCTAAATTTGTTGTTCCTAGAGTCAAGCAAGTACGCATGGGTGGACGCTCATTTTCCTATCTGGCTCCTGTCCTGTGGAATGCCCTTCCCCTTAATTTGCGGTTGGAATCGAACTACCTCAAATATCAGTAGCTCTTCCTTCTATTAAGTTTCAGTTCCTTCAATTAAATCCAAGGCGCCGGGAAACCCTCTGGGTAGCTGTTGCGCCATGTAAATGCACAAAATAAATAAATAAATAAATAAGGGTAAGGCTACCTACCTGGCAGTCCTTAAGAGCTCCAGGCAACCCCACTGGGTAATTTACATCAATGGCCACAAACTCAACTTTGAGAGGTCTGGGATCACCAAGTTGTTGGTGACATGTGGAGAAGAGGAGAGTGAACCTCCCCCTGAATTCTTGGACTCAAAGGTATAGGATGGGTCTGTGGAAGGAGTGATCCTTCCCCCACCCTAACTCCTCAACAACGGATGGACTGTCACCAAGTGTTGGAATAATACTCCTCTCTTTTCTCCCTTACTTTGGAAATAACCACTTGTGAACCGATAATGTGGACACAGGAGACAACCTCCATGTTAAGAATAAGTCTTACCGGAGGCGTGGCTTGGAAGCCTGTGATAGCTGTTGCATGAGCCTGCAGCTTTGTGCCAGCCTGACATATATCCTGTAATACCGGTGAAGGCCGGGTCCTGGGTGTTGGACGGAGGACCCACTTGGGGACCAGAGAGGAAGATGGAGCGGATTGTTGGGTCTGCTACGCCCGAGAGGACCAAGGGGAGCAGATCCCAGATGGGGACGCTCCGGCTGGTGCGGACCCAAGATGACGGTGTAGACCCTGGAGCAGCGCTGTAATCCACCCAGATACAAGGCTGTAATTGCCAGTAAGTGCAGACCCAATACAGAGGGTGGTGCTGGCTGCTGCTTCCAAGCTGACTTGGGAGAGGCACAATCGCAAGCTTATAGAACCGCGGGTGAGGTCCTGGCGCCTGATCGCAACCTCTGTGAAAAAGAGGAGCTGTGCCGGCAGGAGTGGTGTCCAGAGTGCTGGAGGTCTGACCGTGCCTTGGAGGATGAAGTGAAAGAGAGCGAAGCCTCTGGGATGGAAGAACAGGCAGGTGAACCAATCGGAGGGGCAGTGCAAAGCAGTGAGGAACTGTGGCAGCCCCTTGGGGCCTGTCTCCGAGCCTAGGGGTACAAATAAAAAGAAAAGACTTGTGCTGGCAGAAACTGCAGACTCTTGGAGGTGGAGGGAAGCGAAGGCCCCGGCGTGGAGCGGTAGTGGCCCAAAACGGGGGCAGAGACAACGGGAGAGCACAGGGCATAGCGAGGGCTAGACCTGGTGGGTCACGGACTGGTAACCTGCTTTAAGAAGAGGCGGACTATGTACGGCCTCATTATTCTGGGCTCAGGAGGATGCCCTGGAGATAAGGGAACCAGGAGAAGGGTGTTGGCCCCAGGCTGGACTCATTTGCAAATGCATTAAGTAAGTGGTAATTAAGAATAGTGCGGCCAAGGGGGGAGGTGCTCATGCAGCACAGTGTGGAGGGCCTGCCTGGTGCTGGGGGTATTTGGGGCACTGGGTGCAGCCCACATCTAAAGAAATCACAGAATTACCCAGCTCTAGACTGGTAGGGAAAGAACTGCCTACTACCCAGAGATAGGTCTGCACAGGGGTGTAGCCCAGCCACTGGAATTGAACGACTCTGTTGTGGTGGTAGAACTGGAGACATGACAGCGGGCTCGCGAGTAGAGGCCCTATGGGCAAACTGAGAGTTAGACAAACTGGGTCAACCCAGGATCAAGAAGAGACCACACAAGACAGAACACAGAGAGACCGTGATGACCCAGTGCAACAGCAGCTGTCTGAAGTCTGGGATCCAATTGCTGACACAAAGGCCACCCTACAAAATGCCATAAGCACGGTATCAGTGGGTTGGTTCTCCTTCGCACCGAACATAAGAAACTGGCCAAGAGGGTGAAACAGACGGAAACTACCATTGCAGACATAGAACCAGCCCACAAAGAACTGACCACTTGAGTGGGAGACCTGGCAGATCAGGTCTGCTTACTGGAGAAAAGAACTGAAGTTGGAGAAGGCTGGAACAGAAGGAATGCCATCAGGGTCCTGGGCCTGCCGGAAGAAGTGGAAGGTAGTGACGTGGTAAACTTCCTGGAGCAGTGGCTCTGGACGGTTTTGGACCTGAAGGCCTATCAACCTTTTACACCCTGCAGAGGGTGCACCGTGTTCTGGCTAGGCCTCCGATGCCAGGATGGCCTCCACGTCCGGTGGTGGCTCGGCTCCTCCATTTCAGAGACAGAGACAATCTCTTGCAAAAAGCCCAGTCTGAGTGCCCGCATGAGGTAGACAATAAAAGAGTTTCCATCTTCCCAAACTACACAATAGATGTCCAAAAATGATGTGCCACCTTCCTTGAGGTCAAGAGAGCGCTAAGGGAGGAGGGTCTTTAATACTCCTTGATATTCCCAGCATGGATGCCTATAACCTTGATGGGAAAACTCATTTCTGTGCTGACCCAGGGTCTGCATGGGAGTGGATTGAAGCTTACAGAACGGAGGGCCCTCAGGCCGTTCAGAATAAAGTTGTGACACCACGGATCAGAGAACCCAGCAAAAGATCCAGGAATAGACCAGGGCTGTGGTGCCCTGGGGAAGCTGAGCTCTTCGCAAACCTAAAGAGAAAGGGCAGATGCACTACAGGAGGTAGCAGCAATTACGCAGGCTCAACAGACCCCCTCGGAGGCTGGGACCTGCTCCTCGAGGGAAACGGGGGGCTAGAATCAGACTCTTCCCACAGTGATGGTGTGTTGCTGCCGGTGATAACCCCAAAGATGGCGAATGAAATTATCTGACATCGGGATTGGTCCTTGGCCCTCATGGGCTTACGGGTGGGTAGGGGTCACTGGCAGGTTGCCTGGGGCTTGGTCTGGTTTGAATAGTCTGTGGCCAGTGCGTTGCATAGGATTTTACGCTTTTTGCCATGTTTTTGATTTTGCCGCACCCCCCCCTTAGCTCCTTACCTCACTAGGTTTGGGCCTTCCTTATGTACCTGATGTTGCATATAAGGTTTGGGTGGTTGGCCGTTGCTGTACTGTCCTGGGATGTGGGAGTTGTTCAGTGTGGCGGTTTTGTTAATGGTTTAGGTTACACAGATTGTAGATTAGGGTGGATAGACATACTCGGGGTCTAAGTAAATGGCAGGATCTCGTAGAGTGAGCGATGAGGAACACACCACCATCATGACTTCTGTACACAACTCACTGAAGTTCATAACGTGGAACATAAGGGGGATGGGATCTATAGCTAAATGACATAATATCTATTCCTACTTGAGAGGCAGAGATGTTCACATACTCTTTTTCCAGGAGACCCACCTAATAGTGGATGAAGCTGTGAAATTGCACAGACGCTGGAGTGGGCAGGTCTTTGCAACCACCTCCTCAGCCTATGCTCGAGGAGTACTGATTTGGATTAGACCTGGTTTCCCTTTGATTTCACATATGCCTCATTAGATAGTTAATGCAAGTATATCTTCCTGACAGGGAGGTTGGCGGGCGGGAGTTACTGTTGGGCAATATTTAGGCATCTAACCTGGATCAGGTTGCTTTCCTCACCTCACTCTCAGCTAAAATGGCCGAACATATGAGAGGCAGGTAGTGCTCGATGGAGATTTCAATTGTATTGTCGACTCTGTGGCTGACTGCTCACATCCTCTCTTCCTTGCACAGACACATCGCACAGCATCAGGTTTTCAGGACTGGATATCCAACTGGGGACTGGAAGATACCTGGAGGGTACAACATGGCGCAGACAGGGAATTCTCCTTCCTCTCCCCGATGCATCAGGTACACACCAGACTTGACACCTTCTTGTGTACACTAGTTTTCAATAGTGCCATTACCCATACTGAATATTTAGGGCACACCCTGTCTGATCACAGTCTACTTGTAATGATCCATCAACCACTAGAGAGGTGCCTCCCAATCCCCACATGAAGGCTTAACCCTCTGACGCTTGAGGACGCACCATATAGCGCATCTCTGGGTACACTTATTGAGACTTTTTTTACCATCAACACCTACACAGCCTCTACCGCCTTAGTGGAATGGGTGGCATTTAAGGTGGTGGTAAGAGGACATTGTCTGGGTTTGTCAATTGGGGCACAAAGAGAAATCTGTCAAGAAATCTTAGTGTTAGAGGTTGAAGTACGCCAGCTGGGTAGCCCAGGGAACCGACCCCACTGCTTTGTTAAAATTGCAAGAAACGTGCGGAAGCTACAGTGCAGTGCTAGGATGACTATGATGCCACAGCTACAAGGAACATCTGGACAGAATGTAGAAAGAGGAGGGGAGGGCTGGCCATCTCTTGGCATGGTTGATCAAACCGGACACCCGGGGCTCACCGATTACACAACTGAGGGCAGTAGCAGGTGACCTAGTTCATAATCCTGAGGCAATTAACATGTTATTCTTAGAATACTATGGCATATTGTATACTGCACCTGTAGCAATCCCACAGACTGTTGTCCGGGACTTACTAGACCCCCTGTCGCTGCGGACAGTAGACAGGTTGACACAGGAGGAATTGGGGGGTCCTGATAATGCTGCAGGAAGTCTGCTCAGCCATCGTAGATATGGCACTAGGTAAAACTCAGGGACCTGAAGGCCTACTGGCTGAATTTTACAAGAGAAAGGCAGATAGCCTAGCACCGCAGATAGTGACCCTATCTGCGGAGGATCTCAGACTCAGCAAACTTCCCGAGACTACCCAGGGCGCGCTAGTGATTGCCTTACCTAAATCTAAGGAGTTAGGTGCCCGGGTGGTAGATTTTAGGCCCCTCTATGCTTAATTTAGATTTTAAAATTCTTAGCAAGGTACCGAACAGGTTGCTCCCTCACATGAAAGCTCTTATCCACTCTGACCAAAATGGCTTTATTCCTTCCTGCAGTACTTATATGATCTGCGCAGGCTCTATTCGGTTCTCTGTCACTCAGTATCGCCAGTCATGCAACAGGCTGCAGTACTCTCCATTGACCTGGAAAAGGCCTTTGGCACGGTCATTTGGGGGTATCTATTTGAAACTATGCTGTGTATGGGTTTGGGGAATGCATGGGTGAAATGGGTTCGGCTCTTCTATATATCCCCAATGGCAAGAGCCAGAACGGTAAAAACAATATCTAGTCAATATAAGATTTCCTGGGGAATTCAACAAGGTTGCCCTCTCTCCACACTCCTGTTTGCCCTAGCAATTGAACCGTTGGCTGAGAGGGTCCGACATGGTGGTGAGGGGCTGGGCCTCAAGATGGGCGAGCAGGTAGATACTATCTCTCTTTACACAGATGACCTGCTGAGCTATTTAGGAGAAGTGGTGACAGGAATGTAATCAATGTAATTACTGGCAAAGTTTGAGCAATTATCGTGCCTCCGGGTTAATAAAACAAAGATGTACCTATTCCCAGTGGTGGGTCCCAAGCCCAGGCCTGCAGCCCTAGCGGCTGACATCAATTGGGCCCCCCAGTCATTCATGTACCTGGGCATTTAGGTCTTCCACTCTATGGAGGACATGCAAGAGGGAAACCTAGAAAGAGCAGTGTGATCCCTTAGATTGTGTGTTCTTTTCTGGAGCACCCTGCAATTGTCTATAATGGCTAGAATTTCCCTATCCAAAATGATCATGCTGCCCCAGCTTCTTTATTTTTTTGTCAATCTCCCAGTCCTGATGCCCCTGGGGTGGTTCTGTCTGTTGAACTCCTTACTACGGGATCTGGTGGGGAATGACAGGCGACGGAGAGTGAAGACACTACAACGTCCTATGGCAGAAGGTGGACTAGTGTGCCGAACTTTAAACTATATATTCTAGCTGCCCAAATGCTGGAACAATGATTAGAAGGAGGGAATGAAGAGGTCACATATTTAACAGAACCTGGTGCCTGCCCTAGCCTATTGATGGTGAAACTGCTGGACTCAACAACTGTGGTCCCATATCGCTCCATATTGCAAAACACAGTCTTACAGACCTGGAAAAGGTGTCTGACTAACATGCTGGGAATTCAGAAATATACATCTATGCTGCCTCTGGTGGGTTTACCTCATGGGGAACCTAAGACGATCTTCTCACCAGAACAATTGGCACCCTGGATAGCAGTGGGTCTGGAGAGGGTTGGGGATTGCTCTCATGCCTTAGGATAATTCCTACAATATGAGGCCCTGACACGTACCTTTGGACGGCTGTGGGAAGGGAGGAACCTGAGGTTCACCCAGTGATGAATTCACTGAATACCCTGGGTTTGGCGGAACACCAGGTATAGTGGTACTATGTTACCCTGCTTGCTACATTTCACACCCCATTAAACAAATTACGGGGGAGATGGGAGAAGGCTGTAGATAGGGAACTCTCAGACGTAGACTAGGGGAAGATCTTACAATCCCCTAAGAAGATATCGCAAAATACCTGGTTAAAATATATACAATTCAATTTTATACATATGTCTTATATGACACAACACTGTTTCAACGTTACTAACGGAGGGGAACTATGGAAATGCCCACAATGTTCCCACATAAATGCAGATTGTATTCATATGACATGGGAATGCCAGATCGCAAATATGTTTTGGAAGGCAATCTTGGCTAAGATTAAGGATGCCTTGGGACAAGAATTAACCCTTACAGTGCGGGTATACCCGTTGGTACTTTTTCCCGGACCACAAAAGTGCAAAGTTTGGAAAAGACTGATAGAACTAGCGTTGGGACTAGTTAAGCGAAAAATTGTACTAGAATGGAAATCAGCGTTTGGATCCCAGGTGGCAGCTTGGAACTGAGATGTGGTTAACTGGGTCGGGGCTGAAGACAGAGCATTGAGTTGGGAAAAATCCAGGGGGTGTGGAAACACTTCATAGCAGATCTTTGGAAAGAAGCACTGGTGTCATGGGAAAAACCAACACAGTCAGGCAGTGAGAGAGGGGAGAGTGATAGTGAACAAGAACAGGAGGGCATGTAACAGTATAGCCATTCCGTCCCTCTAACGAGATATGGGACCAGATCCTACTAATGGACAACGATGACGTCTACAACAAAGAACGAGACTCAAACCCACGAAAGACCCTTACATACTGCAGGAACCCCTCCTAGCCTGATCAAGGAAACATTGATGGGCTTTGAAATCTACATACTCCGAGTAGATCCTTAATAACTATACACATAAACCACCTGTAAGAAATTGGATCTATATATACTGGACCAAAGTAAGGTACAGTGTGTATAGAGTCCCCAGTCTCCAGAGGTATGGCAGAGGTTAATGCTAGATATAATCTTACTCTCTAAAGTGGTAGCTTGGTCGAGCAGTAAGGCAGTATCAGAGGACAGTGTAAAGCATTTGCTGTACACACTCAGTCAGCAAATGGTCTCACACACTCAAGAACTGAACTCGAGGCCAATTGTTTTATATCAAAAAGATATAGTTGTTTTATTTTAGAAGCAACAGGTATCAAAATATACTTTTCTCAATATGAGTGACTTTAGGTAATTACTTTGCAAAAAGGCAATAAACTTTGTAAATACAATAGCTACAGTGGTTGCAATAGGCAACACAATTTCAAACACAATTTAACATCGATCTCAAGGGGTTTTGCTAGATAAATGCAGTTGATTACTTTATGGATGACTTTTCTAACCCCAGGACTGGATCCTAGATTCATTCCAGGGACAGGTACTGTAAACAGTTAGGTAAAAGCGTTTCGATTACAGTAGTGATTTTTAAAGAATATAAATGTATTTTCAAAGTTAACACTTGGAAACTTTTTAGTGAAAACCAAGCAATGTTATCCTATGGGAGGAAATTCAAGTCACAGGTAAAGTACGTTCTTGTTACTTTTTGTAATTCAGTACTGAGCTCCTAAGTCCAGCACTGGGATCTCTACCTAAGACGTTTTAGTAGTTGGTACGATTTTTAAGGAATATTTGTAGTTTGCAAAAATCGACACAAGAAATTTCACAGAAAAACAGTCAATAGTTTCCTATGGAAGAAAATTCAGGATACTGGTAAGTACAGTTATAATTACTTTTGCGGTTCAGTACTGGGCTGAAAAGGTACAGTACTGGCTTCTCTCCTGATCACAGGTGAGTAATTCGGAATTCGTTATTCGGCTGATTTTAGATGAATATTTTAAAGTTTCAAAACTCCACACTTGGAAGAAATTTCAAGTGAAACCAGTCAATGTTAGCATATGGAAGAAAAGTGAGGTATCGGCTTTTAGGTAAGTACTCGACTGGTAGAGTTAAGGTTCTGGGCATAGACTCAGGGGTCTCCCATAGTCGGAAAGGTACAGTTGTTACACCATCAGTGGCACAGGGGCAGCCAGGTGCAGAGAGAGTAGGCCCAATGCAATCCAAAGGAGGGTGGGGGGCATTTGGTTGGTGGCTGCAAGCAAGCAGGCCACGCGGCTGTGGGAGATGAGCTCCTGGTCACTTACTCAGGGCAAGTGGGGAAGTAACATAGAGTAGTAGTTGCACTTCCAGCGGCACTAGGGTGGCTGGGTGCAGGGTGCTTTTGATCCGTCGGGCGCTCAACATTATTCAATGGGAAAGTTAAAAAGTGGACAAAGGCTGCAGATTCGGGGTCAGAGATTCTTCAGGTTCGACCACCACTTCGAGAGGTAAGTTGGGCTCTTGGAGAAGAGGTAGGCACCCCAGAGGAAGGCACAGGGAGCCACAGTGCGCCGGGTGCAAGGGTGTCTTTTGGTGTTGGGAAATCTTACCCTCAGCTGGTCGCGGTTGGAGGTGTCCCTGGTTCTGAGGCTGCAGGCGTCGTCTGGTTCGTTGAGGAGGGTCTTTGGGCACTGGACCTTGGGTCACAGTCGCCGGGGGGACGTCCTCGTGGTCTGGATCACTCAGGCACCGGCCGTGCTCGGCGGGTGCAGCTTCGGCTGGATTTGCGGTTCCTGGCTGGCACCAGGGGTGTTGTTGTTTGAGCAGAACCACTGTTCGTGGGAGTCCCAGTCTTTTGGAAGGTTCAAGCAGGCAGGACTTCCAGGGTTTTCGAGGTTGCTGTCTGCAGGAGACGCCGGAGTTTCGCAGGAGCAGGTTCAATTCAAGTGTCAACAGGCCTGTAGGGTTCTGGGCCAAGTCAGTGGGCATCGTCCTTTTGTTAGCAGCTGAACGGCAGGTCTTCTTGTTTCTTGTTCTTCTTCTTGATGCAATCAGGATCTGAGGAAGGAAGGTTCAGGGTGCCCCTAAATACAACATTTAGGGGTGTTACAGGTAGGGCAAGGGCAGGGACTAATGGGTCCCTGTCCTGGGGTGGGTACACTCCCTAGCCTGCTCCTCTCCTGTGGGAGGGGGGCAGGAGCCAGGCAGTGATTGGGCAGGGCTTCTCATTATTTAAGATGGCTGGAGCCCGGAGTCACCGCAGAACCTCGCCTCTCCCACCCGAGGGGTGGGGTTGACATAACGTGGCACACCCCCTTTCCTCACTTAGGGTTTCCCGCTGTTCCTCCCGCCAGAGTGGGGGGTCAGAAATGGTGGGGGCCAGTTGCTGGGTACATCAAGTGGGAGGGGGGCAGGAACCAGGCAGTGATTGGGCAGGGCTTCTCATTATTTAAGATGGCTGGAGCCCGGAGTCACCGGAGAACCTCGCCTCTCCCACCCGAGGGGTGGGGTTGACATAACGTGGCACACCCCCTTTCCTCACTTAGGGTTTCCCGCTGTTCCTCCCGCCAGAGCGGGGGGTCAGAAACGGTGGGGGCCAGTTGCTGAGTACATCAAGTGGCCTGGAGAAAGTCACAAAGGTGGTATGCCTTTGAAGCTTCCCCTGCCCATCCTGGGGGAGGAGGATTGGCACCTCATCTCAGGATGTGCATTGTTTCAGGCCCCCGAGAGCTGCAGGCTCTCGATCCAGGGGTCCAGAAACATGTCTGGTGGTGGCAGCCTCGGTAGCCACACAGTCAGGACACTGGGAGTTGGTTAGGTTTCAGGGGGCATCCCTAAGATGCCCTCTGTGGTGCATTTTACATAAATCCCACACTGGCATCAGTGCTGGTTTAATGTGCTGAGAATTTTGATATCAAACTTCTCAGTCTTCAGTGAAGCCATCATGGTGCTGTGGAGTTCATAATGACAACCTCACAGCACCATATACTCTTAATGGCAGCACTGCACTTACAGTGCCCAGGAATGGTCCTGGGTACTGTAGGGGCACAGGGCTCATGCGCCTGTGCCCACACCACTGGCAAAGGGCACTCAGCTAGAGGGGTGACTGATGGATGCCAGGGCAGTGAGTTTGTGGGCATGGCACACAGGGATGTGTGCCATGTCAACTATCTGTTTAGTTCTGTACTTAGACACTCAGCCTGCAAAGGCAGTGTGAGGGTGTCAGGGTACAGGGCCCCTAAGGGTGGCACAATAAGTGCTGCAGCCCTTAGGGGTCTTCTCTGGTCACCATGCCCTGGCTACCTAGGGTACCATTTACTAGGAGCTGACAGGTGGCCAGAGATGCCAACTGGGTTTTAGTTTCAACACAGTTTTAGGGAAGGAACACAGGCCCTGGGCACCTGGTTGGCAGGGGCCCAGGGCACAGTCAGTCAAAGCACATCAGCAATTCAGCAAAAAGTGGGGGCATGCCATGCAAGAAAGATGGCACTTTCTCACACAACCCATCTGAATAAGTTTTCTTTTTCTCTGTTATTTCCTTTTTGTTTGATTAATGGTTGAGAAATGTTGTTTATTCTTTACAATATAAAGGCAGCCATTATGTAATAGAATAAGCGCTGACAGCTACTCACCTAGAAAAGATTGGATACAATGCGAATTGTAATGGAGACTAAATATTTATCTGTTAGAAGCTGAGATATGCCAATAGATGACATTTCACTGTTAATATCAGTATAAACATGGAATCAGACATACATTCTATGAACTTGAATAGACATGACCTGATGTAACACAGTAAGGTGCAAGCCAACAGGACCTGAAGACATAAAAGAGATTCTGTAATTAGGAATGTTACATATCAAATGTCAATAAAAATATGTTTGAAAAACAAGAATACGTCTTAGAGAGTGAAGTCTATAAAATGTTGGAATTGGGGGTGATAGAATGCTCCAGTAGCCCCTGGTCCCGTTCTGTGGTTCTAGTACCAACAGCTACATAGGTGGGCACCACACTTGAAATGAGTTTCTGGGTGGATTACAGAGGGCTAAATTCTGTGAAGACTGAAGCTCATCCCATCCCCTGGGCTGATAGGGGCAGCCCGGTACGTATGAACCTTTGATCTTACATCAGGGTACTGGAAGATTGTCTTAACAGAAGTCACCAAGGAGGGGTCCGCTTTCTCCACTCCAGAGGGACATTACCAGTTTAGGATAATGTCCTTTGGACTCATTAATGCTCCTTACACCATCCAGAGGTTGGTGAACCAGGTACCTGTTGGTATGGAGGCCTTCTCAGCTACCTATCTGGATGGCAAAAGTGGTTTTCAGTAGTAATTAGAAGGACCACCTTTTTCACCTCCAGGAAGTGCTTCAGGCTCTGCAACAGGCAGGTCTGACTATCAAGGACAGTCAGTGCCAGATAGGGCAAGGTTCTGTGGTATTCTGGGGATACCTAGTGGGCTAGGTTAAGGTGCAGCCCCTCCAGGCCAAGATAGAAACTATCATGGCCTGGGAGCCCCCTAAAACCCAGACTGAGGTCAAAGTCTTCTTGGGTCTCACTGGGTATTACAGGAGGTTTGGCGGGGGATATGGCACACTTTTTGCCCCTTTGCTCAAGACCCATGACTTCTCCAAGGGTGTTATTGCTCAAATAGATGTCTCAGAACATGGCATGCGGCAGCCTTATCACAGCTAAATGAGGAGGGCATGGACCAACCTGTAACCTTCATCGCCAGGAGGTTACTCCACAGAGAAAAGAGGTAGGGTGCTATAGTGAGAAAAGATGTTGCTGAGGCCTGGACACTGAAAAAGTTGAGGCCATACCTGATTCAGACTGCCCACAGGCCCCTCAGGTGGCTCATGAAAATGAGGGGTCAGAAGCCAAAATGTTTGTGGTGGTCCAATTTCCTACGAGGTATGGACTACAGGGTAGAATATAAACTAGAGGTAGACCACTCCAATGCTGATGGTCTATCCAGGGTTTTCAGCCTTAGTGATGAGAATTCCCTAGAGATAGGGTTGATCTCCACAATTTCCACTGGGGGGGGTGTTAGACCTATCATCCTTAGGGTGGTCTTCCCCCAATTTTGTGCCAGCTTACCTCCACTTTTTGCTGTTTTTGTTGGCCATAGGACTGTGAGCACTTTACCACTGCTAACCAATGTTAAAGTGCATATGATTCTGCCCTAAACATGGTAACACTTGTGTATACCTGATTGACATATTTAGTTTAAGTGTAAGTCCCTTGTAAAGTGGTATACCCAGGGTGTGAAATCTAAATGCTCCTAGTGGGCCTGCACCCATAATTGTGCCACACACACAAGTAGCCTTCCAAACCTGCTTTATTTGTTTTTCACTACTGTGAGGAGTACTGTAAGGCCTTCTCCTCTCATAGGCTAGCATTGGGAATGCATTAAATCACTCTTAAGCTGTAATTCCTGATTAGAAAGGAATGGCTGCTTCAAGTTTTATATCTTTGGAATGGTAATGATTACTCCTCTGTAATGGTAAAGCTGGATTTAACATAACTATTTTAGAAATTCCACTTTTAGAAAGAGAACATTTCTTTGTTCTTAACTTGGGGCCATATTATCAAGAAAGGGCGATACATTATTGCCGCTTTTATCGGCAGGAAACTGCCGCAAAAGCGGCGATAATTGGCTTGATAATATGCCCTTGTGAATTCCCATAGAAGCCCAGGTTTTGGTGTTAACACTTTCTTGATAATATGGCCCTTAGTTCTATGTGACTGCAGTTTTTCTCCAATACACATCTAGACTGGGTGACGGCTACACTTTGTGCATTCCCGCTAGACAGCCGGGAGCACAGGAAGGGTGGGTGTGACAGAGGACTCATCTGCATTCATCTGCATTCTGATAGCCTTCCTGGGCTTGGAAGGGGCTGAGCGAGCTGACAATTACATCTGAAGAAACGGTGTCCTGTCCCACACAAAGGACTGATTACCCCTACCCCCACAGATAGCCTGGCAGGCAGGGCTGGGATGAAAAGGGATATGTGCGCTTCAAGGAGCTGCTTTGAAGTCACCCCTACTTTAAGCAATAATTTGGGTATAAGTTCTGGGGCTCTAACCCTACCAAATCACTACTGAACCTGTGGAGAAATGTGCCAGGAGTAAGGACTGCTGTGCCACAAGGATTGCCACTCTGCTTCACTGACTGTTCTAAGGAACTGCTTCACTGCTGTGCTGACCTGCCCTGCTGATCTCTGCCCTGGTGACGACAAGGACTTGACCCATCTCACTTGAACCCAGAGTGACTCCAAGGGCGTGCTGGCTTGCCTCCTGTTTCCTGAAGTCTCAGGGTCATAAAAGACTTCTTGCAATTCTGCTACTTGACTCTGCCTTGCATGAGGTGCACCCTCCAGTCCTGGGCCTCAGAAGGGGGTTCTACATCTGTTTTGCTATAAAATCCAAGCATCATCACCACTGCACCGATCAGTACTGACGCAGTACCCTTCTATGCAGACGCAGTGAAGATCTGAAGACGTCCATGCGCGGCATGATGACAACGCGGGACCAAACACCGAGAATCGACAATGACTCAACACAGATCTGAGGTCCCGACTGTGAAGCTCGACTTTGACGCAGCGACTCAACTGCGTGAATTGAAATAGCGGAATCGTACTCTCGACTACATTTTGATCCATGAAAGGTACTTAGTTAGGGGGACTTGTTTGAGTCCTGTAGCCGGCCTTCCCTTCCAGTCTAGCCCGACCTCAAATTACCTTTTAGCACTATTGACTTCTAAGCACTATTTTTTGGTTTATTATTTAAAAATTCTAAGTTTGATTTTACTGATTGAAGTTTTGGTGCACTGCTCTGGCGAGACATTTAGTAGCTGCTTCAAAAAGCGCTACCTTGCTGGCCACCAGCTTGCAAGAATGCACACAAGCATGCGCGACATGCACAGCCCTTTTTCCAGTCACACGCGCGCGTGCACACAACTTGCGTCACCACTTGCGTTTTTTTTATTTCCACGCGGCTCGTCTGCACTGTGGGTGGCGTCGTCACATTCCTCCAACTACCGCCCCCTGACTCTCTTCTGCACTAGCCGGAAGTGTCTCAACGCCCACCTCCTCCCCGTCTCCAGTCCTGCAATGCCTCTCTGTCACTCTTGACTGCCCCTATCCTTTTCTGGCCTCTCGATCAGAGCTCTTTGCCAGTTCAGCACGCTTGTCCGCACACCACGCACCACAGGTCAGGGCTGCGCGCGCATGCACTCCCCCACCCCTCCCACTTGTTTACTTTACCCTGGGCTGTTTTTTTTAACTTAATTATGGCTGATTAGAGTGATGGCTCCAAAGACCCTCGCCATACTCTCTGGTGCTTCCTGCAGCACGCTTCTCCACAAACCGCGCACCACAGGTCATGGCTGCGGCTGGCGCTCAGCTGTGAAAGGCCGCTGCACTTAAACTACTTTCTCCTTGCCTACACTTTCCCAGTAAAGTGTACCTTGTTTCAGTGCTCTTTATTACCTCATGTCCCTGCGTACTATGTTCTCCCCTTTCTCCTTTATAAAACATCATTTAAATAAGGAAATAGTGTCTCTATGGCCGTCTCCTCCTGGTTCTATTGTCCGGATCTTCCAGTGTCTTCACAGGCACCGCACCGCGTAGTCTTTCCAGGGCTTATACCAATGCCCCCTCCCCGGACCTCTAAATGTCTTCCATGGTCCTTGTCTCCCAATGTCAGTGTCTCCCCAGATTATTAACCAAACCATACACTGCATAAAACTCAGAGCTTCAAAGTGCGTGCGAGAGTTGCTCATTCACTCCAAGTTTTTGCTTTACTTTCAGGGACCTGTAGCCGGTTCAAACGATTACAAAATTAGGACTACAACTCCCAGAATGCAGAGCAAAAATAAAATTGGACTAGCGGACCTGGGGAACTTGACAGCATGTTCACAAAACCCATATCCAAGCACCCCTAGCACAGTTTCACACATTTCAATCTGCACAACTTCCCCACTCCAAGTTCAACTCCACGATTTATTCACACTCGTCAATTGCAACAAGCATTGGCATACCAATAGATCTCGCTTTTTGGACCCTAAGTATTTAGTTATGCAGCAGAATATCCTTGGTACAACAACACCAACTGTTGCATGGCTAAACACTTATAAGGTCCCAAATGCGAGACCTATTGGCTATGCCAATGCTTGTTCTAGTTAGTTACTGTGTATGTGTGTGTTGCACAAGTACTTTACACATTGCCTCGTAAGCAGGGCCACTGGAATTATGAGGCAGGGGAGGGTCAAATCATGCAGAAGTGTTGAGTAAATTGTGCGGCAAGAAAAAACATATGATGCTGCATTATGCAGCACCCTTTGTGATAGTATTACTTTATTATTTTGTCATGTTTACAGTTGTTAACGCTGTCTGGGTGTTGGTTGCACCTCATTAGTACCAGTTTGACATACAAATATAGCAATAAGCTACAGAAAGGTTACCAGCCAAACTTTGCAAAGGGCCATCCACTGCATAGCAACAGGTATTGCTGCGTTTTTACTAACATTTGAAGCTTTTGAGCTATAAACATTCTTTTTGTTGTTAAAATCTGCAGATTATGCAACAGATGATGAATTATATGAAAAATGTGACAAATCTACAATTATGCGAAAATCGCAGCGGCCGCAAAATCATATAATTCCAATGGCCCTGCTCTTAAGTTAAGCTTACCTGCCCTGTGTTAAGCTACTAGATGGTGAGCACAGGTTAATTTAAAGTGTATCTAGCTTACCCTGACTAGGATTGTGGTCCCTACTTGGACAGGGTGCATACTTCTGCCAACTAGAGACAAATTTCTAACAAAGCCAAAGTACAACCTTGCCTGACATTTTGGTTTAAGTTAACAATACTAGTACATTTACCATTGGAACCATACCAAACAGAAGCAGTCAAGCCACCGAAGGAAGCAAATCATTTAATATTGACCCCATACCCATAATAATTACCCAAAGCTTGTCTCTATTAACCTGGTCAAAAAACTGAGCCAAGGTGCATAAAGGCCGGGATGGAATGAGCCCTGCTTTGCCACCGTATATTTATTAATAATTATGTAAAGTAATTATGTAAAGATTTGGCCCCGTCCTAAAACCGTGCTGTAATTTGGAAATAACATAACTTATATTAGTGCAAGTGGTCAGACAGTTCAAAACAACTCTCCCGACTACCTTGACCACTAAGCTGACCAAAAGAAATTGGTCTGTAGCAACAAGGATAATTTTCACTCCTCTTTCTAAATACTGACACCGTGAGCAATAGCCGCATTATTGGTCATTGTAAGAAGGGGGACCCTGGGGGGAATGTTCAGATGATACAGATCTAAAGGAACCCCATCAAGGCCAGGAGGCTTATTTTTAGAAGGTGATATTATGTCTTCACTAACTTCCTCAATTGAAAAAGACAGTATACGTTCTATGCTGATCATGAGCAAAACAGACTGCTGGTCAACCAAGGTTTGAAATCCATATATCGACTCAAAGTGCTGTATCCATATAGCAGGCGAGATATGAGAGCATTGCAGGGGAAAAAAGAATGATTAATATCTCTACAAATGGCGCTGTCTCGAGGATCACTACCTGAAACCAGCTCATCGCACACTGCTGTGTGCAAAATAGCTTTCCTGATCTTGATAGCTTTCTTAAATCTACTTCTATATTCTACAACCTCTAATTTGTAATGGGGAGTAATTTTGTGAGGCCAATCACAGTTCACAATGTGTGGCAGTACATGCCTACTCAAACCACCCGTGTGATATTATAGAGCTTAGCCACCAAACTCTCTTTAATGTTAAAAGAAATCACCCCAAAGGAAATAAGAATCATCTCAGTCTTGGAGAATTGACTCAAACAAACTAAAAAAGTGGGGAAGGCATCCTGAAAGCAAAAATATTTAAAAAACATCATGGACCACACTTGTCTTTCTAAATCTACTTTCTTGATCTCTAACCAACGCTGCCATTTATGACATTTGTGAAGAACAATATTAGATCCCTCCAAAGATGAAGTTATAAAGATGGGCCTATACTCACTAAAATCATTCCAGAGGACAGAAATATCCTGAACTTTACTGCAGGATGGAGCAGAAATAACATATAATCAATGATGGTCTGAAACCCTCTTATGAAAAACGTTGTAGGTAATAATGTCAATGTATTGATCCTCCCCAAGTTAATAGTAAAGGAGAGATTAAAATCCTGGAAAGAGTATTCACAAACTGCCCCTGCAGTAAATGTACAAAATGTAACTTACTATAGGAAGCATTAGTCAGTGAGCTATCAAAGTGAGAGCACATATTCCCACACAAAAGGAGATTAATATCCCACAACAGGACCAAAGACAGTTCTTGACTGTTTCAGCCAGAGGTATGTTCATTTTCTCCTGGGGCTTTAAGACAGCAAATGAATGTGCTAATTTATTTTAATGATTTGCAATTTTCGTAGCGCGCCCTGCATCGCATTTTGCGATGCAGGGCACGAAACGAAATTCATTTTATTAATTTAATTGTTTATTTACCTGCAATCATCCAGATTCTGTTGTTTATCATGCCCACCCTGCCCCTCCCCCGCTCCGCCTGCCTGCCCCACTGCAACTCCCTCCACGGGCCACGGCTGAAATTAAATGTTGGAAAAAGATAATTTCTCCATCCATCAGCTAGTATCGAGGCATTGTTTATGAATGTGGGATTTGTTTTAAAGATCTGAGGCCCAGAAGCTGTTGAAATAAAGTTTCTTAATGGAATTTACAATTAACCTTCTACCCTCATTGTTTGGATTTGCCTTGGTGAACTATTGAAGTGTTACAATGTTTGGATTGCTCTAAAGTGTGAATTTTGCAAATTCATATGTTTAAATTGGAGGCTTAAATCGCATTCACCCCTTCCCTGGAGGTACCAACAGGCACATCGCAAAATAAAGATAATATTGAAGACACTATGAAAAAGAGCACTTTTTAGATATATTCAACTTCTGTTCCAAGTAAATCATCCTCATTCTTCATATTGCACAACAATGTTATGTTCAAAGTAAGTGATTTTCTAATGTATGTTCTTGATCCTTGTCTTGATGTTTAATTCCTTGATTTCTTTAAATTAATGGAGTGGATAGGAGTATAAGGATGTGAACTTGTACATATGCTGATGATTTGCTCTAAGAACTTGCAAGCTTTTAAATTGTGTGTTCATTTGCATTCTTAGAATAGTGCCATAACTACCGCACAAGTTGCCTGTGAATATTTATCTGCAATCAACTCTCCTCTCCTGTTATTTAATAAGTATAATATTTTTAAGGTTTGTGTTAACACATAGTGTAATTGAAGAATCGTTTATACATATTACACAGTTCTATAAATGGCTTTATTGTCCAATAAGGCTTCCTTGATATGTATGAGCATGTCCTCCAAACTCATCATGAAAGATTTGGCACTAAAGCATGCAATCAATCCATAGTCATTGAACATAAAGTATTTTCAGGACATTCACAATGTGTGTGCTTCTTATGATATGATTCTATTATTGAAGTATACAATGCGTTTCAGCTTCTGTGTACATCCTAAGTTCAGTGCTGGAGATTCTTCTTTCCCAGTTCCTGATGTAGCTGCAGTTGTTGTCATACAAACAAAATTGGTATAAAAGGAAATAATACAGGATACTTTAAATGAGTAGAGTACATTTAATTACTCTCTCAATAATGACCATTGTTCATTATGAATATATCGCAATCTTACATACACAAAAGGCAATAGACCCTATCAGTAGTGGAATTGAAAACACAAATCACGATTATTTGTACATCACACAAAAAACTACAAACAATGAAACACATGATAATAACCCTACACAAATTAGACGTATAGGTGTCCCCCCTATATTTCTAAGGGAACCACTCTGAGGAAATCTAACCAATGCAGCACTAAATGGCTAATCTCTAGATAAACCTAACTCTAATGTAGCACACAAGAATATTCTAAACATTCAAAACTTTTTAAAGATTCCTCCACATGAGTGTTGACGCAACCACGTTTCAGCCTTATCTTCTTTGGCCTCTTCTGGACAGGGTTACATACATAAATGGAAAGATCTGTCAGCAGACATGATTACCCCTACATACAGGAAATCCACTAATGTCCGTGAGAAGAATCTCCCTCTTTCTAGGGGAGCTCGTCCAGCATTAATCAGAATCGCCTTTCCCCAAAACCGACATCAAAGGCGGTATAACCAAAGCAATAAATGCACACTTTGCGTTGGCAGACCTAAAACAGCCTGGAATCCCCACTCTCTCCACTTCACGATAGACGCGAACCACTGCTACAGCATGCAATGAATCCATACTCATTGAACATAAAGTATTTTCAGAACATTTACAATGTGTGTGCTTCTTATGATATGATTCTGTAATTGAAGTATACAATGCGTTTCAGCTTCTGTGTACATCCTAAGTTCAGTGCTGGAGATTCTTCTTTCCCAGTTCCTGATGTAGATGCTGTTGTTGGCCTAGGTGTCTGATTGGGCGGTTGCTACCCAGCAACAGCATGATAGGGACATAGGGCCCGATTCACAGAACTAATTTAAGACAAAATCCTAAACTTACTACTTTTGGTATTCACAGAAGGCATTTAGTAGTAGTAAAGTTAGGATTTTGTCTTAAGTCTCTCTTAAGTCTGTCCTAAGTTTGTCTTAAATTTGTCTTAAGTTTGTCTTAAGTCTGTCCTACGTTTGTCCTAAGTCTGTCTTAAGTCTGTCTTAAGTCTTTCTTAAGTCTGTCCTACTACTTTTGGTATTCACAAAAGGCATTTAGTAATAGTAAAGTTAGGATTTTGCCTTAAGACAGACTTAAGACAGACTTAAGACAGACTTAGGACAGACTTAAGACAGACTTAAGACAAAATCCTAACTTTACTACTACTAAATGCCTTCTGTGAATATCAAAAGTAGTAAGTTTAGGATTTTGTCTTAAGTTAGTTCTGTGAATTGGGCCCATAATAACTTCATAACTCTTTTGCTGGTCCTAGCATAGAAATGTTTTCAGTGGGATGTATGTCATAGCCAGTATGCAAATTGTGAATGTAAATGTGAATAAAAGTTGAATGCGAGTCATTTTCGAAGAAGACAGGAAGTGGAGCATTACATATGGCATTGTAAAATGTATCAGCTATTCAGTTCTTTATGGCTGGTAACGGGGGTGGAAAACAAGTGGATGTCATTACAACTCAAAATGTGTATGCCGTTAATGCAATGCATAATTGTTTATGGTTACTTATATTGGCAATGTGATGGTGATTCATGTCAAAATCAATATGTGTGTGTTTTGTTTTTTCTTACTTAATGAGGGTCTTCCTCACTTTCCCTGTAAGGGCATTGTCCTTCTGTGACCACTTCAGGGGCAACTGTGACTACCCCCCTTTCCTCAGTGGTGCCGGTCCTCAGTGGCAGTTAGCTCTTCTTGGGTGTGTGGTCCGCCAGCTGTTACCTGTTCAGGATTTGA
This sequence comes from Lissotriton helveticus, assembly GCF_964261635.1. Lineage (NCBI taxonomy): Eukaryota > Metazoa > Chordata > Amphibia > Caudata > Salamandridae > Lissotriton > Lissotriton helveticus. The sequence continues at coordinate 521,212,390 of NC_136063.1, forward strand.
TATTTTTTCCAGTTTTAATTTAGTTTGCACTTCATGTCCTGCCATCCTTTTCAAACTAATGATTAATTTCTGTGAATCAGATTTCATGCTAGTGCTGTGCCCTGAATCATGCATATAATGCACAGCATGCCCATTTCATTCAGATTTTAATAACCTACTGGAACTGGGTATTGTCACACTTGGATGATATAAAGTGTATTGCCTGTCTGAGGAGCATAGTTATTCTCAAATCAAATATTCTTTATTCATGCTTAGTTGCGTAAGATGTTTCATGTTTTTAATACAAACATTTAAAACCATGGTTTTTGTGCAGAAGCACCTAAGGGATGTATAACTACGTTGTAGCTGAGACAATGAATTCTGATTATTCATGTTTTTTCCAGTACATTTTGGGAGGTGCAACAAGTGGTTGTTGTATACTTGAGGGTAGAGTTGAGATTGTCGGTGTTGAGCCTTTTGAACCTAGTTGAGCACATGTGAGGGTTATTTTCTTCAATACATGAATCAAATTTCTGAAAAGAACGGTTATGTAAGAACAAAAGGGTGCTGTAGGCAACAAATACAGACATAACATCTATTGTTTGTTGATGAAAGTTTAGGATGAACCACAGAGATAATTGGGTTTTTGGTAAAAAAAAATATATATTTGGAAAAGAATGGCATAGTTTCCTCTTATGAAGTTTAGTTAATCAAAGGTTAAACCTATGTACAACAACTTGCAAAATGGTACATGAATGTCGTTTTAATATAGCGTTATAGCGCGCTGCTGAGGGCTCTACTGGTTGTTAAAGGGCCTGAACCTGTCTTATAGGCTTGAGCTGAAGCCAAATGCGTATGGTGAGTTATAACTCAAGGCTATTAGAACATTCCACCCATTGAGGGTAGAATATATGCTAATTTAAAAAGGGAGAAATAGAAGGACAAAAATTGGAATGTTGGAGCAGAAGTCTTATGCCAGCCATGATTATCTCTATGTCACTTCGTGTCTTCAATGGAGTTCTCTACATTCCAGTGTTCTAATTCAGTTTAAGCTAGTTATAAGCACTTGCTCATTTACAAAGTTATCATTCGCCTCATATTGACGAACCCCCATTGCCAGAGGGTTTGGGAATGATCAGGTAATTTTCCATCAAAGTGAGCTAATTTACTGTTCAAAATTTCCCAAACTTTTCTGACCTGCTTTTATTTCCATATACTAGGGTGTTCAAAAGATAATTTGCATTTTGCTATATTAGTTGCAGATATGTTCATGCTTCAATTGTTATTTGTAAATTCCTTTGGTAGCTTCAAACACATTTTTCATAGGGCAGTCATTCAAAAGGCCTCTGATAAACAAATTACTTTCTTGGTGCTATGATGCTATCATTCTTAGGTCAAACAAATCCAAAATAATATCCCAATAATATAAGTGGTTCTAGTCCTTTGTCTGGGCTGTAATATTACGCATGTGCTTGTCAGACGGCCATAAAGTGAGAAATGACTGAAAGAAGTAAAAGACAGAGGGGGAGCTAAGTGGGTTCCAGTGCAGGATTTTTCCCGGTACTCTGGATTCTTTACATTTCTTCAGTAGTTCTTCCGGTGGCTGCCACTGGATTTATTCTCACAGGAATTTATTTCACAATGCAGCTTTTATTAAGGGCAAATGTGGAACTCATTGATTGCATTGGGTGACCTGGCTGAGTTTGAATCCTGTTTTGTATTTCTGTTTCTCCTCAGCTGAGTTTGTAAAACTTTCTCTGAATCCTGAGTTATCTATTTCGGTCTCTCCTGGGTTGTGTTGCTTAAATTGCTTCTGAATCCTGTTATCTATTTCCTGTTTCTCCTCAACAGAGTTTGTCAAACTGTTTCTCATTCCTATATCTGTCTCTGCTTCTCCTGTCCCGTTTGTCAAACTGTTTATCAATCTTCTGTGTTTATTTCTTCCTTCTTCTGAGGCTCACTTTCCTCGGGACCCTACAACCTGCCAATTCTACCTTTCATGTCATACCTATTGCATCCCTTCCTCCCGTCGCATCTCAGACATTGACGAAGAAAGCAGGAATTTCCAAATAAATCTGTATCTAAGACTGTGTATCACATTATAAATAGTGTTTCATTTAGCGCTTAATACTACAGATTTCGCCGTACTTCGCAGCACTGTAAATGACAGGTGCCCCTAGAATGGCAGTGTTCTGAGCATACATTAGGTGCTACCGCGATTAACCTTTTTAAGTGCCACCATATGTATGAATCTGGAATCAAGCAAGCTGCATTAAACTTAAGTTGCTGAAAAAGACAAGGCTACTACATCCAGTGGATAACAAGGTTTCTAGACCAGTGATATATTGAAAAGATTCGCGCAACGCTGCACATTTACCAATTATGTTAGATGAAACATTGCTAGAAGCGCATTCCTTTCCCAATAGATGATGGAACAGTAACCCAGGCGGAAGAGACAATTTTAGCATAGAGCTGCAGCTATGAATAGCATGTCCCACACGGTAACAATGCACTGCTGGTGGACATTTGAATAGAAGATGCCATTTTCTCAAATGGCTTCGCTGAAGTTTACAAATGCACTGCTCTGCACCGTTGTGAACTGCTCGGCATTCATATGTAATGCCTAGAAATGGCAGTGAGAGGCATCTGCACCTTCAGCCTAAGTCAACTTATAATTACTGCCGGCGGTAATAAAAACAAGCCCTGGCAAAGGCAATTGTTTTGGCTCCTCAGTAGTGAAGCCAACACACAAACACACAACATGTGTACAGCAGGGGCAGGATCGGAGCAAGCTTTACTAAATAAACTAAAGGCACAGGACAGGTGGTAGAAGCAGTGCACAGTTCCCTCTCAAACATAAAATAACAGATTAAACATAGGAATCAGCAGTTCTTGCTTTTTGTACAACAGAAGAACAAGCGTCTCTCATCTAGGCAGACCCATCACTGCCTCCTTACTTTATTAGTTAATTAGTTCATTTGTATAAGGCTTGGTAGGGGAAATTTATTGTGCAACGTTTGGTAATAACCTCAAAAGTGATCGCTTGTAAAACAAAAACAAGTGCAGCATAAAGACTTTTCACATAGTTATCTGTCTTCTTGTTCCTTCGGTCGTCATAAGCAAGGCTAAAGGTCTCTCAACGTATCGACATCTATGTACTGTATGTCGGATATCTCTGATAATGAAGCCTGCCTAATTCTTCATAACCTCTTCTGTGTTCCACTGTTGATCAGCCTCTTGTTTTTGGGTCTCCTGGACCTTTCTTCAGTATTTGACATGATCTCACACCCCATCATCAGGCGCTTGCATGACACTGGAATCCAAGGATCAACTCCCTTCTGGATTTGTTCCTGGTAGAACATATGTTTTCAGCCATCACCTTACTTCTAAGAAGCCTACAAACTCATCTGCAGAGCGCCTCAAGGTTCATTGCTCAGTCCCACCCTCTCCAACACACTGATGATCCCTCTGGCCAACGTCATCCGCACACACAATTTCAACATCCTCTCCTAAGCAGAGGACATGCAATTCCTACTCTCCCTCTCAGACAAGATCCCTGGCCAAAGTTGTTAACTGGATCAAAGCAAGAACACCTCACCATGGGACTCCAACTGGTGGCCTGTCGAACTCGGACCCACACTCCAAACCGTTGCCAGGAACCTCAGAGTAAATATCAACAGCAAACTGGACTTGACCGCATAAGTCAACGCCATCACTGCATACTGCTTCCACACCCAGAAAATGCTGAGGAAGATCTTCAAATAGTTGGCAAGCAACACTAGAAAAACTGTCACTCACACCTTAGTCATCAGCAAGCTGGACTATGGGAACACCCATTATGCCGGAATAACCAAGCAACTCATTAGAGACAGCCTGCCTCATCCACACCACACCTCAGGAAACTACACTGGCTCTTGACACACAAATGTGCTCAATTTAAACTCCTCACACACACACGATCAAGGCACTACACTAATCAAGCCCCACCTATCTGATCAGTCACAGCTCCTTCCATCAAGCAGCCAGACACCTCTGCACTGTGGACTCCGACTCGCACACATACCACACATACACAGAACCAGATCAAGAGGACGAGCATTCTCTTAAATCACTCCTAAAGCATTGAACAACCTTCAACCCCACATCAGAGCCTCTTTCTCTCTTCTTGAATTTCTCAAGAAGCTAAAAACATGGCTTTTCATTTAAGAAACTTACCATAGGCAAGACTAGGCACTCACAACTGCTTAGCGCCAGGATACCCTCGAGGTTGACAGTGTGTTGTACAAATACACATAACAAAACATAGCATAATATAATATTACAAGTATGTATTGTGGTGCCTGACTTTTGGGTGACCCCAGAATTTGATTTGAGCCACCTGATGGGAACTGCATATTGCTCCCACATCTAGCAAGCACAAATTCCTCCCATTCTAACATGAAATTCTCTAAACTTTATAAGTTTTATGTAGGGTTCTTATTGTTCCCCGAAAAGCTGTGTCCAACAAGCCTTAACCTCCTATAGCACCAATGAATGGTCAGAGTGTGTCGTACTCAGTTGTAGTTGTTCCTAATATCATAAACCATCTCTTACCTGGTAGATAAAACCCAATTCTAATGTTTACATGAGAAAATGGGAAATAGCTAGAGTAGCCTCTGTCAACACTGTCCAATGTCCAATGTCTATGAATTGTCACTCAATTTAAATTTCTGCATACACAGTAAACGTTTTCACCCCATACGTGGTCATTTCCATATTGGTTTCATCTTTTTATTACACCGGAAAGACAGTGTTGTTCATGATTTGGCACATACCATACCATACCATACCATACCATAGCATAGTGCTTATGCAACATCTACACCAGAAAATGGCATAAAGGCGCTGCACAAAGATTACTACTATTACAAGTGCAAAAGCATAATCCATTAGAATTTAGATTTCCATTGGTTCTGAAATTACTTGCTTACTCTGAGTTGGAATACTATCACCAAGCCGTATGGCAACACTACACCCTACATATATTTAGAAAACTAGAACACTTGAGGGCAAATTTACAATTACTTCATGCAACGCAGTGTAGCAAGCCAGTTTAATGCACAGTGAAATGGAGAGAGGAGAACAGCAGTATATCCAGGGGCGGCCCTCATTGCTCGCCGGTGGTGGGGAGGCTGCGGGGTCATGAGGCGGGGAGTTGGGGGACGAGGGGGGAAATTAAAAAAAAGTGGAGACCTACCTTGAGGCTGGGTCCTGTGTCTTTTCTATGCTCCTGCTCTCCTATCTCTAACAGGAATACAACACTGCAATAGAGCGTTGGGATTGGTCTGAGTGATGTGACACGGCGCTCAGCCAGGGGCAGGATGGGTGGGCATGTTCTCCAAGCATGCTATAGTGCAGCCTGCATGGAGAACAGGGAAGTGCGTCCAACAAAACAGTCATTGCACACTTAGGAGTGGGAAAACCACTCCTCCCCTGCTCTCAGAGCAGAACAGCACAGCCCACCCGACTGCCCCCAGCGTAGACGGACATGACCATAAAATGATTATAACTAAGTTATTATCATTTTATGTTTCTAAAGTTGGCACTGCTGTGAAGCAGTGGGGCGACATTCCTCCACCATAGCGGAGATGCTGCCATTGAGTATATCTATTAAGATGTGGTTCTGTTTCTATCACCCCCACACTAGTGCATTTTAGACTGCCTGACTCCATGCACAATACTGTGTTATAAATATCAGTGTATAACACCATCATGTTGGAAATGACCATCATTTGCATGGTATTCTCATAAATTATGTTTTGCCGCCTTTAGCTGACCCCTTTTTGGTTGACCAAACTACTAAAGTTGGGACTCTGAAGCTTTTTGCCAACTTTTCCCCCACAGAACCGGGGTATGACTGGATTCAACTTGTTGGTTTCACCCACTGAAGAAAATCTGAGCTCCAAAAACGTTTCAAATTCCGAACAAAGAGGGCTTCATCAGGATCAACACCGAACAGCAACTTGTCGATGTCGAGGCCTATCTGGGCACCAGCTTGGGACTTCGCTGTTCTGAGCTTTCATGCCTTCACCAACGACCGCACTGGGGCCACGTTCTTCAGCAACCCACCATCGTCAAGCCCTGCATCCGATCCAGATTGCAGCTTGCCTTACTGATGACTCGTCGGCATCATGGTCAAAATATTGTGACATCAAAAGACAGCATGTCATAGGTAAGCATATAGTTATTCATTCATTGCACACAAAAAAGTGTGTAATGATTTTCATTATTTGTTGAAAAAATCATCACAATCTTTGTCAGGGTGAACATCAAACATTACTAAATAAACTTTTGTTTAACCCTCTGGTAGCTTGGTACAAAGCTGCCAGACTTAACTTAGAGGCAATGTGTAAAGTAAGTATGCAGCATCCAAACAGTAATAAAGCTGGAGATTAATTTTAATCAATAAAGGTAGCTACCCTGCATCTCAAGTAGGAGGGTCAAGTGTATTTTTTGTTTAGAAGCCCTGAAGGTTGTCGAGCTTCTGCAGAAATGGCAGCCTGTGATATGACATGTTGATATGCTGACAGATTTGTCATTATAGGCCGGCCACTAAACTTCCTCTAACTGCCTGCAATCTAAAGCAAGGGACTATGTGGGGGAGGGGTCATTTTTGTTGCTCTCCTTTTCTTTACCTCAAATACACATTATTCTCTATTCTTTTCTCTGTTTTTTAATTGGATCATTGTCTATGACTTGTTGATGTTTGGCTCGGAGCAGCTGGGAGGGTGCTTCATTGGGGTTTGGGCCACAAGTGGGTTTGGGCTTGTTCATAAATTTGAGGAGCAAATGTTTGGTAGGGGTGGCAGGGAGGAAATACAATTTGCAGGAGAAAAATAGATATGGGATTTCCAACATGAATAGCCTTCAGTGTTGGAGGGTGTCTTTTTTATTTTTGGCAGAGTGCATCTGGTCCTGGATATATTATGATAGTGGTGAATTTTGTTGATAGTCATGACCGGAAAATACATATTCTCTCTAGGAATGTGAACGGCATTAAATTATCCCACAAACGTAAGAAGAAGAACTACAGTACTTGCGTTCACATATTGTTTGCTTACAAGAGACACCTTTCTGAGACTGAAATCTCTGTGCTAGATGATTTGGGATATAATGTACTCAGCACTACTTATTTTACCCACGCTCAGAGGGGAGTAGCCCTTCTTGTGAGGTAAAAAAGCTGGGCGTCGGCTGGGCATAGTCTGGATCGGAACCACTGACGGATCATTCCTGCAATCACCCTGTAAAGTGTTGATTATACATTAGGTATAGTCTTCAGCTGTAATGTGGATTACCCCGTGGTTTTCAATGACCTTCTGGCCGAGTTGCATCAATGGCCTGAACCTCTGATAGTGTGTGCTGACTTTAATGTTACCCTTCACTCCTGGTTCGATACCTCCTGTCTAGGGGCAAGGACTGTAGCTCATAATGTGAAAAAGTGCTCTACGAAATATAATGCCCTCATATGCCCTAGTAGATAACTGTCAATCTTTATTTTTTTTATTATAAAAAGTTTTATATAGCGCGAACAAAACCCGAGTGGGTATCAGTGCGCTTTACATACAAGTTGAGGAACACATAGGTATATAATTGTGGGAGAAAAGCAATGATATATAGAAATAAAAGCAAGTACAAATTGGGTCATACAATTGCCAACTAGGCCATTAATCAGCGGTACATGATAGGAGACAAGAGGATAAAAGTTTCTAGTTCGGAGCTGTGTTCATCAGTAAAGTTTTCACTTCCCTTTTGAAGGAAAGTGTAGAAGGAATCAATCTTGTTTCCGGAGGAAGGGAGTTCCAAGTTCTCGGGGCAATACCTGAGAATGTACGATCGTAGATTTTCATTTTTTTAAATTTCTTGGTTTAGGAAGCAAGGTACTGGAGCTCCTTGAGGAATGGGCACCACTCGACATTTCAAGCTTATTTGCCAGGTACAAAGGAGTGTTGAAATGCAGTACTTTATGAGTCATACATGCAACTTTTAATTGAATCCTTGCCTCAAACAGATGCCAGTTAAGAGATTTCAGGTCAGGTGAAATATGGTTGGATTTCTTGTAACCAGTGATGAGCCTAGCTGCCGCATTCTGAGATGCTCTAACGGGGGCTAATCTGTATCTCGCTAGCCCGCAGAGCGTGGCACTACCGTATTCCAGCTGTGAGATGACCAATGCTTGCACCGCAGCTTTCTGGGGAAGGAAGGGTTTCAGTTTCCTTAGGATCTCAATTGGAAATTCATTCCTTTAATAGATGCGTTGATGTGATCCTGCAAGTTTTTATTCAGCACTATTCCTAGCAATTTTGTAGAGTCAATGATGTGAGGTGTGCAGTTGAGAGCGGAGAGGATTTTCGAATAGTTGTCCACAATGGGAGTTTGCTTGGTTGGATAAGTAGGAATTACATTTTAGGGCGTTTAGTTTGAGGTGGTTGGAGGTGAACCAATTTTGGGTTTTAAACAGGGTTCCGTTGAGTATCTTAATATCTTCAGGTGAAAAGATTTTCATGTACAATTGGGTGTCATCCGCATACATGTGATATTGAATGTTAGATGCTTTGAGGATTACAGTGAGAGGTTCAATGAATAGGTTGAAAAGCGTGGGGGAGAGAGCAGACCCTTGTGGCACCCCCAGAGTGCAGGGACCGGAATGTGATAGGGTTTGACTCTCTGCATTCTGTTATTGAGAAAAGAGGCAAACCATTTTAGTACAATGCCCGAGAAGCCCATCCTACATTCCAGAAGGCTAAGTAGATTGTCCTGTTTGAAAGTGTCAAAAGCAGATGAGAGGTCGAGTAGGATTAGTAGGCAAGATCCGTTCTGGTCAATGATTGTGAGAGTGTCGTTAACTCTGTGAGTGATGGCTATTTTGGTGCTGTGGCCATGAAAGAAGCCGAATTGGAATTGATCAAGAAGTTGGAATTCCTCAATGTGGTTACACAGTTGTTCATGAACAATGCTGCCGTCCTAGTAAATCTGGGTATACTTTATACTCGCCCCCTCATAATTCACTCTCACTTATAGATATGTTCCTTTGTAGACATTCTCTGTTACCACTTCTTAATATCCGTCTGAATCCGAATTTGATTTTTGACCAAAACTCACTGTCTCTGTATCTTTGTCTAAAATATTCCTTTCAACCCCTTCAGCCTTGTACCTGACCTTTGGAAGGAGACTTTTAATTGAGGAAGGCTTTATTCATTTCATGAATAGGGCGATGAGGGACTTTATGGAGCAGGACAATGGCTCAACTTCTACTTTGTTGGTGTGGGATGAGCTAAAAACCTTCTGTTGAGGGCATACTCGAAAGTACTCCTAATTTATTTCAAAAGGAGCAAGGCACGGTGGAGCCTTGTATACTCTCTTCTCTGGACTCTGTGGATCACCACTTGGAGCAGAGTCCAATTAGACAAGCTTGGGGGATACTCTCATCCCTTTTAGATCAGGTAGCTTTTGCACTGGCCACCCAACTACTTGAAAATGCGGTCAAGAAGAGTCGAGCTAAACAACTAACTACTTTTGAAAATCGCGAAGAGATGGGGTGAATACTCTCTTTTAGGGTTAAAGACAGTGCTAGTGCTTGTTTTATCATAAAATAACTAACAACAAAGAGGAGCCAAATCAGTTATCATGTGCTTATACGAGAGGAGTTCCGTCAGTTCTACCAGAGACTGTAAAATGAATACATGGTGGCTAGCACAAATGCTATTGATCAGTTTATTTGGATGTATCATAATTGTGAGTTGACTGGGCTACAACGGTCCCACCTAGAGGATCCATCACTCTATTTGAAGTTGAAGCTGCAGTTGGCCAGTTGGCTAGGGGGAAAGCCACAAACGTGGCGAGTAGGCTGCGGGCGTGTACTAGTGCTGCTGATGTGTTTTATACTTGATCCAGCTGACTACTAGCTGTTCTCATTTTAAATTGTTATTTTGTGCTATGTGCTATCACGCTTGTATTATTATTGTCTCCTGGACACGGTAACTCGCTTACCTGATCACCTTCGCTCCTGACCCTGTTCTGCCCCGGCAGTGTTCCGTTTGAACGGAGGGTCCTCTACACGAGCGCCACTTCCTGCTTTGCACCACTTCCGCCCTGCCTCTCCACCGTGCAGTGCAGCGGACGAGCACAGCGGCAGCGCCGACTTCGCGCTGAAGTCGCGCTCAAGTCAAGCCCGTCTGCGCCCGTCCGCGGCTGACCGAGGCCCGGGGCCATGCTTGCTGCTTGTCGCATTACCTATTCCTCCCAGGATCTACTCTCATTTCACTGCTCTGCCCCCCTTGCCTCCCATGTTGCTGCTATTACCCATACTTGCGGCATCTTGACTTCCCCCGGTCCCCATGACTATTCGGCCAGGCCCCCTTCCCTTTCCCTTCACTGTAACGCTGCTCCTACATCCACCAGGATCAGTTCTCATGACTCCCAATCCATTTCTATGGTTTACCTCAATGCTCGTTCGCTTCCTAAACATCAACTGGAAGTGTTTCAATTACTGGACAATGGTAACATTGATATCCTGCTCCTCTCTGAAATTTGGCTTCACGAGGACTCCTCCCCCGATATCCTGGCTGCCATCCCCACAGGATTTTATATCCTTCAATCCAACAGGGCATCAGGTAGATCGGGTGGCGGAGTAGCTGCCATCATCCGTGCCAAATTTCAATACACAACCCTAATAACTACTCCTATTCTAAATTCTGACATTCTCACTCTGAAATTTATGTCCCCTAAATATTCCTTTATGTGTGTTTTAGTGTATCGCCCTCCTGTTAACATGCCTCTCTTCTCATCCCTTTTTGGTGAGCTTATTTCTCAGTTGGTCATTAATTCCGCCAGAATTCTGATTATAGGTGACTTCAACTACTGGCCATTAGATTCTCAGGAAAGCGCCCTATCCGTTAAATTCACAGACTTACTATGTGGCCTTAATTTCCAGCAACATATTTCTGTAGCAACTCATAATAAAGGTCACATTCTCGACCAGGTATGGACGGTAAACCTGGACATTTCACCTCCCCTAGTTTATCCTTGTACCTGGTCCGATCATTCTTTTATCTCTTTCTCACTGAAACTCTCCCTGCCCACCCGTCCTCCACTGGTGTCGAATTTCTCGGCACGTAACTGGAAACACGCTGACATCCCCCATTTTCATTCGATCCTATCAGCCACACTCCCCAGTGACAATTCTGATCTAAATACCCAATCCACCATCTTGGATCAATGGCTGACCCAAGCTAGCGACGTGGTTGCTCCCGTGAAAATCATCAGATCCAAACGCCCACATGACGCGCAGCGCTGGTTCACTGAACAACTAAAAGTGGAGAAATTACTTCTCAGACAAGCTGAGCGTCGGTGGAGGCGAAACTATGACCCCTCCCTAAAGACCATCTATACCGACCTATTAAAACTATATAAACAATCTATTATTCTGGCCAAATCCTCTTACTATTCCCAGAAAATCATTAGTTCAGCCTCAAAAACCAAGGATATTTTTTCCATCGTTGCTGAACTCTCTCTCCCTGACCGTGTCATGGCTCAGCCCCAACACTCACAGGCTTTTTGTGATTCCCTCAATTAATTTTTCATAGATAAAATCACTACCATTAAAAACAATATTTTTCCCCCTTCCCCGTCCAATGTCTGTGTCCTCCCTCCCTCGAACCCTTGCTGTCTGCATGAATTCCCTCCAATTTCTCTGGTTGAATTTATCTCTCTATTACATGTAGTCAGCTCCGGTTCCCCCAATGATTGTTGCCCTCCACAAATCCTGAGGGATGCATTCCTGGCCTGTCTAGGCCCCCCACTAGACCTGCTTAACCATTCTCTCGCTACAGGCTCTGTCCCCGATGCTTTAAAAAAAGCTGTTATAGTACCCATCCTTAAAAAACCCGGCTCTGATCCAGCTGTATTAGGCAACTATCGACCTATCTCCCTCCTCCCCTATTTGGGGAAGGTGCTGGAGACCTATGTCACCCGCTGCCTAAGCGCCTTCATTGAAAAAACTCACTTCCTAGATGACCAGCAGGCCGGCTTTAGACCGGCCCACTCTACGGAAGCAGTTGTTGTGGCTGTTATGGATGCGCTTAGACAGGGGGCCGATAAGAACCTGGCCCAGGCCTTGGTGTTACTAGACCTGTCGGCCGCTTTTGACACGGTCGATCATGTTATCTTGATCGACCGTGTCAGAAATGCGGGTATCCATGGCCTGGCCTTGACCTGGATTGGGTCCTTCCTTCAACAACGCTCTCAATCGGTCCAACTCTCCATTTTCTCTGCCCCCCAAACATCACTTTCCTGTGGTGTCCCCCAGGGTTCCGCTTTATCCCCCCTTTTATTTAACCTGTACATGCAACCCCTTCTAGCCTCTCTTTGTCACTCTCCTGTCACCATTTTTAATTATGCAGATGACCTGCAACAAATTTTTCCCACCGATCCCTCCCCTCTCTCTTGCTCTAATTTTCAATCGATCATGCTTACCATCTATGAGTGGATGAACTTCAGCCAGCTGAAGCTCAACCCCAGCAAGACTGAGTTGGTCCTGACCGGTGGGCCCACAAACCCTTGGAGTTCTAACTTTTGGCCCCCAGCTCTTGCCCCCCCCCCCTGCCCAGTCAAGTCCGTGAAGAGCCTTGGTGTCATCATTTCAAGTGACCTGTCGATGAGGCCTCAAATCAACTCCGTTACCTCGGCCTGCTTTTATCACCTACGCAAAATTGGTAAAATCCGAAGGTTTTTATCCCCTGAGGCTCTCATACTTGTTATTATGGCCCTGGTCACTTCGCGCATTGACTATGCGAATTGCCTGTATGTGGGGATCCCCGCGTACCACCTTCATCGGCTTCAGCTGGTACAAAACCAGGCGGCCAGATTGGTCTTTCAACAACCTAAGCACCAACATGTCATGCCCTTGTTGAAAAGACTGCACTGGCTCCCGGTCGCGTCCCGCTGTATCTTTAAATTGGGCTGCACCGTTTTCAAATCTCTATCTGCTCTTGCTCCTGCCTTTATTTCTCTTAGTCTCAACCGTCACATTCCCTCACGGCATCTCAGGTCATCTGCTCACAATCTTTTGATTACCCCAGGTTCAAACGGAAGAAGTATGGCGGTGCCTGTTTCTCCTTCCTCGCTCCTTCTACCTGGAACTCCTTCCCCCTTCCAATCCGGCTTACTCCTGACTACATCACTTTCCGTAAAAACCTGAAAACTTATCTGTTCCAATTAGCTTATGAATAGTCCCTTACTCACCTGCTCCTCCTCTCCACTTGTCTCTGAGCGCCATGAAACCAATTGGTGACCGTGCGCGGTAACACATTTTTTTAACATAACATAACATAACATAGCCTGGACCAAGTTCCTCTTGAGTTCTGTGTAACGTTCACACATATTCTGGCAGCCATCCGGTGGGATATCTTTAATACTTTTGAGTCATTGGGACAGGTCCCCGGCTCCTGGATGGAGACTAATATTGTCATCTTCCCCAAGAAAGGGAAAGACCCCTTGCTGTGTCGCTCATATCACCCAGTATCTCTGATAAATGCTGATTTTAAGATCTATACGCGGGTGCTAGCCTACAAATTATCTTTGGTAATTTCCAATTTGGTAGATGAGAACCAACACGGCTTCATACCGGGACATGACATCACCCCACATGTCAATACAGCCGTCACTGCTCTGGAAGTGAGAACAGCAGATGGGAGCCCAGGGGAATGATTATGTTAGACGCAGACAAGGTATTCAAACGGCTCGCCAGGCCGTTTCTGTGGGCAATTATGGATGCCTCTGTGATCGTCGCTCAGTTCACTGCCTGGAATCACTAACTAAAGCAAAGGCTTAAAGCTTGAGTTCTCATCTTGAGTAATTCTTCAGACCCCATAACGATTACTAGGAGTGCCCTCTTTCACCACTGCTCTTTGAACTTAATTTTGAGCTTTATATCTAAGTTTTGAAGAGTTCAAAAATTATCCTTCCTTTGAAAAATTCATCATCTTGAACTTAAGGTTCTAGCCCATGCAGATGGCTTAGCTATCATGACTTCTGCCCTGCAGCCTCACTATTGGCAATTGAAAAAATGACATGGGAATTTGGTGCTTTTTGAGGTTATAAAATTAAAATTAATAAGATGCAGGTTTTGGCTAATACAGCCTTTTGAAACAAGACAGATACTGGGTCAGCTCTTCAACATATTTAGTGGTCGAACCATCGCTAAAGATGGAATAGATAATTGAGCATTATTTTGGCCAAACATTCACTTAATCTTTAAAATGATTGACCTCCCTTGCTACTTATATCATTTAGAGACCAAGATACTGTGCTACTTATATCGTTTTAGATGTGTTCCTCTCTATCTTCCTAAAGCCTTTTTCTGTCAGTTTGAGGCATTGTGGCAAAATGTATCCGGGGCCATAAAAAGTCTAGGTCCAGCATACAGGTTCTTCAGTTACCACTGGACAAAGAGGGTCTCTCCTTACCTGGCCTGCGGGTATATTATATGGCAGCATTTATGCAACGGCTAGGTATAGTCCAGAGTAAGGCACCGTGGGTCCTGGGACAAATGTTTCCTGAATATATACCTTGGGGAGAGGCTACCGTGCCTTGTATTGGTACTATCAACATGATGTACCTTAGAAGGACCCAATTTAAGATTCTGAGGGTGTTCCACTCTATCTGGTCTTATCTTAGAAAGAGGCTGTCAGGTATCGCCCATATAATGTATATACCTATCTAGGTTTCAATCCTAATCTTCCTCAACAGGTGCATGAGAGCTTTTTGAAGTGCTGTGAAGGATCTAGGGTCCTTACGCTGGGGCATTTCTATGAGGGTTCTACTCTTCTTTTGTACAATCCATTTCAAAGGTTCTCTCTCTCTGTGTTGAATTCTTTTGATACTTACAGCTTTGGCATATCCCTGTGAGTTGGAAGATGGAAGATTTTGATTGCTTCCAGAACAGCTTTCTGGATTACCTGGTGAGAGGTCCATCCAAGAGGAGCATTAGTTTGGCCTAATAAATGATCTCATCTAACAGGTGGGGTGGCGGGTCAATCCCTTCCAAAGTGGGGCTAATTAGTGGATTAAGCGTCTTGGGTTGACAGTGACTGTGAACAACATAAGTTGCACACACATGCTGGCACTAAGGGTTTTAAACATTTCAGGCGTTAAAGTTCATCAATTTCAATGTGAAATGATTTTTATTATATGCCCTATCATCTTTTCATAATGAATTTCAGAAAAGATGGTAAATGCTTTTGATGCGCTGCGTCCGTGTAAGCTGCATTTTTATACATTTTGGAGCTAAATTGGAGAACTTTTAAGGCTGGAGATGAATTGGGTAGTGTAAGTAAGGGATTAATGATGAGTAAAAATAACAAAAGGGAGAGAGGACAACCCTGTCTCGTGCCTCGGTGGAGATTAAAAAGGAAGAAGTTGCGCTGTTATTTCTAATATTAGCTTTGAGATTAGCATATAAGGCCATAACCATATTGGTGAATGAATTGCCAAGGTTATGAGATTCAAGCACTGCATGCAGGAAAGGCCAGGAAACGTTGTCAAAAGCCTTTTCCGCGTCAAGAGCAATAGCAGCTGTTGGCGTCTAAGAGAGAAAGACTTTTCCAATTATGTGGCAAAATGTGCATATGCTATTTCTAGCAAGACTTCCCTCAACAAATCCCATTTGAGAATTATGAATTAGTGTAGGGATGGAGAGCTCCAGTTGTTTGGTGAGAATTTTAGCAAAGATTTTTGCTTCCATATTTAATAATGATATCAGTCGGAAGTTCTTTGGATCAGAGTGGTCCTTATACTCTTTGGGGCATCTGAAGGCCTTCGGCGTGCATATCAGGCCGATGACCTCCTCTGATGAAATAATGATAACGAAAGAAACAAAAGGGGAGTGAGGAATGGAGGGGTACGTCCTTTCCCCGGATAAATAATCAAACAACATAAGGGACAGACCCAGCAGGGGAATCCAGAACACTGCAACACAGTGCCGCGAGAAATGGGAAAGAAAAAACATTATGTTTTAGAAAGAACCATCACCCACCAAACTAGTGTTAAAACTAAGGTCAATGGACAATCAATATTTGCCCGGCGGTATCGCCTCTTTAACCCACAAAATATTAATCAATGAAGAGGCAGGAGCTGGAGACTGGAAGGCAGGAAACAAGGTTTATTCTCTCCGGAGGAGAACACATCAGTTCGGACAGCAGGTATCGTCACGAGGTGCTCTAACCGCATCTCTGAGGCCTGGCCTCTTATACACAGTTAAATGAATTTTATTGCAGGTAACACAGTCTTGTAATGCTTTGAAGTATGAAAGGACATCCTCTGAATCTCCCCTACAGGCCCGTTCCCACACACATTTACTGTTGAAGTCCCCACCCCGGTCACAACAGGTGATGATTATCGCGCAGCTGGACATTCCGCCGATTCATGGAATGTGGGGGTTTGATCGGATCTCATAGGGTGGGGGCTTTGATCAACTCGGGGGTCCTTTGATGAGGGAAGCTTTCTACTGTACGGGGAGGGGTAATAAACAGTATCGGCAGAGCTAGGTGTCGGCCTGGGAAAGAGGAAGACAAACGGGCACACAGGAAAAGGGGGTTGGTATCAAAAGGGCCTGGGACCATGAAAAGGAATGAAGGGAGGTGTCGCGCTGGGAACAGGATGGGGTTCTGAGGCAGAGCTGCGTTGAAGGGGGGTTTATGATCCAAGGCATGCGAGTGTGGGGGTTGTCAGCGTGCGGGCTTTGCAAGGGCGAAGGGCTATGCTGGGGGCCAGTGGCGTGCAGAGGGTGGTTCTGATCGAGGCACCTAAAATGGCGGGTGCACACGACAAAAAGTGTGGCATCCGAGGAAAAAGGCAAGATGGCGCAGATAATGTTTACCAAACCGTACTAATTTTCCACAGTCCTCCCTTTAACATATCCAAGACATCTTGCTGGCCTATTTCCTATCCATGTCTACTGTGGCGGTCATAAGTAAAGAAATGGGAACCCAGGTGAAGAAGCTATAAACATTACATTTAAAATATTTCGTCTTAGGAGGCGGGTCTATCGATAAACTCGTTTGCAGGAAGGTCATAGTAATGCAATATCGGGCAAAACGATTCTGTAATGTGAGCATTGAGTACATTTCATAGATACTTGTAGTCATTCGGAATGTGAACTGATAGGTTGTTACATATGTAAGTTCTGTTCATTTTTAGTTGGCAATACAATGGTGGCTGGGAGAGAAATGAGACGTAGTAAAAACAATAATCAGGGGCGTCATTGTTCAAAGGAGAGGTCCTATTGTCATGGACCGTTATTAGTGAGTTCTCAACATTCTTTGTCGTCTTCAGTTGGCACGGTGGAGCGAGGAGTCCAGCTCTCTTCTGAGCTCCGTGTTGCAGGGCATGACCTTTTCCTCGCTTTCCTGGTCAAAAAGGTCCTTTTCGCCCTGTGTCCTTTGGAGTCGATTGTCAAAAAGTTCAGGTGGAAGAAGAGTGTGTGTAAGTAGTCCATAGGGTAGGTCGGAGAAAAAGGGGGGATGGAGCAGGGCCAAATCGGGAACAGACCAGGGGGGCGGAAAATTTCAGGTAGACGGGCTCATGACCGAATTCAGAGAGCGGGGACTTTTCGGCACACGTTGAACATTGAGCAGGGGCATCAGGTCAGCCCTTTCCTCTCATTTTGTCGGAAACAGTGCCTCGTCCTGCAACTCCTTTCTGTCGCGGTCTCGCCTTGGCCAATGTCGCAGATGTTCCACGATCTGTAGTCAGGCCACGTGCTCCCACATCCGGTCTCTCTTTCCTCCGACAGCGGTACCCTTAAATGAGTTTGAAAAGACAGTCTTTAGGGAATTGGCAGAGGAAGGTAATCACATAAGTCTATTTCTCTCCCAGCTCCAAGCAAATAAGAAACATCCGTTACATTGGGGTTCACAACCATCATATAAATAATTGATGATGGGCTTGTTGGATTTCCTATAACTTTCCTTCGTAACTATTTCTTTGGTGCTTGTTGGCGTTACATTCATTGTCGTGGTACGAAATCTGGTACCTATTCATCGCATTTTGTGTATTACAGTTACGTCAGTTCTTCTGACTGAGACCCACCTTCCTAGTACGAACCTTACAAAGCTATACCGTTCTCCAGGACTTTATATTTTTCAAAAAAAGTGCAACGTGCTATCACCATGGTCTGATGGGTATCTTTCTGAGGGACGAACATAGGCTAAACATTTTTCCATTCTATAAATGCATCCTACCTTTCAGCTAAACATTTTACTTTCAACAGGGTTAATTGCAACGATTTCTTCATTTCGGCCTAATCTTTAACTTCGCAAACATCAGTCTAGTTCCTACATAGCCTCTTACAACCTGATTACTTTATTAAAAACCGGGGTCTTATGGAAACAACTAGGGACATAGCAAACTGTGGTTAGGGACTATCGTCTTGCTTTGTGTCATAAGGGCGTTATTTAGCAGAAGGCCACAGTTCAGTTGGTAAGCGTTCAGTGACATTTCTCGAATTCTAAAACTCCTTAGCTTGTTCACCAACAGATCATTTCTAGGAACAACGGCTGGCCTGTGTTAGTTCAAATCAAATCAAATATAACTTTATTCGGATTATTACGATCCATAAAAGCATTACAATTAAGAAGATTTTCAATGAAATCTGATTTAACAAAATACTTAAGAGCAGCGAAAAGGAATTTCGACAGTGTATACAGTACTATTAATTTAAAAGTTTAGAGGTTTTTCCGATGTCTGTATATACATTTCAAAAAATTAAGGACATGGTAACATGTGGCTTCAGTGTCCAAAAGCTGCAAGCTCAACATGGCTGTTCTACATTGTCTGAGACCCCAAGATTTCAAAAGGGTCAATAGCCAGAGTTTGCGGTGTTCCTGATAAAATTTACAGAACAGAACTGTATGAATAGTGGATTGACCTGATATCCCATCACATGGACATGGAGGTGAGTTTAAATCCCAAACATTTGGTATTGGGAAGACCACCAGTCTGTGAAATGTGTTCAGTCTGAATCTTATCAGGAGAAATCGTTCGAAGGTACCAATATCAAGGTTTAAATAGGGCTGCATTGAAAGAGTAGATTGGACCAGCATGGCATGCTGCACTGACTGTTTCCCAGCTTCTACCTGGAGTCTCAATTTGGACAGGTGATCCAACGCTCGCTTTTTTAAATTTTCATGGGCGAGTTCTCCAATTTTTTCGGGATTAAGATAATATTTTTCCATTCCAAGGTCGCAAAGAAAGGACCGAATATAGGCCAGCCATTTGATTTTAGAAACGTAGTCCAGAGACATTGCATCCGCCATTATTGTTTTTGTAAGGTCGTTTTTATCTGACATCCAAATACGTCGCCAAAGAAGAAGCGGTTGGATTTTAGCAAGATCTTCAATATACGGTGCCCCCAGTTCTAAGTGGCAGGCGTAAACAGAGGAAGTTTTGGGTGCAGATAGGATGAATCTAAAAAACTTATTTTCTGCAATTTGCAGGGAGGTAACGTCCGTGTATCCCCATAGTCCTGCTCCATATAAAGCTGTAGATTGGCACTTGGCTTTATATATGGTTAACAGTTCCCTGGGTGGACGTTTTCCTAATTTTTGAGAAAACGACACCAATGCGGCTAGTGCTCTTTTGAAGCAATGTTTTCTGGCTTCTACTGCTGGTTTCCAGGAGAGTTTGTTGTCTATCATGACCCCCAAATAACAGTATTCGTTTGTTGGGTCAATTTTTTGACTTTCGAGGTAGATGGATTTTTGTTGTTTATTCCCGACCCCAGCCTTCATTACGAAAGTCTTTTTCACGTTTATGTGGAGGTCAAGAGTTCTCATAAACTGGAAATATCTGTTAAGGGACCTTTGGAGTTCACGGGGAGTTTGTGCGAGAAGGACGGCGTCATCCGCATACAGCAGGGCGGGGATCGGGCGGTGTTTGGCCAGTGGGAGGTCACGGGCACCCTTTAATAGCTCAACCTCCAAGTTGTTGGTATAGAGGGAGAAAAGAAAGGGCGCCAGGACACATCCCTGTCTGACTCCTCGCTCTACTGTGAAGGACGCCGTCAGTTCGCCCTTTATCCCGTAGCGAACTCTTGCGGATGGATTGGAATAGAGTTCCCTTAAAAAGTTCAGGAGTGGTGGGTCTACCCCCATCTGTGCTAGGAGGGACCACAATTTTATGTGGGAGACGCAGTCGAAAGCCGCGGACAGATCTACGTAGGTCATATAAAGTTTTGCTTTCTTTGCATGCACATATTTCCCGAAGATTATTGATAGATTTAGGGCTTGTTCCACAGTGCCTAGTCCTTTTCTAAATCCGAATTGAAGGTCGGATAAAATACCTCTTTCTTCCGCCCAATCCTGGAGTCTTTCTAAAATCACTCTTCCTGCTATTTTCCCCAATGAGTCCAGCAGGGAAATTGGACGATAGCAGGCTGGGTCCGAACGATTACCTTTTTTAAAAATCGGCACCATGATGAACTTAGTCCAAGACTCCAGAATTCCTATTTTTGCCGTAGCGCTGCAGACCCTTGTTAGGATTGGTGCCCAAAAATCTGTTTGGTGTTTAAAAAGGTCTGCCGGGACACCATCCGGCCCTGGAGCTTTCCCTTTTTTGGTAGAGTTCAATGCCACAAGAATTTCAGAAATTTCAAAATTCATATCTATCGGGTATGGTGGGAATGTTTTTTCCTCTTCTTCCAGGTCTTGGTCGTTGATTGGTTTTTGGAAGATGCTAGTAAAGTGTGATACCCAAGTTGCAGCATCTATGGCGGCTTCGATTCTTGGGCAAGTGTCATCCGCCAAAAAGGGAGTTCTTATGATTCTCCAGAAGGCTATAGAGTTTTTTTCCTGGGCACTGATGTGGAGTTCATGCCACAGCGCTTGCTTCAATTCCTCCTTCCTCTTTTTCCTTATTTTTTGATATTCACTTCTAAGAGTGGCTATTGTAGTGGGATCCCTTTCATTTTTATTTAAGGCTAACTTTAGTTTTGTGTGAGCCTTAGTGCACTCTTGATTGAACCAGCCATTAGGCCGGGATGAGCCAGGTTTTTGTTTCCTTGTAAGTAGCGCCTTAGTTTTTTCCATGATTTGAGCAAAATTAGTTAAAATCTCCGTATCATTTGTAGCTATGTCCAAACAAATTTGAATTTGAGGATGGACTGTTCTTATTAGCTCTTTGGTGAGTTCCTCTGGATTTATCCTCTCCCATTTTATAGTATAGCCATTTACTTTGTCTATGTTGATATTTTCCTGAGTCAATGCATTGGCTATTACTACTGGGGAACATTTTTGATGAATTAATGAGACTTCCAGAGTTAGTATTGCATGGTCACTTTGGGAATTCGGTAACACTTCAAAACTCTTTACTCTTAATTGTAAGGAAGCTGATATAATTATAAAGTCTACCGTAGTTTGGTAACCTCTTCCTAAATAGGTAGGTGCAAGTGAGTTTTCCCCGTAATCCAAGGTGTTTACTATCTGGAGATCCAGGTCGGATAGGAGATCATTCATTTGCCTTCCCATTTTGTTGTGCGAGAAATGGGTAAGTAAGAGGCCATCTTCGGTCACCATGCCAGGGCACTTTCTATCTGGTTGGGTACAGGCGTGAAGATTAAAGTCGCCTGCCCATAGTATTGTTGCCGGGCCTCCTTCTCCTTGCTGCATTCTAAAAATAGTTAGTTTTTCATGGAGGTGGGCCAAAACTCTCTCAAAGTCCAATTCATCCAGATTATTGTAGAAATTAATAATGATCATTGACTCTCTTTTCTGGAAGTAAAGGCCAAGGATCTGCAGGTTTGGTGCTAGTTCAATAACCTTTATTCTAACGTTTTGGATAGTATTAACTATGTAAATACACAGACCTCCCTTTGGTCTGCCTATGTGACCCGGCTGCGCAAGAGACGAGTACGTTTTGTACCCCTGCAGGTGATATTCTTGCAGTGACCATGTCTCCTGTACGCATAGAACTTGATGATTACGCGTGTGGTACAGTATTGTCCCATCCTCAATTTTTGTCTTTAATCCAGCGATGTTCCACGAGATCAAACTCAAGATTGTTAGGCTGTCGCTTGAGCTTTTTGTTTTTTTTAATTCATTTAGGATCTCGGGAGCTGATGTAATTTCTAAGTCTGGAGGGACCGTGAGTTCCAAACGATCTGTATGATTTTGGGAGTATTCCTGAGGTTGAGGTAGTCAATCGACACCCTCCAAGGGACTATATCTGTTAACTAATTGGAGACCATTCAAACTATCCCAGCGTGTTGGGTCATTATGCTTTGTCCTATGATCCTGACCAGTCCATTCGGCCCTATCTCTGCCTTGATGGTTTGGGCCTAATGGATTAAATGGAGGAAGCCAACCTTGCCGCGGCTGTTGCCATAAGTGGGTATTGTAGTACGTGGGTTGCTGAGGTTGCCACCATTGTTGGGTGGTATGATATGGATGATGAAATGGATTGACAAGGGGTTGGGGAACAAGATGTGAGGGTTGAGGAAATAGGACAGGTGGTTGCCAATGAGAGGCTGGATGTTGTAAATTTTGCGAAAGACGTGACCTGTCAGAGTAGTATTGGGGATGATGCGTATTATATTCAGAGGGATTTGTGGGGCCAGTACTTGGTGGGGGTGGATATAAGGGGAAATTTTGCCTTGGGGATGGGGGTAGGAAGTAAGATAAGGGAAGGGGATTTATTTTTGTGGCAGGTCCTCTATTGGGCGAGTTGCAAATATAGTTTGATGCCCCTATCTCCCTGAATTTGAGACTGATGACATCCCCCGCTATTGTCTTCGTACTTCTACCAACCCAATCTCCTCTACGTGCGGAGAAGATATCACCCCTAATATGGGCGGGTAGTGGCCTATGGAGTTGAAGCCACTGGGCACATTTGTTCCTCAGCTCAGCAAAAGATTCTCTTGCACCCTCCTTCAGTGGGGGAACTGCTGTTAGTACTACCACGAAGGGAGCGGCTTCCGGGGGTAAGTTAATTATTTTAGGCCGAGGTTGCTTAGTCTTCAGAGCTGATGACTTTTCTCGGGAGGGGGTCTCTGTTGGAATAGTAGCATTACCTTTTGTTTGTCTGTTATTTGTTTTTGACTGACCTTCTGGACCTGTTTGTATAGCAGAGGAAGGATCTTCCGCCTCCGGAATATTTTGGGGGGCAACCGGATTACTCCCATTTTTAACTAGCGAATGTATTACTGTCGTTTTCTTGGTTTGAGAAATATTGAGCTTATCTATTATACCTGTTGTTTGTTTGATGCTGGATGGTATTTTTTGGAATGTTTCCTTTGCTCCCTGCGTTGGGGCAGGACCATTCCTGCTCGGTTTACAGCTACATTTAGTATTGATTAATGTCGTGAGTCTGTCCAACTTTGATATAAGTGGTTTAATCTGTGCTGTAATTTTGGCTTCAAGGTCGGATTTTAGGTCCATAACCATATTTTCCACCCAACAGGGGATACCTGCTGAGGAATTTAGGGTAGGTGTAATCAGATTATGGTTCTTTGTTTTTGTCTTAGGTTTTTCCCTGATGGTTGGCATCGCCTTGGGATGGGTGAAGATATTTTCCCTTATTTTTGTTGTATCTAGGGTCGTTTCTGGATCCAATGGTAAAAGATTAGTAATGGCACTCTGGTCTAATTCCTCGACCGGTGATTGACAGGCTTCTAAGTCTGGGGATGCGTCGAGATCGACGTAAGATTGATCAGAGTCCGATTGAGTTACTGACAGATCTACGGAATTGGGGACAGTCATCGTAGGAACAGTGGTTAAAGGCAGTGGTAAGGAACAATTGTTAGCCGCCTGGTGAACGGGAGAGTTTGCGGTGGCAAGTGAACCAAGCGAAGATCGTTTTGCCTGCAAGAGGTCCAAAGAGACTCTTTTCTCCAGTAAGATGATGCTTTTGTCAATGGTATCATTGACCCTGGATATGAAAAGGTCTATAGGGCCGGTCACTTGCGTCACCAAAGTCGCTTTCTTAGACGCACTTCTTGTTTTGGGACGCATCCTGGGTCCCGGTAATGTACGTTTGTTTTCGTGGGGGCCTAGGGGGGCGACGTGGAGTGCAGGGTGACAGGGCCGGGGCCGTCCTCTGCCGTCCTCGAACGGCCTCAAACGGCCCTGTCTTTGCCCTGTCTTCGCCCGAGCTGCGTCCCGCGCTGCGGGAGGGAAATGTTGTTATGTAGGAGGTGCAAAGGGCGGGGGGCGGGCCAGCAGGGAGAGCGGACCGGAAGCTCTTCCTTGGTCTTGCAGGGACTTCTGGGAAATGAAGTCCCCGCACGCTCGCAGCCCCGCTGGTCCCTCGCGCCCCTTACCGCCTTGAAGTCTTGCTGCCGGTATCCTCGCCTCAGTCCTTCAAGATGGTGCCTCTACCAGCACCCACCGGCGAGAGGTGGGCTCGGGAGGCTGGGAGACTGATGCGCTGCTTGGCTGGTGCGTGAAACTGATGCCTTCCGCTTGGCTACAGAGTAGGTAGGTGTCCCACGAGGTGGAGGGAGAGGGACGCTTTTAGCTGACTTGGATGGGCGGGGGGCGGGCCAGCAGGGAGAGCGGACCGGAAGCTCTTCCTTGGTCTTGCAGGGACTTCTGGGAAATGAAGTCCCCGCACGCTCGCAGCCCCGCTGGTCCCTCGCGCCCCTTACCGCCTTGAAGTCTTGCTGCCGGTATCCTCGCCTCAGTCCTTCAAGATGGTGCCTCTACCAGCACCCACCGGCGAAGCGGCACCCGCGAAGCGGGTGCGGCGAGAGGTGGGCTCGGGAGGCTGGGAGACTGATGCGCTGCTTGGCTGGTGCGTGAAACTGATGCCTTCCGCTTGGCTACAGAGTAGGTAGGTGTCCCCTGTGTTAGTTGTAAGTCGACTTGTTTCTTGCAACAGGGGTGAGGGAC
The DNA here is from genome assembly GCF_964261635.1 of Lissotriton helveticus. NCBI lineage: Eukaryota > Metazoa > Chordata > Amphibia > Caudata > Salamandridae > Lissotriton > Lissotriton helveticus. The sequence continues at coordinate 521,237,286 of NC_136063.1, forward strand.
ATTTTTTTTTTTTTTTTAGAAGCCACTGACATGTAGTTCCCTTATTAATGGGTCAGATTAGGGAACCTTAGTCGTCTTACCTGTCCTTTCCCGTTTGGCCAATTCTAGGTTTCATCAATATTTAGCAGAAAGGAGAGGTAGTGACACGGCATCAGGGTGATTATTTTTAAGACAAATTTTGTGCATATACTTGCGGTATTTGGAGCCAATTGGGGGGTGCACTAGGGATGGCGGTTTGCCAATTTTGGTGTCTGGTCGTTCGGAAGAGCGAGAGCGTGGAGGGGAGGGAGAGAGAGAGAGAGAGAGAGAGAGAGAGAGAGAGAGAGAGAGAGAGAGAGAGATGTGCAACAATAGGCTAAATAGTACACATGCGACATGGGGAGTGGCCGTGTATTAAGATAGGCTATTCAGCGCACTACACAACATAAGACATTTACGGGTCCGTGTTAGAATTTCGAAAGCATGCAGTTTGGGACGGACGAGCATTAGGCAGGGTAGAGGGGGCATGCATTGAGTAAAAGACACCATTGTATCGCACTTCTCGCACTCTCGGTCCGCCGACCAGTCAAGTCAGCGCCTCAGTCGCACAAAAACATGTTCTCATAGTTTCAGACATACGTGACACGTGTCCATTCGCACAGCACGGATTAGGGGTGACCGTGTTTTCAGACATACGTGACACGTGCCCATTCACGCAACACGGATTAGGGGTGACCGTGTTTTATCATATTATACAACTTATTAGCTCTTTCGTTACAAGAGCAGTTGGTGGGTGTGCTTAGGTGCCACCTTGCAGTGTCGGTCCGCTTCATGTATCAGACATGGCGAGGCTTCAGATTTTCACCATACCTTGGTCGTAATTTCTGGTGTAACCTGTAGAGGGAGGAAAAGAGGGGAAGGGAGGGGGACAACATTCGGGCATATCAAATGCATGGGTATGAAAGTTCTTTACTTACCTCATACTCGTCTTGTCTCCTCGGGATAGAATCCCTGGGGTCTTGGTTTCTGAAGCCAGGGGGGGGAAAAAGGGGCAGTGTGTCCTTATAGGTCGCGTGTAGGGAAACGTTAAAAATCAGGGGCTCTTAGTGCGGGGTATCTAGTTGGTAGATGTATCTAGCTATCGGGGCCCTTAAATCTTTTCCAATGCTGTGATGGTCTAAGGCATACCAGCTCTTCGGCCAACTCTGTTCCCTAGTACCTTTGAGTGTCGTACCTTCATAACGTTCTATCATTTACACCGCTTCACGTTACCCGTCCTCAGAAGTCGAGGTCCTTCTCCATGCGTTAGTTCCAGAGCCAGTCGCATACTTGGAGGCAGAGTATCGTGTCTTAGATTCGATCCTCCATCTGGAGCTGAGCAACCATCTTCTAATAACCTTAAAAAGAGAACAAAGCAGGGTGCACAACAAAAAACTCTCCCGCTGACCCCACATTTTTCAAAAAGTATGCAATACCCATTTCATAGTTCGGAAAACCTTTATTTGCACAACCGTTCAGCATGTAGATATGACAGTGCAATCGTATTTGGCCGGGCACGGCAATGGCTAAAGTGCGTACAGTAGGGGGGTTATTTTGCAGTATTGGGAATATTAAAAATATTAAAAAGGCTTATTCATTCATTTGCAGGGAACTAAAATGTCTATCGATAGTTGAGGGATCAAGGGGCATTCATTTCATAGTTGGCAGTACAGTTGGACTAGTTGCAATCAAATTTCCTATATGTATACCGTGGGTGTGTGTCGTAAGCGAGGTTATCTATCGGCTACAATAATGTCATAATAAATTGTACATTGAAAAAACATTTTTCACAGGGCCCTTTTACATGTTTATCGAGTGAACCCTCCCTCTTTTTCGTCAAGTGTACAAAGGATCATATACATATTTCAGAACATCGAGTCTTTTTAGCTAAAGAAAACACCACGAGGCGTTCGCAAGTTCTCAATGATTCCGGCGCCATTTTGGGCGGGGCCGGGTTAGTCCGGAAGTAGCATCAGAGACAAAATGTTTCCCATAACCGGCGGTTGGACCAGAGTCCTCTTCGGCAGTTCAAACACTCGTGCTAACAGAAGGGGTGGCTATGTCGTGGTTATTTTCGTTAGCGACCAAGGCAGTCGTTCCTCACCGGGAGCCGGCAGGGGCCGAGGGCTCCTGGGACTTTTGTAGAATCTTCAAGGCTGTGGGGATGCTGTCGGAGGTGGGGGCTCGTGCCCCGGTGGACAAGCGTCCGAGTTATATTGCTGGTCAAAGTTACTCTAGCGGCCTAGACCCGCCTTCCAGGGGGCCCAGACGCCATTTTGAGGCCTGCAGCAGCCGCCCTTCGTCGAGTCTGCAAGAGTGGAGGAGACCTTTTGGAGTGAAAGAAAAGGAACTCTGTGTCGTAGGAGCAGGACATTCGGCTAGGGTGCAGCTGTGGCGCCCCCACCTGGGGGGGCGAGGGAGACTCGTTCGCGCCGTCTCCCTCTCCCGGTGCACCCCACGCTGCTCTCTTTCATGGGCATGCATGATGGCCACTCCACATCCCGTGTTCCTCAAGTCCCATGTCCAGTGCTGCGGAAGTATGGCCACCTGCGGTGCATGTTCAGTGCTGTGCAAGCATTGGCGCAGCCGTTGTGTGTTCGGTGCTGCGCAAGTATGGGCACCGTTGCATGTTCGGTGCTGCGCAAGTATTGGCACCGCCCGGCTGGAGGATTTCGGTGCCGGGCCGGGGGCTGGGAAGCCTCCTACCCGTGGAGGTGGGAGAGGCTCGTCCGCGTCGCCTCTCCCTCCCAGCCCAACCTGGACAAATTTCTGCAGAGGTATTTGTGATGGCCGGACTGGGGCTGGGAAGCCTCCTATCCGTGGAGGTGGGAGAGGCTCGTCCGCGTCGCCTCTCCCTCCCAGCCCGACCTGGACTAATTTTCGCGGAGGTATGTACAAGACATCCCTCCCCCAGAGTTGTCGCAGCCATTATTCAAGAAAGAAGTGGCGCCTGGCGTGTTGCTGCTGCCATTACGGAGGAGAAAAGAAAGAAGTGTCCCGTCCGTCTCTGGGCCGGGCTTCCGGTGGATGTCGGCCGGACGCCCCTTGCTCTGGCCCCATGAACGGGTTCCTTGGCTCATCGGCTGCAGCCGGATCCAGTTGGCCCCAGTCCCCGGCCATTGGTGGCCGGACCGGGGGAGCATGTGGCGGGACTATCTGCAACTATCACGTGCCACCGCGGCCGGACTGGGAGAGAGAGGGAGGAGGGTCGAGGACATAGACATTCCCCCCTTACAACTCTCCAGTGTGGTCAAGGCGATCCCCTGGCTGGGATCCAGCTGGCCCCTGTCTCTCCTCCGGCTCCACCCTATGTTACGATTTCCTGGCCGACTGTTGGCAGCAGGACCCGCCTTATATGGGTTGCTGCCGGCTGGGCGTAGCCGCAACCCTGCCCCACCTTGGAAGTTTCCAGAGTGGGGGGGGGGCGGATGTTCTGCTGACTTTCATTTTCTACAGTTTACCGTTCTTGTTTCTAACGTTTCCTGTTGTTAGGGCATTAATAGGTGTTATTATTACGTATTGTTATTGTTTCTTGCTCGTTATGTTAAATAAAAGTTCATGTTCATCAGTGGCCTACTGATTTCGTTTTCCCAATCCTTTCTTTCCAGGTTGTTTCATGCTAAAGCTTCTGTTAACAGAAGTTAAGTAACACGGAAACACAGGCAGAGGGATGATGTAGATTCATGCATCACGTACACACAAACTCAGACGGGGAGACAGTACAAGTATTATATACAAAGACCCAAGACAAACATAAAACAGTTATTGGCTATAATTATCTTTTTCTGTATGCTGCGCATACTTATTGTTCTGAGTTCTTTTTACCTGTTTCTTATCTTTTTATTCGTTGGCTGCCTTTTTCTGGTGGCTTTGATTGTACGCACTTACGCCTTTGGCAACTGGTCATGAACTAACCTAGTCGGGCTAATGTTCACAGAGGGTTTTTTTTTTCGAGTCACTTTAGCAAGTACGTTTCCAGGCTGAGACAAACCGTTGGTGTCAATTGGAGAGCAATGGGGCAGCTGATAGTTATATGCCTATAAGGATGCGGAAAAAAGGAGGTAGTAGGTTTTTCAAACATTGGCAATATCCCTAGTCCTCTCGGCGGAGGATACTTGTGTAACCCTTACCTCGAAATACCCTAAACTTTTCCCTACTTGGCTAAACGTAAGAATGCTTGATCACGTGTGTACATTATTCTTTAGGCTTTATTCGGGGTTTGTCGTCGGTTAATTTAGAGCTAGTCTGGGTTTCCCGTCTTAGCGTTGTTTGATCTATGAGGACTCGAACATGTCGCTGAAATCGGCCTGGCGAAATCTGTGCCATCGGGCATAATCAAACGTGGTGGTTCTATCTGGCCTGTCCATGTCAGTCTGATTCATCTTTGTCTCGCGCCTTTTCCCTTTCTGCCGGCCTGTTATTCCTGTCGGCCCTCTGCTCCTACTCTCGTTCAGTAGAGTCGGACATTGGGCTTTCCAGTGCCCGGCATATTTACAAAAAGCACATTGGTTTTGCCCTAAGTCTGGTCGCCCTGTGCGCAGTGTCGGGGGATTACTTTCGGGTCGTTGTGTCCTGGGGTTATCCTGTCGATATATTCCTTTACCTACTCTGTCCTCGTCTCTTTTCTTTCGTTGCATTGCTTCTTTGCGCCACATACCGAGACTGTCGAGCATAATAGGCGTTGTCTTATTATTACGAAGGGCTATTTCTAACGTTTCTATTTTATCAAGATCGAAGGATCCTATCAGTGGCCACTGTTTCTCTTGATTTTCTTTGGTATACCTGTGCCACAGTTTACTATAGGCTATGGTAACTAATCCATAGTTTATGAACATGTCTTTATTAGGGGTGCCTTCCAGCGGAGCTAGATGATCCACCTCTAATAAACGGTCCAGGCTGAACCAACTATCGACCAGTGGGGAGAAGACAGACATGACGGCTCACAACGAGGGACAAAAAGTCAGCACTGCCTATCTTATCACTGCGTGCAAAGACTAGACAGAATATTTCTATTCTACGTTGTTTGCAGGCAGTGAATACCTCATGAACCAATATCAAAACAATAAATAAACGACCATTGGGGAGAATAAGTAGATCCGCAAAGGTCTGCGTCCTCTACCCTTTCACTATCTGCAAAGGGGAACCTGTTCTTTCCTGTTTGTAGACAGAGAATCTCCAGAAAACAATCCGCGAACAGTAGCTCGGGGTCAAAAAAACAGTTAATCGGTGTGGGAGAGGGAATCTCCCGAAAACAATTCGTGAATAAATAATCAATCAGTGGGGGAGAAAGATAGGCACGCTGGCTGCGTTACTTATCCTTCACTGTTTGCAAAGAGAAAGAGCCTACTGTTTCTCCGTTTGCAGACAGTGAATCTCCAAATAGGTCAACAAAGAGTAATACTAGTATTTTCTGAACAATTAAACAACTATTTCGCAATTCGTCGTGTCTACACGACCTTACCCGGACCGTATGGACAGTTTCTTATCTTCCGAATCCAGCGCCCGATCGTCCTCCTTTCCTCGTATTCCTCGCGGCACTCCTGATGGTTCCCAGTCAGGACCGTAGATCACTCGAGAGAGGTCTGTTCGGAGCCAGTGAAGTTCGGATGATCGGCTGCCAGACGAGGGTCTATTGGGCAAGAGCTCTCCCGATCGTTGCAGTCGTTCACTCTGTCGTCAGGACCTCTCCCACTGGATCCACGAGTCACTGATGGGCCCCACGCTTGGGACGCCAATTGTTAAAACTAAGGTCAATGGACAATCAATATTTGCCCGGCGGTATCGCCTCTTTAAACCCACAAAATATTAATCAATGAAGAGGCAGGCGCTGGAGACTGGAAGGCAGGAAACAAGGTTTATTCTCTCCGGAGGAGAACACATCAGTTCGGACAGCAGGTATCGTCACGAGGTGCTCGAACCGCATCTCTGAGGCCTGGCCTCTTATACACAGTTAAATGAATTTTATTGCAGGTAACACAGTCTTGTAATGCTTTGAAGTATGAAAGGACATCCTCTGAATCTCCCCTACAGGCCCGTTCCCACACACATTTACTGTTGAAGTCCCCACCCCGGTCACAACAGGTGATGATTATCGCGCAGCTGGACATTCCGCCGATTCACGGAATGTGGGGGTTTGATCGGATCTCATAGGGTGGGGGCTTTGATCAACTCGGGGGTCCTTTGATGAGGGAAGCTTTCTACTGTACGGGGAGGGGTAATAAACAGTATCGGCAGAGCTAGGTGTCGGCCTGGGAAAGAGGAAGACAAACGGGCACACAGGAAAAGGGGGTTGGTATCAAAAGGGCCTGGGACCATGAAAAGGAATGAAGGGAGGTGTCGCGCTGGGAACAGGATGGGGTTCTGAGGCAGAGCTGCGTTGAAGGGGGGTTTATGATCCAAGGCATGCGAGTGTGGGGGTTGTCAGCGTGCGGGCTTTGCAAGGGCGAAGGGCTATGCTGGGGGCCAGTGGCGTGCAGAGGGTGGTTCTGATCGAGGCACCTAAAATGGCAGGTGCACACGACAAAAAGTGTGGCATCCGGGGAAAAAGGCAAGATGGTGCAGATAATGTTTACCAAACCGTACTAATTTTCCACACTAGTTGGTGGCATGCTTCATTATTGGGTTCCCATCTGGGCTCCCAAATGCAACCCAGGTGTGCTACGACGCCTGATTACAGCGAATCTAGTGGTTTTGTGAACGGGGTGAGTATAAAGTGCAGAATAAAATTGCCTCTAGGATCCTCCGTTGAGGTAGAACAACTTTAATCTTGGGATCCCAGGATAAGGTTTAAAAGGAAAGAAGGTGGATACTATATTGGTCTTGAATATCCAAGGTCGTGGTCTACATGTTTCAGCCTAGCAGTATAATTTAAAAGCCTTTCTTCAGGACCAAATAGTGCTGTGGGTGCCAAATTAGTAGGCCTTGTGAGGTATCAGCACTCACACTAAGGTGTGCTTCGAGTGCGGGGGTGTTGCCATACTTACGGTTCACACCAGCATGTATAAAATCTGGAAAAACAAAACAGAGCATGAAAAACATTCACATAAGAGAATCAGGAGTAGATAATGATCTTCAAACCTGAATTGCTCTGTTCAGTGATACCCAAATTCCCATAACCAAGTGCATGGGTTGGTCTTTCACGATCACCTGTAGACAATATTATTTTCAAATCTTGAATTTTCAGTGATATAACAACCGAAGGCCCTGATTTTATATTAAAAACAGAGCTTTGGACTATACCATTTTCCACTGAAAGGCAATATTTCTCTCCATGAGTTCCTATACCGGGTGTGTCACGCAGTTTGGTGCTTACTTTCACCCATTAAAAGTACAGTCGATGTTTCAGCACCCAGGTTAATGTGCTGCATATCGATTGCATTACAAATGCTTGTTTTTATAGGGGTTTAGTTTAAAACAGATGCTTGTGTATTTTATAGAATGGGTCTTATTGGTTGTAGATATTGGAGTTCACAGGTTTTGGAGTACAAAATATTTAGGGGTTTTGATTCATCGAAATTATACATCTCCATGGTTTACTGGATTTTGGGGGGAATAGTTGGGTAGTATTTTTATGTTATGAGATGTTTTATATTTGCAGTGAAGTCCAATATTTATTTCCTTTGTTCTTTAAATTATCACACCATCTTGTTTAACCTACGGACTCTTCCTTCTTCTTTCATCACTCCTTCACTCTATCTTTCATAAATCCTGTGCTAGTAAGCATGTGCCCACTCCTACTGCCCCTATAACCCACTAAAGAGAGTCCCTTGACTAGTATAGCTTTCACTTGAAACTATTTTATTCTCTGGGTTGACTATCATTTATTTCTTTATGGCATCCTGGTATGCAGCCGGTTTAACAATCTGCTTGGTGGAATGCATTAATTTCAGCGTTTTTAGACTGGTGTCCTTTGTTCTACCAAATGTTGAATGAGTATCTAGGTGTCCATGCCAGCATTCCAGTGGTGTGAGCTACTATTTATTATGCTGATGCCTTCATCCATTTTAAAGGTTCTCAGTTGTCATTCTTCCATACTGCCCACGATTTGTTACAAGGGCCTAACCTTCAGCTCTTGTCAATAAATTTAAGCCAGCTCAGAAGAGTCATAGCATAAGTCTAGTGACCTCAAGGTGTGGCCATCAGATGATAATCCTGTACTGTGAACCCATGTTCCAGAATGGCTTAATCCAACATGGTAGTAACAGTGCTATTAAATGTATTGACTCGAACCTTGAACCGCAAACAGGATTTTCTTTTATCTATGCCAGGACAGCAGTGCCATAAAGGAGCTGTATTCATTGTGCCATTTACAAAAGTTATTGGATGATGGTGTTGGAGCAGCCAAAGTAGTTATTTGGTTTCAGAGTATCAGCACATCCACCTTTGTAGTGCCGATGCATCGACGTGGCATATGCTTTAACTTGTGGTCTGCAACTGGCCCCCACTGAATTTAGTGACTCTCTTATCTCGCCCAATAATTTTTTAAGAATGTCAAGAGGTACCCTTGTAAAATGGAATTGCACAGGTAAGAGGTACTTTAGTCAACTGAACCGTCACAAAGAGAAAAATTAGACCTTGTAAGTACGATAAAATGTGGCATGATGTGACTTTTAAATAGTACACTTTATGAAACATGCATTCTGTAGCTTGCAATCATCAAATTTACAGCATGGGAAAAAGACTCAGGCAGCCCACTGAAAGAGAGCCATTTTAAAACAATGTTAACGATATTGAAGGCAGGCTAGATTCTGGTTGATTAGGGATATCATTCAAAGCCTAAGCTCCCAAGTTTGCAAAGTGCCTGACTCCAACAGTGGCCAGGCGGGAGGATGGGAGCAAAATTTGTCTCACTGCCTCTATCTTCTGTCTTATAAGCATAGGGTTTAATAAATGATCTCAGGTAGCTGGAAGCCGATCCACCACTTCATTTTTGCATGATGCGTGGCGCTTTAATGTAATCATGCAGAGTAATGGATGACAAGCATTGTTTCTGTCTGGCTGCATGCAAGGGCACCTCTTCCTTTCAGCCCAGATGCCACACTCACTGCAATTCTCTGATGTTCGCAAATTGTCGTGAGTTGAGTGAGTGAGGTAAATACGTCTCACCAGGTAGACCTTTGAATGGCGATGCCGGTGGAGATACGCAGTTTATTCATCATGTGTGGTAAAAAAGGACATTTCCAAAGCCCAGAATAAATTAAAGAAGCCCATCCTACACAGCACATCAATCAATCAGGGTTTGTAAAGCACAGTACTCACCCGTTAGGGTCTCAAGGCGCTTTGAGGGGGGTATATGCAGCTCCATTAGGGTATTCAAAGAGCCAGGACTTGAGGTTTTTCCTAAATTGGTGCGTTGCCGGGCTTTGCCGGAGGTGAAGGGGGAGATCGTTCCAGGTCCTGGCTGCGAGGAAGGTGAAGGACCTTCCACCCGCACTGTTCCTGTAGAAGCGTGGGACATTGGCTAGGGCGAGGTCTGCTGGGCGGAAGTTTCTCTTGGGGGTATGGAAGGTGAGGCGGTTGTTGAGGTATTGAGGTCGGATGTTCTGGAGGGCCTTGTTGGTATGTGTGAGCAGCTTGAACGTTATTCTTCTGTCATGGAGGTCGCAGAGTTATTGGGTGATGTGATTGAGTTATGGGATATAGAGGATTAGTCTGGGCATAGCGTTCTGGATGGTTTGAAGTGTATGGAGGAGTTTTTGTTGATTAGGGCGGAGAGGGCACTGACGTTTTGAGTCTGTTGGTGATGAGGTAGTGAGTGACCGATTTCCTGGAGTCCATTTGAATGTTTTGCATAGTATGCAGAGGGTGTTGAACCATGCAGGAGAGATGGCATTGATCTGGCGATTCATAGTGAGCCATGATTCCAATATGATACCGAGGTTACATGCATGGCCTTTCGGGGGGTATCCATTTGAATCTTTTGCATAGTATGCAGAGGGTGTTGAGCCATGCAGGGGAGATGGCATTGATCTGGCAATTCATAGTGAGCCATGATTCCAGTATGACACCGAGGTTACGTGCATGGCCTGTTGGTGTGGGTGGGTTTCTAAGGGAGTGGGGCCACCTGGTGTCATCCCATACAGAGGGGGTGGAGCTGAGGATGACGACCTCTGTTTTCTCTGAGATGCGTTTCAGGCAGCTGTTTTTCATTCAGGTTGTGATGGCTGTCATCACTTCTTGGAAGTTGTGCCTGGTGACGTCGGGTTCCTTGGTGAGGTAGAAGATGAGTTGGGTGTCATCTGCGTAGGAGATGATGTTGAGCACATGGTTTCCGATGATGGTTGCGAGGGGGGCCATGTAGATGTTATAGAGGGTGGGGCTGAGGGAGGATCCTTGAGGAACTCTGCATCTGGTCTCTATCGGTTCTGAGAGGAAGGGCGAGAGTCTTATTCTCTGTGTTCTGCCCGTGAGGAATGAGAGTATCCAGTCTAGGGCCTTTCCTTGGATGCCGCAGACGTGGAGCCCGGTGGTAGTGTGCTGTGGGAGACGGTGTTGAATGCTGCTGATAGGTCCAGGAGAATTAGGGCTGCCACCTGGCCTTGGTCGTTGAGGGCACAGATGTCGTCTGTGGCAGCGAGGAGGGCTGCCTCAGTGCTGTGGTTGCTGCAGAATCCGGATTGGGAGTTGTCTAGGATGCTGTTAGCTTTCGTGAAGTATGCTAGCTGGGTGTTGACGGCCTTTTCGATGATCTTGGCTGCAAAAGGATGCAGCAAGATGGGCCTGAAGTTCTTGAGGTCCGTCTGGTCTGCAGATGGTTTCGTTAGGATGGGGGTGACTTCAGCGCACTTCCAGTTATCAGGGAATGTGGCTGTTTCTAGGGAGCAGTTGATGGTTCAACGTAACTCAGGTGCGATGGCTGTCGCAGTGCTGTGGAAGATGTCTCAGGGTGCTCGGGAGTGGATGCTCTTCATGGTCTTTAGGGTGTCTTCTGTCGTGAGTGTGGTCCAAGTGAGTTGGGCCTGTTGGGTGGGGTTGTTGGAGTGGGGGTTGAGGCAGTGCAGAGATCTTGGTTGTCAAAGTTATCATAGAGTGTCTTTATCTTGAGGTGAAAGAAGAAGCTGAGTCTGTTGCAGAGGACATGGGAGGGAGTTTGCTGTTTCTCCACATCTTTTCCAGTCATCGGCAGGAGCGCTTGGATTCTAGGATTGCCTTGATGGATCAGTCTGCTTTCTTGTTGTGTTGTCCTGCAGTCTTCTGGAGGGGGGGCGAGTGTGTTGGCACAGTTGGTGATCCATTGGTGGAGGTTGTTTACCATGGTGTTGGTGTCTGTCATAGTTGGGGGTAGAGTGCTGGTGAGAGCAAAGGTGAGGTGTTCTTTGGAGAATTTGGTTCAGTTTCTGCATGCACGTGTGCTTGTGTGCAGTGGGTTTTCTGAAGGAGAAGTGGATGCAGTGGTGGTCAGTCCAGAGGAGCTCCATGGTGTGGCTTAAGGAGATGCGGTTTCCTCCTGTGAAGATTTGGTCGAGTGTGTGCCCTCCTGTGTGAGAGCGGGCAGAGACAAGTTGCTTCAATCCCATGTTGGTGAGGTTTTCTAGGAGGGCGTTGGTGTTTTGGTTGTCGTGGTTGTCAAGGTGGAAGTTTAGTTCTTCGTAGTAGTTTGAAGTCTGCGGAGGCAAGGGTGTGGGGTGCGATGAGGTTGGTGATTATAGTGGTGAACAGAGCCCGGAGCCAGGCAGTTGGTAGACGAGGGTTCTGCAGAGAGTCGTTATTGGGTTGGTCTGGATCTGGAAGTAGATGTGTTTTATGTGGGGGCGAGGTGTCGTCCAAGTTGGTGGCTATCATGCGAAGGGAACTTTTTTGGGATTATGGCGAGGCCCCTTTCTGGGCAGGTGGGGCGGTCTTTCCTCAGGATCTTTTATCCATTGGGGATGGCGGTTGCAATGTCAGGTGCAGAGCCAGGGTTGATCCAGGTCTCTGTGAGGAAGGCGACGTTGGGTGTGTGAGTGTTGAGGAGGTTCCAGATTTATATGGCATGTCTGTGCAGGAGGCATATGTTGAGGAGGATGTATTTCAGTGGTTTGTGTGGGCTGGTGTACGGTGGGCTGGGGCCTTTGCTGGGTTTCGGAGGTGGGTGAAGGTGCGCTGGCAGTGTTGGCAGGAGATTGGGCCTTGTGTGTTGCTTGGCATCGAGAGCTGGCAAGAAGGGTGCTGGGGTCCTAGCAGCAGGAGGTTGGAGGACCAGGGTTCTTGGAGCTGGTCGCGGTCGCTGGCTTGCATTTGGCGTGCCCTCTGCATTTGGCCGTACAGCAGCAGCTGCCATTTAATAGGGGTTGGGGGTGTGATCAGCTGGGAGGCGGGAGCGTCATGCTGGGGTGTTGGGGCCACGGGTGCAGCAGCGGCAGGGAGCGCGGCATGAGGGAGCAAAACAAGGCAAAGGGAACTTCGCTAACACTGTCAAAATGCATGAACGGTGTTCAGTTGTGTAGCTACACTTCTCTGCATGCGAGCAGTATTAGCCTCTGCTTTCACAGGGTACTAATGCATGCACAACAAATTAGGGTGCTTGGAAATGCATAGCAAATGGTTTCAAGAAAGATATGATATGTCTATTTACTTGTCTGCAGTTTCTTATTGTAAGGGACAATGTTTCTGGATGGCAAAAGTTTGTGATTGGTGTTCATTCTTAGCATACAAACTTGTGGGTGCTATCATAGCCCCCTCAATCCACCTCTGGCACCTACAGCAACTTAATTAAAATGAAAGGAGAAAAGAAAGAGACTCTGAGTTTCCAGCAGAACTCACAGTGCTCGCCTCCTATCCATAGCCTGCAGCTCTGGAGAGACAAGACGAGGAATACTTGTTCTCAATGAAGCACAAGTAAAAGGCATCTCTTTATTCACTTGCTTTTTTTAGCTACTGGATGGGAAAGATGCTGAGTGTTGTGGAATGCACCATCTATACCACTTGTACACTGTCTTGAAAATCTATTTAGAATTGGAAACACACTTTCTGATGAAAGCACAGCTTTTTGAAATACTGAATGGCTCATTTATAAGCCCCTTGCACCGCTGGTGCATCACTTTTTTTTAAACTTAATGCTGCCTTGTAAATATTGTTCCCTTTTCTGCGTTAAAGGGCCATGCAATGGGTGTTGCTGGTGGAGTTGCCAGCAACATCCATGGCTTTTTGACACTACCCCAGATTTACGAGAAAGCGTAACTCTGAGGCAGCGCCAAAAAAATACGCCTCCCCAGGGGAGGCGTAAGGGAGGCACAATGAGGAGAAATATCTTTTTTTCTCCTTGTTGTTCCTTTTTCTATGTGTGCTGCAGTAAGCCTCTTGTGATTCTTTTTGTGCAGAAAGGTTTCCCTTCCTGCAGAAAGATAATCATCACCGGAACGGAGGCACACTTGCACCATGGTACAAAGGTGCCAGCGTTGGGGCCCGGTAGGCCATTGTGCGCCAACGTGGGGAAAAGGACAGGAATGAGTTGTATCTGGTAGATACAGCACATTCATGCCCTGTTCTTTAGCTGTAGGACAGCGCTGCAGGAAGGCCTGCAGCTCTGGCTAGGGCAAAAACTCATAAAGGAAGCCTCCTGTTTTTAATATCACAATATACAACAATATTGTTACAAGAATATAGTGATGTCGAAAATACCGTCAACAGGAATATCACAAGTGAGAGTATCATTTTTTAGTGGTTTTTTAAATACCATTGTTAAAATATTGTAAGTATTTTTTTATTTTTTATATTTCAGTTATGTTAGTGTTAGAATTTGTGTAATTTCTAGGGAATAAGAATGGAGAGATTTTTGAATGTATATATATATATATATATATATATATATATATATATATATATATATATATATATATATATATATATATATATATATATATATATATATATTATTACCTACTGGCGGTCGCCAGTAGGTATATATAGTTAGGATTTTTTCTCTATGGGATTTTTGAAAATTCTATGTCTAATAACTTTGGCGTTTGTGGACGGAATTGGCTGAAATTTTCAGGAAAATGGCACATTTTGTTTCTGAGCAGCCCCTTAAAATTGGGGGGGGGTTCGTCCAGGGGGGGGTCGAGAAAAAAGGGGGGTCCCAAAACGTGTTTTTAACATTGAGTTTTCCATAGGGCGGTTGGCCTCACTTTTAGCCCGAACGGCTGAATGGATTTGCACGAAACTTGGCAAAATTGTAGGGACTGGTAGCCCGATGTGCCTTTTGTAGGTCTCAATATATGTGCTACAGTGGATTTTGAGAAATTAACGTTTAAAAAAAGATATATATCTGTAACAGCGGACCGGGCAGCGCTCCAGTACGCGTACTTTTCGCGCAACGGAGTTTTGTGAAGCGAAGCTGATTGGTTCTCCGGCGTCTGTAAACATTCCAAACAGTCCGTAGCGGCCGCCATCTTGTCTCTCGGTAGGATCGAGAGACAAGAGGAGGCCAAAGCGAAGGGGCAAATGACCATAAGGGGGCATAGTAGATCCTCGCTGACCCCCTAGGTTTGATGTGGAGGTTTTAAAAGGGCCCCGCGGGGCAAAAAAAAAAATAATAATAATAATCGAACGGCTGAATGGATTTGCACGAAACTTGGTAAAATATTAGGGACTGGTAGCCCGATGTGCCTTTGCTAGGTCTCAATATATGTGCTCCAGTGGATTTTGAGAAATTAACGTTCAAAAAAAGATATATATCTGTAACAGCGCTCCGCGTAACGGAGGTTTGCGAAGCTGATTGGTCATTCTGTCACTGGGCTATAGTTGGGCTACATCTGGCTGATATTTGGGCTACATTTGTTTTTTTTGTCTCTGGCGGCCATCTTTGGGCTACATTGGGCTACATTGGGCTTCATTGGGCTTCATTGGGCTACATTGGGCTACATTTGGGCTCCAACATATATATAGGCCAATGTAGCCCAATATATATTTTTCAAAGTTAATTTTCGTAAAAACCACTGGAGCATATATCTTGAGACATAGCAAAGGCACATCGGGCTACCAGTCCCAACAATTTTGCCAAGTTTCGTGGAAATCCATTCAGCCGTTCGAGCTAAAAGTGAGTCCAACCGCCCTATGGAAATGAAGGAAATGAATGGGTAATTTGTAATTAGCAAATAGCTCATCGCAAACTAGGAATGGTAAAGAATCGCTATTTATTCCTTAAAGTTCGCTATTTAGGAAATGCAAAAAACTTTGATGATACATATGGCGGTTCATCTCTAACAAGATAAGAAGCATAGGGATAGATTTATGATGACTGGCGCATCACCAGGGATGTGTTAGTCATTCTGTGCCGCTGTTCCGTCACCTATGGTGTGCTGCATTTACAATGCGGCGCATCATGGGGCAAAAACAGCACAGATGCGTGATGTATCTGTGCCGTAAAGGTGGCGCATTGCTGGAGTTGTATCGCAAGTGTGATGAAGCTCCAGCAAGGGTCGGGGGTGCCCCTGTCGCTGGGTTTCTGTTCTCACACAGAACTGTGGACAGAGGATTGGAACCTCGGCGAATTAGGGTGCCCCAAAACTCACCTTAGTAATCAAAAACCCCTTAGCAAGCTAGGTACAGTGTCACATTGGATATAACAAACTCTCAATGTTTAGACAATCCAGAATATGAACTTATAGTACCTCAGGATACGTGGAACTCATGAACAGTCGGTCGTTATATATTTCTTAGAAACCAGAACATGGAGTTAAGAAGAACACATGTGTATTTGAAATGTTTATTTACTAATGCCGTCTTCTCAGGCGTAGTATCTTAGATAATACAAGTACACATATTATCAGTAGCAAAATTACCAGCATAGTTACTAGTACATAAAAAGCGAATGGTGACAGTATGTTAACATGCTGTAAATGAATAAGAGTTAGCAACACTTATAAGCAGCCACGGGCCGTGGAGGGAGTTACGGTGGGGCAGGGAGGCGGGGAGGGGGAGGGGCAGGGTGGAGAGGGCTCCACCCTGCCCCTCCCCCTCCCCGCCTCCCTGCCCCACCGTAACTCCCTCCACGGCCCGCGGCTGCTTATATCTCACCCTCCCTAATACACATATTATATTATTTGCTAAGAAGGTCTGTTTGTGTTGATTTAGGGCGTGCCCATACTTTAGTGTCTTAGATTTGAAGGAATCACATCAGCATACACCAGCTCTCTCTTCATGTGAACCGCATCAACTGTTGTGTATGTGTGTTCGGCAAAGCAATATAAAACCCGCCTCATGCCCAGAATTGGCAGAAGCTGCACTTATGTTATGAGTATGAAGTCGTGGAGATCAGACCTCATAACAATTCTGTATCGTGTTGTTCTTGAAACTTCAGCACTCGCTGTACAGATATAGTTTAACAAGCAAAGCAGATAGTAGAGCAATAACATATTATTCTCATGTAAACCACGATGAACTACTAGGTTGAAAGCTAAAGCAACAACTAAGTGTCGTGTGCAGAAGTTGCAAAAAAGGAAAAATGGCGTTTAAACCGGTAATGAGCACATGCTAACTTAACACGGTGTAAAGATATCCAGGACCTAGATGACACCTCCCCATGATCCGGAAACGAATTGAATAAGATAATAGAAGTGCCATCTCATGAGAGCAGATTGCAACTTTATATGTGGACGGTCCGCAAGGTAAAACATTAAAAACTAGGAAAATGTAATGCTAAAGAAAAATAAAACAGCCAAGTACTTTATCGAGTCTTAAGCCAATAGGCAAGCTAAATAATAAAAACTTGACAAATAAGTCAATGAATTGTCAATGAAATGCTAGTACTCAGCATATCAAACATGAAAAAGGTCTATGACATAACTGTGTATGCAAAATAAGCTGCAACAGCCTCCAATAGGAAGTCACCGTCTTCATCCGAAAAGAGTTCAGCCATCCAATTTAAAAGCGGAAAAGAACATACGTGCTCTCCCAGCACCGGATCCTCTATCACCATCAGAGGACAGCTCGGTGGGTTTTCAAGAAAGCTCTGTTCCAAGAAAGACTGTGTTGCCGCCAGTAAATTCCAGGGACCAATTAGTCCATGCATCAATGCCACAGCCATAATCCTTTCGCCAGGACAAACCAACTCGTGAGTAATGATAGGAGTCATCAGCTGATTAAAGTCGACGTCAGGAGAAACCGGTCCGCAGAGACACAAATCAATGGCCCAATCGAAATCACAGGTCAGGCAGTGAAATACAGGCTGGACACAGGTGAAGTAGGAGAATCGAAAAGATAATCCATATGCCGTGCTTAATATCGCCAACGGCATTGTGCCATAATATTCTAGCATGCGATTGCGGAACAGTGTCAGCAGCTGCAGGGCGGGAGCTTGCACAGGAGGGACATCCATATTTAAAAATGTAAAAAAGCACAAGAGCGTCCGCTGGTAATGCAAGTAAAAATGGGGATCCACGAAGCACAGTGGAAAAAATAGAATGAAAGAAAGCAGGGATGACTCCAAAGATTTTCTCAAATGAAGTCACGAGACCACTGGTAACAACTTTAAAAAAGTGCACCAGGGCCTTTGTGGAGGACGCGTTAAAGATAGTCAGAACCATCTTGCTGAAATGCAAAGGCGAATCTGTATTTAAAAGGGTCTGCACCTCTGTACGGGTGTTCGCTATGTGAAGCACGAAAGTTTCACGGGCCGAACTCAAGGCCACCTCTCTCTGAGACAAAAGAGCTCTTATTCTTGCCATGCCGTTGAAATCTGCTCCCAAGGTTGGTATTTGTGGCCAGATTGAAAACTCCCTATGTTCATGTGTGGGAGGAAATAGAACATTTCTGCAGCAAATAACCCGTTCACTTACTGTTACGATAAAAGGAATACTTTTAATTAACCCAGAACAATCTTCATTATTGAGCATCAAATAACTACCATTTTCCAACAACTTGAACGTGGGGATGATAGCAGGAACTGGCGTGCCTTGCAACACGCAAGCCATATTTGGTCGGTGTTTGTTGCATGAACCGTGTAACTGTATGTGCCTACACATTAGTGAATGATCTGGCGTCTCAGTGCATTCCTCTCCATTCAGATAAACTTCTTGATCATCTTTGAAACATCTGTATGTGTATGGAAGCGACCAGACCTCATGAAGAAAAGCACTACCTAAAGGTTCATAACGACCTATTGGTATATATTTCATACAATTTGAAAACTTATATAAAGCAAAAGGCAGCGTTATTAAACCGTGGATAAGGCACGTTGCCAAAAAACCCGCAATCCTCTGCTGATGATGTCACTGAGCATGTCATGAATGATGTAATGTGTGACATCATCAGCAGTGGATTACGGGTAATAGTTTACTCCCCTATAGCTGTCTTTCTTTTAACATAAGTGTCTGTTTCCTTCCCTTATACTTACTGTTCTTTTTTTTTAAAAAAATGTTTGGTTCACTTCCGGTTAGCGTACCGGCGAGCGAACTGGGAAGCGAACTACGAGAAATAGAGGTTGGCACAGTTCCAAATATTGTACCAATTTTTTAATAACGGGGAGGTAGTTCTGAAAAGAACTTTTTTTTTTATTGTTTTTGTTGTTTTATATTTTTTTTATTATTTTTCTGAACATTTTTTTACTTTTTTTGAATTTTTCTGAACAGTTTTATATTTTTGGGGGTTTTTCTTGGAGGGGGCAATGAAAACGATTCATTGTAAAGGGCTCAACAGGAGCAACAAAACAAAAAAAAAGTATTTATTATTTGGGGCGTTTCGTACAAACTTGCATATGATAGTCAATAGCTCTGTTGATCAGAGTGATGCTTCTTTCTCCGTAGCAAATGAATCCACTGCAATATACGCAGACTTGTTTTACTTCATGAAATCTCGTTTGTATATTTGGCACCATCTCCCTGCCCTCTGGTCCCGTTACTTCCGGTACAACAGATCTTCTGGCCATAATAGGGAGATTATCTAGGTCGTTACGAAACTGTGCAGCACTGTAGTTGTTAGGATGCCACCTAGTCATATGGCGATGCATTGTGTAGTTTCCGAAACTGTATTTTTTGTCGGTCCCTCTGGACAGTCTATCTTGACATATAAGGCAAGTTACGTATCTTGCATTTACTTTTTTCTGACCTTTGGGAATTTTAAAAAATTGCCAAATGAAGTTTTCTTTCCGGTGAGACGTCCTGGGCTCCTCAGGCAAAAAGTGCCTCTCTTCGTGCTCGTCGTCCTGTTCCTCTTCTTCCTCTTCTTGCTGAATTATAACTTGAGCAGGTAGTCCACTCTTCCTTGGATGTGGTGGAGGTGGTGGGGAAGCACCAGCTGAAGCTACTAAAGAAGCCATTGCTCACTGGTAACAAAGGGTCTTTCTCTCACAATGATGAAAGTCAGAGTGAGGAAAGAAGGAGGGATTTTCATCATTTGGGAAAAACAATAGTTCTCAACCAATGAAAAGTGTTCATTTTAGATTATATGACCTAGTCTTACATCATTAGGAAACCAAAAGTGAAATGAACCAATGAAAAGTGTTATTACCAAGTCACATGACCTGCTGTGTTTACGTTAAGCGCTTTGCAGGGCCTCCCGGTTTGCTTCCAGAAACCTGTGCTTTGCGACTCGGTAAGCGTACCAGTTCGCTAACGTAGCACGTCATATGACGTATCACGCGACAACGCGAAACGTCATGCGGACGGGAGGCGTCACGATGTTGTTTTCTAACGCGGCAGTTGCGGTAAAGAAACGTTTACCGGCTCGCGGTCTATTTCGCGGCATCAAGGTCAGCTAACGGGAAGCTTCCAGATTCGCGAAGCGGGAACGAAGAAAAAAAAATATTTTAAAAAAAAATTATTAATAAACATATAAAATATATTTTTGGATTTAAAGAAGAATACATTTTACAGCTACAGATATTAGCTGTTAAAAAACCAATGAAATTCACTGAAAAAACCATAGGTTATAGACCATATATAGTTAGGAATTACCATTTACAAAACCTTGAAAATTCACTGAAAAAACCATAGGTTATAGACCATATATAGTTAGGAATTAGCATTTAGAAAACCTTATTTTACTCACACAAAACCATTGAAATTCCATATATAGTTAGTTGCACTAACTATATATCGCGCACCCGCAATCCACTGCTGATGATGTCACATATTACATCATTCATGACATGGTCAGTGACATCACTGATGACATCACTGATGACATCTCAAATGACATCACTGATGACATCACTGATGACATCTCAAATGACATCACTGATGACATCATGACACACCAATACCAGTTACTACATACGCACTCACTGATTCCTACGTCTACACACACATTCACTCATTCACCCATACAATCACTCATACATACAGTCACTCATTATTACAACACTATCATATGCACTCATACACCTATGCAGACAGTCACACACTGCCACTCATCCATGGAGTTACTCACACACCAAGTCAGTCCTGTAAAGAATCAATCACACTTCCATTTCTTCATCTATACAGTTAAACACAAAACACCATACTTCAGTGACATCACTGATGACATCACTAATGACATCTGAAATGACATCACTGATGACATCTCAAATGACATCACTGATGACATCATGACACACCAATACCAGTTACTACATACGCACTCACTGATTCGTACGTCTACACACACATTCACTCATTCACCCATACAATTACTCATACATACAGTCAGTTATTATTAGAACACTATCATATGCACTCATACACCTAGTCAGTCCTGTGAAGAATCAATCACACTTCGATTTCCTCATCTATAGTTAAACACAGAACACCATACTTTTCACACATATACTAACACATACTTACTCTCTTATACAATCACTGATACAAGTACACATTGATATGCACAGCGTCACACACCTCCCAGCCAGCCACACACACACTCAGTCTTCCATCCATCCAGTCATTCTTCAATATGTAAAACGTATTTAAACTTTACAAAAACACACAGACACTAGATGATGTCATCAGTGATGTCATCAGTGATGTCACTGACCATGTCATGAATGATGTAATATGTGACATCATCAGCAGTGGATTGCGGGTGCGCGATATATAGTTAGTGCAACTAACTATATATGGAATTTCAATGGTTTTGTGTGAGTAAAATAAGGTTTTCTAAATGCTAATTCCTAACTATATATGGTCTATAACCTATGGTTTTTTCAGTGAATTTTCAAGGTTTTGTAAATGCTAATTCCTAACTATATATGGTCTATAACCTATGGTTTTTTCAGTGAATATATATATATATATATATATATATATAAACACAGACTTTTGGCTGAACCTCTGCCTCTGTGTCGGCGGGCTCACGGCAGGGGTAGCCACCCCCAGAAATCAACACACTCCACCAGCGTCGTCTTTCTCGTACTTTCAGAAAGAAAAAACACAGGAGCCGTGGCCTCAATAAACGGTGCAGATTTAATGCAGATACAACGTCCTACGCGTTTCGGAGTAAGCCTACTCCTTCATCACGGGCAAACCTTGTGCATAATAGTGTTTGTTATAAAGTAAAAAAATGTATGTCACGTGATAAAAAACATAGAAAGAATACTTTGCCATTTACATACTTTTCGCCGATGTTAACATTGAAAGTGACATTATACCTTTGATAGTTTTAGTGAAAACAATAAATCACAGTTCTTATTTAACCCCGACTGTAACTGCAAATGAGTAAGTGTTCGTGACCTGCGCTATTACATACCGCCCCTCTCCTTTGCTTCAGGAAATGGCATACTACTAGCGGTACTGAGCTCAATAGTATAACGTTTGAAAAGTTCAGTGATCAAGTGAACCACTTCCACGTATAATAATTCAAAACCATAGCATGTTAAAAAATTATTATAACATATGGAAAAAAGGGTTTTGAGGCGACCTAACTGATAGGGGAAGCGAACCCTTGCTCTCAAAAGAGTATCATTCTTGGTCACCCAGCCCGTTACGCTAAGTGTTCACCCTGTTTACACATAGCTAAAAGTTAGCTGTCATAAAGCATACAATCACACGCTTTCAAGTGACTGACGGGCCAGAAACATAGTATTGCCCAAGTGGGCTAACGTGTTCGTGGTGCATGTAAGACAAAACAAAATAATACCCTAGTGGGTCTAAATAGTACATTTCGAATAGTATTAACAGAAAGAGTTCATTGCGCAAATAGGTCACTTCTCCAGCCCATGTGGGCAAATACTCAATGCAGTGCCAGCGAAAGTCTTCTGGGTCAGGTTTTGTAACACCTATGGACAATAGTAAAGGCAACCTATTAAAACCTTCATAATCAAAAAGAGAGTATCATGAAGAAATACACAAAATTCTAAAACAACATGCAGAAGTTCATAAAGCGGCAACAATCTCAAGACAAAAACTCATCGTTTCAATATAAGTGTACTGATAGTTCCTCGTCCATATTCAACCCCTGGGGCACCATGGTGTTGAACCTTATGATAAACTTGGACTCCAATTTCCTGAGCTCCAGAAGTCTATTTCCACCCCTTATATTGGGGGGGATACAGTCAATGACAGCAAATTTTACAAGATTGGCATTACTTTTGTGGTGTTCCTGAAAATGCCGAGCCACTGGGTAGGTTTTGTCATTTTTGCTGATGGCTCGCAGATGCTCTAAAACACGCTTTTTACCTTTATGAATAGTGCTACCAATATAGTATTTGGAGCACGGACACTTCAGGGTGTAGATGGCATATTCAGTGTTACAATTCAGATGTTTTTGTATAATCCATGGGGTCTCATTGCTGTTAAGTTTGAGTGATTTTACGCTACTGCTAAATTTGCAAGCCTTGCATTGGTTACATGTAAAGAAACCTTTAACTGCATTGGGTTTTTTAGGAGTGGAAATCATGTTACTGCATAGTTGATCCCGTAATGATCTAGGTTTACGGAATGTTAGAGAAGGATGTTCACCTATACACTCTCTTAGGTCAATATCTGTTTTTAGTACATCCCAGAACTTATTCAGGCTTTTTTTTCACTTCCCATGCATGAGTGCTGTAAGTAGTAATAAATCTAACTGTATTTTCAGATTTAGTTAGAGATTCTGATTCTTTGGGAAATAAAAGGTCTTGCCGGTTAAGAGTTTCTACTCTAGAGATAGCTTCACTCACAACCTTGAGGCTATAACCTCGTGTCAGGAATCTATCCTTCATGATCTCCTTCTCATATTCAAATTTCTCAGTAGTGCTACAATTTCTTCGTGCCCGTAGTAGCTCACCATAAGGTATACTGTTAATTAGGTTACGGGGATGGCAACTTCCCGCGTGAAGCAAGCTGTTGCCAGCCGTAGTTTTCCTAAACAATGAGCTGACAATTCTATTATCAGCTACCTCCAATTTCAGGTCTAGAAACTCCATGCTGTCCTTACTCATCTGGTGTGTGAATTGAAGATTCAACTCATTATTATTAAGCAGTTGTACAAACTCAGTTGCTTGTGTAACAGTGCCATTCCACACACAAAAAATGTCGTCTATATAACGTAGCCAGAGGACGGCGTGGTCTCTGAATAGCCTGATGTTATAGACTACCTGTTCCTCCCAGCGACCTAGGTAGATACCCGCGAAGCTGGGAGCAAAGCAGGTTCCCATCGCCGTCCCCTGTGTCTGCCTGAAGATGGTATTGTCAAAAAGGAAAAAATTGTTACTCAAGCACAATTCTACAGTATATATATATATATATATATATATATATATATGTATATATATATATATATATATATATATAAGTTTAAATTTTACATAAAAATGTATTCAATGTAATAATATTTAAAAATACATATTTTTGGAGTGGAAATAGTTATGTTGACCCCTTCAGTGTCCAACACATTTGTCAAAGTGATTTACTTTGGACTGGGAGTAGTAAATCTGACCCCATCAGTGTCCAACAATTTCCCCAAAATGGTTTAGATTGTAGTGGGAATAGTAAATTTGAATCATCAGTGTCCAACACCTTCCTCAAAATGGTTTATATAGGAGTGGGGATAATAACTTGGACCCCTTTAGTGGCCAACACATTCCCCAATGTGGTTTATATTGGAGTACGAATAGTAGTTTTTACCCCTTCACTGTCTTACACATTGCCCAAAGTGGTTTAGATTGCATCTGGAATAGTAATTTTGACCCCTTCACTGTTTTACACGTTTCCCAAAGTGGTATAATCTGAACCTTCTGTGTCGAAAACCTTCCTCAAAATAGTTTTGATTAGAGAGGGACTAGTAATGCTGACTCATTTAGTCCCAGATTACCAAAGGCGTGACAGAACGCAACACAGCACAACAGCCAAAAATACTGCACTGCGTTGCGTGACAGGGATGTAGCAGGAGAGTGCCATATTCACAGAGATATGGTTCTCCTCTCGCTCTTGCGCCGGTGCTGATTTCAGCTTCTGTGCACCAGGCACCATAGTGAAAGGATGTGTGCCTGAGTCTACCATAGGTTTTGTACAGGAAGGATACTCTTCCTGTACAAAATAATATGGCTAGACAAGTGAAAACCCTTTTCCTACTTTGAAGTGTGCTGTACAGTGCAGCACACACGCAAAGTTGGAAATGTAAGGAGAAATGAAAACATTTAACCTTTTAACGCCTGCTTTTCAGTGGCGTTAATTTTTGGCGCTAAACTCTGTCTACTAATGTTAGTAGATATGGTTTAGCATCAAAAAGCATGGCTGGTTGCATGGGAATGCCCATGTACCACCCATGTTATGCCCCCTTGATGCAAAGTAATGCAAAGCAACATTTCACACTGCTTTGCTTTACTTTTGGGTACATTCCAACTCAAAACAAGTTTTACACTGGGAAGTGAATCAGGAAAACGCTTGTGACACTAATCCAGCGTAAAATGTTTGAGAATCTTCCCCTCTGTGTCTAACATGTTCCCTAAAGTGGTTTAGATTGGAGTGGGAATAGAAATGCTGACCCGTTCCGTGTCCACAACTTTCATAAAAATGATTTAAATCAGGTTGGGAGTAATAATATTGATTCCATCAGTGTGCAACACATTCCTCTAAGTTGTTTAGATTGGGTTGGGAATAGTAAATCAGATGACCTTTGTCAAAAGGTATAGATTGGAGTGGGAACATTAGTTTTGCCCAGAGCCAGACTGGGATCCAAAAGCAGCCCAGGCAGTTTTGTCAGAACAGCCCCCAGGGGAAACGGTAGGGTGCAGATGTGAAGCATGTCTGCTTTTCTTAATGGGACTTATATTGCATCACCGATTCAAAACCGTCCCCTAGGAACAAAACTGTCCCGCACCGCCCCCACCCTTCCAGCCTCCCGGGGAAACGCCAAATGCCTGCTATGGCCAGTCTGGCGCTAATTTTTACTATTTCAATATCCAACATATTCCCCAAAGTGTTTTAGATGGAAGTGGGAATAGTAATATTGACCCTTTCAGCGCACAACATATTCCCAAAGTGGTTTAGATTCAAGAGGGAATATTACATTTGACCCCTTCAGTGTTGAGCACCTTCGCCAATATGTTTTAGGGTCAAATGATTTTAATTATCATTGTAAAATAATAATAAATGACGAACACCAAGCCTGTATATTGGCTTCAATACAATGCTCTGGATTACATAATGAGCCTCCTTACCCCCTCTTTTAACTCCCCACCCTTCCTTTCACTTTCTCCATTACTATCCATGTTTCAATTATCTTAATCTGTGCAGATGTTTTGCTTCTCAATCTGCCACCTCAATCTGAGGTGCTTTTAAATGTCAACCCATACCCGCACTTCATTTGGTATGAGTCAGTGAGTCTTAACACCCTTGGATACCTGGGAAATGTGATCTCATTTAATTCAGTGGATACGATATTCAGACATGTTTTTCACATTTTAAGACATTTTTCTTATGTTCTTTCCTATTAGCTATTTTCTCCAATCCCATGAACTCCCAAACTTTTAGAGCCTTGTCCTATAGCTGGGTACATCAAAATGACCCAAAATACTCAGTACAGCCTACTTAGCGACACATAATAGTAATGCATTGATGCGTCCCGTGCGCAATCTTGCTTGATAGATTAATCTATCTGAAACCCCTAAAATACTGTAAGCTGGCCCTCTTATTAATGTTGTGTTAAGCATGAGATATGTCTTATCCAATACCTCCTTTCATTATCTTTCCAGCTTAGGGCTGTTCCACAATAAATGGAGAAGAGAGCCCACATTCCCACAAAATCTCCAACAAGCCAACGTTTGTGCTTTGTTCTATTGATGAATCCAGATCGGGGTAAAATACCAATATGTTTCAATCTTTATCAGGGTTTCTGTGATTGCTGCGCTGGATACACTGGTCCAAGATTTGGAGAAACATCTTTCCATTCCCTATTGGTCAACTGGTGCCCCAGGTCCATTTCTCATCTCTTCTACCTTGTTGTCTTCCCCAGTCTCCTCTCCGTCCTGAGAAACTGGCAAATATCAGAGAAGACCCACTCCTTGTCACTCCTTTGTATTAGCTGTGCACTCTCCATATTTTACCCCTGGGAAACCGAAGGTTGAATTTGGTAATAGTGCATTGTTCTGACTCAGTAATTCCAAAATCTCTTTTGATTTGTTCAAAGGATTTAAGCCTATTTTCGTCATAAAACTCTTCTACCTGTTTGTACCTCACCTTCTGCCACATTACAAATTGCCCTTTCCCATATGCTAGAGTGAAATCCCGACTACCCAGAATTAGTGTGAGAGGTGAAAGAAAGTAGAGAGGCCTTGCTGCATTCCCACAGCATCCGATGCTTCGAATGAGTGCACTCCTAAATCATTTAGGGTTCCAGTTTGCCTTCCAAATATAGTAACCTGCAACTGCTTGTTCCATAAAACATTCATGCTTTTCAATCCAATGTGGAATTCATTCTAGAACATACTGCAGTAGCACTGCGTAATAGTAGTCCACACCCCAGGGTATTCCCAAACCTTCCTCCTTCATTTGGCGGTATGTAATGTGTGTAGCTATCCTAGGTTTCTTTCCCCCCAAGCAAAGTTGTTTATGGTTTTCTGAATTACTTTCAAATACCCCTGTTGGGGCTACAGAGGTATAGCCTGTATTATGTATAAGGATTCTGGGTAGAGCTGTCATATGTCGTGCAGCCATCTGTCCTAGCTCCGATATGCCACCCATGTGCCATGTCTGCAATTCTGCCTACAAGGCGCCAAACAGATCTTCAAAATTCATCAGTTCCAATCTTTCAGGTGTGGAGAAGAGTTTTACCATGCTAGAGGAAAGCATTCCTGAGGAGACAACTTTTGCTCCAAGGAGAGTAACAAGTTCTGTATCTGGGATTTTAACAAATTAACCTTAAAGCCTGATATTCAACTGTATTTAGACATTTCCATCAGCAACAGAAGGTAAGATCATCAGCACATTATTCTCCCATATATGTATCCATCCATCCTCTCCCCTCTTCTGTCTCCAGTTGTTCACACCCTTTTTGCCCATGGTTGTATGCACAGAGCGAACATGAGTTTGGACACTGGACAGCATTGTCTTGAACCTCATTCTATAAGAATTGGGTCTGAGCTCCCCATTCTCAAGCACCCTGGCCAAAGGTGAGCTATACCCACTGAGTACCCAAGTTCTTAATCTGGGACCAAACCCACAAGTTTCCACTGGCTTTCCAAAGATATGGCTAATGCACTCTGTTGAGTGCTTTCTCTGAAGACAGGAGCAGTACATCCACCCTAGCCCTCTACACTTTATCCAGAAGGTGAATTACTCTTTTGGTATAATCGGATGCTCACCTTACTGGAATGAACCATGCCTGATCCAGCTCAATAAGACTCTCTTTATGTGGGCCCAGTCTTACCACCAAAATGCTGGTGAATAATTGTGCATCAACGTTTAATAAGGATATTGGATGGTAGGAAGCACATTGAGATACATCCTCTCCTAGTTTGGCAGCATCACCTCATCAGTTTCCTCAACTACCCTTGTTTCATCTGTGTATTCATCAGTTTCCTCAACTACCCTTGTTTCATCTGTGTATAGTAGCTCACATAAAATTCTCTCAACATGTTCCTTATTCCTTATTCTTTGTGGGTGAGCACATCTTCTTCAGTTTTTAATTGCAATAACACTGTCTTTTACCCTTTAGCCCTTAACTTGCAAGCCAGTGGCGTGTCTGCTTTATTCCCCCTTGTAGTGAATTTATTTCAACCTAAGGTAGGCATCTTCTACTTTATCCATATCTATGGAGTGAAGTTGTACCATAAAACCCTCTAGCTGCCTCTACCACTTTCTAGAGCCAGTTCCAGAGTAAACTCCTTCATCTTCTTTAATCTGAGTATACAAACATTCTCTTGTCTTCACCCTCTCTCTATTGATTTTGGTCACCAACAAAATCAAATTCCCCCTTGTCAATGCTTTCAGGGTATCCCAGAATACCAGTGGGATAGATTCAGGTTTGTCTTTATCGTGTATGTAATGCTCTGTCCATTGGCTGTCTGCTCCCTATATTGCAGGAAGGCATTCACATGTCACTATTTCACCCTCATTGTTCTGATTTGTGGCATCTGTAATGTCATATGCACTGGTCCATGATCTGAGAGCTCTATATTGCCTACCTCAACTTCTAACAGTTGCTTATGTATACTTGCTGTCCCCAGTAGGCGATCCAATCTAGCATAGAAGCTAAGTGCTGTTGAAAAGTAGGAGAATTCTGTTTCTGCCGGATGTTCTACTCTATATTAATCAAATAAGGCAATATCGTTTAGCCATTCTTTAACTCCTTTATATCATTCCCTTGTGTGACCCATCCTTTGAGCTGAGCGGTTCAGATCCCAACCCATCATCTGATTCAAATACTCTTACAATATCACATCCCTGTGTGAGGCTTGCATAATGTGTGGTATAACTGTGTTTAAGAATCTCTCTTGGCCTTCTTTGAGGGCAGAAAGGGATGCCATTGTGAATGAACAATCACCACACCGGCTCTGAGCGCTGGTGCTGTCCATCCTCCTCCGGTAACATATCTCAAACCCTGCCTTTTTATGTTTTAGCCACCAAGATTTCTACACCACTTTTTTATGTTTGCCCAATTCACTTTTTTTATATCTGGCCCCTCTTTGACTATAATATGGGCTAATCTTTTTTAAGTAAATGCATGTCCTTCAACAGGCAAATATCACTACCACATTGACTTAAAAAGGAAAAAACGGTCAATTTCTCACCCAGGGCAGTCCGGCCTCTCACTTTGATGCTTACTATCTCAAGCTCCTGCAGTGTTACAGACATTAACACTCCACCCCATAGTCCACCATTCCATATCAACAATAATATGCATTGTGTAAATCCTATTTGTGACTGGGATATCCCTTGAATCCCCTTCAACTAAGAACATGTTAGACCCCCTCAACTTAAAAAAAAGAAAATCATTTCAAAACAAAAGGCTCATCTCCCTCCGGTGAAACATCGGAGGAAGTGAAGAAATCCTCACCTCCCTCATTCGGACAAGGTACTGCAGTCCTCATTTTAAGCAGTAGTGGACCATTGCCTTCATTAACTTCGGCACATACAAACCTCTGGCCTTTAAAAAAAATATCAAGCTCTGACAATATTTATTTCTCCCATTGGGAAGGTGCTTGATTCCCACTGGTGTGCAGCATTTCACTACTTCATATCTCCTGTGATTCGGACATGGGACGTGCTCCTCTAAGCTGCGTCATCACTGAATTCCTTTCCATTGCCATAATCTTAGCAGTCGGATTGTTTTTATTCTTCCTATGTTAGGCAGTCCTCAAACTGTATGGGCTAGACTCTTTAGCCATTTTTCTGACTCCTCCATTAATATTATCCATTTCCACAATTCGCTACAACCCAGTCGGCATTTGCACCTGATGACACATCTCATCCCATTGCAAAATTGATCTAAATGTGTACCCAACCAGTATTTGATGCCTTTCTCATCTAGTGCTGTCTTTACTTGCCTGAATTCTCTCCTTTTTTGCAATGTGAGGGCAGACAAGTTTCGGTAAATTCTGAGGGTTTGCCCCTCAGAAATAACAGTGCCCATTGATTGCACTGCTTTCATGATTGCTTTTTTTGATCAAGCAGGGGATTGTAAGTGTGCTACTCACCCTTGAGGGTCTCAAGGCGCTGGGGGTGGGGGGAGGTCAGCAGGTCTATTTAGTCGAAGAGGGTCTTCTTGAAGGTGTTCATGAAGGGGGCGTGTCTGATGTCTGCTGGTAGCTCGATCCAGGTCTTGGCCACAATGTGAGAGAAGGATCTTCTGCGTGCTCTGGCTCTGTTTGATAAAAGTAGTGTACGCATGTAAGTATATTCACAGCCTCACTTTCCCATCTCCCTCTTTATGTTTGTTGTCTAGCACAATGCCCTCCTTCCTGGGGTTTGACAATGCATGTCTAAAAAGATGCTTAACATCGCCTCCACATTTCTCGCTGCACCAGGAATTCTGATTTATTGGCACCTCAAACGGTTTTTAAGGTCCTCGCTGCGTACCTGTGGGTCCAGGTTCTGCTCTAGGGTGACCCATCATTTCTAGTTCATCTTCTCTGGCCTCTCAGGTCATTTCATTCACTCTTTGCCTAATAGCTGATATCTCTTGCTTAATTTCCTTCACGTTTTGGGACTTTCTCCTTTCAGGCCTGCAATTTCCTCATGTATGCTCTGACACAGTTCCTCCAAAAAAGATTGTGTCAATGTCGGCTCAGCAGTATTATCGTCCCTCTTCTGACTTTGCTTATCCATAGGCAGAGCTGTTTTTGACTGCAGATTCCTTCTCTGTCGTCCTACCCTTCTCTGTATTTCTTTCAGGGAAGGTACTTTTCTCCCTTTAGAAGCTGCCATTTCCTTCCCCAGAAAGCTGCCATTCTGTCTACGACCTCCTTTGTCTTTGGTCCAAGTTCTACCCGTCCCTTTTGTCTGCCACTACCTATATTTTCTTAAATATATTAGCATCATTGTGATTGATTAGTCTGTCATGGTACCCTGCTGCTGGTCTACATCTATGGGAATAACACTTTTAAGTTATTATTTGGGATTTGGAGGTAGCCAAACATGTTTTTATTTTAAAGGAAATTATTTTGTTAAATGTTAACCAACATTTATTTTTAATTTCCTTGTATTCTTAGTTTTCCATTAGCTGTTTTTAATATTCATTGTTTGGGTTTCATAATTTTCTAGGACTGTGGAATAATATTGTGAATTTACTTTCTGGTCATTTCATTTTTCTTCTTTTTGTGGGAGTTACTTTTCCTCTATTTTTGTTGGCTACAAGAAGTATCATGGACATCAGCTACAGGACCATAAGTTGATTGTAATCTTTTATTTTGGGAGGATAATTTTGCTATGTATGCAGTTTTACACTATTCTTTCATTTTAAATATAATGTGGGGTATTGTATGATTTTTTTTAATGCATGTTATTTAGGCCTGGATGGATTTCATGAAGTTCCGTGTGACAAAGAAATTCTGCCCTGGAGTTCCGCAAGCAACGGAGTGAGGTAAATAGTGCTGCTTGTGTTGATTTTTTACGCTGGGCATTTACCTTGTGCTGTAAAATCAGCATGAAGAGCAACACGCTCAGTGCAAGTGGATTTCTCAATGTGAGCAGTAGCGACTTGCCTGGCCACACACGTTGAGCAATCTTGACAGGGGTGGTCTAGAGTTGGATTTTGGGACTATGCGCTCTATGCAGAGTGGAAAAAACTCAGCGCTCTATTTGGAGTGAAAAATCAGTGAAGGGAGCAGAGTTTACTGCCCAGGGCTAATGTTATTCTGTTTTATTTTATGTATTTATTAATCTTATACTAAATCATTTATATTTATTGGTCTTATTGAATATTGTTTAAGTTGAAATGTTAAGTAAAACTGGCTAATACAGATAATTTAGCATAAAAATGGTGTATTGTCTCAGCTGCCTCCAGCCCAGGCAAGGCTGTGTAGTGAATTGAAGAAATTACACAGTGGAGCAAAAGGAACGTTCCTAAAGAGGTTAAGAAGCCTCAGGAGAATGACCATATTCATGATAGCCATGTGTTCCATCAAAGAGAGAGGCAGCTTGATCCAGCACGGACCTGATTTTCCAGCTGGGAGAGGGCTGCCCCATAGTTCTCAAATATCACTTCCTGCTTGTTTGCACTGATCCTAATCTCCAAGTATTTTGAAGAGTCTGTCACCCAGTGCAGGGTCAGGGAGAGTACGTAAATGGCAGGAGACAGGGCTAGGGGAAAAACAAGGGCCTGGCCCAGTTGATCCCCACTTTGGACAGCACCCTGAACAGCGAAAACTCATGTATACTAGATCCAGGTTTGCCCCTGGGTTACTTAGATATAGCGTAATATCATCCCTATAGAGTAAAATGATAATATTATGAGGGGAGAACGCCAGACTGCTGTGACCATGAAGCTTACGAACAGCCGAGGCCAAATTTTCAGTCGCCAGAGCATAAAGTAATGGGGAAAGGGGAAGCACTGATGGATGCCTCTGCCAATAGGGATGGGTCTGATAGCAGCCCGTTGCCACGGATTCGCGATGGAGGGGTGGTGTAGAACAACTGAACCAAGAGCAGGTAAGAGTCAGGGATCTCAATGCGGCACAAGACCTCAAAAAGAAAGAGCTGTTCAAGGGAGTCAAAATCTGTGGCAGCGGTAAGAAGGCTAGCCACTGCTTCTTCGTCTGGACATAGCTGGTGGAGGAGGGTGAAGAGTGTATGAAGATTATGGGATGGAGAGTGGCTAGGGATGAATCCAGCCTGGTAAGGCAGAATTAGCCAGTGTGTAAAAGAATGTCAGTTGTCTTGCATATTAGTGAGAATTTTTGCATCAGTATTTATTAGGGAGAGGGGCAGGTAGGAATCCCAACACTACGGAGGCTTGAGCATGATGAGAATACTTTCTTGCAAGGAAAGGGGTATAAACCCCATTCGTAGGGAGTGCCAAAAAGTGAGCAACCTACTGACTGCAACAGTGATCCCATCTAATGTTATCGGCTCAGTGAGGATCGCCCTACAGGGCCCCTCTAACCAAGCCAGAGTGAGTTGACTAAACAAGGCAGTGTACTCTATCTGCATGTATTTCTGCCAGGGGGCATATGAGTGAGCATAGTAGTCTGCAAATTCATTCATGATATCTTTAACCTACCATCATCTCAGATCAGTTGAGGAACACCCAAAGGGAGCTGGTGGAGGCACAATACATGCAATGTCATTATCTAACCTGCACTCCTAAAGTAAGCCAATTAATCAATTATGAAAATTTTGAGCTGTCGTTGGGAGCATCCCAGAAATGAATTGTTCCCACAATTCTATGAGACATAGCCCTGTGGAGGCCTGGCAGCAACCAGGTCTGGCCGGGAGCTCACCCTTAGTCCCTAAGGTTTCAAGGTGTGTTAATCTGCTTTCACATCCAATAGTCCCAAAATAATAAATCAACAAAATAATTCTGTGCGTTTCAACTTTTCTCAAAAAGTTTACTATTTCTTAGTAGAAATCATTCAAGTTGTACTAAGTACAAGATCTGCATTGTTCACAACAAACGTAAATCAATGTGTGAATTTTTATCACTACATGAAACAACAACAAAAAATAAAAGAAATTCCCAAAGAAAATTCCCAATGCATTTCGGGTCCCAACCGACCCTTCTTCAGGGGAGAATGACTTAATCTTGAGTTCAATGTTCATTCAGATGAAGTACACATCAGTTCCGTGTCAAGGCACTACAAAAGTAATATTATATGATGTATAAAGTAAAGTAAAGTCCACATTTGTAAAGCGCACAATCACCCGTAAGGGTCTCTAGGCGCTGGGGGGCCGTCGGGAAGATTAAGCGAGCTATTGCCCAGAGTCACATGGTGCTGGGCAAACCTGCCGCCGGAGCCGGGGATCGAACCGTGGTCCCCAGATTCCAGCGTCAGTCGCCCTGGCCGCGGCGCCACACCTAGCCCGTTATTGATGTATCAATAACGGCTATTCTTTTGATGCGAATCAACTGAGACGTGGGTAAATGGTTCTTAAGGTTTAAGGGGTGTGCACTAGTGTAATGTAGCGCATTGTTCACATCCGTTGGTTTACGATGCACGGTGGTCGATATCCCTTGAGATGTTTTACTGATCTCTATATCCAGGAACTGTATCTTACGTCTTGGATGTTGTGAATGAATTTGATTCGGGGATTACATTCATTGAGTTCTCTGATTCTGTCTTCCAGCTCCTGTTTGCTGCCACGCCAAATAACCAAAATGTCATCAATGAATCGTAAGAATAAGATTAAATGCTCTGTCCACCCTGTGTTGGTTAAAATATGTTGTTGTTCAAATTGTGCCATGGATGTATTGGCATATGATGGGGCCCCAGAGAAGCCCATGGATGTCCCTGTTCTTTGCAAAAAATAGTGTGATTTCCAACTGAAATAACTGTGGAATATTATTGGGTAAGCGTTTGGCACAGCAGTGCCCTTTGACGTTATACTTATATCTGTTTTGTCCATATTATCTAAGTAGTTTTATGTCATTTACAGATGACGTCTTGTTTTGTGAACGATAGACATAGCATTTCTTAAAACAGATGGTTATGTTAAGTGAGTTGTAATTATCTTCAACACAACTCGATGAGAGGCACGTCTTAGGGCGCAGGGACGATCGTGGCACATTAGGGGTAGACTGTTGGGTCTCGAGAAACACAGGAGATATTTTGTTTAACACAACAAAGGTCTAGACTTCTATTCTTTTTTCACTCTTTTTACTTTTTTAACACAGTCAGTTGGTGGAGGCGACTGGTGCACCTCATGTTATTACTTACATCTCATCACTCATACACGTTTGGAAATTATTGTTAATTCTCACCTTGAATCATGTAAATAATGTTAGCCGTTATTGATACATCATATAATACTACTTTTGTAGTGCCTTGACACGGAACTGATGTGTACTTCATCTGAATGAACATTGAACTCAAGATTAAGTCATTCTCCCCTGAAGAAGGGTCGGTTGGGACCTGAAATGCATTGGGAATTTTCTTTGGGAATTTCTTTTATTTTTTGTTGTTGTTTCGTGTAGTGATAAAAATTCACACATTGATTTACGTTTGTTGTGAACAATGCAGATCTTGTACTTAGTACAACTTGAATGATTTCTACTAAGAAATAGTAA
Organism: Lissotriton helveticus; assembly: GCF_964261635.1. Lineage (NCBI taxonomy): Eukaryota > Metazoa > Chordata > Amphibia > Caudata > Salamandridae > Lissotriton > Lissotriton helveticus. The sequence continues at coordinate 521,272,341 of NC_136063.1, forward strand.
ACTTTTTGAGAAAAGTTGAAACGCACAGAATTATTTTGTTGACTTATTATTTTGGGACTATTGGATGTGAAAGCAGATTAACACACCTTGAAACCTTAGGAACTAAGGGTGAGCTCCCGGCCAGACCTGGTTGCTGCCAGGCCTCTACAGGGCACAATACATGCACCAGTGTCCTGCCTGGCGTACCTCATTCCCTTTAAGCCAGTGATATAGTATACTGATGTGAGTACTTATGCTTCCTGTCTGCCAAGTCATTATAGTCCACAAGGGTCGTCTGAAGCTCTTCAAGCAGATGCTGCTGATAACCTGCCTCTATGTCATGCTCTAGCTGCTGGAGCTCCAGTAACTACAACTGACAGCAGAGGTCCCTTTGGATCGAGAATCAACATACACATCCCTCTAATGTATACTTCAACGTTTCCCAGACTGTCCCCACTGACTCTATTCTACCCATGCTCCTCTGTGAAGGTGTGTCATAGTGTGATGTCTCATATCTCTCAGCCTGCAGGCTGACATACTGGAATTCGCTACATCCAGAAGAGCTGAACACAAAGAGGCATCTCTGCTTCATTTAAAGGTATGTGAAAGGAAACCAACATTTACCCTTGGCTTTGCAATGCCTGCTGTACAGTTGGGGGTGAGCAGGACAATGAGGCATGTGAATAATATGATTGAATAGATCTTTCACTCCTACAAAAACTAAGATATGTTCTACAAACGTTGTGGCTACACATTTTAAGAAGGTAAATGTACCCAAAAAAGTGGTAGCTGTTACATTGTCTCAATTGTATATTGTTTTTGATACTCTGGAATACATTTCTCTCTTTTTCAAAGAGCTTGAATCCAGTCTTGCTAGTCATCACTCTTGAGGAAGGGCTTATTATTATATCCAACTAGACTTAAATGGTTGAACAGGGCGATTTGTCGATTAAAGCTGAGGTGCAAATAACAACAACTAAAATAATAACAGTTAATAATTACTTACGAAGTATATTAGATTTGACAGCACATGTATGCTATTTATACTCACACCTCACCTATTTCCAACGATTTAAGCACATTTTGCTTTAAATGTTATAAATATTTGCTTTATTGACGTTATAATTATTGTAATCTGTGACACATTTGTTTTGTTGCAGATTTTGTCAGGGAATCTTTAGTAACTAACGGTAACAGGTTGTCTAAATTTTGTTGACACCGTCAGCGACGGATTAATGTAAAATGTTTTTTCTGTCAGCTGCTTTTAAATGCATTTGTAGTATAATGCTTAAATTCCTTCTAACACAAGCACATTCCACACTTTAATATTGAACTTGGATACGCTTTTACAGTCTTACAGGAGGCTCGAAATTTGCCAAGAGGTCACTTCTCTTGTGTAATAACTTCCACTCCTGGGGGCAGATCGACAAGAAACTAACGCAGCGCGGTGCCGTAAGTCATTTTGCTGCGCCCGCTGCGTTAGTTTCGAAGCACAGGGATGCGACATATTTACAGCAATATGTGGCATCTCTGTGCTTCCCCCTGTGCTGGCACACAAACTGCTGCCATGCGCCAGGGCAGGCACCCTTGCACCATGGTGCAAGGATGCTTGCGTCATGGTGAGATTATTTTTGTGCAGGAAGGGGCACCTTCCTGCACAAAAACAATAAATTGAGGGGATTTCCTCTTCCAATGTGTGCTGTAGAATGCAGCATGCATTGAAAGAGAAAACAAAACGAGGAGAAATGGAAACATATCTCCTTGCTGCACCTGGCTACGTCACCCCTAGGGTGGCATAGCGTTGTGACGCATTTCCAGATTTACAATTTCCTATAAATCTGGAAATGCATCAGTGGACATGGGTGTTGCATGGGCACACCCACAGCAACACTCATGTCATGCCCCTAACACGCAACGAGTTGAGTGTAAAGGTGCGATATTTACAAGCACAGGTTAAATCACGCAGGGTGACTATACCTGTGCTTGTAAATATCACTCAGCAGACTGCGTCAAAGGTGCGTCATGCAACGTGATGCACCGGCGGCGCAAGGGGCTTGTAAATCTGCCCCCTGGATTTTTACGCATTTAGGTCTGTATTTAGAATGGGAGAAGCTACGCTATTCCTCTTACAATGCAAGACTATGTTGGCTAAAAAGCATGGGTTGGCAGAAGTTGCCACTCATTAAACAGACAGCCTGACGTGAACGCTATGTATTTCACACATGCATTGTTAAAATGCATAATCATAAATTAGGAGAATGTGTGTTTTTGCTTAAAAGATCAAAGGCAAAGACAGTTGGACCTGGTTGCTCCACATAAAGCTTCCTAATAGAGACATGTTCTCACAGCAGTCTCACAGTATGTGGTACGTGTGCGATCCTCAGGGATGCTAATTACTGCAGGTAAACTTTTAGCTTCGAATCTTCCAACAAAAAGGTCAACACTTCAATTAAATAATGATAAGGTGACTGTGGATTTGTGAGAATTAGCAACATTTTCTCAACCTACACAAAGATGTAATACTGAGCTACAGTAGTTTTCCTCACAATTAGGAATTTTGGGCCAGATGTACAAAGCTTTTTTCTACTCGCAAGTGGCCCAATTCGCCGAATGGGGTCGTTTGCAACCAGAAAAAAGCATTTTTAAATGTACAAAGCCCTGTTTGCGGTTCGGTAAGCGATTACTGAATCGTAAATTGGGTTTGTGAGTCGCTATTAGGAAGGGGCGTGCCAAGGGCGTCCCTTCCTAATAGCATGTCACAGGAGCATGTATGAATTTTTTGCAACTGGCATGCAGTTGCAAAACATTCATACTTTACCTCAGGGTTGGATTGGGATTAGTAATTAACCCGGGCATGTAAAAAAAAAGTGGTCCACATTTGCATATTGCCTGTCCGCAAAACACTGCTTCGCAAAGTTTAATAAATACCTGAAAACAAGTGAGTACACTTCTACTCAGGCCCCCTGTCCCCGCTCAGTAGGCACACATTAATTGGCCAGCCCAGCGAGAGAAAGGGACTGACACCTCTGCCCGTTGATAAAAGGGAAGTAATGGACACCCATCTGCCTCCAGAAAGATCACTCAGGGCCCCACCGGGCCACTGGCGACATCTGAACACACCAGCCACAGCTGAAATCGGACCCCCAGGCTGCCAAAAAAGCAGCCCACAGCTCGATACCGGCCCCTCAGCCATTGCCCGAGTGCCCGCCTTACCAGCCCGACCCTACTTTACCGACTACGTGAAGGAGGTGGTAAGTCATTTGCAAATAGGAAGGGTTCCCAAAGGGACCCCCTTCCCCTTTGTGAATGTGGGTGGCAAAACTTTTTTAAGACCAGGCATACTCTTAAGAAAAAATGGGCTGCATTTCAAAATAAAAAAACTGCTTCATTTAAAAAGCAGTCACACACATCGTGGCCTGCTGACCCAAGCCAGTCACCATCTCTGTAAGTGCCAGCCAATGGGTTGCACTCTGCGAACTGCCTCATGAATATTAATGAGTTCCTAGTGACACACTGGAAATCGCAAACTGTGTAAAACACACTGTTGTACATAGTTGTTTGCGATTTCCTAATAGTGAACCACAAAAATTCGCTATTAGGAAATCGCAACAGAAAGTCTATGTACATCTGGCCCTTTGTGCCAGATGCACAAAGCATTTCTCCGGTCCCAAGCAGCCATATTCAAAGAATCGGGCTGTTTGCAACCAGAAACTTGGTTTTTCACATGTGCAAATAAAAAATGCTATTTGGTAACTTATTACTGAATCGGAATTTGCATTTGCTATTCGATATTTGGAATGGGCATGTTTTGGGCTTCCCTTCCAAATACTGAGTTGGTATGGTATGCATTACTGTTCTGCGACCAAATTCCGGTTGCAAAACAGTAATACTGTACCACCATTTTAAAAGTGGTGGTAACCCATTTGCAAATGGGAAGGGGTCATGCTGGGACCCCTTTGAGAATGCCCCCAAAATATTTTTTAGCAGGCAGTGGTCCCAAGTACCACTACCCAATCATAATAAATGAAGCTTAAAAGTTTATTTTTGTATCTTTTTAAACACATCCCATTTTTCTTTAAGGAAAATAGGCAGCATTTAAAAAAACAGAATGCTTTATTAAAAATAAATCACAGACATGGTAATCTGCTGACCCCTGCAGGCCTTCATCCCTGTGATGGCAGCGAATCCTAGTGGGTCAGAAACTGCGACCTACATCATTAATATGCATGAGGTAGGTCTATTTGCGACCCACTAGGAATCCCTAATGCAACTCAAAAGAGTTTCATACATTAGGAAAAGCGATTTCCTAATTGAGATTCATAGGAAATTGCTATTGGGGAATAGTTATTGCTATCTTCGTACATCTAGCCCTTTGTCTGTTAGGTAATATACAGTATTTTTCATCATAACAGTCAACTTGTATAGTAATACAATTGTATAGAAATCATAACATAACTGGTAAAGAAACATAACATAACATAACACCAATGGACCAATCTCATGTATATTCACTTGGTTTAGCTTGATGTTGTCTTAGAAAAATAACAGCCAAGTCTACTGTCAATTAAACATAAATCAATCCTTGATAATGCCAATATTCCTAGCTTTTTTATATAAGGTTTTATATAAGGTTCTGTTCATAGATTGGTGAGTTTGCATATGTGGCTGAATTTAAGAATAACTCAATGGTTGGAAGAATGGATGGATCAATGAGTAAGTGATTGGATTGATGGAAGGCTACAAAAATGGATGAATCTTTGAAGGGTGATGCATGCATTAATGAATGGGTAAATTGATGAATGAGTATGGTAGCAGGGTGACTAGGACCTCCAATCTAAAATGGCAGAACCAGATTATGAATTATGTCACATCCTGTTTGGTCCTATAAAAAGAACATTCATTTTGAGTCCAGTTGCATCACAATTGTTTCTGCATCAGTTTTCACTCACTGGACTCCTTGGACTCTCCGCCTGACCAAAGTCCATGTACAGCTGAGCAGTTGGCCTTCCATGGCATGCTGGCTGTTGGGTCTGTGGCCAACTGCCAAACATGCACATCCTTTGGCATAGCGCAACGGCGGTTGGCTGTCTATGTGGAGCAGGCTGCAAGGTCTGGCTAGAGGCCCTATTGCCAACCCCTCATTGCACAGCCAAAGGCCACGAGGAGTGGAGTTGGCTGGAGTTGGCTGCCAGTGTTGTGTTGGTCGCAGGTCCTGCAGTCCATCCCCCATTGTCCTTGTCCACAGGTGAGGGTGAGTACAGTATGAAATTTAGCTGAATATGATTATCAAATACAGAAATTCAATGAAAATTAAAGTTTAAAGAGACTTTGTAGATCGATATGGTAATAAGATCTTCCCTTACAATAACCCTCCCTCCCCAGACATTCAATGGAACAAAACAAAGGTTAAAGTGAAGTTATAGTTTTGGTATGGTAAATAAATCTTATTTAACAACTAGCAGCCCGTCCCGACGTTGTCCGGGTATGAAATAGAATGTGTGTAATGTGTGTATTCAGATACGGTCATTCCGTGGTCCCCCGCTTGAGGCCCTACTGCAGCCCTGGTTGATGTTAGCAGGCGCGTGTCCCCCCGCTTGAGGCCCAGCTGCAGCCCTGGTTCATGTTAGCAGGCGCATGTAATTAGTGTAGTGATCCGCCGCCTGAGCCCGGCTACAGCCCTGGCTGATGTTAGCAGGCGCTTGTAATTTGGTTTAATGTGATAGTTCAGTAACAGCGCGCATGAGAGGCTGCAGTAATTGTCCCCGCAGACACGCTCAGTCGCGTGTGCCTCGCTTGAGGGCCAGCGGCAACCGTCTAACAATTAGAATTGTGTGAGTCTTGAATGATTGGTTCCCGCTGTTCTTATTTTTTTGTGACCCACACTGACGCTGAGTGCTTTTTAGACGCACCCAGGCCAAGCCACACACTGCGTGCGGCCCTTTCAGACACACCCAGGCCAAGGCACACACTGCATTCGGCACCCCCAGTATGTGTGAGACAACGGGCAGTCCCCCAAGGGAGTCTTGCAAATGGTTACTTACCACGCTTCGAGGTGAACACCTTTGTGATGCCCCCAGCACACGGCCACAGCAGCCGATCTGATTAATGTACGACCCAGATGGCATGAAGTTCGGAACGTAGCACATGCCCCCAGCGTATTTCACGCCCCCAGTGTGCCCCTTGATGCGGCGCAATTGCGTAATTGGCGCTTCACATGGCATGAAGGGCGAACACATGCCCACAGCGCAGACACACGCCCTCAGCGTATGTCACGGCCCCAGCGTGTCACGCCCCCAGCAGGTCACGCCCCCAGCATGCCCCTTGAGGCGGCACAATTACAACTCACATGGCATGAAGGGCGGAACGTACCACACGCCCCCAGCATTTGTCACGCCCCCAGCACACCCCCACAGCAGAATGCAGACACGCTCACAAGAGACTACTTTGGTGGAACGGTTCTTTTACCTTTTAAATGTATATGGTGGCTGTCTGCATAGCCTATGTCCTTCTGCTCCAACTGCCCTTTCCAACGCTGTATTGGGTGTTGTGATTGGTGCTGTGGTTACTGAGACTACCCGCCTCAAAGGTTTGGGCTCTCTCTTTATAATATTAGTATGGATAATAAAGCCCCTGAAATTCACTGAAGAAAACAAAAGGTTAAAGTGATGTTATATTTAGATGTTGAAATAGGACGGAAATGAATGTTAAAAAACTAAAAAAAACGTTTAATTCATCAGTTATAATTTACTGAGCTAACTATAATGTTCACCCCCACCATGCTGTGTTTATAACATCACATATTAAATCAAGGATGACACACTAAAGGACATCTTTGATGAAATCATTACTGATGACATCATCCAGTCATTGTGACAGTGACCTATAGGATCTGTAGACTTGAAGTAATACAACATGCTACACCTGTGGATAGTTTTCTATTCTCCTTAATGTAATTACCATCTCAGAGACTTCACAAGACCAGTAAGAGTGAGTCAGGAGGTTGAATGGTATGCATTTGCCACTGACAAGACACTTTCTGTGAGGCCCTTTGAACAACCCTCCATAATTTAGCAAAATGCATTACAAATGTTCCTGGGATGTGCACCTTGGAGTAGTGCTTACAACACCTGTGTGAGATAAACCACCTCTAAGTTGGAAAGCCTATGTTCTATATTATTCTACAATCTGTAGAGTCTCAAAATTTTTAGCAAAGTTCTGGAAATAAACATGCACACCTTTTAAACATCCTCATGACATAGAATTTGACTATACCACTGTATTACAACTATTTAACATGGGCACGGGCCCAGGCATTCATTGGTCGATAATTTGACAACAGATTTAATCTTTCACAGAGATATTTTGGAACAGGCTTTGGCTTTAAGCCACAACCTGCTTTCAATCACACTTCTACAAACCACATCAGGAGTGCTTAGGCTTTACCTTGTTTACTATGGAGTACTATAATGGAGTACTATTTCCACCCCACACAATAATGATTTTCAAACAGTGCACAATATTAGTTTCGACATGCAGAATTACACTTGCCTCAAAGCTTATACTACTTCCATGTTATGGACCCACTCAGTAACTCTATGTTGTATATGATTCTAGTGTTGTCAGCGATATCATCAATAATGACATTTGAGATATAATCAGTGATGTCATCCATGTTGCCATTTAGCATGTAATGAGTGATGTGCTATGTGAAGTGATAAGCAGTGCATGGCGGGGCACAAGATATAGTTGTGAAGGTAAGCACTAACATGCATTAATGCTTGAACCTGTAGGAACCTGGATGATTCTCCAAAATGAGATCTCCCAAGTCTTCTCCCAAACCTCCATGTCAGCTGCTTGTTGTTAAGCAGCTGACACAGATGTCTAGAAGGGGCAAGGGGAATGGGGCAACAAAAAGATAGTGCTGTTTGCTGGCTAGGAGTTCTTGGCTTCGTCTGGTTGGCTGCCGACTCAGAAATCCTCAATCGCCAGAGTTAAGGTGGGCATCAGGTAACTAAGGAAAAAGCACTTGAGAGATTAGGATCCAACTTAAAACATCGCCCTCCTCATCTTATGTTCCCTCTTTCCCCACTAAATTACTGGAAGGTTTGAAGTCACCTTCTGCGTGGCAGTTATTCAGGTGGGTTCCTTAATTGAAAGAAATCAAAATATTAACATAATGTGTTCTCTGATTGCCTAAATATTCCCTTCCAAAAACTTCAGTGCATAGCAATTTCAATCCCAAACTACTTTACTTATCAAGTCATGGCAAGGTTATTGATTCAGCTTTACAATAAAGCCATAAAATAATAAAACTTACACATTGCAAAATACTCAAAAATATGCACCTCATTATTACAATACATGCCCCAAATATTACGACATTAAAACATTCCCATCAACATCTTCCCTTATGCTGACATTCCCCCTTCTGTAATTTTATGGATGTGAAACACTGCCTGAATAGGTTAAACACCTCAAAGGGATAGTTATTAGTCTGCGTGGCTTCCCTTGGTAATATGGATTTATCTATTATCCTTCGCTACATCACAAATAAGGTGTAGTTTAGCTAAGTAGGGATTCACAATTAATAAAATCATAGATGTGTTAGATGAAGGGTGCATCTTCAGTGCAATAGAAACTGAGTCTGTAAATGGCATGTCTAGTTATATTAAAACAATAAAACTATTGTATAATGATTCCCAAGTATAAACACAATAGTGGGCAAGCAAAGAATAGTTTTGTAACTAGGCAGCAAGCATAAAAGAATGCTATAAGTGATTTTTCAATGTGCCAGCTAATGACTTGGGGGGTTTTAAGTCACCCCAAGGGCTTTATCTGTGAAACGACAGCACAGAGTGCATCCGCGCGGAGGGCAGGGTTAGTTCGAAAATATATTATATATCTGCACTGCAATCAGGTAAAGTGTTATATATAGTTGTTGTCTAGAATGACTAATGACTTTAGAAACATTAGTCCACCTCGAAGACTTCACCTGTGCAGGACAACTAAAGTGCATCAGTGCAGGATAAAGCCTATTAAAAAAATATGTCTGCTCAACAAGCAGGTAACGTGTTAAGTATGGCTGTTGTCAAGAACGGTCAATGACTTTAAAAATATTACCAATCTTCCAGAAAAAACTTAAGACCTGGCTCTTTGATTGAGCGCCCCCACCGTTCTTTGGCGCCTAAACCTCCTCCTGGTGCCCCACATGATCCCATCATAGTGAGGATCCTCAACTTCCGGGACAGAGATGCCATCCTCAGCATGGCCCGAGCCCAGAGCCCCCTGAAGTACCACAATAACACCATTGTGCTCTTTCCGGACTACACGAGGGAGGAGCAAGCCCAGCGTCATTCCTATGCTGACGTTAAACAGAAGCTCTGCAATCTAGGGCTTAGATATGGCCTCCTCTTCCCGGCTCGCCTCCGAGTTATCTTTCAGGGCAAAACAATCTTTTTCAACACCTCGCAGGCTGCCTGGACCTGGCTCACTGAGGAGCAGCCCTTGCGGACTCGGCCCGCTTCCCCCTCAGCCATGTCTGACGCTCAGCAAAAAAGTCTGTCTCCTCCCAAGCAACAACGGAGATGCACCCAGTCTCGTAGGAGGGGGTCGGCGGGAGGAGGCATCATGGTCGCTGGGCCTCGGGACCCAGTTGATTGCCAATGGAGGTGCCCCCCTCGCTCTTGAGGACCGGAACCGTGCCAGCTCCATGGACAACCTGAGCCGAGATCCAGACCCGTCTGGGACCCTCCGGCCTGCCTTGTCGGACTCAGACCTTTCTAGAAGCCCCGCGCTTCAGGACATCGGTGGGGATGCGGCAGTCTGATCTGCGAAAGCCCATCTGGCCAATATCGGGGTAGATCCCCTGTGAACACTATCCACTTAGACACAGGCTGGCGCTCGGCCACATCCGTCACTATGGAGGGTTCCACTGTTGCCACAAACTGCCTTACTAAGCGTTTTAGCTTGGCTGCCTGATATTGTTAACTTGTTTCCTTTTCATGGTGACAGGTGCTTCAGTTTCGGAAGTATAGGGTGGAGGAGATGAGGGGGGGTTCGGGGAGGGGGACCATTGTTGTTTTTAATGTTGCTTTTGACCCGGCTCCGTTTGAGCCTCTGCCTTCTGTTTTTATAGCATCTTAATACCTATACATCACAGCACCATCGACCGACAGCACACCACATTACGTTTGCCACACCTCTCCGCCCTAATGTCAGGGCACTGCTCCCCCTTGGATCCGGGCCCTGTTGGCCCATTCTGCCCATGCACCACCTGCGACCCGGATGTCTACCAGCTGTAGGTCCCTCTGCGTTCTATCATGAAATGTGAACAGATTGCTGGACCGCATCAAACGTACTACAGTCCTTAAATACACCCAGTGCCACGCACCCAATATTCTACTACTACAGGAGACACACCTTCTGGGAACCCACTGCCTTTCCTAGCGCGGTATGGGTTTGGCAGGGTGTGGCACTCCAGTTTCACAAGGCGATCCCGGGGGTTGCCATACTGTTCCTGAGGGGCCTCCCCTTCACCCCTGAACAAGTAAAGACTGGCACATGGCCGTTATGTGTTCATGTCTGGTAGGCTTGAAGGACAGACGCTAAACCTAGCTTCAACCTGCGACACTTCCCTCCCCTCTCCATCCCCTAACGGTCTTAGTCTCTGCCTTGCCCCAGGGTCAGACAATCATTGGGGGCGATTTCAATAGGGTCATGCAGCAGATACTGGATGCAACCGGAACACCATACCCAGTACGACTAGCCGACACCAAGAAACAGTCGGACTGGTCTGTGGCTATTGGCCTCTGCGACACCTGGAGTGTTTGGAACCCCGGGAGAAACAATATACCGACACCTTGGCAGCACACTATACTCACTCTTGCATTGACTTGCTCCTCCTACCTGCCACTGATGGTCAACACATCTGCAATCTCTTGATTCTCCCTTAGCATCTCGGACCATTCATCTATATCACTTCAGTTAGGAGGTGCCACTGATGGGATGCGGACGGTCTGGTGACTGAACGCATGGTTTTTACAAGACAAAGAGGTCAAAGACGCGATTGAGGTGGAACTGCTTCACTATTTTCTTACTAATCGGGGTACTGTCCCCTCCCCGGGAAGACTCTGGGAGGCCGGTAAGGCCATAATTCATGGCGTAGCCAGGGGCCTGGTGCACGCGAAGTGTACGGGCCAGACTGCTCACCTGACTCGGCTTGAGGCACAAGACACGCGTCTGGAACTGACCCTCTCGGACACGGCCGACGACCAATCTGTTAGGCAACTGGTAGCAATTTGTGACGAAATCCAACAGATATTCCTTGACTCTGCCACGATGCTGTGGCGCTCCTCTGTGGCCCGTATCTATGGCTCGGGTGACAAAAAAGTTAAGTTGCTGCACAACTTGGTGTCATACCCCAGGGCCAACAGAATCATCCCAGAAATCCGGGACGCCACTGGAATTCACCACCACACCTCTGGGGCCATTGCAAAGGTCTTTGTGGGTTACTATGCTCAGCTGTATTCTGCTCGCCCCCCGAGGACACTCTGGTGGCTACTTGGATGTGCAAATGTCCAGCTCTCCTACCTCGACCGGGCGGAGACGATGGATCTGGATATCCCCTTCACCTCGGAGGAGATACTGGGGGCCCTCTCCTTGCTGAATCCAGGGAAGATGCCCGGGCCGGACGGCTTCCCACAGGAGTACTACACGCCCTACAGAGAGTTTCTGGTGCCCCAACTGGTAGAGCTCTTTAGCATGTTGCTGAGGTGGGCTCACTCCCCCCCCCCCCCCGAGACCGACGTGGCCACTGTTGTTGTAATCCTGAAGACCCAACCACCCTCTGCCTCCTGTGCGGACTACCAACCGATTTCTTTGATCAATACTGAAATGAAGATCTTCACCACAGCCCTGGCCCAGTGTCTCCGTCTTCTCTTGCACAAGTTGGTCCATCCAGACCAGTGCGGCTTCATGCCAGTCCGTGGCACCAGGCACTGCATACGGCGCCTCCGGTAAACAACCTTTACAACGAAACTTTTACAACGCACTACCATTACAACGCGGTCATTACAACGCAAACCATTACAACGCATTGCGCTGGGGGGCGCTCTAGGATAGGGAATAGGTTTATTTACTATCCAATAACCTTCCCTAGTGTCCACGGGGACTGGAGTTGGAATGGTAAATTAAACTATTCACTATCCAACACCCAAAAGCACTATGTGTTGTAATGGATTACGATGTAAAAACAGCGTTGTAAAGGCAGGCGTTGTAATAGCCTGCGTTGTAATGTCATACATCCGGCGCCTCCACCTCACCCTAGCCCACTGCCATTATCTAACACCGTATCTTGCCCTCTTTCTTATAGACTTTGAGAAGGCTTTTGACACAGTGGACTGGCGATACTTAGAGGACGTCCTCCTGATGATGGGCTTCGGTCCCCATTTCCGCCGTTTTGCCCAGGTTCTGAATTCCAGTCCCAAAGCCAGGGTCCTTATCAACAGTGATATCTCCGAAGAATTCCCAATCCAGAGAGGCACGTGCCAGGAGTGTCCCCTCTCACCCTCTTATTCACGCTGTTGATGAACCCCTGGCTTGCCTCATACGAAGTGACTCTCATATCCGGGGTTGGTCCTGGGATTCCCATCATGTGGACAAAATCGCCATCTACGCGGACGATGTCCTTCTCTTCTTGGCAGACCCAGAGTCTTCTGGTCCCTAATGCCTGAAGCTGCTTTGGGCCTTTGAGGGTGTCTCAGGTCTGCGGCTCAACCCGGCTAAGTCTATATTGACTCCCCTCCACCTGTCAAGGGATTGCTTTGATTGGCAGTCGAGCATCCCCATCAGGAGACTATCGTTCAAGTACCTTAGAATTTTGGTGGCTCCGCTCCCAGAGCTGGAAGAGGTGCTTAATATTACTCCCCTGGTCACGAAAGCCAAAATGACCTCAAATGTTGGCAGACTCTACCCTTTAACTCCCTTGGAAGAGGGGCTCTTTTTAAAATGATGATCCTTCACCGCTTCCTATACATCATTCAGAATACCACCTTTTACTTCCCCGGGGGTTGGTTCTGAGAGTTCGACGGGGTGATCACATGGTTTCTGTGGTGGGGAGGAAGGCCGCGTTATCACCCTGGCCCGCTGCAGGATCCCCCCCTTTGATGGAGGCATGGGCATGGCGAATCTCCATCTCTATTACCTGGCTACCAGACGCCTTGTTATCCATAACTGGTTTACTGGGGGGTGGTCTGACCCGGCCTATCGGACAGAACTAAGAGATATGGACTTTCCACCTACCACAAACGATGCCGCAAGTCACTAGAGCGTTCCTGGTGGCCTGGTGCTCTGCTGACACACACGCTGGGATAAGAGACTCACTCAATATACACCTCTCTGGCAAGGCACAGGGTTACAAGAGGCATCAACCCTCACAGGTTTCTGGCAGTGGGACCACGTTGGGATTTCTCTGCTTGGAGATGTTTGGGTGGGGGATCACATCAGGGCCTTCCCCGACCTACAGCAATGCCACACCTTCCACACCTCCCAACTTTACAAGTACTTGCAACTCCGCCACGCCCTCACTGCACATATCCCAATAGGTACACCCCTACCCGAGTTTAGCCTGCTGGAGGCACAAGTCATGATGAACAATCTGGGTAGGGGAGGGGTGTCACGGTTCTACCGTTCCCTGATGAACAATGGCCCAACCTCTTTGGACTTGCTCCGTGCCCACTGGGAGGGCTGGTTGGGCCCCCTAGAAGATGCGGACTGGTGCAATGCCCTTGTGGCTTCCAAAACCCTTATGACCTGCTCTAAACTCCGCCTCATTCATCTCTATTATCTCCACACAGCCTATCTTACTCCCGAGTGCCTACACAGGTGGGGCTGCGCCAATCCCAGGACTGCACAAGCCACCTTCTACCACATAGTCTGGCTTTGCCCAGGCCTTGACCCATTCTGGGCCGGGGTGGAATCTGAGCTCACACAGACCTTGGGTTGGCAGGTTCTGCATGATCCATTACGTCTTCTCCTGGGTGTATTTGATGGTTTGGACGGCTCTAGAGCGGACAAGCATTTTCTGGGAACGGCGGTCGCTGTGGCTAAATGAGATATTGCAGCGGCCTGGGCTCAGCCCAACCCCCCCTACCCTGCGAAAGTGGCACTGGGGGGTGGATTGGTGCACGGCCCAGGAGGACCCCCTCTTTGAGGCACATGGTTATCCCGCGAAGTTCCATAGGGTTTGGGGCAAATGGCTAAACCTACTGTTTTAAATTGTCGGCTTTGGCTCCCATGTGTAGTGGGGTGCTTTTTTTCCAGCTTGGGGGGATTGCATAAATACTCCTACCCTAACAGTGTTTTTTTTCTGCCTGTTGGAGATGGAATTGGCTTTACTTTGTAAGATGGATGCTGTCATTCTGTTTGCTTGTTTTTTTTCAAACTGAAAAGAAAAAATTGATTATCAAAAAAAGACCTGGCTCTTTTCCTCAACTTATGCTCTTCTCCGTTCCTGCCTGCATACAGGTCCTTTGCTATAGCGCCAGGACACTTCTCGGAGTAACAATTGCGCTTTATAAATCAACTGCATACATACAATATTCGACCGCCTCAGTGGCTTTGTCTTTGCAAAACAGTTAAGGTGTCCGTCCATGGTGGAGCCTTTAAAAATATATATTGGTACCACAGGTAGACCTATTCAACCTTAGAGCGCCTTGCAATACCACTATATGTGCTGCTCTATCTTTCACTTGTGAAAAACAGTTAAAGTGCATACTTGGAAGGAAAAGCTTTTTAAAAATGTATCAGAACCAGAGATAGACCTAAGCAACCTTGAACAGCCTTGTACGACCTCAATAAGTGCTGCTTCACCTCTCACTTATGAGGTAACATCTATGTAGGCTAAAATGACCGCCCTAATCCTTCCATTGAAAGAAAGTGCAAGTATAGTTTAGACCAATAACAACCTTTTGTTCAAAACATCAACCTGATGCTCTAGATGTGAATCACCTATAAGCTCCCTTGATTCTCATTCTTGCTAGGGTTGCTAATCGATCATCTTCCCTTCCAAGCAGTGAATATATATGATGTTTCAAAAACCAAAACATAAATAAAAGGCATTGTCATTTACAATGCCAATAGCTCAAACTCACGTAAATGCGAGACCTGTTGCATTACAAATGCTTGTTTGCATGTGCTACACTGAACTGATGTGGACCGCACTGCAAATTAATTAAATAAAGCAGGCAGGCCTCTAAAGTGAAAGCGGACAGCGCTGGAATAAGTAAAGACCATTAAAAAAAAGTACTCACCCACTAAATAACAGAGACCGTGTAACGAGCCAAGTAAAAGGTCCAGTCGTTATGGGCGGTAACAAATGCAGGCAAGGTGGTACCAAGGCGGGGCTAACAAGCCTATGTACGAATCAGAAGGCAGCATTTTCAAAGGACAATGACACAAGTCAATGAAAAATATGGGTGGAGGGTGGGCTGGGCTTCCAGTACATACCCTAATACAGCATGTCACACAGAGTGAGTAGCACATGTGCGCTGCTGCTAGGCTTGACCTAAAATCTATAGTCTAGAAGACTGAAGTGCCTGCTTGTCTTCCTAACTTCAATTAAATGGTTTGCTTGGTAGTCAGTGAGAAAGAATGCACCACGGGGTAATAAGAGTAAACTGGAACAGCCCAGTGCATACTATAATGATCTATGTAGGTACTAACTCAGGAAATCCGAAGTGGCCTGGAGAGGGTGTTCATGGATAAGAACTGGGTGATGGAATGACTGGTTAAGTCAAGGGTGGGAGAGTTAGTGGCTATGAACAGGTGTGGAGTCAGGGGCTATCAACAGGAGATGACCAGTGGCTAAAACAATTAGCAGAACCAGTAGCTAGGAGAGTCACTGACAAATAAAAGAGTGAGGGTCACTACCTAAGAGAAAATGAAGCACTAACAAGACAGAGTGTCCATGGCTAAACATCAATGGGCAGTCAGTGTATAAAAAAAAAAAAGGGGTGATAATTTGTCATTGACATGATGGAGCCAGAGAGTGGTCACGAATATGGGAACATCGGAGGGGGCTCAAGGACATATTTCCAGAGAGGGGTTCAGCACAAAGGGGAGCCACAGGGGGCTCAGGGTCATGGGGGAGGCCGGAGGAGGTCTAGGTAAAAACGTTTCCTAGGAGCACTCCGGATACACACAACCACAAAGCATAGCTAATTAGCACCACCTTTTCTCGATGTAAATAACGTTTAGTTATGTCTTGGACCATGAAATGTAGCCAAAAGTAATCTAAACAATGTGGCAGACAAGATCATTATTCAACAAGGTCATTCTTGCTGTGAAAACATGTGTGCAGGCCCTCTGTGTGTTACTGGGCCTGCACCCTGGCAGAGGTGTGACAGCACTTCAACACTAAGTGAATTGTAATGTGCAATTTGGCCAGAACTAGTTTTAACCCTTGAAGATCCTTTGCCAAGCCTTACCCTTTTGCTGCCAGCAAGGAGCAGTATCGCTGTGACTCATTCATTAACCAGACATCGTAAGTTACTGGTGGTGGGCCATTGGAAGAAATCAATTATAACACCTCCATAACATCGTATCACATTACATCATTAAAAGTAAGTTATATAAAATAGGAAAATGGTAAATATTAGCGGAGATAAAATCGGGTAATTGCATCCTACACATAAAAAATTAAGAATGGGAATACCTTCCCTCACTACCCACATCGAAGACGATTTAATGCCAGGTGATGTACTGGATGAGATGTAGTGTCAGGAGATATAGTAGCAAACCACCAAGCCTAAACTTCCAGGAATGTGGCATTGTGACACTGGGGAAAATCCAGCTCTGGCTTTGTTACGTGAAAGGTTGCTTTGAAAACCAGAATGAGTCTAGGCGCAAAGTAAAACCAGCACCCTTTAACATAGCCCGAAACATGTCACCTCCCCCTGTACTCACAGGCATTTTCAGTAACATTTGAGAAAGCGAAAGCTGGAGGGCCCAGGCATAGTATTGCAGATCAGGTAGCGCCAAGCCCCCTTTCTCTCTCTTTCGCCTAAGCTTCTTCCAAGCTAATCTAGTCGATCTATATCTCCAAATAAAGGAGTTTACCTCTTGTTGAAATTTATCTATCAGGTATTTTTCAAAAAACAGAGGGATTGTATTAAAAAGAAATGTATGCTTAGGTAAGACTGTCATTTTAACCAAATTAACCCTCCCCAAGTTGGGTAAGGGGAGATATGCCCACAATTTCATCTATTTCTGACACTCTTTGAAGGCTTGCTCTAGATTTGTTTCTGCGATTTTTCCTACATCCTGTACAATTCAAACCCCCAGATACCGCATGGTGGAGCCGACCTGGAATTGTGTTCCTCTGATATTCCACGCCATTATTTCGGTCTTACTGCAATTTATTTCATATCCAGAAACGTGTCCGAATTCCTCTGAAACTTTTATGGCAGTCAGAAGAGCTGTGACCAAGTATCAAGATTTCGTCCGCATACAGGCCCACTCTCCTTTCTCACTCTCCATATTTGAAAGAGGTTATGTTGGGATTATCCCTAAATCTCTTTTCAAAGGGCTCTATATACATATTGAAGAGCAAAGGGGAGAGAGGGCAACCCTCTCGCGTTCCTCTGGTTATCTTAAATGCGTCAGTCAAAGTTCCATTGACCAGTAATCTAGCTGTCGGTGCTTGGTATAGCAGCTGGATGGTACGATGGAATTTGTCCCCCAAATTAAATCTTGCCATGACTTCCGACAGGTATTCACCCTGTCAAAAGCCTTGGTGGCATCCAGGGTTAAAACTGCCAGAGGGAGTGAATAGGTGAAGAAAATATCAATTGCGCCGACCAGATCATATGTAAGGTCTGCTAGTTGACGTCCTTTGACAAACCCTTTCGGTCTGGGTGGAGAATATTATTTGCCACCATCCCCAGCCTATTTGCCAAGATGGAGAAAAGGAGTTTATAATCTGTATTAAAGAGTGATATTGGTCGGTGTGAACCACAGCTAGCTGGATGTTTGCCGGGTTTCAAGATTTAGACCACCGTCGCATTGTCCCATGAACAAGGGCGATTTTCTCCCTCCAATAGTATCTTATTGTACAGTTCAGTAAGTACTGGTATTATAATCTCTTGTAGAGATCAATATATTTCGCCTGGTAGCCTGTCAGGCCCGGCCGCTTTCCCTCTTTTCCCACCTGCTATGACCTTCCTTACCTCCTCTTCTGTAATGGCACATTCCAGGTCTATTTGTTGTTTAGAGCTAATGGATGATAGAGTGGTCCCATCTAACCAGTGTTTTACTTTGGAACTGTCCTCTATGGAGGTCTCTTTATATATATATATCTTGGAAATAGTTCCGGAAAACCGTACCAATATCTTTATCTGAGAATAGGGAAGATGGCTCATCATCCACCTTTATCTCTTTTATATGGTGCTGGAGTTGATCTGTTTTAATTTTCCAAGCAAGTAATTTGCCTGCCCATTCACGATATTCAAAGTGGGAGATCTTGCTTACCTCCCACCTGCGCATAAGCCTCTCTTGAAAAATACCCTCCAGCTCTTTTTTTAAATGATCATGCTTTTCCAAATCTTTTTTCAGGTTAATACCAGTTTGGTTGTTCATTTTGCCCTCAACTGCCCTCATTTCGGCTTCCGAAGCTGAGGTCCATTCCCTATATTTCCTCTTTCTATGACTTGCTCTGTTGGTAATACAGCCTCTCAAGAAAGCTTTCACTGTGTCCCAAACTATTGTAATGTCGGCTGTGCCTAAGTTGTTGTCTAAAAACTACTTTTTTTCAGTAAGAAGAAAAGCAGCCTCTTCTTCTTCAAGCAGTATTGTTCGATCAAATGGCCAAGTTCTGGTATGCTGTGGCTGTATGCAGTCTATGACTAATAGGACTTCTGAATGATCTGAAAGATGTGATGGTAGGTATTCAATCTCCTTAACTCAATCAGTGCTAGAGGAATGGATAGTGGGATAGCAGAGCCACTAGAATTACATTCTGAAGGAGGTCAGGGCCTGGTGAATGCGAGGGTTGATAACACTATACCCCCCAAACCAGAGCACAGCCTTCCAGAACTATCAAGTGAAAGGAAGGAGTATAAAAGGGGGGAGAAAAAAAGAGTCCCTTCGCATAACAAAGTGAGAGCCACCCCATCATTGCGGTCCTTTTTTAGGGTGTAACCAGAGGTTTTGATTGTGTCAAAACAGGGGGGGGGGGGAATCTGAGCTTCACTCTATTTGTTCTGTAACTGAGGATCCCTTAGACAACATGGAACCTAAGGGGGTCCCTCTCACTCAGTGAGCTACACCTGCCGCTATTACTTCCACAATTTCCACATCCTCTACGACATCTGCAGTAGCTCCGGAGAAGCAGGCTGAGTCACAGCCAAAGAGAGGAGAAGAACTTGATGTGCAGATCCATGAAGCTGTTGTCAATAGCCCTACAAGGGTCTCAATTGATGCCCTATTTACCTCACTAAAAGAGGACATAAAACAGGGCTTTGCAGTTTCTGCAGACAACAAAAATTAGATACGGACTGCCTGTGAGAGCTTGGAGTGGAAGGTCGATCTTTTAAATTCAGGGACTGAATCCTTGTAGAGCTCTGTTGAGGAACTTAAGATGAATTTGGGGTCAGCAGAGATAAAAATACAACATTTACAGAGAGACTAAGCTGTTTTGGGGGAAAATAATTCTCACAGAAATAACCTGCGGGTCATGAATGTTCCCGAAGGTAAGGAAGGGACAGATATTGAGACCTTTGTGATCGCTTTGCTCAAGGAGACCCTATCACTTGAAGAATCAACAGAGTTCTTGGAAAGAGATGTCCGAAGAAGTCATAGGGGTCCATTTCGTCATAGCCCTAACAGAGCAAAGCCTACGAAGTTTCTCATCAATTTTCTCACATATTCTATTAAAGAGAACATCTTGAACCTGGCCTTGAAGGCAAAGACGCTAAGAGTAAGGACTTCTCCTTTGAGGTGTGCTCGGATCTTTCTAGAGCTACACTTGAAAAACAGTGGGAACTTGGTCGAAGAATGGAAAACTTCAAGAAGATCGGCGCAGTATTACAACTCAAATTCCCGGCTTTCTTGAAAGTTTTGTTTAACAATAAGATGTATAACATCAGATCAACCCACGAGGCAGACAAATTGCTCGAGTCTATCAACAAGGAAACCCCTAGAGGCATTCTTGCCCTTTTCTCTTGTATTGGAGGCCAGAGGTCAGCGGTAGTGAAGATGAGCACATACAAATATGTTATCCTCTGCAATATGCCTTGTCTATGTTATGTTATAAGATTGACGAGCATTCATACGACAGAAAAAAGAGGGGAAAATGAAGGGCATATAAATTAAAAAAGAAAATGGAAAAATATAAACAAACATAAAAAGAAGAAAAGAAAGAGTGCATTTTTTCTCACTATGGCTTTTTTTGGTTTTTCTAGGGGTAGGTCTTCTTGGTTTTTGGTAACACATGGACACATAGACACAATATGAATAGAGGGGAGGGGAGGGGGGAGCCCATGGACGCAAAGCTGGTCAACACCAGACCAGAGTAATGGGGGGAGAGTTTCCCAAGGGGGAGGCATTGGGTGGGGGGAAGGGGATCACAGGGGGATAGAAATTGAAAAGACCTCATTCGCCACAATCCCGTCAGAATCATTGATTTTGAAGAGTAAGAATAATGTGAAGGCTGGAAGGTCACTTTGTTTATGTCTTTGTCCTTGCAGAGTTAAGGCCGAATATACTAAGGGTAATCTTGAAATAATATGACAATACTTCAGATTTTGTCCTGGAATGTCAATGGCCTGCGCATGAGGGGACAAAGAGCTAGAATCCTACAATATCTGGAGACTCCCCGGCGCAGGTCATTGCCATCCAGGAAACTCCCCTTCTTAAGACAGAGACAAAAGAAATGTTAAAAAATCAGAAATGGGTGGATGCTTTAATTTGCACCGACCAGACAGCTAATATCAGAGGAGTGTTGTTCCTTTTTAAAAAAAATAAGCTAGAGCCCAAATTTTACAACACATGGAAGATTTTAGCGGTACGTGGTTGATACTGAACATCACCTTGAAGGGCATTCTCTTCACCTTAGTGGGATATTGTGAACCAAATCAAGATGATGCCTCGTGTCTTAATTCTATTCGTTCTTATCTCCTCGACTTTCCAGAAACAGTGATATGGGCAGGAGACTTTAACATCGTCTTAAACCCTAAACTGGACAAATCTCCAAAATGTAGAGCAGCAGTTCCTTTTAGATCTAGGACGTCCCTTCTGACAACGATGGCCCAAATACGTTTATGTGATTTATGGGGGGAAAGGTCAGGAGAGCAACTAGGAGTATCTTTCAGAAATTTGAAATATAAACACAAGTCAAGAATTGACTGCATCCTGCTTAGTTATGGTTTAAAATAACATTAACAACATTGTGACCTACTACATGTTCTCTCTCTCTACCCCATGCAGGGCATCAATGCTAAGTTTTCATATTACTTATTCATATTACACATTATGCACATACATATATAGCATTCCTCAAATCCCCAAAGTCACATATTTACAGAAGCCATTGTAGCCAATCGGCTACAATGGCTTCTGTAGCCTATTTAGAGAATAAAGAATATATTTTGATGTAACTACAACATATGCCTTTGTTTTGTACATGTATGATACCAACGTGAGCATCCAAGATGAACTTTGCGTCAGACGAAAAGCTTGCCAGCGATCTTGACCCAAAGGAGTCTAAACTGTCCCAGGAGTCGTCCCTGCGAGGGGTAGTCGAAGGGGACAGTAGCGCACCATGTTCACTGCACCAAATATCGCCACAGCCACTGTCGCGACCACTTTTTAAAAGTCTGTCTGATTATTCAAGCACCTGGAGGATGGAAGAACACTTGTTTTTTGAGAATTCCAAAAGGCGGTTAGAGGGATGTATGACGCTACATCGCAAACCAAAACAACGCCTGCCTTCACAACATGGTTTTTAGTTCGCATGTACTGTCACAACGCATGTTTTTAAAACAGATGGCATTAGATCGCATTTCCTTTGAAATGAATACTAAATGCCTTTACAACAGACCCCATTTCCCTGCATGTATTTACAACACAAAATAACCCCAAACACTAACACAGTATCCTAAATAACACACACTCCACAGCAGTACCCTACAGTAGAAAACAGTAGACTATCCTACATTACAACCCCTACCCTAAACCCTAAACCATTACCATACACTACGACCCCTGACACTATCCTAAACCCTAAGCCCTAAACCCTAAAACACTACCATACTTTACGACCCCTGACACTACCCTAAACCCTAAGCCCTAAATCCTAAAACGCTACAACACTTCCCTAAACCCTAAACCACTACCCACACTACTCCAACCCCAAGCACAAACACCCTACCTCTCTTTCCTCGATGTCCCTCTCCAGCGTCACTGTCTCTGCTCCCGGTTCCAGCATTGCCGTCTCTGCTCCGGCACCATTACATCACATGCCTTTTAAAAGCGCATGCGTTTTAAAAGTGCATGCGATGTAATAGTACGCGTCGCAATGTGTATGCGTGGTAACTTCGCTTGCGTTGGAACGCATGCGATGTAAAGCCATGTGTAGTGATGCCGGCGTTGTAATGGGTGTTCACCATGCTAACATTGCCATGGTCTTTGCTCATCATAGTCAGAGTTTGTCCCAATAATTCCTGGAAGGCTTTCAAGTCAAGGTAAGCACTATTATAATAGGGGTTACTTTGTGCTTTCCGACTAAGCCTCTGAACCTCTCATACGCACATAGCGCTGCGCGTTAGAAGCGGGCTGCTACCGGCTATTTGCAATTTTAAACCGCCCGTTTTGTCGTTTGCTTTGTTTTACTTTGTCCGCTTCTCCCCTGCTTTTAAATTTAGCTAGAACTGTTAAATATTTGTATAGTCCCCCCTACCTGTGTCCTTCTGCCACGGACCGCATTCCTGCACTGTGGCACCTTGCCACTCTCACTGCCACTTGGGCAGCCCGGTCCCAGCGCTCTGTTGACCTGGGGACCATCTTGGGTGGGGCGAGCTAGTCGCTCTTCAGCTATTGGCTGAAGCATAGCACGTGGACCTGTTAGAGGCTGCAGCCAGAGCAGTACTTAATGCGGGTAGGTGTAGTATTACTCCTTCTCTGAACCTCTAAAACGCACATAGCGCTGCGCGTTAGAAGCGGGCTGCTACCGGCTATTTGCAATTTTAAACCGCCCGTTTTGTCGTTTGCTTTGTTTTACTTTGTCCGCTTCTCCCCTGGTTTTAAATTTAGCTAGAACTGTTAAATATTTGTATAGTCCCCCCTACCTGTGTCCTTCTGCCACGGACCGCATTCCTGCACTGTGGCACCTTGCCACTCTCACTGCCACTTGGGCAGCCCGGTCCCAGCGCTCTGTTGACCTGGGGGCCATCTTGGGTGGGGCGAGCTAGTCGCTCTTCAGCTATTGGCTGAAGCATAGCACGTGGACCTGTTAGAGGCTGCAGCCAGAGCAGTACTTAATGCGGGTAGGTGTAGTATTACTCCTTCTCTGAACCTCTCATACGCACATAGCGCTGCGCGTTAGAAGCGGGCTGCTACCGGCTATTTGCAATTTTAAACCGCCCGTTTTGTCGTTTGCTTTGTTTTACTTTGTCCGCTTCTCCCCTGGTTTTAAATTTAGCTAGAACTGTTAAATATTTGTATAGTCCCCCCTACCTGTGTCCTTCTGCCACGGACCGCATTCCTGCACTGTGGCACCTTGCCACTCTCACTGCCACTTGGGCAGCCCGGTCCCAGCGCTCTGTTGACCTGGGGGCCATCTTGGGTGGGGCGAGCTAGTCGCTCTTCAGCTATTGGCTGAAGCATAGCACGTGGACTTGTTAGAGCCCTCTATAAATTGTAAGGATATGACGCGCAGCGTGTACGCGCATCGTGGGCGCCGCAGTGACGCCGGAGTCACGCCAGAGTCCAGCCCGTCTGCGCTCGTCCGCGCAGAGGACGCGCTGGACGCCCGGACTCTGATTCGTGATTTTTACACATCCTCCCTCCATAGCTACTCCCTTCAGGAAATGCTGCGCCTGAAACCTCGCATTACAGGATGCATGCATACTTTAGAGCCTGCCGATTTACTCTCTCCCTTACAATGTGGCTGTTGTGCTAACCCTAGGTCCATAAACCCCCCCCCTAATCCTCCCTATGATCACTCTGATCCTATTAGATCTAGGAGTAAGGGATTAGAAGGCTTCCTGGTTAATGCCCGCTCCCTTGTTAAAAATAAGACAATGTTCAGGGAGTTGGTTTCGGATAGAACGCCTGACCTTGTATTTGTTACCGAAACATGGGCTAAAGAGTCGTCTGGCCCTGATCTAATTGAAGCAGTCCCAGAGGGGTACTGCTTTGCTAGACTTGACAGGCAGGGCCGAATGGGAGGGGGCATAGCGATCCTCTATAAAGATCATTTACAATGCCATACTGTACCTGTCCTTGACTTCCCAGAGTGCTTTCAAGCTCTCTACTTTACCATAAAGGAAGTACAACGCCCCTTACTCAGTGGTATCCTAGTATATCGGCCACCAGGCCCGCGAACTGGCTTTACCTCCAGTCTCTTGCAGGTTCTTGAACCATACTTTGGTCGGGAGAACTTCACCATCCTTGGCGATTTTAACCACCATCTAGAACGACATGATGTCTCCGATACTTTAAGTCTCACTGAGGGGTTGGCTTCCTGTGGACTTGTGCAGTTAGTCCGCGAGGCCACCCATAGGGCAGGCCATACGTTGGACGGAATTTTCTCAAATGACGTCCGTCTTACCACGAAGGATCCGCTGCACTTGTCTTGGTCTGACCACCTTGCAGTACCATTTCATCTGCAGTATGACAGGGAGGAAGGGGGCAAAGAGGGAAATCATGTTGTGGAAATGGCGAGAAGCTTCAGGAGTATTACCAGCCATTCGTTTGAGCCCTGGGTTGCGAGCCTTTCTACCCGAGGTATGGATGATGTACAGACCGCAGTTGGTCACTTTGAGTATGTCATCACTGAGGCTATGAATGAACTGGCCCCTATATTGACACGCCGTCAAGCCAGGAAGAAACCATCGGCCCCGTGGTTCTCCGACTCCCTCAGGCTTCTCAGACAAGAGGTAAGGAGGAAGGAGAGGCTTTGGCACTCCAGCTGGGACCTCAAGAACAAAGAGGCCCACAAAGCCCTTATTAAGAAATATAAGGCTGAGATTGTGCAGGCTAAACAGGATTACTTCGTGACCCTGACATCCTCGCTCTCCTCGCCGAAGGAGCTTTTTAAAATTGTCGACTCTCTTGTCAATCTACAGGCCCCTGACCCTGTCGTGCCCTCGCAGGACCTATGCGATAGGATTGCCTCTTTTTTCCATACGAAGATAGAGGACATTCACTTAGCTCTTGAGGAACAAAGAGCCTGCATTAGTGTGCCCACCGGCATGGCTGAGATAAGCATTCTAACCACCGACTTCTCTTCATTGGGCTCCCTGGACTCTTTTCCACCTCTTACTCTTGAGGACCTTGAAATCTTGGCCAATAAGATCAAATCTGGCTCCCCTATGGATACTTGCCCACTAAAAATCATCAAGCTGTGTAGGGAGACCCTTCTACCACCGCTGCTGGAGATAATGAATCTAGCTATAAGAAACGGTGTCTTCCCGCTGGAATGGAAGAAGGCAGTGGTAAAACCACTGCTAAAAAAGGCCTCCCTTGATCCAGAGGTCTTAAAAAACTTCCGCCCTATCTCGCTGCTTCCCGCTCCGGCCAAGATGCTTGAATTACACCTGAACAAGCATCTTGCTGCCTTTGTGGAATGCTCGGGATGCTTGGACTCCTCCCAGCATGGATTCAGGAGGGAACATAGTACCGAGTCAGCCCTCACCATCGTGCTCGATAACATCCGTAGGACGGTGGATGGGGGCCAGACCACCCTCCTGGTCCTTCTGGATCTGACTGCTGCCTTCGACACCCTCTCCCCCTCAGTACTTACATCTCGTCTGAGGGAGGTGGGGGTGGAGGGGGCGGCTTTGGATCTACTGACCTCTTTCCTTGCTGGGAGGGAGCAAAGAGTCAAACTGGGTGAGTTTCTATCTCCATCCCGTTCTGTGCTATGCGGGGTCCCTCAAGGGTCGGCTCTCAGTCCGACCCTGTTTAATATCTATGTGACCCCGCTGGCCAGACTCATAAGATCTTTCGGGATGGAGGTAGTTTCCTATGCTGATGACACTCAAATCCTCGTCTCTCTTTCCCATTCAGATGTGCAGACCGCCTCCAAGTTTAGATCCTGTATGGAGGCGGTTGGTCACTGGATGATTCAGAACTCTCTTAAACTGAATGGGGAGAAAACTGAGGTGATGGTGTTTGGAGGGAACAACAACATCTGGTCAGATAGCTGGTGGCCAAACTCCCTTGGAGCTTGCCCTTCCCCCACTACTTCTGCCAAGAACCTGGGGGTGATGATAGACCCTGCCCTGGATATGAATGGACAGGTGAGCAGAACCATCTCCACCTGTTGGGGCTTAATCCACACCCTGCGGAGGATTAGGAAATATCTCTCGCTTCAATCCAGAAAGCAGGTAGCAGTGGCATTAATAGGATCGCGGCTGGACTATTGTAATGCGCTGTACGCGGGGCTGAATAAGAGCCTCCTGCAGCGCTTACAGGTGGTCCAAAACGCCACGGCTAGATTTGTCCTGGACGTTCCCAGACGTACTTCGGCTACGTTAGCCAGGAAAACATTGCACTGGCTTCCGGTAGAATACCGAGTACGGTTCAAGGTCCTGTGTATGACTTATAGAGTCACCACAAAAAATAGTGACTCGGGAGTAAGTTCCATCATTTCCAACTACATCCCTGGAAGGAATTTGCGCTCCTCTGGGAAATTGCTTTTGTCAGCCCCTTGTATCAGAAAAGCTAAATGGGGTGGCAGGGCCTTTTCCACCCTTGCCCCTAAATGGTGGAACGAACTTCCTCTTGACCTCAGGTCCCTTCCTACATTACAGGCATTTCGTGGTGTACTTAAAACTCGCCTCTTCCGGCAAGCCTATGCGTAGTGGATGAATGGTTCTATTTTCTGATTTTATTGTTAGGCGCCTTGATACCTCCGGGTTATTGTTTTGCGCATTATAAATTATTTTCAATTCAATTCAATGCAACGGAATCAAAACCTGGAATAAAACCCAAAGAAAAGTTAATGAGTTAACTATTAGTCAGTGTTCTAGCTTCAAACCATTCCATATGAAAGCAAATTTGGTTATGTTTAGGGTTCCAGGAATGTGGATTCCGAGGTACCTGAAGTGATATATCAATTTAGAAATTCTGCCGTTTAAGACTGTGGGAGGAAGTGCGGCCTAGTGGTGAAACAGGAACATTATGGTTCTAAAACCCAAATAACATATTCTAGTGTTTGAATCTGAGCAAAACACGATATATCTCTGGGCACCAATTTGCTAACGTGAAAAATTGGGAGTGCTTCGAAAACAGACATTAAAAACTGCAGAAAAATGCATGCCAAGGTAGGGCTTCAAATATTTAATCTGATTTTGGATTCTTGGGAGGATCACTTTGGGATCATTCATGTACAAATTACATTTACCCACATAACTGTGAACTCGCTGCTTGCAAAGGGAGGTTATACACTATTGAAAAAGGAAACTAGAAAAAACCAGAAGCTCAGGGGTCATTGTCATAAATGTATGCTTCACTTTTAGTGCCAACCATTTCGGTGACCGTCTGGAAAGTTTGAAGGCACTCTAGGGTAAACAACCTTTACAACGCAACTTTTACATCGCAGAGCCTTTACAACGCAACCATTACAATGTAAACTATTACAACGCATTGCTCTGGGGGGCGCTCTAGGATAGGGAATAGGTTAATTTACTATCCAATAACCTTCCCTAGTGTCCACGGGGACTGGAGTTGGAATAGTAAATTAAACTATTCACTATCCAGCACCCCAAAGCACTATGCGTTGTAATGGACGCGTTGTAATACTTGCGTTGTAAAGGCATGCGATGTAAAAGCATGCGTTGTAATGTCATACATCCCACTCTAGTCCCTTTGTTAGTCCAAGGGCCCTTTAACCCACATTGAATCATCCCACTCGTCTGTGACACTTTTGTTTATGACCAGCTTTCTACCACATGAGTTACAAAATCTGATCTTCTGTTGTGAACAGTCTGGTATTAAGGGCCCCAAAGTCAAACCCCTGTTTTTCGTCTCTTCCCTAAGAAATTCCAATTTAATTTCACATGTACCATCTTAACGGGAGAAAACACGCTCAAAACCAGGAATAAGATTTACATTCTTTAACCTTCTGGGCGTCTCTTCCTGCCTGCAAAGAAACAAAAAAAAAAGAAACACTTTAATATTTTTTATCGCCTGCTCCTCAACACACAATCGCAATGATTTACAACTCTCAACTCACACGAACAGAGCAGACAAGCACAGGAGACCCCACCTGCAGTCCAGAGCCCGCCCTTTTCAGTTAATCTGAGCAGAGTGGGCAGGGCTGGACTGCTACCGGGCATTTTGGTGTGCTGCCGAGCTGGGGTCTGATTTCACTGTGGTGGGGGCTGATTTTGTTGATAGAGACCTGTGTGTGCTTCGAAATAAACAAAGCAAAACGAATGTTGTTCAGCACACGCAGGTCCCCATCAACGAAATCAGCCTCCAGCTCAGCAGCACACCGAAACGCCCGGTAGCCAGCCCGGCCCTGAGAGTTGGACACTCATGGCTGGCACATACACGTAGGGCGGTGGCACATACACGTAGGGCGGTAGCACCTACGGCCAACGGGTGGCTTTAGAACATGGATTTCACCCCCATGGAAAGCGCAGAGCACACTGGAAAAGCACCGCTCCACCCTGCGGGTTAAAAGTCCCAGGCCGGCATCCATGCCTAATGCGAACTGCGACACATGGCAGAATGATCCCACTCTGGACAGTGATGAACGGGACACGCCTGCGTGCACCTGGGCAACATCACACAAGTTTTAAGAACCGCAAACGAGGACTTTCATTAAATGCACCCCAAATGTTCTGTACATAGTGAAACATGTCTCCGCCTTTTCCACGTGCACTCAGAATGTACGATTATTATACATTTTTGTGGCTATTCTGCGCATCAAGCATCTATAAACGAGGAAAGAAATAATACAGCATTCTATGCTGAGACAGTGCACCACTGAGGAGTGTGAAGGAGAAAAGTGAAAGCAAAGATAGAAGAAAAAAAAGGGTTAAAGCGGTCTCCTCCGTGCTCGTCCGCGGGCTCGCTGGGAGTCCTCACATCGGCTCCCGAGCCTTCTCTCCGCAGCTAGGGTAATCCCTTAGAAGCCCATGGTGAACTCCAGGAACGTGATGGCCCAGTCGCGGTTGTTGTCCAGCTGCTGGAAGACGGCCTCTGCCTCCTACGGGCTGATGCGGAGCACAGCGACTCAAAGTCCTCTCGTGCCAGGCACCCGAGCGGTAGGCGTCACAGGAGAGAATGAGAGCGAGAAGCTGGGACACCTCACTCTGGGAGGCCTACGCCATTTTCCTGGCTCAATAAACAAAAAGTATACGAAATCTGTAACATACAAGTAAAGGGGCCAGTAGGCATGGGAGGATACAAATGACGACATGGCCCTACAAAGAAGGAACTAACCAGCCGTATAATGAATCAGAAGACAGCATTTACAAAGGACAAACATGCAAGCCAATGAAAAATATGGCGGGGGAGCAGGCAAAGCTTCACTCCGTACTGAACTACCACAGATTTTCGCAGAGCAGCGCTTGTGCCCTGGCTCACGCTCGACCTAAACAAGAGGCAGAAGTAACACCTTCAAGGGGGTAATGACTTAACACAGAGTAGAATAAAATGCTTCAAAGTTTCCTAGCTGTCCAGGGAACAGTCACACATACCAGCTCTCTGTCCATGACCATTGGACCAGGATTTGGTATAAAATTGAACCTGTAGTGTGGATAGCACACACTGCGGTATAGAGCCCTTTTCTCAGCTGGTGAAATCAAGTCAAGGAAAGGTTCCCAACGTGGTTCAGCTTTTATGCCCACATATTTAGATAATACTAAATAGGTACTTTGTTTAGTGTCATGCTTTTTCCACCTGAAAGCACAGAATTTGCCTTTCACCAAGGGTAAGGTGGCTTTAGTCATGTTTTCTGAACACTGCCACATATCTGGACACTCTATTGATTTTAACATATACTCTATGTGTCTACACCAAGGCAGACTTTTCCAGTTCAGGCATCTCAGGATGTCCCTTAGGCTCTTTTGATACTCTGCATGAGCAGAGGTAGTCCAGAGTTATATCCAATAGCTTACATGGTGAAATGCGATGTAATCAGCCAAATAAATCATTCCCAATTTGTCTCTGAGAACTATCATTGGTATTCCTGGGCTTAGGTGTAAGAGTCATCTTAGGAAGCAGTTTTCCACTTTTTGTAAGGCCTGCATATTTACATGTTCCCAGATTTCAGCATCATTGGAGCTTGTGGCTAATGCTTTGGTTTTCTTTTCAGTCAGTGTAGGCTTTATTAGACGGCTACTACACGTACTTGCAAATCTCCAAACCGCTCCGGCTTGATAGGAAAGAACCGCTTTGGACTTGGTCACTTAGCTGCCCCAATAAAGCTTATCATTAATCCAGATTCCCAAGTAATCAAAGGTTTTAACAGTTCCATTGGATTTCCATAGCTCCTGAAAGTTGATTTTATCTTGTCCTTTGATTTCATTATCAGGACCTTTGTTTTCTGTATGTTGATTGTTAATTTCCTAGATTTACAGAAAAGTACAAATTCTACCAATAACTGGTGCATTGGCAGTTAGGTGCATGCTATATTGACCGCATCATCTGCAAACAAAAGGATTTGGTCACTACCCAGCTTGGGTACATCCTGGGCAAAATTGACAAGTGTCTTCCCTATGTCGGTAATATAGATTTAAATAGCACACATCCTTGTCTGACCCCTGTTTATATGCCGAATGTGGCCAATCACTGGACTATATGACCATACGTTAGATCTGCTGGGTTGCCGCTGTAGATGTTAATGCAGGTTCAACAGATATTTGGGAACAGCATGATCCTCCATAAAGCTCCAAAGTGTAGTCAAGTCCACGCTATCAAAAATGGTCTTTAGATTGATGAAAACCAGAAAGAGAGATGAATTTCGGAGAGTCACAAACTTCAGACAAAATTATGTATAATCGCTGCACTAGTTCAGTTGTGCTCTGGCCCTTGCGGAAGCCGGCTTGAAGGTGAGATTTTATGCAGTTGTCCTCCATCCAAATCTCTAGGTGAGCAAGCAATAGCTTACCAGAGATTTTACCTACACCGCTCAATAACACGATTGGGTGATAATAAGTAGGATCATCCCTCCTCCCTTTTTTATGAATTGGGACTATTAAGGATGAACTCAAAGAATCTGGGACCACACCTTCTGCTAAGATTGCATTAAAGGCTGATGCTAAGGAACCCAGCAACACATCCAGATTGTTTTTGAACACATCTGTTGGCAGATGGTTTGGGCCTGGGGTTTTTCCCAATTTTTGATGAGGTATGGCTAGGACTATTTCCATTTTACTACATTCATTGTCTTCATGATATTAGTTATGCAGGAGAGCCAAAGCTGCGGCATGATTCTCTTTGGCTCCCTGCGAATCTAATTTTGCTCTTCCCAGGTCATCTTCCATGGCCACTTGGTATAAGGAGGCAAACTGCTCTACCCATCTTAAGGGGCCTATATTAGCCTCCAAGTTCTTGCCTAGTTCTGTACAGCCTCATCCTATAACTTCCAAGGAATGTTTTGTATCTTTTAGATCAATTGCATCTTGCAGAGCTTTACAGGCCTGAATGCACTGATTTTTCTTTTTGTGCCACATTAGAAGTTTGTAGGCCTTTTGTGCTTCCAGCAGCTGTCCCTCGACCCCAGGGGGATCCTTCCTTTTCTGAGGGGTATGCTAAGCTCTCTCTTCTTTTCAGTCCATTAATAATCATGGCAATCAAGATAGGAGTCTTGCACTATCATATCCATGCTTTCTTTGTGGTCTAATAGTACTTTATTGGTGACTTTGGGAATAGCTTGAAAGATTAGATAATCAGGAGGCTGGAATCTTTAGCCTACATGCTAAGCACAGTATGGAGTTCCTTCCACTGCAGATTGTTTAAGAAGTTTACTGATTCCCATGTAATGAGTGCTCTGGAATGTTTTTTCATATTTCTATTTAGGCTAAGTTTACACACATATGCACATTCTGTCTGGTGCCAGGTCTGAAATTGAGAGTCTGCCAGGTCAAGCACAAGATGGAATGACTCACGGTTGCACTCTATTCTCTCTTCAACCCACAAATAGATTACCTGGTTCCAGGCCTTCAGGTTAATCCTGATGTAATCAATAGCAATGGCAGGCTTCCTTACATGGAAAGCTTGCCTAGGGGTATTATCAGAAGTGGTCCTCCCATTTAGAAGTCTCTAGCCCACATTTAAAATAATCATGCTTATTTTGTCTGCCTTTTTTGATGTGCCATACTCTTTGCAGGGGAGATGTGGTAGCCCTCAGGCATAGTCCTACTCCATAATATATTTATCTCGCAGGACTGGATGGAGATAGTGGTTCAAGTCCCCACATAATAATATCATTCGTGCCTGGTTATTGGAGAAATTGTGGACAATGACACTTTCTTGCCTTATGATCAATCCTAATAAATCCAAAGATTTTAGAAGAATTGAGAATTTGTCCTTCCCACTTGATGGTAAATATATATTAATGAGGTCCATCGTTCCTTTGCCTTGTTCTATCTTCACATGTTAGATGTTAGTACTTATGACAAAGAATTATAGGTTAGTATTGAGAGTACAAGAGGCTTTGACTGAGATGCGAAAACCACCCTTTGCCCTTCCTCTAGGCCGAATTATGGCAGGTGTATTAAAGGAAACAAACCCTTCTAAATCTATAGTCTCCAGTTCCAGGTTTCTTGCAGGCATCAGATATCCTAAAGCTTAATTTATGCTACCGAATCAGCTTCTTGCTTAGTCCTGCTATGTTCCAGCTTGTTATCTGCATATGATCTGCCGCTTGATGGAGGGATTGCTGTTTTACCTATGAATAACTGCTCAGTCACCCAACAGTGCCAGTGGGATACTATCCAGGGTAATATTGCAAGTAGGTGGGGTTAAGGCTAGCTTCAGACTGTCTACCTATCTGGAATTGAGTATGCCCCGTTGTAACTTGGTTTGTTGCTACACAAAACCTCAGTATCTTAAGGTCAGCAATTGGTGAAAGAGAATAGGAGGGGGCACAAGCTCAGTTTACAATTTTATGGTGATCTAACCTCTCTTTGGGGTTCTGGCTTCGGTGCCTTTCAGGGCCTACCTGAAACATAGGAGGGTATGGCTTGACAGGTGGCTTATCAACTATTACACAACACTGACAAAATATCGAGGAGGATAATATCGACCTGCAAAAATATCGAGGAGAAAATATAGAATGCCAGAATATCGAATTCCTATCTACAAACAGGTAAGTACAAAAATATTGAATCCAAAATATCGTTGTAATTAATATAGTTAGTCAAAATATCGCATTTTTTAAATGTCTTAAAAGTAATGTAAAATTAATGAAATAATAAATATAATTAACTAAAACATACTTAAAAATACTTAAATACCCTTAAAATTAATAAATAATTAATGTAAGGTAAAACAATAAATAAACATGCATTTTTATTTTTTTAATACATATATATATATATTAACTTAATATTAATAAAAATATTCAATATTTTTAGCGTAGGTAGCGGGAGGGAAAGAT
Source organism: Lissotriton helveticus (assembly GCF_964261635.1). Taxonomy (NCBI): domain Eukaryota; kingdom Metazoa; phylum Chordata; class Amphibia; order Caudata; family Salamandridae; genus Lissotriton; species Lissotriton helveticus. Next base: position 521,306,152 of record NC_136063.1, read on the forward strand.
TTACTATTCTCACTCCAGTAAGTGCAACAGTAGGGAAAACGATGGATAGCGGGAGGGTAAAAATTACTATTCCCACTCCATTGAGTGCAACAGTAGGGAAAGTGTTGGATAGTGGGAGGGTAAAAATGACTATTCCCACTCCAGTGAGTGCAACAGTAGTGAAAGCGTTGGATAGCGTGAGGGTAAACATTTGTATTCCCACTCCAGTGAGTGCAACAGTAGGGAAAGTGTTGGATAGCGTAGGGGTAAAAATTAGTATTCCCACTCCAGTGAGTGCAATAGTAGGGAAAGCATTAGATAGCGGGAGGGTAAAAATTACTATTTCTACTCCTGTGAGTGCAACAGTAGGGAAAGCGTTGGATAGCGTAGGGGCAAAAACGTTCTAGTCCCACTCCAGTTATTGCAACAGTAGGGATAGCATTGGATAGCGCAGGGGTAAATATTACTAGTCCCACTCCAGTGAGTGCAATAGTAGGGAAAGCGTTGGATAGCGTAGGGGTAAAAATTACTATTCCGACTCCAGAGAGTTCAACAGTAGGGAAAATGTTGGATGGCGTAGGGGTAAGCATTACTATTCCCACTCCAGTGAGTGCAACAGTAGGTAAAGAAATGATTTAATGTTTAAATAAAAATAAATTAGTTATCAATACCAATAAAAAATTAATTACAATTAATTATCAAGTACAAAATATAGAATAATTAGTTAATTATGAATACCAATAAATATTATTTATTAAAAAAGAATTACCTATTAATAATTAATTAACTACCATTTCATTTTCAATACCAAAAATTAATAATTAATAAAACAAATTCAATGTATAATTAATTAACAGTAAATTAATTATCAATGCACAAACATAATTTCAATAATTAATTAATTACAATTAAATTACTTCCCACCCTATTCCCCTATAAACTCACAACCCATTACAAATTATAAACACATACAATTAATATAATTATCAATTAATCAATTAATAATATTTAATTACCAATTCATAAAAAATAATTACCAATTAATAATTAATTAACAATAAATGAATTATCAATACCAATAAATAGAAATAAAGAATTACTTAATAACAATTAAATGTCTTCCCACCCTATTCCCCTATAAACCCACAACACGCTAAAGAACTAAACCACAAAATGAAATTAAGAATAATTAATAATTCCTAAACATTCATATTTAATTTACTACAATTAAATTACATCCCACCCTATTCCCCTATAAACCCACAGCCCACTACCGAAATAAATTATGCAAAAATGAAATAACATAAATTTCATTACTTTAAAAAAATTCAAACATACATTACAAAAATAATACATTCTTTTAACACATATACTAACACTTAAAACACTATAAAACATTTCGATCTTTTTAACAACTATATTATGACTGTCGATATTACTAACTTCAATATTATGGAGATTGATATTTCTTACCTGAATTTCGATATTCTGCACCACTATATTTCGGCAATTTGATATTTTGTCCATTCTATATAAAAAAATCGATATTCTGGCAATTCGATATTTTTTTCTCGATATTGTGACTATTCACCAACTAATACTCCCCAAGTTGCCAGATCTTAGGAGTGCTTAATTGACTGTTCTGATGTTGCATAATTGGTCTAGAGCGTTAATTTTTGCACCCTCCCCTGCAAGTCCCTCCGCAGGGGAAACCTCATGCTAAGCAAATCATTAGAAGTTATTTCGAGTGAGCCTGGTAACGCAACTTTCAACATCACAGTCCATTGCGGGAACACAACCCTGTGTCAACGTGGAATTCACAACAAGGCGGTAGCATGCGATAGACTCCAGACAACGTGACACATTTCCACGTGAAAATCAACGCCACGCAACAAAAATGCGATATGCGAACACAAAAAAACATGCGATGAGTCCAACCCCTGTACAAAAAGTAGCAAAAAACTGCCACAGACCTGCAAATCCCACGCATCTGGCGGGACAATGCACCATAATAACCCAGTAAAAATACACCAGAGACAAGTCAAAGCACGTAGCAACATGGATGCACCCTGACCCAGTGCAGAGCCCAACTCGAACCCCACAACCACCACAGACTACCAGCAAGGAACAACGGGTTCGGGGAAGGCCAAGGAGAAGAGGGAGAGGAAGACGGGGTGCAGACCGCAGGAAAACAAGACCAGAGTCACGGAGGTGACAGAACACTACTAGCAACGGACTCACTAGCAGAGGATTCTAGCACCCCCCCAAACAGTCCACTGCCAACAGTCTGTATGCAAACTAGCACAATGCGCCCACATATATGCCAACACAAAGGCAACAAGCACCTCCCCATCACATCGCAGAGGGCCACACAACACCTGTAGCACAGCACATAATACAACACATCAGTGATGCCGAAGAGGACCACCACACCATCAACACCGACGTCTTACAACAGACCAGATATCCCACGCAACCCCCCACCAGGACCTGGACAGCCAAGATACACAGAGGAGAACACCAGACCACACAGCAGGAAGCACCTGCAAGCACAGCTGGCGCACAAGACTTCACCAACACACACATGGCACCCAAATGGCATGTGTCAGAATACCAAAAGGAGGTGGCCCAACAGGTGTGGGAGGGGGCCGAACCCATGGAATGTGAACCAGCACACATAAGTAGTGGTCTATAATCCTACAGGGCCCACCCACACCTCACTAAGGAGACCCACGCTGCCATAGAGACACCTGCAGGTGCAGATGCACAGCACAGAACTACGCCCCGGTGCACGCAATAAGCAGTCACACATCCATGTTGGCTGTGCGTACGATGGCCCTGGCTACTACCCTCACAAATGGAGTGGGTGACGACTAAGCTACATGTCCAAGCCCCAACTCGCTGCCTCCGGTGACATGTCTGCATCTGTGGGACACTGTACAATGCAAATTCGTAGGGCCCAGGGATCACATGCATAATACAAGAACGCAGGGACACACACAGAGATCACGTTGAACTGGCTACGGGCACATGCAACCGGCCCCTTTATTGGCAGGGCCATATGCAAAGTGATGCCTGTGCTGGATGCGTGTGGGGTGAGTGTAAGCCAACCCACACGGAATGTCTGGTGTTGGCAACCACTTGGACATTGGACATGAGTGCAACGCAAACAGAAAACACATGCAATACAGAGTCAACTGACGAGCAACATGGGGTGAACTGGATAAAGTCCACAGGACAGCCAACATGCAAACAGAAGTGTCCGTGAGTCGCAGTGCACTGGGCTGCAGACACTAGAGATGAGCACGCCCATGTGCATAAAATGTCATGTTTTTTGTCCTTTAGATATATTCCTGATGCAGATGCAATTGGGTGTGTCAGACCTGCATTATCTTCACCATCAATGTCTCAGGGCCCCAATGCTATCTGAGGTGACATACCTGCGCAACCGCTCCACAGCACAAAACACAATCAGCTACGGACAATGACCTGCGGTGCACTGAGTCACGGGCACCTGGAGTGCTGAGCAGGTTAACAGGCCGATGAAGGCATCCACGATAGGCCTGAGCAACCATGAAGTCTGTCTGGACCACTGCTTCAACTCTGGCAGATGGCATTTGGAGGTGATCCTTGCGGTGGTGGTGTGCGCCTCCTGCGGTGAGGTCGTCCTAGCCGGTCTGGACTCGCTTTGGTGTGTGAGCCCTGGGGGGATGCATTTGGGCCTGGAGGCTGCGTACAGCGCAAGGCCACAGAGTCATGGCATTGATGAGCCCAAGTCCCACACCTCAGGGACCAGCCTATGGCCCCGGAGAAGGGGTCTCAGACTTGACCAGCACAGAGTTAGTGGCCTGGATGCACTGCGCCGGCACAGGCACCCAGCCACGGGACGGTGACTTGCGGTGCAGTCAGATGGGCCACGCGACATTAGTGGGTAACCATCATTGTCTGAGGTATATGTTTTGGAGTGTTTCATGGGACAGTGGAAGGCGTCCTTCAGGGCAAGACGCAGAAAGGTTTTATTTTCTCAGTAAGCAGCAAATGGAGGAAAGGAATGCGAGAGCCCGTTTCCACCACCAAGTCTATATCTGCTACAATGGGGTGAAAACTGCCCCCTAGTCAATGGGCTTGAATGCCATCATTGTCCAACCAGGAAGTGTCCATGAATGTCAGGGAACAGACTTGGTGGCACCGGGGCTGAGTGGGGATGCTGACTGCGATGATGCTGGTACACTGATATGGACTCTGCCATTGCTGAATCATGACTCTGTGACCTACTGGACCACAGTGTAGGCCTTAGGCAGTGGTCAGCAGTGGCCCACAGCCACGTGTCTTCGGCACGCGATGCACAGAGCTAGTGACACCAGGGAAGTTGTTGGTAGTGTACGTACACCTCCGTAACGATGATCCTTTTCTCTCCGCCAAGTAGCAAGGCGACATCCTCTTAGCCCTCTCCTTGCGTGCAATGACGTGTCATCTGCTTTTGCATAATTGATGTTCAGTTCCACATCTGTGGCATACTCGAGCACAGCCTAGGAAGAGAGCAGTGTAGGTCGGGGGCAGTGGCCAGCACGGCCCATTCATCGAGTGTCGCCGGCATAGGTTGGTGGCCCCACCGGTCTGCGTAGTTCAGATTCAGTGGCAACACGTGTTCCGTCACCTCCGTGACTGTGACCCAGCTTTCGTCCGAGCCACATCTTCCTCTTACTCCTCTCCGCATGACCACTGGTGTGGACTCTGCCATTCGTGATACGCAACTAGGTGCTGGACGTGAGATCTACTGGTCCGCAAGGTTGTCCTGGTCCCTCATCCACAGTACGCCAGATGGCGTTGGACAGGGTTTGTGGCAGCACAGCTCGCCGGATGGCGTTGGGCAGGGTTTGTGGCAGCAGGGCTCTCCAGATGGCGTTGGACAGGGTTTGTGGCAGGATGTGTCAAAAGATGCGCGTATCTGACTATGCCTCACTGATGGAAGAGAGTTTGGTGCTCTGGTCGCTGTCCCGGATTTGGGGTCACTGCCATTCAGGAGCCAGGACACAGTCTCACAAATGGGACCCACTGGGCCGCAGAGGTCGCTGGTAGGATATGTTAACGAGAAAGGAGTAATGTGGGCCAGCGTTGGGGGGACAGCGGTGGTCTGAAAGGCTGGCCGGGTCACGGGCCTCGGACTTGGAGCTTACACTGGCATGTGGTGGGCCCTCAATGACACATGCCGATGTCGGATGCTTATCAGTCTGGCCTGGCTGCGCTGGGTCATCCCTGACGGGTTTGTGGTCCAGCAGGCCGGGGTATGGCAGGCGAACAGGATCTCAGGCAACTCCGCTAATGAGGACAGCGACAGCCTCATGGCGGGGTGGGAGGTGATGCCCTGGCAGAGACGTTGGGCTTTCCGGAAGAGGACAATGCCCAGCGCCACATGCTTTTTATTCACACCTCAAACGCTGGCCTGACGTACGCCGGTCCATCCCACTCTGCTCACGCTTATGGGTGGGGCGTAACAGGCAAAGTTTCCACAAGGACCCCCACTGGCTGGAGTGACATGGTTGTGTCCACTGTCCACTGCAATACATTCACCAGAGGTGTATGTTGCTGTGGATATGGGTGTGTTCTGCATACTGCAGTTTGTTCTGCACTTCGCCGCCACACTTGGCATTGTGTACTTTCCCAATCATGGTTCTACTGCATGCTGCACATATGCTTGGTTGCCAACTCTCCCTACATTCGTCTATTGTGTGGCTGAGATGCCATGCCGTAGATTAGTCATGTTCACAGCTTTCCCAGGTTACCATTGTGAGTTGTTCTATTGTGTGTGGTGGGTGGGCATGTTGTTGTGCATCTTGGTGGTGGACTGGTGATGTGTACATTGCCAGAGTTGTGGATTGGATTGTTGTGGAGTTGAGGTGAGTGGGGTGTTAATTGGGAAGTTTCCAAGGGGCTGTAAATTTCCTTTTGTGCCATCCTGGGACAGCTGGTTGCTGTTGGACTGTCGGAGGGAAAAGGGATCACCCACACTGGCTTTGCATTTGGAGGCGACATTGGTGAAGGTCCCACGGTGTTCGGATGTAGCCTGCACATTGATGTGTGATGTGTGCTTCCTTTTGCTCAAATTGTGTGCTGTGTCACCAGGGGGCACAGGTGGGACATGTGTGCAGTGGATTGCCCCCTAAACATGCGTGCATCCGGCTTTGGCGTGTGGTCCTTGCTTGGTCTCCAGCGGTTCCTGCGCATTATGTTGGCCGTACGGGGACTGTGGTGGCAGGATGATGTGGATGTCCAGGACAGGCGTTGTGGATCTTGGGTGTGGCTGGCTGTGAGACTCCGCCAACTCTGGCGGGTATTGTTTGGGGTGTGCCAGGGGCCAACAGGTGGTGCACGGCCAGCAGCTTGGTGTGAGGTGGGATGTTGGTTGTCTGCTGTGTTGGTGCAGTAGGCTTGTTAGATGATGATGGCCAGGATGCGTGGGATGGTTGTCCCATTCAGCCTGTAGTGGACAGTGACATTGTCAAATGTTGTGCCTGTGAGGCAAGTGCATCTCCAGGGGGGGCGCTGTTTTTGTCTGCGCTACCCCGGTGGTACAGGGGGTGCCGGGTGGGTGTTGTGGCCCTCTTGGGTGTCTGTGCTGCATGTTCAGCAGGGCCGGACTGGGAACTGAAATCGGCCCTGGCAAAGTGCTCAGCCGGCCCCCCCTCTCCCCTGGGGGTGCGACCGCACTCTCTGCCAGGGCCGGTTTTCGGCCGATTTTGTTACAGGGCCGCTTTTGCAGCTATGCTGCAAAAAACGGCCCTGTAACAAAAACGGCCCCCTGGGGCCCAAAACCGGCCCCCACCCATGCGGCCGACTGGGGGATTGCCCGGTGCCCACAACGGCCAGTCCGGGCCTGATGTTCAGTTGCTCCATGGCATCTGTTGCCCTTCCGATGACACCCTGGGCAGGGCTCCCTATTGTGGTGCAGGCTACCGTCTGACTTTACACCAGGTCAGAGCATGTGTAAAATTCCTACTGTTAAAGTGCCTTATAGAGTGTTTTGTGTTCTTATCGCCGATCTGTCTGGTCGTTGTGAATGTTGAGGTGTAGTGTTGTCGTGGCTTTTGTCTCGGGAACGACTACTCTACACCTCATTAGCGATAGTTGTGGGGGTCCTCTGTGGCGATGTTTTTTGCGGCTGGTATTGCGGGAAAAGTGGTGCTGTGGGCTGTTAGCACCAGCTTGTGAATGGTGGGGTAAATTTATCACAACTTTGTCTGCGATAAATTGCAGTTAATTCCGCGATGGCTCCTTGTGAATATGCCCCTGAGTTGTTTGAAGGGACATACGTTGGCAGGTAGATTTGTTGTTACTCTGCAGGTTCAACAATAGTTAGCTTAGTAAACAATAACTGATGGATTTTAGTGTTTTGTTTTTTTAAATGTTTTTATCTCATTTCAACACCCAACTCTAATGTAACTTAGGCTTTGAATTGTCAGTGAAAATCTATCTATCTGTCTATCTTTCTATCTATTTATTTATCTATCTATCTATCTATCTATCTATCTATCTATCTATCTATCTATCTATCTATCTATCTATCTATCTATCTATCTATCTATCTATCTATCTATCTATCTATCTATCTATCTATCTATCTATCTATCTGTCTGTCTGTCTGTCTGTCTGTCTGTCTATCTGTCTGTCTGTCTGTCTGTCTGTCGGTCTGTCGGTCTGTCGGTCTGTCTGTCTATCTATCTACAAGAGACCTTTTTGGTGTACGTGCGCAAATGATCGATAACATAACATGACGTAGCTTAGTCGTTTCCGTGTCACGGGGGGGGGGTGCGGAAGACGGCCGTGGGCCGTCTGAACCGTGCACGTATGGAATTCGCCCGCACCGCGCGGGGATTCGGGCTGCAGAGAAGCGGTTAAAAAAGCATAACATAACACAACACACAAAACACAACATGATCTTGAAAAAAACAAATGTTAAAGGGATCTTATAGGTAGGTATAATAATATGTATTTTTAAATTTTTGAGGGTGTACCGGTCCCTGCTGGGACACACACAGTTTTCTTTTATAAAGGTCGTGCTGGCCGAGCCCCAAGCCCATGCGGCCCGACAGCTCCCTAAATGTGGTCCCATTTCTTGGTGCTGTGCAGGAGCAGGCATTCTTTTTTTAAATTTAAGAGTGCCCTGGTGCCCAGCGAGGCACCCCAGTCAAATACTTTTGTTGGAGGCTGTGAGGGAATGCCCCAAGGGCCCCTTGAGTCCCTGTTCCTTAGTCCTGCCAGAGTCAGTTTTTTTTAAAAATGTAAGTGGTGTGCCCCGGTGCCAACCTGAGATATTACACTGCTGCAACCACATTAAGGGCTTCGAGCAGAGGCCAAGGACCCCCACAGCCCCACCCGCTCCCCGCTTGCAACCATCGCTGGTTCAGTGGGAGCCGGTATTGCTCCAGGCTTGTGGGAGCACTTTTTACTGTGCTCCCACGCGGTGGGAGCAATTCAGTGTATGTTCCCTGCCCGAGAACGTGGGTAGAGAAAACGTTTTTATTTACCAAAGGACGGGAGCCACCTTGTGCAGAGAATTAGTGCCATATCTTTATGCAACTTGCCTCCTTCAGTCCTTTCTTTCTCTGTACCCTATTTTGCAATCCCCAAACCTGATGTGCTGCATGTCACCATAGATTTATGGAATAAAACATCAGCTTGTAAACCTTGGGAATAAAAACAGAGATAAGAGATAGGAGGCACAGAAAAAAAACAGATTGCACAGATACATGGCACATATAATCTGAGGCCATTTGTCCATGCCTGGGGTTGCATGCATTATTAGCACATTAGCCAGATCTGTTGGCCTTGTTAATACTTGCCTTTGTGCCTGAGGGCTCTAGATTGTACCATATACGTGTCAGAGTTAGCATGAGGAGTATTTGTTATGTTAAGGGCAGAATTTTGAAAAGAATGGAGAAGTAGACTGATCAGTTCAATCTGTGTGGGTTAGAAAATCGTAGGGGGTGTTTCTATAAGAAAATCAAATCTATGGTAGAGCTGTTACTGTGGATAGGAATGTTGTGGTATTGTGGTAGATTTGTGCTTCAAATTATGGATTTGAGGGAGGATATGGGGGTCTCTATGTCCTTTCGTCTGTGAAATTTCGAATCTCTAGGAAAATTTGACCACAAGAGAAGGTGATTTGATTTCTGCTTTAATCATGGATATTATCAATACAGCGATTTGTGCTGTCACTTGGGTCCTATAAGTTACTTAGCCTCGGTTGTTTAGAGGTTTTGTCTATAATCTCTACAGTAAGGCACTGGCGCTAGAGGGAGTTTAGTGAGTCAATCAGTCTGTTCTTAAGGGATTTTTATGAATGAATGCAAACATTACCAGTAATTTCTGATATATTGTAATCACAAATGTTGTGCCAAAGAGGCAATATAATGGTCTGGAAGTTAAGCAGAACCAGGGTTGCCTCAGTGCCCTAATGTCAAGGTCAAAGTCTTGGATGAGGGCAGAAATGGAAGTTGCGTTAGAGACTGTAGACCTGTAGTTCACGAAGGCAACTTTGATTTGATGTTCAAGAGATGGTTTCCTACATTGAAAGGAAGTGATTCTTGCGATGATGTTTCAGAACAGTCCACTATACACTGCATACTTGTTGTAAATTTTACACTTTGCCAAGGAAACAATTTATAGTTCCAATCTTAAAAAATTGGGGTCTGAGGCAATGTAGGACAGCGCTAATGAAATTGGCAAATGCTGGAAGATGAACTGATTACGTACCTTGTGTCATCTTTTTTAAAATCTTTACTTAAATCCAGGATTTCAATGAATTAACCCAACATAAATTTCTGGTAATTACTGTAACTCTCCCTTTTAAATGTTTTTCTTTTAACTCAATTGATTTTATCAACATAATGAACTAATGATGTTAATGTATATTTAGGCTGTGGGGTTTTAGGTTTAAACCTATAATAACTGATAAAACCCCACTGAAAGAAAAATAGCCCTCACCGGTGAAAACATATAAACACTGAAAAAACACCTGGACAACCACAAACTAAATGCCATTCAAAGAAAGGAAAAAGAGAGTGAAAGTCATTTTTTTCTTCCTGAAGGGGTCAATACAATGTAACTTTGTTATACAAGTAGCAGTAAGAAAGACTGGCTAACATTATTCTGCCTGAGTTTAGTCCTTTAGGGATGCCACTAAAATATTGTTTCTTCTTCCTTTTACTTTTTCAGTTTTGTGGCCTTTGGTCTAAAGATGCAGGGTTTAGTTTCATGTTTTAGGTCTAGTTTAATTATTTTATAAACTATAGAGAATCAGGAAATATCAAACTCATATTTGATATTTTAGCTGTATTTGATTCTTTCACCGATAGGTAAAATGGCTGGGTTCATAAAAATCTTTCCTAATATGTGTCATCACATTTACCCACAGGGAATGGGTAAAAACCCTTAATTCATCAGACCATAGTTTCTAGTGGGTCCGTATTAATAGTAGGTGAATTGCCAACACCTCAGGCTTTAAACATTCAATGCAAGGTATAGTGACAAGTATATATATCACCAAGCATCTGGGATAGTTTTTAAAAAAAGTTTTTTTAAACATCTGGGATAGTGGTGAAAACATGACACCAGACTTTTGGTAAACATGGAACGCAGTGTCACTTGTAATGCTAGGCAAAAAAGGTTCTTTCAAAGTTCAACAAAGATTGGAGTGATATTGTTTGTATTTGCAGTGATTCAGCTACGTATATAAAAGAGTTGTGTGATGACCTGTCAAAATTGATACCCGAGCTGAAGTGATTCCCTGTAGTAGATCCGTGCCACTTGTTAGCTGGTATGCTGAAAGCATCTTTACAATCTTAAGAGTTAATGAGGGATGCTATTGACTTTTTAGTCCATTCTGGTGAACTGGTTTCTAATGCACAGAAACTAAATCGCAAATATTTATCATTTCGTGCTTTATGTGGCATCAAAGAAAGAGTCATCCCAACTGTGTCCCTTAGCTGCTGGTTCTCAGCCCAATGGGCTAAGAATGCTGAGAGGGCCTTTTCAAGGAAGTTTACATGGGAAGGAAAGAGCGAACACACATGACCCAAAGACTCACTGAAGAAGTATTGTATGGTGTACTACAATAAGAATAATTTGCAAAAATCTATTTGGACCTCATATACACTATAAGTACACTGTCTATATACCATGTTCTTTCAGTGCAGAAAGCAAGCAAAAACAAAAGAAAAACTTTCCATAAACACCGGAAAAACATTTTTTCTGTTGTTTTTAGTGGCGCGAAAATGTGTAACCACTGATAACAACAGTTTTTTAAGATATTTAAAACACTGAAAAAACCCCACCAGAATTTACCAAAAATAGAAACTGAAAACAGGAAAGCCTATGTATATTTATTGTCTTATTGTGCTTTTATGATTTTTACTACCAAAATCGAATAAAGCTGTTTTTGACTTTGACTTTGATTCTGCTACTGTCACTTGGGCAGATTCATTAGGTCGGGCATTCAAGAGCTCTTGTATATACTTTGGTATATACTTATATGTGTATGTACTTCGTGGGCTTTGTAGATCAGTCCTAGAACTTGTCTGCTTCTGCTTAGGGACTTTTTTTCCTGTTCAACTGCCTCTATTTAACTGTTTTGATAGAAAACGACTAGTAGAGGTTAGTAAATACCAGAATTGCTTTCTGCTTGTTCAACTGCCTATATTTAACTTTTTTGATAGAAAACGACCAGTAAAGATCAGTAAAATACCTGAATTTCTTTCTTCTTAGGGACTTCCTTTTTTAAAAAAAATTGGCAACTGCCTCTATTTAACTTTCTTGATAGAAAACGACCAGCAGAGGTCAGTAAAATACCAGAATCCCTTTAGCATTCTCTAGACATTCGAGTCCATGGAAATTGTCTTCCACGAGCACCCGTAGACAATAGTATTTTTTTCAAATCTTGTATTTTCAGTGATATGACCACCAAAGGCCCTGATTTTATATTAAAAACAGAGCTTTGGACTATACCATTTCTAGCTGAAAGGCAACATTTCTCTCCATGTGTTCCCATACCTGGCGTGTCACGCAGTTTGGTGCTTACTTTCCCTCCATGTTAAAGAACAGTAGGTGTTTCAGCACCCAGGCTAATGTGCTGCATAGCTAAATACATATAAGGTCCCAAATGCGAGACCGATTGCATTGCAAATGCTTGTTTTTTATTGTGTTTAGGATGTCCAGCTATGGAGAATGTGTAAAGAAAACAATCCTGTTAGATCTGGCACCACTATTATGGGTCTTCCTTGCCTTTCTGCCTTTGCCTCCTGTGGTTTTGCTGTGTGTTGGGATGTGTTTTGCTGGTCTAAATGCTTTGGGCACTTTGCCACTGCTGTTCAGTGCCAAATTGCAAGTGCTCCCTTTGTAAATTGTTGTTATGGACTCATTTTTCCATGATTGGCTGATTTGGTTTACTGGTCAGTCCCTAGTACACTGCACTGTGTGTGCCCAGGGCCTGTAAATCAAATGCTGCTAGTGGGCTGCAGCACTGATTGACTCACCCACCGAGGCAGCCTGTAAATGTAACTCTGGCCTGTCATTGCAGAGCCTGTGAGCAGTCTGCATGTCGATCTGGCAAGTGCACCCACTTGCCAGGCCCTACCCTTCCCTTTCTTACATGTTAGTCACCCCTAAGGTAGGCCCAATGTACCCCTGTGGGCAGGGTGCAGTCCATGTGAAAGGTAGATGATGCCCTGGTGTGTGTGGCATGTCATGATAGCAAAATACTGCCAATTTCGTTTTTCACTATTGAAAGGCTACCTGTTCCCATAGGATAGAATAGGGAGTTTGCTTATAACATCTTATAAACATAACTACCCATGGGAACAAGGTAGGGAAATAAAGTATGCCTGAACTCAGAATGTTAAAATGCATTTTTAGTGAGGGTGATTTCTACACTCTGTGCTTGAAAATACCACTTTTAGAAAGTAGGTATTTTCTTGCTTAGCCCTCTAGTGTGCCTCTCCTAGAATTGTGTATTGCATGTCTGGCTTTGGATGACAGGGGCTGGGGAGGAGCAGTGGTCCAGAGAGTCTTATGAGTCAGGGCTGGGCTGAATAGACCTGGGTTGCATTTAGAGTAGGGGAGGAGATTCCCTTTCACAAGAATGGGCCTGGTCTTCCTACCACAATGCTGTCTCCACCTCCTGCCTGGAAGCTGCACTAGAGAGGGAAGAACTGGGTTTGACCAAGCACAGGGCTTCTCTGCCACCAGACAACAAAGGATTTTGTAGTGTACATTTTGGGGGCCAGACCCCAGAATTTTAGATCACTACTTGGAATCAAGAGGAACCTTTGCCAAGGAGAAGAGCCGGAGGAGCTGAGGAGGAATACAGCCCCTCTGCTGTTTGCTGTCTGGGGTTGGCCTGCGGTGGCTACTTGCTGCCAAGGAAAGGAGAAAGGACTCTGCTGTTTGCTATGTCCCCTGCTTGGGGAAGATCTCTAAGGGCTTAAAACTGAGCTTGCTTCCTGTTCTGAAGTCTTAGTAGCACAAAGACTTCACCACCAGCAACCCTGAACTACCTCTCTGGGAGTTTTACGCTGCAAAGAGGTGCCTGCTGTTGTTTTGGACCTCTAGAGACTGTTTTCCGCTGGGAGCTGGAAAAATCAACGCAACACCGAGAAGCGCGACACATCCGTACCTGTTTCCAACGCATCTCTAAAGAAACTGTTGCAGTGCCTGCCGTGGCTCAAGAGATTGCTGCACACCGCATTCAGTGCAACGATCTCCGGAGTCTGAGATCACTGCACCGATTTGATGCAAGCCCTGCTGTGTGGCTGCAAGAATTGTCCCGGATCATCGCATCGAGGCGCCAGGTCTGTTGCATCATTTGGGGATGCAGTAAGAAACCGATGCATCACCTCCTCTCTGGTAAGGAACTAAAGCACCACCTCCCTTGCACAGTAGTAAGGAACTGACGCATCACCTTACCTGCGGCCCGTTTTGTTTGTTTGCGTGATACATCCAAGATACTTTGTGTGAATAGTGTTGCATCTGCAATTTGCTGTGAACTGGACTATTTCTACCATCTGAAAGTCATATTTTTATGACTATTGTGGATTTTTGTCATTTGGTATTGTTTTGGTTAAGATAAAGATTACTTTCTTTTCTAAACTGGGGTGGTGTTCATTTGTAGTGTTTTCACTGTATTACTGTATGTATTCACAAATGCTTTACACACTGCCTTTGAGATACGCCTGTCTGCTCGTGCCAAGCTACCAAGGGGGTGAGCAGGGGTTATTTTGCAAATCTATCCCTGATACCCTGACTAGAAGCAAGGGACCTTATTTGGACAAAGTACCTACCTCTGCCAACTAGAGACCCCCATTTCCAACAAATCCCAATAATATCAGGCCAGAAGCTGCAAGATTGCAATTGTATTTGTATTTAATTTATTTATAGAGCGCTAACAATCATCCTGAGTAGGATATCACGGCGCTAAGGTTGGATGCTGAGAGGTACAATAACCACACTGAGTAATGATTTATTCTGATTTAGGAAAGAGTAGTGTCTTTAATTGTTTCCTAAAAGACAGAAGATCGTCTGTCAGTCTAAGACTGGGAGGTAGTTCATTCCACTTAGTGGCCGCCAGATGCGAAAAGGCCCGCTCTCCCATCCTGACAGTCTTCACCCGGGTGGTGGTAGCTCTTCCTAAAGTACTGGATCGAAGGTTCCTCAGTGGTCTGTGGAATTCAACTTTATTATGTAGAATGGTAGGGCCTGCATTGTAGAGCACCTTGTGTGTGATACACAGTAATTTAAAATTGGCTCTTTGTCGCATCGGGAGCCAATGAAGCTCTCGCATGCAGCTTTTAGCCGAATCAAATCTCTTTTTATTACAGACAGCCTTTGCCGCGGCATTTTGCACTATCTGCAGTTTAGAAAAGAGATAGTCTGCCATTCCGACAAACAGTGAGTTGCCATAATCCAATCTGCTCATCAGCAATGACTGAACCAGGGTTTTCCTACATTCAGTCGGGATCCAGGGGAAAACTCGTCTGAGCATTTTCAGCAATGCAAAGCCTCTACCGCAGACAATGGAGACCTGTGATTTCATGGACAGGGCACTGTCCAATACCACTCCCAGGTTTTTTGCTTTTGGGGTGGGATTCGGAGGCAACCCCAGGTTGCTTGGCCACCAGCTGTTATCCCAGAGCTGGGGATTTTTGCCAAACAAGAGGATCTCTGATTTGTCTGCATTCAATCTCAGACAATGCTCTTGCATCCAGTTGGCCAGTTCAGTCAGACAGTTTATCAGTCGGGTTTTAGGATCATTCTTTTCATCAATGGTAACCATTAACTGGGTGTCGTCAGCATAAGAACACATTTCAACACCCCACCTTCTTCCAATGGCTGCCAATGAGGACACGAAAACATTAAACAAAGTTGGACTGAGTGAGGCCCCCTGGGGAACCCCATATTTAATGTTTCGCGGGGGAGAGATGAAATCACCCAAACACACTGATTGTGTTCGTTCCTCCAGAAAAGATTTTAGCCATTCCAATGCCTTATCTCGTATACCTTTCCCTTCCAGGGCTTTCAGTAATTGGTCGTGTGGAACGGTATCAAAAGCCGCCGATAAATCAAGGAGTATTAAGACGACTGTCTTGCCTTGATCTACCTGGGCCCTGATGTTATCCGTCACCGCCAAAAGTGTTGTTTCAGTACTGTTGTTCACCCTGAAACCCGTCTGGGAATCGTCCAACAGTCCATTAGCTTCCAGATAGCTGGAAAGCCGTCTGTTGACCAATTTCTCAAGCACTTTTGAGAGGTAGGGTAACTGGGATATTGGCCGGTAGTTGGCAGTATTATTAACATCTAATCCTGCCTTTTTTACTAGCGGAGTAACTAGGGCCTGCTTCCAAGATCTTGGGAATGTAGCAGAGCATAAGGAAAGATTCAGAACTTTCGTTACGGTGGGGCAAATTACAGGGGTTAGTTGAGAAAAAATGTGGTGTGGACATGGATCTAGTGGGGATCCTGACTTGACTTCAAGCATGGCTTTGCCCACCTCGACTTCTGAGAAAGGGCCAAAACCTGTACAAGTAACTTGAGTCGTAGTTGGTGCATTGTTCTCAATAGTTTCTGGCGTGCAATTGGAGAAGGAGGCGTAGATATTATCAATTTTCTCACAGAAGAAATCATTTAATTTGTTGCAGTTCTCCTGTGATGGAGTAAGTTTTACTGAGAGATGTGTTGGATTGCATAGTTCCCCAACAATTTTAAAAAGTTCCTTTGTGGAATTTTTATTCTCAGTTATTCTGCGTGTAAAATACTCCTTTTTTGCCTTCTTAATTGCTTTATTGTAGAATACGAGCGCTTGTTTATATGCGCTTCTAGTCTCGTCAGACTTGCCTAGTCTCCATTTATGTTCTAGAGAGGTACATTTTCTCTTTAGAGATTTCAGCTCTGGTCCATACCACCTTTCTGATTTAGTAGTTCTGGGTTTGTGATGAACACGTACAGTGGAACAGAACTCAAGTGCAGTCTTAATGTTTGTGTGAAGTGACTCAATTTCTTCATGAATATCAGTACCTGCTACGTTCGGGTGTGAAAAGTGTTGCTTGAAGTTATCTATTGAAAAGTTTTTCCAGCTCCTCGTATTTATTACACTAGATCCCAATGTTCGCGTATGTATAGTGGGTAAATTGATACAGAAAGTGATCATATGATGATCTGTCCATAGCAGAGATGTTACAGAGTTAATATCAATGGACTCTATGTTAGAAAATATCAAGTCCAGTATGTGACCTGCCGAGTGTGTAGGTTGGTTGACTCTTTGAGATATCTGCAAGATTTCCATATCTTCCACTAATTGTTTTGTTAAAGGGTTATTACATTTATCAAAATGAATGTTGAAATCTCCAAGGAGGAGAATATTTTTGTTCTTCAAACAAACTGGCATCATTTGCTCCAGTAGTTGTGTACTAAAGTTCGATGTACAACCGGGAGGGTTATAAATTAATACTCCTCCAAATAATACATTAGTATTCAAGGACACAGAGAATGGCATAGATTCACACCTTTCTACTTGTATGCTCGTCTCTTGCTTACAGGTAAGAAAATCTTTAAATAAAAGAGCGACACCTCCTCCCTTTTGTTTTATCCTATTCACATTCAAGATCTTATATTCTGGAGAGAGGGCTGTGACTATAACGGGGGTGTTATGTTCATCCAGCCATGTCTCTGTTAAAAAAGCCAAGTCAGGCTTATGTTCGTTTAAAAAATCCCAAATGTATGTGGAGTGTTTGGGCAGAGATCTGACATTCACATACATGCACTTAAAAGGGGTTGTCAAGGTCTGCAATGGCACATGACTTTCTTTGGGAACGCTTTCCCATCTACAGTTATAGCAACTGAATGGTCCCTGCGTCTCTAGTGGACCCACGCGAGCACAAACGTAAGAGTTGTGTGGCGACTTGTGGTTAGTCTTCCTCAGCTCGTGACTGGTGTATGTAATCATACTTGTATAGGGTACGGTAATGGAGGATTGAGCAGGGGTTGTGGTCCCTGATCCCGTACCGTCGCGGACGGGCGCAGACGGGCGCAGACGGGCTGGACTTTGGCGTGACTTCGGCGCGCTTCCGGCGCGCCCGCTGCGCCAGCCCGCTGCGCCGTCTGTCCATAGTACACATTTATAGGTGGTTGAGGAGGGTAGGAGTCAGCCAGCGACTAGCGCGCTGCCCTGCCTTCCCCCAAGATGGCGGCCGTCTCTCGCCCCAGCCCCTAAATCGGCTGGGCGAGGGAGATAACAGCAGGTAAGGTGAAAGTAAAGCGCTGCGAGTGCTAGCGGGACGATTCCCAAGGGTCCTGCACAATTTAAAAGTTAGCAAGTTAAAATATACAAAAGTTTGCAAATTCGATCAGGACATGTGCAAATTAGCAATTAATTAATACAGATCAGTGTCAGCTATTATCAGCACCCCCCAGCGTGACCAACAACCAAAGGTCGGAGTGTCAGTGTCCAGCGTTTTTTTATAGACTTCTGGGAGGGCAGGAGTCAGCCAGCGACTAGCGCGCTGCCCTGCCTTCCCCCAAGATGGCGGCCGTCTCTCGCCCCAGCCCCTAAATCGGCTGGGCGAGGGAGATAACAGCAGGTAAGGTGAAAGTAAAGCGCTGCGAGCGCTAGCGGGACGATTCCCAAGGGTCCTGCACAATTTAAAAGTTAGCAAGTTAAAATATACAAAAGTTTGCAAATTCGATCAGGACATGTGCAAATTAGCAATTAATTAGTACAGATCAGTGTCAGCTATTATCAGCACCCCCCAGCGTGACCAACAACCAAAGGTCGGAGTGTCAGTGTCCAGCGTTTTTTTATAGACTTCTGGGAGGGCAGGAGTCAGCCAGCGACTAGCGCGCTGCCCTGCCTTCCCCCAAGATGGCGGCCGTCTCTAGCCCCAGCCCCTAAATCGGCTGGGCAAGGGAGATAACAGCAGGTAAGGTGAAAGTAAAGCGCTGCGAGCGCTAGCGGGACGATTCCCAAGGGTCCTGCACAATTTAAAAGTTAGCAAGTTAAAATATACAAAAGTTTGCAAATTCGATCAGGACACGTGCAAATTAGCAATTAATTAATACAGATCAGTGTCAGCTATTATCAGCACCCCCCAGCGTGACCAACAACCAAAGGTCGGAGTGTCAGTGTCCAGCGTTTTTTTATAGACTTCTGGGAGGGCAGGAGTCAGCCAGCGAGTAGCGCGCTGCCCTGCCTTCCCCCAAGATGGTGGCCGTCTCTCGCCCCAGCCCCTAAATCGGCTGGGCGAGGGAGATAACAGCAGGCAAGGTGAAAGTAAAGCGCTGCGAGCGCTAGCGGGATGATTCCCAAGGGTCCTGCACAATTTAAAAGTTAGCAAGTTAAAATATACAAAAGTTTGCAAATTCGATCAGGACATGTGCAAATTAGCAATTAATTAATACAGATCAGTGTCAGCTATTATCAGCACCCCCCAGCGTGACCAACAACCAAAGGTCACAACATTCAGTAATATAACATTTTCCCCTATTCCAAAATCTGAAACTCAGAATGTTGCATAATAGTTCATCTTATAAATCTGCACCACAATTTGTCTGAATTTACTAATTATAGTATAGCCACACATAAAATAGGGTAACCGAGGAAGAACTCCATCACCTGCCGTTTTTGCCCTGCTATGTCCTCACTGTATAGTGTCTTGTGTATTATAGAGCATGTGACTCCTATGTTCCCTGACAGAATCCGTAGTCTATTGACATACATGCTACCGGGCTGAAGAGGATGCCACACACTGCACTGTCCCACCCACGCTTTGGAACTGTCCCGCCCAGCGCCCTCATTCTCATCTGCCATCCATTGCCATGGAATGGCTAGCTAGATGCCATTATCTAAGCATCTAAGGGGCATATTACCAAGGGTGGCGATAGACAATTATCGCCGGTTTAGCGGCTGTTTTCGGCCGCTAAGCGGCGATAATTCTATTGCTCTATTAGCAAGCTGTCTCTAACTGATGTTAGCGACAGCTTTTAGGCGATAGCGAGCGGTTTGGGGCCCGCTTTGCATGTCAGCAAATATTTATCGCTAATGACATGCAAAGTGGGCGTACCCAACCTGTTAGCGACAGAAAGCACTCGCTAACGTCGCTATCGCCTATTAGCAAGGCAGGCGTAGCGATGGAAATATTCCCGCTATTGCCAAAAACCAACGGTTGCTCAGACCAGTTTTTAGCCATGTTATCCAATGGGAGGTGGATAACATGGCTAAGAGCATTTTGTCGCTAATGCTAATGCGTGAATATCGCTGTATTCTCAGCGATATTCACGCATTTCGCCGCTATCGCTGGATATTTTAGCACAATAGAGAAAAACGTTGCTAATAGCATGTTTTATCCGCTAACATATCCAGTGATAGGCATCGATAAACAGATCGTTGCTAAGCCTATTTAGCGATAAATATTGTTACTTGTTGGTAATATACCCCCAAGTCATTGTCTCGCGAAGATCTACAACCAATCGACAACGCCAAAATCAAACCTTACCCTACTGAGGCAGCTCAGCAAACGCTGCCTTTCACTTCTCTCCTCTAACCCCCGCTTCCATGGAGTTGTTGCCAATGCCAGTGCGTATGTTAACTCTCGACTGTCTTGCAAAAGTATACTTCATACAAGAAAAGCCAGTATTCAAAGCACCCACCAGCTGTGCAGAATGTTATTGAAATTTTTGGTAGATGGTGGCATAAGGATTTATCTTAGCTCAAGCTATACATCCCCTGTCAGGCTCCACAGAGTGATGCCAGATATGAGTCCAAAGGAGGGGGCGGCCTGACAAGACGCAGTGGTTAAAGAACAGTGCATGCTCTGTGCTACAGCACCATATCTGGGGCGGTCAGTAGCCATTTTGTCATGGACATTAGTGCAAGGAAGGAAATGGACCAGCCCACTGGCTGTTTGAATTTTGAAATACAGCAATAATCAAGATCCAGTGGGCCTCTCACACCTCTTGCCCTGTTACCAGTGCACCTGCTGAACCAATGGAAGCTATTCCACTGGGAGCCATAAGAGGCAAAGTCAGCGCTTGGGCCTCATTTTAACCGACAACCAACAGACACATGATGTTTGAATGTGATGATGCTTTAATTAAATCACAGTGGTTTTCATCCAGATCGGTTCTCATAGGAGAGTGTTAACCTTTGAAACTGTTGTCAGATTTTTTCCCCACCAATAAATACCATGGGCTAGATTCTCAAAAGAATCACAAAACTCAGCGCCCCTACCAAAATGTCTGAGCTGCGTTGTGTGACAGAAAGGGAGCAGAAGAGCTCCTTATCTACAGAGATATGGCTCTGTCCCTCCCTATCCCTCGCGCCGGCACTGATATTAGCCTCCGTGCGTCAGGCACACACCTTAGTACCATAATGCTAGGGTGCATGACTGAGTCTGCCATAGGTTTTGCACTGGAAGGGTAACCTTCCAGTACAAAACACTATGCTTAGACTCACTTTAAAGCTCTTCCTACTTTAGATGTGTGCTGCACAGTGAAGCAGGCATGCAAAGTCGCAAAAAAGCAAGGAGAAATGAAAAAATGTTGCCCAGATTCTCAAAATGATCAAGAAACGCAGTGCAGCAACTACAAATGCTGCGCTGCGTTGTGGGACAGGGTGGGAGCAGGAGTATGCCATAGCTACAGAGATATGGCTCTCTCCTCCCCTCTCTCCAGCGCCGGCGCTGATTTCAGCTGCCGTGCGCCAGATGCACAGCTTAGTGCAATAGTGTTGAGGTGCGTGCCTGAGTCTACCATAGGTTATGTACAGGAAGGGTATCCTTCCTCTCCATAATACTATGGCTAGACAAGTTTCAAACCTTTTCCTACTTTGTACATGTGCTGTACAGTGCAGCGCACATGCAAAGTCGGAAAAGCAAGGAGAAATGAAAACATTTCTCTTTTTAATGCCTGCTTTTCAGCGGTGCTCATTTTTGGTGCTAAACCCTATCTACTAATGTTAGTTGCATGGGAGCGCCCATATATCACCCACGGAACCTCCCCTTGACACAAAATTATTAATGCAAAGTAGCATTTCGCGCTGCTTTGCGCTCCTTTCCCATACAAACCAATGCAAATACCAATTAGTGTTGGTTTGTTAATCCCCAAACAGGTTTAACGTAGGGTGTGCGTTAAACATAAGGTTAACCCGGCTCTAATTCTTTGTGAATCTTAGCCAAGATCCGCTTAGACGATTCAGTACAGGGAGCGGCATAATTTAAAGGGTTGATTAAATAATACATATACTAAAGATTTTCTAAAACGGCCCTTGTCGTGCAGTAAGAGATAAAATAAGGTGTGTCGTCATAGATAGTCCCAACTAGGAGACATAAAACGCATAATATGCTACAAGTATCATGCTTGACAGTACCATCATGCCATCTACTGCTTGTAAGAGGAAATATAGAACATTAATTTAATAGACAACCATTGGGAATCTCTTATTAAAATATTATGTCATGATTCAGCTACTGACTGGACAAAATGCGCAAAGTCTACCATCTAGCGGCAATTGATGTTAATAACATGAAGTAGTTAGCGATACGCATTGTGAATTTCAGATAGTGAAATAAATGGTTTTGATTCACAATAATAAGCATTTGTAAGTTGTATCGCTTCACCCTCGTCAAGCACGTGCTCCGAAAACAACATTTTGAAAGTGGATCTCTGGTTGGTTCTTGAAAACGTGCTGCCATTCTTTGCCTTGCTTTATCTCACTAGCACAATGAAATAAATAGAGAAAGAGAGATATTAGTTTTTTTGGTTTCTACTGGTAAATAAATGTATCTTGAATTATGTACTTTACTTCTTTCTGGAAAATTATTGAAGCTACAATAATTACAGCTACATCATAGTCATCTCTGTTTAACCGAAATAACAGAAAAGCCAATGACCGACCAATCAAATGTTATATATAGTGAGGGAACTGGCTCGGTTCAGGCTTTGATAGCTTATCGTTTTTTTTGTGTGCAGATTTACATAGAGCGAACTCAACCCGAAGGTATTGGTGCGCTATACATGAGCACCAGTTACGTTATACAAGGACACAATCATTTTGGGTAGGCAAAGGGAGAACTAAGTGATTTGCCCAGAATTACAAGATGTCGAGCCGACGCCGAGTCTCGAACCTGGTTCCCAAGCTCCAAAAGTCGGCAGCTCTAGCCATGAGGACACATCCTCTCCCTGTGCAGTAAATTGTTAAGAACGCAAGTTCAACCCAAGCAAAGCATCACAGCTATGTCCGCATGCAGTATGCTGAAAATATGAAACAAAATTGTAACTTCCATGGACACACCTGGACACGTTTGGCGGGGTATGCTGCCATGGTGCACATCAGTCGGGGGCAGGGCTTTAAATGGAATGAAAAAACGGGGGGGCTCTTAAATGGGTGTGGCCAATGTAATTAAGGGCGTGGCTTAAAAACAAATTAGCTAAAAATCTGTGCTTAGCATAGTGTGCCGCCCGACTTGTATTTTGCTGTTTCTGTTATTGCATCCAGATATATGAACAAGTAACATCATATCTACAAATCAGGACTATTGGCCTTGTCAATGGTTGTTAGTTACATAAGATAAATAAGCAGCAACTATGGTTTGTATATAAGATTGAAAAAGCTTCCACTTAAAGCCCTGGTGACACCACAAAAATGTTGCTGCTCCTGAGTTTTAAAAAGAGAAGGGAAATCCAGAGAGAAAATGACTCTCTTTAAAGGATTTCCCTTCTCCCTACAATGCTCACTTGGCTTTGATCCAGCGAAAAGCCAGGGCAAACCTTTTACAAATCAACGTATCACCCACAATGGAATACACACATTCAGATTTCCTGACTGTTTCGCTGGGGGACAAGTTTTATTTTCTTTGATCTGAATTAATCAATACCTAACTAGTCTTCAAAGATCAACACTCTTCCAATGGACAATTAGGCAAGTAGTTGATGGTGAGATTAACAAATTCATTAATTTATCTTATAACTTTTCAATAAAATGATCACAGACTCCAAGTAAGATTCAATACATTTTAACTAATGATTCAATCAAAATGAACGCTCATTTATACAGATTCACAGTACAAACTCCATCAACTTTCATGGGAGAGAAAAATTCATTTAACAAATACATCCAATTCACAGACACATTCAACAATTCAATGCATTAGGAGTGGCTATATGAAGAGACAAGAGGACATAATAGCTCGTATTTTGCAAAAATAGGCGACTTCAAGACAGAAATGTTAGTTACCTAATGATGAAATGGGAAACCCAACCCCTGGCCAGAAGGGTTAGCGGAGGTCACCTGATAAAGTCAGGAGACAAAGACTGTAGGACAGGTGCAGGATAGATTTATACTTCTCTAGAACCTGACGCACCGGAATGCATCCCTCTCTTACACTCTCTCCCCCCTTGATATTCTTCCGGAATCTTCAATCTAATCAGGCTGTCTTAAGTATTGAATCTTCTCAGTCTGTTCTTCCCAGGAGACTTTCTCGCCTACCTCTGATTCAGCATCAACGCCTCTTCGTAGCAGTTCTCTCACTTTCGTAACAGCTCTCTCCTATCTAAAACCCTTACGTCACTCAAATTATACCCTTTAATTTTGCATTTCCCACCCTCAAATGTTGCAAATGTCTGCAAATCAAGAACTATGTTTGGGCCGGGGCAGGGGAGTTGTCATCACCTCATGTGGTCATCCTAAAATTCTTAACTAATTATTTGTTTAGTAAACCCTTCCCACTTAATTTGTTCAATTTTTCAGAACACTTCCTTTCACAGGCATTCATGAAATAGATAGATACAAATTTTATATAATTTCTTCAGTTGAGGAACTTTTTCCAAGCACATGTCCTTGGGTCTTGGCAGCCAAACAATGTCCCTGTCAGCAGATCATTCCAGGACTCTAATGCACAGACTCCACTTGCGTTACGTTTCACCCGCCATCTCTTCTTTTGGATAAGTACATCAAACCCAAATACACACTATTGATAAAAGAATCATAAGCAGAGGTTAAGTTCTCAATTATTTTATTATCACTGTTTACCACCCACTTCTACTCTATCCTGTATTATTTATTTTCCTTGTTAAGCAAAAGCGTTATTAGCAGCAGCTCCTTCACGTTTCAGGCAAGCATATGCCAAGCACGCAGCACTTTATGAACTGTAGTTAGCAACTCGTTGTGCATGAGTGAGAGCTTCCTCTCACATGGGTTAATCACATGGTTATTTACGCAGGATGGGTTCGCACATACGCAAAGCGATTTTCAGCTTCAAGCGGGATTTCAGTTATGTAGCAAATTATTCTTTATTATTTAAGCAAACAGACAGCCTTCTCCCCGTGTATGAATGTCGTGTGTATATTAATTTTTCCTTCAAGTTTCTATTATTTACTTGTTATTACTTATTAACGAGGGGTTGCTTCGAGCAAGTTTCTTTTCCTCAAATCCTTGCTCCATCAATCTCCCTCTGATGGCATTTTAGAGCAATCATAAAATACCCATCATTACCAATTGCCAATCAGATTTTAGTGTCTACATTTATTTTAATCCTTTCTTTCTTTCTTTCTTTCTTTCTTTTTCTTTCTTTCTTTCTTTCTGTCTTTCTTTCTTTCTTTCTTATTCATCCCTTTCATTCTACCATAGCGATTGTCTTTCATTTCTTCTAACTCAATCTCTTCCCATTTTCTCTTTCTTCTGATTCTTTTGTTCCTCATTTTAACCATTGACTTTGTCTTCAATTTTCCCTTACAACATTTATAGGTCATTACTATCGTTAATATCACTAATGCTATTGAAATCATCAGTATCACTATGTTCCCTAATAATCTACTTCCAAGGGTGGAAAACCAATTTCCTACTTTAGAACACATTTTGCTAAATCTTTCCCAGGCACTGTCAACATCCAGTTGGGTTAAATCATTATGAATCTTTCAAATGTTCTTGATATATCCCTCAATACCTTTACTTTCATCCGGGATATATGTACAGCAGTGTTGAACTTTCAACATGCCACAGACTCCACCCTCTTTTGCCAAAAGAATATCAAGGGCATGTCTATTTTGAAAAAACATAGGGGTATATTACCAACAACTAGCGATAATTTTTGTCTCTAACTTGTTTAGGGACAAAAATTATCGCCGCACATCGGCGATTTTTATCGCAGATAAACCTTGCTATTAGTAAGGTTTATCGCAAATGCGATAAAAAACTCCCGCAATGCATGAATATCGCTGAAAAGTCAGCGATATTCATGCATTATCGAGCAAATGCTCTTAGCCATGTTATCCACCTCCCATTGGATAACATGGCTAAGCACTGCTCAGGGCAGGTGTTAGCTTTTGGAGATATTCGCGCTTAGCGCGAATATCTCCAAAAGTTGGTAATAGGAGATAGCGATGTTAGCGACTGTTTCCAGTCGCTAACATCTTGGCACGCCCACTTTGCATGTCATTAGTGATAAATATCACTGACATGCAAAGCGGGGCCCAAGATGGTCGCTATCTCCTATTAGCTGTCGCTAACTGGTGTTAGCGACAGCTTGGTAATAGGGAGATAATTTTATCTCCGCTTTCTTGGCTTTTAAAGCCAAAAAGCGGAGATAAACCCCCTTGATAATATGCCCCCTGAACCCTTGACACTAGTACATAGAATGCATAGTTCTAATCACAACCGTTTCAGAAATTATCATTAGGAATCCTCCAGTAGTATCAGTTGAATGAATGGTCAACTACAGTGGATAATAGACGTATTTTATGAGAATTTAGTGTGACTCCAACTGACGGTATCAATGCACCAGATATATTGCCTACTATTTCTGAAAAACTTGCTCTTCTATTTCTTGTTAGTTCTTTACTTATTTCACTCATTTCGTTGTTTTTAGTAATGTGATATACCTTCGGGAATACAATGGCAATGTAACAACTGCCATACCATTGTGCAGGTAACCTGTAATAGGGATTTTACCCGCAAACCTAATAAATTCCTGGAAATACAGGATCAGTTCCTCTTAGTTCCCATCCTCCCAATATTAAGAAGGTATGTTCACATTCACTAGTTCCAATAAATATACTGTTATACACAGGTTTTAGTCTATGAAGACAGAATTTCCCCATTTGTGCCAAGTACAGGGACATTGCAGCATGAGCCATGCCTTACTTATATCCCCCTTCTAAAGCAACCCATACATGGGACTTTTGCTCAACCGCTTTCTTTTGAAAATCCTGCCTTCTTTCTTCTACTATATTTAGGAAATCTTTTTCTTCATCTCGCAACGGCACGTTAAGTTATGTCTATGTGTGTATGTTATATCTATGGCGTTCATAGTTAGAAAGAATTCCCCCATAAATTCTGCATTTCTAGCACTATGTACTGGATTCATATATCTTCTGACTAAATCCATGTTACTGTAAAAATATTGCAACTTACCAGTAACATAGAACTAACTAGTTACAACACTATATTAAGCCCTTTATTTTTTAATATCTACATGGCACCCCTCCTAGCCGTGATAGAATCACATGGGATTCTGGTTACGTCTTACGCTGACGACACTCAATTGGTCGTCACCATTGACAAACAGCGTATTGACGCAGAGCTCCGGTTCAAAAACTGCCTCCTTGACGTCTTTGACTGGTTAAATACTAATCATCTTAGATGCAATAGCGCAAAGACAGAGATCATCCCAATAGGTAAGAATCCTTCTTTTTGCCCGAAAGATTGGTGGCCCACATGATCTGAGGCCCCTCCTAGTGCAGTTACATCAGCTAGAAATCTGGGCGTGCAATTTGATTCTTCTCTTACTTTTGATGACCATGTCAAGATCACTGCCGGACGATGCTTTGGATTAATAAAATCTCTGAGGAAATTTTTTGATTTCCTCCCAATAGCAGCCAGAGAGTCAGTCGCGGTAGCTCTCTTACTCTCCCGACTCGACTACTGCAATGGCCTCATGGCTGGAGTGAAAAAATCCACCCTCAGAAAGTTGCAGACCCTGCAACATGCTGCAGCTCGATTGGTTCTACAACTCCCCAGAAGGTCATCTGCGTCTGCAGCCCTGAATTCACTACACTGGATGCCATTGCACAAAAGAATCCTTTTTAAACTGCTTCTTACAGTCCATAAAACCATGCAAAACACAGGACCCCGCTACTTTGTAAACCGTTTCCAGCGCTATAACCCTTCGCGTTGCTTGAGATCCTCTGGGACTAACCTGGTTCAAATTCCCAGATTTAAATATAAGACCAGAGGAGGAAAATCTTTTAATGTTCTGGCAGCTAAAGCCTGGAACACTTTACCCGCCGACCTTAGGGCCATAGACAACGAGAACAATTTCAGAAAACTCCTCAAAACATGGATCTACAAATTACCAGACTCCTCTGTCCTGGCTGCCATTTAGTCTCTCCTCCATTTACTTCACCTTTCCCAGTTATTTCTCTGTAGCTTGCCCAGCGCCATGATGCTCCCTTGGGAGCGAACGCTCGCGCTTTACAAATGCCCATAAATATCAAATATCAAATATCAAACACTGCAAGACACACCATAAGTTAATGGAAGGTGATGCTAGGTCACACCCTCCGAGACAGACATAGGTAGTTTCATGCAAACATAACAATTACTCACATCCATTGTCTCCAAGTAGTGGTAGAGAAGTTTAGTGAATACATTTAATGACGAATCACTATTTGATTTGTCATGTTAATACATACACTTATCTGCTTGTAATAATTCTGCAGTAGTAGCTTTCTTAGTAACCACATTTATTTTCTCACTCATATTTGTGTTATTCTTGTTATTAGTTATCTATAGAACAGGTACTACAAGAGTTAACAACAACCACATCAATAGTAATATTGTAATACTACATAGACAACACATCATTGTTGTAGGTTAGTTTGCGGATGTTCAGTCACTTTTACTTCTGCCATTTAATTTTTTTTAAATTATTTCTAAATTTATTTTCTTTATAATAGGCACGTAAATCCTTCGTGTGATCCCACACTTCAGAAAGCTTTCCGCCTTTGCCTTTCTTTCAGGGTCCTTGTTTAATGTCTTCTCAATATAATTCACCTTTATGTAAAAGGAAAGTCTTTATGGTGGTCTCAATTCCCTTTCATCAAACCCTTTAAAAGTGTCACTGTAGGAAAGGGGAGTCTCTAGTTGGCGCAGTGCAGCACTGGCGACAAGCAGGGACTCTCTCTTCCCCGTCAGGGCTGAGGGTTACCTTCAAAAACAACCTCTGCTTACCCTCTAGGTAGTGTGGCGCAAGCAGTCTAGGCTAATCTCTGGGGCACATAGGGTTAAACATTTGCAATATTACACCATCACCACCAACCCACCACACAATGACACCAAACTGTATTTGTAAAAATATATATTCTTTATATTTTGTTCAAGCAGGCTTGTAAATACAGTCTTGGTTACTTTCTTGAATGCAGGTTCCAGTTACTCTTTATCAACAGTCACAGTTCTTAAGAAAATGCAATCTTGTGGGCCTTCTGCCCTGGTTTGAAAAAGGTTCAGTGTTTTGCAGCGCCTCAAGGCGCTTTCCGCCGTCTCCGTTCGTGTCCTCGGAGAAAATAGGGCCCGGCCTGCCAAAGCTCACGCTTCCCGCGTGAGTCGCGAAAGGCACGGCCGGGTCCGCTCTTGCACTGAGTCACCCTTCGGGGCTTGACTCGAGGGGAGGAGGCCGCGGGCCACAGAGAGCGTCAAGAGGGGCCTCGGGGGCCAGGAGCAGAGCGAGCCTCTGACTCAGGGGCGGCTCGCGCTGCAAGCAGACAGCAGCTGCGAGGCTCCCGGGGCGCCCAAGCTCACACGGCGCGGTGCAAAGTCACCGTACCTTCAAGTTCTTGGAGATCCTGGAGCGGACGGTTGTCCGAGGAGCTGTCCCACGTCGCGTTGTCTTCCTGGAGGGTGCGGCGGCCTGCGAGTCTCAGCCGCAGGTCACAGGGCACCCGGGATGACGGTGCAGATGCGGGGCAGGATTCTCCTTGATCAGGTTCGCTTCACGCTGAAGGGGGAAGCTGCAGCAGGCGGGGCTGAGGGGGGTGCACTCCACGAGGCGCGGGGCACAAACCAGGCACGGCCCAGCAGCGAGTCACTTCCAGCTGCGGGGGCCAGGGGGGGTCTCAGCGCCCAAGTCACGAGGGGCTCAATTTTGGCAGTGCCGGTCTTTGCGGAGCAGCCTGTCCCTCGGGGGTCACACAGGCGGTGATGCTCGGACCGGGCAGGTCCTCCCTTTCCTTTGCGAGGGCGGCTCAGCGCGGACAGTCACGGCGCTCAAACCAGCGTGGGGCTGGTCCTTACTTTGGGGCTGGCACACGATCAGGCCACCGTCACGGTGGTCGGGGGAGGGGCACGGCTGCACAAATTGTCAGAGAGCGTGGCGGAGGACACAGCGCTCTCAAATCTCCTTTACTCGGCGCTGTAGAGACACACAGCACACGCCAGCAGCAGCTTTCTTCAGATGGGGTAGCGCCCACTGTTCCTGGGGCGCTGGTCAGGGGGCAAGTTCACAGGCAAGCCCTTGGAGATCTTTCAGCAGAGTTTGGCACAAAGTTTCAATAAAGCAAAAGTCTCTTGTAGTCTTTTCTTTCCTCTCCTTTGGCAGCAAGGCACCAGACACAGGCCAGAGACAGCACTCCTCCTTGTAGTCCTTCCAGGTCCTTCTCTTCGGGCAGAGTTTCTTCTGTAGCACAAACAGGATCTAATTTACAAGGAGCAGGGCTCCTACTTTTATACCCAGTTTCTTTTGTTCTAGCAGGCCAGGGGGGCCTCTGCATAACTGCTCCAGTCTCTGAGCACTTGTTGTGGGTACTTCTGGCTTCTGCATGCAGTGTGAGGGCAGGCACATCAGCCGCTCCCCAGGGGGGCGGAGCCGGCATTGTGAAGACAGGGGCAGCTTGAGCACTTTGTTGACAAGCTTCGGTCCTTCCTGGGCCAGGTGCAGGCTGAGTCATCAGTCGCTCCCCAGGAGGGTGGAGCCAGCATTGTGGAGCACAGCCTGATGCATCAATCAGGGGAAACTCCCACCACCCACTAAGGTGTCATCCTGCTATTCACTACCTGTCAACTCCCAGCCCTGTCACTCACACACACCAGACAGTCAGATCCACATCCAAGCAGAGGCGGGCTGAAATGGTTAGGCCAGCAAATGCTAACTTTCTAAAAGTAGCATTTGCAAACACAGGATATTAAAATAAACTTTACTAAAAGAAGTATTTTATTATTCTGAGTTCAGGCATACTAAACATTAATTTCTACCATGTTCCCTGAGACTGCTGGGATTATAGAGTGTAATAATTCCAGCAGCCCATCTGGCCTAGAAGGGAACTGGTAGCCTTACAATAGTGAAAAACGAATTTGGCAGTAATTCACTATCAGAACATGCCACCCACATCAGGGCATGTTCTACCTTATGCTTACAATGCACCCTGCCCTCAGGCCTACCATAGGGGTGACTAATATGAAGTTAAGGGAAGGTTTTAGGGGCTGGCAAGTGTGTGCACTTGCCCAGCCAGTGTGACAGTACCAGACTGCACGCAGGTTCTGCAATGGCAGACCCTAGACACATTTTTCAGGCTGCTTCTGTGGGTGGCGCAACCAGCGCTGCAGGCCCACTAGCAGTATTGGCATTCACAAGCCCTGGCACTCCTGGTGCACTTTACTAGGGACTAACAGTAAATCCAATGAACCAATCATGGACATCAATCACATGTACACTTTACAG
Source organism: Lissotriton helveticus (assembly GCF_964261635.1). Taxonomy (NCBI): domain Eukaryota; kingdom Metazoa; phylum Chordata; class Amphibia; order Caudata; family Salamandridae; genus Lissotriton; species Lissotriton helveticus. Next base: position 521,337,378 of record NC_136063.1, read on the forward strand.
TAGGGAGCACTTGCACTGCGGCACGGGTTGGCCGTGGCGCAGTGCCCTGAGTAGCGGACACCAGCAAAACATTTGAGGCACAACAGCAAAAAGTGGAAGGGAAACTCACGCCAAGGTGCCAGGTCTAACACGTGTCCCCTCCAGCTGAAATGTGGGGGGAACTACCCTTCCCCAGGGAGTTCCACATCACTAAGGCGGAAAAATCTGGACAGACCATCAGCGTTGGCGTGATCTGTGCCAGGGCGGTGTTCCACCCTGAAGTCCATACCCTGTAGGGAGATGGACCACCTCAACAGTTTTGGGTTCTCACCCCTCATTTGCATCAACCATCTGAGGGGCCTGTGGTCGGTCTGAACCCGGAAGTGAGACCCAAACAAGTAGGGTCTTAGCTTCTTCAGCGCCCAGACCACAGCAAATGCTTGTCGCTCTATTGCACTCCACCTACTTTCCCGTGGAAGTAACCTCCTACTGATGAAGGCTACAGGTAGGTCCCAGCCCTCCTCAGTCATCTGTGAGAGAACAGCCCCTACACCATGCTCTGAAGCGTCTGTTTGCACTATGAATTCCTTGGAGAAATCAGGAGCCAGGAGCACGGGCGCCGTGCACATGGCAGTCTTCAGGGTGTCAAAAGCCTTCTGACAGGTGTCAGTCCAAATCACATTCCTGGGCTGCTTCTTTGAAGTCAGCTCTGTCAAGGGGGTCACAATAGTGCCATAGCCCTTGACAAACCTCCTGTAATACCCAGTGAGCCCCAGGAAGGCTCTCACTGCAGTCTGGGTCTTGGGGGGTTCCCAAGCCAGGATGGTTGCAATTTTGGGTTGCAAGGGTGCCACCTTGCCACTCCCCACTTGGTGTCCCAAGTACACCACTGAACCCTGCCCAATCTGGCACTTGCTTGCCTTGATTGTGAGGCCTGCCTTGCGCAGCGCCATCAACACTTCCCAGAGGTGTCGCAGGTGTTCTGGCCAGGTACCACTGAACACTGCGATGTCATCCAGGTAGGCGGCACTGAACTCATCCAGCCCAACCAACACCTGGTTGACCAACCTCTGAAAGGTGGCAGGGGCATTCTTCATCCCAAATGGCATGACCCGGAACTGGAAATGCCCATCTGGTGTGGAGAATGCGGACCTCTCCTTTGCCCCATCGGTCAAGGCGATCTGCCAGTACCCAGACGTTAAATCAAACGTGCTGAGGAACCGGGCAGCCCCTAGCCGATCAATGAGCTCATCAGCTCTGGGGATAGGGTGCGCGTCAGTCTTGGTGACTGAATTGAGTCCTCTGTAGTCCACACAGAACCGGAGTTCAGGTGTGGCTCCCGGCGCAGCAGCCTTTGGGACCAAGACCACGGGGCTGGACCAAGGACTGCTGGAAGACTCAACCACCCTAAGAGCAAGCATCTTGGAGACCTCCTCCTTGATGCAGGCCCTGACCCTGTCAGTCACTCTGTAAGCCTTATGCTTCACAGGTAAGCTGTCTCCTGTGTCCACATCATGGACGCACCAATCTGTGACACTAGGAACCAGGGTGAACAGATCTGGAAACTGCCCCAGCAATTGGCGGCAGTCTTCCTGTTGCTCAGGGGTCAGGGTGGGTGAGAGGTTAACTCCATCCACTGACCCATCTTTCTCACAGGCCACTAAGAGGTCAGGAAGAGGCTCAGACTCCTCTTCTATTCCATCATCAGTGGCCAACAGCATGCCCACTTCGGACCTTTTCAAGTGGGGCTTGAGGCGGTTAACATGTAGGACCCTTAAAGGATTCCTGGGCGTCTGCATGTCCACCAAGTATGTCACTGGGCTCTTGCGCTCCACAACCTCAAATGGACCTGTCCACTTATCCTGAAGTGCACAGGGTTCCACTGGGGCCAAGACATACACCTCTTGTCCAGGCTGAAGCTCTACCAGAGTGGCATTCTGGTCGTACCACCGCTTCATCTCCTCCTGGCTGGCTTCCAGATTTGCCTCAGCAAGTTGTCTGAAGCGCCTGGTTTGGTTTCTGAAGGCCAGCATGTAGCTATATACATTCTGGGGAGGTTTCCTGGGAGATTGCTCCCAGCCTTCCTTTACCAAACTCAGTGGTCCTCTCACGGGGTGACCATACAGCAGTTCAAAGGGGCTGAACCCTAGGGACTTCTGTGGCACCTCGCGGTATGCAAAGAGCAGGCATGGTAAGAGGACGTCCCACTTACGCCTCATTGGACCTTCCAGGCCCATGATCATGCCCTTCAGGGTTCGGTTGAATCTTTCAACCAACCCATTTCCTTGGGGATGGTAAGGTGTGGTGAACTTGTAGGTCACACCACACTCTTGCCAAAGGGACTTCATATACTTGGATATAAAGTTGGTCCCCCTGTCGCTCACCACCTCTAGAGGGAATCCCACTCTGGAGAAAATTCCCATCAGTGCACGCCCCACCACGGGGGCCGTCACTGTCCTCAGAGGGATGGCTTCAGGGTACCGGGTGGCATGATCCACCAAGACCAGGATGAACCTGTTGCCCATGGCTGTCTTGGGGTCCAGAGGCCCAACAATGTCAATACCCACTCGTTGGAATGGAGTACTGACCACAGGGAATGGTTGGAGGGGAGCCTTGTTCTTCCCTCCGCTCTTCCCACTTGCCTGGCAAGTTGGACAGGTCCTACAATGAGCATCTGAGCTCTTGTGCATTTGGGGCCAGTAGAAGTGGGTGACAAGCCTGTCATAGGTCTTGTCCATCCCCAAATGTCCTGCTAAAGGCACATCATGAGCCAGTTCCAGTTGGAAGGCTCTGAACTTCTGGGGTACCACCAGCACACGGGCTGACCCAGGTTCAGCAGCCTTAGGCTCTGAATACAGGAGGTCATTCTCCCAGTACACATAATGTGTTTTGGCCTGAACACCATTGGCCTGGTCTGCAGCCTGTTGCCGCATACCCACGAGAGAAGGGCATTCTTTCTGCTCCCTGCAGAATTCCTCCCTGGAGGGGCCCCCTTCTTGCTGCCAATGGGTCAGCTCAGGCAGGTCCCCCAGTTCGGCAATCTGTTCCCCAGTAGGCTCCAGGGCATCCCCCTCAAGGTCTGCTTCCTCCTGGACCGTGGGAACTTCAGGGGCCGGTTTCCCGCGCACCCTGCGCCTTCTCCCTAAGGCCGGTTCCTGGGCCTCTCCTTCAGGCCCCAGGACCTCTTGATCACCCCTACTTGCTGCCATTGACCGGGTGGTCACGCACGCCCAGTCAGGTAGACCCACCATCTTCAGGTGAGTCGTTTTCTCCACCTTTTCCCAAGGGGAGTCCTCCAAGTCATTCCCTAGCAAACAGTCAACAGGCATGGCTTTCCTCACACAGACCTGCAGAGTACCAGAGACCCCCCCCCCACTCGAAGGGAACTTGAGCCATTGGACATTGACTCTCTGAGTTGTCAGCATTGACAACCCTACAATAGGCATGGGGTACAACCTGCTCTTGAGACACCAGGTGATGCCTCACTGCAGTCACACTGGCTCCTGTGTCTCTAAGAGCCTCAGCTTTCCTACCATTGATGGTAACCACCTGCCCATATTTTTTAGTGTTAGAGGGCAGGTAGTTTGTAGGGACCATCTCACTGTCTCCTAGTGAGATTAGGGTCATCTGAACAGGATCTCCACCCCCCGGGACCATCACTTCTTCTCCTAAGTGAACACTGGTCACTTGTCGGGGCGGAGCACCAGTGGGTGCTGGTTTTCCAAACAGGCGACACTTGGGGTCACTGGCTATGTGCCCCGGGTCACCACATTTGAAACAATTGAAGGGCCCCTTTGGAACAGGTCTACCTGTCGGGGCCCCATTCTGGTTTGGGGGTGGGGGAGGCTGAGAACCTTTCTGCTGGTCCCCTTGGGGATTACTTTGGGGGCCTTTTTGGAACCCTTTCTGTTTTCCCTTGTCCCCCCCACTCTTCTGCTGGGGACCCTGCCCACCCTTGGCGGAGTCTCCCACTGGACCCTTGTGGACCCTGGTGCTGAGCCAGCGGTCCGCCTCCTCAGCAAGCTTCCTCGGGTTGGACAGCTTGCTATCAATCAGGTGCTGGCGTAACTCAGGAAAACATTGATCAGACAAGTGCTCCCATGCAATTAAATCAAAGAGACCTTGAAAATCATTCACTTTGTTACCCTTCACCCAACCATCCAGTGCTCTGCAAAAAAAAGTCACATACTCCACACATGTATTCCCAGGCTGCTTAGTACACCCCCTAAACTTCTGTCTATACATTTCAGGGGTAAGCCCATACCTGGTCATTAAGGCTTCTTTCATATGGGGATAGGATCTCTGGTCTTCAGTGGGCAAATCTAGCAGGGTGTCCCGCCCTTCGCTAAGGAACCTTCCCCACAACCCCGCTCCCCAATCCTTGTCAGGGACCCGGTGGGAAAACATGGCTACCTCATATGCCCTAAACCACTGTCCTATGTCATCCCCCTTAAAGAACTCTTTAACTACATCTTTGGGGATGTGCACTCTAGACTCTACCTGCACCGGCGTTGCGCTGCCACCAGAGGGAGGATGATCCAAGGTTTTCTCTTTTAGACTCATCTCCCTCATTTTCACTTCATGCTCCATTTGGAGTTTTCGCTCTTCCAGAGCCATTCTTTTGCTTTCAAGCTCCATTTGGCCCTTTAAATTCAATTCTGCCAACTTCATTTCATGATCCCTGGTTGCCTGTCTGTCTGCCAGCTCCTCTGGCGACAGGCCTCTGCCAAAGCTAAGGACGCTGTCTGGTTTTTCCAGACTCACAGGATCCACAGGTGCACCCTGATCCTCAGGTGCCTTCCTAGATTCAAGCCAGACTTTCATGGCCTCGTAGAACTCAGGTTTGTTTCTGCACGCTGCGTGTGGAACCTTGAGTTTCCTGCAAAAAAAACTCAACTGCTTCTTTGTGTAGTCATCCAGATTTGATGCATCCCATTCTAGCTCCTGCGCACCAGAGGCTATGGATTCTCCTCCATCAATGCTGTTTGTGCCAGGCATGCTTTCAACACTAGGGATCTTCTTCTTTTAGCAAAATTAAGAACCAAAAAGTCTGTGGCTAAGATACTGGACTGTAATCACTTATGCAATGGTCAGTAGCTAAGGTAAAACACTGCAAATGTAAATTCGCGATCCTCACCGCTGCGTCCAATGTAGGAAGGGGGAGTCTCTAGTTGGCGCAGTGCAGCACTGGCGACAAGCAGGGACTCTCTCTTCCCCGTCAGGGCTGAGGGTTACCTTCAAGAACAACCTCTGCTTACCCTCTAGGTAGTGTGGCGCAAGCAGTCTAGGCTAATCTCTGGGGCACATAGGGTTAAACATTTGCAATATTACACCATCACCACCAACCCACCACACAATGACACCAAACTGTATTTGTAAAAATATATATTCTTTATATTTTGTTCAAGCAGGCTTGTAAATACAGTCTTGGTTACTTTCTTGAATGCAGGTTCCAGTTACTCTTTATCAACAGTCACAGTTCTTAAGAAAATGCAATCTTGTGGGCCTTCTGCCCTGGTTTGAAAAAGGTTCAGTGTTTTGCAGCGCCTCAAGGCGCTTTCCGCCGTCTCCGTTCGTGTCCTCGGAGAAAATCGGGCCCGGCCTGCCAAAGCTCACGCTTCCCGCGTGAGTCGCGAAAGGCACGGCCGGGTCCGCTCTTGCACTGAGTCACCCTTCGGGCTTGACTCGAGGGGAGGGGGCCGCGGGCCACAGAGAGCGTCAAGAGGGGCCTCGGGGGCCAGGAGCAGAGCGAGCCTCTGACTCAGGGGCGGCTCGCGCTGCAAGCAGACAGCAGCTGCGAGGCTCCCGGGGCGCCCAAGCTCACACGGCGCGGTGCAAAGTCACTGTACCTTCAAGTTCTTGGAGATCCTGGAGCGGACGGTTGTCCGAGGAGCTGTCCCACGTCGCGTTGTCTTCCTGGAGGGTGCGGCGGCCTGCGAGTCTCAGCCGCAGGTCACAGGGCACCCGGGATGACGGTGCAGATGCGGGGCAGGATTCTCCTTGATCAGGTTCGCTTCACGCTGAAGGGGGAAGCTGCAGCAGGCGGGGCTGAGGGGGGTGCACTCCACGAGGCGCGGGGCACAAACCAGGCACGGCCCAGCAGTGAGTCACTTCCAGCTGCGGGGGCCAGGGGGGTCTCAGCGCCCAAGTCACGAGGGGCACAATTTTGGCAGTGCCGGTCTTTGCGGAGCAGCCTGTCCCTCGGGGGTCACACAGGCGGTGATGCTCGGACCGGGCAGGTCCTCCCTTTCCTTTGCGAGGGCGGCTCAGCGCGGACAGTCACGGCGCTCAAACCAGCGTGGGGCTGGTCCTTACTTTGGGGCTGGCACACGATCAGGCCACCGTCACGGTGGTCGGGGGAGGGGCACGGCTGCACAAATTGTCAGAGAGCGTGGCGGAGGACACAGCGCTCTCAAATCTCCTTTACTTGGCGCTGTAGAGACACACAGCACACGCCAGCAGCAGCTTTCTTCAGATGGGGTAGCGCCCACTGTTCCTGGGGCGCTGGTCAGGGGGCAAGTTCACAGGCAAGCCCTTGGAGATCTTTCAGCAGAGTTTGGCACAAAGTTTCAATAAAGCAAAAGTCTCTTGTAGTCTTTTCTTTCCTCTCCTTTGGCAGCAAGGCACCAGACACAGGCCAGAGACAGCACTCCTCCTTGTAGTCCTTCCAGGTCCTTCTCTTCGGGCAGAGTTTCTTCTGTAGCACAAACAGGATCTAATTTACAAGGAGCAGGGCTCCTACTTTTATACCCAGTTTCTTTTGTTCTAGCAGGCCAGGGGGGCCTCTGCATAACTGCTCCAGTCTCTGAGCACTTGTTGTGGGTACTTCTGGCTTCTGCATGCAGTGTGAGGGCAGGCACATCAGCCGCTCCCCAGGGGGGCGGAGCCGGCATTGTGAAGACAGGGGCAGCTTGAGCACTTTGTTGACAAGCTTCGGTCCTTCCTGGGCCAGGTGCAGGCTGAGTCATCAGTCGCACCCCAGGAGGGTGGAGCCAGCATTGTGGGGGCAGAGCACAGCCTGATGCATCAATCAGGGGAAACTCCCACCACCCACTAAGGTGTCATCCTGCTATTCACTACCTGTCAACTCCCAGCCCTGTCACTCACACACACCAGACAGTCAGATCCACATCCAAGCAGAGGCGGGCTGAAATGGTTAGGCCAGCAAATGCTAACTTTCTAAAAGTAGCATTTGTAAACACAGGATATTAAAATAAACTTTACTAAAAGAAGTATTTTATTATTCTGAGTTCAGGCATACTAAACATTAATTTCTACCATGTTCCCTGAGACTGCTGGGATTATAGAGTGTAATAATTCCAGCAGCCCATCTGGCCTAGAAGGGAACTGGTAGCCTTACAATAGTGAAAAACGAATTTGGCAGTAATTCACTATCAGAACATGCCACCCACATCAGGGCATGTTCTACCTTATGCTTACAATGCACCCTGCCCTCAGGCCTACCATAGGGGTGACTAATATGAAGTTAAGGGAAGGTTTTAGGGGCTGGCAAGTGTGTGCACTTGCCCAGCCAGTGTGACAGTACCAGACTGCACGCAGGTTCTGCAATGGCAGACCCTAGACACATTTTTCAGGCTGCTTCGGTGGATAGCGCAACCAGCGCTGCAGGCCCACTAGCAGTATTGGCATTCACAAGCCCTGGCACTCCCGGTGCACTTTACTAGGGACTAACAGTAAATCCAATGAACCAATCATGGACATCAATCACATGTACACTTTACAGTAGGGAGCACTTGCACTGCGGCACGGGTTGGCCGTGGCGCAGTGCCCTGAGTAGCGGACACCAGCAAAACATTTGAGGCACAACAGCAAAAAGTGGAAGGGAAACTCACGCCAAGGTGCCAGGTCTAACAGTAACTTTTTGGATTCTTCATTTAGATCAAGAATTTCAAAATCTTCAAGAATGATGTATGTCCTCTCTGGAGCCTTATATTTTCTGTTTGGAACCTTCACTCCCTTTGATGACCTTAATGATTTTCTTCTTGTTTGCTCTTGCTCAGCCTGACTTGATACCTACTTGTTGTAGTCTCTACTCTGGTTTCCTTCTTAGAATGTATCTCAGTCTTTTCACTCCACTTGGCCAGCAATCATCCTTTCGAACCCTGTTTGTCTGTACTGCCCTTTCAATCCATCAATCAGTCATTTGTTAAGCGCACTACATACCGCGAGGGTCTCAAGGTGCTGTGAGCAGAAAGGGGGGGCCGCTACTGATCGAACAGCCAGGGCTTGAGTATCCTCGTGAAGGTCAGGAGATCTTGGGTCTGTCGTAGGCTCAGTGGGAAGTGTTCCATGTTGGCGGCGAGGTGGGAGAAGGATCTCCCGCCGGTGGTTGTTCTTTGGATGCGCGGGACGGTGGCGAGTGAGAGGTCAATGGAGCATAGATGGCGGTTGGGGGTGTAGAAGGAGAGCCGTCTGTTGAGGTAGACTGGGCCGATCTTGTGGGGTACCTTGTGTGCGTGGATGAGGAGCTTGAAGGATATCCTCTTGTTGATGGGGAGCCAGTGAGGGTTTCTCAGGTGGGGGGTGATGTGGCCGTGTCATGGTATATTGAGGATCAGTCATGCCGAGGCGTTTTGGATGCGTTGTAGTCGATTGATGTGCTTGGTCGGGACTCCTGCGTAGAGGGCATTTCCATAGTCGAGTCTGCTGCTGACGAGGGCCTGGGTGACTGTCTTTCTTGTATCTGGATGCATCTCTAGATATTGCGGAGCATGCGGAGGGTGTTGAAGCAGGAGGAGGAGACAGCGTTGACTTGCTTGGTCATTGAGAGCGTTGGGGTTCGGTGGGGGTCAGGGCTGCCCCCAGGGCCGTTGGCCACCAGGAGTCGTCCCAGGCTGACCTGTTGGAGCCGAGGATGTGTCTCCAGCTCTCTGGGAAGGTCACGGTCTCAAGGGAGAGATTGATGACATTGCGTAGGTAGGGTACGATGGAGCTGCTTGCTTTGTTGAAGACGTGGTGCGGGAATGGGTCTGACGGAGAGCCGTAGTGGATTGTGCTCATGGTCTTGATGGTGTCATCGACGCTCAAGCTGGTCCAGGCTAGCAAGGGGACGTGAACGATGAAATGCGGAGGGTCTGTTGTGTTGCTGTCTGTTGGGGCTGTCTGGGTGTTAAAGCTGTCATGGATGTCTGCTATCTTGCGGTGGAGAAAGGTGGTGAGGGAGTCGCACAGGGCTCGCGATGGCGGGATGTCGTTGGTGTTGGAGCTGGGGTTGGAGAGTTCCTTAATGATGTTGAAGAGCTCCTTGCTGTCGTGTGCGTTGTTATGGTGGTGGTCTTTGAAGAAGGTCTTCTTGGCAGCCCTGATGAGGTGGTGGTGGTTGCCAATGGCGTCCTGTGTGCTGCGTGGCTGTCCATAGTTTGTTCACTGTGCCATTTCTTCTCTAGTTTCCGGCATTCTTGCTAGGAATCTAGGAGTTCTGGGGTGAACCAGCTGGCCCTCTTGCTGGTGTCTCTGTGGGGGGGTTTCTTCAGCGGGGCAAGGGTGTTGGCGCAGTCCTCGATCCAGGGTCTGAGGTTGTGGGCAGCGACGTCGGTGTTGGAGGGTTCTGTGGGTTGGCTGAGAGCGAGGTTTGCATGTAGTTGGTCTTCGGTGATATTGCTCCAGGGGCGGCGGGGGATCTGTTGGGTGCAGTGGTGTGTGGTGGGTTTCTGGAAGGTGAAGTGGATGCAGCGGTGGTCGGTCCAGAGGAGTTGGGTGGTGTGGCTGACGGAGACGTGCGGGCTTGAGGAGAAGATGGGGTCAAGCGTGTGGCCGGGGGAGTGGGTGGGCGTTGTGACGAGTTGCCTCAGTCCGAGGTTGGCGAGGTTGTCAATCAGGGTGGTGTAGTTGCTGTTGTTGTTGTTCTCAAGGTGAAAGTTCAGGTCTCCGAGGAGGATGTAGTCGGTCAGGGCGTGCGTGCTGATGAAGTCGGCGATGGAGTTGCTGAACTGGAGGCAGGATCCGGGGGGTAGACGGAGTGCCTCTGAGGGTGGAGTTGGGGTCAGTGTGGATCAATAAATGCATGTGTTTGGCTGTGCTGTGCGCGTCGTCGGTGCTAGTCAAGACCCTGATGCTGTTCTTGTGGACAATGAAAAACCAAAGGTGGTGATGGACGGAGCGTTGACAATACAAACACTCACCCCCAGTCAACTGATCTGGGTTTAATCCATCACCGTTCTTTAGCTCACTCTGCCACCCCAGTTCAGACATGGCCATATGCAAATCAGTCTGACCCTGTGCCTCATGGGAACAGTCCAGCCCGAAATGCCAAGCCATGTCTTCCCTGGACCGGAATCAAGCTTCCCAGGACCGGTTTCTGGCATTACAGCCGTCTTCAGCCGGGCTTGCTTGACTCCAGTGGCAAAGTGAGCAAGGGAGTCATGTCTGAGCATACCCTGCCAACTTAGGGCGAACAAAGAAAAACCAAAGGTGGTGATGGACGGTGCGTTGACAATACGAACACTCACCCCCAGTCAACTGATCTGGGTTTAATCCATCACCGTTCTTTAGCTCACTCTGCCACCCCAGTTCAGACATGGCCATATGCAAATCAGTCTGACCCTGTGCCTCATGGGAACAGTCCAGCCCGAACTGCCAAGCCATGTCTTCCCTGGACCGGAATCAAGCTTCCCAGGACCGGTTTCTGGCATCACAGCCGTCTTCAGCCGGGCTTGCTTGACTCCAGTGGCAAAGTGAGCAAGGGACTCACGTCTGAGCATACCCTGCCAACTTAGGGCGAACAAAGAAAAACCAAAGGTGGTGATGGACGGAGCGTTGACAATACAAACACTCACCCCCAGTCAACTGATCTGGGTTTAATCCATCACCGTTCTTTAGCTCACTCTGCCACCCCAGTTCAGACATGGCCATATGCAAATCAGTCTGACCCTGTGCCTCATGGGAACAGTCCAGCCCGAACTGCCAAGCCATGTCTTCCCTGGACCGGAATCAAGCTTCCCAGGACCGGTTTCTGGCATTACAGCCGTCTTCAGCCGGGCTTGCTTGACTCCAGTTCTTGTGGACAATGGCATTACCTCCTCCAACTCCGTTGGTGCGGTCTCTGCGAGTGATCTTGTAGCCGTCTGGGATGGCTATGGCGATGTCGGGTGCGGAGGAGTTGTTCAACCAGGTCTCTGTCAGGAAGGCGACGTCCGGGGAGGTTGTGTGGAGCAGGTCCCAGAGCTCGACGGCTTGTTTGCATGCGCAGTGGGTGTTCAGTAGTATGCATCGTAGGTGGTTGAGGGATTTCTTGGCGGGTGGTTGTGGCTGGTGTAGCTGCAGTTCCGGCAGGTGAAAGGACGGTGTGTGCATTTCGGGGCGGCCTTGAAGCAGTTGTGGGTCCGTCCGGGATTGAGAGCATGCAGAGTGCTGGCGTCATAGTGGCGGCGGTCGTCGTGATGGGTGCAGGGGCTAGGGGTCCTGGCGCTGGGCGCGGTCCAGGCGCAGACGGGTGCAGATGGGCTTGCCGTGTGCCAGCGGCACGACCACGCAGCGGCTGGCATGTATGGGGAGGTGAGAGTGAGGAGCAGCAGGGAGGCGGGAGGCTGGGGCAGTGAATGGGCAGTCAGGGGGGCGGAGCCACAGGGGACACAGTGGCGTGGGCGGTGAGGGGCGACAAAGGAAACAGAAGGCAAAAGGGCACCACAATTGAGAGGGAAACGAGTGGCACAGAGGGCAGAAAGGTCACAAAAGGGCAAAAAGGTCACAAGAATACAGGGGGAAACGAGTGGCACAGAAGGCGAAAAGGTCCCAAGAAAGGGCAGAAAGGTCACAAAAAACAGGGGGAAACGAGTGACACAGAGGCAGAAAGGTCCAAAGAAAGGGCAGAAAGGTCACAAAAAACGGGGGAAACGAGTGGCACAGAGGCAGAAAGGTCCCAGGAAAGGGCAGATAGGCCACAGAAATGCAGGGGCAGCTAAGCAACAGAAGGCAAAAACGGGCAGAGAGACATGGGGGCCACGAGGGGACCAGAAGGAAGAACCATGCAGAGAGACACAGGGGCAGCGTAGGGATCAGAAGGGAAACCGGGCAGAGAGACACGGGGGCAGCGAGGGGAACAGAGGGAGAGAACGGGCACAGACCACATACAGGCAGCGGGGGAGACAGACAACAGCAGTCACAGACACAACAATGAAAATGCAGTCACTACAACAGGAGCAATTAAATAAAATAAAGGCAATACACAGGAGGCTGAGCAAACCTACGGCCTACCACTGGCCACCAGGGATGAGGTGCAGGTGGTAGCCTGCGGGTGGTGGAGGGCCTCAAACTTCCTTAGCAGCAGAGGCTGGGGCAGGGAGGCACAGGCAGTGCTGTGCTGAGGGGTAGTGACCTACGTGGAAGGGTCAAGGGTCGCTCACCTTCTTCACCTATTTCAAGTGTCCTTTTATTTTCTCTTTCGGTTTGTTGTGTTTGTTCTGGATTCCCTACATTTTCTTCTTTTGTTGTTTGTTCTTGTTCCTGACTTTCTAATCTTTTTTCTTCTTCTTCTGCTTGACTCTGATCTAAATTCTATTCAGCTTATTTTGACTCTTTTCCCAACTGGGCTGAATTTGAATTTTCAGTACTAGTCTTCCCTTCCTTTTCTTCTAGTTACTAAACTTGATCTAAGTCTCCTGCACTGAGTTCTTCTTCTATTGCTGACTTGGCTGAATCTGTGATTTCTGCAAAGAATTCTTCTGGATTTTGTTCACTTCATTCTGGTCTTTCAAGTTCACGCTCTCTTCTGGTCTTTACAGCAGTTTCTTCAGTCCCAGTAACTGTTGCCCACTCTACTTCACTCGTACTTGGTTGTTCATCGTCAATGCGCTCTTCGTAGTCTAATTCTCTGATCTCTTCGACTTCAGCTTCTGGTTTTTTTCTTTGTTCTACCAGTTGCTGCTTTGGTCGATCAGGTGGACTTGGGACTCTGAGAATGACTTGTGTGGATCCAGTTCAGAATCCCAGCACACTTTACTGCTGTTGCTGTGATCAATTTGACTTGATGTGGTCCCTTCGACCCGGGTTCCAGGCACGATTTCCTCGTATGCTTCTTTATCACAACCCAGTCTCCAGGACCCAAATCATGACCTTGATTTGGCTGAGGCATTTGGATCTTCTGCAATAGTCCAATATTAAATCATCATTTAAATTCATCAATTTGTATCCAGGTATAAATGCTTGTCTCATTGCTCTTCCCATAAGGATTTTGTGAGGACTCAATCCTGTTCTTTGATCAGGAATGCTTTTAAGACTCATCAATACAATAGACAAAGCATCAGGAAATTTCAGTGAAGTGGAAGCACACACTTTTCCTAACCGGGATTTTATTGTGCCATTGAGCTGTTCGACCACTCCAGAGGCTTCTGGTCGGTAGGCACAATGTAACTTCTGCTCAATTTTGAAAGCTTCACAAATTAATTTAATTATCTCTTTATTAAAATGAGTTCCTCTGTCTGATTCTAAAGTGACTGGAAATCCGAATCTTGGTATAAGTTATGTTATGTTATGTTATGTTATTTATTATTTGTTAAGCGCGCATACGCCCTGGGGCTTCTTGGCGCTGGTGAGAGAATCAAACATAACAGTGCATAAAAGAAATACAATTACTTTTTACAGTAGGCCTGGGAAAAAAGAAAAGTTTTAAATGCCTTCCTAAAAGCAAGGAGATCCTTGCTATGTCGCAGGGTCAAGGGAAGGGCATTCCACAATGAGGAGGCTAAGAATTGAAAGCTGCTGCCCCCTTGACGTTTCCTTTTGAAACGAGGGACCTCGAGTAGATCTTTGTGGATTGATCTCAAACTGCGCGAAGGTGTATATTTGCGCAGTAGTGATCTAAGGAACATAGGGCCCTTACCCTCCAGAGCCTTGAACACAATGCAACCCACCTTGAAGGTGGCTCTCTGTTCCACAGGCAGCCAGTGCAAGATCTCTAGTCCATGTCTAATCGATTCCCACTTAGGTACTTTGCAGATAAGTCTCGCAGCTTGATTTTGCAAGTACTGCAATCTTTTAAGTTGACCAATAGGCGCCCCCAAATAGAGGCCATTGGAGAAATCGATATGGGACAGGACTAGAGCACTGACTGTCTGAATTAAAGCCAAGCCTGTAAGAAGATGTGCTATTTTTCTGATCTTCCTCAATTGAAAAAACCCCGAGGAGACCACAGTTCCGACTTGGCTCACCAAGGTAAGATCCTCACTAAGAGTCACTCCCAAGCTTTTCGCTGTACGGGATAAGTTCTCTTAAGAGTAGTTTAGCAACTGTTAGACTGTTAGACTGCCATTTCTTCTCGTGGGATAGGCTTCCACCCATAGAGAAAACAGAAAAAACATGACAAGGACATACTTCAAACCATTGCAAGGTGGCAACTCGATGAAGTATAGTTGCAATCTTGTGAATGGTCCCTCTGCTCTTCCAATTTTTCCCCAACTAACCACAGTTTTCGTTCTTGGGTTTTTCAATTGGCAAGTCAAACATCTTTGGCAGAGGCTCTCTGCAACTATCCTGAACTTGGGGTTAAACCCCTTCTGTCTGAACATCCCTCTCAACGTGTGCAACTCCATTATATAACCTAGCCATTTGTGACAACAAGCTGTCTGGCATTATTGGCATACCATCTGGACACACCCACACTTCATCATCAGCCCTTCTTGTGCAGCCTGTTTTATGTCCAGCATTCCTTTTCTTTCATATCTATTTCATCCTGTAATTGTCTAACTTAATGCCATATTTCAAAAGCAGAGAAAAACCTTTGTTAGCAATTGGTAACTTCTTTTTCCATCCCTCTGTTCAAACACATAATATTTCTTGCACAAAATTGTGCAACTTGGTCGGCGTACCGATTACCCAATATCACATAATCATTTCCTGACTTATGTGCGGCACATTTGACCACTGCAATTTCTTTTGGCAATTGTAGTGCTTCTAATAGTTCTTTAACATCTTTGCCATTTAGTATAGGAGATCCTGAAGAAGTCAGAAATCTCCTTTGTAGCCACAATTGGCCAAAATCATGTACTGCACCGAAAACATATTAATGTCCATAAATATGGTTACTCTCAATGACTTCCCAACTTTGCATGCTCTCGCTAATGCAAATAACTCAGCAATTTGGGCGAACTTGACTCCTCTCAGACATGAATCTTCTATAATACCTGACACAGTACATACAGCATATACATACAGCATAACCGGACATCAGTTCTCCATTTTCTCTTCTCAAGCATGACCCATCAACAAACAGCACACAATCTGATTCTTCTATGGGAACATCAAGGAGGTCAAGCCTGGGCTTGGTACACATCTCTGTCACATCCAGACAATCGTGATCCACTTCTTCTTTCACTTCTTCACAATAAAAGTCAGGCAAAAAAGTTGCTGGGTTCACCCTGTTACATCTTATCACACTTATAATCTCAGCACCCAAGATCACTCTTTCATACTTAGCCGACTAGGTGTCGAATGTTGAGTACGAGTCCTTGTTAAAAGGATCTCAATTGAATGTGGCACATACACTTTGACAGGATGTCCCATCACAATCAATTCACTTTGCTCCAGACTCACACAAGTAGCAGCTACTGCTTTTAAACAGCCAGGTAACGCTGCAGCCACTGGGTGAAGTGTAGCAGAAAAGTATGCTATGGGACGTCGAGACAAACCAAGTCCTTGTGTTAACACTGAAAGTGCACACCCTTCTCTTTCACAACAAAATACTGCAAATTATTTTGTATGGTCTGGCATTCCTAAAGCTGGGGCCAGACACAAACAACTTTTTAGTTTTATGAACGCCTCTTCACTTTCATCATCCCTCTCAATCGGATCTGTCATCTCCTTTCGTGTCAACCTTATTCAAGGTTTTGCCAGTAATAAAAATCCACTTATCCATTTACGACAATATCCAACTACTCCCAAAAACGTTTCCACCTCTTTCTTAGTTTTAGGCATAGTCATTTGTCGAATCACTTTTATTCTTTCTTGTGTCACCTTTCTGACTCCTTTTTCTATCCTGTGTCCAAGATATTGAACTTCTTGTTTACAAAATTGTAATTTATCTGGGGACACCTTGTGTAGGAGAGTGAGATCTGCTTACTATGGTTACCCCCACTATGTTTCACTATTTTTCAACTTTAGTCTGGCTTGGGCCCTGATATCCAGGACCCCAGCTTAGCTGCTTCCTCTCTAAATTGATTGCATGTAATTTAGGTACACTCTGGATTGGTTACTAGGTTACCCTTGTAAGTCCCTAGTATATGGTAACTTAGGTACTTGGGGCCTCATTTATGAAAAGTGACGCATCGCTGCGTGAAAACAGCGATGCGTCACTTTTCACTGCGCTCTCCCTGCGACATGATTGATGCGTCATATTTATAATATGACGCATCATGTCGCAAGGAGTTACAGATACGTCAGTATTTCTGACGTATCTGTATGCGCAAAAGTGACGCATTGCTGGAGTGTGTCACAAAAGTGACGCAACTCCAGCAATGCTTCCTTTCAAATGGGGAAAGCCCCATGTGCAATGGCTTGCGTAAGTCTTACGCCTGCTGTGAGGCAGGTGCAAGATTTTGACGCAACAGCGTCCTAAAAGTGACGCAGTGAAATCTCATAGATTTCACTGCGTCACTATTACGAGGCTTTTTGCGGGGGAACGCCCCCTCTGCATACATTATACCTGGCACAGGTATAATGTGGTGCAGGGGTTTACAAAGTGACGCATCTACCTAGATGCGTCACTTTGTAAATATGGCGCAACAAGGCGCATTGTTTACACCACTGGTGCGTCACTTTTTGTGACGCACCGGCGGCGTAAAAGTGACGCAAGGGCTCATAAATGAGGCCCCCAGGGCATAGGTACCCCAGAGGCCTACCAGGGGCTGAAGCATGTATTATGCCACCCCTGGGAAGCCTTCCAAAATGGCACCACAGGTCTGCTACTGCAGCCTGGGTAAGGTGGTGCATGCACCCCTTACTAAGATATTGGTTACCTATATCTACCTTTAAACACTGACACATATAAACCTGTAAGTCACTCCTATGGCAGGCCTCATCAATCCTGAAGGCAGAGTGCTTGGTTTTGTGTGTGAGGGTGCCCATGCATGAGCAGGACCCCTCTGCAGCTTTCAGAATCTATTCTCTGATGCTGTTCTGTGATGCAACTAGACCATATACTCTTAAGTGCATTATAACCTTGCGGTAAATGCTAACTTTGGAATGGCTGCATGGCGACAAGTCCTGTTTGGTGTCAAACACTTTGGAATATTACCTCCCTGCCAGTCCTGGTGGTGGGGGTATAATTCCACCCTTCTAGAGGGAGAAGACATGTACACACTCACCTAACCGGTAATAGTTTAAAAGAGCTCCAGCATCACAAAATGGATGCTACAGTCACAGACACGAGTCTGACCTCCTACTGCTGGACAAAACTCCGGCAGGGGAGGCCTGGACAATAGGTTTCCTGTCACAGGGAGGTGTAAATACCTCCCAGACAGGCTTTAGTGTATTGGGTCTGGGTGGATGATTAGAATGCTTTTCAGACAGTGCTGGGGGCACACTTGGTGTCCCTGTGCATACCCCAGTTGAAACCGGTTGCAGGGGCACTCAGCCCCTGCTCTGGCACGCAACTGGATAAAGGGAATGTGTGTAACCACCCCTCTTCCCTGATCCTCCCATAGGTGTGTCCCCAGAATATGGCCAACCTCCTAACTTAGTGTAAGTATAGGAACCAAGTCCTAATGACTTCCGATTACACCGGGAGGAAACTCTGCAACATATACCCTGGAACTTCAAAATTCTATTTCAACTAGAAGATGAAAGAATCTCCCCTGGGGTCAAGGAGTGACTCCCCTGTTGAAACAGGCACCAACAAAGCATCTTACCGGTCTGCATTTCCAAGGCTTCCGCCAGATCCCGATGGATTTGTGACTCAGGACATAGACTTTCATACTTCTCAGAGGCCAACACAAGATCCCAGCAAAGCTGAGACCCACAGCCCTCACGAGTGAGGTGGAACCGGAACTCCTGGACACCATACACATTTGCAAGTGCATCAACTTACTGAGCTTACCCGAAGTTGTGCATTGAGCTACTTGGAGTCCAAGCCCCGAGCACCATTTGCACCGCAGATTGTGGGCCTACACTCCACGAGTGTTCCATGGGCCCGTTTCTAGCATTTCAGCTTGAGGCTCCATTGCAATCCCTGGTCCGTTGACTGGTGGGTCCCCACAAAGGTAACTCTTCTGTTTCTTGAGTTTCCGTGATTGCTCCAGATGTGCCCTGACTCCCCATCAAGTTGTGAATCCCTCAGACTTTGCTGGTCTGCACCAAAGCCAATCTTTGCTTTCTGCGTGGGTTGCTGTTGCCAAGGCTTATTGGGTCCAATCCGGATACCAACACCGCAGCACTCGACAACCTTTGAGAGACAGCTTGAATCCAGCTCTTGGTTGTCGTCAACACCCTATGGTCCTCGTGGCTGAAGAGTCAAACTTCAAACTACTTTATCTGACAGCACCCAACATCGGTGGGCACCCGCTCATCGGCTTCCTGGTCACTGGCTAGTGACCCAGACTCTGTCCCCTCTGCTTTCAGGTTCTTCAGCTCTCTGATCCACCCTTGGATCCACCTGGACACTTTGACTTGGTCGCCAGCAGCATTTTGCAGCAGATCACCATTGAAAACAACGACGAAACCCGACATCAAAAGACACCTATGCACCTGGCTTCCCTGGGTGAGGTAACTCGAGTAACCCAGTGCTCCCATGGGTTTTGACTCTAGAACTGCCTAGTTCTAAAGGGATTTGCTCCAAGTCCTCTTCCAAGTGTCCTTAATCTGTAATTTTCCAACCGCGACTTTCCCCATAGAAGTTAATGGTGATTTGTGGCCCGTGGGTCCTCTGTGTCACTACCTTGGGTGGTTCCTGGTTGCCCAAGCGGTTCTAACACCTCTAGGCCTTGTATCTATGTCAGTTGTGGTTCTTATACCAATTTCTTAATATTTGGTTTGGTACGCCCCTAGGGCTCAACGTATGTTGTGCTAATTTACAGTGTACTAAATAAGTTTACTTTATGTACTTTTGCCTCAAGCCTCATAAAGAGACTAGAGGGATGTGTTTAGAATAAATACATATATTTTATATATATACTGTTAGACCTGGCACCTTGGCGTGAGTCTCCCTTCCACTTTTTGCTGATGTGCCTCAGATGTTTTGCTGGTGTTCGCTGCTCAGGGCACTGAGCCACGGCCAATCGGTGCCGCAGTGCAAGTGCTCCCAATGTAAAATGTATATGTATTTGATTTCCATGATTGGCTTATTTGCTTTACTATCAGTCCCCAGTAACGTGCACCAGGAGTGCCAGGGCTTGTAAATACAAATACTGCTAGTGGGCCTGCAGCGCTGGTTGCGCCACCCACAGAAGCGGCCTCATAAGATATGTCTTGGGTCTGCCAGTGCAGAACCTGCGTACAGTCTGGTACTGTCACGCTGACTGCGCAAGTGCCCACACTTGCCTGTCCCTAAACCTTCCCTTAACTTCATATCAATCACCCCTATGGGAGGCCCAAGGGCAGGGTGCATTGTAAGCATAAGGTAGGACAAGCCCTGATGTGTGTGGCATGTCCTAATAGTTAATTACCGCCCTTTTTCGTTCTTCACTATTGAAGGGCCACCTGTTCTCATAGGCCAGAATGAGCTGCCGGAATTAATACCCGCTATAATCCCCGCAGGCTCAGGGAAAACGGTGGCACGTCGAGTTTAGTATGCCTGAACTCAGAATAATAAAATACTTCCTTTAGTAAGGTTTATTTTAATATCCCGTGTTTGCAAATGCTACTTTTAGAAAGTTAGCATTTGCTCGCCTGACTATATCAGCCCGCCTCTGCCAGGATGTGTATCTACTGTCTGGATTGTGTGAGTGACAGGCCTGGGGGGATTCCAGGGGACAGTCTGGGCTACCAGGTGGTGAATAGGGTGCTTACACCAGGTTGGGTGGGCGGAGTAGCCCTTGCCTCTGAATAGGGTAGTGCTCCACCACCACAATGCTGGCTCCACCTCCTGCGGAGCGTCTGATGTCCCTGCCCTGCACCCTGAAAGAAGACGGCGGCTTCCTGTCAACAGAGTGCTCCAAAACCGGGTTGAACCAGGCTCAGGCCCCCTGGCCTGCAAAGACAAAAGAAACTGAGTATAAATATAGGAGCCCTGCTCCTAGCAAATCAGATCCTGTTTTGACCACGACGAACCTCTGCCTGACTAGAAGGACCAAGAGAAGCTGAAGGAAGGAAACTTATCCCTGACCTGAGGGACTGGCCTGCAGTGGTGCCTTGCTGAGAGCGGAGAGGAATAGACCAGAGAGGACTTTGAAGACTTGTTCCTGAAACGATCTCCAAGGGCTTGGTCTCAAGCTTGCCCCCTGAACTGAGCCCCAGGACCATTGGGTTCAATTCTGCCTGTGCCCGTCTGCTGCTGGGCCTTAAGTTCTCTTCCCTCACCGGAGATGTGACTCGTGTGCCTTCGCCCCTCCTAAGGTCATGACAGCTCGGAGCCTGGTCGCCCCGCTGCCGAGAGCCCCGCTCAAACTTGAGTCGCTCTCCGCTTCAGGGCCGGGCCGCCCGCTCTCCTGTCACCTCGCCTGCTACGGAGCGCGTTGTGCACCTCTCATCTTCTCCCACCGGAATCTGCACGTAGCGCATCTGATAGCCTCGGACGGTCCGTACGTCGCTACGTACCCGACTGTCTCGCTTTGCCCTTCTGCATACCAAGGCTTGTGCCGCACCTCAGGAAGGCCTTCCGTACGTTGGTACCGGAGGCCCGGTGCTGCACCTGTCTGCCCGAGAACGCGACGCCCCCACATATCCACAGGTACGATCCGGCGTACTAAGAAGTAGTATGCCCCGCAGGCCTGAACGGCACCTCGCCCCGTGAGTGGCTCCAGACCCTGGATCGCCGCAACCCTCCACACCGTCCCGCTCACCCGCCTCTCACCTCGAGGGGGCTTTGAGCCAGATAGATTCTTCGGAGAACCGTCGGCCCTGTCCCGGGTCCGCCCTCACCAGTGGCCATGCCTGAAATGCCTCGGACACTCCACTAAAGGTACACTTGAACTCGATCCCGAGTTCACATCGGATCCAGGGTCCGCAACGTTTGTTTTCCCTGTCGTCTGTCAATCTTCAACGGGTCGCTTCTCCAGCGTGAAGCGCGCATCGACCCGCAGCGTACCTTGCTGACTAAGAACACTTAAGAACTTTTGCCTATTTAAATCTGGTGGCCTCATTCGCTAAACGTTATATGGTCTTGTGATAATTCTGCAACTAAGTATTTTTATATAAAGTCTACGTATTTTTGATACAACCTTACGACTGTTGTCCGTCTGTGGTGGGTCATTGGGTTTACTGTATGTGATCATAAATGCTTAACTAACTATCGCTCTGAGGATTAGCCTTGTCTGCTCGCGCCATGCAACCTAGAGGGTGAGCTGGGGTTATTCTTACGGAGTAGTTCCCTTGCCCTGACAAGAGGAGAAGGTCCCTGCTTGTCACAAGTACATACCTGCGCCAACCAGAGACCTCCGATTCTAACATATACCTGGCGTGGTTCTCCTTTCATTTGGTCATTCATGAGATTATAGACTTGTAAAACAAGCTGCTTTACATTCCTTCAATACTTAGCCTGAAGGCTGCTCTCCACAACTACCACTAGGGTAGCTTTCTATATAGGTTGTCTTTAAACCTACCATCAATAAGGGTCATTTGGACTGGTGCAAGGTGCCCACCAGAATAGTGGACAGCATATGCCAGGCCAACTTCTCACATTGGTGTGCAACGTGTGGGATTCCAGCTTGCCATTGTTTTACCAGATAATCTCAAGTGATTGATCATTTGACAACCGTTAAAGGTACCAGAGGTAAATATAATACAAGCTTAAATATAGTAAGTTCTACTGAACTTAGAGTTGTGTGTCAAGGGCTAAGCACACCCTTTCTACAACTCAAGAGAGTTTAGTAGGTAAACAACTAGATTAGGTAGTGCATACACCACACCTCACTAGGTATGTCTTCAGGGCTAGGAACCAGTGTGTCCCTGCCAGATGTCAGTATGTTACAGACATCCAAGTATGACACATTCCCTTTTTTCAGGAATAAGGGCTCTGTGAACTATGAGGAAATTGAAGACAGGCAAGAATGCCACCACCCAACATCTCAGAGAGGATTTAGTACAGGATGACCTTAGGAAGGCTTCAGAGCCTGAAAGGGTAGCCAGCTGGATAGAAGCAACAGAAGGGGAAGAGGCCAGTGGTACCAACCCACAGGTCTTCGACTCTGATGTTGACCAGGGAGGTGACAATGGCCTAGACCTGGACAATCCAGCTCTGAATGGAGACGAAGAAGGCCAAAGTGGCCCTGTCTGTGTCCCTCAAGGAAGAGTTGGGGGTGTGCCTAGAAGAGCTCCTTCAGTGGAATCTAGTCATTCTGACACATCGGTAGGGACCTCTGTCTCTTTTCATAGGAGGGACACCTCCCAGGAGAAGAGAGTGATCCAGTTGAGGTTTGAAGGAGCCCAACTGGAGATAAGGAAATAAAGAGTAGCCTTAGAAAGGGAGTCCATAGAGCGTGAAAGAACAAGCAAAAAGATGGGACTAGAGTCTTATGGTGGCAGCAATGTCCCTAGAAGTAGGGATAGGTCTTATGACCATAAAAACGTGGCAAGATTGTCCCTACCTGCAAGAGTGGGGATGGTATCCACAAATGGATGACTGCACTGGAGAGGGCCTGCAAAGTACAGAAGGTCCCCCAGGAGCAGTGGGCAGCAATCTTGTGGCTGTCCTTTGAAGGCAAAGGTAGAGACCCTCACTGTCAGAGAAGAGGATGCTGATAATTAAAAAGTCCTGAAGAGTGCACTGATAGATGGGTTTGGCCTAACCACTGAGCAGTATAGGACACAGTTCAGAAATTCCCAAAAGGCACAGACTCAGGACTGGGTTGACTTTGTTGATTGTGCTGCTAAGGCTCTGGAGAGCTGGCTACTGGGCAGTACAGTGTGTGATTACACAGGATTGTACAACTTGATTATGAGGGAGCAGATCATGAATAACTGTCAGAATCAGCTGTTGCATCAGCACCTGGTATACACTGATCTGACCTCTCCCCAAGAATTGGGAAAGAAGGCAGACAAATGGGTCAGAACCAGGGTGAAGCAGAAGGTACAGAACCAAGGAGAAAACCAGAAGAAGTAAGATCCTAATAAGGGTGGGAACAAGGGTAAAGACCAGAATTCTTCACAAGGCCCCCAAAAATCTTCTAATGGTGGCCATTTCCAATCTTCTAAAAAGAAAGGCCAAAGGAAACCATGGTGTAAAGTCTGTAAACAGAATAGCCATTGGACTAGTGATTGTCCTAAGAAAGATGCAACTCCAGCCACCATTGCCCCTACGGCAACTGTTCCCCCTAGTTCAGCTCCAAGCAGAAAGGTGTAGTAGGGTTAACCTTGGTACTGAGATGGGCTCTGGCCTAGTCAGAGTGCCAACTCAGGCTAGCTTGATCTGTGATGGAGGCATGGATATATCCTCCTATGTAAGTCCCAGTAACTTGGGCAAATACAGACAACAGCCTTTAATAAATGGAAAAGAGGCTTTGGACTACAGGGACACAGGAGCAAGTGTCACAATGGTGACACAAGACATTGTGAACCCTGGACAGATCATACTTGGTGAACTTTACCAAGTGACCAAAGCTAGCAATGTCAGGACCAACCATGCCCTGGCAGTTGTTAATTGCTCCTGGGGAGGGGCAACTGGCCTCAAGAAAGTTGTGGTAAGTGCAGACCTCCCTGTTGAATGCTTGCTTGGAAATGATTTAGAGACTTCAGCCTGGTCTGAAGTGGAGCTTAGGACCCATGCAGAAATGTTAGGGATCTCAGCACTTGTGTTTGCTGTGACTAGGTAACAGGTCAAAAAGTCTAACACTGAAAAGGCCCTGGATTCTAAAATAATAGACCAGGTGCCTTCCAAGAAAAGGAGCAGTAGGGTAAAGGCAGTGCCTTCGCCCCTGAGTGAGGAGCAGTCTCTTGAGGGATATGATTGTGCTCCTGCAGAAGGAACTGTCCCAGAGGAGCTTGAGCCTGATCAGGTTGAGTTCTTGGGGACAGGGGGTCCTTCCAGGGCAGATCTGAGTCAGGAGCAGCTGAGCTGCTCTTCTCATGAACCCCTCAGACAGCAAGCTGCTACTGAGGCTGCTGGGAATGCTAGTGGCACCTATAAGATTTATTGGGATGATGGACTCCTGTACTCAGAGAGTAGAGACCCCAAGCCTGGTGCAGCTAGGAGGTTGGTTATACTTTTGAAATTCAGGGGCGTCCTATTGACACTAGCCCATGCTATTCCTTTAGCAGGACACCTGGGCCAGAACAAGAATTGCCCCTCACTTTCACTGGCCCCACATGTCTGAAGACACAAAGGAGTTCCTGTGTCACATGTCAAACCAGTGGCAAAGCAGGTGGCACCACAAAGGCCCCCTTGAGACCACTACCTGTGGAGGGGGTTCCCTTTGAGAGAGTGGGGATTGACGTTGTTGGACCAATGGATCCTCAGACAGCATCTAGGCACAGGTTTATCCTAGTAGTGGTGGACTATGCCACTAGGTACCCAGAGGCTATCCCTCTTACTACCACTATGGCACCTGTTGTGGAAAGAGCCCTCTTGGGAGTGTTCTCAAGAGTGGGTTTCCCTAAGGAGGTAGTATCTAACAGAGGTTCAAACTTTATGATTAGCTACTTGACTGCAATGTGGAAGGAATGTGGAGTGAATTACAAATTTACCACACCCTATCGCCCACAATGCAATGGTTTAGTTGAGAGATTCAAAAAAACCTTAAAGGGTATGATCAAGGGTCTCCCAGAAAAGCTTAGGTGGAGATGGGACATCCTACTACCCTGCCTTTTATTTGCATACAGGGAAGCCCGACATCTGCTGCTGCTACCATTGGACCAAAGGGGGGCTGGACTCACTGCCCTAATGTGCACCGCTACATCCCCACCACTTTGAAGCGCCAGAAGGCGCTTGTTTAAATTTACCAGCTGCCTCCCGCAGCGCGAGACGCCCGACATCTGCTGCTGCTACCATCCGACCAGAGTGGGCCGGACTCACTGCCCCAGTGTGCACCGCAACATCCCCGTCACTTTGAAGAGCCAGGAGGCGCTTGTTTAAATTTGCCAGCTACCTCCCGCAGTGCAGGACGCGTGTGGGCAGCACCTGGGCAAAGCCCAGGCCAAAGTTGGGCCTGTCCTTGCCCGTCAGCGCCCAGAAGAGGCTGGGCTGGGCCACCCCTCTGTCACCTGCCCCGCGATTCCAGGCAGTCTTGGCGTAATCCTCCCGTCACAGAGGTAGTGTGCATCCTTTGCTTATACCTCCGTGTTTGCTCCTGTGAGATGGACTGAGTAGGATTTTGTTTGTCGAAACTGAACCTGTCTACTACGGTCTGCTATATAGATAATTTCAGTGTATGCGTTAATCTATTGCACTTTGCCTAATCCCAATTGAAAGACTCTGCCCCAGCTCTGGTGTTTCTTTTCAAAATTGTATACCTGTTCTTTTAATATATTGCTTTCCCTCTTTGATCTATGGGCAAAAGAAAGTTATGGAAGGTAGTGGGGTGGAGGCGAGGAGGGTAATAGCGGTAGACCCCGCAAGGGGATAAAAAGCTAGAAAGTCATCCAAATAAGTTGGAAATCCCTGTGTTATGGACAGAATCGACACACTCATTGAATATACTAGCAGCAGAAGCTAACACAAGAGTAGGTATGAATAAATCGACACTTAGACTGACGCAAACCATTAGTGAGCACTCTAGCCAACATGTCGCTATCCCGAATATGTTCCTCAAATCACACAAAAAAGGGCCCACTTTGAAAAAAGATGAGTTGGAACAGAACCGGGGGCAGATGGGCGATTCCTCTTGCAATTTCTCCCCTAGCCCCGTAATTTTAGATGCAGATTCTATTCTCCCTAGCTCTCCCGTTGTGATGGGAGACAGCAACTTCCAACACATTGATCCCATAATTGTATGTACAAATAGGTACGCGGTGCTATCTAATACCTCAGAGGAAGAGCTACCCCGGGAACCCGAGACACCCCTAGTAAACTTAGCAAGACTGGTAAAGACTCCCACCATAGACAACCAGAAAGCAACTGCTAAGGTGCAGCTGTTAAAGTCTGAAATAGGGGTCATGAATTTGGCAATTGGAGATCTGTCCCTAATGGTTAGACAGCTAATAAAAAGGAACCCCTGTTGCCAAAATTGCATCAATAATCAATCTTACAATCCTCTACTACCATGACAAATATCCGCCGCAGAGGGAGAAATTGTCAGGTCCCAAAACGGTGGAATAAAACCAGGTGAAGGGATGTACTCTGTGGGGGTGAAGAGCAATAAACCATTACCACCACTACCTAAACCATCACCCACCTCTAGGCAGGTGCACAATAACAACATCAGTACCTTAACCGATCATTCTGCAAACCCAAGCGCCATGAGGAAACTTAATATTCACCCTTTGGGTGGTAGAGGGACTCGCCCCTGAAATCTAATCTACAGCAGGTAAATGCCCACATGAAACGGGGGGGGGACAGAATGTTGATCAAGATCACAGTACACATAAAATCTACATGACAAATGTTCCTAAACTAGACATTGGCAGAAGTAGGGAACATGCGGACTCTTTAACAAATAAAGCCATACATTGGATTAGGCATGTCAAGGGCTGTTGCTCTGTTATCAGGGAGGATATCATCAGGGCGTGCAGACTTTCCTTCCCTAATCAATTGGAAGATTGTATTGAGCTGTCCTTTGCTAGGAAAGATCTAGTCACCAACTTGTTTGCCCTAGAGTTCCGTACTTGCCCCCCCGGACTCCTCAAGTATACAGTTTAGACAGGCCCCCTTGGATACTCAGCTGGACCCTACGGGCCAGTTGCTAACAGTGTCGGAGGCATGTCCTTCACTAGAGAACATTGACTGATTAGGAGCCCTGCCTTTTACAAGTCCAGGTGACATGGGAGATTTCCCAACTACAAGAGATGGCCCGCAACCTATATATCCCATAGGCATTGACAGCGAAGGGCACGCCGGGTATTTAGGAAGGAACATCTTATCCCCATGTTTACAGGAGAGCCATAGGGAACCAAGTTGTATACACTCTGTGGCACCATTATTAGTGGTAAACAGGGCACACTTTTGTCATGGAACATTGCAGGGTTGGGCTCAAAATTACCTTCCAAGCAGTGGCATGCCTTTATTGAAGGCTATGACGTCTGCCTTTTTCAAGAAACATGGCTCATGGCCCCCCAATTTTGTGTAGGATATCTAAATTACCATATCCCAGCCGTGAGAGGGAATAAAGGCCGTCCATGAGGGGTTTGACAATTTGGGCGCAACAGGATCTAGGCATCTCACCCAAGGAGCTCCCGGCTGTGAACAATGACATCCAGACTTTACGCCTGAAATTAGATCTTAGGGAGCATGTAGATATTTATAATGTATACGCGAGAGGTACAAGAGGGAGGAAGTCTGATGTAATAGCGGTGCTCGATGACCTCCTCGATAAACACTCAGCAGATTCCAATGTTATTATTGCCGGTGATTTTAACGCCACTTTTGAGCCCCTTGACAGCGGGGAAAGTAACCTCTTAGTGGAAGCAGATGAGCAGTGGGCCATACCAAAGTTAGACCTCGCATCTATCAAAAAATGGTCAGATGTGGCCATACAGATTAACTCTATTTGTCTGGGAAAGGGCTTTCGCGCAGCAAATGGTAGGACATCATCGGATAGACTAGGGGCCTATACCTTTAATAATGGAACAGTGGCCAGTCGTATTGACTATATACTGATTAGCTTGAACCTATGGTACACCCTTGGTGACATGGAAGTCAGGGATCGTCTGGAAAGCGACCACAACTCCATGTGAGCAAGCCTGGACGTGTGGTGACAGCGGAAACCCATACAGAACAGGTGCGATCTCTATCCCTGCGATGTAGTTCCCACCAATGATATGAGGCACTTAACCGCTTCCGCGCTACCGCGAATTCCCGCCGTGCGCTGAAATTTCAAAAATGGCTTGTTTGTGACAAAGCCAGCTCGTCATGCGCGCAGCGCAGGTAACGCCCATGACGAGCTGGCTTTGTCACCCGCGCTGAAGGGGTTAAAGTGGGCATGGTTAGTAGACAGGCCTGAAACTTTAGCCAACATTGCAAAGGAATTGGATAAGGCTGTGATAGAGCTAGAATCCACCATAGACACAAATGCAGCACAAGAGCTTACCACCTAGATCCATAATGACTTTTTTATCCAACTGCATACATACTTTATGAAGCGCTGCAACCCAAACAAATCTATAAAGAAGAAAGCTAATTTCTGGTTCAATAAAGAATGTAGTAATGCTACTTGGGGAGGCAATAAAGAAGGGGGAACCCGCTATAGTCGGAGCAGCTAGGAAGGCTTATAAGAGCAACCAGAAAAAAGCTAAAAAACTATGGGACGAGGCAAGATGGGAGGATCGTAGGGAGGCAAGCTCTCGGAAGGATAGCAAAACGTTCTGGAGTATAGTTAAGTGGGATAGAGGGGGCGAGCCAGAACAACCCCACAATCATGTCACGCAGGAACACTGGGTAAAGTTCTTTAAACCGCCCTGATAGTGAGCCAAATCTGAAGGATCCCACCTATGCACTATATGAAGAAGATGCTTTTACCTGTACCAATGTTAGTGTAGCATTGGGTTCAGTAGTAGGAGGGAGGGCTGCTGGTCCTGATGGTGTCCCTGCAGACTTGTTTTTATACAATAAATCAAGATGGAGTAGGTACATTCTGTTGCTGCCTATCTCGGTTGCAAAAGGTGCCCCCATACCAGATTCGTGGTAAGGGGCAGAAATAATTCCCATTTATAAGAAGGGAGACAAAACACAACCCGGCAACTACAGGCCTATTAGCCTGATAGACTCCCTACAAAAAATAATGGGCAGGCTAATTCTCAACAAGATCCAGGAGTGGATTGCTGAGAAGTGCATTTCATCCCCCCTGCAGGCAGGCTATCGAGCGTACACCAGTACCATTGACCAGGTATTCTGCTTCACCTTGCTCTACTGGAAATCGGTGGTCCTGGCCAATGGTAGCTTGTACGCCGCCTTTGTTGATTTAAAATCAGCATTTGATCTTGTTCCACGCCACAAACTATGGGCAATTCTGCATGAGATGGGAATTCTCCTAAGTTACTCACTTTACTTGTGAGAGTGCATGAAGAAAACAATGCTAAAATTTGCTGGGGTTCCCAGGGCATGGTTACTGGCCCATTCCCAGTAGAGAGAGGGGTACGCCAGGGTTGTGTGCTTGCGCCAACCTTATTCTCCATATTCATTAATGGTATTGTTGACTTTATGGAAACCGAGCCCACCAATGCTCCGGTATTAGCAGTAAAATCCCGATTTTAATGTTCGTGGACGACATGTTGATTATCTCTAAGACCCCGAGTGGTTTGCAGAAGGCCCTGAACATCTTTGAGGAGTTCTGCAACACTTGCGGTCTGGCAGTCAACGTGTCGAAAACAAAATGCATATCTTTTAATCCTCACAGAACATTTAAAAGTAAAATTGTAATGAATAATCGTCCATTGGACCAAATAAAGGCATTTACTTATTTGGGGGTCATTATCTAAAATGATTTAAAATGGAAACAGCAAATTGACCTAGCAACACTCAAGCATTGACAAATGACTGGAGTATTAAATAGGGAGTTCAATACCTCACTGACCAAACCAATCAGCCCTGTGCTCCAGGTTTACAATATGAAGGTGGTCAACTCCGCACTCTATGGAGCAGAGATCTGGGGTTACGAAAACCTTGTCAATCTTACGACCACTGAAAATAGGTTCATGCGTAGCATCACATTGCTCCCACAAAGTACACCAGTGTGTCTGCTACTAAATGACCTAGGAAGAAGGCCCCTGGCTAAGGTGGCCAAACTGCGCCCCTTACTATATTGGCGTAGGCTTTGGACCACACCAGAACTAAACCATTATGCCGTGGGCTTCCTGGACATAATCAGGGCTGATACATTTCCCAAAATAAGTTGGGTGAGAGGAATTAAAGATTCCCTAGTAAGTATAGGTGTGAGAACACTATGGGAAGAACTAGATAGAGCTAGCTTCCCTTAAAAAAAGATCCTGAAAGAAAAATACTTGGAGATGATTACACAAAAAACACTTAGCAACAGTGTGTCCTCTACCTTAAAAGGAAACTTTTTGGAAGCTAAATTGTCACCAGATTTTGAAGTCTTTTTGGACATAATAGCAAAACCACATAATAGGAAATTGTATTTCCAGTTTAGGGTGGGTTCATTGCCCATCAAAGCTTTTACAGCTAGATGGACCAAATCACATGATAACATGTGTTCTCTATGCCAGACTAGAGAGGAGTCGGCGGCACACTTGTTATTTGTTTGCCAGCCTATGCCGCTCCTCGTCGAGTATGGCTAGTCCCAATTTGCAAACTACTTGGAACTAGAAGGGGTGAAGAAGCAGGAAGAATTCTACGCACAAACACTTCTATTCCAATCATTACAGCTGTAGCAATATTCTTAAGTTGGGCGTGGACAATAAGGTCATACTCCTTTCCCACCTAACAATTTCTCTTTTTTGCACCTGTATATGAAGTTCCATAATTAAACTTTGATTAAAAGTATTAGCCCCATAATGCTGGCTCCATATGCTAGGACACATTTTTAATTTCCCTTAACCTGAGTTTTCTAATGGTGCTTGTTTTTTAATGGTTGTCCTTTATGTAAGCTATTAATTCTATTTTATCACTGTTTTATGGCTTTTAAGACAATGTCATGAAGATAAATTTGTATTTTAAGGAAGTCTCCCAATCATGCTTAATTATTCTGTTTACTGATTTTGAAATATCCTTCCAGTAATATGTTCTGTATTTCGCTTTTATGACAAATTGTCAAATAAAGTTTGTTTGACTGACTGGCATAGAGGGAGGTTCCTCAGAAGGGGGTTGGCTACAGCCCTTTTGAACTTCTGTTTGGGCATCCTGTAAGAGGTCCATTGTATCTGGTGAAAGAGGGATGGGAGTTACCTCTCAAACCCCCTAAACAGGACATAGTGGACTATGTACTTAGTATGTGCTCCAGAATGGCTGAGTATATGTAAAGGCAACTAAAAACCTTGAGGCTAGCCAGGAATTACAGAAAGCCTGGAATGACCAAAAGGCTGTACTTACTGTTTACCAGCCAAGACAGAAAGAGTGGGTGTTGGAGCCTGTGGCCCCAGCAGCTCTTCGAGACTAGTGGAGTGGTACCCACACTATTGTTGAACAGAAGGGAGAGGTTACCTATTTGGTAGATGATCTTGGAACTCCCAGGAACCCTCATAGGGTGCTTCATGTCAACAGACTTAAACCATTTGTTGACAGGGCAGACATGGGCTTGCTCATGGCTACTGATGAGGGACAGAAGGAAGAGAGTGATCCACTCCCTGACCTGCTCTCCCAGAACCCTGATGATGGGTCAGTAGATGGTATAGCCTTGGCAGGCAGCCTCACTGACTAGCAGCAAACTGATTGCAGACAGGTTCTCAATCAGTTTAAACATATGTTTTCCCTGACTCCAAGTCAGACCACCTGGTGTACTCATGAAGTGGACACTGGGGAAAGCTTGCCTGTTAAAAATAAGATTTACAGGCAACCTGATCATGTCAGGGACTGTATCTGGACTGAAGTCCAGAAAATGTTGAATTTGGCAGTTATTGAACCCTCAGATAGCCCTTGGGCTAGTCCAGTAGTCTTGGTACCTAAACCGCACACCCAGGGTGGTAAGAGAGAGATGAGGTTTTGTGTTGACTACAGGGGTCTCAATGCAGTCACTAGGATTGATGCCAATCCAATCCCAAGAGCAGATGACCATACAGATATGATGCCCTCAGCCAAATTTCTGAGCACATTAGATCTCACAGCTGGCTACTGGAAGATCAGATTAGCTGATGATGCAAAGCCAAAAACAGCATTTGCAACCCCTAATGGGCACTATCAATTTGTGGTAATGTCCTTTGGTCTGAAATATGCACCTGCCAATTTTCAACAGGCCTGGAAGACTATAGTGCAGCATATCTAGATGATATTGTTGTTTTTAGCTTCACCTGGAAGGATCACCTGGTCCACCTGAGAAATGTTTTGGAGGCCCTGCAAAAGGCAGGCCTAACTATCAAGGCTGCTAAGTACCAGATAGGGCAGAGTCAGGTTGTGTACCTGGGCCACCTTGTGGGTGGAGGCCAGGTTCAACCATTACAGAGCAAAATCCAGACCATAATGGAATGGGTTGCTCCAACTACCCAGACCCAGGTCAGTGCTAGCTTTCTTAGGCCTGACTGGGTACTACAGGAGATTTGTCAAGGGGTATGATTCCATTGTGACACCCCTGAATGACTTAACTTCTAAAAGAAGGCCTACAAAATTTCAGTGGTCAGTCAGCTGTCAAAAGGCATTTTGATGACCTTAAGCAGGCCATGTGCACTGCACCAATTCTGGAAAGTCCTAACTACTCCAAAGAATTCATTGTCCAAACAGATGCATCTGAGTTAGGGGTAGGGGCTGTGCTGTCACAATTGAATGATGAAGGACCAGCCAGTAGCTTTTATTAGCAGAAGGCTTACCCCTAGAGAGAAACATTGGTCAGCTATTGAGAGGGAGGCCTTTGCTGTGGTGTGGGCTCTGAAGAAGCTGAGGCCATACTCAGTTCAGACTGACCATAAGCCCTTCTTATGGCTAAAACAGATGAAGGGTAAAAACCGCAAACTTTTGAGGTGGTCCATTTCCCTACAGAGGATGGACTATACAGTGAAACATGCCAATGCAGATGCACTCTCCAGATATTTCCACTTAGAACATGAAGACTCAACTGGTCATGGTTAGTTTAATGTCCCTGCATTGGGAGGGGGTTGTGTAGGAGAGTAGGATCTGCTTACTATGGTTACCCCCACTTTTTGCTGGTGTTTTTTTACTTTAGTCTGGCTGGGGCCCTGCTATCCAGGACCCCAGCCTACCTGCTTCCTCTCTACATTGATTGTATGTACTTTAGGTACACTCCAGACTGGTTACTGGGTTATCCTCGTGAGTCCCTAGTATATGGTACCTTAGGTACTAAGGGCATAGGTACCCCAGAGGCCTACCAGGGGCTGAATCATGTATTATGCCACCCCTGAGAACCCTTCCAAAATGGCACCACAGGTCTTCTACTGCAGTCTGGGTAAGGTGGTGCATGCACCCCTTACTAAGATATAGGTTACCTATATCTACCTTTAATCACTGACACATATAAACCAATAAGTCATTCCTATGGGAGGCCTTATCAATCCTGAAGGCAGAGTGCTTGGTTTTGTGTGAGAGGGTGCCCATGCATGAGCAAGGCCCCTCTGCAGCTTTCAGAATCTATTCTCTGATGCTGTTCTGTGATGCAGCCACTCTGATGCTGTTCTGTGATGCAGCCAGACCACATACTCTTAAGTGCATTATACTCTTGCTGTAAATGCTAACTTTGGAATAACTGTATGGAAACATGTTGTGTTTGGTGTCAAACACTTTAAAATCCTAACCCCCCACCCCCGCCAGGCCTGGCGGCAGGGGTAGAATCCCACCCTTCTAGAGGGAGAAGACATGTACACACTAACCTAACCGGTAATAGATTAAAAGAGCCCCAGCATTACAAAACGGATGCTGCAGCCACAGA
Organism: Lissotriton helveticus; assembly: GCF_964261635.1. Classification (NCBI taxonomy): domain Eukaryota; kingdom Metazoa; phylum Chordata; class Amphibia; order Caudata; family Salamandridae; genus Lissotriton; species Lissotriton helveticus. Next base: position 521,371,094 of record NC_136063.1, read on the forward strand.
CACGAGTCTGACCCCCTGCTGCTGGACGAAACTCCGGGAGGGGAAGCCTGGACAATAGGTTTCCTGTCACAGGAAGGTGTAACCAACTCCCAGACAGGCTTTAGTGTATTGGGGTTGGGTGAATACATTCATAGAATGATTTTCAGACAGTGCTGGGGGCACACTTGGTGTCCCTGTGCATACCCCAGTTCAAACCGGTTGCAGGGGCACTCAGCCCCTACTCTGGCGCGAAACTGGACCCACCCCTCTTCCCTGACCCTCCCATAGGTGGGTCCCCAAAGTATGTCCAACCCCCTAACTTAGTATAAGTATAGGAACCTAGTCCTTAGGACTTCAGATTATACCTGGACGAAACTCTGCAACATATATCCTTGAACTTCGACATTCTATTTCGACTAGAAGACGGAAGAATCTCCCTTGAGGTCAAGGAGTGACTCCCCTGTTCAAACAGGCACCAACAAAGCATCTTGCCGGTCTGCATTTCCAAGGCTCCCGCCTGATCTCGATGGATTTGTGACTCAGGACATAAACTTTCAGACTTCTCAGAGGCCGGCACGAGATCCCAGCAAAGCTGAGACCGGCAGCCCTCACGAGTGACGTGGAACTGGAAATCCTGGACACCGTGCACATTTGCAAGTGCATCAACTTCCCAAGCTTTTCCGGACGTGTGCATTGGGCTACTTGTAGTCCATGCCCCAAACACCATTTGCACCACAGATTGTGGGTCTACACTCCACGAGTGTTCCGTGGGCCTGCTTCTAGCATTTCCGCTTGAGGCTCCTTTGCGATATCTGAGACATTGACTGGTGGGTCCCCACAATGGTAACTCTTCTGTTTGTTGGACTTTCCTGGTTGCTCCAGATTTGCCATGACTCCCCACCAAGTTGTGAGTCCATCAGACCTTGCTGGTCTGCACCAAAGCTAATCTTTGCTTTCTGCATGGGTTGCTGTTGCCAAGGCTTGTTGGGCCCAATCCGGATACCGACACCTCAGAACTTTACATCCCTTGTGGGAAATCTCAAATCCATCTCCTGGTTGTCGTCGACACCTCCTGGTCTTCGTGGCTGAAGAGTCAAGTTTAACCTACTTCATCTGAAAGCACCCAACGTCGTTGGCCATCCGCTCATCACCTTCCTGGTCACTGGTTAGTGACCCAGACACTGTCCCCTCTGCTTTCAGGTTCTTCAAATCTCTGATCCATCCTTTGATCCACCCGGACACTTTGGACTTGGTTTCCAGCAGCACTTTTCAGCAGATCGCCATTGAAAACAACTACAAAACCCGACATCAAAAGACACCTATGCACCCGGCTTCCCTGGGTGAGGTAACTCGAGTACTCCGGTAACTTCCGTGGGTAATGACTCTAGAACTGCCTAGTTCTAAAGGGGTTTGCTCCAAGTCCTCTTCCAAGTGTTCTTAATCTGTAATTTTCCAACCGCGACTTTCCCCATAGAAGTTAATGGTGATTCGTAGCTCTGTTTAGACACTGCATGCGTCCCCCTCGGTACCCTGTGTCACTACCTTGGGTGGTTCCTGATGGCCCCATCGGTTTTAAAGGCTCTAGGCATTATATCTATGTCAGTCGTGGTTCTTATATCACTTTCTTAATATATGGTTTGGTACACCCCTAGGGCATAACGTATATGGTGCTGATTTACTGTGTGCTAAATAGGTTCACTTTATGTACTTTTGCCTCTAGCCTCATAAACAGACTAGAGGGATGTGTTTAGAATAAATAGATATATTTTATATATATACCTGGTGTGGTTCTCTTTTCATTTGGTCATTCATGAGATTATAGACTGGTAAAACAAGCTGCTTAACATTCCTTCAAGACTTAGCCTGAAGGCTGCTCTCCACAGCTACAACTAGGATAGCTTTCTATATAGGTTGACTTTAAACCTTCCGTAAATAAGGGTCGTTTGGACTGGTGCAAGGTACCCACTAGAATAGTGGACAGCATATGCCAGGCCAACTTCTCACACCTTGTGTCCTTCTTCTGCTAAATGGTTCAGTAAAGCCACTGTGTCAGTGACGCAAGCTTCTCTTGTCTTTGATCCCACCAATAGGTCATCAATGTACTGAACCAAAACTGAATTTCCTTGCATTACCAAGGTCTCTAACCATTTTTTCAAAATCTGATTTAATATCGACTGACTTTCTGTGTACCCTTGAGGAACTCGGCACCATGCCAAAATACGTTCCTCAAACCGGAAAGCAAAAATATGTTAGCTATCCGGGTGCAATGGAATTGAGTAGGATATGTGGCATAAATCAATCATAGTATACCAATGAGCATCCCATGGTATCTGATAAAGAATCGACCCCCGAATTTGGTACTAGTGGAAAACAGGGTATTTTATTGACTTTCCTCAAATCTTGTACTATTCTATATTTTCCACTAGGCTTCTTGAGTCCCATGATTGGCTTAATACAAGGACTGCCTAATATTTCTTTTAAGATTCCTTGTCGAGCATTTGATCAATTACTTGGGCTACTCCTGCATTCATTTCAGGGCTCATTTTATATGTGGGGGGCTGTTTGGGTATATTGCACCCTCTTTTACCATAACTTTAACAGGGTCTACCTGAGCATTTAGGCCAATTAGGCCAATTTCTTTTCCTGTAAAATCCCACACTTCTGATCTCACTGTATCTCCTAATTCATCAACCAAATCTCTTTCAGTAAGAAGTGAAAACATCTAATCCACCTCAATTCCCTGTTTAGCTAGCATCATTTTAAAAGCTACATCCAGTGTTTGAAAAGCTACACCATCAGGCGTGCAAAAGATGGGAAATTCATTTTGCACAACAAGTCCCTACCTAATAGGTTTACTGGATTTGAATCACTTTCCACAAATCGATGCATGTCTTTGAAATTTCCATTATTCACTGCTATTGGTTTTGTATCAGGTCCTAATCTGCTTGTTTGAAACTCCTGCAACTTGGATAGTTTCTCCCGGGAGGGGTAGGTTTGGGATATCTGCTGTTCTCACAGTAGAATAGGTAGCACCAGTGTCTACTAGGAAATCACATTTTCCCTATAAGAAACGTACTCACCTGTTTGTACTTTTTCATTACTTCTTTTGATGGTGCTCCTGTTCTTGCATCTGTAGGATATTCTTCGGTGGGCCAATCAACTGTAATCTTACATTCCGTCCACAAATCTGTTGGTACCACTATATCAAATAACCCATCCACAAATCTTTCAACAAAACATTTGATACCTTGACAAATCTCTCCACCTGCTTTTACCATTCAACTGGTTTCTCTCTCAACCTCGGGAAGTCATTTGTAAAAGACAAAATATCCTGTCTGCTCCATGTAACATAAACATATCCACCACCTGGAACTTCTCTCATAGGACACATCTTTTCAACCTGTTCCACTTATCTCATTGGAAATGCAGACACCTGTTTTGCAATTGCTTCCTCTCTTCTCTTAGTCCATCTACTTTTATTTATTTATTTAGAGAGTTTTATATAGAGCTATTGGACCCGAGGGTATCAGAGCGCTTTACAAGGTTGGTATACATACAATAAATATTTCACATTGTGCATTAATCATGAAGGATATAAGACATTACAATCAAATGAATAGGAGGTAGCCATATAAGATGGCAAAAGCAGCGTGCAAGTAATCATGGGGGATAAAAAACAGAGCTTTTAAATGAGGGAGTGGGGAGGAGAGGCCAGGAGATCAAAACAAGGAAGGGGAGTATAGAGAATCGGAAAAATAGGGGGGGTAAAACAGGAGGAGAAGAGGTAAGAGAGGTGGGAAGGGGGTGTGGTGAGGGGATAGCAGGGAAGCAGGAGTGGACGGAGCTTAAATCAGTGACATTAGGTGCCCCAATATTTGTTGAGCAGAAGTGATTTGAGCCTTTTTCTGAAGAGAGCGTAGGAGGGGTTGCAGCGGAGATCCTTGGGAAGAGCATTCCAAAACATAGGTGCATTACCAGAGAATGCACGGGATTGGTTTTTTTTGCATGTGAATTTGGGCGGGATTAGGACAAGGGAGTTAGTGCTCCTAAGGGACCTAGACATCTCCCCATTTCTTTAAAAATGATATAAATTCTTTTATCTGCAGTCTCCTTCCTGACGCATTCAAGGGTTCTAAATCCTTTTCAGTAAATACTGCTATATAGTGCTTCTACAGTACTTTTGATTTTTCTACATCTATTCCAAATTCTAAGACCACTTCCATTATTTTCTCATGCAAATTCTTTGTCCTCCAGGTTATACTCTTGCATAGAAACTACAACTCTTCATTTTCATATGAACACAATCTATCAAGACCTATTGTACCAAAGATCATCTCTTCCAAGTCCACCTTTAACTTACTTACATCTATGGTTTTGGGTTTCTTCTTTTCTAATCCTTTTGCCCATTCCTCTAGATCTTCAGGAGAAAAGTAGTGGAACCCCCTGCCACTGGAGTGACAGTTAGTACTTTTCTTTTCACAATTGTGGGTTGAAATTCCTTTTGGGGTTTCTGTTACAGCCTCAATATTTGGGAGATCCATTAATGAAACTTTCGACTCAGACTCACCAGCTTGATCATCTATCACAACTATCTCTTTTCTAGCTCTATTCTGAGAAGGTGCCACAGTTTGGGATTTTGGTGTACCTCGTGTGTCACCATACAATGAAATCACAGGGCCATTTATTGCTGGTACTGTTAGTGCATTCGCATTTAAGCCTAACTGATTTATCTTCTGAATTATCTCTTCTTTTGTTTTATTTAATGCATCCCTTTCTTTTTCTTGCGATGCTCGAATAACTGTTGGATCATCCAGAACTTGTGAAACCAATGAAGTTCCCATCATGGGGGCACTTGGAGTGGTATCTCTTTACTTTCCTGATAAGGCGGAGGTCTCTTTATCAAAATGTCCTCTAATAACTCATCATCAGATTCATTACACCCTATCCCTGTCGTACCTATGTGTTTCGTTTTCTCCTTACATTTACCCCCTTCTTGATCCTCAGCCACTAATACATCGATATAAACCCTCTGTTACCACTGCCCTTCTCCATCTTTTCATCTGATTTCCTCGAGTGTCAAATGGATATCTAGGTAAAAATCCTCTAATGATTCTTATACCACTTCTATATTTTTCACAATCAAATGCCTCAACATCCCATTCCTCCAAAGCCTCATACTGTGTTAACCTAGGGTTTGGTTTCAATGAATTTATCTTAATTCTCAAATTATAAAGAACTCTTACATTAAATGTACCGTGTTTGAGAAAAGCTAAAACACCATCATCTTTCTTTTACTCTACCCATTTTTCAAACCATACACAAGTATGATATCCACTTTCCATCATCATATAGGAAGCCGGTGTATTAGGAGGTGGCATAAGAATTCCCTCCCTAGATATTATGCGCTTGTCCTTCTTAAAGAAATTCTTGATTTTGTTAATCAACTTCATTCTCCCGTTCTCTTATTCAATTCACTCAACAAGATCCCAAAACTCTTCTGTATTTTCGCTAACCCTATTATTCAACGCTCGTCCAATACTTGCTCGACTCTCACCAACACTCCAATCAACGCTTACTACGTATTTATTTCTTCACCCAATAACAGCACACTACCTGTCTATTTACCAAAAAGAGCTTACAACACACCCTCTAGTCTGACCAATGCTAGCGCGGCTCTCTGTGACGTCAGTACTACTCCGTCTACTGACCCTCCCTTTACAATCTGCAGTTTTCTCACGCCTGCTGCTTCATCCCATGCCAGCGCAGCTCTCTGTGACGTCAGTATTACTCCTGCTACTGACTCTCCCTTCACAAGGTAATACAACAATGTCTGTTTTCGTCTTTTCGTTATAGAATTCTTGTTAGTAACAATGTAAAAACAGCGCTACTCTTTCTGCTCCACTAAACCAAATTGCCACAAAAGAAAATTCCATCCTGTCAATGCGAGTAAAAAAACACTGTTTACTCTTCACTTAAGCTCGAGGTGGACCTGTTACTCCTCTAGGGAAACTCCTCCTTTGGGTAAGGCCAAAGTTTCACAGGCCCGCTGCTATCAATCACTCTCTACTTTTATACAATATAGTCCTTACTGTATTACTGCCAGCCCTCTGTAGCTTCTCAGTATTAAGGCAACAGACAAGTAACCTTCTGCAGTGTGATTTACATGTACCACTCTCTTCTAAATTCTGTTCCCGGGATTCCCAGGTAGCTCTGTACCTGTGCTTCCCGACGACATATAACACAACACTAACTTTTAGTGTTAAACATATATGGGTATATGCATCAAAATTCGGTAAAACAAGTCCTTATTAGCGAAAAATAAGGAATCGCTAATAAGGAGTCGCATACTGCGATGCATCAACAGATTCGGTATTAAATACCGAATCGCTAAAAATCGTTAAATAATTCGGAAAAACGTTTGAGAGACTCCAAATCAAAGATTAGCATATACCGAAGAAGCAAATACCGAATCGGTATTTGCAATTTCGGTATTAGCGAATTCGCTAAAAAAGAACAACATCACAACAAGGAAGTAACACAGCCCATGCTTCATTCAGTGCCCTGAGAAGATCAGAGGATGAGGCAGAGCACAGGTGTGAGACAGTGACAGCACAAACCACCTATTGACCAGACAACCAGGATGGAGAAGGATGCACCCCAGGACAAGGAGACGCCCAGGAAGAGAAAGCAAAAGTTTTCGGACAAAAAACTTAAACTGCTCATCGAGGGGGTGAGCAGCAAACACAACAGGCTTTTTGGCAAGCTGTCCCTAAAGGTGCCAGAGGCAGAGAAGCGCAAAATGTGGCTGGGCATCAAAGAAAGAGTCAATGCTGTAGTAGTCACCCACCGCAGCATTGACGATTTGAAGAAGAGGTAGTATGACCTCAGGAAGAGGGCAAAGGAGAGGATAGCAGAAAGGGTGAAGGATGCAGCTGCCACAGGAGGGGGAACATCCAGCGTCACACCAAACACAGCCCTTGAGGACCTTGTTGAGGCTACAATTGAGCCAGAAGCTGTTGTGGGGGTCACCCAATTGGACACTTCCGGCGCTGCAGCAGGAGGAGAAGGTAAGATGCACACCAGCGCAGATATGCAGCGTGCTGTCCACCCCTGCCCATTCCCCCAGGCCAAACACAGTGCATATGTAGCCGTGCCTAACGCATATCCCCTCACCAGAGTGCTGCATCATGGGAGTTGTAGTCATATCATGAAAGAGTGCATGTCTGACCCCTAATGTAAATGGAATGAAACCAGCAGCACAGGGCCAAATGTCAGTACAAAATGTCCTTTATGTAGATGAAAGTATGCAAAACAGATACATCATGGCAAAATAATAACAATGCACTGTTTCACACACAGATGCATCACCCCTTGATTCAGATGACAGCGGATGCCTCGTCATCTCTGAAACCCCAGTGGTGACCGATGCTGAGACCCCGCAGGGACGTGAACCCACAACACCACCATCACCACCACCACAACCATCACCACCAACCCCACCACCACCACCACGGCGGACAACCCCACCACTACCACCACCACGGACAACCCCACCACCACCACCACGGGCGGACCTGTCCGCCCGTGGTGGTGGTGGTGGGGTTGTCCGTGGTACACAAAGCCGCAGGGCAAATGTCCCCTCCCTGCAGGTGATGGAGACAGAGCAGAGGCCAGCAGCCACAAATGTCCCACAACAGACGTTACTCCGACCGCCCAAGCACCAGCACGTGTCTGAGTCCGACAGCGGGCCAGGCCCCTGGGTATAGCTGCAGAGAGATCTGATGATCCAACTCACGGATACGGAGTGTTTGAGACACGGATGCTGCGTGTCCAGCGCCTGCAGGGGAGACACATGGGTGCTATTAACATTAACATTACACATTTGAAAAACAAAATTGGCACCATGACTGACGCTATGCGTGAGATGACCATAGCCGTTGCTGAGGACAACAGAGACATCAAACTGTGCCTGCAGGAACTCACACGTGCTGTAATTTCAGGCCAACAGAGCGAGCGCCGGAGGCATCGGCAGAACATGCTCCGTTCACATGCCTCCATTAGGGCCATCATTAAGCTGTGCAACAGCACAGCTGTGCTTTTGCGCAGATCTGTGTCCCTGCAGGTCGACTTGGGCCAATTTTTGCGGAGATGTGGCAAAGTCCTTAGAGAGAGTGACCACTGCAGTGGAGCATTTGCAGTCTGGGACTTTCAGTGCCAGCAGTTTGGGAGGGGAGGAGGGGAGTGAGGCTGCTTCAAGCGTGAGTAGCATCTCTGTTCCGGAGGCCAGCGAGAGGAGGTGCAGTGCGCGCGGCACCACAGCCACTGAAACACATCGCGGCGATGTGGAGGAGTCACAGGACAGGAGGCTAGGGGTACGGTGCAAGCGCAAATAGCCATGTTCTATTGGCTCCCTGGCCATGGTGACGTAACCATGGGCCAACTATACTGCAACATGATACACATGTGATGACAACGGCCATGTATCCCATTATTATTTTGATTCTGCGTCATTTTGGCGTCTCATTTATGTGCACCTGACAGGTGCTCAGCGCATTAAACATTTGCAAACCAGAACATGTTGTGATGGCTCATTCATACCTGTCTCAGAAGTGATGTCGTGTGATGTATGTCCGCCTCCTTTGTCCCTCAGCTGTGTTAGGTATGTGTGCCTGTTGGTGTTGGGGGGGAGTTGCTGTGCACGTAAGTCGTCCTCTCCGTCCACCTCTATTGGTATCCCCCTTCTTGTGGCAATGTTGTGCAGCATGGCGCAGACTGCTATTATCCGGCAGCAGGTAACTGGGTCATACTGCAAGGCACCTCCTGTCTTGTGTAGTATCCGGAAGCGACTCTTGAGGATGCCAAAGGTTCGCTCTACCACATTCCTGGTGCTGATGTGTGCTGTGTTGTAGCACTGCTCCTGAGGTGTTACAGGTTGAGGTAGGGAGTGAGGAGATATTCACGCAAGGCGTAGGCGCTGTCACCTGCAGGGTGGGAAGCAAAGGGTTAGCTGCATGAACCGTCCCCCATGAGGCGCTCCTCGCCAGGCTTTATGACATCGGCATTAGGGGGACGGTGTTCAAATGGTTTACATCTTTTCTTGAAGGCCGCCGCCAGACGATTTGGGTCTCCCAGAGCTCCGCCGAGATGCCGCCATTGGGAGTCGGGGTTCCACAGGGTTCGGTGTTGAGCCCGTCATTGTTTAACATCTTCATGTCCCCTTTGGCGGCGGCGGTGGAGGCCTGTGGGGCCCAGATCGTGTCCTACGCCGACGACACGCAACTCCTCTTCACTTGCGGTAAAGACCAAGCATTTGATGGAGAGAGTATTCGGGGCTGTCTGGGAATGGTCTTCGACTGGTTCCAGCGGAATAGTTTAAAGGCCAACTCCAGCAAGTCGGAGGTCTTATTCTTTGGTTGTGCCACTGACCCTGATTGGCGGCAATGGTGGCCTTCTGATATGTGTCCTCCTGCACAGTCATCACAGGTTGCCAAAAACCTTGGTATCAAGCTGGATAACAGGCTCTCACTGAGAGCTCATGTCCTGGGGCTGGCCGGCACCTGCTTCGGTATTCTGAAGATGCTTCGCAAGTTCTTACCACTGCTGTCTGTGGAGCATAGGCGGATTACTGTGCAAGCGCTCATTGGATCCAGGTTGGATTATGCCAACGCCCTTTTCCTTGGCCTTCCGGATTATTTGGTCCAGCGCCTGCAGGTGGCACAAAACTCTGCTGCCCGCGCCATTTTTGGCCTGCACAGGCGAGCACGAGCTTCTGGGTTGCTGCACACGCTTCACTGGCTGCCTATCCGGAAGCGGATCATGTTTAAATCCCTGACGCTGATGCACAAAGCATTGTTTGGTTTAGGTGCTGGATACCTGCGGCGAAGATTGGCCTTCTATCGCCCAGCCCGCTCACTGCGGTCCGAATCTCTCTTTAATGCTGTGGTTCCGCGTGTGAGGAAGGCCCGCACTGGGGGGCGCTCCTTCAGCTTCAAGGCCCCCCAGTTGTGGAACTCGCTTCCGCTGGCGCTTCGCAGCACCTCCAATCTGCTTCAGTTCAGGAAGAGCCTGAAGACTTGGCTTTTTAATCTCTAGGTTTTTTTGGTGGTTTTTTTTCTCTTCTTCTTTGTATTTGTTATTCCTTGTTGTGTTATTCTACATCGAGCTGCCTGTGGAAAGCGCCGGGACACCCTTTTAGAGTAGCCGTGCGCTATATAAACTTAATATAACATAACATAACATAACATAACATTTACATATGTGAGGACGGAGTTAATTTTGAGGCATTTATATGTACCTAGTAAGTGTCCCTCTCCAAATTCACAGTTGATCAGATGCCTGTGGATGCCACTGTGTCTGAATATGTATGCGTCGTGTGTGCTTCCTGGAAATTGGGCTACGATGTCCGTTATGATGTGCTTGGCATTTCACACAGTCTGCACGTTGATGGAATGGTATGACTTGCGGTTGTGGAAGATGTATTAATTGACAGATGGGACATGGGTGCAGTCAACGCATCCTATAACATGTGGAAATTGTGCCACCTGGTAGAACTCCTGTTTGGTGTGGTTCAACTGCTGTGGGGTTGTGGGGAAGGTGATGTGGTGATGTATCAATGTCAGCATGGCATCTAGGAATTTGTGGAAGAAGCGTGAAAGTGCGCTTTGCGACACGCCTCCAGCTTCTGCTATGACCCCCTGGAAGCTTCCTGACGCCAGCATGTGCAGGCTGCATAGGACCTGTACATGGGCTGGGATGGCGTTGGTCCTACGGGTCTGGTGCTGTAGTAGTGGTTCCAGGTCGGCAATGAGGCGCATGATCATAGCCCGGTTCAGCCTGTACTTGTCATAGATCAGTTCCTCTGTCTGGCCCAGCAATGTGATACGCACCCTGAAGACTCTGTCCTGGATCATCCTCCTGCGCTGTGCAAGAGCGTTGATTCTCCTCCTCCTAGCAAGCACGTAGGGGGCAGCCATTTTGGTAGACATACAGGGTCTCCAGAGGCATATTTGAAGGGTTTCTGATTATCTGCACCTGTGTTAAAAAAAAAAAATTCTTCCTTCCAGTAACTTTACATCCAGTTTGTGATTCCCCTTATTTTGCTCATGCAAAATAGCGATTTTGGGCATTTCCGGTATTTGCGAGTTTTGATGCATTTCGTTGCGATTCTTTAATAGCGATTCGGTATTTCCGGAGGCTGATTTCTCTCTCGGTATTACCAATTGGCTATTTTGCTAAACGGTAATTTACCGCGGGGCTATTTAGTGATTCTTTATTTTTAAAGGGATTTGGGTTGATGCATTGCATTTTCAGGTTTTGCGTTCGGTATCGGCCTGTTTTACCGAATCGCAAATTTACCAGAGGAATTTTGCTTGATGCATCTGCCAGAAAGTCAATTAGTCAGAACAATAGTCAATAATCAATGACCAATAATCACCAAACTAATCGATAATAACCACCACTCTGCTACCAGAAAAACTTGTCCAGCGAAAGGCCAGGATAAACTTTTCACAAATCAATGTATCACTCACAATGGGCCCATATACACATTCAGATTCCCTGACTGTTTCGCAGGGGGTCGTTTTATTTTTTTTAATCTGAATTAGTCAATACTTAACTAATCTTCACAGATTAACACTCTTCATTTAGTAAATGGACCATTAGTCGAGTAGTTGATGGTGATACTAACAAATTCATTAATTTATCTTATAACTTTTCAATAAAATGATCACAGACTCCAAGTAAGATTCAATAGATTTTATCTAATGATTCAATCAAAATTAACGCTCATTTATACAGATTCACAGTGCAAACTCCATCAACTTTCATGGGAGAGAAAAAATCATTTACCGAATATATCCAATTCACAGACACATCCAACAATTTAATGCATTAGGAGTGGATAGATAAAGAGACAAGAGGACATAATATCTTGTATTTTGCAAAAATAGGCAAAATCAGGACAGAAATGTTAGTTACCTAATGGTGAAATGGGAAACACAACCCCTGGCCAGAAGGGTTAGCAGATGTCTCCTGATTAAGTCAGGAGACAAAGACTGTATGACAGGGTCAGGAAGATTTATAATTACTATACTTCTCTAGAACCCGACACACCGGACGGCATCCCTCTCTTACACTCTCTCCCTCCTCGATATTCTTCTGGAATCTCCAATCTAATCAGGATGTCTTAAGTATTGAATCTTCTCAGTCCGTTCTTCCCGGCAGCATTTCTCGCCTACTCCTCACTCAGCATCAACATCTCTAAGTAGCAGCTATCCCCCTTTCGTATCAGCTCTCTCCTATCAAAAACCCTTAAGTCACTCAAATTATACCCTTTAATTTTGCATGTCCCACCCTCAAAGATTGCAAATGTCTGGAATCAAGAACTATGATTGGGCCGGGGCAGGGGAGTTGTCATCACCTCATGCGGTCATCCCAAAATTCTTAACTAATTCTTTGTTTAGTAAACCCTTCCCACTTAGTTTATTCAATTTTTCAGTACACTTCCTTTCACAGCCATTCATTAAATAGATAGATACAAAGTTTATGTAATTTCTTCAGTTGAGGAACGTTTCCCAAGCACACGTCCTTGGGTCTTGGCAGCCGATCAATGTCCCGGTCAGCAGGTCATTCCAGGACTCTAATACACAGACTCAACTTGCGTTACGTTTCACCCGCCATCTTTTCCTTTGGCTGAGCACATCAGCCCAAATACACACTATTGATAAAAGAATCATAAACAGAGGTTAATTTCTCAAATATGTTATTATCACTGTTTACCACCCACTTCTACTCTATCCCGTGTTATTTCTTTCCTTGTTAAGCGAAAGCGTTATTAGCAGCAGCTCCTTTACGTTTCAAGGCAAGCATATGCCAAGCATGCGGTACTTCATGACCTGTAGTTAGCAACTCTTTGCCATCCATGAGAGTTTCCTCTCACATGGGTTAATCGCGTGGGTATTTACGCAGGATGGGTTCACAAATGCGCAACCGATTTTCACTTTCAAGCGGGATTTCAGTTACGTAGCAAATTATTCTTTTTTATTTTAGCAAACAGAAAGCCTTCTCCCTGTGTATTAATGTCGTGTGTATCATAATTTTTCTTTCAAGTTTCTATTATCTACTTGTTAGTACTTATTAACATGGGGTTTATTCGAGCAAGGTTCTTTTTCTCGAATCCTTGCTCCATCAGTATGACGTCATGCCGTAACTTCTCCACTAGTGAGAAGTAAGCAGTGTGAGCAAGCACACATCGATGTGCCTGCTGCCACTGCAGTCTGGAAAAAAATTGACTATCTGGGCCAGGGCACAAAACAGAGCCCAATAAAAACCTGTTTGGAGGCTCCCTTTAAAAAACTGTCAGTGCTCAGCACTGATGAGACCCGGCCCACTTAATGCCCTGGGTAGCAGGATGGGTTACGCTCTTTCTCTCTGTGAGCATGTCTGGTTCCTAAGACCTTACTTCAAGGACTCCTTTTTGACCTGCCCTGGCTGGATGGACACTGTTATCAAGCTAAGCAGCCTGTCAGCAGAGAACCAGATACTCATATGCATGGCACTTCTCAAGCAGGACCAGAGATAAGCTGAGATGTGAAAAGCACTTTACTTTATTGCACTTCAAGGGGCATATTTAGAAGCCCCTATCGCCACCACAAAGTCACTTTTCACGATGCTTTGGTGACAATCGGGGATAAACCGTATTTACAAGGCAGTGTTAAGCCACTTAACGTGGCTTAACGCTGCCTTGTGAATAAGGCACCCTTTCACACTATACTTAGCATGAAAGGGGAGGGCAATTGTTGTTGTGGTGGACGTTCCACCGCAACACCTATTGATTTTCATTCTGCCCCATATTTACAAGGGGTTGCGTTAATATGGGGCAGAGGCAAAATTAAGACAAGGGAAAACCTGGTCTTACCCTGGTGCAATGAAGAGAAATGTTTAATTTCTCCTAATGTTTGCAGTTCCCATGTGTACTGCATTGTGCAACACACATGGAAACAGTGAAACACCATTGACTGTTTATGTGCAGCAAGGTGTCCCTTCCTGCACATATTCAATCATTTAAAAGATGATGTTGCAACCTCTATGTATGCTGCATTAAGAAGCACACATAGAGTCACAAAATGCCATTTAAAGATTGTTTATGTGCATGAAATCCTTCCCTGCAATGCAGACACCCTTGCACTATGGTGAATGGGTGCCTGCATTGGTGAAAGTCAGCTAAATTTAGCACCAGTGCAACAGGAAATGCAGAGCTGCGCTGTACTGTTACAAATGTGGTGCAACCCTGCTCCGCTACTTCTATTGTAAATATGCCCCTTAATGTGCACACAGCAAATATGTCTATGTGTGATAACTCTATTAATGTCGACTTATACAGAATGCAACACAACTTGAATATGAATGGCCAACATTGCCAGAAAACTCTGTTCAAAATTGTGAAATCACTTTCTGCAGCTTCTTGCCTTATCCTTCACTCTCGCTACATCAGTGCAAAAGCTTGCATCATTTTTCCACCCTAAAGTAGAGTCTATTCACTGTCAGCTTGATTCTGACCCTTCCCATCAAGACAGCTTTATCTTCCTCACCACTCCTTCTTTTGATCAGGCTGACACACTTTCCCAGGCCCCCTCATCTGACGAGTCTCATCAAATCAGGGCCTGGCTCCCCCTGGACATAGTCACTCTTCAATCTTTGTTGGGAACAATCAAATCTGTCTCCCCACTTGATCCTCTCCCCCCATCCAAGCTCAGACTTTTTTTTCCTTTTTTTCTTTTATATCATCATACGCCAAAAAAGATATTCTCAGAGTAAATGATTCGTGCCACCCCCTGCACAGCAGAGAGGCCCCTCCTTAAACTCTGAAGATCTTAATGAATGCTCTTTTTGCAGATACACAGTGAGTACCACACAGTACTAAAAAGAATACATTCAATTCAGTTCTTTCATCTTTTCCAGGCCCTTGAACTGATCTTAGGGTAAACCAAACTGCAAAAAGGCATAATCATTGGAAAAAATCGTTCACATCCTATCCAGCCAGTTAATACAGGAAATCCAGAAATGCTTCCTTCTCTTCCAGGCCACCTTATCCAATTTAAGTGTATGTTTGATTGACCTGATCTAATCTAGGTATGAAGGTGCAGTGTCATTAACCCAAAGTTTACATATCTCTCTGCGAGCCAAAATAATTAAATATAGAGATAATTTATTAGTGTCTTGAGGAAATTCCTCATAATTAGCAAAAAAAAAAAAAAAAAAAAGTGATATACTAACCTGTATATCAAAGTTGAAGAGCGTTTTCATACCTTCTTCTACCTCGGACCAAAAATTCCTTAGAGCAGGGCAAGTTAAAAACAGGTGCAGGTCGTCTGCTTTTTCCTGCTTGTACTTCGGGCAACAGGGGATAGGACCCTTAGAAAATGTGGCCAGCCTGGCCGGAGACCAATATACTCTATGGAGAGAAAAAGATGGTTGCGCTTTAAATTGGCGGGAGAGACTGTAATATGGAGTAGATCAAAAGATACTTGCCATAAATTTTGCAAGTCGACATCCGGAACTTGGTCCCCCCAAAGTTGTGCCGGCAGACAGAGATCCCCATCTTCTGCTTCCAAGATTGTCCAATACAGGATTGATGTTTTTAACCTCCTTGCCTTCTTCAGTAAAAGTTCCTCCAGGACTGACTTAACGCCAATTTCCACAAAAGTAGCCTGAGCCCAGCTCTTGATTTGTAGGTATTTGAACTTGGATAAGTTATTATCCGTAAGAGTAGAGATCTCCTCCCAGCTCAAAAAGACCCCTTCCGGCATTGGCTGGCCCCAAGATTTTACATTAGCCTCCCGAAGAGATTGTTTCTTAAGAATTAAATCTGAATTTGACGACCATCGAGTGACCAGGCATACGTGTGCATTCATCAAGTGCCAGGGCAGGCGCATCTTTCACCTCAGATAGCACTAGCCCAAATTTTTGGCCAAATTGGTAAACTAACCTTCCCCGGTCGATAGCCCTATGACACTTGATGAATGCACACGTATGCCTGGTCACTCGATGGTCGTCAAATTCAGATTTAATTCTTAAGAAACAATTCTGAATCTATACTTTACACTCAGATGAAAAAATCTTAACGCTATCTTTTGTATGGTCCTCAAAGTGTTTATTTTATTTTATTTTATTTTAATTGATTTAAAGATTAAACACCAGTCACTAAACACACTTGATATGAAAGCGTATTATCTTCACCTTCTTTTCCAACACAAAATAGAACACGCTAAGCCGATTCCGAAAAATGTACAATGCAGTTGGACATTTGATCAGTTCAAGTATAATCTTTTAATTCAGCCACTGGCTACCTCTTCTTGTTCCTTCTTCCTTCTTCCTCCCCAACAGGCGGTTGTATTACAATACCAGGAAGGCAATTGTTTGTCAAATTGTAGTCCTGATGATGATTCCTGTATAATTAGAGCTTAAAGGGATCGAAACGTCGACTGTATATAGTGCTTTCGCAACCCAACCACTGTGTTTTATTTCAGTTGTGTCTAGCGCTGTTTGGCACACACCTATATTTAACATTTATTAGTGGCCAACTTTGCTCTTTTCTTTTGCCTGTGATATCCTTTTCTATTTTTCTTCCCATTTCCCTTGTTGTGTGTCCACTATGAGTAAGGTACAGGATTGTGCCTATTATTATTCAGTAAAATGTCTATTCATTGTGTTTAAATAAATACCCTGTCCGGCTGGACAGAGGATTAATATAGCTCCCTATCGTGGTCTATATTTCATGTATAAAGCATCATATCATCAGCATATAGAGAGACTTTTTTCTCCCAGTTGTTATATTTAAATGGTAAAATACACTGATCTTGTCTAATTTTTTCGGCCAATGATTCTATATATAAATCAAAAAGCAAGGGTGAAAGAGGACATTCCTGTCTTGTACCTCTATTAATTTTTATGGGTGGTGAAAGACTTCCATTTATCAATACTCTTGCTATTGGGGCATGGTAGAATGCGGATATAGATCTACAAAAATGCCTTCCCAAATTGCACCTTTCTAAGACTTTAGCCAGGTATGCCCAATTTACGCGATCAAATGCCTTAGTGACATCTAATGTTATGATCGCCAACGGAATTTTATAAAGAGAAGCAAGATCAATTGCACCTATTAATGCTTGCGTCAAATCTTGCATAGAACGCCCTCTGACAAATCCCTTTTGGTCTAAATGTAGTAATCTGCCAGCTACCCCATTTAATCTCTCCGCTAATATTTTGGTCAGAAATTTATAATCCAAATTAAGCAGAGAGATGGGTCTATATGAATCACACTGGGATGGGGATTTCAGTGGTTTAAGAACAAGGAAATCTGTAGCCTCATTCCAGGAAGAGGAAATTTTACCTCCTTCCTCGAAAATGGATATAAAGAGCATCTGAAGAACGAGAGCAATTACTGGAGCCAGAGCTTTATAAAGCTCGGCAGACAGCCCATCCGGGCCTGGAGCCTTACTTCTTTTAGCAGAATCTATTGCCATGACTATTTCATTCAAGCTTATTTCTCTATTTAAATTCTCAGACGTCTGATCATCAATTTGCCGGACAGCATACTGGTCAAGCCATGTCTGGGTTAAATCTTCCTGTGGGACTAAATCCTCCTTGGATACTTGATCAAAGTGATTAAAGAAAGCCTGTTCAATATCAGCGCTATTCTCTGAAATCACACCCGTATTACCCAACTGGACTCCTTTAATGGTGTTTCTCTTCTGCTCTTTTTTAGCCTTCCAAGCTAATAGCTTACCACTGGCTTCACCATATTCAAAATGGGCGAGAGAACTGGCCTGCCATCTCTTTCTGAGTCTATCATCTAGAATCTCCTCAAGTTGTAATATGCAGGCTATCAAATCTTCCCGAATATTTGCTCCTGACACTAGAGTTGAATCCAATAGGGCACGTTCTAGAGTCATGACTTTTAACTCAATCTCCGAGATCGTTGTCCTATATATTTTGTGTTTAGAAGATTGAATGGCCAGAAGTATCCCTCTCAAAAAGGCTTTATATGAATCCCAAACAACAGGAAGTGTAGCTGTCCCTAAATTGATTTAAAAAAACTCTTTTGACTCAGAGAGCAAGTTCTCTAATATCTCATCGTCCAAGAGAATATTCTTATCCATGGTCCATCTTTTAACATTCTGTGGGCCAGATAGTTTCAGAACTAAAGAAACTGCCGAATGGTCTGAAATGTGAGCTCCTAGATGTTTGACCTCATCTACGAGCTCGCAAATCTGTTCTGCAATTAGAAAAAAATCTAATCTAGATTTATGGCGCAGCTTCTTATTATGAAAGGTAAATTCTCTTTTTGTACCCGATTTCTTCCTCCATATATCCTTCCAGCCAAACTGGCTGATTGCATTTAGTAATAGTGATCTTGTTTTGGGATTATGAGAAGTCTTAAGTTTATATGATTTATCGATTTGTGAATCAAGAACTAAATTAAAATCGCCTGCAAGAATTAAGGGGTCATCAAAATCGAGGAGTTCAACCAAAAGTTCTCTAAGAGGTAGTGTCTCATCTAAATTTGGACCATAATATCCTGCTACTGTGAATTTATAAGAATAATATTTTATCTTTGCTATAGCCCATCTCCCTTTTTTATCGGCTCTTGATTCTAGTAACGTAATCTCAGGATTAGATTTGATGATTATAGCAACTCCTTTATTTGTGCTTTGCTGCGATGTAGTTATTAGATGCTGAAACCATTTTTTTTTACTACAAATGTCTCTTTACTCTTGCTCCGTAGAATGCGTCTCTTGTAGGATGAATACATGCTCGAGCGCATCCTTTAAATATTGGAATATCCTCTCTCTTCTATATTTAACCCTTAAACCATTTAAGTTCCATGACAAGACCTTCATATTTACCAGCGGGGCCACCCTATCCTGTAACATATTTTCTTTGCTCGGTGTGAACAATTAAGTATCCTATTTGGCGATTTGGACGTTTTTATCTTTTTTTCCCCACATGCTCCCCACCCAGTGCCTTTTCCACCCCCCCCGTACAAGCCTAGACCCTCCCGTGCTCCCCTGGAGAACCCCCCTCCTTTCTCTTGGCCTACCTCAGGCCATTAAGGCTCCATCCTCAGATGTCCAGATGGTATATATGTTTAATATAGCTATTTTAGAAAAGGGAAAAAAAAAAAAAGAACAGCGGGTATCTATTTACAAAAGTCAGGATTGGGAGGACATTAGTTACTGCGTCTGCTATTTGGATCTTAAGTCGCTTATTCTTACTCCCCCTGATTGCTTTTACTGTCAAGTGTGACTAATTGGAGATACTCTTCTGCCTCTTCAACCCTTTTAAAGACTCTCATTTTATTTTTGTACATTATTTTTAGAGATGCAGGAAACTTCAATTGGGCAGTGGTCCCGAGTTGCTTGAAAGGGTCTAGTAATTTACCAAACTCCCACTACCTGGATGCTGTAGTCGAGGATACATCCGATCTGATCTGAAAGGTAATCCCTTCAGCTGATAAAGAGGTACTTTTTAACGCCCTATTGAGTATCTCGTCCTTAAAATATTAGTCAGAAAGTGGACTAATATCTTCCTGGGTCTCGTTTTATTAGGGTTTTGTCTAAACGGATCCCTATGCACTCGTTGAATGTCTCTCATCAACTCTTGTTCTGAAAGTTCAACTTCAGTTGCTTGTTTTATAAGTTTAACCACAAACTCTCTAATGTTGCCCCCTTCTGCCCCTTCCGGGACTTTCAGAAACCGCAAATTATTCCTCCTTTGCACATTTTCTAGCGACTCCATTTTCTCTTGGTAGCCCTGTTCTCGCTTTCGAAGATCTTCAATTTTTCTAGTATGTTGGACTACGAGTAATTTGAGGTCAGAAACAGTGGACTTCAGTTCAGTGGTTCTAGGTGCTAATGCGTCAAACTTTTCTTCCAACTTCTCACAATACAGTTTTATTTCTTGCTGATATTTCTGTGAGGCTAGAAACCCATTTTTAACCTCATGACTTAAGGCCTGTAACATTAACATAACAGACTGATCAGAAGTGTCCGTAGTCAGTGTAGCTGAGGGATTGTGAGTAGATGTTGAATCATCCATGCTGCTATTTATTGAAGTGCTATCCAGCCCCTTAGGCACATTATCAGCCATTTCTGAGCTCTGCATCCTAACGACCCCTAGAGCCTCTACTTGCTCAGGGCCTTGATCCTGTTCTACGTGCCCCAGAAGATGATATCTATTAAGTGTCTGGAGACCCTTTGAAGACTCAATTGTCGAAACCTCGTCAGGAAGTTTAAGTTCCAAGACAGTAGGCACTGATTTAAAATAAGCCTTCAATGAAGGTGGTGGTTTGACCTTAGTAACTGGCTTCTGTGCTTTGGAAATGGGTTTTTTTGCAGCCCTCTTGGCGGATTTTGCCTTAGATTTAGCCACAGCCAATGGCGGAATATCTGTCTGTGCGTTTACAGCACCTTGCTTTCCACCTTTACTTCTGAGTGTATAGCCGGAAGCCTGGCTTCCTTGTGACTCACTGCCTGACATACGCGATAAGGCTTCTACAGACAGCTTTTTTCTATTAGCAATATAGCCGGTATTATTCGGATTATTCGGATTGCTATCCAAGGTGTTTTGGAGCACGGTGCATTGTGTGTTTGGTAGTTTTTGCTGCACGATTCCAAAATCTCTTCCAAAATAGGAAATCCTAAATGCAGCTCTTCTTCCTCTCCTAACTTCAGAGGCCGCCTTAACCCAATGAACAAGCCCCCCTCCAAAAATGTTATGTCCTCTCACCTTTAAATCAGTGCCTTGGAGCTGTTTCGTGGAAATAATGGCGGCTTCTGCCGCGTCGGGGCTTTGTGCCTTATCCAGGCTGAATAAACTGCAGACCCTTCGTGGCAGAATAAATCCTGTCACAAACACAATCACTGCCGGACTGACGGGCAGCGCTGTAGGTCGATATACGCTAGAAATCTGATCAGCGTGTCCGTCTGCCCTCCACCGCCGGCTGCTCTCACCGCCGAATGCTCTCAGACCAGCCCCAGCTCCGCCCTCAGGCTCGTGTGTGCTGCCGTGGACCCAGCCGCATTTCCTGGTCATTGCAGCCGAGCGAGAACAGATCGATTAAATCCTCCCAAAAGCAGTAAGTTTTAAGCAAATGCTGTCCTCCGAAGAGTTCACATGTTCTTTAAACGTTCAAATAGCTAATTTGTAGCGCTGACCTTGCGCTAAGCCATCCGGACACCCGAGCCTCCTGGAGCCTTCCGACTAGCCGCGTCTGCTAGCTGCCATGTTCTCCTCCTGCTTTTGGCCGAAATAAAGCTTGTACGAATGAAAAGCTCAGACTTTTGGACGAGTCAGCCCTTAGCATGATTCTTACTCTGCTTAATACCGCTTTAAGCTCAGGTCATGTGCCTTTGAATTGGAAACAAGCTTTTGATCTCCCTCTATTGAAATAAAACGGTCTCAATCCTCTCTGCTGGTCAAATATTGCCCTATTTTCTCTTTTCTCTGCCTTTTCTAAGATCTTGGAAAGACATATCAAGTCCCAACTCTCCTCTCATTTGGTGTCTTACAATTTTTTTAATCCGTCACAGTCAGGCTTTCGTTCTGGGTGCAGTACAGGAATCGGCTCTGCTTGGTGTCACTGAATATCTTAGGCAGCAGCTTGATTGCCTTGGTATGGCAGCTCTCATTTAACTGGACCTGAGTGCGGCTTTTGACATGGTCTCACATTCCATCTTCAATAAACACACCGTGGAAATTAGGGTCAAAGGGAAATTTTAAGACCAGCCACAGTTCAAATCCCCAAAAATCACAATAACGCTAACTCACTGAACTGTGGATCTGACAAATATCAAGCCCAAAAGTGCTTCAAAATTATCACAAAACGGGTTCAAACAGTTGAGTGGAGAGGAGAAAAACAGTACATAAAGGAACCAGAAAGCATTGAGCTAGGCTTGGATTCCCATCAATGGTCAAAGTGATCAATCTTATCATCTGGTTATCCAGCAATATGGATAGTGTATCTCTTTATCATGGAGACAGACTTCTAACATAAAGGTTTGCTCAATGGAATCTGATGAAAGATCCCAACACGAATGAACCAGACCATCCAGTATTCACAGTCTGTGATCACATGGGAATCAGAAAGCAGTGCAGAGAAACAAAAAAGTGTGTGAGATTAAAATAGAGTTGTGAGAAAGAAATGCTGAATTTATTAGTGTTATCACCTCACCCTCTAATCTAAAAACAGAACAGTGCAAAGAGCAATATTAACAAATAACTGCTAGATGCTAGATCTAACACGTTCGTGTTCCCCAACATGAAGTTGGCAAGCGCGACCAAGGAAAATCCACCTCCCAGTGGGATTTGTCCTCATTTGTGATCGTCAACATTAAGTTGGCGAGTGCAAGTGTGGAAAAAAATACCTCCCGGCGAGTTTTCTCAACACGGGGGGGGGGAGCAGATTTCTCCCTGCGAGTGGTCGCGTATGCACATAACCGCTCGCATTGAGAAACTGCCCGTTCTCGTTTAGAAAGCTGCAGCTCGAGTAAATCTACTCGAACGGCAGAATGGAAAGCAGCGCTCGCTTACGCTGTGCATGGTGCAGTTCACGATGATTGCACAGTACGAACAAGCATCCAGCACTGAAAATCACGCGAACTGCATTTTTCTACCACACTACGCCACTAGCAGAGCTTTGCGTAGCGCGCCAGAGTTTTTTAACCAATTTGCAGAGTTTTGCATAGCGCAACTCTGCGAACTCCGCCCAGGGTTAGCCCACAATCCATCGCAGACCTCCTGAACTTGTGACTTTGTCCCGCTCCAGCGTGAACAGATGCTCGCAGTTGCTGCTTTGTGCTTTCATGTGCTATTTTTGTTGCAGTCTTAAAACCTACATATCTCTGGATCTATGTCTATGAATGAGATTTATAAAGTATGACTTTTACTCCATAGAGTGTCCTGGTGCTACTGCAGAAGGACCATCAGCAGGCTGAACGAAGGACAGGCCTAGGGGCAGGAGAGACACCAGGTCTTAAGCTTTATTCAAAATGCAGGTGTCGCCTTGATGCACCTGAGAGTCAGTGGAAGTTTGTTCCAGAAAGAAGGGCCCAGGAAGGAGAGAGATCTGCCCCTTGCCCTTTACTTTCTAATCGACTGGATTTTGGATAGACAGATTTTTTCCAAACGGAGAATTCTCCCTGGGGTATAGAACTTAATTCTATCTTGTAGGTAGTCCAGGCTGGTTTCGTAGAGAGCTTTCTGGGTAACAAGCAGTATCTTAAAAATGATCCTCTTCCTAACCCGGATCCAATGAAGACTCTGAAAAAGGCAAGTGGCATGGGAATTGTGCAATAGCCCAAAGATGGTGCGTGCTTTGCATTCTGGACCAACTGCAGCCTATCGACCAGTTATTTGGGCAGTCTTATGTAGAGACCATTCCCATAGTCTAGCCGTGAGGTTATCAAGGCTTGCACCACTTGTTGTCTAGCCTTAAAGGATAAGAGACAAAGGAACTTCCTAAATATGCGAAGGAGGGCAAAACAAGTGCACACCACCAAGTTAACTTGGGAATGAAATTACAGTTGCTCATCAAATTTGAAGCCCAGGTTTTTTACCACCCTATTTTGAGAAAGCGGAGGACATCCTCAGGGCAGATGGTCTTCCACAGTTTCTCGGCATCTGAACCAAAAAAGGGGAACTCATTCTTTCCAGCATTACATTTAAATTGGTTACTGGATAGCCATCTGAACGTTGCTGTAAGACAGTTACACATTTTCTCGCTTGGGAAAGCCTTGCCCTTCTTCCAGGAGAAGGGCAAGGCTTTCCCAGGTGAGTCATCTGCATATGATACAGTTTTTTCCCCAAAGGATTCTGCCAAGGAGGTCAAGGGAGTGGGATAGGGCCCGATTCACAGAACTAACTTTCGACAAAATCCTAAACTTACTACTTTTGGTATTCGCAGAAGGTATTTAGTAGTCTTAAATTAGGATTTTGCCTTAAGTTAGGATTTTGTCTTAAGTTAGGATTTTGTCCGAAATTAGGATTTTGTAATAAGTTAGGATTTTGTCTTAAGTTAGGAGTTTGTCTTAAAGTCGGACTAAGGCCTGAGCCGTGTGGCACTCCTTTTGTTAGGAGAGACATCAGAGAAAGGTTGCATCATACCTCTTGTCCTCTCTCCTCCACAAATGATGCAAGCCACTGCCAGGCCAGCCCTCTAATTCCCATCGATTGAAGGCAAACTAAGAGGATGGGGTGAGAGATAGTATTGAACATTGCAGATAGGTCAATTAAAACCAGCATCACTCTGTCACCCCCGTCTAAATTGAGGCGGATGGAATCGAGTACCTCCTGCAAAGTTGTCTCATTCCTGTAGTTGATCCGGAAGGACAAAATCATAACTTAAGACAAAATCCTAATTTAGGACAAAATCATAACTTAAGACAAAATCCTAATTTAGGATAAAATCCTAATTTAAGACAAAATCCTAACTTAGGACAAAATCCTAACTTAAGACTACTGAATGCCTTCTGTGAATACCAAAAGTAGTAAGTTTAGTTAGTTCTGTGAATTGGCCCCATAGTGTGTCACTATTTCATGTATTAGGCACTCTGTTTTGTGGGCTTACAAGACACAATATGGCACAAACTTATTTATATATAAAAAGAGATTTGTTTACATTGCAAGTACACTTCATATTCCACGTGTTACTGTAGTGCCTGTAAACTGCCACCCGACCAGAGCAAAGTGTTTTTCCTTGCAGTCATATAATTTTGTCATATATAGGAGTGGCATAAATTTACACTGCAACTCACATATTAAATGTAAGTTTCATGGCATTGATATATTCCTTATGGCCTTACAGGTAAGTTAAGTAGCCAAAGGTGAAACCCAGTTCACCAATACACTTTATGGCCAGAGCACTAACAGTGGAAGTGTGGCAGAGTCACTAGTACAGAATCCTAAAACCTGGCCCAGAAAAAGGTAAACAAATCTGGGGTGACCATGCAGAAATGGTGAATTTGCAATACCTAGCATGCCTACTGCTTACTTTTGAAGGTGGGCTGCAAGCTGAGATATGTGTTCAGGTGAGCTAACTACTTTAGCTTTACCAATATTGATGGAAAAACACTCACTTATGAGTAATTGGAAACCTGGAACTTAATCATCTCCCCTAATGCCTTAGGGAAATGTATTATAATCTGCTGGTGGCATGGTCTCCCCTCCTTGAATGATGGGACGTTGCAGGGGTCTTAAGGCTGACAAGCATCCATGGGATGCACCTTCTTGCTTGGGAGTGACACTTCTGTTAACAAACTAAAAGCACCACTCCGAACACCCCCAACATTACTGTTATGTCCAGCTGAAGATGGGCACCAACACAGAAAGGTATGATTAGAATGCAACAAGCACTGGCTATGCCAACATTGAAGGGATGTATGACGTTACAACGCATGCTATTACAACGCATGCCTGTACAACGCAAGTTTTACAACGCAAGTCATTACAACGACTTGCGTTGGGGGCGATGGATAGTGAATAGTTTAATTTACTATTCCAACTCCAGTCCCCGTGGATAGTAGGGAATGTGTTGGAAACTATTCCTTATCCTAGAGCGCCCCCCAGCGCAAGTCGTTGTAAAAGTTGCGTTGTAATGGTTGCGTCATAAAGGTACTTCGTTGTAACAGTTGCGTTGTAAAGGATGTTCCCCACATTGAAGTGCATCAACCATAAAGGTCTGGGAAAATGTGTGCTGATCTAATGCATTATTGCATTATGGTTCTCCTCTCTTGAGCTGCCCATACATATAGAGAATATCCAATGAAAAAGCTAGACCAAGTTCTAGCCAATAAAGAGAGGCATGTACCGTCCAAGAGGACAGACAGTAATGCTAAGCTAGCAGGTCAGAACACATTTAGATAGTTTGGGTTATTTGGTGGTGTGTAGAAGGTTAATGAGGGTGCGCCTTGTATCATGTTGCATCGAGGCTGACAGAAAACCTGAAGAGGTTAGGGTGGCCATCGATTCTGGCGGGGTATCAATATTTCACCTTTTAAACTCTTAGTGATATTAAAAGAGAGTGGCGGAGAAGGAGGAGCTGCAGTGCAGACAAATACTGCACAATGCAGCTACAGGAGCATGTTCAGCTTTAAAGATGTAAATACAGTCATCTGGCCTGACACAACTCTGTGTGTGTGAATGGATTCCATGCTGGGGTCCTATTCAAGGAAAATGCCTTTAGCGCTTATCTCTTTCATTAAGCCAGTTTCAAAGTGCTCACATTTTTATTTTATTTTTTAAAACACATTTTATTCATTTTCAGCAGGTTATAATACACTCTGTTTATACAGCATGGTGGTATTCTTACACGTTGTTGCAGCTCGGTTTTTACAAATTGTACATTATTTTTGTCATGTGTCGGTACATGTGTCGTTCATACAGTCATATAATGATCAGGAAAAGACATGACTTAGCTTTAACTTAGGCAGCCACTGTTTATTCATCCTACAATCACGTCAGAGTATTCAAATTAAATGACATTGAAAAAGAACGAAACAATCAATAACCAAACTTCCCTCCCACCTCCCCTGCTGACGGGTGCAGAATGGACAAGTTTGTACTGGCCGACTATTGCATGTTGGGGTGACCTTGTAGTTCCTTGGGTCGCGTCTTTGAAGGGGGCAGGCATTTAGTATTCACCGTATTTCGGTATATATGTTTTGGGTTAAAAATGAGTGTGAAGATGGTGTCTTATATCAACAGGTAGAAAGTCCAT
The DNA here is from genome assembly GCF_964261635.1 of Lissotriton helveticus. Taxonomy (NCBI): domain Eukaryota; kingdom Metazoa; phylum Chordata; class Amphibia; order Caudata; family Salamandridae; genus Lissotriton; species Lissotriton helveticus. Next base: position 521,397,846 of record NC_136063.1, read on the forward strand.
GGAGAACTTGCTACTGATGCCCATCGGGGGAGATACCAGTTTTGATCGTGAGGGGGCTCACGCAGAATGCCAGCGCAACCTCTAGGGGTTGAATATGACAGATGCTTTGAATGATGTCTCCGGCATCCCAGTTCATGGCTATGGGCCTCTTCCGCAGTCCTCTGCGTTCCTCTCTGCGAATAGCTGCACTTTCTGCTAACCCCCACTTTTCGACTTCTTCCTTCCAGTATTGTACCAAGGGGGGTGATGATGATTTCCAATACCTCTTTTGGCTAGAATTAGCTAGGTCTGCGAATGTGGCCTGTACCTCGTATCCCTTTCGTCACCGGTATAAACCTTGGGGCAGATTTACAAGCCCCTTGCGCCTCTTTTACGATGCCGATGCGTCACTTTTGTGATGCAGCATGGGCACAAAAGATGCGCCTTGGTGCAGGGGTATTTACTTTCCCAAAAGTGGCTAAGTGAAATCCACAAGATTTCACTCAGTCACTTTTAAGCCCATGCTGCGTCAAAACCCTGCGCCTGCTTGAAGCAGGCGTAAGGATTGATGCAGCATTGTACAGATAGGGCCCCCCAAAGCATTGCTGGAGCTGCGTTGCGCTTGCGACTCAACTCCAGCAATGCGCCACCTTTACGGAACAGATGCGTGATGCATCTGTGCCGTTTTTGCCCCATGGTGCGCCGCATTAACAATGCGGCGCATCCATGGTGGCGGAGCTTCGGCCCACAATAACTGGCGCATCCGTGTTGATATGCAGGGATGCGCCACTTATTGTAAATCTGCCCCCTAGTATGCATGTTTCAACTGTTTGGCAACCCATGTCTCTCACCACCTCTTTCAGGGTAGCACTTCTCATTCCCCAGTACTTTCGTAGCCCATTACATGCCCACATCATGTGGATTAGATCTGCATCCTGTTCAGTACACCTGGGACAGGCTGCTGTAACGCTAGGATAGATAGAATGCAAATTGTGTGATGTTAGGTATGCCCGGTGAGTTATATTTTGGATACATTTAAATCCTGTATTACGAGATACTCATTTGGGATATGCAAGTATTGTTTTCCACTCTTTATCTGAGAGTGTTTTTTTGACACCTTGTTCCCACTTAGTACGTATCAATGCCAAAGGGGACGGTTGGGGAGTGCGTATCCCACGGTAAAACCAGCAGGTTAGATGTCTACCGTACTACAGTACTACCCGGGCATAACAACTTGTGTAGTGTACCCTGTGTGACCATTTTGTTTGTGTAGGCTATCTCCTGTAAGTTTCGGCCTGCTAACCAGTATGAGAGCCACTGCAGTTGTGATGCCAGGAAGTAGGCATAAAAATCAGGTGCCCATATCCAGGGCCGGTTCTAGGATTTGCGAGGCCCTGGGCTAAAAGGGAACGTGCGAGGCCCCCTCTAATTTAGATAAGTGGCCCCTTGCAAGGAGACCGGTCACAGACACTGTAGGAAGGCCCATTGTCCAGCATTTTGGCGCCCCCACAGTTTTAACTTTTACTCCACAAGCATTTCTCACACCTTCAGTCCGATAGGTGTGAGAATTGATTGTGGTCTAAAAGTTAAAACTGTGGGGGCGCCAAAATGCTGGACAATGGGCCCCCCACAGTGTCTGTGAATGGTCTCCTTGCAATTGAGGGAGCGTCAACGTCCTCCTCCCCTATGCCTCCGGACTCCATCCAGGAGAGGCCCAGGGAGGGGGCCCCTTCCAATGGACCTTAATTGCAGGCGACACCTTTCTTTGTAATACATCGCCAGGAAACAACAGGACACATCACCAGTGCGTGGCCCCATGCTGGTGGGCTGAGCGCGAGGCCCTGTGCAGCTGCCCACGCTGCCCATGCCTAGCGCCGGCTCTGCCCATATCCCTCCGGCATCTGACTGGTGTAGCAGCTTCGCTAGGCTGATGCGTCGGCGTCTGTGCCCCATATTAGATTAATTAATAGGGTATTCAGTGTTTTGAAGATGGCTTTGTGAATTACTACTGGCAGCTTCGTAAAGAAATAAAGTAGGGCGCAGGATCATCACCATTTTCGATATTGCTAGCCTTCCTGCAACTGAGATGGGTAGGGATGTAAAGAAGGTAATATGAGCCCTTAGTGATACTATTGCTTTTTGCAAATTCCCTGCTGGTTCTGTATACTTGTATCCCTAAGTACCGAAAGGTGGTGTGGGCTATTGTTATAGTTTGGTTTGTGAAGGGGATAGTTTGGCTATCGATCTAGTTTCCAAAGGGGAATGTATGTGTTTCTCTTAATTTATGGCCAGGCCAGCAATGGATTCAAAATGTGTGAAGATTTGTGCTACAGTGTCTTAATTGCCCCCCGCAGGCTTCAGGTTCGGATTATAATATCATCTGCATAAAGTGATAATGCGTGGAGGGTGAGATAAATGCTAATATCTCAGCCATTGGACACTGCGCGTATTCTGTGGGCTAAAGATGCAAGCACAATTAACATGGGCGAAAGGGGGCAGGCTTGTCTTGTGCCCCTTTGTATTTGGTATATTTGTAATAAGTATGATCCAGGGCTTACCCTGGCCATTGGGAGTTGATAAAGTATTTGGGTCCAGTTTGTATTCATGGGGGATTCTAAATTTCTGCAGGGCGTCAGCATGTAATCCCAGTTTAGTGTATCGAATGCATGGGAGATATCTAGTGAGATACCTCCCGCTTCAGGTGTTTCGGTGGCGCAGGCAAACATTATGTTGCATAGCCTGGGTATGTTGAGGGATGTATTTTGTGCCCGGATGAAACCACATCGATCAATGTGTACTAGTCTCGACAGAAGGCGTGGTAACCGGTTAGCTAACATTTTTCGGAGATTTATTTGTCTGGGTTCAGCAAAGAGAGTGGGTGATATTCAGCTAGCTTAGTGTGGCCTCTGCCGGGTTTGGATAGTGAGTTAAGGCTTGCGCTGGAGTGGGGGTCAAGGTACCAGTCTAGTAAGCTTCATTGTAGTTTCTTAAGTCTGGGGTCAATTGTTTTGCATAGGTGGTGTAAAGTTCTGCTGGCTGGCCGTCTATGCCTGAAGGTTTGTTTTTAGAAAGCCCTTTGATTGCTGCACCTATTTTGGCCGATGTAATGGGAGTAGCCAGTGTCTTGTGGACCTCTTCTGTGATTTGAGGTAAATTGGTTAGATCCAAGAAGGAGTGGAGCTCCTGTGGGTTCGCTGCTTGAGGAGCGGTGTATAATGCTTTGTAGAGATCATAGAAGGCTTTATTGATCTATTCTTGTGTGGTTGCTAGAGTGTGTTGCGGCATCATGATTTCTATGATTGGTGTCTGGGGGGGGGGGTTTAAGGATACGTGCTAGTAGTGTGCCTGGTCTGTCTGCTTCTGCATGTACTTTGTACGTGTAAGATCAGTGGTCTATTTATGCACTCCTATTGGAGCTCTGGTTTCTTTATAGGGGTTAAGGCTGCTGCTTTCTCAAGTTTGCCTAATGTGTCTTCCACATGCTCTAGCTCCCTATTAACCAGTTAGTGAGCTCCTGCGACGGTGCTGATCGCAGTGCCGTGCAGAAGTACTTTTAATGCTTCCCACTCCAACCCCACCAAGGAAGCTGTATCGATGTTTTCAATAAAGTAATTTGTGATGGTGGAGGCCAGTGTGTCCCTGAATACTCCGTATCCTAAATGGCGAGGGTCTAGTCTCCGTGTGGGGATTGGGGTGGGGATGCATCCCATGAGACTGTGGTCTCTAGTGCGATATGGTGTGATATTGTTTTACCTATGTATGCCATATGGGTAATGTGTGTTAGAAGCGATGCACTACAGAATACGTGGTCAATCCTAGTGTGTAGTTTGTGAGTGGGTGAATAGTAAGAATATTCTTGCATACCCTCATTGTGACTGCAACATATTTTTCTCAGGGACCACCCTTGTGCCCAGGTCTGTAAGGACTTAGATTGGCATATTGTGAAAGCTCCGGGCAGGGGGGATGGGATATGTCCATTGTGGTATCTAGGACTGCGTTATAGTCACCTCCCAGTATCCAGAGGAGTTCGATCCAGTCTGCAAGCATGGCACCCACTGGAATATGAAATATTTCCTGCTCTGTATTGGGGGCATATAAACTCCCTAACACTATGGGACTACCATCTAGTGTAGCCCGAACTAGTACGAATCTGCCCTCTTTGTCAATTTGTCTCTCATGTGCAACAAAAGGGATCCCTAATCATACCCATAACGCTGCTCCCCGAGCGAATGCGGAGTGAGTCATACAATTGTCCCCTCCATTTTTTTGTAGTCTGGTGGCCTCTACTGCTATTAAATGTGTCTCTTATATTAGCACTATATGTGCTTTCCGTCTGGCTAATTGTGCATGTATTCTTTGTCGTTTATGTGGAGATCCCATTCCCCGTATGTTCCAAGTAAGACAATTATAGTGCTCTGTCAACTCCATGTTGGATTCTGTCATGTAGTGTTGGGAGCCAGTCAATTCTAAATGTAAATGCTCTGTCGCTCATCAGCATCCCCTTTAAACAGCTTTAAATACTCGGTCCAACTGTGGAACTTTGTTTTACCAAACTTTGTTAACAACTCTCATTAACCCTTTGGTTATAGGATAGGCAACTGCAATAGGGGCCATGGTTGGCTTATGATGCATGGGATCCCCAGGAATTCCTTGTTGGTCTCAATATAAGGGGTGTAGCTTCCCACCCCGAGGACCCAGCCCACCACCGCCCAACATCAGTGTACAAGTCTCTGGGCCACTCATAATGTCCCCCTGTCTGACTTAGGCTTCAGTCTATATAAGCCTCCATTATGCGGACTTATCATAAAGATTTTTTGTTACCTCATCTCGCGGTGGGGTTCCATATGCTCTGCACTGCCTATTTTGCCTATTATTAAGGCATGAGCTTCTCCCCTCTTTCAAGAGTGTCTGCTGGGTATAATGGTATAAAAAAGCGTGTCTCCCTACTTGGTTGAATTCTTACTTCCGTATAGTAGCAGTACAGTTTCTTGACTTGGTTTACGGGGTACTGAAGGTCCATGTTTGCCAGTTCTTAGTTCAACAATTCATTTGCAATTTGCAGAGTCATGGATGGGAAGAGCAGTTGGGCATTGTCTGGTTCTGATTGTGCCGTGTCACCAGTAGAGGATTCATCCTCTGTGATTGTTCTTGTTTCGCGGAATGTGGCTGCAGATAGCAGTGCAGAGCTGTCTTCTTCATGTCTCCTTATTTTTCGGGCACTAGCATTGCATTTGTCAACTTCCAGTCTGTGGTTCAGTACTCTGTCTAAGGGCTGGATTTATGGGTAGCTCAGGAAAGGTGTGTTCAAGCCAGTCCTTTGCTTCAGCTATGGTGTCGAAAAAGTAACTTTTCTGGTCGTGCAGGATTTTAAGTTTGACTGGGTAAAGGAGGGCGTATTTTAGGTTTAATGACTGAAGGTGTTGCTTGACTCCCTGATATGATGCACTTTTCTTCTAGATTTGTAGCGTATAGTCAGGGAACAGTGAAATGCGCACATTATCTTGTGTACTCATTGCTTTTTCTCCCGCCACCTGGAGTATCTGGTCACGATCTCTGTAGTTGAGTGTTCGAGAAATGATAGGACGAGGCAGCAGACCTGGCACTCTTCTCCTGGTGAGTCCCCTCCAGGCAGAAAGTTTCAGTAATTCTTCCTGCTGGCATCATATTCCGTAGCCATGATTCTATGAATAGCCTTGAGTTTTGGCATTCAGTGTTTTCTGGCAGCCCTAAAATGCGAACGTTGTTTCAGCACAATCGCCCCTCTGCATCTTCCCTCTGTTCTTGCTATATCGTAATTTGGTGCTGAAGATGTTCTGCTGTTTCACAGTGTTCTTTTTGCTTTGGGATCAACTGTTGTAGCACAAATTTGTTGGCATTCAATTTGTCTGTTAGTTTCTTGTGATCGGCCCTGATTCGGGCGACTTCTGTGGAAAGCGATACCAGCTGTTGCTCCATTACTATGCACGATTGCCTTATTTCTTGTAGAATAAGGTTTAGTTTATCTGGTTGCGGGACCTCTGCGGTGGGAGGCACCACAACTGTGGGTGTGCTGGCAGGAGTAACATTGGTATCTTCCTTTTGTCCATCCCATTTCTGCACTGTTTCTGTGCCTGGTTGTTGTAGTGTAGGGTTGGGTTTGGCGTGTTACTAATTAGAAGGTGCGCATCAGTAGTTCTCTTCTTTGAGTATTTAAGACTTCTTTACCTCAATCCTCTGTCTTACCCAGTGGTGTTCTTTTTACGTGTTGTTGTCGTGGGGCTTTAGTTCTGGGAGAGTGCATGCCTAGAAGAGGATGATATGTGTACTGTGTCTACTTGGTTTTGTCCGGGGCAGTGCCCCGATCCAGATAGCATTCGACTTGCGAGGGTGGCCGCCCCAGTGCGCAGGAGATAACCACCCCGCTATCCAAGGGGCAGACGTGGTTTTTGGAGGCACCCTTTTGGAACTCCAGATGCAACTTATTCATTGTATGTATGTTATGTATGTAACTTCAGGTGCCCCTTAGTATGGGGCCTGCCCCAGCTGCAGGGATGGATTTTTTAAGGCAGGGCACCAGCCTATTCAGTGATACGGTGCTTGGACACCCCTGATTTGGCCTCTATGTGGACGCTGGCCACCTCTCAACGTGATTGACCTGGAATGTCCACTTATACGCCCAGAGGGAATCATTGCGGTTAAGCCGCAGCTGGGCCTGGTAAGTCGCTTTATTGCAAGCGACAAAGCATTAGAAGAAACCGCAGCAGCGGGCCTTCTCTCCAGCACACAGCCCCAGCTTCATTTCTTTCGCGCCTATCAGCACAATCTCCACAAGGCTGGTAATTGCTTTGATTACAGGCAGCCCTCCAGTTGTGGCGCCGATCAGTTGCTGATCGAGCGTGTTGCTTCACTCATACATGGCTGGGCCTCTCACCTTGTGCTCCGGTGTGTCATCGCGGGTGGGCTCATCAGTGCAGTTGTGGTCCAGTGCTCTGGATGGTCATGGCACCAGTCAGGGCCTTGTGATGTTACTCTGCAGGGCGGGGCACCTCTTCTCCAGCGCCGACTAGCCCCACCACTTGCTGCCAGCAGTTTGTGTGGCCTCGAGTGGGCCTTCGATCCAAGACTTCGGTCGTGACTCCGCTGCCCTTATTTTCAATGCCTCTTGTACCTCTTGTCCTTTTGAGGGGGCCACAATGGGTCTGCCGCATGTACGGTGGCAGTCGAGGGTGGGTCTCGCTGCATATGGTTGGGAGTCTGGCGCACCTCTGCAGTCTTTCGGCCCCACTTTACATCAATGAGAGGTGGGATCCACCATTTTGGTGTTGTTGCAGTCGTGCCACATTTTGTAGAGTGTGGCAGGGAATTTGCATTTACAGGGGGAAAGATGCTGTCTTTGGACTATATTAGCTGCCCATTTCAGCCAGCGTGGGCCGATGTTGCGGAGTCTTGGTCGATGCGGAGGGGACACTCTGTAAATGTGAAGTAGTTTGAAATTTTAGATTACAAATTAAGTTGGTATCCTTAGCTTAAGTCCTGTGAGCTGCTCCAGTACAGCATACAGAATCTCAGATGGATTATTGGTGGCTTTAACTGCAGCACTGGTACATACCGATAAAAAAATAGAACATGCGTTAGCAGCAAAAAACGACAGCAATCAAATTGTCATTCAAATTGTATTGCATTCTTTTCTACCATTTTGCGCCCTTGAGAAAAGCTTAAAGATTTATATTTTCATGTAAGGTATTTATATGTTGTTTTACAGCTTCTAATGAAAATGTTTTCACCCAACTGTGACCAAGCACACGTATACTATAGGTGTCAATAAGCACTCTGATATATCCATGGGTCTATGTTATTTCCCAATAGACCTGCTGTCCCTGTAACAAATCTGTTTTAATTTGTTTGTGATTTCAAACACATTATTTTCTAGGTTCAGGACACGTATTTTTGAAAGTTTTATAGGAATTAATGCCTGCATTTTATGTTCATACAAAGCTCTTCCCAATTCCAAATGTAAGAAAAGAGAATCATTTTCTTTTGCCATCATAGGTATCAGCAACTAATCTATGTTAACAAAAACCTGCATGTTGCCTTATTGAAAGTATCATTCAGAAAAATAAAATATTCTGGAAAATATTATCCTATAAATAACTATCTGACTTGTGAATCTGCCAACTTTCTGTCCCCCATACCAATTTTACTGGTATGGTTCTGTTCCAAGCTGGATAGCCCTTTTTAGCACATTCACCCTGCCTAGAAATAAACACGCAAGTGAGGGTTGTTACATTTTGCTTGCAAGGGGCATATTACCAACGAGTTGCGATAATTATCGCAAAGTGCGCTTAGCACTGTTTTTCTTATCGCTGGCTATCTCTGGATTTCATCGCCGTGACAGTGCTGTATTATCAACTCTCATCTCAAAGGCGATAAGAAATCCAGTGATAGCGGCGAAAAACACCCATTATTGCGAGAAATCCAAAGATAACTGAGCAGCGATAATAGAAACCCTCGCTGATACGATAGTGTGTACTTAACCATACAATCCACCTTCCATAGGCAATAAGGCTGAGTCAGGTTTTTTGCAGGCGTTAGAATCATGCGATAATGGGGGCTTAGCGTGCCTTTTATTATCGCTTCAGTGTTCAGAGGCCACATTGTTAATACCGCGATGTTGGTTTTGCGATCATTTCTCGTGTTGTCTTAGGAGGAAACGCCTACTTTGCATAGATAGCTATTACTGTCATGAGATGCGTTACAAAATCGGCTGCTAAAATGCACTAATGCATGTTAGCGACGCAGTGATAATATTGAGATAAAAAATCGCCGCTTTTTCGGCGCTATGTGCTGAAAAAGCAGCGATATATCTCTTGATAATATGGCCCTATATGTTTTAGTGCCATTTTCATATCGCAATGGAGACCTAAAGTAATTCCATTTTGCTTTAAACTCTGTCTTACTCCCTTTTATCAGATCCAGACCCTGTTGGTGTTGATGCAAAGTATTTGTGGAATTTGCTATATGCAGGTCCTGGTCTGCATACCAGTTGAAACTGGACTGCTGCTTGCAATTTTCTACAATGAGGTGAGATGAGGATCAGCACTGACTAAAAATCAGGTCATATTTTATAATGAAAAACAAATTCGAACACAAGCTGCTCTGAAATTGATTACATGTATATTTGGCCCATAAACAGTCTGGCTCTCCTAAAAATCTGCTTAGAGTTTACAAGGTGGCTCGTTGACCATTCATAGCCATAGTTCTTGTCATATTTTTACCCTAGATTGAATCAATAAATTGCCTCCCTTAACAAAAAAATAAAGCAATGTCCATGTCCAAAATAAGTGCATCCTTACCTGCTGCTCCTAGAAAATGTTAAGATAGTCAGGCTGGTAATTTTAATATATACAAATAATACTAAGAGCATGTTGTTTCAGGAAAAATAAATATATTGAGGTTTCTTCAACAGTTTTTATTAAATTCTGTTCCTATGGGAAAATAATGTCTGCACAGAGGAAGAAATAAAATTGATGAGACAGAGTTTTCACTCCAGATGGATCGTCTTGTGGAGAGATCACTCTAGCTATCATGTTGTTTATTGCATGTTGGCGCTGTCTGATAAATGTGCTCATATTGTTGAAAAAGTACACAGTGCTGTCAAAGATATACGAACATCTTTTTGTATTTAAAAAGAAGTAAACAGTTTTAAGAAGTTAACTTCTTCAGAAGAGTCAAAGAATGTGAGTGCAAATTTGATCTTTTGCGGTTTTGTCTGTATTCCAAATGTCATATTAAATATTAAATAGCAACAGGACAGTGCCAAATACCTTTGAATAGCAATGTTTAATGTCCACGCCGCGCACCGCATGAAATCGTAACTCCCAAAAAAACATTATAAATTTAAACCTACATAGAAAACAAAGGTCTGACTTTTGTTAGGTGTGGAATAAAATAAACAGTTTGCAAACATGACTCCCACATAAGCTTTTTATTTGTAGATTTCTGTAGCAATTCAATCAAGTACATACAAAGTACTTAATATGTCAGTTCGCCTCACCAAAAATATGGCATCCATGGTCTAAAAATCATACTGTAGAGTCATCAAAAATGTTAGACTGGAGTGTGTCCCAGGGAAACTACTACTGGCTGAGATTAATTCATAAATTCCACCCATGAGTCTTTTGTTTCTCTCACTGTAATGCCTCAAGTACCACAGGCATGCATAGATGGTTTAAAAGCACCCCATTGATGTTAGCAAAATTGGGGGGCGTGGTTACGCACGCGAACAACATGGACGCCTCCGGGTAGAGCTCCGCGCTGAGCTCCCCTACCCGGTGCATTTCTCCTGTTAAACTTCGGCTGCGGCCAACGCGAACTGCCGGCGCCACGGTGGTGAGCCACCGTCCATCGCCCCACCGACTTTGAAGACGATTGGTGCACCCGGCCCGCTCCGGGAGACTCGCAGCCGCACACGCCGTCTCCACACTCGGCGTGCGCCTAGGAGAGCCCGGGGCTCCACCTCTGCTGCTGGGCCCGGAGGAGTGGCCTACATGAAACGGCCGCGGCACTCGCCGCGCTGACCGGCCACTGCGTGCTGGGCCTCTAACTGGCCACTGCGGACACCGGACCTGCACCCGCTACCGCTCCCGACACCTGCGCACCTGAACGGCGCTGTGGGGCTGAGGAGGAGACTGCGGGGACGGCCCTCTCTGTGTCCAACGACCAGCGGATTGCCCACGCGGCGGCTGGAGGCAGACCCCAGCCCGCGACCAGAGCGGACAGGCCAGTCGACCGACGGGGGTGAGTGACGGAGATCTGGGCGGAGGAGGCGGCTGGGACCAGGAGAGCTGGCGACTGCCCCTGGAGCCGACACGCACGCCTGCTGCCGGGCCGCAACGAGGGGGCCCAACCACCCGCAGCGGAGGAAAACCTAACAGAGCCGAGCCCCACCAACCCTGGAAGGGATCGGCGCTCCGGGCCTGCACCGGGTGCTCTACTGCGACGCAGCCACACACGCCGCCGCCACACCCGACGTGCACCCAGGAAAATTCGGGGCTGCACCTCTGCTGGTGGGCCAGTAGGAGCGGCCTGCGCGGCGCTGACCACACTGACCGGCCACGACATGCAAGGCCTCTAACTGGTCACTGCGACCACTGGACACACACATGCTGCTGCCCCTGGCACCTACGCACTGAAACGGCGCAGAGACATTGCAGGGCACTGACGAGGAAGCCGAGGCCCGAAAGCCACGGGGGCAACCCCCTCTGAACCCGGTGTGAGACGGCTGGCCCGCGCGACGCCCAGAGACAACCCCCCAACCCGCGGACGACACAGACTGGCTGAGCAGCTGGTGGAGGTGAGCGACGTGGACCTGGGCAAAGGAAGCGGCTGGGGACGGGAACACTAGCGACAGCCCCTGGTGATAACGTACGTGCCCGCCGGCAGGCCGCGGGGCTGCAGACCGACCACCTGTGCCAGAGGGACTCCCAGATGCATCGAGTACACGGGTAAGGCACACACACAGCGCCCCACTCACAAGCAGAACCACGCGGGGTGCGCACGGCCCCGGGGAGCCGCCTAACGATACTGCGACACGCATAGGGGTAGACATTGACCATACGCTCCACATCCATAAGGCAGCAGTGACCCACCAGAAACAGGACACTACAATATACACACGTTGGGGCACGGATCTGTGCTGCACCTCGCCCCCCCGACACTGCTCCTGCCGCTGTGGTCGTGCCCGCGCCCTGACACAGATGTCTACCGGGCCCAGAACCCGGACCGGAACCGGTGGCACCAACTCCAAAGGCAGGATGGATAAGCCTGGGAAGAGTACTGACCCAGACCAAACGGCGGCGAAGCTGGACACCATGTTGGCAGCGATGGAGCGGCTGGAGGAGTCCATCCAACTAACGCGCACCTCATTGGCCACCAAAATTGATAGTGTAGTCATAGACTTGACACATCTGAGGGCGGACCACAAGAAACTAGCGGACCGCACTGTGTCCCTGGAAAATGATGTGAAGGAACTCCGACCACAGACCAACCAATCGGCCAAACACATCCAAGACCTGCTGAACAGGGTGGAATTTCTGGAAGATAGAGCGGAAGATGCGGAGGGCAGGGCGCGAAGAAACAACGTGCGCCTCTTGGGAATTCCGGAGAAATGGGAAGGGAAGAACCCGGAGGAACACATGGAACAATGGCTGCGGGGCCTGCTACCGGGGGGGTCGCTCTCCCCATACTTTGTGATAGAACGCGCACACCGCGTCCCCACCAAACCACTAGCGACAGGCTCCAACCCGAGACCCATGCTGCTACGAATACTGAACTACAGGGACAGAGACTCCATCCTGCGAGAAACGCGCAAGCTCCAGGAGATCAGGATCGAGAACGCGTCAGTGATGTTCTTCCCGGACTACACTATACAAGTACAGAGGCGACGGCACGATTTCCTGGAGGTGAAAAAGCGCCTAAGGCAACAGGGCCTACAATATTCACTGCTGTTTCCTGCAAAACTGAGAGTGGTGGCTGGAGAGCGAACCCACTTCTTCACTGACCCTGCCGAGGTGGAGGCATGGCTGGATAGCGGCACGGGCACGGATCCTAGAGCCACGGCGGGTCCAACGCCCAGGAGACAGACCGGAAACGCCCGGAGAAGACGCCGGCCGCGCCGGAGATCACAGTCTGCTGCGCGAAGAGCAGCAAGGACGCCCCCCCCCGGGGGATGCCCTGCAACAAGAGAAACAGGATGCCCTTCCCCTGGTCATGGAACTAAGTTCTTCCCCTGTGCAGAGCGAGACAGCGGTAGACAGTCAGCAGGATCCTCCAAGCGACGATGAAGCCATCTATGGAATACCGGATTCACAGGGCTCAGGAGACAGGCCGGACGTCACGCCCCAGACAGCGGAATATATTAGCTGAACATGCCACTGAACCTGGAGCCATGAAGGGAGCGACACCTCCACGAATGTGGGGGAATGGACGGACATGAGCTCACCCCATGCCGAGTGGGGGGGTCGACCCTACCTGCGGCGTAAGGCGTGGGTGCGGATCTACGGCCTCCTCCGGCAATCATGGCCCCCGGAAATGACTCAGGCGCCTACCTTTGGTCGGCACGCAAGCCCGGAGAAGATGCTCCTGAAAGCTGCCGCCCTGGGACACGTAACGTATAGTGAATTGGTGCATGTGTGTATGGGGGCCCTCATCTGCGGGGATGGTTTGGACTGCCACATACTCACCGGGAGGGCGGAGGACCTCCATGAACTGACATTGTTGGTTTGCTACCACGGTTACGGTGCGCCTTGCACACCTGCCCCCTCTTGATTTAGACGTTGTTGCTCTCCTTGAGAGTATGGACGGGAGCACGTTCTGCACCCGACCTTTTGGTATTCTATATGTTCACCACGTTAAACGATACATTATTCCCGTTGTTGTATTCTTACCCTCTCCCCCCTTCCATTGTTGGGAATTGTGGTTGCGGAAATACTGCTGTTGTGTGGTGCTGGGGAGGGCTGTTTGACAATGATGTGGGGCTCGGGAGGAGGCGACGGGGTGGCGGGAGGCGGAACATTATTGAGATACTGTAATGTCGGTCATTAAGATGTGCACGTGGAATGTCCGGGGCATGCACACACCATCCCGACGTTACCAGATTTACTCATACCTCAAACGCCATCACATACAGATAGCTCTCCTACAAGAGACGCACCTTAGTGACCCGGAAGTCTGCACTTTACGCCGCCGATGGAGGGGGCAACTGTATGCCACGCGCTATTCGTCTTACGCTAAGGGTACATTGGTGTGGGTCAGACCAGGCACCCCATGGGCGATGTCGGACATACACGTAGACCCCGGGGGAAGATTTGTGGTGGTCCATGGCAGGTTAGACGGCAACCCGCTAGTGCTGGCCTCGATATATGCACCCAACACGGGCCTGGCGGCTTTCCTGACACAGTTGTCCACCACTTTAGCTCCCTGGCATGGTATCCCATGGGTGTTGGGCGGAGATTATAACAGTACATTGGATTTGGCCCTGGACCGGTCGCATCCCCCGCTGCCCAACTCACATGCACAGACTGCTACGGGCACCCTCCAGGCATGGTCCACACAGTGGGGCTTGCAGGACACCTGGCGTAGTCGCAACCCACACACCCGGGCCTACTCGTTTTATTCTGGGGCTCACGCTCTGCATGTACGCCTAGACAGATACATGGTCACTGGTGAAATCTTACCGCACGTCACGGACACCTGCTACATGGGCCGTACACACTCTGACCACAACCCCCACATCCTGAGCATAGCGTGGGACTGCCCCCTGCCCCCGACGCCCACTTGGCGGCTCCAACCTGACCTACTCTTAGATGGTCATTTCCGAAGCTCCATCAGCGCGCAGACAGCGCAGTATTTTGAAGATAAACACAGGCACGGCGTCGACCCCGCAGATCGAGTGGGACGTATTTAAAGTGGTCCTCAGAGGGCAATGTCTGGGCACACAGGCCCTCTCACGGCGTCGAATAGAAGCCGACCTTAGGTGCCTGGAGGCAGACCTGTTACAAGCGGAACAGGCTGCGACGGAAGGCGACGACATCAAACTATTGGAAGCGCGCGCGGAACATGACAGACTGATAGACAGGCTGAAACACGTTAACTACACGGCGCACTCGGCCCGCACACATCACACCGGCGATAAACCCGGCAAACTACTGGCTTGGTTGATCCAACGCGAAGAGCGAACGTCGCCCATCACGGTGATACACCCACCCATCGGCCCTGCGGTATACACCCAAGCGAAGATCCATGAAGCTTTTATTACGCACTATCGATCACTATATGAGTCACGACTACCGAACCCACACCCGGACATTGCCGGCTACCTAGACGAACTCTCGCTACCTGCCCTCACGGCGGACCAGCGTGACGACCTCGGGTCGCCACTGGAGGCAGACGAGCTGCGTGACGCCATCTTTGCCCTCTCGAACGGCAAGGCCCCCGGGCCGGACGGCCTACCGGCTGAATACTATAAGGCATGCTCCGACATATTGATCCCGGAGCTCCTCAGAATGTATTCGGCGGCGCTGGATGATTCTGCCCTGCCCGCATCCATGGATGAGGCGACACTGGTGTCGCTCCTCAAACCCGGCAGAAACGCCACACTCCTCGGCTCGTACAGACCTCTGGCGCTCCTGAATACGGATTATGAGATCCTAGCGTCCACCCTGGCTAGACGACTGGCGCCATTGGTACCCTCCCTGGTACACAACGACCAGAACGGCTTCGTGCCCACTAGATGCACAACCCACAATGTCAGGAGACTGTTTCGGGTGCAGGAATATGCGGTGCGTAACTGGCCGAGATCAGGGTGCTTAATTCTCGATCTCGAAAAAGCATTCGACTCGGTCGAGTGGCCCTACCTACGGGAGGTACTGCGCAAATTCGACCTGGGCGATGATTACCTCGAATTAGTTGGGCTGCTATATAGGAGTCCTGAGGTATGCGTCCGCACAGGCAAGCTACTATCAGACGCCATAAAGGTCCGACGGGGCACTAGGCAGGGTTGCCCACTGTCCCCGCTACTCTTCTCGCTGGCGATTGAACCTCTCGCTGAGATTCTGCGTGGCGGTGGGGCGAACTGGGGCATACCGCTAGCAGACGGCACACATGTTGTCTCGCTGTATGCTGACGATCTACTATTGTATTTCAGGGACCTCACGAACTTACCACCAGAACTCTCGGACATATTCCGGACCTTTGAGACCATGTCTGGACTCAGGGTGAACTGGGCCAAATCGGGAGCATATTCATTTGCGCCTAACATCCCGAACCCCGGCATTAGCATCGGCGGGGAGCAACTGCCGTGGCATGACACCACGTTTAAATACCTGGGGATCTATATATACAGATCGCACCCTGACATCTTGGATGGCAATTTAACGCGCGCCATCGCATCCATTAGGTCGCAGATAGCCTTTTGGAAGACTCTCCCACTCAATGTACCGAGCAGGGTGACACTGACAAAAATGATCGTGTTGCCCAGACTCCTATATTACTATGCCAACATCCCGGTGTACGTCCCGGCCCGTTCATTTAGGGAATTGGAGACGATGCTCAGGGAGCTGATTTGGAACGCCGGAAGACCCAGATTGGCGCTAAGCAAGTTGTACGCACCGGTCGAGGCGGGCGGCCTCGCAGTACCCAACCTGGAGCTTTACTACCTAGCGGCGCAGCTACAGTGGGTGACGGCCTGGCTCTCGGGAAGGAACCTGGCAGACACGGCCACGTCCGCGGACTCACTTAACCTCCTACAGATACATTCACAATTCCACCCATTAGCACGCGCGACACACCGGCCACAGCTACATGTGGACGTGGCTGTGAAATGTTTTAACAGAAGCCTGCGGCTCACTAAACATGTCACGCCGTATGCCCCAGCGCTCCCGCTCCTGGGAACGCCCAAAGCAACAACAATTGTCACGGACGCCGCGCTGGAGCACTGGACGAACTCGGGAATTGACACGATGGCGGACCTCTATGCCGACGGCACCCTAATTCCCTTTGCGACACTGGTTGAAGACACAGGCATCCCCGCAGGCCAGTTTTTACAACACGCATCTATAATAGCGGCATTCACTCGACGATGGGGAAACATCACAGACGAGCCCCACACACATCAACTGATACAGCACCTACATGTCATGGGGGATGGTGCACACGTGGTGCATTGGTTGACTCAAGCTTTATTGACACACACACACCATACTCTACAACCCCTGCGAGCCAAATGGGCAACCGACAGAGGGCGGGACTGGACGGACAAGGAGTGGGCGATGGTGCTGGCCGGCCCCACAAACGTCCCTCGCAATGCACGCTTCAAGGTGATACAATTTTATGTGTTGCACAGGGCATACCTCATGCCAGATAGAATCAACCAATATTTCCCGGGTGCCTCGGCTAGCTGTCCCAGATGCGCACTTGCTGGAGCGGACCTGCTACACATGCTGTGGCAATGCCCGCAGATACAAACATACTGGCGGTCTGTGCTGTTAATCCTTGAACGGTACACGGCTATGCCACTACCGCATACATGGGAAGCATGCTTACTGGGCCTCTACAGGAGGACCGCCCTTAATAGAGTCCCCTCCCGCTTCTGGGATCTGGGTCTCATTACGGCCAAAAGACTGCTCACCAAGCATTGGAAACGTGCGACTCCACCCCTAGCGCAACATTGGCGTGCCTCCCTAGACAACTGGGCGAGAGCGGAAAGCATAGTCCTCCACAATGAGGAGACAGCGGGATTGCGCCAATTCCCGATAGCGGCGATATGGGATGCCATGCTCAGCACCCTTCATAGAGACGGGCACCCACTAGGGAACCACACGCCTATCAACTCCCCCAGGGAGAGATGGGGACGCGACACTGGAAACGGCCGATGTAAATAACAGCCCTGATATCTCTAGCCCTGCCACTCACGCACCCCCCTGAAAGGGAATTCACCCTACCATCAGCTGGACCACACTCTGTTTGGCGAGAGGACAGCCTACACGCCACTCCTGCGACTAGCGTCTCCAGCATGCCCCCCCATGCCCTCCCCACTGCAGAAATACACCGACACACACACTAGATAGCCTCTCTGGGACCCGCCCGCGTCGCGACGTTCCCACAGCATCACGCATGACACGCCACAGAACTTGTTGACCACACCCCGCCCCTCCCTCCCCTTTTTCCCTGTTTTCGTGTTCATACAACGGAGCTCATGAGAACACAATGGTGCTGCTGAGACCACACTACGAATTGCTGAGTGACAGCGGGAAACATTGTACGCTGCACACCGCGCCATTCCCTACATCCTTGTGACTTAGAAACAAGCAGGACATGCTTTCACTTTTCTTCTCCCCCCGACGTGCTTAGCACGAGGAGTCAGGGCATGGAACGATCCGAGCCACACCCATCACGACCCACAACGGCGCCCTTCCCCTAGAACACCTCACTGGCCGTGCACTTGAGATTTGTGAGGGACCACATTCACACTCACATGCTAAGTCCCACTGCCCTGAATCTTCACCCTGGTAGATGGTTAAGGGTGGAAATGGACACGAGCAAATCACCCTGGTGGGAAATGCGGAGAAGGACTGTCATATGTCTCCGACACTGTTTTCCTTCCCTATATTTTTTTTCTTTTCTTTTCAGCACTATTGTATTGAATTCGAGATGATTGCAGCGTGCAGTGTTCCCACTATATTTGTTCCTTGTTGCCTATCATTTCAATAATTGTTGTCTCGCCTTACACCATGCACTGCTCTGTATTGTTACTATATGTTGAAATAACAATAAACATATTCAAACAAAAAAAATGATGTTAGCAAAATTGACCTACAATAATACTACATCCATTATTTTGAGCTAACAATACATTTAGGGCCAGATGTATGACCATCTACTGCGGTCGCAAAGGGGATTTAGGTCCGTTTGCGACCACAAAGAAAATGGGGCTCATGTACCAATCCTATTTGGCAAGTCGCTAATCAATTAGCGACTCGCAAAATAGGATTAGCGACTTGCTATTAGGAAGGGGCGTTCCCAGGGTGTCTAACAGCGACTCCAAAACCTATGTATGTCCCAGGGACCACTGCCTGCCCTTAAAAAATGAAACTGAAGTTTCATTTTTATTTTTTTTAAGGAAAACGGGATGCATTTAAAAAAACTGCTATAATAAAAAGCAGTCCCAGACGTGGAATTCTGCTGACCCCAGCAGGCCACCATCCCTGGGGGTGCTAGCCATTTCGAATGGGGTTGCAAATTGTGACAACCTCATTAATATTCATGAGGCATGCAATGTGCGACCCCATTGGGAATCGCAAACAGTGTCTCAGATGCTGTTGTACATTGGATTTTGGGACTCTCAAAATGCGACTTGCAATTTGCAAGTTGCAAATTCCAATGGTCGTACATCTGGCCCTAAAAATTAAGAATATAGCTACCACCCCCATCTCCACTTAAACATATTTTGCCCTATTTTATCCTTATGTAAAATGATTTCTCATGTGTAGAAGCCACTTCTATTATATTCCCTGCAAATATGATGGTGTTTGGGGACGTTTTCAGTATAGTTGCACATGTATTTTAACATTTTCACAACTAAAAGTGTGTGAACAGGGATAGTGGGACAGTGAAATAAATCTTACTCTGTTGCAGGATTTGCAGCACTCCCAGGATAGTCTGAAGGAGGCTGCAACTCCATACGCAACCCCCCCCCCCCTTTTTTTGCACACTCCTTGTGGAATCTCCACAAAACCTTGCATCATCCACCAATGTAGAAAAAGCTATAGTTTTGGAACATTTTGTAGAGAATCATCAAATGTTATTAGCGAGCAAAAACCTGATACATGTATAATCACTGAAAAAACCAAAGGTTAAAGGGATGCTTTAGTTAGGAAATGTAATGTTTTTTTTAAAAAAAACTTAGAAAATCACGGAAAAAAACAAAGTTTACAGAGACATTATAGTTAGGCTCAGGCTTCACTCATACAAAACCTGAAAAAATGAGCAGTTACTCATGCCCCCACAATGCGCTGCTAATGACCTCACATATTACATCACTCATGACATGGTCAGTGACATTACTGATGACATATCAAATAATATCACTGATGATATCATCTAGTGACTGTGAGTGTTTTTAAAAAGTTTATCAGGGTTAAATATATATACCAAGGTGTATTAGTGAACCAGTGGGTGTATGAGTGCCTGCATGGATGATTTAGTGGCTGCGTGTCTGACTGTAAAAAAGAATGATTAGGTGTCTCAGTGTATGTATGGGTGTGTGAGTGGGTACATGAGTGGCTGTATGGGTCAGTGATTGGTAGCTCTGAGTCCCTGCTTGGATGTCTGAGTGTATATGTGGGTGGTTGAGGGTGTGTGTGACTGCCTCTATGGATGAGTGAGTGGGTGATTCAGTGGCCTGTATGGGTTAGTGATTGCATGTGTGAAGGGCTCTATGAATGAGTGTGTGTATATGGCTGTATGGGTGAGTGAGGAGATGCGTCAGTGGTATATGGGTGTGTAACTGGGGATGTGAAAAGGCAGTATAGTTGAGTGATGGGTATAAAAGTGACCATGGGTGAGTGAATGTGAGAGTGGCTGTATGGGTGAGGGTGTGCTTGTGTCAGTAACTGTGTACCTGAGTGAGTATGTGTTAGTATCTGTATGAGTAAGTGTGTGTAACTTTATGGGTGAGTAAGTGACTGTGTGATTGACTGTATGAATGAGTGAGCAGGTGGATGAGTAGCTCTGTGGGTGACAGATGCAGTATATGAGTAGCTGTATGGGTGTATGAGTGGATATGTCAGTGGCTGTATTAGTGAGTGAACGGTGTATAAGTGGCTGTATAGGTGAGTGAGTGGATGTGTGTGTAAATCTATAAATCAATGAGTGGGTGTGCAAGTACTGGTATGGGTCTGTGAATGGGTTTGTGAATGGTTGTGTGGGAGTGGATGTATGAAAAGGCCTATGGGGTGTGAGTGGGTGCATTATTAATTTTCCAAATGATGTCATTTGTGATGTCATCAGAGATGTCACTTGAGATGTCATCATTGATTTCACTGACCATGTCATGAGTGATGGTATATGTGAGGTTATAAGTAAGCATGGGCGGATCTAGCGGATCTCGTGTACGCGAACTTGCGGATTTACGGATTCGCAATCCGCGAAGATCCGCGAACTCTAGCGGATTTGCGGATTTTCCCGTTTTTTGTGTTGGCGCGCGTTCGCGCCGATTTTGGGACAAGTTCGCAATTGCGAACTTACTTTTCGGCTCGCAACGGCCGCGACTATGTTGTTTCAACGTCTGGTTTATCATCACAGGTTCACAGCACCCTCTGTTTCACCACTGCCACCCTCTGGGACACCCATGCCACCCTCTGGTACATCCTCACTGCCACCCATTAGGTTTATTTATCACTGTAGATTATGGTGGTTGAAAAAAGCAAGCACACCTGCCCTTCTTCAACTGCCATCAATTAATTTGTGTTTCATTAATGTGTCAGTTATTTAGAAAGTTCCAGTCTGGCTGGCACCTGCTTCCTTCCTTATCTGTAATTTGCTTTTTGTTGCAGTGAAATTTTTTTTTCACAGGACCTTTATGGTCTACTTGTAGCTATTCTATGAGCCTGCTGTTTGGGTCATAGCAGGGTCATAGAATAGTTGCAAACTTTGGAGGGGCCCATCAGGAAGCACTACCTTGAATGTTACTAATGTTAAGTTTGAACTTTTGCACCTGCTCATTGCTTTCAGTTTAGCTAAAATCGTTTTTTTCTGCAATTTCGCGCGTTTTTTGGGGCGCGAATCCGTGCGAGATCGATTTCGGAAGCCGCGAATACGTGCGAATACAAAATTGTTTTTTTTGCGACGTGTATGTTCGCGTGATCTTGCGCGTGTTCGCGAGGTGCTTATAGCTATACGTTTGCCAAGTTACCCTATCGGTCGTACACGGGCGCGGCCATCTTGTTGGCGTGACGTAATTCCATTTCCGCCCGCTATGTGTAATCTCGCAAAGTGTGCTGCTCGCTAGTACAATTTCGCGCGTACTCGCAAGGAAAATCTCGCGCGAACTTACCCACGCGGTCGTGAACGGGCGTGGCCATCTTGTTTCTCATTCATTGCTATGGTTCTGGGCATGCTTTCTCTATCCTCTCTCAATCTCTGCCATCCTTTGCTTGTTTGAAGTTTTTTTGATCTAATTTTACTTATTATCTATCCCTCTATTTTTCTAGCTCTATATTTTTGTGTTTTCTGCAGCTTTTAGTTACTTTTAAACTACTTTTTTAAACTCTTTTCTTTTCTTCTTCACTATTCTATTTCTTGTTTATCATTTAACTCTATTTCTGCCCAGACCATGGTAAAGGGAGCCGGGAAGCACCCTGAGAAGGGGAAGGGTCCCGCACCCCGTGCCCGGCTCCCGTGCGGGCGTTTAAGGGGGGAGCAAGTGGTCCCGAGGGAGATCTTCAGCGCGGAGGAAGTGGCGGCACTGATCTTCCATGTCCAGCGCCGCCTCCCCAAGACGATCCTGGGAGGCGGCAAGATCGCGACCGGCTATGGCATCCGGGAGCGTCGCAAGCGGTGGGAGAAGGTGTGCCGGGCCATGTACAAGATCTCTGGGGTCCGGCGCACATATAACCAGGCCACCCACCGCTGGACCGATGTCATGGACCGGGAGCGGGACTTGCTGGACGCGCTCGGCGTAGAGGTCCCCGGGCTTGGTGAGTAGTAGTAGTAGTACATTTACTACTCTGTTTTATCCTGCTCTGTTATTTGCAAATCTTTGTTCTTTACCAAGAGCAATAATGCTGCCGATTACATTGAGGTAAATTATATTTCAAAATCTTCTATGCATTTCAGGTGCACTGCTCTCCTTCTCAGTAGCCTTGCTTGCTACTCTGCTTCTTTGTTTTGTATGTTGTGTTCAGAAGCATTTCATTGGCCTGAGAAATTATGTATGAGTGTAGTGTAAAGAAAAGAACTGCGTAATGCTAGACAGTAAGGGTCATATTTTCAATTACCGGCACATCCCTGCAAAGTAGCAGGGATGCGGCAGTAATTGTGTGCCATGCCACCACCACCCATTGGCCCAAAACGTCACAGAAGCCTTACGCATCTGTGCCGTAAAGGCAGCGCATTGCTGGAGTTGCGTGCCAACGATGGCGCAGCTCCAGCAATGCTCTGGGGTACCCTATCTCCCCAATGCTGCATCAAGCCGAACGTCGGCTTCAAGCGCGCAGGGTTTGAGTCATGCATCATTGTCCTAAAAGTGACTGATTGACATCTTGTAGATTTCCCTCAGCCACTTTTAGGATTCGTTCCTGCGCAGGTACGCCCTCCCTTGCGCCGGAACGCCCCCTGATGGCGCAGGGCTTTACAACGTGATGCATCACCCATATGCCCATATGTGTTTTTTTTTAATATATACGCCGCACCAACACCATGGCGAGTCTTTTGTTCTGCCGCTGCGTCAGAAAAGGCACGCAACAATGGAGGAAAATGAGCCGCAACTTCCGCAAGGGACTTCTATCAGCCCCAACAGACTGAAGTCCAGTCCTTCCTTTAGACACATGGCTATAAGAAGAAATAGTGGCGGTGGTGGCGGGTGGATTGATAGTTTGAGTATTCACTGATCTGCAAGCAGGATGGACTTTGTCTGTCACGTGTTGCGCACTGCTGCCTGCAGTGCCAGGCCTAGGCAAACCTCTTTAGTAGTCTGTTTATTGAGTTACATAGGAACTTTCTAAGTCAGCGTTCCGCAAATCAGGCAATACGAATAACATAGTATACCACATGAGATAGATCCCGTGGAATAGTTGTCTATCTATTTCCTATTTTTCCAAAATATGTTGTTATTGTTCTTTTGAAATGTTTGATTTGGTTGAAAAATCTCATCCATGTTTTCTGGTTTTTCTTTCTTTCATGTTGTACATCAGCTCCCCCCAAGGGCAAGAGGACACAGGAGGAGGGTGCTGAGGATGCAGGCCAGGATCGGGCAGGCGAGGGCTCCTTTGCTGGCCCCAGTAAGTTTACATTTTAATAAACAGTACCTATTTTTTCCTAGCGTTCCTCATTCGATTTTTTCTAAATTGTCTTTGATCTTCTTGTAGACTGGATATAAATTCTTATCCTGCCTCGAATATGACTCCCTGTGGTATTACTAGACTATTCTTATTAGTCTGTCTGTGTAGCTAACTAAGATTGGACATTTGGCAATTCCATTGGACTCCCATTATATTCAGCAATACCTCTATGCACTGTCTCCTTACTGACTAGATAGTGTGGCAGAGTCATTCAGCTCCCGAAGTCACCGATTATAGATCCCCAATGATCTCTAGATTATCGTACGCAGGACAAGAGAGTAGTACGGAGTCACAGCACAGTCAAGAAGTGTCAGAGGCACTCATGCTTGCAAAAATTCCAAAACCTTTAGCTCATCCACTCTAGTCTGGAGGAACAAAAACCACAGAGTCTATTTAAGTTTAAAAGCTTTATTAAAAGTAAACACATTTATTAAAATCTACTTTGTCATAAAACTATTTAACTGAAAACGGAAAAGTGGTTAGTGCTGACGATTAATTGGACACATTTCTTGTGGTCGAGCCGAGCTCTCACCTGGTTTGAACTTGATCCTGGTCGTGTTCTTAGGACTCAGGAGTCAAGCTTCTGTCTGTTAGGAGAAAAAGTGGTGCGTGTTAAAAATCAAAAGCAAGCATTCATCAGTTGTGCATAAAAGTGCAGCAAGACAACAGCCTTCCCTGGAAAATGGGACATTTTTACTATGGAGTAGACAGTCACAAATTATTACATTGTATTCTGTTTTTTTAACATTTCTCCTAGACCAAATATTATATAGTAGTGAGTGGTGTATTCTAACATTCTTAAATGTACTTTGTAGGTGTAACATCTGGTGACGGGGCCAGCGCGGAGGTGGCTGTGTTGGACCAGGACTCGGAGGCCTCTGGGGAGGAGGCGGTACAAGAGCCGGCGGACGTTCCTGTGGGGGATCAAACGGTGGTGGCGGAAACAGGTAAGCTATATATTCCTTACTTATTGAGATTGAAGACTGCATAGTGTGCTTTCTGCACGGGTGTATTACAATTACAAATCAACCAGGTAGTAGCCTCCTCGAAATGTACTTCGACTTAGCTGTGAAGTTTTTGGTGAGAAGAATCCCAATAAGTTCTTAGACGAACGTGATGGATGGGATGAACGAAAAGCGAAAGAAGGGTGTAAGTAAGTGGGACGCGAACTTGTATGATGGCTGGCAAAGAAGAACGATATGTGTTTGCTTGGCCCCCGAGGTGGCTGGGAAGGAAAGAATATGGTATGGTGCATGGCTGGGTCAATGATGAAGCAAGGATGGGTGGAAGGACAGCAGCCTGGGTGGGTGAAACAGAAACTGTATGTGTGCGTATACTTTGACTGAATGGATGCCTGGAGCATGGTATTCTCTGACTCTTAGATAGCACATGTGTATCTAGAGAGAGTAGATGGTCGCCAGGTGAAGTAAGTGTTACCTTGAAGAGCATGTACCACCGCACCCGCACGTCCGTTCCAGTGCAGGGAAGGCAAGGAAAAGAAATTGTAAATGTGTCCAATACTACCATGAATAGTAGCAGTACTTTGTATTGCGTTTGCATTCACAGCATATATCTGGTTATTACGGTGGACACTCCGTACCTCTCTTAATAACTTTAGTTTACTTGTAGTACGTCATTCATGTGTGGGTGTATCACTGTTCACTCAATATTAAGCAAAGCACCTAAAGTCATCTCATCTGTCATTAAATACGTCCCATGTGAAGTGATAGATAATCAAATTAGTTAGCTTCTTCATTTTCCTTTTCTAGTACTCATTTGCACTGTAGGGTGAAAGGTAAATTAATTAAGCAGTAGCCCTTGTAACAGAGTATTCTCAGTGCCACCCGTAATAGAAAAGTAATAGCTTCACCACCTGCATGTACTGGACCGGTACAGTAACGCAAGTCTGTCTCACTCATCATGGTGTGCAACTTTTTTTCTCGGGTGCAAGTTCACTGTGCTGTCCATGTCATTCTGCCGGCTTGCATAAGATAACGTACCCATTTCCCTAAACAAGAGAGAAGAAGAAGAATAAGACTGGTGTACTGTCATAGTCGACTGTAATGGAAGTCCATAGTGGTCGTAGAATTAGTTCATTAAACTACCACTACTGTTAGAGCAAGGATGCAGAAGTGGGAGGTTACATAGATACTGTCCTCAATAGTTATGTACTGTGCTTTCAATTTGCTACTTGTACTCTGTGACCCAACTTTCGGCTCAATCACTTTGTGTTATTAATAAGGAGCATTGGTTACAGACTATGTCTTTCTTTCTTCATATAGTTGCTCCTTCCAAATCAACAACAAGGAGGGAGCAGGCTAGATTGGCCCGGCAACGGAGGCTGGAGGCCACAGTCGCCGAATATCGGCGGCTGGTGGCCCTGGAGGAGGAGGAGGAAACGCAGTCGAGCGGGGGTGCAACAACGACATCCTCGACTGTGACCACTGCATCCTCCTCCGTGACTAAGCCAGCGGGACCGAGCCGGGCTAAGAAAGACGACCGCCACCGCCAAGCAACCGAAATACCAGCTGCCCCCCACAGGAGCTGCAAGGACCGCCAACGCCGCCTACGAGTCCGCATGTCCAACCTGGAGCAGGAGGTCCTGAGGTATAAGAACTTGGTTAAGGGCCTCCGCTCCGAGCTTGCCACCCTCCGCAAGGAGTATGATGCCCATGCCGCATCATGCACCAGCACCAGCACCCTCCAGTAGTGGAGTGTCCCTTGCCCTTTTTTTATAGACTTTTGGGGGGTGGGATTTGGGAGTTGGGATCGTTTTGGGACGTTTCAGAGACAATCGTTGGGGTTAGGGTGGGTGAGGGAGATTATTTTGTTAGGGCTAAATAAATATATTTTTCAACTTTATCTGACCATACCTGTTTTTTACTGCTTTTCAGTCTGGTGGGTGGGGGGCGGGGGTGTAACAGTAACTTTGTTTTCCTGAACAGTCGTAGGACTTTAGTAGTACAACCGTCAATCTCTTGTCTACTCCGAAATAATACTCCATTATACTACCTCCCACCAAACGCTTATCTTACCTGTAATTTGTGTTAGAAATTAGGGCTAGGCCCAGGGCTGGCTCCAGGTGAAATGGGGATTAACGTTGTCAATCCTGGGCGGGTGACATTTCCTCATTGCGGTGGTACTGGTGGTGTGACACAGTGGCAGTTGCATGCCTATGGAAAAAAAGAAAACGAAACCTTGTTTGTCCTCCTTACTGTAGCATTACAACGGTTACGGTACGATCGAGAAAATAGCAGGTGACAGTACACTAGAACAGTGCCATAATGTAGCCTAACAAATGGTAAAGTATTTGCTTGCAAGTATAACTAGTACTTGCGTTGAATTTATTTGACATTGGCTACTACTACTAGAAGATATAGTACTGAAGCTGAGTAAGTCTAGAAGATATCCTCGTATTCCTTCACCAGCCTGTTGCTGCTATGACCTTATCCTCCCCAGCAAGTGTGTGGAATTATTGATGTCATTTTAGTCAGACATCAAGCAAAACAACACAGCCCGGGGGAAGAGGGTTAGGGTTTGTAAAATGGATGGGAATGGGGGTTTCTTTTTGGGTAGGTTTTGTTGAGAGAAGAAAAAAAAAGCAGAGCATGGACAAACAATAATAGAAGATACAGACAATCTTTGGTTACAAACTAAAGGTAAGCACATGCAGTCACACTCATAGAATAAAAGACAACAATGGATACTGTATCTGTATTGCGTATGTTGTTGGAGTTGTCCTGTTGAATTTGGTAAGTAATAAGCATGCAGCAAACAATTCCTCTTATTGGCGGCACTCCTCCATTCCAGCTGACGCTTCGTCCATCAATGTGGTGACCACTGACAGAAGACACCCTGTCCACTGCCTGCCTGGCGGATGTTGACTGAAACCCGGCCTGTAATTATTGAACGGAAAACAGGAAGTGCTATTACAATACCACTGATAAATAAATAAAAGGTATGTACGCTGTGTGGTGCAAAAAGTCACACTTTGATTTCCCTAATAGACACTACAATATTTTTGAAATTGCGTGCTCTGTCTGAGTCACCTTTTTAAGGATCAATAAGTATGGCCAAAATATTATAGCGGATCTTTCCCCTCAAGGTAGGTGTACTACTGTGTTTTAGAACAAAATTTGACCTTGAAAAAAAGGCTGTTCCTTATGGATTTTGTCCAAAACACTTCTATCCGGTATTAGACCTTCCCAGGAATGCCCCAGGCAAGACCCGCCAACCCACCCGCAAAAAACCACCCGACAACACCCCCAAACAGCGAAAAAGCTAAATCTCATACTTACAATATCTCTCGGCCTTCTGTCCAAATGCGGCGCTGTTCAGCTAGGTCATCATCATCAATCATCATAACTCCTGTTTTCCACCACGGATTTCCTGAAAAGCAAATGCAATCAAGATTAGACTGTCGCAGCAGTGCTTCGACAGAGACCCCGGCCGCAACCCACCCACGAACAGCAGGAAGCCCCCCAAAACGCTACATTGAGCAAGATGTCAGAAGAAATAGCAAAAAAAAGGCTGTTCCTTATGGATTTTGTCCAAAACACTTCTATCCGGTATTAGACCTTCCCAGGAATGCCCCAGGCAAGACCCGCCGGCGCCAACCCACCCGCAAAAAACCACCCGACAACACCCCCAAACAGCGAAAAAGCTAAATCTCATACTTACAATATCTCTCGGCCTTCTGTCCAAATGCGGCGCTGTTCAGCTAGGTCATCATCATCAATCATCATAACTCCTGTTTTCCACCACGGATTTCCTGAAAAGCAAATGCAATCAAGATTAGACTGTCGCAGCAGTGCTTCGACAGAGACCCCGGCCGCAACCCACCCACGAACAGCAGGAAGCCCCCCAAAACGCTACATTGAGCAAGATGTCAGAAGAAATAGCAAAAAAAAGGCTGTTCCTTATGGATTTTGTCCAAAACACTTCTATCCGGTATTAGACCTTCCCAGGAATGCCCCAGGCAAGACCCGCCGGCGCCAACCCACCCGCAAAAAACCACCCGACAACACCCCCAAACAGCGAAAAAGCTAAATCTCATACTTACAATATCTCTCGGCCTTCGGTCCAAATGCGGCGCTGTTCAGCTAGGTCATCATCATCAATCATCATAACTCCTGTTTTCCACCACGGATTTCCTGAAAAGCAAATGCAATCAAGATTAGACTGTCGCAGCAGTGCTTCGACAGACACCAAAAATTACCCACAAACCCCCGGAACCCCGCCAAAGAGCACCTCAAAGGCAAGCAAGTCAGCAAAAACGGCAAGAAATTTCCACCTCATATTTGGTCCAAAACACTTTTGTCCATTATTAGAGCTTCACAGCAATGGGCCCAAATCCGTCAACTCACCCGCAAAGAAGTACAACACCCCCACAAGTGCTGAGTCTTTCTTCATTGGGCGTAATCCAGCACTCTGCTTGGAGGGAAATCGCAGTCTGGAGGAGGAGGATAGAGGAGCATGTTCTTCGGAACTTGTGAACCTGAGGAATGTAGACTGCGGCACCTTCAAAGCAATAAGCAAACAAGTGAAGACAGTTCTGATGATGGTCTTGTTTTTGGGATTAGGTGATTACAGTTTGAATTTAATTAACTGTGCAAAACAAAGAAAGAGAGACACAAAGCACACAGGAATAAAAGTGAATAAGGACGAAAAAGAAAGTTCTTGATTGATTGTCTCATTTTCAGGGCTCGGTGTCAGGGAATAAGAACAAGATTTCGTCATCATACTCTGCGAATTCAGGCTGGATGAGGTCAGTGCCACCGAACAGAGAAAAAATCCCCTCATCTACGTTGCCGTCCTCCTCGTCTTCATGCGGCGTGCTTTCTCGTACTTTGTAATCTGGTGGTATGAGGTGCTGATTCATCTTGATCATTGTCAGCCGCTCCACATTTTTGGGCGAGAGGCGGCTCCGTTTGGGAGTTACAATGCCACCAGCAGCACTGAAAACACGTTCAGAAGACACACTTGCGAGTGGGCAAGACAAATAGTTTATAGCCAGGTTGTAGAGCTGTGGCCACAATTGTTTTTTGCCATGCCAATACTGCAATGGCTCCTCATTAAGAAAGACCACTGTTGAGTCATTCATATAGTCCTGCACCATCGACTCAAGGTCATCAACGGTTCCTCCACTTTGCTTACTTTTTGCTGTGGCTGTGACATTTTTTCGAGAACCATACCCAAGCAAACTTAGCCAATCCTCTACAACAGCCACTGTTTTTGTTGTGTGTGGTGCAGATGATCCAGTTGCCGGTGTCTTTAACGGCTGAGAGGTCACTTGTGCCCCAGCCACAGGTGCAGAAGTGGATTCTTGTGACTGGGGATGGCCTGCTGATGCTGATGCTGATGTACTGGCTTCTCCTTCAATAACCTGCCGTTCTTTTTCAAACCTCTTGGCTGACAAGGCTAACCAATGTTTGTACTTTTGAACATCTGCATCATCAAAAGGAAAGAATGCTTCGCCTGCCAGCGCCTTTTTGTAGCGTGGATCCAGAATAGTAGCACAAATGTAATGCTGATCTGACTTGATCTTTTGAAGACGTTCATCACCACGTAGGCGCTCTAATAATTTCTCTGACAAAATGAAATGTTTTTTTTTTTCTTCATCTTCTTTTTCAAACTCAGAAGACACCGCCATCAGTTGGTGCTCCAGCATGCACAACAATGGGATAGCTTTTCCCAAATTACAGTCCTCCTGGCTGACTGCACGCGTGAAGAACTCAAAAGGACGAAGCATGTCTGTCAGGCTTTTAACTATGTCCCATTGCGCCGCACTCATCCGCAGGTCCTCCTTCTGAGATGTACCCTCTGTGAAGAAATAGTGATCGAGTACCGTATACTGCTCATACAGACGCTCAAGCATGTAGAAGGTTGAGTTCCAACGTGTTGCCACCTCCTGGATGAGTGCTTTCACTGGCATTCTACGTTGAAGTAGCAGTCTCCGCAGATGCTTCCGGGCCTTAAAAGAATGGCTGAAATGGTTGCACATTTTGCGGCAGGTGGCCATTACCGCGAACGCTGCACTGTCTCTATCACTCAAGAATTTTTGAACTACCAGGTTGATACAGTGCGCCAAACATGGCACTCTGAAATAGCCACCCTCCGACATGGCCTTAACTACATTGGAGCCATTATCCGTGGAAACATAACCAATCTTGCGTTTTAGGGGGGATAGCATTGTCAAGACCTTTTTGTTAAACTCTTGCAAAAGGTTTTCTGCTGTGTGACTTTTCTCCAAGCCAAACATGGCTAGTGTTGCATGTTTCCGAGCAGCTTTGAAAACTTGGTCCGGGTCAACACCTGCGTTTAGCTTTGCTTTAACACCTGAAAAAGAGACCCAGTGTGCAGTGATGCACATGTAATCATGGCCTGGGCCACTGGTCCACATGTCTGTTGTCAGATGTATTGTGTGAACAGCACTCTTCTGCAAAGCTGCCCCAATCGCCTGCAGCACATCTTCATGTAGTGCTGGAACCGCAACTCTGGCAAAATAGAACCGGCTCGGAACTTTCCATTTAGGGCAGAGCGTTGCCACTAATTCAAGAAAACCTACCGCTTCTACAAAAGAAAAAGGTAGAAGGTCCACAGCTAGCATTTTAGCCAGCTTAGTGTTATACAGACGCGTCAGTGGGTGGTTGCGTTCATATGGCACGTCTGAAGTAAGCATTGTTCTAATGTTGGCCTGGACCAAGCATTTACGGGCTGATAATGACTTCGTTGACCCAATTTTGCTCGCTGGTGAACTTTTGTGCGTTGGTGTCTCACTCGCTCCAACACTCTTAGTGTGCCTCACATTGGGTGTGCTGCTGACAGGGGTACTGGGTGTAAGGGACGTGTTTGACACGTCTTCTTCCTGCTCGTCATCATCAGATGAAACATCAACGTTTCCTTGATTTTGGCCTTTCTTGATCGCATCTAGGTGCGCAAACCATTTGACAGCGTGCTTTCTCTCAAGATGACCACTCTGGCCGCCGGTACCATAGTTGGTACCTGACTTACCACGACTAACTGCAAGCTTACAAAGGGTACAAATGGCAAACTTTGGATTTTTGGGACAAACAGTAAAGAAGTCCCAAACTGGGGACTTGAAGTGTCTGTGGGACCTGGAGGAGGCGGCGATACTGGTGGTGGTGGTCATGAAGCTAATGCCAGATGAAGTGGAGGATCTGGATTGCCCAACATTTGTACGTTTTGCACTTTCACCGCCACTAATTAAGGTCGAGGTTGACGGAGGTCTCTTCTTGCCAGAAAGAAATATGGAAGCGGGACGAGTTGGTGTACTACTTAACTCCAATGATTGTGGTGTTTCCACTGCCTCCTCATCGACAACATCATCATCATCATCATCACGCGCAGCAGCTCTTCGGGCTAGGGTCAAAATGTCTGTTTGCTGCATGCCCGCTGGGGCTGCAGTGACCTTTATGATGACTGGGTCGTCGTTGGCAGAGTCTTCATCAGCAGCAGCAGTATCCGCCACTTCTTGTTGAGCCTCATCACACTCCATAACTCTGAGACTTTGGACGAGCTTCCTTTTACGCTTAACTACCTTTGTTGGATCATGGTGTGCCTCACTCTCAGACGGCTGTGGTGCTGGTTCCCAAGTTTGATCCGTATCATCAGAAGGAGGTGTGCTTGAAGAGGATGTAGACACCACCCTTGATCTCTTCCTTGCTAGGGGTGTGGAAGACAATGAAGGATCATCAGGAGGAGTGGCTTCCTCAAATGATACCTCGCCTTGATTGTCGATTTCCTGATGTGCCCCTACTTCGGGAGGAACAACTATTGTGGGCACTTGTGACCCTCCATGCACCACTGCTTGCGCATCTCCTTGCGCTGCCTCTCCTTCCACATGTACTTGGGCTTGTACTTGCACATGTGATTGTTGTTGCGGCTGTGGTTGTTCAACACTCGTCAGATGAGCTACAACAACCTGTGTTGATTGAGGGACATTGCTGCTGCTTTCTTGCGATGAGCCAACATCACTGGTCGATGGTGATTGAAGAACTATACTGGCTGCCTCTGCAGCACTCAAGGGCTTGGACTTAAGTTGGCGTGGTGGTGGTGGTGGCACTGAGCCCAATGGAGCGGGGGTGCTGCTGCCAGCTTGGTTTATAATTTTGTCCACCCTAAGCGTGGAAGGGTATACTCAGATGTGAGTCCCTTGCTCATTGCACCATCAGGATTCAAGCAAGCCGGGCCGAAGACGCCTGAAATGGCAGAAACCGGTCCCCGGAAGCTTGTTTCCTTCCCAGTGTAAGAATTGGCTTTTGTAGTCTGGTCTGCCCTGTTCCCATGATGCACTGGGCCAGGGACAGACTAATTTGCATACAGCCAGGTTCTGAAACTGGGATGGTGCAATGAGCTAAAAAACGGTGTTGGATCTAGCCCTGATCTCTTGACTGGGTGAGAGTACTTTGCTTAATTCAGAGACTCTGTCCATCACCACCCCTTGTTGTAAATAATTTTGTCCACCCTAAGCGTGGAAGGGTATACTCAGATGTGAGTCCCTTGCTCATTGCACCATCAGGATTCAAGCAAGCCGGGCCGAAGACGCCTGAAATGGCAGAAACCGGTCCCCGGAAGCTTGTTTCCTTCCCAGTGTAAGAATTGGCTTTTGTAGTCTGGTCTGCCCTGTTCCCATGATGCACTGGGCCAGGGACAGACTAATTTGCATACAGCCAGGTTCTGAAACTGGGATGGTGCAATGAGCTAAAAAACGGTGTTGGATCTAGCCCTGATCTCTTGACTGGGTGAGAGTACTTTGCTTAATTCAGAGACTCTGTCCATCACCACCCCTTGTTGTAAATAATTTTGTCCACCCTAAGCGTGGAAGGGTATACTCAGATGTGAGTCCCTTGCTCATTGCACCATCAGGATTCAAGCAAGCCGGGCCGAAGACGCCTGAAATGGCAGAAACCGGTCCCCGGAAGCTTGTTTCCTTCCCAGTGTAAGAATTGGCTTTTGTAGTCTGGTCTGCCCTGTTCCCATGATGCACTGGGCCAGGGACAGACTAATTTGCATACAGCCAGGTTCTGAAACTGGGATGGTGCAATGAGCTAAAAAACGGTGTTGGATCTAGCCCTGATCTCTTGACTGGGTGAGAGTACTTTGCTTAATTCAGAGACTCTGTCCATCACCACCCCTTGTTGTAAATAATTTTGTCCACCCTAAGCGTGGAAGGGTATACTCAGATGTGAGTCCCTTGCTCATTGCACCATCAGGATTCAAGCAAGCCGGGCCGAAGACGCCTGAAATGGCAGAAACCGGTCCCCGGAAGCTTGTTTCCTTCCCAGTGTAAGAATTGGCTTTTGTAGTCTGGTCTGCCCTGTTCCCATGATGCACTGGGCCAGGGACAGACTAATTTGCATACAGCCAGGTTCTGAAACTGGGATGGTGCAATGAGCTAAAAAACGGTGTTGGATCTAGCCCTGATCTCTTGACTGGGTGAGAGTACTTTGCTTAATTCAGAGACTCTGTCCATCACCACCCCTTGTTGTAAATAAGCTTGGTCCCCAGCAGATCCCGCTGCTGCTGCTGCAGGCATACTTTTTTTTTTACTCCCAAAAAAAGGGGCGGGCGGCACACCAGTCTCCTTGGTAACTTGCTTCTTCTGCTCCTTACTGGCACCTTTCTTGCTAGAGGAGCTACGGGTTACTTTTTTTGGGGCCATCCTCTTCAGAGCAGGTCAGCAGGCAGCAGTTGCACGAGTTGCAGAGGGTTCTGTGTCCAGACGTGACGTCGCGTGACGTTATGCTGCACACACCGCTGCAGGACTTCTTCCTGGCACTGGTGGTTCTCTTGAGTCTTCTTGTGCACCTAAAAGCAATGGAAGACAGAGGAACATCAGTTCAGTTATACACCCCAAAAAATCGACAAAACACAGAAAAATGAGCACAATCCCATGCCATCCTTGATGTTTACATTGAAGACGCCCCACAGAAAGACTACGGACATGCAAGTATGCAACACTCACTACCCCTGGGCATAATGGATGAAAAGTAGGCAAAATAAGTGCAGGCCTCAGACACTGCCTCTCCTCAAAATGGCCCCCTTACACCCCAAGCACATGTTGCCTGTACCAGCCAGCACTCAAGATGGCCACCACCACCACCCACATGGCCAGTCCACATCAACAGTACACCCCCAAAAAACAGAAAAACAGCCAGAAATCACCACAATCCAATGCCATCCATGATGTTTACATCAAAGAGAGTGAGACCACACCACAGGCACACTCAGTCCATGCACCACCACCACCCCTGGGCAAGCAAAAGGCCACACCAGCAGCCCCCCAAAAACGACAAAAAACAATAAAATAAGCACAATCCCAGCCCATCCATGGCCTCAATTATGTTTAAATTCAAGAAGACACCCCACAGAAAGACTAGGCCCATGCAACACTCACCACCCCTGGGCAAAGGGCCACACCAGCAGGCCCAAAAAAACGACAAAAAACAATAAAATCTGCACAATCCCAGCCCATCCATGGCCTCAATGGTGTTTAAATTCAAGAAGACACCCCTCAGAAACACTAGGCCCATGCAACACTCACTACCCCTGGGCATAAGGGATGAAAAGTAGGCAAAATAAGTGCAGGCCTCAGACACTGCCTCTCCTCAAAATGGCCCCCTTACACCCCAAGCACATGTTGCCTGTACCAGCCAGCACTCAAGATGGCCACCACCACCACCCACATGGCCAGTCCACATCAACAGTACACCCCCAAAAAACAGAAAAACAGCCAGAAATCACCACAATCCAATGCCATCCATGATGTTTACATCAAAGAGAGTGAGACCACACTACAGGCACACTCAGTCCATGCACCACCACCACCCCTGGGCAAGCAAAAGGCCACACCAGCAGCCCCCCAAAAACGACTAAAAACAATAAAATAAGCACAATCCCAGCCCATCCATGGCCTCAATTATGTTTAAATTCAAGAAGACACCCCACAGAAAGACTAGGCCCATGCAACACTCACCACCCCTGGGCAAAGGGCCACACCAGCAGGCCCAAAAAAACGACAAAAAACAATAAAATCTTCACAATCCCAGCCCATCCATGGCCTCAATGGTGTTTAAATTCAAGAAGACACCCCTCAGAAACACTAGGCCCATGCAACACTCACTACCCCTGGGCATAAGGGATGAAAAGTAGGCAAAATAAGTGCAGGCCTCAGACACTGCCTCTCCTCAAAATGGCCCCCTTACACCCCAAGCACATGTTGCCTGTACCAGCCAGCACTCAAGATGGCCACCACCACCACCCACATGGCCAGTCCACATCAACAGTACACCCCAAAAAACAGAAAAACAGCCAGA
This sequence comes from Lissotriton helveticus, assembly GCF_964261635.1. Taxonomy (NCBI): domain Eukaryota; kingdom Metazoa; phylum Chordata; class Amphibia; order Caudata; family Salamandridae; genus Lissotriton; species Lissotriton helveticus. The sequence goes on from NC_136063.1 coordinate 521,433,757, forward strand.
AATCACCACAATCCAATGCCATCCATGATGTTTACATCAAAGAGAGTGAGACCACACCACAGGCACACTCAGTCCATGCACCACCACCACCCCTGGGCAAGCAAAAGGCCACACCAGCAGCCCCCCAAAAACGACAAAAAACAATAAAATAAGCACAATCCCAGCCCATCCATGGCCTCAATTATGTTTAAATTCAAGAAGACACCCCACAGAAAGACTAGGCCCATGCAACACTCACCACCCCTGGGCAAAGGGCCACACCAGAAGGCCCAAAAAAACGACAAAAAACAATAAAATCTGCACAATCCCAGCCCATCCATGGCCTCAATGGTGTTTAAATTCAAGAAGACACCCCTCAGAAACACTAGGCCCATGCAACACTCACTACCCCTGGGCATAAGGGATGAAAAGTAGGCAAAATAAGTGCAGGCCTCAGACACTGCCTCTCCTCAAAATGGCCCCCTTACACCCCAAGCACATGTTGCCTGTACCAGCCAGCACTCAAGATGGCCACCACCACCACCCACATGGCCAGTCCACATCAACAGTACACCCCCAAAAAACAGAAAAACAGCCAGAAATCACCACAATCCAATGCCATCCATGATATTTACATCAAAGAGAGTGAGACCACACCACAGGCACACTCAGTCCATGCACCACCACCACCCCTGGGCAAGCAAAAGGCCACACCAGCAGCCCCCCAAAAACGACAAAAAACAATAAAATAAGCACAATCCCAGCCCATCCATGGCCTCAATTATGTTTAAATTCAAGAAGACACCCCACAGAAAGACTAGGCCCATGCAACACTCACCACCCCTGGGCAAAGGGCCACACCAGCAGGCCCAAAAAAACGACAAAAAACAATAAAATCTGCACAATCCCAGCCCATCCATGGCCTCAATGGTGTTTAAATTCAACAAAACAGTTGTATCATGCACCCATAACCAACCCTGGTCCTACTGGATACTGTGGCTACCCACAATATAATTTATTTAATTTTCTGAAAAAGTTCAAAAATTGTACTTGCAGCAACTGTAATGCCCCAAACAAACTTACTTGTGAAAGTTGATTTCTAATCCAAAAGTGATCCAAAGACAGTCAAAAAGGCCTCAAATCCAAATATCCAGCAGCACCCACAAAAAGTAATCCTTCCAGCTCCAGATCCAAATGAAAGTGACCAGGAGATGGACAAAGCACTGGGAGGAGCCTGCTGGACAGGAACAGGAAGTTGGAGACTGTGGGGCACTTCCTTACTCCCCCCCCCAAAATGGACTCCTTGCAAAAAAAAAGGCCATGCAAATGTCAACCTGAGGAGTGATTCTGATAAAAATCATAATTTTCTGAAGGTTTATCCTGTTTGCTGGTGATTTTCTTGTGCGAAATTGCAAAATCTCTATTTCGCAAGTGCGAGATTGTTCCTTTCCGCCGCAACTACGTGTTCGCAATTGCGAACTCTCGCGAGGTGTGCTGTGCAAGGTGGCAAGCCGCGAGTACGTATTCGCGGGCGACAAACTCCCGCGGGAACACGCAGCAAGATCTAAAATGGCGCGTCACTCGCAAAGAAAAACAACTCGGCAAACGCTAAAATGACGGAAAGTGAACGCCGTGCACCACGCCGCGCGCCGCAACCAAGCAAAAAATCCGCCGCGAGCGGATTCACGGATTTTCGACAAATTCGCGAGCGTTCGCGGATTGCGAATTTGCCGAAAATCCGAAAAATCCGCGAGCGGAGCGGATTTTACGCCCATGCTTATGAAGCATGGGCGGATTTTGCGAATTGGCAATCCGCGAAATTGCGTATTTACGGATTCGCAATCCGCAAAATCCGCGAACTCTCGCAAATTTGCGGATTTTTTTTTTGTGTGTTCGCAAGGATTTCTGACAGTTCGCGAGGATTTTGTACCAGTTCGCAAACGCGAACTTACTGTTCGGGTAGCAACGGTCGCGAACATGTTGTTTCTACATCTGGTTCATCACAGCACCCTCTGTTTCACCACTGCCACCCTCTGTTTCACCACTGCCACCCTCTGGCTCACCCATGCCACCCTCTGGCTCACCCATGCCACCCTCTAGTTCATCACTGTAGATTATGGGTGGAAAAGCACACCTGCCCTGCCTCAACTGACATAAACTAATTAGGGGCTGATTAATGTGTTACTGAATTTGAACTTCCTGGCTGGAACCTGCTTCCTTATCTGTAATTGCTTTCTCTGAGCCTGCTGTGAGGGTCAGAGCAGGGTCATAGAATAGTTGCAAGTAGGCAACTGAACTTTGGAGGGGCCCCTCAGGAAGCACTACAGGGAATGGTTACTAATGATAAGATTGAACTTTTGCACCTGCTGAGTGATTTCAGTTTTGCAAAAATCCAAATATCCAGCAGCATCCACAAAAAGTAATCCTTCCAGGTCAAGATCCCTGGCACCTGCTTCCTTATCTGTAATTGCTTTCTGTTGCAGTGTAATTTTTTTAACAGGACCTTTGTTGTATACTTGTAGCTATTCTCTGAGCCTGCTGTGAGGGTCAGAGCAGGGTCATAGAATAGTTGCAAGTAGGCAACTGAACTCTGGAGGGGCCCCTCAGGAAGCACTACAGGGAATGGTTACTAATGATGAGTTTGAACTTTTGCACCTGCTGAGTGCTTCCAGGTCAAGATCCAAATCAAAGTGACCAGCACATGAAGAAAGCACTGAGAGGAGCCTGCTGGACAGGAACAGGAAGTTGGAGACTGTGGGGCACTTCCTTCCTCCCACCCCCCCCCCCAAAATGGACTCCTTGCAAAAAAAAAGTGCAGGCAAATGTCAACCTGAGGAGTTATTCTAATAAAAATCATAATTTTCAAGGTTTATGCTGCCTGCTGGTGGATTTCTTGTGCGAAATTGCAAATTTTGCAATCTCGCAATTGCGAGATTGTCGCTGTCCGCCGCATCTACGTTTTCGCGAGTGTTTACTCCCGCGAAATTGTATAGTATTCTAGTTGGCAAGTGCGACCAAGCAAAAAAATCCGCTTCGCACGGATTTACGAATTTTCGGTAAGTTCGCGAGAGTTCGCGGATTGCGAATTTACCGAAAATCCGCAAAATCCGCGAGCGGAACGGATTTTACGCCCATGCTTAATGGGGAATACTAATGAATTATTTCAAATGAAAAAAGCAAAGGGAAGTCCCATGAGTGTATGGGAAAAAAGTTAAGCTTGTTTTCCGCAGTTGTTCCCAACAGGAAAAGGTGGACGATATGATGAATGATCAGTGCAGATTCCTGCATCAGAACATCGGACAACAAGATTGTATGCAGAAGATCCAAGATTTCGACAATGTATCCCATATATATTTCATCTTTTGTTTATGGATAAAGTACATCAGAGAGATGATCATTTAGAATCTCAGCTGATTCATTTGATGGCATGTCAGCGTGGTACTTATGAGTTTTGGTACCGTTGTCATGGAGAACTTAAATGTATGCTAAGGAACTTAGGAACTCCTATGTGGTTCTTTACCGTAAGCTGTGCTGAATACGCTTGGGATGATTTACTTAAATTTCTTTGAGAGGTGAATTCGAATATAAAAAATATTGAATACAAGACACCTGGAGAATTGTGCTCTTTGGATCCTGTTAATGTATGCAGATATTTCAATCATAGATTTGAAGCTATGATGTCTTTTATCTGAAATAAAAATAATCCTCCTCTTGGTTGTGGTTTCTTTTGGAGAAAGGAGTATCAAGCTAGAGGTGCTCCTCCTATACATATGCTGATATGGATCAAGGATGCCCCCATATTCGGAACTGATTCTGATGATTCTGTTTTGTCTTTTATTGAAAAATATGCCACATGTGCTATTCCAAAAAGAATAGAAGAAAACAATGTAAGACAACAAGTCTTACGATTCCAAAGTCATCGATGTGGAAAATACTATTGAAGAAAGTACAAGTCTAAGGAAAAGTTTTATACCAAATGTCGTTCCACGTCCTGTAATTTCCAAAGGAAGAGTAAACAGTTTTATGTCAGTTATGAGACATACCATCACTAGAAAGTCCCCCAAAGAAACGTACAATATGAGAAGAAGTGAAGAATCAAAATACATAAATGAATATAATCCCGTTATTCTCTCAATGTGGAATTCTAATTTGGATATTCAGTACGTTACGGATAATTCCATTGCTGTTGTTCGGTATGTAACATCCTACATTATAAAATCAGAAAAGACTGAATTGAAAGAAATGTGGGAAAAAATTTCTCACGAGAAGAGTCTTTGTAAGAAATTATACAGTTTCAGTTTGAAGATGTTATCCAATCGAGAAATTGGAGCATAAGAATGCTCAGATCGGTTATCATCTGCAAGTTTATTCTCAAAATCTAGAAGAATCATTTGGGTGAGTCTAGGTCTTGCTGCAACTCAAAATTGAGTACTCAAATGTATTCAAGAAATCGAATATTTAGCAGAAAAAGATCCGAAAATACAAATATTGTGAAAACAAACATGTTGGACACATATTATCCAAATAGAAGTCATCATCTTGAGAACATATGTCTCTATGAAGTGCTGCAAAACTACACTTTTAAACGGAATTCTACAGAAAACATCAATGATGGAAAATATGCAGTGATTGGTTCCAAAGGATGTTTGGTGAAACAAAGGAAAGGAAATTTGATTAATTACAGAAAACTGAGTTGTGACACTCCTGATAAAAGGGAATTTTACTATTTAGTACTTTTACAACTGTTCAAAGCGTGGCGTTCAGAATTGGAATTACTTGGAGATTTTCAGAGGTATGAAGATTCCTTCAATGATGGTAAAGATACCATAGAATGTACTGTTTTTGCAAATTATGTGAAAATGTTGAATGATGAAATTGATCAAGAAGCTACTATTGCTGCTGAGATTGCTAGAGACAGTTCTCAAGACAGTCAATGTTCTGCTCCACTGAGTCATGATCTACTAGGAGTACCAATTCTTAAAAATGAAGCAGCAATCACCATGAATGAAGTGGAAACAGCAATGCATCAAGCTCAAGAAGATATTATGGACTTAGGAAATTTGGAAGAACAATTAAATGTTGAACAGAAAGAAATATATCTTATAACTCATAACATCTCGCCTGGACTATGGTAATATTCTTTACTTGGGCGCAGATAAAGCCACCTTACAGGTGCTGCAGGTAGTGCAAAATGCGGCTGCGTGCCTGCTAAAAAACATTCCCAGACGCACTTCAGCCAAGGCCGCCTTACGCGACCTTCATTGGTTGAGTATTCCTGAACGCATTAAATTTAAGGCACTATGCTATATGTTTAAGGTCAAGCAGGGTAGTGCCCCAGCCTACCTTCAAGGGTTGATAACACCCTACAGACCCACACGTCCACTAAGGTCATCGGACATGGGAAATTTCATTATGCCAAGATGGAAGCTGACAAAAATGGGAGGTCGTTCCTTTTCCACTCTGGGCCCCAAATATTGGAACTCCCTCCCACTGGCTCTAAAACTCGAGACCAACTTGTTTCGCTTCCGTAAGGCTCTGAAAACATGGTTTTTTACTCAACGTGCCCAATAGCTTGCTGTGACTCAGGTTAGGTGAAACTGCCTCCTCTTCTTCTACAGTCTATCCCTAGCGCCGGGAAACCCATTGTGGGTAGCTGTGCCCAATATAAGCTTAAAAATAAATAAATAAAAAAATAAATAAGTGAGACAACAGATTGACCATGGATTTCTTCATGAAAAGAAAGAATGCACATGCACATCATTTCAACCTATCCGAATGTATGTGAGTGGTCAAGCTGGAAAAGGGAAAAAGATTCTTAATTAAAGTTATGACCAGTTATCTACAGAAAACAACTGACTCATATTTGTCTTGTGTTGTAACTGCTCCAACTGGGTTGGCAGCACACACCATTTATGGAATTACAAAGCATTGTTTACTAATGCTACCTGTGGAGCATGAAAACAAACTAGAATATCAAAAGCTATCTGGAGAAGTTTTTTATGAAGTTTCAAGAGTGCTAAAGAAAATTAAACTTCTGATTATTGATGAGGTAAGCATGGTCTCAAACTTAATGCTTGCTTTTGTGCATTTAAGAATGCAGAAAATACTTAAAACAGAGTATGGTGTCTTATTTGGAGGAAAACATCTCATAGTTTTTTTAGATCTACCTGCAACTTACTCCTGTAAAAGGACAACAAGTATTTAAAACACTTGGGCATGAAGACACCAGAAAGTCTTTGGGTAGTGTTGGAAATGTTAATATTTGGTCATATTTTGAATACAAAGACCTATTTCAAATATGCAACAGGCAAAACATGTTGATTATGGAACTATTCTTCAAGATATAAGAATTAAAGTACAGAAAGAACATGGCAAACAACCTTTGCAAAGTCGAATACTTTCCAATTTCTTTCCAAATGAAAATATAGTTCCTGAGAAAATATATATGAAAATTGCAGACAATAAATCTATAATCTGTTTAATGCCAACACTGCGCAAGTGTTCTATATTCAATTAACAACTTTTGAAGCTAGAACATGAAGAAATAATAAAAATGGGAGCCATTGATAAAATAGAGCATGAAGGAATTGCTATTATTTTGACAGAAAAATTGAAAACAAAATTGGATTCTTTAGAAAAATCGATATCTAAAAGTGCTGGTTTAGAAAAGAATCTATATGCATGTATAAACTGTCGGGTAATTTTAAGGCGTAATTTGGATGTAGAAAAAGGTTTAGTTAATGTAGCAATGGATAAAGTTGTGGATTTTGTTAATTATCAAAATAGAGATGTAATTGAATTTTTAAAAATTAAATTTGATCAGATTGAAGAAGTAAAACAAATTGGTCATTGTTCAGTTTGTTTTTGGCTTGTTAAAGATTTACATGTCTGTAGAAAACAGTTTCCACTTTCTCTGGCATATGCAGCGACTATTCATAAATCTCAAGGTTTAAGTGTAGACAGTGCTTTGGTGAACATTGGAAGTACCGTGTTTAAAGAGGGTGTGGCATATGTTGCTTTGTCTCGAGTCAGAACTTTATCTGGTTCGTTTTTGATTGATTTTGATGAGACAAAGATCACTGCAGATGCAAACTGTGTAAAAGAGTGTAATAGGTTAAGAATTTAGGTCAATATCCTGTATTTGAAAAACGTGTGGTAGGTCATAAAAGAAGATATGAGAATATCTGCAGGGAAGTTATAGAGAAGAAAAATATCGAGATAATGTGATGCAAGCAAAAAGAAAAAGGACACTGTTGAAGAGATTGGTGGTTATCAGTTTGAAAATAGTTCAGGTATTAACTGCTATGCTAATGTATTGGTCAATGTTGTTTTTTTTCTCAAAAGTTTGCAACAGCAAATTATGGAGAATCGGGAAAAAAGATTTTGTTCCTTGTTGCATTGTATTTATGAAAAATTGAGACCTGATAAAAGTAAAATGCAAAGTGTTTCTGATATTCGTAATCTTTTGGATGTATGTTCTAGTTCTACACAGTTTATGCAGAGTATCCAACAAGATGCTCAGGAATTTCTAATGTATATGCGTGCAGTATTGGAAAATGAAGGAATAAACATTTTACATCTTTTTGGCCTTCTTTATAAATGGGAACATCAATGTGAAAATTGTATGTTTACATCTAGTACTAACATACTGACTAACTGAGCGATTTATATATTTGACATTACCAGACTGTAAATCAGTGTCTTTCAACAAACTAGTTAAAGGAGCAAAGCAAAACATGGAGTAGAGCCAATGGAAATCAGAAATGTTATCAACATTATTCATTCAAAGATATGGACAATATATAATTTTAATGATACAACGCTGTACAGCTGATAGAAGAAAATTGGAAAATTAAGAAAACATTTTGTAGCAAGTCAAATATCAATATCAGGAAGAACTTTTGTAGCAGTAGCAATAATTTTTTCCTTCTACAACATCTGGATACATATTACACTGCCTATTTAAAATGCGATAAAGGATGGACATATTGCAATGATGCTAAATTGGCTTTTAAACAACGTTTGCCTCACAAATGACCAAATTCCTACCTAATATTTTTAAAGCCAAAGTTTTAGGAACGTAATTCGGCCTCTGAGGAATTTATTAATAGGTATTAATATGATTCTTATTGGACAATTACAATATAAAGGATTTTAAGAATACCATTTGGTCTAGAGCAAAGGAATATATTTGAATTAAGGACTTTTTCTTGCAAATTCTGTCAGCATATATTTCTAAAGAAGATTATTTACAGTGTATGAACATTAAAAATAATTGTTCATCGTATTATTATTTGAGTTCTTTCATATTCAAGTAAGAAAATTCTCTTTGAAGAAAGCATTTTATATATGTGTGATTTGTATTTTATGGTTGATTATTGAGGATGTAGTTTTTATGGAATGTTCAGAAATAGTTGAGTATATTAAAAATATTTTAGATGTACTTTTGTTTTTTTAAACAATATTATTGATTGTTTTTTTTTTTCCCGCTGTTATGTGATGAGTAAGATTGAAATCACTGTTTGTAGTGAAATTCAATGTATTCTGAGAACAGCAAAAAAGGCAAAGAAAATAATTTATAAAATGTTGGTTGTGTTGTCAAAAATATAATATTATATATTATAACTCTATTTTTTCTTCTCTTTCACAGATCCTAATTCTAAAATATGAAATTTTCAGAAATTTAAATTATAAAAATCAACTGAAAACAATGTTTAGTATTGTTTTTATATTACTGTGAAGGTAAGATTAACTAAGTATTAAATTGCACAATGGGCTGTGTTTGCACACTGGTGAAGAAAGGGGGGATGGACGGAGTAGATAAGTGTGGAAAGATGCTCTGTGGGCGTTTTAAGTTACGGGATAAAGTTGCCTTGAATCCTGACTGTCCCTGGGCGCCAACTAACCCACCAGATATGTGCAGAACGTGCCAGAGAGTTGCACTGTAGAGAGGTGTAAAATGGGACAAGGCTTTGTACCACCTCTCTGCAATGCAGCTGTATGGTATTCCATAGAGAGACATGGTGGGCTAGTAGGACCCAGGGGCTTTCAGGATTTAAAGAGACTAAATTCCTCAACTTAAAACATGTCACAGAGTGTGTTTGCACATGTCACATGAGGCCCCATCCCTTCCCTTCACCACTCTATAAACATGTCCTATCACTTTCCAAAACCTAAGTACTTCTAAATGTATCTTGTTCTCTCTTTGCAGTACTGAAATTACTCTGCTTATTAGTCATATAATTAAAGATTGGTCTAGCCACTGACCCTAGTACAAGTCAATTTCTTTATATACTATGCATGCAGACCTGCAAGAAGCTACAAATTATTAATACAGTCTTCAAAATACCCAGTTTATACCTAAGTAGTTATGGAAACACTCTGTCATAGGATACCATGTGACCTGAAAAAAAAAGGTTTGATTAGTTTATAACATTTCCCATTGTACCTATTAAAGGACTGCAATGATTGCAATCATTCTTCTTTGAGCATCTTTGAGAGACAACTTTGTGTTTACCTCCTGTCACTCGCATGCAATTTTTCTTATTGTAACAGTCTGCCAATACCTAAGCACTTTTGGGGCAAATTTAGAAGCATCCTGTGCCAACTATATGTCCCTTTTTGTAACATAGTGATGGCACAAGACACTCTTTCAAATTTACAAGGAGATGAAAAGGCACTCTGTGTAGCTTTTCTTCTCCATGTAAATACGACCTCATCATACACACGACTTTGCATTGAAGGGGCGTTCTATAGGTGTTGCTGTGGGTGTTTGCACAGAACACTCATAGAAGAAGACACATCTCCAGATTTATCAAAAATCATAAATCTGGATATGTGTGAGAATGCTGTACCATCCTCCAATTGGTGTAGCAAGGCACAACAAGGAGATTTGTTTTTTCTCCTCATTTTTTCTCTTTCAATATATGCTTCATTGCACAGCATACATTGAAGGAGAAAAATGTCTTCACTGATTGTTTTTGTGCAGGAAGGTGTGTCTTCCTGCACAAAAACAAACTCCAAACAACACGGATATCCTTGCACCATGGTGCAAGGGTGCCTGTGTCACCGCTTGGCTGCAGTTTAAGCAGCAGTGCAGAGAAACACAGACTTGCAACATATTTATGTACATATGTTGCATCTCTGTGCTTCGGAAGTACCACAGCACACTGCAGCTAAAAAGCTTACAGTGACACGCTGCAGCACTTCCTTATATTTCTGCACTTATACATTCACCATACACTACTAATACATTCTTTCAGTCAATCATGCACTACGCATACATTCAACGATCTTTCACACACAAATATAGCCCCTTTTTTAACCAGAGAAGTTATTTCTGAAAATAACTTTTTTTTAGGTTTTAAAAAAAAAAAAAATTACTTTTTTGAACAATTTTGTTATTTTTTTTGTTGTTTTTTCAAATGAAAAAAATTAAACAGGAGGAACAAAACAGTCAACTTCAGGAAAAAAAAACCTCTAGCAACGATGAATCTCCTGTGCTCTGCAGATTAGAACCACGGACTACTCTCCGTAGCAGAGTAGTATGTTGCACTTGATACAATGCACCTTCAGGTGACTAAATTGTGGACGTATGTCCGGATGTTGTGGCGATGACGATGTACCAGAAGTACTTTCCACTGCAGGTGGAGGGGTATCGCAAAGTCTTCTACACTCCTCACAAGCCAGGTTGACGGGGTGCAGAGTCTTGAGGTGTTTGTACATGCTTGCCATACCGCATGAGTATTTTTTGTTGGGATCATCTCTCAAAAGAACCCTTTCGCAAATCCTGCAGGTCACTTTTGTAGCATTTAAATTTTTTTGGGCCTTCTGGGATTGAATTTTTTTTCCAAACCACTGAAGTGGCTCTTTGAGGGAGTGGAGGCTCAGCAAGAAAATCTTGATCTGAAGACTGCTCTGAATCGGATGGTGGCTGCTGTCCTAAAGCCATTTTGTGCAGTATTGCGTAATTAGCACAAAGGAATGGAATCAAAAAAGTTTCTTAGTTGAGAGATGTTCCTTCAAAGAAGGTCTAAGAAGAATGGTTGAAATGGGTGGGGTCCTTCAATAGTTACAATAGGAAGTGTTATGAACCAATCAAATCTCTTTTTTTCAGGTCACATGGGGTCTGCGCACCGTGCGCACAGGCAGCACGCACCCAACACGACTTCACGAAATTGCATTTAAAAGTAATATACATTTATGAAAAGTAAAGTATATTGTTTTTATGATTAGCTTAGGTAAGGTCTTGCCCTAATATGTATATAAAATACATATATATATCATTTTAGACATTAAAAAGATTTTGCAGGAATCTCGCACCCACTGCGTTGATCACGTATATGACGTCAAGTGGAAGCGTGCGAGCGTCGCGTAAAGTAATACGTATATGTCGCGTATGCGCTTGGAGTCGCTACTAGGCGCATAGCGGTCGCGCACCAAAAAACGCACCCACCGCACACACTACGCGGATCCTACACAACAATCCTAAAATGGTGGCTAGGTTCCGCGCAGTGATCGAGAAAGGTACGCTTTAGGTGCGCGACTCCCCAAACAAATTTGAAAAAACAAACAATAAAGAAAATAATATAAATATTTTTTTTAATATAAAACAAATAAAAACAATATTAGAGTTTCAATATTTTAAAAAACATTTTTCTTCAATTTATATTTAAAATATATAATATAATTTAAAAAATAAAATATGTAAAAATAAACAGTTAAAAAATTCTAGAGTATCAGTATAAAAAATACATATAACTATTATTACATTTAAAAATTATCATTTAAAAAACCCTTTGTAATTCACTGAAAAAAACATAGGTTACAGACATGTTATAGTTAGGAATTAGCATTTAAAAAACCTTAGAAATTCACTGAAAAACCATAGGTTTCAGGGGTGTATAGTTAGCTGAACAATTCACTCATACATCATTGATGACATCTCAAATGACATAACTGATGACATCACCCGCGGGAGATCAATCAACCCAAATTTATTAGGAAAACACACAAACAAGACGCGTTTCGGCGACAAGTACTAGCCACACCATTCCAGTTTACGGGAATATTTCTTTATTCACGGGTAAAAACAAAAGACGCGTTTTGAGCTATCCAGCTCTTGGTCACATGACCACAGATCCGTTTCACATGGTTAAATGCTTTTTTTCTTTCAACAAAAATAAAGAAAAGACTCTGGAATGGATTTCACCACCATCCAGGGACCAAGTGAGTATCAAAATACATTACATTCTGTAATATTTATGCTGTGCGCAAATCAAAAAGCAGACTTACTCAGACTTTATCATATACAGTGTTTCAAAGTTAAAAGCATTGAAAATAAAGGCTCTGGGTTTAGTATCCTGAATTGCAATACAACGCCTGTCATTTACAAACAAAATACCAATGGGAACAAACAGTGCAATCTAAGGTTGTCATCTGTGAATTACTCTATGTGCCTAATTATATACAGTGCAACAAAGGGGGGTGTTTTCTATTTGGTGTTAATTACGGGTATAGTACCCAGGCTGTACTATTGAGTTACTCAAGGTTGAAAAATTAAAAGGTAAAAAAGTATAGCAAAATCAACTAGATGTCCAAGATCCATTTCTCGTTCCAACTTAAACAATTGATTCTAAGAAAAATCTAATTCTTGCATGTCCAAACCTTGTTCTAGTAAAGGAGAGCGTGATTGCAAGTACAAACACCTAAACTCCGAGCACTTAGCTTTATCGGTAGTAGGTGACACACTCACTCCAACTGGTCCAATCTATAAAAAGGCAAACAAAGATAAATATATGATTAGTTGAAATCATTACACTGAAATTCCATAAAGATAGTATCTCAATAAAGGTGAGTAAGTCACAAAAGAAAAGTGAATATGTTACTTGTAATTGTAATTTAGATTTATAAAGCAAGTTATCACCCAAAGGTCTCTAAGCGCTGTCAGAGGGCGAACCTGAACTAGGTGGAGAGGGAGGGTGGCTGCTTAAATAATAACATAAGCCTTCAGGAAAAGCACAGTCTTAAGCTTCTTCCTAAAGGGAAGGAGATTCACTTCCTTACGTAGGTTTACCGGGAGGCTATTCCAGACCTGAGGGATTGATGTTGAGAAGGCTCGCCCTCCCATGGAGGACAGATTGAAATGGGGACAGACCAGTAGAGTGGCCTCTGCTGACCGAAGTGCCCTGCTGTGAACATAGGTGGCTATGTGGTCCTTGATGTATCTTGGGGCTTGGCCGTACAGGGTTTTATGTGTGATGCAGAGACATTTGAACTTAATTCTCTGCCTAACTGGGAGCCAATGTAGCTCGTGTAGTAGAGGAGCGGCATGTGCTCGTCTCGGCTTTTTAAAAATTAGTCCGGCCGCATCATTCATGACAACCTGTAGTCGGGCCAACAATTCTTGTGGGAGGCCAGAGTACAGAGAATTGCCATAGTCAAGGCGCAACAGTATCATTGCTGAGACCACCCATCTGAGCATGGCAAAGGTGAGGAGTGGGGACAGTTTCCTCAGCTGTTGCAGCGGTCCAATACAGGTTCCCACGACTGCTGACACTTGTTGTGTCATGGATAGCTTGGCATCGATTTTGATGCCCAAGATTTTCACAGCCATGGCCGATTCCGGAAAAGGCCCAAGTTTTTTTGGCCAGAAGAGATTGTTCCATGGGCTGGAGCCTGTGGTGACCGCCAGCACCTCAGTTTTATCGGGGTTTATCTTTAGCGAGTTAGCCGACATCCAGTTGACAGTAAATTTTAGAATGTTTTGCATCCTTAGGTGAGCCGTTGATGAGCTGTCTATCTGGATAATGATTTGGGTGTCGTTGGCATAATTATAAATCTGGCACTCCATCTGATTCAGTGCGGCGATCAGGGGATGCAAATAGGCATTACAGAGAAGGGGTGATAATGCTGAGCCCTGGGGCACTCCACATGAAAGAGTAGCTGGAACGGACAACAAATCAGCTAGCTAGAGGTGAGCCAGGCAAGAGCTGTGCCTTGAATATCTAGATAATTTACAACAAGGGGTGGTGATGGACAGAGTCTCTGAATTAAGCAGAGTACTCTCACCCAGTCAAGAGATCAGGGCTAGATCCAACACCGTTTTTTAGCTCATTGCACCATCCCAGTTTCAGAACCTGGCTGTATGCAAATTAGTCTGTCCCTGGCCCAGTGCATCATGGGAACAGGGCAGACCAGACTACAAAAGCCAATTCTTACACTGGGAAGGAAACAAGCTTCCGGGGACCGGTTTCTGCCATTTCAGGCGTCTTCGGCCCGGCTTGCTTGAATCCTGATGGTGCAATGAGCAAAATAATTTACAACAAGGGGTGGTGATGGACAGAGTCTCTGAATTAAGCAGAGTACTCTCACCCAGTCAAAAGATCAGGGCTAGATCCAACACCGTTTTTTAGCTCATTGCACCATCCCAGTTTCAGAACCTGGCTGTATGCAAATTAGTCTAGCCCTGGCCCAGTGAATATCTAGATCAGCAAACCGCAATAATAGTTGATCATGATTGACCGTGCCAAAGGCAGCGGATAGGTCCAACAGCACCAGGGCACAGGGCATTTTTTTATTTGTCTGAGTCTCAGTTCATCAAGCACGAAGAGCATGACCAGTTCCATGCTGTGGTGGGCCCTGAAACCGGCCTGATTAGATTCTAGAAGATGATTGTTTTCAAGATGGCAGGAAATGGATGGTAGAACATGCTGTTGAAGAACTTTGGCCAAGAAAGGCAGCTATGAGATAGTCCTAAAGTTTTTTAGAAACTTGGTGCGAGCGCCCAGTTTCTTTAGGAGCGGTATAACACGGACCTCCTTAAAGTTAGCAGGGACGAGCCCTGTTTCCAGGGAACGATTAAGGAGAGAGAGTACCTCTTCATCGATTCCCGGGAGGGCCATCTTGAAAATCTTAGGTGGTTAGGGGTCTGCTGGTGACCCAGATTTCACCCGCCCAGTTAGGATAGTCAAAACAATACGGAACAGAAGTTCCCATCAGGTAGCAGGAGGTTAACACATAAAGAAGAGCATAGATGCACATGCATTTCTTCATCGATACTACCAGCTTGAAAAATGAATTTGGATTCAGATCTGCACAAAGGCAAAACTCTGTTACCACCTCTCGGATTTTTTGGGACAGAATCTAATGCAAAATATTTGGCCTTAGTCCAGTCACTATCATGGTGTTGATTGAAGTGCCTCGCAGTACTGTAGGTAAAGTCTTTGTTAGTAATTGCTCGCCAATGTTCGAGTATTCTTTTCTTGACAGGGAAGGTGGTTGAGCCTATGTACCACTTATCACATGGACAGGTGATGACATGGACTACAAATTCTGTGTTGTACTGTATATTCTTACGTATGCACCATTTTCTATTCGTTCTTCGTAATGTCCTCTCCCTCACATTATCACTGTGGCTAAAAGCTTTACATTTTCCACATTTGTGAAATCCTCCCCTTTTAGCCAGCCAAGTCGGTTGCTTGTTTACCATGTGACTCCTTACTATTTGGTCTTTTATAGATTGGCCTTTCCTATATGTTATAGCAGGATGTGGGCCTAGTTTCTCTTTGAGAGTTTTGTCTTGTAGGAGTATGTCCCATCTTTTCCTGACTATTTGGCTGAACTGATTGGATTGTGAATTGTAGTTAGTGATAAGTCTAATAGTGGAATCAGATTTGGTTGGATTAATTGTAGGTGCTTTATAGAGTGCTTCCTCCCTTTTTACAGTGTCAGCTTTCTTCTCTCCTATTTTCATCATCCTTTCAGGATATCCCCTGGCTTGAAATCTTTTGTACATTTCAATTCTATTTTTCTTATATGCTCCTTCTGAGCTGCATTTTCTCTTAGCACAGAGAAATTCACCAAAGGAGATACTCCACCTGAAATTAGGTGGGTGGCAACTAGCAGCATGTAACACTGAGTTGCCAGCTGTTTTTTTTCCCTAAATACATCAGTTTCAAGTTTGTTCCGTTCGGCTGTGACCTTGATATCGAGGAAGTCTACACTCTCTTGGCTGTACTGAATAGAAAATTTGAGATTCACTGAATTGTGATTGAGTTCTTTTACAAAGCTAAGGAGATCTTTTTCAGTGCCCTCCCAGACAAAAAAGACATTGTCTATAAACCTGAGCCAAATATTGACCTTGTTCGTCCAATACTCTAGCGTTTCACTCCAGATCACCTGTTTCATCCACCAGCCCACCAAAAGATTGGCATAGCTGGGAACAAAGCAGGTGCCCATCGAAGTTCCCTGTGTTTGTTTGTATAGCACACCATTGATAATAAAGATGTTTGCCACGAGGCATGGTTCGATCATTTGTAATAGCATTTTGATGTGTGCTACCAGATTTATGCTTCTAGACATCAAGAAGTGCTCACATACTCTTAATCCGTCATTGTGCCTCATGCTAGTATACAGACTCTCTACGTCTAGGCATACCAGCCAAAAGTGTTTTTCCCAATGGATGTCCCAATTTTTGGGAGAAAATCCTTGGTGTCTCTGATATAGGATTTCAGGTCCTTCACATAGTCTGCTAGAAAATAATCCACATACCGTGAGACATTCTCCACCAGACTATTCTGTATAGGCCTCCCTGGTGGTAGTATAGGGTCTTTATGTACCTTGGGGAGTAGGTAAAAAGTGGGTACTGTCGGTGTTTCATTTCTGAGAAATGTAACTTCATCCCAGTTCAATAGATTCTTATCAGACCATTCTTTAAGATGGTCGAAGAGCCTGGTCTGCAGTTTAGCTAAAATATGATGGATCTACTCTGGTGTAACAAGTAGTGTTAGTTAGTTGCCTCATGACTTCTTGGATATAGCTCTTTCTTCCCAATGCACGATGTTTCCGCCTTTATCAGACGGTTTGATGATAACAGTATCATCATTTCTGGAGGTTTTTTAGGGCCTCTCTTTGTTCTTTTGTAAGATTCAATCTCATGTTTTTTTTTTAGATGTAAGATATCTTGATTCACTAGCTCATGAAAGACATCTATATTGTCTCTCGGGAGCAGGGGACGATATTTGGATTTGGCTCTAAAAGGTGTAGTGGAAAGTATCATGGGATCAAATCCTAGGTTTTCTACCGTGGTGATAATATTGGGATCTGACAAGGCCATAGTTTGTGTCATGTGTGTTTATTCTTCATTATTTGGGATATATACATTATGGCGTAATGTGTGCGCATCGCAGCGCCCCCCCAGCGCGGGTCTCAACAAGCCCGGCAGGGGAGAGAGCGGCGGATCGTCTGCCGTACGACGAGTTTCAGGTGAGCCAAATCACCATCGCAGCGCTACAGGAAGATGTGCGCGACCAGTTTGCCTGACGATGTCAGGGCATAAGGATATGCCTGTTACACAGTCACTGTACTGTGTTCACGAATTTGGATGAGCGTTCGTTGACCTGCTGAACTGTAAAAGGTATAATGATCTCTACTGACATTGTTTGGGGGCTTTAAAAGCTGCGAGCTGAAAGGGACTCAATGTACCAGAATGCAGCGAGGAGCACTGAGCCTAGTCTGCAGTCCACTTTCCATGGCCGCAAAGAACCATCCAATAGGAGTCAACTACTGACTGT
The DNA here is from genome assembly GCF_964261635.1 of Lissotriton helveticus. Taxonomy (NCBI): domain Eukaryota; kingdom Metazoa; phylum Chordata; class Amphibia; order Caudata; family Salamandridae; genus Lissotriton; species Lissotriton helveticus. Next base: position 521,451,309 of record NC_136063.1, read on the forward strand.
TTTAAACCCCCTCCCCCCAACTAGCGTGTTTTGCCACCACAGACTGGCATTGAGAAAGGCATACCAGCCGAAACGCGTCTGCCAGGAACTACAGCGATGGCGTTATTTTGCAAGCAGTAGATTACCCTGATGGTGAAAATAAAGCTTACCTGGTCAACTTGTCAAGCATGTGTCAGCCCGTTTTTAACGAAGGCGGGAATGGAGGAGTATGTAGTCAGGCAGTTGGAGCTTGACAACTGGCACGCCTCTCGATTTGGAGCTCTGCGAAAGTCCAACAAATCTTTGGTATGGCGTAATGTGTGCGCATCGCAGCGCCCCCCCAGCGCGGGTCTCAACAAGCCCGGCAGGGGAGAGAGCGGCGGATCGTCTGCCGTACGACGAGTTTCAGGTGAGCCAAATCACCATCGCAGCGCTACAGGAAGATGTGCGCGACCAGTTTGCCTGACGATGTCAGGGCATAAGGATATGCCTGTTACACAGTCACTGTACTGTGTTCACGAATTTGGATGAGCGTTCGTTGACCTGCTGAACTGTAAAAGGTATAATGATCTCTACTGACATTGTTTGGGGGCTTTAAAAGCTGCAAGCTGAAAGGGACTCAATGTACCAGCATGCAGCAAGGAGCACTGAGCCTAGTCTGCAGTCCCTTTCCATGGCCGCAAAGAACCATCCAATAGGAGTCAACTACTGACTGTTTTAAACCCCCTCCCCCCAAGTAGCGTGTTTTGCCACCACAGACTGGCATTGAGAAAGGCATACCAGCCGAAACGCGTCTGCCAGGAACTACAGCGATGGCGTTATTTTGCAAGCAGTAGATTACCCTGATGGTGAAAATAAAGCTTACCTGGTCAACTTGTCAAGCATGTGTCAGCCCGTTTTTAACGAAGGCGGGAATGGAGGAGTATGTAGTCAGGCAGTTGGAGCTTGACAACTGGCACGCCTCTCGATTTGGAGCTCTGCGAAAGTCCAACAAATCTTTGGTATGGCGTATAGTTAGTGAGCAACTATATCACGCCCCCGCAATGCATTGCTAATGACCGCACATATTACATCACCTATGAACTGGTCAGTGAGATCATTGATGACATCTCATATTACATCAATGATGACATCACTCAAAACATCATCCACAGAATCTCTGACACACCCACTCACACCCCTTATAGCCTTTCATACACCTTCTCCAACTTCCACACTATCATTCTGAAACCCATTCACACACCCATACCAGAACTTACAGAGTCACTCACTGATTTATAGATCTACACACACATCTACTCACTCACCCATACAGCAACTCAACACCCACTCACTCACTAATACAGCTACTGACATATCCATCATACACCAATACAGCCACTCACACACTGAGTCAGTCAACCATAGAGCTACTCGCATACCCACTCACTCACCTATACAGTTGCCACACAGCCACTTACTTACCCATACAGTTACACACACACTCACTCATACAGTTGCTAACATGTACTCACTCTCAGCTGCAGCTGCTGCAGGTAAGAGTGGTGGCCCCACTGCTATTACCTGCAGCAGCCATGGCTGCACAGTCACTGACAAAAGCACACACTCACTAATACAGCCACTCTCACATTCACTCACCCATACACTCACATACCCCATCACTCACCTATACTGTCCTTCACATACCCAGTTACACACCCATATACCACTAACACATGCACTCACTCACCTATACAGCCAAACACACTTACCCATACAGACCTTCACACATGCACTCACTAACCTACACAAAGACTGACTCACCCACTCTCTCATCCATACAGGCAGTCAAACACATCCTCATCCACCCACACAGACACTCAGACACCCATATAGGTACTCATACAGCCAATCCCTGACCCCTACAGAACCTCAGGTACCCACTTACACACCCATACAATCACTTAGACATCAACTGACAGACACATACATTATTACGACCAGTCACTCGGCCATACATTCACCGAGACATCTAATCACTCACTTATACAGTTAGTCATGTACCCACTGAATCATCGAATCAGGCACTCATACACTCCACTGATTCACCAATACACCTTGGTATATGTATTTAACACTCATAAACGTTTTAAAGGGACGCAGCCCCTACCCTTTTTAAAAAAATAATTAAAAAAATGGGCAAGACCCGGGGGAGTATGATTGGCTTCCCTTCAGTAGCGTGGCACTTAAGGACACAGACATGGTGTGTCATCTTCTTGTCAACCATGGATGTCTCTAAAATCACATTTGACTCTAACCAGGATATGGAATTTATTGGGGCTTGATTGCAGAATCATTTGGAGCTTGAAATTCTGTCCAAGTTAAGGGCTTCAAGACTGCAACAGTGCCTGCCTTGCTCACCAGGGATCATGCCACAGCCAGGGTCTGGCTCTGATTGCAGGAATATCCCAGCCTTTGGAAGAGTGTCCCCAATAGCACACTTTGTGTGGCTTGCTGTAAAAGTTATTGGCTTTATGTTTATCTATTTGTTACAGGCCTCCTGTGTTTCGTTGTGGCCCGGGTTCTCCTGCACCTAGGTCCCCAAGTGTGTCATCTGCTCACATCATTAGAAGCCTTCTTTCTGATAATTTGAGTTTCGGGTACCCGTGATCAAGAAAATTCTGGATGTTTTGAAGTGCTGTCTGATGTTATTCAATCTCAAGCGATGTGTTCATCTGAACCTCCTAGTGCCAGCGGTGTTGACTACAGAAGCCTGCAACAAAGGCATGGGTACAAACTTAGGTACTCTCTTGTCCCAGGTATGCTTCCCACTAAAATATCGTGTCAGTCCGAGTGGAGGGTACTCACTGCACTTTTAAGGGCTCTCCTCTGGGTCACTCTACTGTAACAGTGACAGTCCTTCTCCAAATCAACAACCTTGTGGCAACGTTTTTTGGTGCAGTCCTGACACAAAATGTTAAGAGAGATTTACAAAGCTATGCAAGGCCCAATTTGCATCCGGGAAGCATTCCATGGGTGAAGTATGGTCATTTTCATGCATTCACCCATGGATTTTGATGCCATCCCAGATCTGCCAATATCTTTATTTCTCCTTGTTAATTAATTTCTCTATGTGTGATGCATTCTGCATCACATATAGCAAAAGAAAATACCTTTACGGATTGTATTGTGCAGGAAGGTATTCCTTCCTGCACAAAAACAATCCTGGGTGTAACACAGGCACTCTTGCAGCAAGGAAAAAGGGTGCCACCATAACAAAGAGTGAACAGAAGTATGCCATATCTTAGTAGATATGGTGGATTTCCGCTCTCTCTGTTTCACACAACGCAGCACAGCACATTTATTGCTGCTCTGCGTTGTGTGAAACCGTAGTAAATCTGGCCCATAGCTTTTTATCATTTCAGATTTGTTGCTTGACAGAAAGCCATCTTTTGGCTCATATTGTGGTAAAGTTCGACCTGGATTTTATAGACATTCTCTGTGCTGTAGATCATGTTTTGACTCCTCAGTGGATCTATTTGGAAGTGTCAGCAGTAGCCTTATGGCCTGCTTACGTTCCCAGTTTCCGGAGGATGGAGCTTGGAAATATGCATGCCATTGCATCCCCTTGGTCTCTAATTCTGCTTTATGCCTTCACTTCAGTGCTTAGCACTAGATTTGTTGCTTTACCAGTAGAAATAAGTTTTTATTCTGCTTGCTGCCTTGTGGCTTCGAATGGGGTGGATGCCCCTTCTTATGTGTTTGGGTCTGCCTCTGAAATTGATGTTTCCTTTGCACCTTTACCTTCTATGGAGTCCGCTTCAGTCTTGCCTGCCCTACCAATCAGCACACCTATCTCCTTGGTGGCTGAATCATGGGATGATAAGCGGTTGTGGGCCATATTTTCAAGGAACGGCGATAACATCATCGCAGCTTTAGCGGCAGGAAACTGCCACTAAAGCGGTGATAAGGGACTTGATAATATGCCCTTGTGAATTCCAATAGAAGCCCAGATTCTGGTGTGAACCTGGGCTTCTATGGGAATTCACAAGGGCATATTATCAAGCCACCTATTGCCGCTTTAGCGGCAGTTTCCCGCCGCTAAAGCGGCGATAATTTTAACTCTGTTCTTGATAATATGCCCCTGTATCTTCCTTTGATCCATGCAGCTTCAGGACAGGAATCACTATGAAATTTGAATCATGGACCCTGTTATAATCTCTGGCTGTCTTTTTTGCCTAGAGTCAAGCTTGTTGTTGTAATTCTAATTTGGAGTTCTTGTCTCTTCAGCGTGGAATTTTTGGGCCTGGTACTTTCCACTTTCAGAGTTTTAGTTGACAGCTGTGCAAGCTCTGTGGACTGCTGGGGTGCGAGAGGGACTCCCAATATGGATATTTTGGGGGCTTATCTCATAAAGGGTTTTTCTCTGCGAGGCATCTTGCTATAGCAGTAGTCCCTTCTTGGGACTTACCTATGGTCCTTAGAGGGCTGCAACTTCTGCCTTTTGAACCTTTGGGGGAAGTGGATCTTACATATTTCTTTTTGGTGGAAATCATGTTGGTCTGTCGGCTTACAGACTTGTGGGCAGATTTACAAGCCCCTTGCTCCACTTTTGAATCACTTTTCTCATGTTAAGAGTGACGCAAAAGTGGCGCAAGGGGCTTGTAAATCTGCCCCTTGGTGCCTTCGCCATATCAAGCTCCTTATTTACAGGTATTTTTATAATTCAGATTCATTGGAAGAACATTGCAGACATGTCTAAGGGAGTATTCACTTTTTGTCAAGTTAATAAAATGCCTATTTGAAGCACCACAGGTTTTGAGCCTTGGGTCTCGATTTTTTTAAAGAAAGATTGCAAATGGGTATGGAATATCAGTCATTAGCTGGAAAATAATTACAACACATTTATTTGCAACAAAAAGTATTGTCAACCAATTAAAATATCATGTACATTGCACATTGTTATAACGTGGCATTGTTAGTTGTTTTCACATTTTTAATGAACTTTAGTTCCGAGCCTGTAGGAATGTACTCCAACGCCACATCTATACCCATAGTTCGACGAACTGTCTCGAACAGAACTTCAGAGTTCCGTTTCACCCCTTTGATATTTTGAGGATTGGTGACTATTGAATTGACCTGCAAGTCCCACTGTCAGGGATAGAAAGGCATTTTATTGAAGGGACACTAGAAGGCAGCGTCAGCATTCAATATGTACCTCTAAGAGTTTAACTACTTGGGCTGCAACAGAACTTAATGGGACATATTTACGAGCGGAGCTGTGCCAAATTTGGCAGTGCCCTACTCCAAGACTTTCAAAATGCAAGGATGAGCCATATTCACAAGAATGCAGCGCATCTCATGGTTTTTCCTAGCATTGGCACTGAATTTAGCTCCGTAGTGCCAATGCAGGGATCCTTGCACCATAGTGCAAGTGTGCCTGCATTGCAGGGAATGATTGTTTATGTGTCCGCATTCCACAGCACACATAGAAAAAGCAAAATACCATTAATGATTGTTAATGTGTAGGAAAGTCTCCCTTCCTGCACATAAACAATCACTACTGATAACGTGTGTTACTTCCATGTGTGCCTGCTCTTGCATGGTGTTATTTTTTGCCACTGCCTGAGATTTAAATCTCCTTGTAAATCAAGGGCAGCATCAAAAGCAATGGGTGTTGCGGTGGAAAGTCCACAGCAATACCCATTGCATGCCCCTTTCGCGCTAAGTGATGCATGTAAAGCGGCCTTATTTACAAGGTGCCGTTAAGCCACAAAAAACTGTCTCAAATATGCTTTGTAAATATGGAGAAGGGCATATTGCCACCAGAATCACCCTAAAAGTGATGTTCTGAGGGCAAGATCCCCTTGTAAACATGTCCCAATGTATTCAGATAAAACAAGCTACCAACAGCAGAACCTCTCATTCAGTTTTAAAATGTCAACTCTTTCTTATGATTATTTGGCGTAGCTTAATAGAACCTAATGCATTCGCCCTGTACTTATCAATATTCTGTGACATATGAGAGGTAGTTTTTCCAGGTTGTCTTATGATGCAATATAAAAGCATCATATAAACAGAAAATACAAAAAGGAACAATATTTAAACTGTGTTCTTAATGTGAGTCAATATAAATGACATGCCTAATAAATAATGGGTTGTAAATGTTTGTCATAGTAAATGATCGGTATGAAGGTAATGTACAGTGGATATGGATGAAGCAGTGGCGTAGCTAGAGCTTGTGGTGCCCGGGGCTATCCCTCAGATTGCCTACCCTGGGGGGAGGAGGGGGAAAGGACGGCGAGCTCTTGAAAGAGGTCTGACAGACATGTAATATCGCCGCTAATAGCTACCTCGATCATGCAAGTTACATGCACATACATGACATGGTCCAAGGCTACACAGTTGAATACACCGGTGACAGGCAGAACAAAGGAGAACAAACAGACTGCATGATCTATCTGGGGACTCAGAAAAACCGCATGTGACATCCATCAGCGAGCTGCGTGAACGATTACCTGGTCATCCCTTCAGCACAATGCAAACATGCACATACATGACACTGTTCGGGGATCCATCATCTACAGCTGACATTAAATGACCAAACATCAAGGTCCCCCCATTAAACCAGTGGGGACGTGCACAAACATGATGTGCTCTGGGGACCCAAAACCAACTTACCAGTGTTGAAGCCATTGATTCTTTATTTTTCGAAAATAGCAAATTAATTATTCACAGGGAATGACTCACTGTGTGCCCTTAGAACTAAACTCAGCACAAAGGGGTCAGTCAGCTCCACAACCTTGCCAACACAGACCAAAGCCCACTCTGGTGGCCCAATGTCAACAACTAGGGGTCGCGTCCTGTCATTACTTCTAAACAGCAGCAACCAACTCCCTGGGAATGAAAAGACGTGTGCTCTTGGGACCCAAAGCCAGCTTGTAATAGTGCATCTCTCCTTCAGAGCAGCCTCTGCACACACTTGGTGCACAGCCTGCCCAGGGGGCCCAAATCTAAAATACAGGGAGGGGCGACACATTATCATCACAATGCTTAAACACAGCTGTAGGGGCCATGGGAACATGTTCAACCCAGGACAAACTGATCCAACATTGCAGCACTCCGTGAATAATCAGAAGAAACAAGAAACATTAAATTTTTCTGCTTTTTTGTTTTCACATTACTTTCATGGTAACCAACAGTGTTAAGAGTACGCCGCAAAAACAGTAAAATCATAATAATTTGTCTAGTATGGAACGGCAAGGCTCTGTACCACACGTCACTGTAACACACGTCTTCAGCTGCCTCCCAGACCCGAATATAGGCATGGCAGAACCAAGGTCTGGAGAAAAATAGCCACTCAAAAGAAGTCTGGATACGAAGTAAGTTATGTGTGTATTTACGCATGTGTGTTTCAGTATGTCCAGGGCTCAATCATTGGAGAGTAGCAGCTAGCTACTACTGGTATCGTTCTACTCACAGACATCCGGGAATAAAGCCCTTCATCAGATCCCTTAAGCATGTCAAAAGGTTCATAACCGTGGCGGTACACAGACCTGGATGAACCTAGACAACTGCTGACTGACTGGAGCAATCACACTGGCAACCTGCGATCACTGCTGGAACTCTTGCAACCTAGGCCCTCGTGCCCTGGGATCAGAGAATACCAGGTTCTTCTCTTGCATCTTGTATCTCCATCTTTTGTATTCCTTTCCTCTCACAAGCACAAACTCTAAAGGTAAATAGCTCACAAGCCATTCAACTCTCTCTAGAACTCTAGGCTCTACAGATGAATGCACTATTTAGGAAGAGAGTGTAGAAAGGCTTGCCTGTGTTTGCAGGTAAATGTATCAATGAGAGAATGGAAGCAGAGAGGCCAGTTAATCTCTGCTGCTTCCTGAGCAGAATTACAAGAACACATCAACATAAGGGCAGGGTACAGACTGACATTTACCCAGAATCAGGTGCAATAGCCCACCTGTCTAACTGGAGCTAACAGCACAGCCACCATTTGCTCAGATGAAGACTTAGTCCACACTCAGCGCCTACTGTACAAGTATCACTCATATGTCACAGATAGCAAAAGTACTACTTACGTGCCACAGTGACCACTGCTATCCATCACATGTCAAAGGCAGCTAATTAGTACCATTCATTTGATCAATCCCTTGCTCTTCTGGTTAATTTCTTACTCAGTGCTAACAGCAAATCTATCCTTTAAGGTGTTTGTCAGCAGAGCTACTCTCACCAGACAACAGAGCTTTCCCAAACAAGTTACAGGGAGCAAAGCTATGCCTTAATAGCAGTTGAGCTATCCATGGATAGATGAATGTCCTTCTGACAATCTGTCTGCACTGTGTCTAAGCAACTAGGGAACAGGGAACCAGTGAACAAGAGGGGTTCGGGAACTAATGCTTGCAGGATGGCGTTTGGAGAAAGAGAGCCTCTCATACTTTAGCGGGACAGGTAAAACATGGGAACTAGGAGACGCAATAGATAAGCCTTGGAGACAGAGAGACCTCAATATTCAGCGGCTTTAGGCTAGGAAACATCAGGCAGAGTAGTAATGGAAGGCTAGAACAGGACAACAGAGACAATGCAAGCAAGAGACAGGCCAGTTCCAACTACAAGGAGACAGGCAAACAAGAACCTAGGGTGGAAAGTTTATATTAGAACCGAGATGAGGAACATTAAAGGAGAAACATAAAATCCACAAATATTACACAAGAATGACTCTTACATCAACCACCTGTGTCATTTAGAAGGGCACATGGCATTACTTTCAAACAGCAACACTACCAAAGCTGACACTAATTAGGGGGAATGATTCAAGACCCTAACCTCCACTGTGAACTACCATGTAGAACCCCCAAACACACTCAACAATAACACAGGTTAGGCTGGTAAGTGTCAAGAGTCTCTCCTCCCCCAACTCCCTTTATAGAAGAGGTCTATGAGGATAACCAATGTCTTCCAAGCCAGCCAGCCACCCACATTAATGTGATTTAGTTCCCCTACTGGAAAACCTCTGATGGATGAAGCACAAACGCAGACTGATGTCTGAATAAAGTGCCAAGGCCAAGTAATTGGCTAACTCTGAACCATATCTGGCAGGTGAACATAACAGAACTGCTGCTACACATGCTAAACCTCTTCTCTGCGCATTTGGAAACATTGCATTACAGCTGTCCATACTGTCCCTATGCTGTGTGTGAATTAGCGAAGCTTTATGAGACCGTTGCACTTAAAAAAACAAAAAACGAAAGAAATCAATATTTTTTTATATTTAGCTGCTTACAATTGTGTTTCTAATATTTTTTATCAAATTTCCCAAATTAAGCTTGAATATTGACGTTTAAACAGTTTGAATCAAACTTCTATGTAGGTACACCAGGAATACACTGTTGTATGTATCAAGTCCGCATCAACTAAGGCAGTAAGGGCACAGCCTGTCACCATTTCACACAATTATAAAAAGTAACCAAGATAGCCTTTGTGTTCAAGGATAAACGTTTCTTGTCTCTGTCTCCATTTGTCTCACAAGAGGAAGCCTAATAGACAAGAACTGCTCCGGGGCTTACCTGTTTGAATGAAGCTCCCATCACGCCGTATTCCAAAAATTGTGCTCCGGGTTTAAATGTCCCGTCCTTGCAAGCACCAGGAGATCCCAAGCCAAGGCACCCCACGCTCCACCTGGCGCGCAGTCAACCTTGCAGAAGTTCGTGCGACATCACGGGCCTATGCTAGGTGGTAGTGATGCGCGTGCACTGCATGCTTCAGGCAGCAGTTGCAAGCAGCAGGCGGCGGTGCACTTGCATTTCAAACTGGGCCGCATGTGGCACTGGTGGCCCATTGCGGCAGCCATTATAATTTATTTGGGGACACTAACACTACTGTAATGACTGACAGTAGTGTCAGTGAGTGTCCCCAAAGAAATTATAAAGGCTGCCACAACAGGCCACCAGTGCCGTGTGGCTGCCGCCCAGAAAATAGTGCCGCCTGGGGAGCACCGCCCCCACCGCCTCCCCAGCTACGCTCCTGGGATGAAGTCAAAGCTGTATGGTAGTGTTGATTGCAGAGAACTGTCAAGGAGATGCAGAGGTTCTTAGGATTTCCCAATGTTTATAGACAGTTTATTCAAGATTTTGTAGAGATTGTATGTCCCATCTCGCAGCTGATGCAGAAAGGGGTTTTCTTTCAAGAAGATTCTTAAGAAAGCCTTTACGAATGTACCTATCTAACTTATCCGGAGTGTACATTGCTCTTTACTGTTGAGACAGATGTGTCATCCTTTGCTGTTGTAGCTCTTCTGTTCAAAATAGATCTTGCAAACAATTAAATTCATCCTGATTCTTACTGTTCCCGAACTCTGGCATCATCTAAAGTGAACTACACCATCTATGACAGAGAGCTACTGATGATAACAAGCTCCTTGTCTCATTGTGGGATTATCTTAGAGAAGCTCACCATAGAATAACCATTTGGACAGATCCCAAACATTTAAGATAGCGTAAGCCCAGCAAACAAATGAACCCCTAATGTTCCAGGTGGTATTTGTTCTTTTCCAAATTTCATTATGAAGTCAGCTACCAACGAGGCGTGGAAAGGCTGATGCCTTAGCTAGAAAAGGCAAAGAACATCAACCTGTATGCAGTTCTCCCTCTAGTCTGACAACTCAAAATAAGCTATTCGAAGTGGAGACATGGATTCTCACAGCAACTCTTGAAACAGTAGCAGAAAAGTGATACAAAACACTGAATTTCATAAGGTGCTGATAAGAGGAAGAGGAACATCAAACTGCTATGCTACAATAACAGCGTTTTTTTCTGGATGAGGCTCTTCAACAGCAAATTTTACAGAGAGGACATAGTTCACCAGCAGTATGGTATCATGATATAAGAACTACACAAGAATACCCACACCTCAAAACATTGGTTCCAAATATCAATGGATTTTATCTCATTTGTCAGCATCAGAAGGAAAGACAATACTTTTAGTTGCAGTAAACTACATTACGATAAATGTTCATTTCATCACTCTTAGGAGCCTGCCCACTACTCCTTTCTTAAAGTAGGAAATCCCTCATGTCTGCATGGTCACCCCAGATTTTTCACATTATGTTGGAACCTATTTTTGTTGGTTTCAGACACCTGTGCACCCTAACCCTGCTAACCTGAGTGAAGTCCCTATGCACCCCCTTTAAACATATAGTATATGGTGTAGAAAATGCACTCAGGGCCTGGAAATCAAATGTCATTGGTGGACTTCAGCACCTATTGTATTATCCTCTACAGTGGCAGTGACAACATGGCTACAGACTTATCTGGTATAGCTTGACTGCTGTAGTGCAAAACCTGCATTGCAACCTGGGGAAATACCCCTTTTTGACCGGTAAAGGCCTTTCTTTTAAGTATTATTAGGTCACTCCTGTGTAGGCCCTGTAGCCCAAAAAGGCAGGGTGCATGATATTTAAAAGTGGGACAGGTAGAAAATGTATATTATCATGCCCTCACAGTGACATGGCCCTTAAGCTAGTTTCACAATAGCAGAACTAGCTGTCCTATGTGGAAAATCAGAATACAAATTGACATTTGAATACTGTATCTTGGGAATGGGAAGAGCTAGCAAAATAATGAAACAAACATTTTAATAGATATTTAAAATCCAATTCAATGGTGAAGGCAAATGTTTAATAAATATTAAGAAAACATTACTTTTACAAAGTTACCTTTTCACAGGCTGAAGTTCATGGTGGCTAACGCTCCATAAAATACCTACATTTGCTTAGCCTGGCAATAGGTGTGAAAGAGGTGTTAAATTGCTTCCAGGAGCACTTAATAGGTTGATCAGAAAGGGCAGAGACGACTCCTCAGAATTAAATAGAATATGCACAGTGGGGGGTGTGGGCATTCTTTTGACACCACACTGCCAAATCCAGCCTGACAGGTTTTTTAAGCCTCATGTAATACTTTGGCTCATTTAAAAGGGAGACAGGATGCCAGGAAAGTTCTCATGTATCCCCTGTCTGGTTGCTGAAGGACCCTGCTTTTGCCCTACCAGACCTCTTTCTGAGGATTTGTTGCGGGTAGAGTGCTGATTGGGATTTTAATTAACCCCGGGTGTAGTTCGCGTAGTAGCGCTATGCGTAGCTAGGCGAAGTGCACTTCGCACTGCGCGAGTTACGTGTAGCACTCCGCGAACTGCGTGGTTTGGTAGGTAATGCTGTTCGCGATGATTGCACAGTGCCAGATGATTGTCCACACTGCTCAATCATTGCAAACGGCATCTTGCACAGTGCAAGCGGTCGTTTTCTGCCGATCAAGTAGATTTGTACTTGAGCAGCAGCAGCTTTCTCAACGCAGACTGGTAGTTTCTCATTGCGAGCATGTGTGACCACTCGCAATGAGAAACCTGACCTCCCCGCGTTGAGAATTGCGCCGGGAGGTTTATTTTCCATGCTCGCGATCAGCAACTTGATTTCACTGATCATGAATGAGGAAAAGTCTCGCTGGGGTGTCATTTTGCTCGCTCGGGGTCGCCAATTTGACGTTGAGGACCGCGAACAAGCAAAAAATGACCGCTACGCTATGCATGTTTGCACTGTGCTACGTGCAATTCGCGTAGTGCGAAGTAGCGCAAACTTCGCAAACTACACGAGCATAGCATAGCTCTTCGCCCAGGGTTAATTTTAATTTTAGACATGGGAGGGCACTGGAGCCTACAATAGTGCACTTCCGTACACACCCACAACACTCAAAGCTCAAGTTTTGTGTGGCTGAATACTTTTGCCATCTTGAAAATGCCCTGACACACGGTAATTTGGACCTGTTTGCAGTAAAACATAAAAGAACTACTAGAAAAGCAGGTAGAGGTGCCCCAAGGAACGTTTACTCCGTTGGTTGAGGAGTACCCAGAAACCACTGTCACCCACTAGCTTGTACCAGGCATTAATGTGGCACTCCAAGGTACATGGACAAAACACTTTCTGGACCTGAGGAAGAACAGAAGAGGATTTGACCTGATGTCTGTGACTTGAGTAGAGCCCTGAAGGACTGGATCTTCTCTGACCTGTACATAATGACCTCAAAGGGACCACGGAGACCAAAATATGCTGATTGTGAGACATAGGGCTGTGTTGGTTGAGAAGGGGGTGAGCCCTTCCCAAGCAACAGCCACAATCCCCATCAGGGTGAACCAATAAAGTCACTAAGATGACCTGTGCTTAACCCTCTGGTAGCTTGGTTCAAAAGCAGTCGAGCTTAACGTAGAGGCAATGTGTAAATTATTTATGCAGCACACAAACAAACAGTAATAAAGTGAAAACACCTCACAAGAAAAATCCAACACCAATTTTGAAAAACAGAGTATTACATACTTTGACACCAAAATAAAACAAATCTATTCAGTAGAACAGGATAAAGGCAATTGAAAAAATGTAAGGTAAATGAGCGCCTTACAGCACAAAGTGCCACTCATGGCTATCTGGTTGTTTGAGACCGGGTGACAGTCAAATGTTCAGGTTGACCGTGATAGAGCGCTGGATGGATACAAAGACCAGGTTAGGCCCATCTAGTCCCTGTATTATGTGGCCATCTGAGGGGAATACACAAAAAAGCCAATTGACACTCCCATGTATGTCATGTGACACAGGAACAGGCTGCAGGCACCAAATAGCTGGGACATTAAAATACCAACATTCTAAGAGTAGCATTTTCAGAATCGTAACTTAAAATCCAACTTTACCTTTGATGAGGATTTTATATTATAACTTCTCAAATACCAAACATGACTTGCCTACCTGCTTCTAATCAAACTTCAGCTCTTAGTGAATGTAATAAGGTAAGCCAATATTTTCCTATGGGAGAGGTATGTTTTCCAGTAATGAAAAACACATTTGTGAGTTTTTCACTACCAATTCACGTGAAACTAAGTGCATGTTCAACCTTCTCATGTCAAAGCACCCTGCCCTACCGGCCATGTAGGGCCTACCTTAGCAGTAACATATGTAATAAAAAAGGAGTTTTAGACTTCACAAGGGGTTTTATTGCCAAGTTAAATTGGCATTTTGAAATGCAGGCAGGTTGTAATGGCAGGACTGAGACCTGTTTTAAAGGGTTACTTAAGTTAGTGGCACAATAGGTGCTGCAGGACCGCATTTAATTTACTGGCCCTGCGTATATCTGTGCACCACTTTAGTAAGGGCTTGTAAGCAAATTAAATATGCCAATCAGGTGTAGGCCAATTTACCATGTTTTAGGGAGTGAGCACAAGCATGTTAGCCCTGGTTAACAGTGGCAAAGTACACAGAGTCCTAAAGCCAAAATAAACAAATTCAGAACAATTGGTTGGGGGTAAACCTGCAGAGAGGGCCAAGCCTAACACAGATAAAAGCCCTTTCCTGTGTCTGAAGTGCTCAGATGACCTGGAGTAACTGAACATGGATTGGACCTTGAAGTTGGCTTCTGATGGCGTAAGGCCTGGCTCCTAAGTGCAGCCATTGAGGTCATGGGATGCTTGGAAGTGACTCAGAGGAGTTGCTACAGAAGCTCTGAAAGTTGGGACTTATAAGACTTAGGGGCATATTTACAACAGAATGGCAAAGCGTGGTATCAAGCAGAAATTGCTAACGCCACGCTTTGCCATTCGGAAAACACAGGGATGTGCCATATTCACAAGAATGCAGTGCACCCCTGGGTTTTCCCTAGTGATGATGCTAAATCTAGCTGCCTTGTGCCAACACAGGCACACTTGTACCATGGAGCAAGGGTGTCTGAGTTGGAGGAAAATGAATGTGCATGGGCAGGAAGGTCTCCCTTCCTGAACATAAACAATACAGAATGCTGATTTGAAACTCCTGTGTGTGCTGCATTGTGCAGCACACATAGAAATAGAAAATCATCATTTTTTTAAAGATTGTTTATGTGCAGGAAGGGGCACCTTCCCACACATACAGATCATTCATGGCAATTTGATGTTTCTATATGTGCTGCACAATGCAGCACACATAGCAACAGCAAAATAAAGGCGAAATTGACCATTTCTCCTCAGTTTACCATGTTAAGACCAGGTTTTCCCTGTTGTCAAGTTTGGGCCTGCCTCCTATGTACACCACCCTTGTAAATATGGGGCAGCCTCAAAATCAATGTGCGTTGTGGTGAAACGCCAACCACAACACCCATTGCACGCCCCTTTAATGCTAAGTGTAGCGTAAACAGGAGCCGTATTTACAAGGCAAAGGGTTAATCGCCACAGGAATGTCATAAAAAGTGACATTCTGTGGCGATAGGAGCCTGTAAATACGCCCCTAAAGTGTCTGATTCTCAAAGGTAAATTTGTACTTTTGTGTATCTTTACAATTATTTGCTATTCAGGTATGTGTTTTACTAAAAGTATCTTCACACCTGCAGAACAAATAGAACAGTCCTATCTTTTTTTGTGTGCAGAGACTCAGCACTTATAAAGATACTACAAGTAAAATACCTTTGTTAATAGTAAAAAAATGTAAACTTACACAAAATTGTGTGTTTGCCTTTTTGAATCAGGCCCTTAGTCAAAAGGTAAAATCACACTCATTTGTATAGAAAATTTTAATAAAATACTTTGAAATAAAAAAAATCATGTCCCCGGTTCTTCTTATTGGATTTTTGTTGTTTCGCGTAATTATGTCTATTCCACTTTTCGAATTCAGTTTTTATTTCTTGCATTTTGAATGTATTACTATTTTTGCAATGCATACATTCTTTATACATTGCCCTACATTAAGCCTGTCTTCTGTGTTCCATAGTTACCCAGAGGGTTAAGCTTAAGTTAGTTTAGCAATGTTATAGGTTTGCCATCGCAAGAGTTGTGATTATTCATTCACCCACCCCAAAAAAAAACAATTTCTTACACATATTTATTACTTTTCTATGAAATGTAATGAGGTTCCATGGGCTACCTACCGTTATTGTCATTGATCAAGGTTCCCATTTATAACATCGTTTTATAAGGCTTTACTAAAATGGTTAGGAGGAATACTGCACATGTCTACATGTTGCCATACCCAGACTGATGTGCAGACAGAGAGTTTGTATCAGACTTTGAACAGTACCTCAAACATTTTCTAACGAATCATGCAAAACAAATGTGTACAAAGTGTTCCAATAGTAGAATGCTCCTTAAATAATACCCTGGACACTTCATTAAGATACCCTGTTCTTTTTTATTTGACATGGTATCCTCCTTATGTTAGGTCTCCAAAGTTTTCCACCTACTCTGTTCCCTCAGTTCAGCCACTTTTAAAATGTATTAATACGGGACAAAAATCAGATCAATAGCATCTCAGATAAGCTAAAATCAGTTATTGCTTTGGGGAGAACGTATGGTTATGCACTGACTATCTTACCATTCCCAGGGTACAATCCAAGTTTGTGCCCAGGTTTGTTGGTCCTTTCTCAATCCCTAAGTTAGTGGATGCAGCACTAGTGAAGCTTGCGTTTCTTAGCCACCAAAGGATTCATGCAGTTTTCAATGTGTGTCGTGTTAAAAAAGCCTATGCAACCAACTCTCCCATACTTTCCCTTAAATGAATAATTGGAGCATCAGTATTTGATGTAGAGACCATTTTAGATAGTACAGAGGTCAGTTTCAGTATCTGCTGGCTTGAAAGATAATTGTCAGATAATTCATGGGAACCCGCTTCTTTTGTACATTCTCCTCAACTGATCTCAGAGTTTCATTACAGATGTTCATCTAAAGAGCAAGTCCAGCAACAGGTGGATAATTTGGGAAGGAGGGTAATGTCAGGTCACGGGATACAATCCGACACAAGAGAAGGCAATCTTGGAAGAGAGGACAAACAGGACAATGGAAATTACATTGTTTGACATCAAGAACTACAGTTCATAGTGTCAGAGCTGCAGCCCCTGTCATTAGAGGATCAAACTCGCAGACTCGCTTCTAGGTCAATAGTGTAGAGTATTTAGGCCTGACACACTTTGCTCCTTTGTCTGGCAACAGTGGGTGTTGTGACACATTGCTGCTTGAATTGGATCACACCCAGCTTGACTCACTCCTTCCCTTTTGTTGTTTTCCAGCTGTTCAATTTCCTCGGTTCCCTTGTTCCCTCTCCTGTTGCACCTTATTGTCCTCTCACCTAATCTTTTGTTGAGTTTGTATGTTCCATCCAGTCCCTTTACTTCCTGGTGCGTAGTACTCTATCTTTGACTCCTGTGTTAGTTTCCAGTGGCAGCTCCTCCGCTAAGGAGGAGGAAAATGGCCCCACTGCTCTTTACGCAGTGCAGAAGAATAAAAATAAAATTATAATACCATGACGTTATTATCATTTTATTTGTCAGTGCAGACTCGGAGCCAGGTTAGGGTATGGCGTGGCTGGGCAGGCCAAAGCAGAGGGAGGAGTAGTTTCCACTCTCCAAGTGTGCATGACGGATTTGACCGACACTCTTGGACCAGCCAAACCATCATGCGCACTTTGCATGTTCTCCACAGGGCTGTAATGCAAAGCCTGGGTATAGAACATGCACAGTCTCCCAGCCCCTGTCTGAGCTCCAAACCAAGGTGATCAGACCAATCCTGACACTGCAGTCATGCTGGTGACAGCAGCTTCATGATAGGCTGGGAGAGTTTGAGATCCTGGGTGCTTCTGTTCTGTGCTGCTGAGAGAAGAGGATGGAGGAGAGGCGGTGGCGGCATTCACAGGTATGAGGCAGCCACCACTGTTAGTTCTGTGATACATTGGGGCTAGTTAGAGCAGACCATCTTCATGCACTGGGTTGAGACTTATGGCCTTATTACTAGTACAGCTTTCCTGGGACCGTAGTACTCGTGGTGGCGGTCCGACCACCACCACCTGTCTGTCCTATTACAAGTGTGGCGGTGAGACTGCCACAAGACCACTGCCTCCGCTGGGATCAGGGAATCCACTGTGGTGGCTGTCTTCAAGGGGCCTGAATATGCTGGTGGTGCCAAAGCCAGCCAATTGACTATGACAATGCCACCCTTGTAGGCATCCCAAAAGCCCACCTTGCCCCAATTAAATCTGTCCTCAACCTGGCGGCCAGACTTCTCTCTGATTGTAAACGCTTTGATCACATTGCTCCTATCCTCAAAAACCTTAACTGGCTCCCAATCGAAGGTAGATCCACCTTCAAGTTGGCATGTATTACTCACAAAGCCCTTCACCAAAACACCCCCTCTTACCTCTCGGACAAACTACAAAAAGCTGGTTGCTCCAGGACCTTGAGAAGCACCAACACCCTGGTCCTCATCCCCCCGAGACTCAAATGTAAAAATACACAATCACGTGCTTTATCTGGTAATCCCCCTATGATCTGGAACTCTCTCCCCATCCTTCCCTCTCTTCAAAAAAAGACTCAAGGTGCTTCTTCTCAACAAATATTGGGGTACCTAACATCTCTATAATGATGTAGTCCTCTGTTTTTATTCTCCTCAACCCACCCCTACTCTCTCACTTTCCTTTTCTCCCCCCTCTCCATCTACCCCTCTCTCTCCTATCTTTCATCCGCCCCCTTCTCCCTCATTTATACCTAATTACTCTCTTTCCTCAATTCCCACGTCTAACTGAAAGACAGTTTCCCATGCGAGTTGTTATTCACTTTGTAATTTTGTTTAATTTTTTTGCTTCATGATGTTTATCTGTCTGTAAAGCGCTCTGATACTCCTGGGTCCAGTAGCACTATATAAAACCTTTGAAATAAATAAATAAATAAATGAATAAACTGCAGAGCATATTACGACCTGCATATCCACTGCTCTTTTCATGGTGAGGACCCCACCCCAGGGGCCCTAACAGGGCCCCTGGCAGAATCTGGGTCTGAAGGTGCCTGCTGTGGGGCACATGTTGTACTCCCCTGGAATTGCGCCCTCGTTACTGCACTGTGTGGCTAGCACAACATGGTGTATGCCAGACCATGCAGGACCATGCTGCAGGGTCTCTCATGGTTGTTGCTTGCTTGTTAGGCTCTCCTATAAGCATAACATACCACCACCGTGAGACGGACGCAGCACCGCCTACCCGCTCTGGATTAAAGTTGTAATCTGGCAGGTGGGCTCACTGCTGCCGTGGCAGGCTTCCTGGAACCGTGGCAGTGGCAGTCCCAGCCGAAGACTACCGAAGTCATAATAAGGCCCTTAATATTGATAAGTTTGGCTCAAGCAACTGTTCCTAGGAATTCAATCCGGATTGTCCAGCTACCAACCTAAAGGAGTCTTTCTATTACCTCAACCCTTTACCCCTCTGTCTGGGTCTTTGTTACCACCCTTGATGGCATACAATGGGGGGGAGTCAATGTCTAGGGGGAGAGGAAGGGATTGAATGAAAAGCGGGTGGGAAAATCCAACTTGGGTTGACATGTATCAAGTAAACAAAGCCATTAAATGTGAGAGAGAGCTAGCACCCGATCAATCTCCTGAATGGAGCAAGTATATTCTCCAACCTAGATCTCAACAAGGGATATCATCAGCTAGAGCTATAAGAGGGCTCAAGATATGTTATGATATTTGAATCACCACAAACACATTATATTTGCTGTCCCTTCTGTGGTTGAGTTATTCCAAGAATAAATCATAAGGTTTTCCGAGGAATGCCTAACTTCCTCAACTTGAGCGATAATATAGTGGCCTTCGGATAATCTAAATAATACCATGACGATCTGCTTATTAAAGTCTGTCAAGCTCTGCAAAATGCTTACCTCACAATCAACAAAAACAAGTGCCCCTTTAGAAAGACGTCTCTGAATTTCTCAGAGAACTATGTGTGCCTTGATTCTGATAAAGCTACAGCTTTGGCTCTAGCACCACCTCGACAAAATCTGCCATCTCTTCGTTCATTTCTGGGACTGGAAAGCTGTCCAGATACATCCCCAATTTTAGCATTAGCAAGTACACCACTGATAGATCTATGGAAATGGAATCTATCTTCAAATAGTCCTGGACATCTGCACGAAGATTACTAAAGCTGAAAAAAGTGCCTTTTTTCTTTACACCTTACAGACAGTCCTAGTGGTTGATGACAGGTTTGGGTTCCATCCTGGCACAAAGAAATGGTGACCCTGATGCCCCATAATTAGTAATAACTTGTGCCAGCTTCAGTCGTACATGACCGAAACTAGCATATTCACAAACGAAAAAAGAAATCCATGATGTGATACAGGCCTTTGAATATTTCCATCTATTCCTATTAGGTAAACAAGTCACTGTAATAACTGACCATCAGGTGCTGATTCCCACATTCAGGCATTTCAAGAGGAAAATTGTAGTGAACAGAAGTAAGCCTGGTCCAAGTAGTTTTCATGTAGGTTTATTCCAAGTAAGATGTTATAGCATAGAGCCCCACCAGAGCAGCCTTCCTGCTGCTAAGCCCATCCTCTAACTGACTCACACACTCACTAACATTCCACTCATCAACATTCTCTCATCACAGATATACTGGCTGAGCAGAAGAAATAACAAATCTCCTTTTTTATATTTAATACAGAAAGACTCTAAAAGGAAAACCAATAACATCTGAAGCAAGCAACGGATGGCATATGAACAATAGCATGCAACAGAAAAATAACCAAGCCATTGCCCCAAATAAGCAAGGTGGCAACAATCTAAACACAAAAGCATGAAGATAAAACATGGAAAATATCATGCAAAGAAAATAAATTAGGAGGAGAGAAAAAGGAACACAAGTAAGAATGCACTCATGCACCATCTCCCTTTCTACCACAGCAAAAACATGCACAACTACACCAAAAACAAACCCAAATACCTCAAACATGCGAGCTGGCCAGGCAAACAAGAGAAGGGTACACAGAGTGCCAACCACACGCAAACCAAAACAACAACTAAAAAAATTCACCCAAGCCGAAGCATGGGTGGAAAGTGTGGAAAGGCGTTCCACATTGAACACCCGAGATCACAACTGTCCTTCACCCAAGCCAGAAACATGGGTGGAAGCTGTGGAAAACAAGTCCACACAAACCCAGAAAGGAACAACAAAGTTCCACATCCATCCTCGTAGAAAACATAAGAACATCAATCACTCTAAAAAAAAAAACTCACACATCAAACTACAGCTTCAACTACAGCTTCAACTCCAAACCCGAAGCAAGGGCGTTATGTTTGGAAAAGGGACTCGACACAGAACATGAGAAGATGCACACTTCAACACCCAATAGGAATGAAAAGAAACAGCAATCAATAATAATACACTCACTCATCGAAATACGGCTTCAACTTAGCCCTTCAAACAAACCCACAGTAGAAGTGGAGCGTGTGGAAAGGGGCTCCACACGGAACATGTGAAAAAAAGGCACAACTCAACATCCAGCAAAAAATGTAGAGAAAACAGCAATAAGAAGGAAAACACACACTCTTGAAATCTGGCTAGATCCCAGCCCTCCACCCAAACCAGGAGTTGTGATGGTATGTGTGGAAAAAAACACTCCACACAGAACATGTGCAACACTTCAGGGTAAACGACCCATGAACGCACACCTCCAAGTGAAACAACAACATGGAGTACAGGACCCCTGAACGCAGATCCCTAAGTAAAACACATCACAGGATACTTATATGGAAACAATCGCCATACATGACCAAAGCAAAGAGTGTACAAAACACCAAAACCTTGATAAGCAAACCCATGCAGTACATCAGAAAGATGAAAACACAAGAAAATGTTAAGTGCAACGCAAAGGATATTAACCACCAGTAACACTCTAGAACACCCGTAAGCGACAACTCACCCAAAACTCCTCATGAAAAACAAAAAAAAATACAACACATAACAAGGGGTATGACCCACAACAAGAAAACAAATCACTGAAAAACAGGGAAAAGCAAAGAGATAAGCATACACATTTTATAATGTGTCACCACTAAAATCTTGATTGAAAAGCAGGAGACAACAAGAAATATAGCATCAACAAAAATTGCAGTAACACTATTGAAAACAGATGCTTCCCGTTAGTGAGAGAATCCTCACCCGAAAATGCACCGCACGGCACATAGAGCCATATAACGTAGAACATAACAAGGTTGTGGAGTAGGTTGAGGGAAACTATTGACGAGTAATCAGCTTTAGGGACGCTAAATCTACAAGATGTGTGACTAAACATGGTAGGTGTCACCATGATTGAGCGACAACACTGGACTACTCGCAGGAAGACTTGAAGAAAAGAAACACCACCTTCGCAATGTCACCATGGCAACACGTGTTGTTTGAAGAACATGTGACAAAATAGTCAAAACGGAATAATGCAACAGTACCTTCAGCTGGAAGAGATCTTGTCAAAGTCTTGCATCTTACCAAAAATAGGAAGGACTTAAGAAAGGTAAACAACAATAACACCCATTCCTCCAAATGAGAATCAGAACATAAAGGTCAGGAAACTATACTTTGTGTTTGCAAAACATACTCAAAATTTGCAGCTTGTGCCAACCGCAAAATGGTGGCACGCAGCATACGTTGCGCTGGGTGGCTCTCGGCATGAACATGCACCAAATGTTGCAGCGCAGCAGTACTGAGGCGGACGGAGTGAAGAACGTCACAGAAGAGGAGTTGGCACGGCGACGCTGAAGGAAGTCAGCAAGATCCCCAGGTGAAGGTAAGCGGCGCGTGCGTTGTCCAACACGTGCCACTTTAAAAAAAATAAAAATGCAACATTTGAACTGTCACCAAGCAATAATAACCAAAGACCTGTGCACACATAATATCACAACACAAAGTATGTTACTGTAATAGACAAATCGACAAGAAATCGCCACGTCTTTTTTTGTTGCTATTAATGCTTGTTTGCACAGAGACCAGCCGACACGTGTTTCGTCAGAGAACAGTTAACTCTGACTCTTCAGGGCCCTAGACCGGTGATAATTCCAACCCGGTCGGGGTCTGGGTAGATGAAGAAGCAATTGTAAAACCAATAAAGTTGCGAGGCTCTCAGCTATTAAAGAGTACTAATAATTCCAAGTTTAATGACCTGAACCGATAAAAGGGCTGAGTGTGTCAATCAGGAATCAAACAAAGCGTTAATCCACTGAATAATAATCCACTTTACAACCATACAGCTTTAATTCAGGGAGCACTTATCATGGTGCAATACACAAGTCCTGACAGCAGAGTTGTGCCAGGGTTGTTCCAAAGGTGACAGGGGAAACCACAGGTCCACACAAATTCTGGAAAGTGTGTTTCATCCCCTTGTAGAAATCGTGTTCAATAATTCAAAGTACTCAGCATCACCACATGTAGCACAAGTAAAGATGTTAATATTTTACCCATGGACTGGCTATTAGCTTTTCAAAATGTCAACTCCAGCAAAACCATCAAGAAAAGCAGCAGGATCTGGCACACTTGGGTTGGGGCGACCGATCTGAAGGTCACTGGTGGGGTTCAGGGGTGCCAATTTGTTTTAAATATACTGCAATTACTTTCAAAAGAAGTTCCTTTACCATCAGGTTTCTACAGGCTTCATTCAAGTTGATGTAGAAAATGTTTGCATCATCCAGCTGTAATATGCAGGTTCTTTCAAAATCGTCCCCAAAATGTAGTGAACATAAGTAGGTCTGGTCCAAATAGTTTTCATGTAGGTTTATTTAAGATCAGATGTTACAGCCTAGAGCCCCACCAGGAGCAGACTTCCTGCTGCTCAGCCCATCCACCAACTAACTCACACACTCACCAACATTCCACTCATCAACATTCTCTCATCACAGACACAATGGCTGAGCAGCAGATATAACAAAAATGCTACCACAAAGCGGAGATGGGGGCCTCCATCTGTGAGATTATAAATAGAAGATATTTAATCGACATAGTAAGGATAAAAATCCTGCTGATTTTGTCTCAAGATTTAATCTTGAAACATTTGGCACAACTCCCTACAGGATGTATGTTGTTACAATGCATGCTTTTACCACGCATGCTTTTACAACGCAGGTTTTTCAACGCAAGTCGTTACAACGACTTGCGTTGGGGGGCGCTGGATAGTGAATAGTTTAATTTACTATTCCAACTCCAGTCCCTGTGGATAGTAGGGAAGGTGTTGGATAGTAAATTAAACTATTACCGATCCTAGAGCGTCCCCCAGCGCAATTCGTTGTAATGAATTGCATTGAAAAACCTGCGTTGTAAAGGCACTGCGTGGTAAAAGTTGCGTCGTAAAGGATGTTTCCCCTCCCTACATTGCTGAGGAATATCTCAGGCACACCATTAAGGAATTATAACCATAAGCAATAAAGAAACAAGAAGTAATTCAACCCTCTCTACTGCACCGCACTTTGTGTGTGGTGGCAGACCTCATTGAATCACAGAGGTGGAGGTACATAGAACGTACCCACAAACTACACCCACAGAGCATAATGTAAAGTCTTAAAGCTTTTCAGCACGACCAACATAAACGTGTTTATAACTCACATGGACTCTTTAAAATCAAGTAATCGACCTCGCATATGAAGGACATCAAGGTGTAATAGCTGCTAAATATTACTTTGATAAAAAGCGTGAAAAATGAAGTACAATACTGTGACGTGTATCAAACGGTGAGTTGTGACTGTTTTCCTGAGCCACTTCATATGTCACAAATCTTCACTTTTGTGTGTAGTGACTTCTTTGGACCTCTTTTAACAGGACAACCCGTTAGTTGTCATTTACAAGTGTTCATGATTCCTGTGCCTAGCGTTGCCTCTGAGGTAACTATACCAGTGCTTAACAAGGCCTCCACATTCAATACCATCACATACATCATCTCTTCCTGGCGGCCGCCCTGGACATACGATCTCGTGAAAAGAGTCGCCCTTCTCTGAAGATGGCTGTGCAGCAGAAGATGGAGCACTCAGGTGGTACTTCAGAAAGAGTGCGCCAAGAGAGGACGTGGGCTGCGGCACTTGGCCCTCGGCACTCAACTTAAGGCATTGAAGGCACAAAACGCTTACTGTTTAATGTGATGTTGATTGAAAGAGAAAACTCTGTTGAACCGGGTTCGATTCTCAGTAATGACTCTCAACATCCTGTGATTCTGCAAAAATCACTAAGGGCCCTGATTTATGAGGCCCCTTGCACCATCGGAATGTCACTTTTTGTGACGTTACGGGGCGCAGGAGCCTGCCCCAAATTTAAGAGGCAGCACTAAGCCACTTTTTTGGCTTAATGCTGCCTTATAAATATTGTCCTCTTTAACACAGTTTTCTGCGTTAATGGGTTATGCAATGGTGTTGCTGGGGCAGCAACATCCATGGCATTTTGACACTGCCCCAGATTTACGAGAGATCATAAATCTAAGGCAGTGCCAAAAACTTAAGGGAGACACAACAATGAGAAATATTTTTATTTCTCTTCGTTTTTCCCTTTTTTATGAGCAGCATTCTGCAGCACACATGGAAAAAGGAAAAAAGTCTCTTTTGATTGTTTATTTGTACAGGAAGGATTCCCTTCCTGCACAAAAACAATCAACCCCTCAATGCAGGTACCCATGTGCCATTGTGAAAAGGTGCCTGTGTTGGCTCACGGCAGCCCATTGTGCGCGGCACAGGGGAAAAGGACAGGAATGCGCCATATATCATTGATACCGTGCATTCCTGCCCTTTTCTTTTACTGTAGGGCAGCGCAGCAGGGAGGCCTGTGGCACCGCCCTACGGTAAAACCTCATAAATGAGGCCCTTCATCTCCCTTGCCTAAGAAAATGTATATGTCCTTGTGTAACGCAACTGGTGCAAATGTATATGTCCTTGTGTAACGCAACTGGTGCTCATGTAAAGCGCTCTGATACCTGAAACCTTCTGGTCAAGCTTGCCCTATATAAAAATCCGGGGGGAAAAAACCTCAGAACCGTCCTAAAGATGCAGATTGCAGCTAAAATAATACATCATCATGACATGACGTTCCTGTTCTTCATTGGTGAGTGGACTGTTAGAAATAATATTGCATGGTGTGCTGCAAGAGGTCATTACAAAGTCATCAGTGCTTCATTTAAGATGGTGGTTGATGGTGGGGTCCACCGGCACTTATTTTAATAAACTGGGACTTATGTTAGTTACATCATGAGACTTTGACCCAGATGGAGCAAAAAAGACAGAGGAAAAGAAGAGGGAATGCAAAAATGGGAATATAGTGACAAAAAGAGGAAGCAGGGAGGCAAAAGAACATGAAAGAATGAGGTAGAAGGGAAGAGAGTGCAGTGGGTTGGATGCAAGAGGCATAAGGTGGAGTCAGACTAGGCCACTCTGACATTCAGCAGAGTTGACTGAGGGCTTCTGAGTAAAAAAATTAGGTCCCGGTACTTATTCTATTATATATTAAACACTAAAGATCATAGACCCACACTTTAAAAAGAGTGCTATTTACTTGAATAATATCACCTGTTATTTTTTCTTAGTTTAAAACTACATTATATTGGCAGAATGTGTCTTATACTTTTTTATTACTTTTACTATAAGTGTTACTAATATTTTAAAATCACAGAAAAATACAATGCAAACACTGGACCTGAAAAAGAATCGAAAAAACGTTAGTTTTAATGAAAAAACGGCTATGAGTTATTAGTTGTGTGCAATGTTGCAGTAGAAGTTTTCTTCTACTTTAACCATATTTACCATTCTTTTAAAATTAAAACATATTTTTAACCACATGTATATGCGTTATTACCAGAACAATGTTGTTGAATGAAGAGAAACGGCTATTTCCTCTTTGTTATTTTTGTAGTCTGAGAAGCATCAATTCATTTCGCTTGAGGGCATTCTACTGTCTGCAATCATGTTCTCGGCCTCACGGTGGCAGAGCATACTAAGCAATGCCTTAATATTCCTCAAGTTGTGCTTCCTTTCCAAGAATTCAGTATCCATTCAGTGTAGTGTGACCGTGGTCAGCACATAGCTCTCGTGTAATTAAATAAATACCAGGATCCAGCAATCTTTGTTCACGGCAGCTGGAAAATGAAAGCCTTGGTAACAGGCCCACAGACAAATCATAATACAAAAATAAACGAAGAACGCGGCAGGCATTGCTCTGTTACAATTGTTTGCCAAGAGGTACTGCTAGTTAACTGTAGACGGACACTGAGCAGGAGAAAGTAACCTGGCTAAGCTTGGTATGGCGGATACAACTATCACAATGCCCTAAATGTAAGTTTGTAGCATACGAGATATGAAAGCATGGTTATAAACTCTGCTTTTTAATATTTATTTAAATTTCCTTAAAGTATAGTGCACAAACAAAATAAACTCGTATGTCACAGTTCCACCTAATTGAAAATATAACAATAAGACATGTAGCTGCACGAGCATTCTCTAGAGTCCTAGCATGAACACGGTCTAGTGTTCAGGAGTGATGTAACACACTTTACACCCACCCACCACAGACGTCATGGTGTCACATGACGCTGCCAATAAAAGGGGCCGAGCGCACGTGCTCGTGGCCATTCCCACTACCCCTAACTGGTGTCTGTGTGCACATTACTGCTGCTGTCCACCATGCGGGCCTAGGGCCCTTCCCAATTCTACACTGGCGACGAGGCCGGTAGTGCAGCCCATGCGTGCTACCACCATCAGCCCAACTGCAAGAAAAAGGGGAAGAGAGCTGCCCGCCTAGAGGGCATCCCCTGTAGCGAGGCGCAACGCGCCGTGAAGCCGGTGGGCACGTCGGAGCCCCGCAGCGACCGGGAGCCCCACAGCAAGCCGACCGGAGCCCACCCGCGTCGACCGCCACCAACGAGTGCCACCAAGCAAGAGCGGACCGCCCAGTGCCCACCTGCGACGGCCGCGAGGCTGAATACCCCACCGGAGAGGTGCACGGGCCGGGCGGAGCCCACCCGCCACGACCGCGACAAAGCATCTGGCCCGCCGGCCGAAGGTGAGCCCCAGGGGCGAAGCGCCCGCCATGAGCTTTGCCAATGCATAAGCAGGACCAGCGGAGCCTACCCGCGGCCTGCCCGAGTCATCCCCCGCCCCCGCCGCGTGTGTGCTTAGAAGCGGTGGGGCACAGAGACTAATGACGGCGTGGGGAAGAGCGGCCGGACGCGCAACAACTATCAACAACGAGGGGGAGGGAGCGGAGTAGCTAACCGCCTCCCGACCCCCCTCGCAACGTGATCCGGGCCAGCGGAGCTCACCCGCGGCCCGCCGGTAGCGCCCCCCCAAAGGAAGACTCAGCAGCATCTGAGGAGCCCACCCGCGGGCCGCCGGTGGCTCCCCAACAAAGAAAGAACAAGCCGTGCCAGCGGAGCTCACCCACGGCCTGCCGACGGCACCCCCGCGAGGAAAGACACTGCAGAGCCAGCGGAGCCCACCCGCGGCCTGCGACAAGCAAGGCAGGTCTCCGCCGCGCAGCGTGTGCAAAGTGAAGCTGCTGCGGCGGGAGACCGGAAAGTGGAGCCTGCAGGGCCGGATCATTACCGGCGTTTAAATAGGCAGAGCCGGCGGAGCTCACCCGCGGCCTGCCTCAAGTGCCCCCACCCAGCGAGGAGTGAAGGGGGCGACGCGCTTCCCCTGCCTGCGGGGAACACCACCATTTCCCCCCCCCCGCCCGCGTGAGGACTGCCAGAGGCTGCCGCGAGCGGGGAGGGTGGGGAGGTCTACAGCGCCTGCATGCGGCCAGCGCCGCCGAGATCAGATGAGCCTCCACCTCGTGGGCTCCAAAGAAGAGTAAGAAAGTGCCTGCAAGCGGCCAGCGCCGCAGAAATGAACTGTAACTGTGCCCCAGGGACACTGGCTGCCAGGAGGCTCACAAACTGGAGAAAGTGAAAGTGCCGGTGCACCCGGCAAGAATCAGAACATTTGCCCCCCCCCTGAGCAAAACTCTGCAGTGCCTCACTTACATGCACAGGCACTCCTATGTGCCCCCACCCTGTGAGCAAACACAGCGTTGCAAATAAAAGAGACTCACCGGCTCGCAGCAGCAGCAGCTCCAACCCCCGGTGCACTGAGACAGTAGAGTGCACATCAGGGGAAGACAAGACAGGCTGCTACCAAATCCAGCAACACTGCCACCCAGTGGCCAAAAGCAAAAGTGCACCTGCATCCATGAGGACAAAACAAGCATTGCACAACACAAGCTCAATCAGCAGCAGCAAAGGGGCAACAGACTGAGTAACGCCCCAACGAAAACATCCAAACTCCCGCAGCAAGTAAGTGCGCAACAGCGCAGGTGACACCCACACACACCAGCAAGGAGTCGGCGGCTGCCACTTCCAACGCGACGTGGGAAGAGGCGCGAGCGTCTCACTAGGCATCCAAGCACTCACAGGACGTCTGGAGGAAAACGACTGCCAAGCACTGGAAGAACGTCCAGGGAAAAGACTGCCGCGATCAATGGACGGAGAGAGCAGCGACGCCTTGTGGCCACAGGCGCTCACCGCAGCATCAACTACTCCCGCCAACGGTCCAAAGCATCAAGTACCTGACGACAGCCAAAGCAGCAAGTACCCAACTTCACGCAACAGGCGTCCCAGAACCCTGAACAGTAAGTGCGCAAACAACGCGCCACGTGGCGACGCACAGCCACCGCAAGCAGAAAGAAGAGCGCAAGCAGCGCCACCGCGCAGAACAATTATCGCGAACGACCACACAACGTGGCATCTCCCAGGAGCCGATCCGCAGAATGATCGCCCATCAAGTGCTTACCCACAACGGGTCCCCAATAACTGTTGTAGCGCAAAGTCCGACAGGACGACCGAAAGCAACCTGCCAGGCATCGGCAGAAGTGGACCGCCAAACGGTCCAGGACGTTCAACCATGAAAAGGTCTACGGACGTGGACCCACGAACGTCACCAACAAGCATCAAGAAAAGAAAGCATCAAGAAAAGAAAGTTCGCGACACCAACTCTGGCTGCTGAGGAAGAAGGAGAAGGTGTCCCCGACGGGGACAAGACCAGGGGTACACATGCAGAGTGCGCGCACTGCATGGAGGACCCAGGTCAGGAGAGAAGACACAAGATCGGTCCAAGTGATGTCGCGATGCAGGAGGAAGAAAAGAAGAGATCTGAGTGGCACATCTGCCACCGCGAAAAGGAAGGAAGAAAAGAAGAGATCCGAGTGGCACGTCTGCCACCGCGAAAAGGAAGGAAGAAAAGAAGAGATCTGAGTGGCACGTCTGCCACCGCGAAAAGGAAGGAAGAAAAGAAGAGATCCGAGTGGCACGTCTGCCACCGCGAAAAGGAAGGAAGAAAAGAAGAGATCTGAGTGGCACATCTGCCACCGTAAAAAGGAAGGAAGAAAAGGAGAGATCTGAGTGGCACGTCTGCCACCGTGAAAAGGAAGGAAGTATATCCATGTGGCCTGTTGCCACAGTTAAGAGTGGAAGGAGAAGTCAGTGCGAAGCAACGTCCCCACAGTGAACCAACCAAGGAAAGAGAGAGGAGTGCAGGAAGACCACTCACACTCCCGAAGAGAAGGAAGGCGACAAGTGCCAGGACAACGGTGCGAGGAACACGAGGCCGGAAGAACACCAGTGGCAAAGAAGACCAGCTGATCGACGATGTTTCCGCACACCCAGGGTCTGCGGAGAGGAGCAAGCGAGACCGTTTGTGACATCCACCTTTGGGGTCACACGGACACTGGACAAATGCCAGCCGTGGTGACTCAGGGGCAGAGGCCTCCGGGACGCAAGTCCCCGCGACGAGAGACGGTCCTCCGACGCCCATCCGAAAGGTCCGGGGAGGGCGAAGACATCGCAAGCAAAGACAGAAACCAACAGCTACCTCGGGACAAGGCTGCGGAATCTGAGGTGAGACACATCGTCTCTTCCATACCCCCACTGACGGCGGCGTAGGAACAACTGATGTGGCACATCCAGCCCAGCGCAAATCCAAGAAAGAGGACCTCAAGGATATCCCGTGGCAGGGGAACACCGACGAGAGGGGTCATCCTGGTGAGAGGGATGCCTTGCAACGGATCTGCCTGTTGCCAAGTAGGACACAGACTACAAGTAAAGCTAAGGCCGAGACCGGAAATCGTGCATCATTCCCCGGCGAACGACAAGAACTCTAACTGCACCCATCGCCATGGAAGTTAGCAAAAGAAGGACTGTGAGGACAATTTTGCCGCAGAGTCGTCAAAAGACTGGTTCCATCGAGCACCCCAAACCGGTGCCACTGTGAACTGATGTTCCCCGCAGCAGATTGAACATCATCTGTGATTCCAAGCAGCGGCGGATAAAAGGACTCAGCGGAAGTTGAACACTTTACTGCATCCTGATACAGTTTGTTTTTCCCACAGGTTGATTTCTGTATGTGGGTTTTTGCGATTAAAAAATGGGAGGGATGTAGAGTCCTAGCATGAACACGGTCTAGTGTTCAGGAGTGATGTAACACACTTTACACCCACCCACCACAGACGTCATGGTGTCACATGACGCTGCCAATAAAAGGGGCCGAGCGCACGTGCTCGTGGCCATTCCCACTACCCCTAACTGGTGTCTGTGTGCACATTACTGCTGCTGTCCACCATGCGGGCCTAGGGCCCTTCCCAATTCTACACATTCCAGATGTCACATGTTCTTGTTCCCAATAACGACCCTCCCATAACCCTCCTCTACAATATACGATTCTTGATTTAGTTCAGTGAACTTTTCCGTGTATGTTGCACTTCCTGTCTCAGTGGCGGCTCCTTCGCTAAGGCGGAGGAGCGTCGCCCCACTGCTTTAAAGCAGTGTAAGTAAAGGAAAAATAAAATGATAATAACTCAATGTTATTATCATTTTATTTGTTCCTGCTGTTTTGGGGCCGGGGCAGTCGGCATGCTCTGCTCTTAGAGGAAGAGGGGTTTGCCCACTCCAAGTGCGCATGAATGTTTGGCTGGCCCTCTCGGGCCAGCTTAACAGTCATGCGCACTTTGCATGTTCTACATAGATGTTATCGCGCCCCTCCAACCTATCACGTCTGCTAGATCTCGTCCTTCGGCACCCTGGTTCTCTTCGACTCTTCGGGAGGAGAAGAGACGCTGTAAAAAACTTGAACGTTTATGGCGAAAAAAATATGATTCAGAGGCCAAATTTATTTATAAAGCCGCTTTAAGAAAATTTTTATCCTTAAAACGGTCGACAATGAGAG
This sequence comes from Lissotriton helveticus, assembly GCF_964261635.1. Classification (NCBI taxonomy): domain Eukaryota; kingdom Metazoa; phylum Chordata; class Amphibia; order Caudata; family Salamandridae; genus Lissotriton; species Lissotriton helveticus. Next base: position 521,483,310 of record NC_136063.1, read on the forward strand.
ATTTTTTCTCTCTCCAAATTGAGAAATCTAGGAATTCTTCCAAATCCCTTTTTAAAATTGTAAAGGACTTTTCGCATCCTGTTGCTTTATCTTCCCAGATACTGGCTCGCCAGGCATTATGTAATGGTCTATCTGAATTCTTTCAGGAGAAGATCGTGACCATCAGATCTTCCTTCCCCGTGGAGGGAATTTTACCGGCCCCTAGTGAGATAGACGGGGACAGTCCCTTCCTTGAGTCCTTCAAAGAGATGACTATTGAGTCCTCTCAGAGATTAATCACCCAATGTAAATCTGGTTCCCCTCTCGACCTGATTCCGGCTAAAATGATGGGTATTCTTGCCCCTATACTGATTGAGCCCCTCCTTTCTATTTGGAACTGCTCTCTTGGCTTAGGCCAGTTCCCCTCCATCTGGAAGGAGGCTATGTTAGTCCCTATCCTGAAAAAGGCGAATTCAGACCCTGGCCAATTTTCAAACTATCGGCCCATCTCCCTTCTCCCTCAGTCAGCTAAGATCTTGGAGAAAGCAGTTCAACTGCAATTGGCTGAATTTTTGGAGACTAATATGCTCCTACACGATTCCCAGTCGGGATTTAGAGCAGGCTTCAGTACGGAGACAGCACTTCTTGAAGTCTCCGAGACTATCAGAGAGTGTGTGGATAGGGGCGAGGAGGCCATGTTGGTCCTCCTCGACCTATCCGCCGCCTTTGATACAGTTTCCCATACGATCTTATTGGATCACTTGAGCCAGGTGGGCATAGGAGGTACTGTGTTGACCTGGATCAGCTCCTTTCTGAAAGATCGTTCTCAGAGGGTTTTTCTGAGGCCTTTTAAATCTGCTGGGAAACCCCTCCTCTGTGGTGTCCCCCAGGGCTCGGCCTTGAGTCCTCTGTTATTTAATGTGTACCTTGCCCCACTGGCCAAGGTGGTAGAATCTTGGGGAGTCAGAGTGATCTCCTATGCTGATGATACCCAGCTGGTGTTTTCTTTTAGGGATCACTCTGACACCTCCTTTGCCAACTTTCGCCAGTGTTTGAATAACATTTGTAACTGGATGACCACCAACCACCTCAGGCTTAATACTGATAAAACGGAGGTAATGTTTTTTAACCAGAAAACGACTATTCCCTCTAGCCTGTGGTGGCCAACGGTTCTTGACCCTCCCCCTATGCCAGCTCTCACAGTTCGCAATCTGGGTTTCCAGTTTGATAACACCCTCTCCTGCGCGCCTCACATTAACAAAACAACCTCTGCTTGTTTTGCGAAATTGTGTATGATCAAAAAGATTCTTCCATACCTTCCATTAAATGCTCGTAGAACTGTGGTCCAGTCATTAATCACGTCTCACTTAGACTATGCCAACAGTCTCTACGCAGGTGCCCCTTTGTATCAGATTGAACGTCTACAAATCGTGCAGAATGCCGCGGCTAGACTGATTGGTAATATTCCTTATCGACAATCTGTAGCATCCTATCGCAAAAAATTGCACTGGCTTCCTATCACAAAACGTATCCATTTTAAGATTCTGATACTTGCCTTTCGAGCCTTGAACAACCTCGGCCCAGGCTATCTGAAAAAACGGCTTGTTTTATCACAATCCGTTAGATCCTTACGATCTAATAGTCTTCGTCTCCTGGTTGTCCCACGCTTCCGCCTCTCTAGAGTAGGCGGTAGAGCATTTGGAGTATCAGCAGCCAGACTGTGGAACAATCTCCCCTTGGAGCTAAGATTTGTCCCCACTGAATCCATTTTTCGCCGCAAACTTAAGACCTGGTTGTTCTCCTCTTAATTCTCTGTCTTTACTCTTCTTTTCCCTGGGCTCATTAGTTGTTAGCGCCGGGACACCCCCTCGGGGGTAGCCGTGCGCTCTATAAAATCCAAAATAAATAAATAAATAAATAAATACATGCAGGCTGCATTACAACCTGGGTGGAGATCCAGCCCCGGGCTCCCAGTCTCTGTCTGAGCGTCGAACCAATGTGCTCAGACCAATCACAATGTTGCATTGCAGCATTGCGATTGGTCAGGGGAGCCTGGCTGCATCCTGGGTGCTGCCTGCTTCCTGTACTGGAACGAATCTGACACAAAGGAGAGCCGGAGAGATGTCGTGATAAGGTAAGCTTTTTTCTTTTCTTTTTTTACTGCCACACCTGATCCGTGCCGGACACCACTTCTAGTCTTAGGGCCTCATTTCTGAGTACTTTTGGGCTGCCAGAATGTCACTTTTTCGACATTCCGGTGGCGCAATGTACTTCAGCATATTTACAAGGCCACGAAAAGCCACTTTACATGGCTTTTTATTGCCTTGTAAATATGTGCCCTTTCATGCAGAACACTGCGTGAAAGGGATGTTCCATTGGTGTTGCTGTGGCTGTTCCCACACAACAACCACAGAACCTGAATCATTCCCAGATTTACGAGGAATCGAAAACCTGGGAATGCCAGGTTTGACCCTGGAGCAAGGATGCCTGCATTGGCACATGGCAGTCCATTGTGCACAAGCACAGGGGAAAAGGACAGGAGTGCACCGTATCTCATAGACACAGCACATTCCTGCCCTTTTGTTTTGATGTAGGGCAGAGTAGCAAGACTCCGTGCGGCTCTGCTCTTCGTCAAAATCCCATAGATGAGGCCGTATTGCTCTAGGTTTCCTCATCTAATAGCGACATTAAGGCTGGCGGAGCAATAGAAGGTCTTACATCAAGAAATTTATTCAGAGTATGTACATAATCTGCAAGTCATCACCGACCTTTTCGTCCCTCTCGACATTTTGATAAGACCTCTTCGGCTCTGGCCCACTCTAGTGTATCCTTCACCCACAGATGGGGGCTGGGGCTTCGCACTGCCAATGGCTAAGCATCTTTTCTCTAGAAGCATTGTGAAATCCATACATTTGTATTGCATTTTTTTTGTTGTTGGTTCTAGCAACAACACCCAACAAGCAGCAACTCGGAGAAGTCAATAACTGAATCCCGGTCACTGTACATGACCATCTTCCAGCCTGCCAACTTATCAAGGGTCCACACAAAGGGTAGAAAGTGGAGCAGTTCAATTTAGGCTCTACCTTTATACCTCACAGAAATGCATTATGTACGTGCACCTGATATTATATTCACTGTGTGCCATAACTTTAGTAAACGTGAAATTAAGCATTTAAACGTGTTACTGAAATGTATTCACAGTAGAAACTACAGATTTATATACGTGCGTGCACTAATGTTCAGTTTATACATGAATCTTGTATTCTTTATTCATGTTTTACAATTACACTTACACTTCAAGTTATATTTGCATATGTAAACATGCATTCTTTTGCTCACATTTTACAGTTCTTTTAAAGTTACCCGTGTGCATGTATAACCATGTATTCAAAGTTCACATTTAATGCTTAGCTAACGTTAGAGTGACTACAGGCCTCAGTTGAAATGTATTTTGCTTGCCAGCATGCTTTTTTTTACATGCAGGTTTATTATTTCATCAGTTAGAGAAAGGCTTATTGTCTGTGTTAGACGACTGATAGAGAGACCTGAGGGAGACCTGGCAGTGAACGTGGAGAAACAATGGTCGAAAGAAGCTTTCTGTTCATCGTGTACCAGGAGGCAAGATGTTCAAGGCTGAGAACTGCAGCCTTAGTTTGATGCATTGGGAATACAGAGCTATGTTGCAGATGCACCCTAGTAGTATCTTAGATTGGTTCCTGGTGGTGTGAGGGAGTTAAGAGATTTCTAAATCTCCTGTTACTTTTATACTGGTGTTTCATTGTTGAAGTTAGGAGAGATCCTCTTTAGACATAGAGAGGTACAGACCTCTCAGCTTGCCCTATTCACGTATTTCCTTTTTCTTCAGATTTGTACTGAAGTCTGGCCATGCTGACACATTCTTCTCTGATCCATATTTAGAGACCCTTGATAGATGAATCCATATTAGACTCATGTTTAGAGCAGAGAAGGGAAGTTTCTTTATGGAACTCCTATTTACTTTTATTTGTTATTGTTTAATTGTGGTGGTCACAATTCTGTATCTTATTCTGTTGCATCTCAACCAAATTAGATATTTCACTTTACCTATTGTACTAATGTACTTATTGAATTTGCATTTGTTTTGCATATTTACTGCATTGATTGGTAATCCTAATAAAACTTTTTAAACATATTTAGTGACTCCAGGTCCTCATTGTGGAGCCATATGGTTTTCACATATTAAATAGTATTGTTGATGTTTTCTCCTTTTCAATGCTTCATGTCAGCTATAAAAGGTTCATATGACCAATGGGAATACATCTTTGACGACTCGACTGAGAGACTACGCTTGTAAGGCCCTGGACGCTCCAGCTAAAGGAAGCCTATCCCACTCGCACCTGGGGCATGTGGCTGACCTATCCGGGTATATTTTAGTCAATATGACTCGGACCAAATACATGCAGTGAAGATAGCTAAAATGTGTCAACTTAAATCTTGCATTACATGAAACTCCTCTTAGGAGAGCACATGCTGACTCCCAATTCTCACCCAAGAGCTGCTCATCAATATCCCTTTTATACACCTGCCGGCACTTAGATTCAGGCTTACCCTGTCATGAAACCTACAGATCTAATAAAACTCTGAGGGATATGAGAAAATACCAAAATAAGAACTACATGACAATGCAACAAAGCGTAACATGTGTATCATGCTTTGTGAGAAATCATGGGTCTGACATCAGGCTATACTCAGGGAATGCACAACATTCTGCTTTTATGCAACCAGGGGCAGGGTGTCCTTTCTGTGCAAGATACACACTTTTGCTAGTGGAGTGGCAATGCCTATGCCATGTGTAGAGAAGGCTTGCAGTTCAGCACTGCACATGGACAGCAATGCCATATGGATCTAATACTGTGGACTGCATGACACAGCCCCCTTTATTCACTCCGGAGTGCATGCCAGGGGAGAGAATGTGGCATTACGGCTAGAGCCGTCAACCTCGGAGCTGAGGAACCAGGTTTGAGTCTCGGCAGGGACACTCAACATCATGGGATTCTGGGCAAATCATGTAATCTCCCCGTGCATAAAAAAATGAATGTGTCTGTGTATAATGCAACTGGTGCTCATGTAAAGCACTCTGATAGCTTCAGGTCTAGTTGAAATGCACAGCTCCAACGAAATGCCTAAAACTCACAAATGTTTTACACACTTTATGTGGGGTTGTACCTTCAAACTTTTTTAATGTTGCACAATCCACGCCTAAACCCCCTAAACCACCCCAGCCCACTGTGCAGTCCACTTGTTCCTAAATTGTATAAGTATCCAGTGTGATTCTTTTTGAGGAAATAGAGGAGAGGCGTTGAGAATTATTTTGGGTCCCTTCCCGATTGACAACTACTCACAGCCAGGACAGCAGTGACAATAGATCTTGCTGATGGCCAGTACACAGTAGCCCACTGCCTCTGTTTTTTCACTAAAAACAAACCACTGATTTCAGCCTCATGCTCCTCTTGACTATTGCCTGTTGCCCTCATTGGGCTCCATTTATCCCTTACTCTCAATAAATGCCCCCAGTGTGAGGCTCTCTGGCGTAGGGGGATTCTGGACAGTGGTGGAAAGAAAACCCCCAAGTGACAGACGGGCATATTAGCAAGAACCTCGGTAAAATTATTGCCGTTTTAGCGGCAGGAAACTGCTGCTAAAACGGTGATAATGGGCTTGCTAATATACGTTATAGAATTCCAATAGAAGCCCAGGTTAGATGTCCTGCACAGTTTCCTGCCGTTAAAAGGGCGATAATTTTAACGAGGTTCTTGCTAATATGCCCCAGAATTCTTCCCATGCCGACTGGGACCAGGAGCCGAAAGCCAGACGCCCACCTAAGGACTCGGCAGCTCGATTTGTGTAAATTTGCTGATTAGTGGCGATTTCATTTCACATCTGTAAATCTATGTCGACATCTGAAAACAACCTCAGATATTAGCAGAAGCTCCGCCCGGTCTGTGTTACAAAACATCTCAAGCCCTGACCTTTCAAACGCAACACTGCTGAACAAATGCATGGCTAAGTGCTCAGAAGTAACTTTCTGAAGTCTCGCCTAAAGAAAGAGTTGGCCTGTTTCTTGTACGTGCTATTTTCAGTCCGTGATTACGCATCTATAATTGTTTTCTCTCTGTGCAGTGACTTTCCCTCGCAGTCTTCTGGCGCTGCTAACGCTCGGCTGTGGTCAGTAACTCGATGCTTCAGCTTCATTGACCATGACATTTCTGGCACAGCGGGATACTCCAGTATATTTTTCCTAAACTCTGTAATTGCAAGACTGCTAAAGCAAATGGAAATCAAGCATTTCAGTTCTTTTATTGCCCCTTAAATATTTTAAGACTGAGGCATTGTGGCTTTCTTTTTATTCAAGCACAATCTGCCGGATAGAGAACTACTAATTAAAGCGCCTGGCAGCCCTGGGGTGTGCTTTATCATATCTACGTCTCATTGAGGGGGGAGGGGGGGCTTCACTATACAGGTCTCTTGTGGCATCCCACCCATGCCAAACTGAAATGACCCTACACACACCCAATCTGCTACAGACATGTCGGAAATCACCCCCACACACATGTGAAGGTTAAGTACATTAAAAAACACATTCATTTATTTGTTTTCGAAGTTTTATATAGGAACGATTAAGGCCCAGGGCGCATTAGATCGCCTTACTACAATTACAGGCCTTTTGGATACAGGATTTTGGGAACTAAACACAATCATTAGGGCACACTTTACAAGTGTAGTCACACTATGGAGACAGGGTGCGAGCGAATGGTCAACAAATGATCTCTCCCAGAGTTTGTACTTATGTCGTTCTTATGAACATCATTACCAAAGGCATACATTTTCCACAATGCGCTGTTTTACACAGCCTTCAAGACCACTGATCTGAGGGATAAAATGGCGCACAAGTGGAAGTGAGGCAGGGGTATTTTTCTAGAAAGTAGAATTTTAGGTAGTACTTAAACTGGTTGAAAACATGATCTAGTCTTAAGCTTACAGGCAAACCATTCCATAACATAGGACCTGGCCTGAGAAGGCGCGAGAAAGTGGAGGATGTGTTCTTGAAGTTTTGGATCTGTTTCTGATAATTTCTTTTCCTTTGAGCCAGGTGGGAGCACCCAGAAACAATCAATTTATTAGGAAGATATTTTGGGGTGTTTAGGTCTAGTGCTTTCTAAGTCAAGTATGCCATTTTGCAGATGTATTTCGCCTCAATGGGTGAGCATTTTTAAAGAAGACAGGACTGATGTAATTGTGATAACATCTTATAGACTTTCAGACTGACCATGCTGCAGCATGGAAGGCAGCTTTCAGATTTAACACGCTCTTTTTTTAGTAGTGTTAGCTGTGTGACAATGGCATTACTTCTGCCGAAGGTTAAAATGAAGGGGCATATGCCCTATCGCCACGGGAACATCACTTTTTGTGACTTTTCGTGGCGATAGGTGCTTCACTTTCTTTACAAGGCAGCATTAAGCCACTTAACATGACTTAACGCTACCTTGTAAATAAGGCCCCTTTCATGCCATTGTTGGAAGTGGGGGTCCTTATCGCTTACCGCCGCCGCCAAATGCTGGAGGCGGGAGTCCCCGACTCCCCGCTTCAACGTTAGGCTAAGTAAGGGCATCGACTGAGATAGCCTTGCTTATCCCCTTTGTAGCTTGGCAGGAGCAGCCAGGCTTATCTCAAAGCCACGAGTGTACAGTATGTGCAACCACGCTCACAGTAACCCGATGATGTCACCACAAATAGACTCCACACGAGTTTTTATAAAATGAGTATAAACTTTATATAAGAGGTTATACGATATGACCACACGCATACAAGAATGGGTAGTATTCTTTCTGGTGGGTTGGTAGGCTCTAATCCCAACCACTGCTTCTAACCAACAGTTAAGATCACTTCTAACCATTTCCAAATAGTTAGGCCAGTCGTATTGCTACAATCACACACTTTGCAAAAGAAAACAATACTGAAATGCGTAACGATATTCTCTTGTACTGTGCAACAGAGAAACAATGCCATATGTAGCACCACAGTCATGTAGTTTGCAATAGAAGGAATAATTCAAGGCATATCACTACCAGCCTGCCCTGTACCAGGAAGAAACAAAGCAATGCGTCACGCTACAATCCTGTACTACGCAATGAAGAACACTGCGCCACATTATAATCAGATACTGTGCAATGAAGAATTAATGCAATGCGCCACATTACAATCAGGTAACCTGCTAGGGAAAAATAATGCAGTGCGTAGCGCACCAAGCATGTAGTTCTTCAGGCACAAATGAGTTCAGGCGTCATACGACAGTTCAATCGTTCGTTAGCAACAATAATGCAAAGTGTAATACGACAGTTTAGGTGCTTCGTTACAGTGCCCCCAATATGGATCAATGATGACACAAAAGTACTGCTTCCCACTCTGGCCTCAGTACTGATCCTCCTTGGGTCAGCAAATGAGGACTGGGCGTAGTTCGTGAAGTAGCACTACGCGTAGCTACACGAAGTGCACTTCGCACTACGTGAGCTACGTGTAGCACTACGCGAACTGCGTAGTAACCTGTTCGCACTGTGCAAGATGCCGTTTCCAATGATTGCACAGTGCGGACAAGCATCCGGCACTGTGCAATCATTGAAAACAGCATCTTGCACAGTGCAAACTGTAGTTTTCTGCTGCTCGAGTAGATTTTTACTCGAGCTGCAGCTTTCTCAACGCGGACTGGTGGTTTCTCGAACACTCGCAATGAGAAACCTGACCTCCCAGCATTGAGAATCTCGCCGGGAGGTTTATTTTCCACGCTTGCGATCGGCAACTTGATGTTGCTGATCGCGAACAAGGAAAAAGTCTCGCTGGGATGACATTTTGCTTGCTCGCGGTCGCCAACTTGACATTGAGGACCGCAAGCAAAAAATGACCACTGCACTATGCTACGCAACTCTACGCGTGTTTGCACTGTGCTACGTGAAGTTCACGTAGTGCGAAGTAGCACAAACTTCGCAAACTACGCGAGCATAGCGTAGTGCTTTGCCCAGGGTTAGTCAGCATGGGCAGGATCCGAGCTGAAACAACAGGCTCGCGCAGCTGACAGGAGGGAGAGGCCGAGAGTGTCACTCCGGGCCCGCACCTCAACCCAGGTGGTGATCTACGTTATCTGGGGGGGGCGCGACCCCACTCTCCTCTCTGGCATCAGTGATTTGGGCCTTGATCCCGAACTCCGTCACGGGTGCGGTGAGCTCAAGCCGCCCGCTCAGCTCCTCCTGGGCTGCCGGTCTGGGCTGCTGCTGTTTTCCTCTGAGAAAAACACAGTTGATGGACAGAATGTAGAACAATGTCATACATTCACCCCAGTACAAGGATCTGGGCCTAAATCCATCGTTTTTTTGCACTCCACACCACCCTGGGTTAGACACTGGCTATATGCAAATCAGCTCTGACCCTGTGCCTCATGGGAACAGTCCAGTCCGAACTACCAAGCCATGTCTTTCCCAGACCGGAATCAAGCATCCAAGGACCGGTTTCTGGCTATCAGCCTTCATCAGCCTGGATAGCTTGACTCCAGTGGTGTGGAGAGCCTGGGACTCACGTCGGAGCATACCCAGCCCACTCGGGGTGAAAATTGCAAAAAACACAGTTGATGGACAGAATGTAGAACAATGTCATACATTCACCCCAGTACAAGGATCTGGGCCTAAATCCATCGTTTTTTTGCACTCCACACCACCCTGGGTTAGACACTGGCTATATGCAAATCAGCTCTGACCCTGTGCCTCATGGGAAGAGTCCAGTCCGAACTACCAAGCCATGTCTTTCCCAGACCGGAATCAAGCATCCAAGGACCGGTTTCTGGCTATCAGCCTTCATCAGCCTGGATAGCTTGAATCCAGTGGTGTGGAGAGCCTGGGACTCACGTCTGAGCATACCCAGCCCATTCGGGGTGAAATTTGCAAAAAACACAGTTGATGGACAGAATGTAGAACAATGTCATACATTCACCCCAGTACAAGGATCTGGGCCTAAATCCATCGTTTTTTTGCACTCAACACCACCCTGGGTTAGACACTGGCTATATGCAAATCAGCTCTGACCCTGTGCCTCATGGGAACAGTCCAGTCCGAACTACCAAGCCATGTCTTTCCCAGACCGGAATCAAGCATCCAAGGACCGGTTTCTGGCTATCAGCCTTCATCAGCCTGGATAGCTTGACTCCAGTGGTGTGGAGAGCCTGGGACTCACGTCTGAGCATACCCAGCCCACTCGGGGTGAAAATTGCAAAAAACACAGTTGATGGACAGAATGTAGAACAATGTCAAACATTCACCCCAAGTACCAGGATCTGGGCCTAAATCCATCGTTTTTTTGCACTCCACACCACCCTGGGTTAGACACTGGCTATATGCAAATCAGCTCTGACCCTGTGCCTCATGGGAACAGTCCAGTGCGAACTACCAAGCCATGTCTTTCCCAGACCGGAATCAAGCATCCAAGGACCGGTTTCTGGCTATCAGCCTTCATCAGCCTGGATAGCTTGACTCCAGTGATGTGGAGAGCCTGGGACTCACGTCTGAGCATACCCAGCCCACTCGGGGTGAAAATTGCAAAAGACACAGTTGATGGACAGAATGTAGAACAATGTCATACATTCACCCCAGTACAAGGATTTGGGCCTAAATCCATCGTTTTTTTGCACTCCACACCACTCTGGGTTAGACACTGGCTATATGCAAATCAGCTCTGACCCTGTGCCTCATGGGAACAGTCCAGTCCGAACTACCAAGCCATGTCTTTCAGATGCTCTGTCCATCACCACCCCTTTTGTACCGCTTTGGCCGCCATAAGTGTGGCAGGGTATGCTCAGACGTGAGTCCCTTGCTCACTATGCCACTGGATTCAAGCAAGCCGGGCTGAAGACGGCTGTAATGCCAGAAACCGGTCCTCGGAAGCTTGTTTCCGGTCCAGGGAAGGCATGGCTTGGCAGTTCGGGCTGGACTGTTCCCATGAGGCACAGGGTTAGACTGATTTGCATATAGCCATGTCTGAACTGGGGTGGCAGAGTGGGCTAAAGAACGGTGATGGATCAAACCCAGATCTCTTGACTGGGTGTGAGTGTTTGATTGGTTCAGATGCTCTGTCCATCACCCACCACCCCTTTTGTACCGCTTTGGCCGCCATAAGTGTGGCAGGGTATGCTCAGATGTGAGTCCCTTGCTCACTTTGCCACTGGATTCAAGCAAGCCGGGCTGAAGACGGCTGTAATGCCAGAAACCAGTCCTCGGTAGCTTGTTTCCGGTCCAGGGAAGGCATGGCTTGGCAGTTCGGGCTGGACTGTTCCCATGAGGCACAGGGTCCGACTGATTTGCATATAGCCATGTCTGAACTGGGGTGGCAGAGTGGTCTAAAGAACGGTGATGGATCAAACCCAGATCTCTTGACTGGGTGTGAGTGTTTGATTGGTTCAGATGCTCTGTCCATCACCACCCCTTTTGTACCGTTTTCCTCTGAGAGCTCAATGACTTGGCCCTCCTTCCGGCGGTCTCAGGGAACACCGAGACCCACCCTTAGCACTGTGTATACCTTACTTCAAATACAGTGCACATCCGACCCAGGCACTCCTCACCAGTGCCGCGGGTTGCACCTCGACGCGCACATAGCGCGTCCTAGACTCGCCTCTTCTCTGGTGCTCAAGACAACCCGGCATTCTTCACCAGCGCCTCCGCTTGCACCTCAACACGCACCCTGCGCGTCGGAGTCTCTCCTCTGCTCCCGGTGCACACGATGTCCAGGTGCTCCTCACCAATGCCCTGGCTGCACCACGACACGCACTCCACGTGTCTGAGTCTCACCTCTTTGCCCGGTGCACACGATGACCAGGCGCTCCTGACCAACGCCCTGGATGCACCACAACATGCAGGCTGTGTGTCCGAGACTCACGCCTTCTTTTGGTGCACTCGATGTACAGATGCTCTTCACTAACGCCCTGGCTGCACCACGACACGCACTCTGCGCATCCAAGTCCCACTTCTTCCCCCGGTGCACATGATGACCAGGCGCTCCTCACCAACACCCTGGCTGCACCACGACACGCACGCTGCGTGTCTGAGACTCACACCTTCTTTTGGTGCACCCAATGATAAGGCACTCCTCACAAATGCCCTGGCCTGCACCACAACACACACACTGCGCGTCCGAAACTTAGCTTCCTCCTGCGTGCCCACAATCACAAGGCACAACTTCTGAGGGTCTCAAGCTGCAAAAGCACATGCACACCATGTTGCTTGGGACTTCTCCAGAAACTTTTATGATCCTGTATTTCCAAACAGGGAGCCAGCTCACCTTGGGCCCTTGGGGTTACAAGACACACACAAAGCACTGGCTTCTTCAAGCAGGGGGACCCAGCGCCTCCAAGCACCATCCCAACAGCCTCTCCCTTAGTTTTGAACAGCAAATTGCAGACCAGCCCCAGATCACGAAGCAAGGATTGGTCTACCACAGCAGTCTCTTCTGTTACTTCTTCTTTAGCAGAGGTTCATCTTGACCACAGAATGGGTCCAAGCCTTCTCAGTCTCACTTCATTTCTGTTTCTTTCCCATGTTCAACGGTTTCAGCTCTCATAGTTATACCTTTGAAGTTTGTTTGTGCTCAGGGTCCCTGACCTCCCCCCCCCCCCCCCTAAATCAGTTCTGGGTGTCTCCCTCCGAGTGTCATCTCTCTCCCTTTGATACTGGGGTCTGAATCCTTAATCACTCAGCAGGAGATGGGTCAATTGGTTTATAGCACCAGCACAGGCATTTTCACCTCCCGGGCTTCTCCTCCCCCTACTCTCCAGATGCAGGGCAGCCTGGTGCCATCTCAACCCCTCCCTAGGTTAAGACCTCTCCCAGCTCCTCTTACCTTTCAGATCCAGACAGACAATCCACATTTCAGCAGAGACACACAGAAATGCCTAGAGAACAAAACTCAGCCACTTTCTAAAAGAGTGGTTTCTAAACACACAGTGACAAAACCACATTCATAGAAAGATGTGTTATGACACTGTGAGTTCATATATACTAAACTTCACCTCTCCACTATAAACTGACAGGAAGCTAGGCTAACAAGCACAATACCCAGCCTCCCCATTCTGTCCTATGGGCAGGATGGCCTTTCAGCAGTGAAAAACGTAATGGAGTCTTTTTCACTGTCAGAACATAACACACACCTTAGAATATATCCTGCCTTTTACCTAAACTGCAACCTGCCCAGGGATTACCTGGGAACTACTACAGGGTCGCCCAATGTGTATGTAGAAGCGAAAGTCAGGCCTGACAAGTGGTTGCACTTGTGAGGACAACATGCTAACTTAGCATTCTGCACGCAGGCCCTACACTCCTGGCCTGAGTTCCCTTCTCCGCGTGCCTTGCATTACTAGCCCTTGCACACATAGTGCACATCACTACGGACTTTACTAGTAAGGCAAACATACCAATCATGGCCAACCAATTACCATTAAAATTTACATAGGGAACACTTGTACTTTGACACTGATCAGCAGTGACAAAGTACCCACAGCATCTAGATTGCAACTCTGTGTTTGGAAAACGGTCTAGGGGGAAAACAAAAAGTTTAGGGAACTTTAGCCAAAAAGGCCTAGTCCTACAGCTGTGCATAGCATGAAGGAGGTGGGCAGTAGGTGTTGTGGTGGGAGTTCCACCGCAAAAGCCATTGATTTTTACGCTTCCCCCTATTTACAAGAGTGCTATAAATAGGAGGCAGCGACAAAGTTAAGACCATCAATTTAGAGATGCCCACCTGCCTGAGAGGGAGCTCTGTGCATTAATAGGAGCTGCATTTACAGCACTGAAGGTTTACTGAGAGGATGCCATGTTTATTGTTTAGAGTGAAATACTCCCAAAGTGGAAGTTTGTTTTAGCCACACTCAAAAAACGAATAATATGCAGACACATAGGGAGATTACCAAAACCTTCGGGGGAAGGAAGCAGAAGGGGTGGAGGGTTGAGGGCGGGGGGGTAGAGTCTATTTAACATTTTCAATGCCCTTATCTGCCATGCATCACCAACTGTGGCCCAGGTCCTGTAATACATGGACTGCTGGGCCAAGGGTTACTGTTGAGCCAGCAGAAGCTCCATCCATGATAATACAGCAGTGCTACTGACTCTACATAGAGAGGGGTACCCTCAGGATTGATGGAGCAGGAGGACCAATTGCTTATGGTGTTCTCTTGCACACCCAACCCCTAAATAACACCCTCAGATCTTTTGTGTAGTATGAAGCCAGGGGACTGAGCTTGTTGTGCAATTTGCAATTTGCATCTGAAAACCAGCTAAATGGATTGGTTTTGTCTAGTCCTTACCATCTGGGAATGTGGGTTTGGAGAGGTGCGTAGAAAAATTATCAATTTAATTAATTCTCAAGTGTCTACTTTTTAGGCATTCTTATATTTTGATTATTTTAAAAGCAGGACTAAACATTCGCTTCTCTCTTCATTTTTTAATCCAGAGGAAAGCAAGGATTTTTCAGCAGCCACTTTGTCAACCTGTGGCATAGAAAAGACACAAGGCTGTAAAATGTCCTCCAAATTAGATCACCAAACAGTAGCAAACAGCCTAAAATACAATAAAAAATGCCATCCTGATATCTCCAAGATAGAATGTGGTGCAGTGAAGGCTTCTCCGCTAAGGTGGAGGAGCATCACCCCATTTGTATTTCAGCAGTTTAAGAAAAATGGAAAATGATAATAACCCTACTATTATCATTTTATGTTTTCCTTTTTCGAGAACAGCAGCTAAGCTTTGCAAGGGAAGCGGGTGGGGCTGACAGAGCAGCTGTTTTCCCCCACTCCTAACTTTACATGACTGTTTGGCCGGCCCTCTCAGGCTGCCCAAAAAAATCATGCTCACTTCCCTCTTCTCCACTCAGGCAGCATTACAGCCTGGGTGGAGAACATTCCCAGGCCCCCAAGCCCCATCTGAGCACCGAGCCACAGCGCTCAGACCAATCACAACGCTGTATTGCAGCGTTGTGATTGGCTCAGGGGAGGCTGGGTGCTTCCAGGCCGCTTCCTGTTTCTGCTGGCGGCAGGAGAAACGTGACTAGGAGGAGCAGCAAGGAGGACGCGGAAAACAGGTAAGTAAAAAAGAAATTCACCCCACCGCCCTCGACCCCCTATCAGTGTTGGTCGCAGCTGTGTGAGGGTCAAGAAAAGGAAAGACAAGCCTAATTTAGCTTATGTAGATGGACCAAATGCTCATCTAGTGCTACAATCCGAACTTAACAAAGAATTGACTAACCCCCAGATTCATCAATGTCCCGATTTGCGAGTCCTTAATACCGATTATTAAGGAATCGCTATTAAGGACTCGCAAAACGGGATTCATGTAGAAATCGCACAATTAAATGCGATTTCTTTTTCCTCCTTATTTGAGATTCGCTAATTGCTAATCGCAAATAAGCTATTAGCGAATGGCAAATAAGGAAGCGATTTCAAAAGTGCCAGGGTGTCCAAAGGACACCCTGTAGCACCCCTGAAATGCAAATGTACACAGGTGTTGCGCACACACATGTCCAAAGGACATGTGTGTGTGTAACATGCAACTTAGTTTTCGCTATTTACCACAAAGTTACACTTCACGGTAAATAGCGGCCCCATATTGCGAAATCGCAATTTTAAAAAGGTTCATGAATAGCATTTAAGAATTGAGATTCCTTAAATGCGATTCTTCGCAATTTTGCGATTTCTGTAATTGATATTTTTGCATTTGGGATGATGAATCCCAAATGCAAAAATAGCGCTCGCAAAGGGCCCGATTTTCAGAATCTGGCCCTTTGCGAGCCGATTTTACGTTGATGAATCTGGCTGTCTGGTCAGAAGCTTGGCATTCTTAAAGAGGTAAAAAGTGACAAAAACACCCAGGACAAAAATATGATGAGGAGGGCAAAAAAAATGCCGTTCACTTGTACCCAGAAACATTTGTGACACCCTCATCCAAAGAGTAAGGGTGTTTAAAAGCTAAAAGCAGACTGGAAGTAGAGGTATTCAAACAGGAAATAATGTTAGCCATTTTGAACTGGGTATGTTATGCGTATCGTATGTATTGAGGAAGCAGGTGCCATTTTTGATAAAACGAGGTTAGGTTATCTTTGCCTATCTTCATGCCATGAATTCTAAACGTGGCACTCTCTAGGCCCATGCATGTCTAGTCACCACTTTTCAATCTCCCCGGAAAGAAAGGAGATCTGGCTGAGAGACTCCTTCTGCAAGGTACTCAGGCCACGGGAGCTGCATTGGTTGATGCCGCCAAGAATAGACTCTCAAAAGAGGGTGTGACAGAACCTAGAGCCTACAGCCTTGGACAGAGGTCAACAAATTGCCTAAGGGAATAAAACAGCATTCTGACTGAGAAGGGGGAACAGCTGTATCGTGGCACCGCAGTTTCGACTCCCCGGTAAACAGCAAGTTGTGACCCCCAATGCCCATTCTCCCCAGGAACTAAGACGTTAGGCAAAAACACAGATGGAGTTGTCAAAGTAATAGGTAAATTTGATGCATAACTAGGTATCCTCCCCAAAAAGAAATAATGTGTCTCCTGATCAGTCAATAGTGATCCAAATGGTGAAATGTAGATGTTTAATGGTGAGAGGGCCAATATTGAGCCTCAAAGTACACCCCAAGTTTACAGAGTCCGGTTTAGAAAGATCTTTGTCAATTTACACATACTGAAATCCACTGGAGAGGTAGCATTCAGCCAATTTTGGGCCGTTTCAACTATTACAAACTTTAATTGGAGTGCAAGTAGCAGGATTTAATTGTCTGCCATTTCAAAGTAAAATGTTTTAGTGTTGTGTACACAGTTGCCACTGAGGTTTTCAGTGCCACAGTCGTACATTGCTCCCTGGTTGATAGTCACCAAGAGTCTGTTTACTCCCATTAGTTTTTTTAAGTTGCGAGGTGTTAGACCTGGCATCCTTGGCATGGTTTCCCCAGTCTTTTTACCTTTACCTCCTGTATTTTTGACTGCATGCTGGACTTCATTTTGCTAGTTTCTGTACTCTGGGCACTTTACCACTGCTGATCAGTGCTAAAGTACAAGTGCCCCCTCTGTACATTTGTGATTATGATTGGTTATCCATGATTAGTATATTTTATTTACTGAAAAGTCTCTAGTAACGTGCACTGTGTGTGCCCAGGGCCCCTAAAAAGTCCACTAACTAGTGGACCTGCAGCTCTTGTTGTGTAAGTAGCCCGGTAAGCTTGTCTCTGACTTGCCATTGCATTGTCTGTGAGTGCAGTTTTAAACTGCTATGTTGACCTGACCTTCTCTTTTCTTACATGTAAGGTCCCCCTAATGTAGGTCCAAGGTAGCCCCATGGGCAGAGTGCAGTGTATGTGAAAGGTAGGATATGTACTGGTGTGTTTTACATGCCTGATAGTGAAATACTGCCAATTTCGTTTTTCAGTACTGTAAGGACTATCTCTCCTATAGGGTTTCATTGGAGCTGACATGTAAAATCTTACAAGTGTAACTTTCAATTGGGAAGAGATAGTGATTTGGAGATTGAGTTCCGTGAATTCAGGATTTAAAAACACATCGGTCTGTGAAGGTGGTTCTTAAATTATGTGGTTGAACATGTCACTTTTACAAAGTGTGCATTTTCTTGCTTTACCATCCTGTGCCCCTGCCTGCCTGCGGAATCCATGTCTGGTTTAGACTGACAGTTGAACTGTTTGTGCATTCACTCTAGACAGTCACACAAAGGGAGCTGAGGTGTTCCCTGCATATCCTGTTTACCCATCACCAGGCTCATGAGCCTTCCTGAGTGAGCAATAGTGGTATGAGGAGTTGTCACTGACAACTGAATAGGGCTGTGCCTGTCCTCACACAAAGCTCTCTCTACCTCCCTGTAGTGTGTCTGGAGCGAGGACAGGAAAAGGCAGGATCTGTGTACTACAAAGACTATCCTCTGAAGTTTGCCTACTTCAAAGGTGAAATGAGGTATAAGTATTCGACCTGTAACCCCACATTTTTAGAACACTTCTGGATAAAGAGGAAACTCTGCCTAGAGGAGGAACTGGCGAGCTGTCAGGATGAGTACTGCCTCTTTGCTGGGTTGGCTTGCATTGGCTGATTCTGTCTTAAAGATCCTTAAAGGACTGGACGTTTGCTTTGGTATCCTGTTTGAGAAGATTCTCCAAGGGCTTGTGTGTGCTTGCCTCCTGGTAAGAAGTCTTGGGGCCATCAATGACTTAATCTGAAGTCTCCCCTGAACTCCTCTGCTGGGAGTTCTGGAGTGCCAAGTTGTGCCAATTTCAGTTTTGGGCCCTTGGAGGTGGTTTGGCTGCTTTCAAGACTCAAAATCCATGTATCACCCTTCCAGCACAGTTTTCTCTACTGGAGACTTGCTGTGCAGTTGAAAACCAATGCATCGCCACGGTGGGTCTGAAAAACCAATCCAGTGCCTGTTTGCGGCCAGAAGAACTACCACCACCCAAGTTCAGAGCACTGTGTCCCTGATGTCCGAGACCTCTGCTTTGACTCCAACACAGGCCCTGTTGGGTGGCTGAAGGAATCGACGTATCACAGGTCCGTGGTTAGAACAATTGACGCAGCGTCAGTTTCTCTGCCGCTGCACTGACCTCAGCATGTCCTAATTTCTATGCATCGCCATGTGCACCAAGTTTGAAGCGCATCACCCCACAGAAAGGACCACATTTTGGATTTCCATGAATTGTTTCTCCTCTTAGTAAGAAATCGATGCAACACTTCTCCTGTGTGCAGCAGAACCTATGTCTCCATTCCCCTTGGACTCAAGAATCGACGCATTGCTGTTTTTTCTGATGCTTCTCTCCCTTGCGGCTGTTAGAAATAGGGGTCTCCAGTTGGTAGGTTTGTACTCTGTCCAACTAGGGACCCTTCCTTCTAGTTAGGGTAAGGGGGCTTATACTTCTAAAATAACGCCTGCTCACCCCCTTGGTAGCTTGGCATGTGTAGACAGGCTTATCTCAGAGGCAATGTGTAAAGGATTTGCACATAACACACACAGTAACACAGAGAAAACACTACAAATGGACACCACAACAGTTTTGAAAAATAAAGTCTGTTCATCTAAACAAAACAAGACACAAATGGAATAAATCCAACATACACAACCCGAAATATGACTTTTAAAAGGTTTTAAGCAATTCTGTCTATAGAAATTCAGGGATGCATGATATCTTTACAATTACCTTTAATGTGCCAAAATTCACAAGGTAAAACAGGCGCAGAGTTGAGAAGCATCAAGAAACAGCGGTGCGTCAGTTCCTGAAAGCTTGTGGAGGAGAGGTGTCAGTTTCACTACCACACAGGAGAAGTGTTGCATTGAATCCGGACTTCATGGGTAAGTGATGCGTCGCAATCCAGGCGGTTCTGGTCTGCAGGTGCTGCCTCAGAAAACTTGCAGCACAGGTGTAATGGTTGGATATCCAGACACACTAGAGGTCGATGTGGCAATGGCAAAGCAGGCACTGCATCAATTTCTTCAGCTGCAATCCCAGGATTCATTAATTCTTTCAGCCGCACAGCAGGGCCGGCTTCAGAGTTGGTGCTGTGACTTTGGATTTCAGAGGTCAGTGGACTGGATTCAACGTGCAGTGGATTTTTTAGCTGCTAAAAGGCACTGTGTCAATTGTTTGGCTGAATGGCAACGGTGTGTGGAAATTCTCCCAGCACGGTGGTGCTGCGTCTGAAAAACAGGTGCTGGAAGGGCGATGCATTGATTTTCAGGTCTCTTTTGGTTCTTTGCAGCTCTTTACAGTAGGAACTACCTTCAAGGGTCCAGACCTTGAGTTGGCACCACAAGGTTGGTCAGAACTCCCAGCACTGGAGTTCAAGGATGTTGCAGGTGAAGTCTTTGTATCCCTGGGACCTCAGAACCTAGGCAAGCTTACCAAACCCTTGGAGATCTTCTTGAAGCAGGATAACAGAGCAGGGCAAAATGTCAGTACTTTCCTCTGTCCACAGACAGAAGCAGCAACTGCAGGCCAACCCAACAAAGCAACACACAGAAAAGCTGAAAAGCTGCAGTACTCGTCCTGGCAGCTCTTCAGCTCTTCTTCTTGGTAGGGTCCTCCTAGTTCCAGAAGTGATCTAAAATTCTTGGGTTTAAGGTCTACTATTTATACCCCATTTTCTCTTTGTAGTCTTTGTTTCAAGAGTCTCTGAGCTCAGTAAAAACCAGGTTGGTCCTCCCTGGTCCAGCTTCACTACAGGAGGTGGAGACAGCGTTGTGCAGAGCACACACAGCCTATTCAGGTGCTAATGAAAACTCCTCCCACCACTCTAAATGCAGAAAAGCCTATTCAGTCTGGCTAGGAGTCGCCCACGAAAGGCTGGGTACCTCAACACCACTTGTGACTGTCTAGAGCATGGGTACTCACAAACTTTCTCTCGGGGTCCAAATTTACAGTGCGGTTTTTGTCCGAGGGCCGCACCGGTGGGGGTGGGGTCAGTGGGGGAGGGTGCGGGGCTAGAAAAAAAAACTGACCATGAGGTTGATCACAGGTCCCTGCAGCGGACACCTTCGTCCACTGAGCCACCTGACCCGACATACACACATTTCTCTCTCTCTCTCTCTCTTTCTCTCTCTCTCTCTCTCGTTCTTTCTCTGTCCCTTTCTCTCTCTCTCTCTCTCTGTCTCCCTCCCTCTCTCTCTCCCTCCCTCTCTCTACCTCTCTCTCCCTCTGTCTCTCTGTCTCCCTCTGTCTCACTCACTCTGACTGTCTCACTCCCTCTCACTCCCTCTCTCCCTCTGTCTCACTCACTCTGACTGTCTCACTCCCTCTCTCCCTCGGTCTCACTCACTCTGACTGTATCACTCTCTCTTTGTCTCCCTCTCTCTCTGTTTCCATCTCCCTCTCTCTGTTTCCCTCTACCTTCCTCTATTTCTCTCTCCCTCTCTCCTTCCTTCTCCCTCCTTCCCTCTGTCTCCCTCTCTCTCCTTCCCTCTCCCTCCTTCCCTCTGTCTCCCTCTCTCTCCTTCCCCCTCCCTCACTCCTTCCCCTCCCTCTGAGGTCTCCCTCACTCACTCTGAGGTCTCCTTCACTCACTCTGAGGTCTCTCTCCCTCTGTCTCCCTCCCTCGCTCTGTCTTTCCCTCGCTCTCCCTCTGTCTGCCTGTCTCCCTCCCTCACTCTCCCTCTCTCTGCTGCCTTCCTCCCTCGCTCTCCCTCGCTCTCCCTTTGTCTGCCTCTGTCTCCCTCGCTCTCCCTCGCTCTGCCTCCCTCGCTCTCCCTCTGTCTGCCTGTCTCCCTCCCTCGCTCTCCCTCTGCCTGCCTGTCTCCCTCCCTCACGCTCCCTCACTCTGCCTGTCTGCCTCAGTCTCCCTCTCTCTCCCTTGCACTGCCTCTCTCGCTCTCCCTCTGTCTGCCTCTGTCTCCCTCCCTCGCTCTCCCTCTGTCTGCCTATCTCCCTCCCTCGCTCTCCCTCTGTCTGCCTCTGTCTCCCTCCCTCGCTCTCCCTCTGTCTGCCTGTCTCCCTCCCTCGCTCTCCCTCTGTCTGCCTCTGTCTCCCTTGCTCTGCCTCCCTCACTCTCCCTCTGTCTGCCTGTCTCCCTCCCTCTCCCTCTGTCTGCCTCTGTCTTCCTCCCTCGCTCTCCCTCTGTCTGCCTGTCTCACTCCCTCACTCTTCCTCTGTCTGCCTGTCTCCCTCCCTCGCTCTCCCTCGCTCTCCCTCGCTCTCCCTTGCTCTCCCTCTGTCTCCCTCGCTCTCTCTCCCCCTCTGTCTGCCTATCTCCTTCCCTCGCTCTCCCTCTGTCTGCCTGTCTCTCTCCCTCACTCTTCCTCTGTCTGCCTGTCTCCCTCCCTCGCTCTCCCTCTGTCTGCCTGTCTCCCTCCCTCGCTCTCCCTCTGTCTGCCTCTGTGTCCCTCCCTCGCTCTCCCTCTGTCTGCCTGTCTCCCTCCCTCGCTCTCCCTCTGGCTGCCTCCGTTTCCCTCGCTCTGCCTCCCTCGCTCTCCCTCTGCCTCCCTCACTCTCCCTCTGTCTGCCTGTCTCCCTTCCTCTCCCTCTGTCTGCCTCTGTCTCCCTCCCTCGCTCTCCCTCTGTCTGTCTATCTCTGTCTCCTTCCCTTTCCCTCCTTCTCCCTCTTCATCTCACCCTGCCTGTGTGTGCCCGGGCTGAGACAGCTTCTGGGCACACACACACTCAGCAAGCCAGCCAGCCGCACCCGAGCACTTAACAGGTCTTTAAAAGACCATTCGCATGCTAATGAGGCTTTGTTCACCTCTTAGGCCCCTGCAGCCCCACTCTGACGGAAATCGCCCGGCCCTCGCAGAGAGTCTCTGCATCGCGCTGCAGCAGGGGTGTTTGCTGAGATTCTTTAAGAAAAAAAACAAACACGGGTACGATGTCTGCACGGTCCGCGGGCCGCCAGGGATGGTGAATACACAAACAGGCAGTGGCACACAGGATGGTTAGACAGGAAAATGCCCACCTTATAAAAGTTTCTATCACGTAATAGATCATGCAAGACATTTTGTTTAAAACAGCTAATCAAAACCAATTAAGCGCAGGCTATTATGAGTGCCTATGTAGTGGCATCAAAAATATGAATTATCCAAATCAATTATAAACATCAAAAAGTGAATATATCTAAAAAGAGAGTATATCAAGAATTAAAGAGCAAAACAAAGGTTGTATACTTCATTAGTTAGGATTTTTTATAAATATATAACTTACAGGTACAAATCACAGTTGAAAATCACAAGCACACAAGTGATAGGGATTAATAGTTTTACACAAAGTTGTCTAGTGGACACTTGTGTGGATAAACTATTTCTTACAATCGTATACAATTCGAAAATATAATTGCACTTTGAATCATTAGTTCCCATTTAACAAATTTCTGTTGAAAATGGGACGTTTCGGTCTTTTTTGCACCTTTGATCGAATAGACCATCTACAGGACAAGAAGATTCATATGTGGCTTGGAGACCCTCAAAGTAGAGACTGCCTGTGGACCATTGGATAATTAGTCATGATAGATAGTAATGAATGGTAAAATATGCCAATATTCTTTATTTTGCATAAAATATGATAAACTTTCAGCGCACAGTCTTAGTCAAGAGACGCTGTTAAATGTGTGTCGACTGGTTAGTTGTGTTGTCATATGAATTGACTTTAATTTATGAAATGAAAAATAAATATTGAACTCCTTTACTATCTATCGTTTTCTGGGGTAAGATGCAAGAGTTCTGGAAAACTGGTCTAAGAAGAGCAAATGAAGGACATCCAGCCTCACTTCTAGAAAGGAGTATGAAGGCTGCTGAGGTGCTGGATGATGCCAGAGAGCAATTTGCCTCATTTCCTGATAAATGGCTGACCTTGACTTTACCACTAGAGCAAAATGTATACTGTTCCCATTGGTGCCCATCCACAGATATCTACTGTCTAGGGTCACGCTAAATTCCAATCTCTTCACATGACTCTTTTCTGGCTTTTTAAGTGTGACACATTCACTTCAATTTTTATGCACCAGTGCAGGAAACCCATTACTAAGTTCATTGCAGACTCTGAATGTTCTCTTATTCCATTCCAAATGCACCTAAAACACAGCGCCTTCTTTGGGCCCACATTTCACACTTGAAAGTTTAATATGCACGAACCCCCCCACCCCTGTAACACCCATATTTGTCTTGCTTAATGGATAGATCCAGAGGATACAATTCAGAACATATGGTGATCAGGCTTAAAATACTCATGCTAAATTGGATAACAGTTTTACGGAGATTGAAAATATAGGCTTTCTTTTTTAGGTCAACTAATGAGTAGGTGTTGTGTTTTAGCCTCATTAAAAGTTGTTTCATCACCGCTCTGTCTTTAAGCTATTGTCTTTAATAAGTAAGGAATCCAAGGCCATTTTAAATTAAACATGTAATAATGCAATAATATCGGCATTGGAAATGGCTCTTTTTGCATGATCACCTCATTTCGTTGAACTGATGCTCTGACACCTAAAACATGTAAAATGGCTACACTTCTAATTGACATATTTAATTTACTCATAAGTCCCTAGAATATGGTACAAAGTAGATGAAGGGCCTGTAATTTAAATGTCACTAGTGTACAGCTGCCCCCACTGTGCCATTCATTACAGTGACAGTGCAAACATGAGTTCACACCTATCACTGTAGCTTAGCTGTGCAGTTTCTAAACTGCAAACGTAACCTGTGAAAATAACCTCTTTTGACAGTCCTAAAAACTCCTTTTAAATATTAACAAGTCACTTCTAAGTAGATGTTAATTCCCATAAGGCAGGGTGCACAATATTTAAAAGTAGGACATACGAAGTTTAAAGATAAACATGTCCTTACAATTATACAGCCCCAAAGGCTATTTTCACTATATCAGGGTTAGCTGTTCCAGGGGAAACTTAGGGACATAACATTAAAATTAAATAATGTTATCTCCACTTAGGAAACTGCTACAAAGTAAATTCTTGATTAAAACAAATTGTATTACAAGTCCAATTCACCACTAAAGTATGATTTAAACTAAATATTTTAGAAGAGGTCCTTCTAAAAAGTCACCTCTTTCCTGCCTAGTGCCTCTCAAAGTCCACTTGCATGAGCTTCCAATTGTCATCCAGGAGCTGATAAGCCCTTGATGAGTTGTGAACTTGCCCCCAGAGCTGAGACAAAGGACTTGGATGTGGGAAATTGTTCTGTTTCTGTTGTCCATCTGGGCTGTGCTAGGAACTTAATTAACTTTAAAGAAGCCTTAAAGAGGCTGGACCTGCTCCCACTTGTACTTAAGACAAATATGTAAACTCTAATGGTCAGTTGGCTCACCTCCTGTTAAGCTATAGGCACACAACAAGCTGCTAGAATTCCCTTTTCCTGCAGAGCCAAGCTGACCATTTCCAACAGGACTTGCCCTGTACCCTGGTGATGGGTTCTACTGGAATGAGTCTTAACCCCCAAGTGCTGTTCCTGAGGTCCAATATCCCTTGAATGTGTCAAAGTGTACTCCTAAATCAAATAATGTGATTGTTCAGAAAGAAAAGGGACTACACTTGATTCAGTAATGATATTTATTGTGTTCCTTTCTACGTTATGGTTCCTCCAACAGAGCCAAACTGAAGCACTCAATTGAGGAACAAGAACCCTCACCCACTGCGTTGTCATGTTTCATCATAGGATTATGTCCTACTCTAGGCAAGTGGTGCAGTGCCTAGCAGGCATTTTAATGGTGCTCTTTAATAAAGATATGTTTACTGTCCGTGGTAGGGGCTGGTGCATCAGTGATGATAGTGGGTGCTCTGTCTAGTGAAAAAATATTAGCTATGTCTATAGGTCCCAAAAGAGTTGACTTTTATTTTGGGTGGGGTAATTATGGCAAGATTCATAATTATAAGGACTAATTGAACTTTTGTTGTTTTATGGTCTTACCCCTTCAGTTTGCAAGGTTCATGCCTTCATGTCTGACATGGTGAAGTGTCATTTCTTCAGGACCCTCTAATATTACTGTCCTATTACAGGACAATGCCTGAATCTAAAAGTCGTGGATAAGGCACTTGCTATTAATAGTGCATAATAGAGTACTAAAAGGCAGCAATCATCATTACATTTTTGGCTTGGTGGTGAGGGTAAGTAACATTTCGGTCATATTACCTCGATTGAAAAAGAGGATGACGAAGAAGAGTAGGATGTGTTTACTGACCCAAAAGAAAGAGAACATAATTTCATTTTGATACAACACTGAGGGTTTGATTATGATGTAGTTCGGAAAGCATTCTGACCGAATCAGTTTCGGAATGGTTTCCGACCGAATCGCATTCTGGGAGTCCATCCGACAGATTATGATGGTTTCCAACAGCCTCGGCCAATGGAGGGAGTTCTGTGGGGCAGAGAGGCGGGGCGGGGGGTACTATATGCCGTAATATGGATAATTGGAGGTAAGTAAACAATTTAATAAATAAAACAAATTTTGTAGCGCGCCCTGCATTGCAAAATGCGATGCAGCGTACGCTACGAAATTTGTTTCATATATTAAATTGTTTACTTACCTCCAATTATCCATATTCCGGTGTTTAGTACCCATCACACTGCCCCTCCCCCGCCTCTCTGCCCCACCGAACTCCCTCCACAGGCCACGGCTGGTTTCCAACACTGTTTGGTCAGACTCCCATTGACTTCAATGGGAGCCTGTGCTCCGACCAAATACAGAGGCTCCCATTGAAGAAAAGGGTGGTTAAGTAAAATTGTGCACCTTGTGGTGGGCACCCTATGGTGCCTGCCACACTGTGCATGGTTGGAAAGGGGGGACCCATAGGTACCCCCACAGGCCTGATTCAAAGTCCCCAGGTGAAAGGGGGCCTGCTCCAGGCACTCAAAGTCAGATTCCGACAGCTGATCCGTGTCGGAACAACTGATTTGGAAAGGCTGCCTGAATCTGACATCCTAATCGCTTGTTCGGAAATGTGGTCCATAGACCTGTACGAGTTGGCTCTGAACAACTCGGTTACCCTTAATGCTGTTCCGGAACCAGTCGGAAAGTCAGAACGGTTTCTGAATATTTTAATCGGTCGTTCCGAAATGCTTCCAAGTCGGTCGGAAACAAGGCTTACGAATCAGATTCAGATGAGCTGAATGCCATTCGGAGCCTTTCCGAACGACATCGTAATCAAAGCCTAAGTTTCAATATGGCAAGACATTATTTCTGCTATGACTACCAGGTCCCTGGTTGAAGTATATGCGGAAATTATATGAATTTGTGCATCCAATTGTGCCTTCAAGGATACAGACATATTGATATATGATCAGATAGTTTTACATACTACCGGTTTGCTGTGTTGTTGTGATGTAAGTTTTGAAGAAGCCATTGCCACCATCAATAGTGTTGAACAGCAGTCAAAGGAATAAAATTTTGAAGCAACCTGAGGTGCAAACCGCAGAATTAAGTTAAATTTCTTTTGAAACCAGTGATTTTGGCAGTAACAATGGGTGCAACTGAAACAGACATAAGGATCGTACATGGGTGCAGATAGCATGCAGTTGCTATGGATCCGTTAGTCAGTTGCTCCAGTTAGAAATCGTTCAGCATTGGGCAAGGACTGCAGGAAGTATGGAAAAAAAGGCATCATTTTCAACATATTCAAGGCAGACTGTGCAAAAAAGAGCATAGATGGTGGAAAATGAAGAATTACTACAAGCTGAAAAACACTTAGATAACTTTGTATTAATGGTAGCAATCCTGGTAAAGGACGTTGTGGAATGTCAGCTGAGATGACTTGTGCAAATTAAGCAGACTCAAGCGGGTCTGCTGTGGGCACTGATTTGAAGATAACCATGCTGTAAAAAACCCTACAAACAATTAATTGAAAGAGAGGAATTGAAGTGTGGGATTTTTATTCCTGATGCTTAGGGAGGACACAGAATTAAACTACAAGGTGTTTTTAATACTACAATTGAATTTGAGGCAAGACTTGTTATGGTGAAGGTTTATGTTGCAGACATTAAAGGTGTCATACATGTTTAGCACCCAACAGATAAACTAAACACTATTTGAGTATTACAAAGATGTCTTCAGGTAAGAAGTTGAGAGTTAGAAAGGATTTACATCAACTCATCCTAAAGGATGGGGCTCAACCCATCAAGCAAAAAGCATGGAATATGCCTTCATCTGCAATGGAGTAGATAATGGACATTTTAGAAGATTGGGATCATGCAGATGCCTTTAAATCAGAAAATGCATGACAGTGTGTTGGAAACTGGGTTTGTGGTTGGCAGAGGTATGAAGCCTGTCCAAGCAGGAACCACAATCCTAGTCAGGGTAAGTCAGTAACTCACTTTATACTAACCTGTGCTCACCATATGGTAGCTCGGCACGCAGCTGTCAGGCTTAACTTAAGAGACAATTTACTTGAACTTAACGTCGGAGTAGTGTCAGTTTTTTTACGTTACTGCATTTTCTTCATTTCCTTATTTACAAGTTGCCGAAAACTCGAGTTAGCTGCAATTTACCAACTTAAACGTGAATTTTACCAAGATCGCCACTTCTGTTAGCGGGACTTAACGAAAATGAGATGCAAGGTTGGTTTACCCGTGAAAAAACTGCAGCTAAACACACAATGCAACATTTACAAGGAAATCCCAGTATGTTGATAAACCCTAAAAACCGCCATTAAGTCCAATTAGAAGGCAATTTTTTAAGGCAAGAAAATAGCTGTTCTTACAATTGGTGCAAACACTTGTGCCCACATATAAGAATATAAGATATCTGGGGGCTGGACAGCTCTGCAAGGAATATTGCTGTGCTGCCTTGCGCCAAAACAAGTGGTCAGCAATGTACCCTATCAATAAGATAGGGCACATTCCTGGGTCCCTTTCATGAAAAGTGTTGCATCGCTACGATAAAACAGCGATTGGACACTTTTCACTGCGCCCTCCTTGTGACACCATGGCTATGCCATATTTACTTTATGGCGCTCCATGTCGCAATCAATGACAGATATGTTTGGAATCCTGACGTATCTGTCAACGCTAAAGTCACGCATTGCTGCAGTTGTGTTGCAAGCATGATGCAACTCCAGCAATGCATGGGGCCAGCCTATCCCTATGGCAGTGCGTCATGGCAGGCGTAAGGTTTTGAAACAATGGCATCCTAGAATTGTTGCAGTGAAATCGCATAGACTTCACTACGCCACTCCTACGAGGCTTGGTTGCGTGGGAACGCCAATCTGCATACATTATACCTGACACAGGTATAATGTGGCACAGGGTTTTACAAGATCAAGCATATGCCTAGATGCGTCACTTTGTAATACGGCACAACATCGTGCAAACTTCACGCTGCAAGTATGTCAATAAAATGATGCACTGGTTGCGTTAAACTGTTGGAAGGGGTTCATGAAAATGCCCCCCCCCCTGTATTTTTCCCTTGCATTGATGCGCAATGGCTGCCATGTGCAAACGCAGGCACCCTTGCGCCATGGTGCAAGGGCGACTGTGTTACAGAGTTGATTGACACCTACCTGCACAAAACCTATCCATCCAGAGTATTTCCTCTTTCTCTGTGTGGCGCAGAATGCTGCACACATAGAAAAAGTGAAAAAAAGAGGAGAAATGAAAACATTTATCCTTGTCACACCTCTAAAACGTCACCCTTGGGGTGGCATTAGATTCGGACAAATTTCAAAGGTTTAGGGTTTCACGTAAACATGTGAATGCTTCAGATTCCATTGGTTTGCCGTGGAAACGCCCATAGCAACACCCATTGAATGCTCCTTTCACACTGTTTAATGCATGAAAGGGGCACATATTTACAAATCCATGAAAAGCCACGTAAAGTAGATTTGCATGGCCTTGTAAAGATGCTGTGGCATATTCCGGCACCGGGACATCAAACATTTGATGTCACAGCATTGCGAGAGTGCCGCTAGGGCCTCAAAAATGAGGACTTTGGATAAGAGAAGAACTCTCACAATTCACCCTAAGCAAGGTCAATGACGCCATGGACCTCCTGCTATTGCAGCTCAGTGCAAGGAGAGCTCAGAGCATCAAGGAGACCACCACCACCATCCCTGACGTGCATCACTCACCTGTACAGCTGCTCCATTCCCTTTGGGCGACAACTGGACCTGATCCCCTCTAAGTGCTGAGCTCTGTGCACCAGAACTTCAACAACAAGAAGCTGGAGACCAGGAACCGCAGAACAACAGGGACTCTCCGAGCTGTCTGTAACCATGGAAGAAGGAGAGGGGCACAACCAGTCAACATTAGATTAGGATATCTGCCATCTGAGGAGTCATGTCTGTGAGGTGCACGGACTCTGCACCAGAAGACCATGTCACAGTGGAGCCCACAACCCCAATCACAGATCTGGGTTGAATCCATCATTGTTCTTTAGCTCACTTCAGCACCTCAGTTCAGACCCAGATAAAAGCAAATCAGTCTATACCCTGTGACTCATGGCAACAGTCAAGCCCGAACTGCCAAGCTACGTCTTCCTTGAACCAAAAACATCCTGGGACTGGGTTTGGGGTAACACTCCTCATCAGCCAGGCTAGCAGAATCCAGTGGCAAAGTGAGCAAGGGACCCATGTCTGGGCATACCCTGCCAACTTAAGGGGAACAAAGCAAACACAAGTAGATGATGGACGGAGTGCTAAAAATGTTCAGACACTCACCCCAGTCACAGATCTGAGTTGAATCCATCATCGTTCTTTAGCTCACTTCCCCACCTCAGTTTAGACCCAGCTATATGCAAATCAGTGTTGATCCTGTGCCTCGTGGGAACAGTCCAGCCCAAACTGCCATGCCAGGTCTTCCTTAAACTAGAAAAAAGCACACTGGGACCGGTTTGGGGGTAACACCTCTTTTCAGCCAGGCTAGCTTGAATCCAGTGGCAAAGTGAGCAATGGACCCACATCTGGGCATACCCGGCCAACTTAGGGCGAACAAAGCAAACACAAGGTAATGATGGACGGAGTACTGAAATTTGTCGGACATTCACCGCCAGTCACAGGTTTGTGTTGAATACATCATTGTTCTTTAGCTCAATTTGCCACCTCAACTCAGACCAAGCTATAAGCAAATCAGTCTTGACCCTGTGCCTGATGGAAAGTGGGAACAGTCCAGCCTGAACTGCCAAGGCAGGTCTTCCCTGAACTGGAATTAGGCATCCTGGGACTGGTTTTGGGGTAACACTCCTCATCAGCAAGTCTAGCTTGAATCCAGTGGCTAAGGAAGCAAGGGACACTTATCTGGGCATACCCTGCCAACTTAGGGCGAACAAAACAAACACAAGGAGATAATGGACGGTGTGATTAAACTTTTCTGACACACACCCCCAGTTACAGATCTTGGTTGAATATATCATAGTTCTTTAGCTCACTTCGCCACCTCAGTTCAGACCCAGCTATATGCAAATAAGTCTTGAATCTGTGCCTCATGGCAACCCTTCAACCCGAATTGCGAAGCCAGGACTTCCCTGAACCGGAAACAAGCATCCTGGGACCGGTATCGAGTTAACACCCCTTATCAGCCAGGCTAGCTTCAATCCAGTAGCAAAGTGAGCGAGGGATCCTTGTCTGGGCATACCCTACCAACTTAGGGCAAACAAAGCAAACACAAGGAGATGATGGACAGAGTGCTTAAACTTTTTAGACAATCACCCCCAGTCACAGATCTGGGTTGAATCCATCATCATTCTTTAGCTCACTTCGCCACCTCAGTTCAGATCCAGTTACATGCAAATAAGTCTTGACCCTGTGCCTCATGGGAAAAGTGCAACCCAACTACCAAGTCACGTCTTCCCTGTACCGTAAAAAAGCATCCTAGGACCGGTCTTGGAGTAACATCCCGAATCAGCCAGTCTTGCTTGAATCCAGTGGCAAAGTGAGCAAGGAACACACGTCTGGGCATACCCTGCCAACTTAGGGCAAACAAATCAAACACAAGGAGATGATGGACAGAGTGCTGAAACTTTTCAGACACTCACCCCCAGTCACAGATCTGAGATGAATCCATCATTGTTCTTTAGCTCACTTCGCCACCTCAGTTCAGACCCAGCTATATGCAAATCAGTCTTCATCCTGTGCCTCATGGAAACAGTACAGCCCAAACTGCCAAGCCAGGTCTTCCCTGAACCGGAAACAAGCATGCTGGGACTGCTTTTTGGGGTAACACCCCTCATCAGCCTGGCGAGCTTGAATCCAGTGGCAAAGTGAGCAAGGGTCCCACGTTTGGGCTTATCCTGCCAACTTAGGGCGAACAAAGCAAACACAAGGAGATGATGGACAGAGTGCTGAAACTTTTCAGACACTCACCCCCAGTCACAGATCTGGGTTGCACCCATCATCGTTCTTTAGCTCACTTCGCCACCTCAGTTCAGACCCAGCTATAAACTAAGCATTTGTGCACACAACTCACAGTAACACCGAGAAAACACAACCAAAGGACTCAATACCAGTTTAGAAAAATAAAGAATATTTTTATGAGTAAATCAAGACCAAAAAAAAAAAAATCCAATAAGTATAAGTCAAGATACGAATTTTTAAAAATGAAATGTAAAAATACCAATTTGAAGCCAATAGCACTCAAAGAGTAAATTGGTTGTGCTGGACAGGGCCAAAGTCAAGCGTTTAGGCCTACTGCAAGGAAGCGCAGACTGGCTACAAGACTCACTCAGGGCCCGCTGGGCAGAGGTACCTTAATACTTGCGACAGCATGAGATGAGTCGATTGCCCCCACACAGTTGGGTTGTTCCTCCAGATTTCTCCATGCAACTGTGGTGATGCGTTGGTTCCATTGAACGAAGCACCAGTTCCGAGTGTAGAAGTTCTGAATGCAATGTACCAGGTTAATCCACGCTGGAGGGGCCATGCTTCAATCTTCTCCGTGCAGTGGCGGTGATGCCTAGGGTTCGGTGCAGTGGTTCCGGAGTCATTGCAGTCATTCAGAGTGCGATGGGCTGATCTGGTCCCTGCAACAGCGGTGATGAATCGATCTCGCAACAGGAGATGCATCAGTGCCGATCGGTGCAACAGCATTGTTGCGCAGATTCTAGCAGATGCAGCACTTCCAAGGGCCCTGGACTGGATTGACACCACTTGGCAGAGCACGACTTACAGCAAATGAAGTCCAGGTGCTGAGTTGAAGATGAAAGTCAAGACTTTGATATCCCTGAGACTTCAGAAACAGGAGGCAAGCCAACAAGCCCTTGGAGAGTGCTTAGGTTCTGGAAAGGTGAAATGTAGGTCGAGCCCTTCTCACTCCCAGGCAAGATACAGACGGCAGTAGGCCAACAAAGCAAAGAAGTTCAGTAAAGTGGTAGTCCCTCCTGGCAGCACAGCAGTCCTTCTTTGTGGTAGAATGTTCTCAGTTACCGAAGTTTTATGATTTGGTGGTGTCAGAGGACCAGTACTTATACACTGTTGGGCTTTTTTAGTAAGGAGACTTCAAAGAGATGCTTTGAAGTGGACAGGACCCTGCCTTTCCTCTCCTGGCTCCAGAATCATTCCAGGAGGGTAAGCAATTCTCTCTGTTGGGATAGGACAAAGTTCTTTCAGGTGTAAAGTGTCAGCTCCTTCCTCCCATCCTGCTCAGGATGACCTATCAACATGCAGATGGCTACTCAGTCACACCTACCCTTCCTTTGTGTGTGCCTCTCTAGAGGGAATGTAGAAAGCCAGCTATCAGTCACCCCAGACGTCTATACCATCGACAGGCAGAAGAAATAAGAAAATGCCAACTTTCTAAAAGTCGCATTTTCAGAACTGCAATTTAAAAACCAACTTCACCATAAGTTTTGTTTTCAAATTGTAGGTCCAAAGACACCGAAATTGGGGGTTCCACATCTCTTCCCAGTCAAAAAATACACTTATAAAATATAAGAAGGCAATCCCAATGTTATCTTAGATGAAAACAAAGTGCCTGAAGTTCAACATGGACAAGACCGAAGTGCTGATCTTTGGAACAGACTCTCACTGTGGAACGACACCTGGTGGCCCACCAAACTCAGACCCACACCCTCAACGTCAGAGCACGACCTCAGCATCTTCCTAGACAGACAACTCACCATGAAATGCCCGATCAATGCAGTTGCCTCTGTCTGCTTCCACACCCTTCACATGCGCCAAAAGATCTTTAGATGGTTCCCTGTCAACACCAGGAAAACCGTCACTCAAACCCTAAACACTACCTGACTTCACTACGGAAACATCCTCTAAGTAGAAATCACCAACCAAATCCAAAAAAGACTCAAGACCATCCAGAACTCAGCAGCAAGACTCATCCTAGACCTCCCCAAAAGGACCAACCCCACCCACATGAACCTCCATTGGCTCCTCATCCAGAAAAGATGTTGACACATGCCTACCAGGCCCTCCACGATCAAGGACCAACATACATTAACATACATCAACCCAGGCCTGAGCTACCACCAACCTTCCAGACACCTGCACTCCCCCACCCTTGCAAACACTCCTCACATCAGTTGAAGCTACAGCAGAGGTTTCTCCTTGTCCTACTTCGCCGCCAAGTCTTAGAACGACCTTCACCTCCAAATAGCATTCTCACTCAGAATTTAGAAAGGGACTCAAGACATGGCTCTTGATTGACAGCTGCAGGATCCCAGTGACTGGATACCCTCATGGGTGATTAGCTGTGCTTTACAAGCCCTAACTGATTGATTGAATGATGAGAGAGATAAGCCTTGCAGTAGTGAAAAACACATTTAAGCACATTTCACTTCCAGGACATGTAAAACTTTAAAGTGCATGTCCTATTTTTTAAATACACTGCACCATGCACATGGGCTGTCCAGGGCCTACCTTAGGGGTGATCTATGTGGAATAAAAAGGAAGATGGCAAGTATGTTAACTTTCCAGGTCGAAATGGCAGTTTAAAACTGCATAGATAGGCTTTGCAGTGGCAGGTCTGAGACATGTTTAAAAGGCCAATTTAAGTGGTGGCACAATCAGTGTTGCATGCCCATTAGTAACATTTAATTCACAGACCCTGGGCACATGTAGTGTACTTCACTAGGGACTTATAAGTAAATTAAATATGCCAATTGTGGATAAGCTAATGTTACCATGTTTTAAGGAGAAAGCACAAGTACTTTAGGAGTGGTTATCAGTGAAAAAGTGCACATAGTTCTAAAGCCAACACAAACAAGGTCGGAAAAAGAGGAGGAGGAAGGCAAAACATTCAAGAGAACCCTGCAGAAAGGGCCATTGATAACACAGTGGTTATTGCCTTTTGTGATAGCTTGGACAAATCGTGGTCAAATTACACGGTGCATAGACCAAGACAGCCAAAGAATCATGTTTTCATTGGCTGCCAAACGTTATCTCTAATTCATGACATATATGTGACACTACGTGATACTGAAATCCTCAAATGGTTGTTTTCAGTTTTACCGATCAGTAGATTAATCTGCACAAAGTTTCAGAAGGTATAACTATTTCATTACTCCTCAAGGGGTGGCATCTGATGTTATCCAAAGAATAATGAACAAGCTAGCTGTCTGATGGATTGGAAGAGTGCATATGTTCCTAACTGCTAATTTACAACTAAAAATAGAACATATAATCTTAGTACAGAATGTTTTGTAAAAAGTACAAGACAGTTGCTTAACATTATAGGAAGAGAAGTTTGAATTCATACAGTATAGTTTTGAATACTTGGACCATGTCATTGGTGAGCATGGTGTGAATCCTAAAAAAACTATTTCCATGAGCCAGATTTAAAGTTTGATGGGCGGAGTACAGTCTGTCAGGGTGGCAGAAGATAGTTCTGCCATCCTGATGGACTAGTGTCTGCCACATTCAAAGATAACCACTGGCCTTGTGGTAATCTCTGTACCTTGATAGGGTCAGATGTCATGGAGGATCCTGTACAGGTATAAAAATATTGTTGGGCGGAAGTGTAAGGAAAGACCTCTTTTTGCATGATCACCCACCATCCGTCAAATTTTTAAACTCATGCTTCTGGTTTTCCACTTTGTTGCACTAGGGCGCTGTTAACCAGGCCCCAATAATTTTACTGTGATCCATAAAACCTATGTAGAATTGGCTAATCCCTGATTGGCCTATTGAACTTACCTGAAAGGTCTTAGTATAGGGCACTCTGTGTACCAGGAACCTGTAAATTAATTGTCAGTAATGGACTGCGTCATATATTGTGCTACCATTAAAGTGACAAAGGAGAGGCGTGTCTTTAAGCCTGCCCCTGCACACTGAGTGTGCAATATAAAAATGATATTTTGATTTGGCAAAATATACCTTTTGTCCGGCCTAAATCTTCCTTTTTAGTATTGGTTGGTTACCCACAAGGTAGGTTCTAAATGCCTATAGAGCACGGTGCTTGGTATTTAAAAAGTAGGACACGTGTGCTTAAGTTTTACAGGTCCTTAAAGTGAAACATCTCAAAACTAATTTTCCAATGTGGCAAGGCTGGCTTTCCCATGGAAAAACACTGGGATACTTTATAACACTGTATAATGTATAGCTTCATTTTAGGAATAGCTAGATCCATGGTTCAAGGACTCAAATGGGAATTTAAAATCTAATCTGATGGTCGAGTCAGTATATTAATTACTATTTTCAAAATGCCACTTTTAGAAAGTTTAAGAATCAAAACAGGGTCTTGACTCCTTACTCAGCAAGGCTGAGTCCAACCAATATCATCAAACAAAACAAAAGCCAATGCTGGGACTGCCTATTCTCCAAACAATGGGGTATATTATCAACAACTAGCGATAATTTTTGTCTCTAACTTGTTTAGAGACAAAAATTATCGCCGCACATCGGCGATTTTTATCGCAGATAAACCTTGCTATTAGCAAGGTTTATCGCAAAGGCGATAAAAAACGGCCGCAATGCATGAATATCGCTGAAAAGTCAGCGATATTCATGCATTATCGAGCAAATGCTCTTAGCCATGTTATCCACCTCCCATTGGATAACATGGCTAAGAACTGCTCAGGGCAGGTGTTAGCTTTTGGAGATATTCGCCCTTAACGCAAATATCTCCAAAAGTTGGTAATAGGAGATAGCTTTGTTAGCGACTGTTTCCAGTCGCTAACATCTTGGCACGCCCACTTTGCATATCATTAGTGATAAATATCACTGACATGCAAAGTGGGGCCCATGATGGTCGCTATCTCCTATTAGCTGTCGCTAACTGGTGTTAGCGACAGCTTGGTAATAGGGAGATAATTTTATCTCCGCTTTCTTGGCTTTTAAAGCCAAAAAAGCGGAGATAAAACCCCTTGATAATATACCCCAATATTCTTCAATATCAGCTGCTTTGAATTAAACAAAAACGGCCTGTTTTTGATTTAACACCATACGGGATTTATTCTCTTTTAGTAGAATTCTTTTCTTTTTTGAGCACACTATTTTTCGTGCATGGAAAATACAAAATACAAAATACAACGAAATTTTTATATACAATATATACATACAAATTTATAAACAATATTATACAAATTTCATACACACTTGGCCATACAGTCATACACAAACCATTCAAACAACTGAAAGTGAGAAAACAATGAGTCCACGTATCGGTAAATTATTTGATGGAAAATAATTCTTTTCGTAGTTTTGTAATTCTTAGAGTCTGTTTTAGTCGCAGTTTTACCAAAGTCACTCATGTGACCACATTAATGAAAGGACTGTTCCAAAACACTAGTGGTGACCAGATACGGGACAAGACTGGTCGACGCGTTTCAAACCCCTTGACCTTGGTGGGGTTCTCCTCAGGACTGGGTAGGTTCTGTAACAATAGAAATGGCTAGCTTAGGATAGCTTATTCAAAATATAGAAAAGGACATCCTCCAGTGAACAAAAGCGGCTCCCTACCTTTATCTGATACTCAATAATCGCCAAAAATGACGGGCGGGTGATTCCCAAAGTCGAGTCTGATTTGTATTTCCCCAAAGGAGTGATCACAGGGACTGTGTTAGGAAAAAACACAAGACGACATTCAGTGTCTACTCAAACATAACAGCTCATTCATTCTGGCCATTTTGCGCAGAGAGAGGGGAAGGGGGGGGCGTCGTCCTACTCACCCGCTAGTGAACAGCTTTTGACTCGCTGTTCTATCCTTCTTTATTCGGGAGCGGCCGCTCCTTTGCTGAAAATGAGAATGAAAATGTTGAAAAACCATTTCGTATCAAGCACGGTGGCAGTGAAACTCAAACCAGCGCGGTTACACACCGCTTAAGGTGAAAGGCATCCGTCCTTCTCCTCGGTTGAAACAGATGATTCAAACGAATGGTTCCCTCGAGTAGGAACTTTCCATTAGGACTTCCTGGTTGAGGGCAAACAAAGCCGGTGGTTCTGGGACTTGTAGTTCTATAACCAACTTACACGGCAATTGTGAAAGGTGGACTGGATTGTGGAATGGGACGGACCCATTTGGCTAGCGCGACTTAGGCATTGGGCTTATAAATTTCTGAAATTTCATTTAATCCTCGTGTCGCGGTATTAAACTTCATTATAAGCATTGCTTCGCGTTGTGATAGTTTGGCATCGAGGTCGCCGCCTCTGGGATCTTTCTCAATTTTGGATAACACTGTCCAGCGCAAATCAGTATTCCCATGTTTACATTTAGTCTAGTGGTTGACTAGTGGGGCATTCTCCACTCCTCTGCGGATACGCGATTTATGTTGCGTTATCCTATTTCTGATTTCTTGTGTAGTTTTCCCAATGTAGACTAGAGGGCATGGGCAGATGATGGCATATACGACATTTTTAGATTTACAATTCGTAAAAGTGTCGTGCTTCCAATGGATATTCTCAAATGTGAATACTGAGTCCTCAATGGTTTCGTTACAGCAAGTGCATGTGCCGCACTTATGGTGTCCTTTGGGCGGAGGTAATCCGAAGAGACTCTGTAATGTCGGTGCCTTCACAACTTTTAGAAAGTTGGCATTTTCTTGTCTAAAGCCCATAGTAGGCTTTTTCAAAGTTAATCACCAACTGTCACCTGAAAGCCTATTGGGAAGTGAGAATGGCTCCCAGGAAAGGGAACAAAAGGACCTTGGCTGGTAAAAGGTGTGACCACCTCCTGACAGGACGGCCTGCGGAATGTGCTCGCAAACTGTGTAAGCTTCAAAGGGGCATCCCCTGTCCCAGGTAGATGTAAAGTACACCTAGGCTAGCCCCTGCCACTGTTGAAGTAGCAAACACAAGGAGATGATGAATGAAGCGCTGAAACGTTTCAGACATTCATCCTGAGTCACAGATCTGGTTTTACTCCATCATCGTTCTTTAGCTCACTTCACCATCCCAGTTCAGACCCAGCCATATGCAAATTTTTGAAGTAGCCCTTGTGGCACCAATTTCAGTTGGAGGAAAATCTTGCTACAGGAGTGGTTTACTGGGGAGGTCCTCATTTCTCTATCCACACCCCTCAGGTGTTATTGGAGGTCTGACCAGATGAAAAAAGATTCTGCTCTGTTTAGTTTTGGCAGAGCAATCAATTCACTATGGGATTGTTAAGGACCAAATACCCAAGAAGTGATGTCAAAGGGGTAGGGTTGCACCTGGGAACATTTCTGTATTAGAAAGGGAGTTTCCCCCACTCACAAGATAGTGCCGGGCAAACAAGTGGCACTCCTGGATACCTTCTTCAGAACACTGCTGGATGTGAGGAAAACAGAAGAAGGACTGCAACTGCTGACCCCTTGTTGGTCTACAGAAAGAGGACTGCACCTACTGTAACCTGTGGAGAACAAATTCTACAAGAAGCCCACCTTACTGAAGAGCCTATCTGACCAGCTCCAACATGACTTACTCTTAACCCTGCTGGTTGCTTTCCTAAAATTAGTCCTGATCCCTAATTGGTGTTCCTATTTCCCTGTGGCCCTTGGGTAAATGTCAGAGTGTACTCATTCTGCATAACCCTAAAAACTGGGATTTTGACATGTTTCCAAGGATTTCTGCAAAGAGATCCAGAGTCTACCAATGCACTGCCACAAAGCCATAGCCGCTGATGTTGCCTAAGCCTGGGCGGAGTTCGAGGAGTTACGCGGAACTCTGCAAACTGACAGCAAAACTCCACCAAGCTACTCGGAGTTCTGTGAGCGGCGGAGTGGGTTACCTCACACCCTGTGTACCATTATTAGTGCTGGGTGTTTTTCCCACGCTGTTAAATCTGTCAAGCTTGCACTCTGCAGGATCCTCATGTAGCAACAATGCTCCACCTCCGGACCCTCCGAACACCCCGAATGTAATACACAGGGTGTTCAGACGATAAGGTGAGGGAAAAAACCCCAAAAAGGGGAAAAACCCAAAAGAAAAGAGAAAAGGAGGGAAGGGACAGCAATGGAACAGAAGCTGTCATAAAGAACATACAAAGGTTAATACATGTCAAAAAGAAAACCTACTCTCATTACATTCTCACTACTCGACACTACACATAAATCACCTGTAAGAATGACTTGCACCAGCCCTTCCCACATGAGTCTTCTGACTTCCCATGTATTCTGTACAAACATAAGAACAACAGGTTAGCATATGGAATTGAATTCTTCCTTCTTAAAATAGCAGTGTTCTCTCTAGCACCTACCCCTTCTCTCTGCAACTGATGCTCTAAAAAGGGGATCCGTAAGAAAACATAAAGCTCAATAGCGCAGGATGTTAATGTTCAAATCCTTTGTATTCATGCAAAAGCTTCTTTGCAAACACTATGTTTCCCAAATCAAAACGAAAGAACCCAAATACGGCAAGGCGTAGTTGATTCACTACTACCCTCCGCTTTGGTATTTGTAATCCTCTGAAAATATGAAGACCAAGTACTCGTCATGTATTCATGACGGTAATGCGGAGGAGTGCCAGAGGAAAGCCCGTCTGCGCCCGTCCGCGTCCAGGAGGCGGACGGGGCGGCGGGAGGCGCTACCTCCAGAATATCATATACGGCTGGTGAGCTGCTGGCTATAAGGGCGGGGAGGGGAGCATGTCGTACTGTTTTTCCGGGTAGACATTGTGGGAAGCGGCGCTGCCCTGGCTGCGGTTGGCTCCCAAGTAATATACGTGTAGGGCTACCTGTGGCCCCTGAGGTCACTAATAACCATCAGTGCTTGCTCCTCAATACACGTTCCATGGGCAGGCATGCGCTTAATATCTATGAGCTCCTTGTAACAGAGAGGCCGCTATGTTTAATGCTGACTGAAACCTGGCTGGGAGAAACATCGAATCCCGATATCGCAGCCGCCATCCCTTCTGATTATGTCATCTTACGGCAAGATAGAGTGAAAGGGAGAGGTGGTGGTGTGGCGATTGTGATTAGGAGATCGGCCACCTGCGCTGTAGTCCCGATAGAGCCCATTCCGGGCTGTGAGGCCCTAGCTTTCTCCATGACTCTTTCTGCCCATCAATCCTTTCTGGGGCTTCTTGTTTATCGCCCCCCGGGGCCCCTTGGTTCTTTTTATGAGGATCTGCAGGCAAGGGCCATGGAACTTTGTTTGAAGGGTAAACATTGTCTGGTCTTGGGTGATTTTAACATCCATATGGATCAAGGAGATGAGGGTGACACGATTAGATTCTTGGAAGTCACCGCCCCTCTTGGCCTTATCCCCCACTTGGCTGTACCAACTCATAATAGAGGTCATACTCTTGACCAGGTGTTTTCCACTCTGCCTCTCATCATGGCCCTCCCAATCCCTGTGCTCTGGTCAGATCACTTTCTGATATCTTTTCAGATTGTCGGGGTCGGTAAGCCCGTGTGTGCCCCCACTTGTCCATCGGGGCAGTCCCGTCGAGCCTATCATAAGGTCTCTCTTGAAGATTTGGGACAGGCCTGCCTTGATTATCCCTGTCGGCTGTCTGGAAACCTGGAGTCCGACCTTGTTCAGTTGCAAGATTGGATCAGGGAGCGCCTAAATGAACTTGCTCCCGAATCCTCTCCTCGTAAAATTCCTAGGCGGTCATCTGCACCCTGGTTTACTGAGGCCCTGGCCTCGTCCAGACGTGCCTGTAAGAGTGCGGAAAGACGGTGGCGCCATAGGTACGAGGATGTGGCTAAGACGGATTACAAGTTAGTTATTAAAGCCTATCATGCTGACATTCGGCGAGAAAAACGGCACTATTTCGCGGCTCGAATAGAGTCAGCCTCTAGCTCCTGTAAGGAGATCTTCGCTATCGTGAAGGAGTTTATGTCGCCCAAAGCTATTGCATCTCAGCACGAGTTCTCGGAACCGTGGGTGACCGCACTGGCCAGCTTCTTTCATGACAAGATCAAGCTGATCCAGGACTCTTTCCCAAACCCTGTCATCGGGGCTAGGATGTGCCAGGAGATCCATGGGAATTTGGTGGAAGATTCTGAGTACACTCTATCAGAATTTCCACCTCTATCTATTATTGCGTCGCATGATTTGCTTTCTCAGCTTAAATCCGGTTCACCTGCTGACCCGTGTCCTGCCAGGTTCTTGGCAAGGATGGCGGAGGTGGTCAATCCACTTGTGAATCCTGTGCTGAATTGTTCTTTGACCAGTGGCGTTGTTCCCGGTATTTGGAAAGAGGCGAGGGTGGTTCCGCTTCTCAAAAAACCGGGACTCGACCCTGACCTTCATGCGAACTATCGCCCGATCTCTCTCCTACCTGCTTTTGCTAAAATCGTCGAGAAACATGTCCATGGGGTCCTGTCTGCCTTCCTTGAGTCACACAGCCTGCTTCATGCCTCTCAGTCTGGCTTCCGTACCAACTTTAGCACTGAAACGGCGCTTCTTGAAGTCAGCGAGGCTATCAAGGAGGTGCTGGACTCAGGGGGCAGGGCCATGTTGGTCATGCTTGACCTGTCGGCGGCTTTCGACACCGTCCCTCATGAAGGTCTTCTCCGCAGACTGTATGAGATAGGTCTGCGTGGGACGGTGTTGAGGTGGTTTCAATCTTACCTGACTGGTCGCCGGCAGGTGGTCTGGGCCCCCCCCCACTCAGCCGAAGTGCCGCCGCTGGGGGTTGGAGTACCGCAGGGCTCCGTGTTGAGCCCGACACTTTTTAATATCTTTCTGACCCCTTTGGCGGTGCTGGCTGAGTCTTTTGGGGCCCAGATAATATCATACGCCGACGATACCCAGCTCCTTTTCACGTGTGCAAAGGGGGCTGAGTTTGATGGAGACAGTATCTGTGGCTGCCTAGGAGCTGTTTTTGAATGGTTTCAGGGTCATAGTCTTAAGTGTAACCCTGGAAAATCTGAGGTGCTCTTTTTCGGCTGCCAATCCGACCCGAGCTGGCAGGAATGGTGGCCGCGTGACATGTTCCCACCGGCATCTTCCTCCACCGTGGCGAAAAACCTGGGGGTT
Organism: Lissotriton helveticus; assembly: GCF_964261635.1. NCBI lineage: Eukaryota > Metazoa > Chordata > Amphibia > Caudata > Salamandridae > Lissotriton > Lissotriton helveticus. The sequence continues at coordinate 521,526,094 of NC_136063.1, forward strand.
AAAATTGATAATGGCTTGACCATGAAAGCCCAAGTTCTTGGCCTTGTGGGCGTCTGCTTTGGCTTGCTCAGGATGTTGCGGAGGTTTCTCCCTCTGCTCTCTCTTGACCATCGTAAGATTACCGTCCATGCCCTCATAGGATCGAGGCTGGACTATTCCAATGTTCTTTACCTGGGTTTGCCTGACTACCTGATGCAGCGTCTTCAGGTAGTCCAGAATTCGGCCGCCCGCGCCATTTATGGTCTCCCCCGCCGGGCCAGTGCCTCTGATCTTTTATCCACCTTGCACTGGCTCCCTGTCAGAAAGTGAATTGCCTTCAAGGCCCTCACTTTGGCCCACAAGGCGCTCTATTCTACTGGAGCGACCTATATTCAGAAAAGGCTAGCCTTCTATAAACCCACCAGGGTTCTGAGATCAGAAACTCTCTCTCTTGCGGTGGTTCCTGTGGTGAAGAAGGCTCGGACTGGTGGACGCTCCTTCAAACGTCTTGCTCCCCAGCTCTGGAACACTCTCCCCCTGTCACTCCGCAGCACCGCCAATCTGCTTGCCTTTAGGAAGGGACTTAAAACTTGGTTGTTTGGTCTTTAGTCTGGTGTTTCTACTTTTCTTACTGATTCTTTTTCTCTGTTGTGTTATGTGTTAGCTGCTGACCTGTTGGTCTGAAAGCGCCGGGACACTCCGTTGGAGTATCTGAGCGCTATACAAAACCCCCCCATAACATAACATAACATAACATAACGTGACTCCACACCCTGCATTCCGCCACACCAAGAGGAACAAAACAACCCAACGAAGGCAGTAACCAAGTAATTAGACGCCAAGCGCCATAAACGAAAAATAGGATTCAAAGTCTTAGAAAACTCCTCGCAGCCGAGAGGCACATGGACTCTCAGGAAATAAACGATAGTCAAAATGTACACAGAAGTCACAGAGAACACACGCGCAAATAACACGCTCGCTCCTACTACCAGAAAGCGTCTTCCTCTGTGCACAGGACACCAACGATCCTCCGACCGGGCAGGATAACCAGCAGGAACGCCAGAAACTCAGGACAGCCGTCCTGACAAACACCCACTGATTAACGAGCCCCGAGCACCGGGACCCGCCCAACATATCACCCTTTTCGCCGGGACTCATGGGTAATGTAGTCCTATGCCTAAGCTTCATGGGAGTTGAAGTCTTAGGCAGGCGCGTTCGCTCTAGATCCTGACAAAATCAGCACAAGCGGCATCTCGCACAGTGCAAGAGGGAGCTGCTAATTTCTGCTGCTCGAGTAGAAGTTATACTAGACCGGCAGCTTCCTCAAAGTGGACAGAAGCTTTCTCAACACGAGCAGTAGCGACCATCTTCGACTGCCTATTTTGAAAAATCTCGCATGGAAGTAGTCTAGTTTTGGATTTTGCTTGCTCACGCATGCCAAGTTACCGTTTTCGAGCAAGAGCAAGGAAAGCGGAGTGGAGCGGAGTTTTTCAGAACTCCGTGAGCTCTGTGGACCATAGAGTGCAAAAAACTACGGAGTTCACTGCCCAGGCTTAATGTTGCCCAGTTGGTCAGACTCAACTTGCTGGTTTGCCCACTGAATGGATCTTGACATCTAAAAACAGTTTCTAAGTCCAAAATTCAAACTCCTCCTGCTCAGAGTTTTACTGCCAAAGGTCAACGGCATTAATGGGATTTCATCAGCGGCTAATAAGCCTCATGAAACTCATATTGGCCACAGTCAGCTGCCTTTTCTTGCAGAGTGTTATCGACTTCACTTCCAGAGACTAATTCAGAAGGTAAAACTTTCCACCAGAACGAACCTGGTACCTGTATTGACCTGCTCTACATCGTGTTTTACCTTAACTTTTGACTTTGACTCGGTCTAGCACTTTGGGCTTTTTGGCGCTAGAAACATCTAAAGTTTGAAAAATCATTTCTCCGGTTCCCTTCATCTGATTTTTATCGTTTTGGTGTCTATGTACTCCTTACATTATACTCTATATTTATGAATTGGATTAGAATTTTATTTTGCATTCCGTTTTCTACTTTTTAACTGTTATACTACTGATAAATGCATTACACATTTCTCCTAAGTTAAGCATGTCTGCTCTGTGCCACTGCTATCAAGGTTTGAGCTAAGGCTCAACATATTGGGACCTAACTGGACCTAGTAAAGAATATCACCATATTGCTTGAAGAGGACTACCATCCACCATCAGTATTGATGGCCATTCACCAATCTTTTAAAAAGTGGAGGGTTTCAAATGCAAGCGTAAATATACTGTCCACCCTATTTAGGGTGGACTGTTTGGTTGGTGTCCCTTTTTTCTGTCTTTTCCCTGACGGTGAAAAAAAAAAAATAAGGGCCCTCACACCCATGAAAACAACTCCTTGTGTGCTGGAAGTCATTAGCCACTTGTTTTTCAATAACAAACTTCTACTTTGTTATTGAAAAAATAGCTAATGACCCCCATACCCAGGAAGTTTTTTTCCAGGGAGTGGGGGTCATTATTTGTTTTTTTCTGTACAGCGAAGGACAGAAAGAAGGACATCACACCATACATCCTACAAAGGGTGGGTGGTACATACTCTGTCGGGCCATCGAAAGAAGCGTGCCATTAACAGTGCCAATGTAGGTTCCATCAACCACAAGACCGGGGGTTTGTTTAATGGTAGTTTTCGTCCCACCAGACTGTTAGTCTGGCCCTAAGTGTCCACCTCCAAAAAACAAGGAAGAGTTGGTATCTTTCTTTCGAATGCATAAATTGTACTCAAGGTTCATGGAGAACTACACTAAGAAGTTGAACGAATGAGGACATTAGTCAAATGGGATCTAGACTTTACACTGCATTCTGCATATCATAGCATTAACGTGTTGAAGAAGGGTCATATAGTTGCATCACCATAAAAATATTTTAATGAGGCATTAAAAATCACTGGAGAGAGTGAAAATTGAACCACAGCATTTGCTTCACTAAAATTGATAACATCAAGTTAAAGTACTTTATTGAACAGGCATTGATTGCCTGCATGTGGGCTGACAATTTAAAACTTTCCTTTGAGAAAAAGAGTTTGATCCATTTCAACCATAAGATAATAGTGAGCACCTTGGAAAATCAAGGTTGAGGCATCAGAGTTTCCAAATATTGTCAAATTTGTTTGAAAGATACAAGAGTATTGTTGAAATATTGCCCTTTCGGCAGGATTTCCCTGTTTTATTTAGTCTTTTTGCTGAAATCTGGTTTTGTTGGGCATAGAACTGTGCATTATTTACTCCTGCTGACCAGTAGTAAAGTGCATGTGCTATCCCCTTTTAGCCTTTATGAAACTAGCATATATCTTATTGGCATATATAACTTACCCATATGTCTATTGTACATGGTACGGAGTGTACCCATGGACTGTACATTAAATATCGCCAGTAGCCTGTATAACCCATTTTTCAACACTCTGCAGTGATCCAGCAAACCTGTCTCTAGGCCTACTATTGTCTCCTGACTGTGCAATTGTAAACTGTCAAATCTGCCTGTCAAAATAAACCTTTTCTGGCAGGTCAAACTCTTCCTTTTAAATATTAATAAATCACCTCTCAGTAGGCCATAGTGCCCGTAAGGCAGCATGCATGGTATTTAAAAGTAGGGCAATAGTTTACTATTCCACATGTACTTTCGGTGAAAAAGGCCAAAAAGCTAGTTTTACTGTAACATGGCTGTCTGCTCCATAGGAAACCTCTAGATTACATCATTACATCTAATAATGCTAATATCAGTTTGGAAACAGCTAGAAAATAATCCAAGGAGTTTTAAAAATAATTCAAAATCAAATGTAATGGTAAAATCAGATTTTGTATAACTATTACGGATAAGGTCGTTTTAGAAAGTTACCTTTGCATTCCCTAGAGTCTCTGGAAGCTTCACTGACTTTTGTGCTCTCACTTCTGCTGGCCAGAAATCAGCATGAATAGGTGTGAATATGGCGTGAACTTGCTCCACGGACAGAAAAAAAAGGCCGTGGGTGTGGGAAGGTTGTGCTGCACCTTTGAAATTATGGCCTGTGGGTTGGGCCTAGGAACTTGAATAACTTCAAAGAAACCTACCTTGTCAGAAGCAGATGCAGCAAACACAAGCATGCCTATACCATTCTTTTGCTCCTCCAGCCAGATCAGCCCCAATCCCATTGGGCCTCTTGTTGAAATCACAGCGCCAAGCCCTGCTTCAATGTTAAAACAAGCTTGACAGGTCTTCTGGGGTTTTTCATATCACACCTGGGAAGCACTTCAAAGGGCAAGAGCATGATGCCAAAACAATTCTTGTGTATCCACTGTCTGGTTGCTGAAAACTCAGCTTTTGTTCTACCAGACTTCTGTCTCTGATTAGTACGAACCTATTTTAAACTGAATTTTAGTGTTAGGTGTGAGAGGACACTAGGATATGCCCTTGTACAATCCCTACACACACACCTTAGCCCTCCAAGTATACGTTTCATGTGGCTACCTACTTTCACCATCTTATATTTGCTGAAAATGGGTAGGGTTAGGCCCATGAAACTGTATGCCTTTGGTTAGAGCATCCTAAGGAATTATTCCAAGCCACTAGCTTGTGCCAGGCCTAATTGTGGCAACTCCATGCATTTAATTCATAATGCTCTTGGACATATAAAGGTTTCAAAGAGAACTTAATCTGATGTCTGAGATTTGAGAAAAACCAAGAAGACTGGCCCTAATTTACTTCTTGTTGAGTGGACTCTCAGGGTCATAAGGCTGACCTCCTGTTAATCTACAGGAACACAACAAGCTACAAAAACCTATTCATGCAAATGCCCAGCTGAGCAGTGGCAACTGGACCAAGACTGGACACCCTCCAGTGGGCCTCTGCCTGCAATCCTGTGAATCTCTAAGTGCCTCCCCTGAGGTTCTGGGGTCTTTGGAAGTGTGCTCCTATGATGAATTGGGACCTAAATGACTAAAGTAAGAAGGTCAAATCTATGATGAAGACAAACCTGGTTAGTGTATTTGTCCTGCACTTTATTGTGATAACATTTTACTCTATTGTTCTAAATTCGTTTAAGATTTTTATTATTTTGCATTTTGACATTATTATTTTTTAGTACTGCATAAATACTTTACAAATTGAATCTAGGTTATGCCTATCTGCTCTGTGCATAGATACCAGGGGTAGAGCTCAAGTTAATTAAGTGACTTTGACTGTTCATCCTGGCAAGACTGCAGTGATTATCTGAGGTGGGGTACCTAACTTCCCACCCCATTAACCCTAATTTCTTACAAGTAAGCATTTAATCTTCAGCCTATTCGTGGGGGGGGGGTGAATTTACCAGTGGTTCTTATGCTTTGGGCATCATGTGAAATAGATGAAAGTAAGTGGAGTGAAGATTGTAATATGGCAGTGGCATGGCTGACGGAATTGTAAGATGATGAATGTGTGGTGACCAAGGGTGAATAGATGCATGCCATGAAAATGAAACGAAGATGTTAAGGTTAAGGTGTTTATTGCTATGGTGGGGCACAAGGAGAATGTGCAGGATTTGAATTTACATCCCATATGAAAGGTAAAGTTTGATCTAGCCAGAAAGGTTTATATTATTATGAGAGTTGATGCCCTAGTTTAACTAGGGCTCAAATATTTCGGTGATGAAGGGTGCTGAAGTTAGCCATCTTCTTTAAGTATCCAATCTGTTCTTTTTTGAACCCCAAACATTTTTGTGCTGCGTCTGAAGTTTAAATTGGTCTGAGTCCAAATCTTCATATGACAAACACTTGCTAGTATGTGTTGCTTGAGGAGTTGAGTTTTCATTACCTCGGGGAAGTGGAGAGGGAAAGGGACCTGTAAAATCTGAACTGTGATAAAGTTTCACACCCTGTGTGCATAGCGGGAGATGGTGTGGCATGGTAAGCGTTCCTACTTACATTTTTTTTGTTTGTAGGCGAGTATTGCTGCTTGTGCTTGTTCTGCCTGACTGCCTGACTGCCTGACTCTTGATCCTGCTATGTAGGTATGTAGACTGTTGTCGACTTTGTAGATGATGTAGCAGGTCCTGAATGAATTGCATGTAGTCAAAGTGAGTCAGTGATGTTCTCTGAGCAGTGGAATATTTTAATCAGATTTGCAATAGCTTTTGTTAAGATGGAAGACTCAGTTTAGGTCACTTTTCAGTTAACTCAGCTGGGTCTCTTATATGCTTGACAAGAGGGCATTATTTCTAGGAGTGAGCAGAACTCGCTAAGTTTCACTCCATGGAATTTAGCAAAGTTACATGAAACTCTAGAGAAATTAGGCACGCCACGCTGCTTGCACTTATTTTTAGAGCCAGGAGCTCATTCCACCCTGAAAAATTTGCGTGAACGACACCACACGGTGTACCAGAGGGCGCTGCTTCTCAAATTGATTTTGCTGCCGCTTAGGTAGAATTTCTACTTGAGCGGCAGCTTTCTCACTGCAAAAGATCATGACCACCCGAGACCGCCCGTGTTGGCAAAATCTCACTGTGTGCCCACCTAGCGACTGAAAATAATGTTAGGGGATGCCAAATCTTGCTTGTGCTCACCAACTTACCTTTGGTCAGCCATGCGCAAGAAAAAACTCCTCCATGCTGCGGTTGGAGGATTTTGCCTAGAACTCCACATTACATGCGTAACACAGAGAGGCCAAAACTCAGGCAACTCCACCTGCGGAGCGGAATTCATTACTTACCCCTAATTATTTCCAATGAGAATAAGAGTAAGCTGCTGCAGGTGGTCGTTTTTAATGCATATTGTGGGTCTTGAAGCTGAGATTGTTGCATTGTGGGACACACTGGACTTTGCACTGTTTTTGTGTGTCTTATGTGCTTATTGCAGTCAGAGAGCTCTGAAATGTATCATAGTCCAGAGGTTCATTTTGGTGGAATATTAGCTGATTGGTGTCTGGAAATCAACTGTCATCTGGATGATGCAGATAAAGCAGTGGAGTAACATAACCCCTTGCAGCCCTGCTGTGCGGGGTGTCTCCCAAGTTCCAGGGGGTACCCTCCAGCACTGTGCACGGATGACGGGCTCCTGGTCTGAGAGCTCTTAAATGGGTACAGAGTGTGGCGGTCCCCCCTCCATGAACTTTGCAGGGGCCCCCCTCAAGTTTCGTTACACCACTGAGGTAGTCTGTCATCTGTGTTTCTGCACTGGTGCCGGGCCAGAAATGTCTGCTAGCCAGATGGGTGTTTATTGGGAAGATTTTGCTGGATCGATTGGTTGACTTTGGTGGATGAGGGAGGTCCATAGAAGGTCGAAAGCAATTTTGTGGTCAGCAGCACATACTGCAGATGAGGTCGAGAAGCTTCTGATTGGCACATGATGTGCTGTGCATTGTCTAAACTAACTAGACGGTTGTGGAAGCGGTCTTTGAAGACCTTAGTTGATGTGTTGCTTGGAAAGACGGCATACTTGAGAAATTGTTTTTCAAGTCAGCGAAAGCTATAATGACGTGGAGGGACATCAGAATTGAGGTGTGGATTTCTGGCATGTGGCTCATACAACATGTGAAACATCAAGGCTCACTGTGGGAGGTGGCAGGTGAGGAGCTCAAAGCTGGTGAAGATTGGTTGCTGCTGCAGAGAACATGATGAAGAACAACAGTTGATCATCTCCCTCCTTTTATGTTAGGCTGATCAATGTCCTGGATTATGTAATTTAGCGGTGCCAAGATATCAAGGTCATGTCAGTGATAAAGGTGATCCAGGCCTCTGTAATAAATATATCATCAACGTTATTTACTGTGGGAAGGTAAACTATGTCTGCCATATGCACTGTGTACATTGATCAGAATAAGGTGCAGTGTGTATTTAGTGCACATTTGTGAAAGGGAGTGAGTGAAATGTGGATGATTTTGTTGGTGTTGGCTGTGAATCGGTGGGAGCTAGATGTATGTTGCAGGAGTGAAAGTGTGACGAGGCAGAAGTCTTAGACAGAACCTTGTTTGTAGGTTTGAGATGCAATTAGATGCAGGCAAGTGGAACCTGGTGCCGATTATCTTTCATACCGTTGGCACCATTCATGTGATCTGTACGAAGTGGGAGCTGCATGATCGCTTCCTCTGCTCACTAAAGCATTAGCTAAGTGGTTTTGAAAAGATATAGGCAATACACTGATGTACAGTGCTGACTGATTATTGTGATGATTGGTGGCAAGACATGTGACTTGTGTTTGATGGGTTCTGCTGGGGCACTTCCTAAAATCGAAGAGCATTTTTAATTGTAGTATGTTATTAGACCAGATACCTTTTAATATGTTTGCAGTTAGTGGTACAGTCTGAGAACACGGATTATCAAAATTACAAACATTAATGATAAAAACTGCTCTCTTTTTCTTTCCTAATTTATTGGGCCTTTTATGGGTCTAATCTGCATTGTCTCTGGGTGTCAGTATTTTGCAGGCTTTCTTTGAGAAAAAGACAACTAGTCTGCACTCTCTTCACCTTTTGGGGGCATTTTATAAAGACAGGCGATCACATTATCACCGTTTTAGCAGCAGAAAACTGCCGCTAAAACGGCGATAATAGGCTTGATAATATGCTCAATGAAATTCCAATTGAAGCCCATGTTAGATGTGAAGGACATCTAACAAGGGCTTCAATTGGAATTCCATAGAGCATATTATCAAGCCCATTATCGCCGTTTTAGCTGCAGTTTTCTGCTGCTACAACGGCGATGACTTTATCACCTGTCTTAATAATATGCCCCTTACTCTTTCAAATATATGAGCAATGAACATAGCTTTTAGAACTGGGGGTCTCTAGTTGGCAGAGGTAGGTACCACTGTCCAAATAGGGACCCTTGCTTCTAGTCAGGGTAAGAAGAATGCACTTTTAGATAATCCCTGCTCACCCCCTTGGTAGCTTGGCACGAGCAGTCAGGCTTATCAAAGGCAATGTGCTGAGTTTTTGTACCAACACTCACAGTAACACAGTGAAAACACCACAAACTGACTGCACAACAGTTTAGAAAAATAAAGGTTTTTAATCTAAACTACACAAGACCAAAATGACAAAAATCCAACATACACAGTTCAAGAATATGGTTTCCAATGAGTTCTTAAGGTTGCGTTAAAATAATCCACAGTTGCGTCACGTTTTAGCCAACAGTACCTTTAGATGCAACAAAAGTTCCAAGTGAAAGCTGTAGCGTTGAAAAGCAAGCGATGCGTCACTCCTGAGACCCTGGGGAGGCGATGGGACACCCCCGCTGGACGTAGCAGGTGTGTTGCGGTGACTCCAGTCTGTATGGGGACGGATGCGATACCTTGCGTGGATTTCGGTGCACAGGTTTCGGTGGAAGCGGCTTGCAAAAGGTACGATGCGACGATCTTCAGGGCGGCGACGATCTCTGGTGCGGCGACGATGCGCGGCTCAGCGGCGATCTTCTCCTCTCGCGGCCACTCAATGGGATTGCTCTGCGACGACTCTCATAGCGATGTGATGCGGTACGCAAACGAGCGGTGCGAAGATCTCACCCAGTGACGACAGGCTCTGCGACAATACTCGCAGCGATGGTAATCTTCCCCCACCGGTCTGGTGTGTCCCACACACAAAGGATGCGACGACTCTGGCAGCGGCAACAGGCGCTGCGACGATCTAGGCCTTCGTAGCAGTGGGAATTTCCTCGCACTGACGGGGATGTGCTCCGCAAGCAAGCGATGCATTAAAACTTGCAGAAAGTCTTTAAAATCTTGGTTTACAGTTTCCCAACACAGGTACAACTTCTAGTGGCACCACAACTGGCCCAAGAACTCTAGGAAGGACAGAACTCTCTCAGCAAAGTTCAGGGAAGCTGGGGGTGAAGTCCTTTTGTTCCTGGGACTTCTTAAAAGGGAGCCCGCTCTTCTCCAGGCCCTTGGAGATTCCTTCAAGCAAGGGGACACAGCACAAAGCAAGGTACTTCCCCTCTCCTTGGCAGCAAAGCAACTGCAGGTCAGTCCAGCAAAGCAACAACAGGACAGTCTTCCTTCTTCAGTCTTCCAGCTTTGTCCTTGGCAGAGGTTCCTTCTTGATTCCAGGATGATCTAATTTTCTGTAGTCAGGGGTCCTGTACTTGTACCCCTAAAAGTCTTTGTTCCCTTTGTGCAGGAGGGCTCTGAGCCTGGTCTGAATCAGTTCTGGGTGTTCCTTGAGCACTTTGTTTTCCTGGCCTCTCCTTTCCTTTCAGAGAGAGGGGCAGGGTCGTCAGCAGCCCAACAGGAGGTGGAGCCAGCATTGTGGAAGGCAGCCAAAGCCCTATTCAGGCCCAGGTGCTACTCCCTCCCCCCACTCTAGAAGCTGATGGAGCTATTCAGCCCAGGGATGGCCCACTCAGCCTCTGGGAGCCACCCAGGCCCTGTCACTCATAAACCAGACAGTCAATTCACAAACAGGCCAAGGCACACAGAAAGGTCGGACAAGAGAAAAGCCACTTTCTAAAAGTGCTGTTCTCAAACACAGGATTTAAAAAACACCTTTCCTAAAATATGTGTTATTAAATTCTGAGTTCAGGGATACCAGACTTTTATGTCCTACCTTGCTCTTATGGGAAGATATGCTGGTAGCTACTGTTGTCAGCATTCCCATGATAGCCTATGGGCAAGATAGCCTTACAATAGTGAAAAACGAAAATGGCTGTCATTTTCTACCAGAGCATGTCACATGCACTAGTACATGCTCTACCTTTCACATACACTGCACCCTGCGCAAGGGGGTACCTTGGGCCTTCCATAAGGGTGACCAATGTGCACAGAAAGGGAAGGGTTAGGCCTGGTCAGTTGGAGCACTGACCAGGTGGACATGGCAGTTCACAGACTACACACAGGCACTGCGGTGGCAGGCCTGAGACACCATTTTAGGGCTACTCATGTGGGTGGCACAATCAGTGCTGCAGGCCCACTAGTAGCATTTGTATCAGCAGCCCTGGCACACTCAGTGCACTTTACTAGGGACTTCTTTGGTGATAGAAATATGTTAATCATGCATAACCAATTGCAATAACAATTTACACAGGGAGCACTTGCACTTTGACACTGATCAGCAGTGGCAAAGTGCCCAAAGCATATAAACCAGCAAAAACGAAATCCAGCAGAGCGTTAAAAATACAGAAGGCAGAGGCAAAAACACAGGGGAAACCACGCCAAAGATGCCAGGTCTAACAATAGCTATAGTGGGTGGAAGGCAATGCTGGGCTAAAGAAAAGTATAACTCATCCGACAGACACATGTAAAAGAACAAAGATGTATTTTACTAGGTCAAAGATGCTACAACAAGTAGTTTGTTAAAATGGGCCAGATAGGGCAAAACATTATGGTTTCTACTCTAATGTTCATTAAGTCTTTATGACGGTGGGTCAATCAGATATTCCGCTAAACTCTACTTCAAAGGCATCAAAGCCTATAATACTGAGACATCTGCCTACACTAATGGAATCCCTAATGTGACAGTCTTCTGTAGGATGAGAGATAAAGAAGCTACTCGAGTTTTTGGACTGGGAAATGGTACTAATTGCAAGATAAAATGAAGCTCAACAATGGTCTGAGGGAGACAAAGACACAACTAATAGAAATTTTTCCCAATCTCTGTCTGTGGTACTCAGTATAGAAAGTGGCATTAAGAGAATATAGAAGATTAAAGGACAAACTATGTTTGAAGATATGTTTCCAATATTAGAGCATTTAAACACAGAAGAGAAACATAAATCACAGAGAAGAGGAGAATTTTATATGAACGCCCTATAAACCCTATTTTCCATTTCAATATTAATTTAAATGACTGAGTGTGGCTAGTCACCATGTTGTACTTTGCATCGCTTGGTGAGTCTTTCTATCATTCGAGGTAAAGCATGAGAAAGGTATAAGTAAGTGTTTTTCATCCTTTTAATGAGGCATATTTTGTGAGCACACCAAGGCCCTCGTTTGCAAATCCTGGGGCAGATTTACAAGCCCCTTGCGCCACTTGTGCGTCACTTTTCCCATGTTAAAAGTGACACAAAAGTGGCACAAGGGGCTTGTAAATGTGCCCCCCTATATTTACTTTGTGGCGAATACCGGAGCCGTAACTAACGATTTCAGCCAGTATCCCCCCTGAGTCAACTGGGATTATGAGTTAAAGTCCGTACAATGTGGAAAAACCTTTCAGACCCAGATTTACCAGGTCCTCTACCTCAGAATTTCACAAAGTCCGGGGACTTTATTGCCTACTCTGAGGGGGGGGGGGGTGCAGGTGGGTGGTATTAGACAAGGGGGGCTTTTAGTGCCTGGGGAGGTTTGATACTGTTTGTAAAGGCTTATTTGCACCCCCTTGGTGATGGAGGTGGTGGATGAGGAATGCACTGACACTCAGCCCTCTGGCCCTGTGATTTTAGCAGGTGTAGATCTGCTGCCAGTTAAAACTGGGCCCAGTGTTTCCGGACCTGCTAATTTCGGGTCTGAAAAAAACACGGGCCAACTCATAGTAAACTTTGCCTTTGAATGTATGAATAATGAAACACAAGTGCCTGGTCTCGAATTCAATGCTGTTTTTAATTTTCAGCAAATTATGAGCTTATTCATTAATTATGAAGCTCATGTGCCATTTCACTTATTTTTTTATGATTTTACTATTTTATACAAATCATGTAAGAGGTTCTAACACATCCTAATTCAAAATATGACAAAACAAATCATTAATTCATGAACATGAAACAATCATTACATTGATATTGAAACATCAACATGCAACGAACTTTGTGTGAAGGTACACCAGAAACAATTATAGTTCAGTCCTATCTCCTCATTCCTTTTTTAGTTTAGGACTTCTATCACTATAGGCATTTTTTTATATAAAAAGAATTAGAGTGTGTCCAGCGCTGCGGGACACCCTTTTGGTTTTCTGCCTTTTAGTGAGTTTGCGAGATGGATCTCGTTGGAAATGCCGACGCGTTTCCAAACCCGGTCCAATTGTTCGGGTTTTTCCTCAGGGCAAACCTGGGTACCTAACAAATTAAAAAATCATAATTTTAGTGCCTACTCCTTCTTTCTTGTTGTACTATTCGCGCATTTTAGAACATAAAGTACCTTATTGTTCCAAAGACCCGGTGTCGTCTGTGTTCTCAATGGGGTAACCTTTTGCCTACATAAACAAAAAGGGACAAGAGATTGTCTCCTTGTGTTATAGAAACACGGGCATTTCTTTATTTTTACCGATCTAACTACTTCAACTTACTTTACGACACCGCGTCTTTGGAACATTAAGGTACTTTATGTTCTAAAATGCATGAATAGTACAACAAGAAAGAAGGAGTAGGCACTAAAATTATGATTTTTTAATTTGTTAGGTACCCAGGTTTGCCCTGAGGAAAAACCCGAACAATTAGACCGGGTTTGGAAACGCGTCGGCATTTCCAACGAGATCCATCTCTCAAACTCACTAAAAGGCAGAAAACCAAAAGGGTGTCCCGCAGCGCTGGACACACTCTAATTCTTTTTATATAAAAAAATGCCTGTAGTGATAGCAGTCCTAAACTAAAAAAGGAATGAGGAGATAGGACTGAACTATAATTGTTTCTGGTGTACCTTCACACAAAGTTTGTTGCATGTTGATGTTTCAATATCAATGTAATGATTGTTTCATGTTAATGAATTAATGATTTGTTTTGTCATAATTTGATTTAGGATGTGTTAGAACCTCTTACATGATTTGTATAAAGTAGTAAAATCATAAAAAAATAAGTGAAATGACACATGAGCTTCATAATTAATGAATAAGCTCATAATTTGCTGAAAATTAAAAACAGCATTGAATTCGAGACCAGGCACTTGTGTTTCATTATAATTACTCTGTCCTGCCTGGTCCAGTAGGACAAAACCCCTCGAGTTTATATAGTTTGAATGTATGAAGGCATGTCTCTTAGTATGTATGCGTCCTTTCACAGATCCCCCATGCAGGACCACTGTCACTAAATGGAAGAGAGCATTTCAGAATTTATGATCCAAATTCAAAATGAACTCAAACGCTTAATAAATACTATATCATTTGACTAATCCATTGACACATTGTGAATTGCATTTGATTCTCCCTACATTCTCTAAACGTTACCCCAGCTGCCACTCACCATAAACCCTGGATCCTAATTTTGGTAAGAGGATAAACATGCTCAGACCAATGAGCATGCTTGAGCCCACAAACACACACCTGGTGCGCCTACTTCTGCTACGGGCACTGTTAAGTCGTCTTCCGTTCAAGGCCACATATATTCCTTGTACACCCCAATCATAGCATCCCACCTACACCATCAATGTTATGTTATGCTATGTTAAAAACAATTGATAAAGCGCATGTTCACCAACAGTTTCTTGGCACTAAGCGGGGTCGATCAGTTGCTGGGACAGAAAATGGCGATTTCAATTGTATGCCTGAACACATAACCAAGTTTTGAGAGACTTCCTAAACTGAGTATAGGACGTGGACAGACGCAATTCGGGAGAAAGAGAATTCCAAAATTGTGGTGCCAGAGACGAAAATCTTAGACCCCCGTGTTTTTTACGTTTAAATGAACAAGGTGTCAGCAGATTAATGTTTGCAGAGCGTAAGACACGGGAGGGGACATATCGCCATACTTTAGACGCGATGAAGGCCGGACCACGATCCGTAAGCGCTTTGTAGATTATCCAGCCTAATTTAAGCAAATTTACTGATCCCTCCTTGATGGCCTCTAAATCTCTTTTCCCTCTCAGCCCTCTTCAAGTTCTTCTCATCTATAAACTTGGAAGAATCTGGTTGGAAACATTATATTTGGAAGGATAGTTTAAGATCAAGTGGTTTGCGGTTGCAGGAACATTCACACTTTCACATGGTCTCTCTAGATTGTTTTCATTTGTGGACTGATTTGCTAATCTATTTGGGCCTCTGGTCACTTGGGAGGCTGCTACTCATTTTCAAGTAAATGTGCTCGCCGCCCTAAAAGATGACAAGTAATTGGCGTATGTCAATCGGCTTATCTGACAGTTAGGTAAGGCTGCGGGAAAACTAGCATGTAGCACGAAAGTCAAATATTGCATGCAGCCCGCAGCTTGGCTTTGCCCCACCCGCATGAGAGACTTAAATCTATACACCTTTTTCATTTAGCCTCAGACTTCAAAGAGTTCCAGAGTACTACATAGCGCAGAGGCTGAAAGAACCTTTCTACTTGCAAAGGCAAGATCTATTTGTAATTTCCATATTTCCATAGATTTCCCCGGGAATACATTAGGCAAATTAATCTTTGTGGCATTTAATTAAAAAATCTAATTTGCTGATGAACTCAGATTGCAAGTATAAATCCCAGAAACAAGAATTTTTATAAAGTTGTTCACCTCAGCCTGAGCCATCATAGCCCTATAAACTGGTTCTTGATTGACCCTCCCCTCCAGCAGTAACTAACTTAGATTTATTCAGTTCTGAATTGACCTGTAATGCAGGAGAACAACACTTATAGGGGTATTCCTGGAGAATAAAGGGCCGCCTTGGGCAGCTGGCATGCTGGAAGATTTCCGACAAAAAGACAGAGTGAAGAATGTTACTATAATTTGATTGATTACTTACTCAGATATGATTAATGTGAGGGGTGGGGAAGAGAAATGGATGTAAAATGATCCAAACAAAGGCAGGCGGGAACATTTTGAGGTTTTTACATAATGTGAAAGCAGAGATATGGTGTAGACCTTCCTATAAAGTTGGCAGCTTTAGTGCTGTTCTGACATCTCTCATCCAGGAGAGTGGTATAGGAACAGAACCATTTTGGAGCCAATTTATATAGGTTTTTCACAGATATGTAGTAAGAAGTATCTCGTCATGATATACATATCTTGTCGGTCATTGCAGATGCTCTTTGCTGGAGCTTCACCGTGGCGGTCACCATGGGCTGTCGTTGCTGTAGCACAGAAGTCCAGATCTCGTGCTGCTGGTGGTCCCCAACGGGCACTGTAGCGCTAAGAGCCAGGCTCACGAGAGGTTCGCATTGGTGGTCATCGAGGGCGGTAGAGCACCGGCAACATTTTAGAATTCACCTTCCTATACAGAGTGCTCTCTAGTGCCAGCCAAAAGACCAAGACCTGGGGAGGTGCCTCTTGGCTATTGGGGAATCAGAGGCCTACAGGGCTCAGGAAAATCCAGTTGCAGGTCTTGTATGTAGGGCAGATGCAGGACGGGTCTCTGGAGCTTGTAATGTCCATGTAGCTCATGCAAGAGGCCAACCAGCTGGCCCATGGTGTCATCTGGTGATCCTGGGTTCAAGGAGCATGTCCAGGCTTCCCTCCTCAGGCAGGAGAGCAGCAGAGCAGTCCGTCCAGCAGCAGGACAGCATGGCAGTCTTTCTAAGTCCTTATTTCAGGTTCCTTTGTGTGTATGCAGGAGGCAGCCCTTTGAAATGTAAGTGAGGCAGGGAACAGCTCCACCTCAATCATCCTGGCAGGAATACCCATCTTGCCAACACTTAATCCCCCTTTGTCTCACTATCTAAGAGGCATACACAATGACCAACTGCCATATTATTCACATTCATGTGGCCCAGGACACAGTCAGAAGGCACCAAATGGTTAGGACAAGAAAGTGCCAAGTTTCTAGAAGAGGCATTTTCAGAACTGTGACTTAAAATCAAACTTGATCTTTAAAGAGGTTTTTAAATTACAATGAATTTGAGTACAAATGCCATTTCCTATCTGCTCCCAAACTTAAGTTTTCACTTATTAAGTGTAATAAAGTAACCCATTGCTATCCCATGGGAGAGATGGGCCTGGCTACAGAAAAAAAGGACTTTAGGAGTTTTTCTGTACCAGTACATGTAAAACTTGAAGACACATGTCCTACTTTTTTGTTTCAAATCTTTTTATTGAAGATAAAATAAATTATCAAACAATTAAACAAAAAAGGAACAATCCTGTGTAGCATTAGTGTCAGACAGTTACAGCAGTCCTTACTTCTGAGTCAACTTACACTGTTCAATTTCTTGTACCTGATACAAAGTAATAACATGCTATTTAACATTATACTTCCAATCATACTCTATATTCGATCTAGATGATATCGGAGATAACAAAGAAAGAACAAGAAAATCCCTGAATGTAAGAGAGGAGGGGGAGGTTAGGGGCCTCTGTAATAAATATGCTAATACGTTGATATTGGGCTATCAGTGGGAGCTGTCTGACCCACACTAGGATGTTCGTTCTCTTGTATGGAAGTGTAGCCATCTTCAAAAAGTTGCAAAGCCTGAAGTTTAGGTGGGTTAAAACAAGTGTATTCTAATCTGGAAAAGTGGTTTAACAGTGGCTGCCATATGGTTGTCAATCTATTTGTTGTGAAGGTGAGCCAAGCCGTGAGAAGTTCCTTTGCCATTGTATGCCAAAGGTGGGTAAACCATAGGGCAATGGGCGGTGTATCTGTTTTTTTCCAATATAATGCTATTGTCTGTTTGGCTGCTCCCAGCATGTGTGATACTTCTCGCCAGTCGGCTTGAGTCATGGCAAGAAGAGTTATAGGCCTAAGCCCCAGAACGAGCATCAGTGGGTTTTCAGGTATAGGATATCCAACTACCTGGCACATGCATCAAAGCTTTTTGCGGATTGCAAACGGTGTGAATTGAAAATATTGGTTGTTTGCAATCGCAAAATTACCTTTTGCGATGCATCAAGGGTCAAGGCCCTCGCAATTTGAGAATTTGCAATTAATTGCGAGTTCTCAAATTGTGATTGCATTTAAGGAATCGCAAATTGAGATTCCTTAAATGCAATGCATTAAAGTAAAAACTTTTGTGATTTCGCCAATAGGGGGCACAAATTAGCATGAAGTTGAACTCCATGGTAATTTGCAAAAACTTTGAAAAATGCACTAAAGTGCATTTTTCAAAGTTCCATTTTCCACACATACATGCCCTTGGGCATATGTGTGTGCAAGATGTACTCATATGCAGATTTTAGGGGTGCAACAGGGTGTCCTTTTGACACCCAGGTAGCCTTGAAATTGCATTCTCAATTTGCGATTCTGTAATTGAGAATCGCAAATTGAGAATGTCTTCCCATTCATTCCTATGGGTCTCTAGGCCCATGGGAATGAATATGGAGGTATTCCTTAATTGTGACTCGCAATTTGCGAGTCGCAATTAAGGAATGTTTAGAAATTGCTATTTTGTTAAGTGATTTCTACATGCATAGGCTTTTGCGATTCCTTAAAAATTGCAATTAAGAAATCCCCAAAACCAACATTGCTGCATGTGCCTGTACATCTTTAATGTGACTAAGGATTTCTGTCTAATAAGTAGTTAGCAGCGCGCAGTGCCACAATATTTGCAAGAAATCTCCTATTGCATTATGACATCGCCAACAAGTGGGCAGGGTATTAGGGAACATTTTATGTAATTGCTGCGGGGTGTCATACCACTGCGACATGACTTTGTATGCCGTCTCACTTTGCGCTATATGTAGTCATATGTCCCTCCACAATTGTTCCCACTTTTTAGGGGAAAGTTCAACCTTGGTATGTGTTTGCCAGTATGTTTGGTATATGTTGGGGTTGGTCGGAGCAGAGTGTTACAAGACTTGGTATGTTCCGGAAATCAGTCCCCTAGACCCGTCATAGGACCAAACTAGTGTTTCAAATGGAGTAAAAGGTCAGGTCTCTCCCTGGATGATAGGGTGTGCAGACAACAAGTGTCGTATTTGAAAATACTGCAATCGGGCACGTTCCGGGATGCAGATTTCCTTTTTACTCTGATCAAAAGATTTAAATTGATCGCCCTCAAAATGGTCTTGTATAACTCGACATTCCTCATCAAACCATGCCGGGAAGGAGTGTGGTTGTAATGCTGGTGGGAAGCTCGGGTTAAACGCCAGGAGGGTGTTGGGGGACGGAGAGAAGTTAAGCCGCAAGAGATTTTGTCCCAGATTTCTAACACTGTTTTTGTAGGAGTAGCTATGTAAGCGCTGGGTAGTGTAGAACCTCGCGGGAGCCATGCCAAATCTCATATGGGTCTCCAAGTGACAGCCCTGTCCATATGGAACCAGTGCTTTTCGCTCTCATGGGCCGTCCATTCAGAAATGTAACGTTAATATGCCGCCTAGTAATATTCTAGAATATTAGGGCAGGCTAAGCCCCCTTTATCTCGAGGTAGAATGTGGAGTTTATTTGAAAAGCGTGGTCACTTGCCCTCCAGATAAAGCTCGTTAGAACCCGTTGTAGACATAAAATGTGAGATTGCGGTGTGGGTGTAGGCAGTGTTTGAAATAAATATAACATTTTGGGTAGCACAGTCATTTTGATCGCATTTAACCGACCTAACCACGATATCGGCAAGGACATCCTTGCGCGTAAGTCTTCATGGATTGCTTTTCTGTAGTCCGGCCAGTTGGCTTATGTCCATGTGCTCCCCGTGGCAGTTAGATTGAGTCCAAGATATCGAACTGAGTGTGTGGTCCATTGAAAGGGTGTAAGAGATTCGAGCTCCGGTAGCTCTTCCATGAGGCTTGTGAGGTTCAGTACCAAAGATTTAGCAGGGTTAATCTTGAGACCTGAGGCTACTTTGAACAATTTTAAAAGCTTAAGGAGGGCCTGTAGTGAGGTGCACGGTTTTGACAAGGTAAGCAGTAGGTCATCTGCAGATAGGGCTATTTTATGCTCTATTGCCCCCCAGGTGATACCACTAATGTCGCCTGAATGTCTCATTAGAATGGCTAGTGGTTCTACCACGAGAGCAAAAATCAGGGGGGTTGAGAGGGCAGCCCTGTCTAGTGCCACTGCGTATGTGTATCAGGTTTGTAAGCTGCCCGCTAACTCTGACCTGAGCTTGTGGGGAGAAGTATGATGTCATTATACTGGAGATCATACTGGGGCCCAGTCCAATCTTCTGCAAGACCGCTCCTAAGAAGTCCCAGTCCACCCGGCCAAAGGCCTTCTCTGCATCTAACGATAGAAGACAGGCCAGAATGTTCCAATGATGTGCCTTTTCAACCAGGTGCGCTATTCGTCTGACGTAATCTGCTCCCTGGCGATGTCGAATAAACCCCACTTGGTCCGGGTCGATAAATTCCAGCAGGTGCGGTTCTATACGGTTGGCGAGTATTTTTGTGTATATTTTTTTATCTCTATTTAGGAGTGTGATGGGGTGGTAGAAGGAACACAGGGCATGGTCTTTGCCAGGTTTAGGGATAAGTGATTTCTCTGTCATGTTCATTGTGGCTGTCGGGCCAGTTGTCTCTGTGAATGAGTTAAAGAGGCGCAGCAATTGGTCCTGAATTTGTGATAGAAAGATGCAGTAAAATTGGACAGGCAGTCCGTCTGGGCTTGGTGTTTTTCCTATCGGTAACCCTTTTAGAGCCTGCAGGAGTTCTTCCGATCTAATTGGATCTTCGAGAAGTTGCCAGTGTTGTTTATCTAATGGGATCCATGGGCAATTGTCTAAAACAGTCTGTATCTGCATCAGTTAAGGAGGCTCTTCGGTGTAAAGTCCAGAGAAATAAGCCTGGAAGGCTTCCAATTGATCCCTTTCTTCTGTGACCCATGTATTGTTTGTGGTTTTGATTTTAAAAATGTGTGCCTTTGCTGCTTTCTCTCTTAATCGACATGCCAAGATTGCACCCACCTTATCCCCTCCATCATAGTATTTTTGTTGTCAATGTCTGCAACGCACATTCTGCCTTTTTTGTTCTGAGTGCTCTTAATTGTCCCCGAAGTATGGCCAGACGTCGTTTGTGGATACGTGAAAGTGTCTCTTGGTCTACTTTCTCTAAGGATTTTATGTCCCTAGTTAGCTTGTTTTCTACCGGGTCTTTCGGCTTCGCGCTATTGTGATGGATATGATTACTCTCCTAATGGTTGCTTTAAAAGCATCCCACACTATTGGATAGGCTGTTTCGGGCAGGTTCTTGGACATAAACTATGTTGATATTGTTGTTTTGATTTCTGCTAGGTCTACCGGGTCGCGCAATATATATGGAGGGAAGTGCCAATGGGGAGGGTGTTGCGCAGAATGGGTGTGTTTGCACTGCATCAGCTCCACATGGGCATGGTCTGAAATTGAGATATCCGACATTGAGACAGCTATTACAACTCGCACCAGGGAGTGGGAGATGAATAAGTGATCTAGTCAAAAATAAGAATGGTGCACGTGTGAATAGTAAGTATAGTCACGTGAGTCAGCAGAGTGATATTGCCATGTGTCTATCAGACCTAGGTCAGTTATCATGTGCTTTAGTGCGGCAGACATAGCACCAGTTCCCTGATACGAATTAGTGCTACAGTTGTGTTCTGCGCCCCAGACTAAATTCAGGTCCCCCCCAAAAATAAGTGGATGATCTACGTGTAGTACCCATTCTTTCAATAGATTTCTGAGGGAGAGATCCTGAGCCTGGTTCGGCGCATAGACATTGAAAAGAGTGAGTGTCCCCAGTTGGACATATACCTTTACATATCTGCCCTCCCCTCTCTTCTCCGCCCACGCTTTACCTCGGGTAATCCCAGCTTTACAAAATATTGCCAATCCAGCCGTTTTCATTAGTGAAGACACCCAACTTTTTGTAGGTTATTTGGGATGGGCCATTTGGTGGGGGTATGCTTTATGAAGATGCGTCTCCTGTAGGAATATAATATCTGGGTCCTAGAACAGTAGATAATGCTTAATTTGGCAATGTTTTGCAGAGGCATTAAGAACCTTTACATTAAGAGAAAGGATCTTTAAATGGAGGTCAGAGGTCATTGTCAGTGTGTAATGCACCCTTGTATGTTTCATTGCTCCAATAGAGGTGAAGTAATCCTAAAGCAGGACTCTATCTTGCTAGGGTGTCTACTAAAATGTTTGTCGAGAGTAGCCCCGACTATATTCAGGGGAATGTTAGATAAAGTAACCCATTGTCCCAGCAGCTTTGGTAAAAGAGCCTGTCCAGTCGAAATAGAGCTTTCCCCACACTCTCCAATGTGACATAAGAAAGAAAATAAGAAGACTAAAGAAAAGAAAAAAACCAACATCGACTGAGGGCCAACTGGGCCAACAAAGTCTATTCCAGTCCCAGAATGAGCACGGTGACAATGCACGTGCCATTCCAGAGGTGTCACTCTCTCTGGAATATGGTCAATTGAAGAAGGTACAGTTCTGTTCATGGGTCCGTCCATCTTGCCACCAGGCCAATGCCGGGCAAGAGGGGCAACTTTTCAATGAATAAAATTTAAAAACAGAGAGGTTTCCTTGGAGAGAATCCTAAAATCTTTCAATTCCAGCTCGACCCAGCTAGACAGCATTGTCATTCTGTTGCTTCTTGTGAGGAGGCAGATGCTTTCTAATTCTCAATGCACCAGAGATGTTTTATAATGTCTTGTTTGGCCTGAGGAAAGGAATGACCCCAGCCCCTTGTTCCCCAATCATGTCTAAACACGTCAGCCCGTTCAGGACCCACAGGCTCTTTGCCCGTTGGCAGGGGAGTTGGCGAGTCAGGGGCCCCAGATGGTCCAGAGAGTTGCAGAAATTGTTTAGCTTTCTGAAGGTAGTGCAGCACCCGTTGTTTCTTTTCCCAAGTGAAGATCAGGGCAAAAGAGTGACCCCATTGATATCTGATGCCCAAATTGCAAAGCTTATCAGTGATTGGTTTAAAGTCTCCATGTCTCATGAGTGTTACAGGGGAGAGAACCTGTAAAAGCTTTATGGCATAACCCTTGTATGTCAATTCAGTTTTGTTCAGAGAGGCCTGAAGTATACCTTCCTTTTCTGTAAAGAAGTAAACTCTAATTAGGATGTCTGGGATTAGTTCAGGACGACCTGGAGGAGCAGGTCCCCTATGGGCCCAGTTGGCTTGGAAGCATTATCGTCCCCCCTAATGTCCTGCAGCAACTCCGCCACAAATGTCATGATGTTCGATCCCTTTGCTCCCTTAGGAATGCTTCTAATTCGTAAGTTTTTCCGTCAACTCCTATTTTCCAAATCTTTTTGCTTAATCTTGAGTTCAATATGTTGTTCTTTGAGAGTTGACAGTCGCTTCTTATGTTGCCGCTGGTCTTCTGTACGATTATCTACAGTCCGCTCTAGATCATCAACTCTCTCCCTAATCTCGGTTATATCCTTCTTCATCTCTTTGAGGCATGTCTTAAATTCTGTTTTAAAGGATCCAATTTCTGTTTTAATTTCCTGGAGGAAATTAGTCATGAAGGCCTTGTTGTGAATGTATCTAGGACCCTAATTAAATATTCCCGATTCATGCCCTTATGTGGTTATAACAAATCATATCCTTATAAAGGCATAAGAATCAATCCATATTTAGTCATAGCCAATGCAGTCCAAATACGGCAAGGCTACTCCCATGGACTCCTAGAAAGTACAACGCGTTCTTTAAACAAACCAAGCCTCCAGCAGCCCGGGAATTCCCCCTGCTTCTGTTTTGATTTGTCCAAGAATTTTTGGAGTCCTGAAAGAACTGCAAGTTCTTAGTGTCGTCTTATGTCCAACCTTACGTCAAACTCAGCACCTTCCAGGTATAAATTCACCAGCAGCTTCCCTAACAAACACTCGGTGGTTTTGAGCAGATCGGCTATCTACTTACCCGAAGTCCAGCTGTAAAGAGAGCCGAAGGAAGCCGACCCTCCCATTGACGCACTGAGAGAGACGCTGTCTTTTCTCCTGCCGAGAAATCCAGCTCCAGTGTTTCCAGTCACCCTTGCGGATTGCTGGGAGATCGAGTCCTGAGAAAGAGATACAAGACCTCCTTCATTCTATAACCAAGGTACGGAGCTGATTAGATCCTTAGAGAACTCTTGATTCAGATTCATGGCAAAAACTATCTTAACTTAAACTGCAACTTACTTACTCCTTCCCACCTACTAGGCTTAGGTTAGGTACACTGGGGTAGGCGTATTTTAGAAACACCAGTTGAGCACGTTTAGTCAACTTTTATCATTGTATGTATTTTATCCGTTTTAAGTATCTTATGGCTTAGAAACCATATAAATGCTTTTACAGTATTATTTCATAATACTTCTTTTACTGTACGCACTTTACTTTATGACAAGTATTGCAATTGTGGCAATTCACTTCTCTTGCATGAGAAAGAGGACTGCTCAATAAATAACAACTTTTATTGGAAACGCCCGTCTCTCTATTTCTCTGCACTCCTGGTGAAACTAAGCATGCAAGATTGACTGAGTGAAATAGCAGTCTATTGTTTTCCGCAACTCTGGAGATATACTCCTTATTCTGGAGGGAGCAAAGTTGTCAGGTTTATGCGGTTGTCAGAAACTAATCCCTTCTTGTCTATTCAGGAAAGTTAACTCCTTCCTGTTCACTCGAGAAAGTTTCTAGTGACCTCTGAGCTAGCTGGCATTCATAATTAAGTCTAACATATTCAATAGAGACCTAGGCGGCCTCAGTCCTACGTCTAAACTATCGTTTATGTTATTCCAATGAGCAGAGCCTATTGGGAATATAGGAACTACACTACATGGCGCCCAACGTTTGGTAAGGCGATAATCTAACGCTAGATACTAGAGTAACTCAGTCGTGCTTTTCACACAGACCCCTTTTTCCCGTAAAAACTCCAATGGACGTCTGGAGTGGGTAAAAGGTTAATATTGGCCAGAACTTAGTAGGATGAGAATCCTATGTATTAGTTTTTGATTTAGTCAACGTTGAAGGATACAGTGTTCCAAAATATTGTGCACCAAATCTTTGTTTCCTTGAAACTTGCTCTGCAAAACTCTCAGTCAGTAAAATGACGGGAGATGAAGAAGAAAGAGATGCTTTGGCAGCTCAACTGTTGTTAGATGACACAACTCTCCAACAGAATGACCCGGATGCTATAATCATCCCAGTCAATATAAGAAAAACTATAACTATGAAACTTATAAAAAATGGAGTATCACCAAGAGGTGGTACAATCATATTTGTGGTAGAGGCCCATGAATATCGGCAGACAGAGGAATTCTATTCCTGGATACACTTTCCAGCAGCACATGCTGTGACACGCGAGTTTCACTACTACAAAATAGATGAATCTCCAGAGGAATACGCCCCTTTCGAGGACGTTGAAATTCCACTAACATACCAAGAGCACCAGTTCTGGTTTAATGGCGCCCTAAAACATCAAAATCACATTACCAGGCTTGGTCCACTAGGTAGACCAGGAGCCACATGGCCGGTTCTAGCCAGCTATACACCACATCGGGACATTGAAAAAATGTCAGACCGAGAACTTTTAGTTCAGCTAAAACAAACTAATTAAAATACATAGACAATTGGTCCAATATGTCATGCGGACTTCAACAGTCCAACCAGCAATTAGAATTCCACAGCACACCCCTCACCAGGGGAACACAAATAAAATTACACCACAGCCTATACAATCAGTCATTGGCAAATTACCCGCAAAACGGGAACAAATACCGTTCTGGTTAGCTCAAAAAATCACTCAAATAGAGGCAGTATTTCCTGATACTACTCCTAATGAGAAACACAGAATTCTGACTATCTGTCTTCCAATGGGGATCGCACTACATGTGGAGGACTGTGACACTTGGGGCACAGTCTTTGCTTCAATATACACAAAAACACATGGTGTTTCGTCTATGGCGGTTATACCAGACGTATTAAGACAGATTCAAAATGAATACGGTCTAGAACCTGCTTTAACTCTAGGTATGAAATTACTGAAAGACTTTAGGCAAGTCTCGGCTATACTATTAGCCAACATAAAAGGAGAAGCAGCATCTGTGGCGATCCGCCAGAAATTGAAAGAAACAGATATAGCAGAACAACCTTTTGAACTTGCCAGAATAATTGAAAAATCCTATGAAGAACTAGGTAGAGATAGTTTGGGTGGGAAACCACTAAAACCCCAACTAAATGAAAATCCTGAAAAAATCTTTATTAAGAATAATCTCAATACTCCAAAAAAGAGGTGGGAGGGTAATAAACAAACTACTCCCAGAGAAAAACAGTTTCAGTCCAGAGGAAGGTCTCCTCAACGGAGAGATAGATCTCCAGAACGAGGAGGCAAGTCTCCCCACAGAGAGCTCTCTGAAAAAAGATAGAACCTTAGAAAAAGGGACAATTTGAGAAAACCTGACAGATATCAAGACATTGATACACGTCCCTCTCGATCTTTTCAGACTTCCACAAGGAAGAGCACGTCAAGTCCAAGTCCAAAGACAAGAAACCTGCTCATCAAAGTAAAAAATTACAATTTCTAAAAAAGAAGGTAGCTAGTATTAAAATAAAACATGCTGAGGATTCTGAGGACACAACTGAAAAACGGAGAATGGGCCCAGACAATGCTAGACAGCGCAGCAGAAGTGACCATAGCTCGCAAGATCCTGATGAATCTTCTGGAGACAGTGGACACGAATGAATACATTCAGGTGGAAACTGCAGACACCAGAGTTAGCATGCCCCATAAATTGTATGAAATAACATTACGTACAGAGGGGGACAAAACTAGGAAAATAAGGGGTCTCTTTTGGGATAACTTATCTAAAGGCTATGATATCCTCCTAGCAGAAAAAGACTGGCCACCAGAGTTTGTCAGGGAGTGCCCACATGGCGAAGAAATGATTATGCCTGCCTTCTCAAATCACATTCCAATTCATAAAAAATACACATATGCTAGAAAATGGGCAGTGGCCCAAGCCCCTGCATTATATAAAAATCATGTAGGATGGGATGAGGATTCTCCTCACCATAAAATTCAGTTACAAAATCAACCTACTACACAGAGGCAGTATCCTGTTAAGCAAGAAGCTAAAAAACATTTCAGGGAGATCTTAGATCAACTTGAATATCAGGGGGTGATTGAAACATGCACCTCACAAATGAACAATCCTTTGTTTCCTGTCTCCAAGCCAGACGATTCATATTGTCTAGTTTTGGACAACAGACACCTAAACTCTTATTGCAAAACATTTGCAGTACAAAACTCACACAGTGCAGCACTAATGAATAACATGGTGCGCAAAAAATATAAAACGACATTAGATATTTCAAATGGTTTCTTCTGTCAAAATATTGCACCAGAAAGCAGGTATTTGACCGCTTTCTCCAGTATGGGGGGCCAAAAGCAATTTTGTCGTCTCCCACAGGGATTCAAGAATAGCCCAGGATTATTCTCAGCTAGGGTAATAGAGTTACTACAAATGTATGATGAGGAGGCATTATCTTATGTCGATGACATCTATCTTACAGACGATGACCTGGAGACACACTTGAAAAGAGTGAACACCATCATACTTGGGTTTGCATCTGAAGGGTACAAATTCAACTTTAAAAAGTCACGAATTGCCCACCTAACTGTCCTGTTTTTAGGATATGAATTATCAAGTGAAGGCAAAAGCTTAGCAGACAACTTCTTAGAGAAGTGTGCAGTACTCCAAGCTCCAAAAACGCTGAAAAACTTACAATCAGTTCTAGGTTTCCTGAATTTCGGAAGAACATACATTCTAAATTATGCAGAAAGGGTTAAACCTCTCTACGAATTAATAAAACCTGATTTCAAACCAATTAATTGGACTCAGAAACACACAGAAATTTTACGATCATTACAAACAGACATGTTAACTAAAGCAAAACTGCAAACATGTGCAAACGAACGCAACCTTGTAATCCGAGTCATCCCAGGAAGATGCGGATTCACATACCTGACCTCTAATGAGGGAGAAACGGTGCCAATAGCTTATAAATCACACTTGTACACACAAGCTGAAATAAAATTCAGTTCTACTGAAAAAATTCTGACTGCGGTTCAAACTGCTGCAGCAAAAGAAACAGCCCTCGCACAAGGTAAATGTATAATAATCGTTACACCGGTACCAGCCCTAGAAGTAGTAACAAGACCACGCATTCCGAATTCTAAAGCTTTAGATCCAAAATGGATACAATGGGAAAATTCTATTGCTACAACAGACGTGACACACGCATTTGATCCGAAAATGAAAAGACTAGACGATCTGGAATACGAACATGAAATAAGAACATGAATATCCTCTGTCAATCGAATTTTTGCCTCTTGAACAATACACCTGTGTAATTTACACGGACAGATTTGCACAACACTACGTTGTGGAAAAACAAATTTACAATGTAGCATGCGCGATTGTCAAAGGTAGCTGGCGCTTAGGTAAATTCAGACCGATGGTCACTAAAACTGTATCACTCAGAAACTGTACAGCTCAGCGAGCTGAAATAGGATCTTTAAAGATGGCGCTTGAAAATGCCGATCGCAAATTCCCCACACTAATAGTGTGCCATTCACATTACTGCATACAATCTTACAATAAACACTTGCAGAACTGGGTTCAAAACGGCTACAAAGATGAGACAGGTGCCACAATAAAGCATAAAAAGCTCTGGGAACAAGTAGTTCTTTTACAGAAAGAACTACGAAAGACTCACGTGATACATACACTGAGTCATCAACCTGATGGCGTTCACGTTGCAGGGAATTTATTGGCTAACAGAGCCACAGCGGCAGCAGTTGAACCGGCTTCCGTAGCCACAAAAAAGCGTTCTAAAAAACAAATAGACGGTGAAACGCTACTAGCAGTAAAAGCCTCAATGAAAGGCAACTATGCGGCGTTACCTCTCAACTATCCACTCGGAAATACATACATAATTGATGCGAACTCTGTTCCTTTTGCTCAAATCCCTGGAGTGGGGGATAGAGTAATTCTAAACACGAACCGGAGGGCTTACTTGATTCAAGAAGCACACATGGGAATGGGTCTGAGGCACCAAGAGATCTTATAACTTTGCAATAAATTGTCAGAACTGCAATAGAGATCGCAGTTGTGAACCGGACCAGATACCTGCCCAGACACCTCTATTAGACAGCATTAGGCTTTCTATACGCAGACATCCAGACGGAAAAATGCGATCCCATAATTAATAAGACGAGATTCATTTAGATCTGGCCCCAGCGCTCGGCTGACGCCAGAACTGTTATAAAAGATTTGCGAGTCTTTATCGGCACATACGCAATTGGCATGCTACATTCTGACCAGGGTCCTGCGTTTAGCTCTTGAGCTTACAAAGAGGCCATGACCAGCATGGGCATTGCATTGCGGTACTCTAGTCCATTCCATCCAGAGGGAAATGCGGTAGTGGAGAGAAAAAAACGTGACATAAAGCAATCTATAACAGCGAGGGTATTAGGTTTGGGTGATGGGTGGGTCACACATCTAATAAGTGTCCAACGTAGTCTTAATAATCTGCCAAGAAATTCTCTAGGGGGTATCACTCCGTACGAACTATTGTTTGGTACTAGAATGATCATTCATGATCTCGATAGTCAGACTTCAGTGGTGAAACAAAAAACCTTTGATATCAAAGATCGTTTGGCTGTTTTACAGGACTTAAATGAAACAAGAAGAAGTCTAAGTAACACAAAGCTAAAGCCAACGGCCACTGAAGAAAAACCACCTGTCCCAGCAAGACCTGTCTGGATTCCAAAGATTGGGGATCTGGTCAGAGAAAAGATCGCGGTGTAGAAGGAATTTGGGCCTTCTTACAGAAAAGCAGTACCTGTCTTAGCTGTCAGCGGACCAAGATCAGTAGTACTATCGCCCCTTGCTGGTAACAAGGAGAACAGAGTTGTATCAATCGACCTGGTAAAACCACAATCATGTGGCCAATAATAAGTAGTAGGCCCAGTGGACTCCCAAGAAGTAGCAGAAGACCAAACCTTGCTACAATCCAAGAGGTTCAAACTGAGAGACTAATCACATTTGATAAACCTGCAGTGAATAAAAAAGGACTATGCAACAAAGCCATGGAACTTGTGCCTCTTGAAACCCAAATTGCAACAGTTCGTCAAGAAACACCTGTCTACAATGATGTAGCCTCTGAACATACATATCTAAAGATTAATGAAAATCCGGAAGCAATTCCAACAATTGACAGAACTGCATCTGGCTACTTCATCAATTTCGATGACTTTTCTGATGATCCAAGTGAACATGAAGAAACGCCAGCAACAAAAACTTTCAAAGAAAAAATTACTGAACTCTTTCATCAACTCAAAGAAACATATCTGATTTCACCATGGATTGAATTATGGATTGTGTTAGGTGTACTTTTCCTCCTGCTCTGGCTCATCTTGGTTTTAAGTTTGGGTAGATTTATTGATGGAAAATATAGTACAATGGACACAGCAAGCCAGAACATCAACTTGGTCCTAAAGCCACACAGATCTTCTCACATCGAAAAAAGAGAACTGTCATCAGTGAACATCACAGCCAATCCTATACCAGGTGGTGTAGGATGGGACACAATGAATTACGAAATCTATGGCCTGATTGAGCTCTAGGAATATCCTCACCAGTTCAAGGTTTCATTAAGTGACGTTGTTACACCAAGTACTTTCTCTGATGATTGGCACTTTGAAAATATTAATAATATGATGTCAGATTTAGAAATGTCAGCAACATTTACAGAACATGATTACTTACAGGGTTCATCAAATTATGAAGAAAGGTACTGTTTTAATCATTATGGTCATCACTATTTGCATAAATCTGCTAATCCTAGAAATGTTTTTACTTATAATCAATGGGAACATTTTCCAACACCGCCAAAAGGCTGTTCGAAAACATTTTATGAGAAATACCCATACTTCTCAGGGTTTAATATCACAGATCCTAAAACGTTTTATTTCAAAATGTTAAATAAGACAGGAATGAAAAACATGTTGACAAATACTAAATTGATTTATTCTGAAAAATGTTATGAAAAATGTCTACATTTGGTTTTGAATTTTGGAAAAACAACATTGAGACAAAAACCATCTGGGGTACAAAAGACTGGCAGGTACAAGGTCTAGAAGCATTATTCAGAGCCTGCATGATCCCAGAACAGATAACATTCCTGAATGACACCATTCAACAGACAACCTGTCTTGCCCTAGCCAAGATAAAAGACTTAAACAAACCGTATATTCCAAAGCCCATAACTGATAGTAATAGCACTACAGATGTGGAGATAGACATATCGCATATTTTAAACCAAAACAGAACAAATCCTGATTGGAAAAAATGGTTGATCTGGCCCACAGACACGAATAACTGTCAAGATAGATTCCTGAATAAAAGACAGGGGTTCAAACAGACCAGGCCAGACCGAAGATATTCCCAGAGACAACATCCAGGGATAGTTACAACATACAGTGTAGGAAAGCTATGTCTTGAATGGCTACAGAAATCCACACTGCCTGAAATTAAGCAACACTTGACTTTACTTAAAGAAGGTGCTGACTTGCGAGATTTCATCCTGGGACCTCGCAAACAGCATCAAAAACGTTTCATATACGCCTGTATATACGCTGCTTACAAGCAGCTTGGAAAGTAATGCAAATTGAAACTGCTGAAAAAATACGAGAAATTGATCGTATTCATTTGGAAAAATCACTGTCTGTAGTGGACAATGGGTTTACGACTCTGTCCTCCAGAATTTATTCACTGGACAGCATTGTATCATCTGCTATTGATATAATAGAACAGGATATGCTAATATTACAACATGGCCAGTCCCAATTGCGTTTTATTGTGCAGTTAGGTTGGTCGTTACAAAACCTCCATTCAGGCTACGTGCCATGGCGTCTAATCAACAAAACGTCATTATTTTCTATCTTTAACCTTACTGATAAACAAATCTCTTTGGCACAAAAAGGAGCAGACTATACGGTGCTGAGCATTGAAAAACTAGAGAAATTACCATTGACAATGTCAGAACGACCTGTCATTGAATGGATAATACATGGTACAATTACAATTCCGATAACCACCTTTCAGTTTCAATATTGCCAAAAGTATATACCAGCAGGCCTTTATGAAAGGTTGGATAAAGGTTACATCAAGTCGACCTGGAATTTACCTTATACACATAGATGTTATAGTGAAGGGGAAAAAGAAGTATTTCTTAGTGGTAACAACTGTAAAAAATCACTAAGCGGTACACTTCTGTGTCAAGGTATTAACTTGCATGGAGCCTGCGAAGGTTCATCAAATAACCTTTCATGTCTTCTGCACGGCACTCCAGCAACACAGATAGAGCCTTTTTTCAGACAGCTTTCCAACGGCAGCTACGTTATAATAAGTGACCACAGCTGTTGTGGCATGGTGCCAAGAATAGCCTATCTCGTGAGCGCTACTTCCAGGGTCATTTGCTGTATGCAAGTATTGTATCCAAACAGCAAACCAGACAAGGAGGCAGCAATATGGCCTTCTCTGAATATCTCTTCTATTCGAATTGATACTTTAAGCAGAATGAAGTCTATTCTTTTACAGACAACTGTGCTTTTAACCTCGTCCAAAGAGACGTATGATCTGCAAGTTGCAAGGACAGCGGCAGAGATACATACACTATTATCGACAAATTGCCCCGTGTATTTCGTAGAAATGTTAGGTCAAATCTTAAACATGTCTGATACCAGTGGCATCGCACATGTATTTAAGACAATTTTTTCGGGACAATTAGCACCCTTTGAAGCAGTCCTGAACATCTTCCCGAATTTCGTGCACTCTGTGTTCGGTGGCCTGCCTCTTCTCTTGGGACTCGTAGCAGGAATTTTATTGTGCTCCTTCTGCTCCGATATGGCAAGTCAAGTCACAGACAAAACCCAGGCAACAATGGAAGAAACGATCCTAGCGATGAGATGCCGAGAAAGAATAATTAAAGTACTCGGATTGGCTCGGCTAAGAGATCTGAATACTACCTGGTTTCTTTCATTCAGACCGATCTGGCAACATTGCATCTTACCTGTTCTACGATGCCTGCTATGCGGAGAAGAATGCGTGTTGGACGTCTGTCTTACACTACCATCAGCAGTACCAATGGATATCGATACTTTGCTTGGTTCGGTAACGGCTCATGCAACGTGTTGTCCCCAGCGGCTACCTTTTCTGATGACGGCATTCGTTGAGACCTCACCTTTACGATTAGGTGGCGGGGAGGTACGAGATGAAAGCGGCACACAGGTACAACCTTCTGTGAACATTTCTGATCCAGACATCGATGATGGCAATGAATCTCACATCTGCACTATTTCTACTTTTTCGGACTTGGTCCAACTTTTACCTACTGATGTAGACAAATTATTTGCCAGCCTATCTGAACTTATGTTCTCCCCTAACAACGAGAATAACTTTTGAAACAAAACATGAGCACACAGCGTTCCCTGAACTCTGAATTCGTCCTTCAGTTTTTGATAAACAAAACTTCTTAAAACATTTTGAACTATTTTTCTTCCCTGAAAGCGAAATTATTTTTTCCCGTTCCCAAAATATTTACCTTTCTTGGCACATGGTACTCTGCTTAAAGTAGAACTATTCTTAGAGAACAGAAATTTCTATTTTTAGAAGCTCTAGAGGCAATAGTTTGACTTAGCCCCTAGCACATGTACAGTCTTGTATAAATATGTGATGAAATGGTCTCGACCTTTTTTTCTGTATTAAGAGCCATTAGATAAATATAATTTTTGCAAATTATTCAGCCAACGTACCATATATGCATTATCTGAATGATACCACTGCTTGAAAACGTACAGTATAATACTCATTTTTCGTGTATATACCATTTCGAATGCATTTTATGTATTTTGGGGTGGGTTGGAAAACACGTGCATCGTTATATGTTTAGTATTGCTTAGTATTTAGTAATGATGGACATTATACGTGGAGTGGGTGTTGTGAACTTATCTAGGACCCTAATTAAATATTCCCGATTCATGCCCTTATGTGGTTATAACAAATCATATCCTTATAAAGGCATAAGAATCATATCCATATTTAGTCATAGCCAATGCAGTCCAAATACGGCAAGGCTACTCCCATTGACTCCTAGAAATTACAACGCGTTCTTTAAACAAAACAAAGCCTCCAGCAGCCCGGGAATTCCCCCTGCTTGTGTTTTGATTTGTCCAAGAACTTCTGGAGTCCTGAAAGAACTGCAAGTTCTTAGTGTCGTCTTATGTCCAACCTTACGTCAAACTCGGCACCTTCCAGGTACAAATATACCAGCAGCTGCCCTAACAAACACACTGTGGTTTGGAGCAGATCGGCTATCTACTTACCCGAAGCCCAACTGTAACAAGAGCCGAAGGAAGCCGACCCTTCCATTGACACACTGAGAGAGACGCTGTCTTTTCTCCAGCCAAGAAATCCAGCTCCAGTGTTTCCAGTTACCCTTTGCGGGTTGCTGGGAGATCGAGTCCTGATAAAGAGATACAAAACCTCCTTCTTTCTATAACCAAGGTATGGAGCTGATTAGATCCTTAGAGAATTCTTGATTCAGATTCTTGGCAAAAACTATCTTAACTTAAACTGCAACTTACATACTCCTTCCCACGTACTAGGCTTAGGTTAGGTACACCGGGGTAGGCGTATTTTAGAAACACCAGTTGAGCACGTTTAGTCAACTTTCATCATTGTATGTATTTTTTCCGTTTTAAGTATCTTATGGCTTAGAAACCATATAAATGCTTTTACAGTATTATTTCATAATACTCCTTTTACTGTACGCACTTTGCTTTATGACAAGTATTGCAATTGTGGCAATTGACTTCTCTTGCATGAGAAAGAGGACTGCTCAATAAATAACTTTTATTGAAAACACCCGTCTCTCTATTTCTCTGCACTCCTGGTGAAACTAAGCATGCACGATTGACTGAGTGAAATAGCTGTCTATTGTTTTCCGCGACTCTGGAGATATACTCCTTATTCTGGAGGGAGCAAAGTTGTGATGTTTATGCGGTTGTCAGAAACTAATCCCTTCTTGTCTATTCAGGAAAGTTAACTCCTTCCTGTTCACTTGAGAAAGTTTCTAGTGACCTCTGAGCTAGCTGGCATTCATAATTAGGTCTAACATATTCAATAGAGATCTAGTCGACCTCAGTCCTACGTCTAAACTATAGTTTATGTTATTCCAATGCGCAGAGCCTATTGGGAATATAGGAACTACACTACAGCTTGGGTGAGGGGCTTGGATGCCCTCTCAGGGGTTGATGCCATGGAGGCTGGGGTGTAGATGTTAGCTTTTTGCCACAGGGATGTCACCGGGTTGCCTTTAGCAAGGTTTGTAGCAGTATCTTTTCCTGTCTTGGTACGTGGCATTGTCCATGGGCGACGCCTCTCTCAGAGAGCATCCCAGTCTGCTGGGCGTGACAATAGTTACGTGATTGCACTGTTCGCCAGGCTGTGTTGCTTTCCTTGTGGCCTGGTAGCACTACGGTTCAGGAGAAGGGAGCTTTCGTGTACAGTAGTAGGAGCCCAAGTGTGTAGTGCTATGGACTATGTCCATATCCCTAATAAACCTTTCACACAAAATGTGTCTCCTTTAGTCGTGTTTGCAGGGAGGGAGTAGCCGTGCAGTATCTTAGCTATATTATTTTAAGTCCTGTGCCCACTTTACCAGCGTAGTTCAGTTCCAGGTGGGGGAAGATGAACACAGTGCCTCCGCGTGGGCCTAAGTGATGGGGTACTAACCTGAGCATTTATGCTGTTGTCTGATCCTGTCCCCTGCAAGTCGGCCTCAATATCTTGTGGTTTAGGGGCCTCTGTATACCAACCCCCATACCTTACTCAGACGATTCTTGCGCCTCTCACTGCTGCGCCACAACTGGTGCATGCTCTCATGTAAGGGCTCCCCTCTCGGGATAGCTCTCTCAGAGTCTGTCAGCCCCCCTTCACTCAGGATGAGCCGAGGATGTGGCCTGCAAACTCAGTTTTTAGGTCCCAGACTCACCCCGGGAGCCAACGGTTTTGCTGGTGCAAGCCGCCCCACCTCTGTTCCCCAAGAGAAAGCCGGTGCCAAACGGGCTCCAACTGCAAGGGGGCCAACCTCCTTCCGGCCCAGAGACCGCACATCTGAAAGTAGCACCCCCGGCCAGAGAGGAGGGGATAAGGATTACTCACCGCCTCCAAGCATAACTCCTCTGATTCACTCGCTGCACGGGTCGCAGCCTGCTGTGTTGTGCCTACAGGCTGCTGGATTGCGGCCCCATTGTTACTCTGCCTGGCCTCTTACACACCTAAAATGGCAGCCTTCGGGACATCTTCAGGCAGTCTTCCGAGAGCCAATCCAATTTGCCCAGACGCGGTGTTTGTCTTTTTCGGGCCGCTTGTTAGCCGTACAGGTAGATTTGCTGAAGCCGTCTTCGGCATCGGGGATCTTTGTGCGGCCCAAGATGGTGGCCGCAGTCACAGCCTTTAGCGGTGTCGAACTCAGAGGCGACTGTACCGGAATGCAGTACACAATACTCATGCCACCAGTTCTGTGTCATCTCTGATGTCCAGTGGGTCTGCTGGGAGAGCCCTCCTGTGCCACAGTGCCGCTTAATTTGCTATGAAAGGCGGCAGTGGAATGGAGCTTCCCGAGCGCACGTCCTATTCCATGTGCTGCTAGAACCCTTCCCCCATATGTCCTACTTTTAAAATACAATGCACCCTGGGCTGTTAGCCTTTAGCGTTACAAAAGGGGGTGGTAATGGACGGAGCATCTGAATCAATCAAACACTCACACCCAGTCAAAAGATCTGGGTTTAATCCATCACCGTTCTTTAGCCAACTCTGCCACCCCAGTTCAGACATGGCTATATGCAAATCAGTCTGACCCTGTGCCTCATGGGAACAGTCCAGCCTGAACTGCCAAGCCATGCCTTCCCTGGACTGGAAACAAGCTTCCGAGGACCGGTTTCTGGCATTACCACCGTCTTCAGCCCGGCTTGCTTGAATCCAGTGACAAAGTGAGCAAGGGACTCACGTCTGAGAATACCCTGCCACACTTATGGCGGCCAAAAGCGGTACAAAAGGGGGTGGTAATGGACGGAGCATCTGATTCAATCAAACACTCACACCCAGTCGAAAGATCTGGGTTTAATCCATCACCGTTCTTTAGCCTTTAGGGCCCACCTGAGGGGTTACTTCTGTGTATTTAAAAGGAAGGTTTAGACCATGCAAAAGGTTTTTTTTGGAACAGTAAAAAAACAACTTTAGGAGTGTTTCCCTTCTAGGACATGTAAAACTTAAACACACATGGCCTACCTTTAAAATACAATGCACCCTGCCCTGTGTGCCTGGTCGAAATGGGAGTTTAAAACTACACTTCCGGTGGCAATGACAGGATTGAGACATGTTTTCAGAAGGCTACTTTAGTAAGCGTCACAATAAGTGCTGCAGGCTAGAAGCATTTACTTTTCTGGCCCTGGGTACATGTAGTACCATTTACTCAGGACTTACAAATACAATAAATGTGCCAATTAGTTGCAGGCCAATTGTGATATTTATTTATTATAAAGAGAGCACAAGCACTTTAGCACTGGCAAGCAGGGATAAAGATTGCAGAGTCCTAAAGCAACAAAAGCGTTTTCCTCAAAAAAAGGGGGGATAAGGCAAAATGTTTGAGGGACTTCCACCCAAGGGTGTCAAGTCTAACAACTAATTATGGAAAATCACTGGCGTAAGAGTTGGAAAAGACAAGTAGAAGAAAGAGACATCTCCTTGCTGTCTGGCTGGGAGAGGACTGAGTCACTTGTCTCCACTCTCTCTTGTCACCTAAGCTCTAGTGTGATTCTCACAGGTCTAAGGAGCTTAGTGTCCACAGGGATACCAAGAACAGGAGGGTCATTTTGGTTAAAGAATCGGCAAGCACAATGGAACTGGAATTTTGGTTGCGAATCTGAGGAAACAGGGGTAGAGAATTCAGTCCCTGTAAGAATTTGTGAAAGTTGTGGAACATTTGGAGCATCCTGATAGAAATGACTGAACTTTTAGAGAAGTTTGGGCTCAGAAATATTGTGACCTCCAAAGGACAGGGACAAGATTTTGAGGGAACCTGAAAAAGACATGACATTAGAAAGCAAAATTTCTTAGTTCAGCCTACAGAGAGCTCTTTTGCAATGAAGATAGAGACGCTTATGGGTCAGCTTAAATCAGTTATATGTGCTCATTGTTCCCCTTCTGGCTGTGTCTTCCAGCTGTGACCCACTAGAAGATTTTAAGCTTCAAGAAGACTCAGTATGGTGAGCCAGAGTGGAAAAGTGCAGCACGTTACCCCAGTAATAGGGGGCTTCACTAGATAAAGTTTTCAGGTTAATCCCAAAACGTATAGCACCAAAACCTCTGGCATCAGCCTCATCCCAAATTAATGATGTCTAACCTCTTGTAACCCTTGGCACCAACAAAATCTCTTATTGCCCAACTGATTTTTGTTTCCAAAAATATACCTAAGTCAGAAGGTAAAACTGTTGACTGGGACAAAACACTATACTTCTCTAGAACCATACTGCATTGCAGTTAGCTTAAAAGTATACCCAGGCCCCGGTCACCCAAGTCCTAAGCTAACATTAACGTTTACTTTTCCTTTTGTTTTATGTGGCTGTGTTTTACTTTTTCTTTAGAAATGCATATCTTGTGCACCCTTACCACTTTTTGTACTTTGCTATCATTGGTTTGGGAATTATATCTGCTTAATTTTCTGTTTTAATCTTGCTTCAATATTGCTAAAATACTTTATTTACATTTTTCCTATGAGTTTGCACTGAAAGATGCTTTAAACTCCTTGTGTACTGAGTTACTTAACTTGGTGGGAGCTTATCCATTCCCCTATAACCTAGTTATAATGCATATTCTCACACTAATCACTAAACGGTTTCGACTGTTGGCACAATTCTGCAGTGAAAAGCACAATACCACAACAATGGAGTTACAAATTCATTAGGAAGGTTCAGAAATGTTCACAAACAGTATAATGTAGTGATCTCTATCGGAGTGTGGTCATCATACTTCAAAAAGAAGGATTCACATCTCTCCTACTGAATGGTTACTTTTTTTGAATTGGTAAGGTTAGCTTGCTCCTGGAATATAAGCCTTCCTCTGGATTTATTGTGTTATTCTGATCACCCAAAATTGTGAAAATTCGCTATTTAGGAGCCCTAGCGGGTCTGGCTGGCCAATGGCTTCATTTTCAGAGGGGACCAAACTCAGTGATGGTGGGGGTCACATCATCGTCTGGCCCATGGAAATCAAAGAGGGCCCAACAGCACACTGTTTCCATTAATGCCATTCTGGTGCTGGAAATGTATTAAAATTCTGGAGTGTGCTGGAAGGGGGGAGCGGGAAGGGGGATTAGGAAAATAGTTATATTTTTTTTTAATGTACCTATTCTGACGCTGCCAGCCTCCTAAGTGCTCCTCTTCTCTCCTGATGGTGTCCCAGCAGTCCCTGGGACACCAGCACACACTCCCCACCCAATCCTCAATAGTCTGAGAGCAGCACCAGGATTGGTCTGAGTGACTTAGGTTGCCTCTCAGGCTGTGCCTTGGAGTCTGTGCTTTTTCTCCAACCCAGCAGTGCAGCACAGCTTGAATGGAGTAACCTAAGTGCACATGATGGTTTGACGGTAAGACGGTCGGCCAAATCGTCATTCACACTTCCAGTGCGTACTACTCCTACCCTGCTAGCTGTGAAGACAACCAAGCCCAGCCCCATCTAGAATTAGCTGGCTCTAGAGGGATACAGGAAAAATAAATTGATAATACAACCAATTTATTAACATTTTATTTTTCTTGTTCCCCTCTGCTGGCTCTCAGCGGGGAGGGATGCTCCTCCCCCATAGCAGAGGAGCCGCTGCTGGAGTGTGCTAACCAGGGAGAGTTATCCTTCAGCTCATCTATATTTGTAGCCATGTGTTTCTTGGGTGGCCTTTCTCTGATGAGGGTGTAGAAAGGTTTACTAGGTGATTACATTTTGTGACTCCTTGGGGTGGCTGGGGAAACACAAGCTGGCAAAATCAGCTGCAGAGCAGTCCAACGCAGTTCCAACAAGGCTTTCATGTCTCTTCTCATTCATGAGGGTGCGAGCAACACTCAGCCTCACACTAAAGAGTCTCCAAAACTAAAAGGATCTATGATGGTCTAGGTCCAAAAGGTGTTCAATAGGTTAGATAGAAACCTCAGCGTATATGGCTACAAAGGCAGAGAGTTACCCACAGCCAATCACTGTCCATGCATTCTCCAAGTTCAAATTTCTCAGCCAATCAAACTATGGCACAGTTTCTCTCCTCAGAGAAGACTCTGGGAAGGTCTGCTCTAAAGAATGCAATGCACGGACAGCTGTTAACATATAGAAGCCAAGGAACAACTTGCAGCAGGGTGTTCTGACTGAAACATTGTCCATTCCTTGCAGACATCCCTACAAACAAAGACCATCATAGGAAGGAGAAATGGGGGTATGGTTGACCCCAATGGACAGTAACCATCTTAAATCTGGCACCTAACATTCTAGCAAAAGCAGCCTTGGGCAACCTGAGAGGTGAAGCAGTAACGTTGGTGAAGTATTTACATTGCAAAGATCTTAGTTGCTACACATTATGCATTTAATATTCACAAATATTTCAGTAATTCACTAAATGATAAACTCATTGAGGCCCAGATCAACCCCAAGCCTCTGGGGTTATTTAACATGGCGAAGCCAGTCAGGGCCAGAATCTCCTGTTATTCCATCAGGCATTTTCTGGGTGGACTGGAGACACCAGAGGCAAATTCTGAAATACCAGGGACATTGCTGGTGACCCTGTCACCATCTCCAGCTCCTGGGGGTGAATTGCAGCAGGCTCCAGGGACTTTAAAAGGGAGAGAGAGATAGAGAGAAAGCAAGAAATCAGAGAGATAAAAGAGTAAGCGGATTACCAGAAAGAATGAGCTAGAGCGAGGAGTGGAAGGGAACTAGGCTGCTTTGAGCATATTTCCAAAAGCTGCCTGTGGGTCCCTAATCTAGCCCTGTGACCAGTAATGCTCTCACCTGCTTGCAGCAATACACCCCCAAAAAAAAACAGACTGCCACCAGCTAGAACCGGTGGAGAATGGGCTGCAATTGGCCACCTTATGGAGCCTACTGGATGGGCGACCATTAGGATCTTTGATTTCAGTGCACAGCAAATGGTTGACGAGCAGGAGAACCAATTTGATCTCTGATAGGTCCCTCAGGACCAAGGCCTCACAAACTATTACCAAACAGCAAAAAATCAGAGCAACCATACGGGCCTTTTACAAGAACAGGCTTTTGGAAATTAGAGTCCTATCAATTCACTGCATCAATTAACTCATCCATGTTTGCGCCCACACTCATCCTCGACATTTCTTCCTACATTCATGCAACTACCATGTAACCAGCACTCGATTCATCCATCCTACAGTGTGTATATTTGTGGCACTATGTGTGGGAGTGTGTGCGCATGCTTGCATGCATGTGTGTTTCCATGCTTGCATGTATACCTGTTTGTACATCTCTGTGTGTGGTCTTATGTACATGGGAATCTCTATGTGATTTCTCTTCTATCCAAGGATGATTGTGTTTGCATGTGAAATTGTATGTCTG
This sequence comes from Lissotriton helveticus, assembly GCF_964261635.1. Lineage (NCBI taxonomy): Eukaryota > Metazoa > Chordata > Amphibia > Caudata > Salamandridae > Lissotriton > Lissotriton helveticus. Next base: position 521,567,415 of record NC_136063.1, read on the forward strand.
TTGGTTTGTCTGCATGTGTGATAGTATGTAGTGCATAAAGTTGATCTGTGTGCATTGGTCCCTAAACATTTGATAGTCTGTGCGTCAGTGTCACTGGATGTTTATTGGGTGTTTTTCTGATATGCATGTGTCCATCTCATTGTGCTGTATTTGTGAGCGTGCATGTGTCATTTTATATTATGCCTCAATATCTGCATGAAGTATACAAATCCATTCCTCCTGGCTCGGTCAACGACTGTTCTATCATTTATTTAGCCTTGATGATGCTAAGAATCAGAGTGTGTATCATGAAAAGAACATTCTGCCGCACTGAAAACGAAAGCTGAGTCTTGTTGACACCGTGCGATAACATTTGCTCTCCAGTTATTTACTTAGCATGAATCTGCATAACAACGCAACCATCCCCTTTTCATAAATGTGAACAACGACTTACTTTGGAAAACGAGACGCCGGTTGTAATTTTACAGATATGGAGGACTGCTGTGTTTAAAAGGAAGGCTCTCTTACCACATCCACTAGGGAAAAAGCATACTTAATAGTACATTTCTCGATAATAGCAATCCGGCGAGGAGCGTGAAGACTACTTCTGTAGAATTTTTAATTTGGAAATCCACTGGAGAATGGAGAAATGCGGTAGGCAAAGCGATCCTCCAGCGCTGTTTTTGTGAAGCGCAATTACTGTGACCTGGAGATGCCCTCTCTGTGCGGAGGGAGTGGAAAGGGGCGCCGAAGACAATATCACGTCTTCGCACTGTTCTTTTCAATGAACTCTGGAAAAGCCATTACATTATACGAGCTGCAGTGCAGGATTGAAGCATGAAACCCATTCGCGTCTCGAGCTCCGGTAAGAGAGGGCTTTGAATTAAAGTTCCCAGACTGTGGTGCATTAATCCAATCATAAACTGAGGCCATTACCTGAAATGATTAGGCCGCTCGTGTGTACCCAGGGGTGGCTACCGATATGCAGAGGGGCTGTGGAATCTCTCTTCCTGCACATGCAGATTGAGTGTGAAAGTGAAATGGGATCTCGCCGTTCCATAGCCAAGCCAGTAAGCACGAGATGTTGCAGGAAAACGTTAAATGCGGCCCCTCGCTCCCAGGTTCCGAATTAGCCGAGAATGAGGGTAAATTGGTCGCTGAAGGAAAATAAACTGTAAATACAGAGGCATTTTTGGTAAATGACCCTGGAAACCATTTCCGTATTTTGAAAGGGCCTACCTAACGATGTGTATTACAACTGGACATTTCTAAGTTGTGTTGCATAAATTCCGTATTTGTCTGTGCAGCTGCATGTACATTGCTCTGCACCGAGATAACGAAACTGGTGTGAAATGAAACAGATGATTGGAATATTGCGTCCTTAGTGTAAGCTGACCTGATCGCATACTGGTCAAGTCCTAGCCATTTCTTTAAAAGTCGTCTATTATTGATTTGCACTGATCAAATCGAAAAAAAAGGACTTGACTTGTACATGTCACTGTATTCTGGCAGGCGGGCCACATTTGTTTTCATCGATGGTAATCAAGGCTACAACTACCAGAATGCATATTGGTTGTTTTCATGTCGGGCCGATAAAAGAAGACGGGGACACCAGCAGCACTTTAACGGGTATTTATTAATGCCATTGGAATCCCGATCTGCCATTTACTCCCCCGCCCTTGCTCCTCCCTTTCCAGCCATGCCTGACACTGACGTAGCATGCCAGGTCAGGCACAGTGACACTACATCTCCCCCTTTTTTTATTTTAAGTGTTTCAAGTTGTGCTTTCTTATAGTTCCTCAATAAGCCGTGTTACGGCGGGATTTCTGATCTATTGCTATAGGTCTAGATCCCAACTCAGGTCGACTAAACCGTTGATACCTGTCATAGAGTAAAAGGCAATCCACTACTAGGTCAATCAGTTAAGGACTTACACCACTCTAAAGAACCACTTACTACGAATACGTTTTAAAAGTTTATTATAAAGCCAAAGTTAACTGGAGATACAAACATCTCAAAATAAGGTTCAATAGATATACTGGTATCAATACAAACATACATTTTCTAAACGCTCTTAGTCGGCAGAAGAATATCACCAAAACCAATTCGAAAATCATCAGAGTTGCAAGAATAGACACAAGCTGTAGCTTATGAGTCATTTACAGAAGAAAATCCAGATTAGACTGTCCCTACACTAGACTAAGTGACATCCCTACTTAGTAAAATCTTAACCTAAAAAGGTGTCAGCCGTGGTGGCTTCCAAAGAAGACCACTCACTTCCCTTAGTCTTCGTTGTGAATCGGTGTCTCGCAGTTATCCTATCTGCCTACCCATCCGCTCTCTTAGGTTCCTCAGACCATCTGCCCTCACTCCACCCAGGGGTGCTGTCCCTAATACAAAAATCACATTTACAATAGAAACGCCCTTTAGAGACGCCCCTCACGTGGTGTCGGTTCTGGCATTTTCCATGCTGATACTCCTCTGGGCCCATCGTTAGCGTTGACCTTGCTTCTCAGGCTCTTCTCCGGCAGGACGGTACCCCCCAGGAAATTCCTGAAGCCTCCTCCAGGCCTGTGCCTGGCTCCCTGAACAAAACTCTATTCATCACTCTCTTGATTGGAACCTCCTCGCACCTGCAATCAGACACTTGTACAGTGGGCCCCAAATTCCGGCCTCCACCGTATCTTCTAAGTCGTAAACCTTCGAGCAGGCTCAGCAATTTATGCTTAACATAACATTCCTCTAACTAACACATGCAGATCAAAAGAAATGACCTTATCTATTCAGGCCTATTAGAATTACATGAAACGGGCCTGTGCACTCTGTAAACCTTTAATTTCTTAGTCTAAACAGTATTCTAACTTATTACACACAATGGTTATATGAAACACTTCTATAAAACATATATTTCAGTTCTATGATCAATAATACTTTGAATTACAACAACATTAAAATCCATATCATGTGAAAGTATAACAGCACCTTTCATTCTCTGTGAACTGCCATGTGGCCTACACATTTCTACGTTTATCAGTATTACATTCTCCTCTACAACAGCCACATAACATGGGATTTCAACATCATTCTAACATCTCTACACACTTCTACATTAACTTTTCACACTGATATATGCATTCTATTTTAATTAAACACTCTTATGTATTTTCTTTACTAAACTAATGCAACGTGCTTGTAAATATGGTGCACTTCTAATTTTTTATCGATTTGCGCTCTCTCAGTTCCCCCCTTTGATGACTTCTAGTAGTCATCACCATCATAACACCATCCCTGAGGTATGAACTGAGTCAAACTGAACTCGTTGCAGTACTCTCTGAATTCATCATCTCTCTAGAGCCCTCAGACTCCTGTACTGATTATCCTGCATCGCAGCTAATCTCCTCCCCTGCTCTCTCATGGATCTCTGCAACCTATTTGATCTATACCATTGGTACAGCCGCACCAATCCCCACAAGGTGATTATACAAATCACTATTATGATGATAGGTTTCGGTATGTACCAAATGAAACCCTTTCCTAGGTTGGCAAACCAACCTCCAACTTTACCCATTCCATGACCTACTTTTTCCCACACATTTACCTGTGTCAAATCCTCCATCTCATGATGAATTTCAGTGATGTTCCGTATATACTTTTCTAGAGGTTTTGAATTGTCTGGAATGTAAGTACAACATTCCTGAACCTTCAAAGCCTTACAGACTCCTCCCTCTTTGGCTAACAGAACGTCTAGAGCAAGTCGGTTCTGAAGAACCATTGCCCCTATCGATTGCATCTCTCCCTCCACCAGCATTAATGATCTAGCAGTACTGGCGGACAACCTATCTACAACTGTTGCCAATCTTCTAATCTTGACATCATTCAGTACTATCCCTAAAAGAGGAAACATAGCACCAAATACGTCTCCAACTACCTCCTCATCGCTTACATCCCTTCTTCCTCTAGCTTGAGTTCCTCCCTCTATAATTTCTAGATCCTTAGCATGGTATATTTTGGGGAAGACAATTGCTAAATAACATGATCCATACCAATTATCCGGCAGTTTCACGTATGCATTTCTTCCACAAACAAAATATACATTCGGGATCACCTGCATTCCCTTCAAGAAATCTTTTGTATAATATTCTAATTGGAAAGCATGTTCACAAGTTACTTCTCCCACAAACACATTCTCATCATAGGTTTTACCCCTATATATACACAGTTTCCCTTTTTGCTCTCGATCTAAAGCTATTGGACCATTACTACCCTTTCTTTTGTGTAACCTTTCTTCCTCGGTCCAATCTGTTTTCCATTGGCCTGAAGCCTTTAAGATCTTCTGTCTCCTATACCGATCATCCACCTGTCCGATAAACCTTTTCTCAATTTCTGACACTTTACAAGTCAAATTATTTCTTCGGGCATGTGAAGTATCCAACGTTTTCCAAGGAATGAAAAAATTCTTTAATCTATCTTCACTCTTATAATAATCCCACTTGTTCATGTGCTTGTAATTTGGAACTTCTGGTAAAACAGCATCAAAATTTGAAAAATAATATTCAAAACCATCACGTTCATAAAATATATTAAGCAACAAACTACATGTGATTCCATAAGTCAATGGAAGATGATGATATCTAATACCTTCGTCTACAGAGGCTGGCAATTGCATGCACATGTAGCAATCTTTTGCCTCCATAGCATCAATATATTCATAAAGCAATTTAGCATATGCATTTGATTTGAAATTTCCCTGTGATTCATCCACATGCAACCTACGAGTCTCTGCTGCTAGTAAAGCTTTATCTTTCTCTGTATTGTCCCCCCTTTGACCAGCAGTAGTAGGTTTCTGTATTGATACAATTTTTGCTTCCTTTGTTGCCTTCTCTTCATTTTCATGTCCCACTACATATGATATAGTAACTACTAAAACTATAAGGAAAATTACTCCCACTAAAAGTGTGCCTACTATGCATTTTGTCTTGCGGTTTGGGTTGCCGGCCTCCATGATCTCAAGACAGTGTAGTTCTGATTTTCTTTCACAACACAAAGTCTCCTTTCTTTGCTTATTCAGTCTTTCCGAACCACACCTGGAAGCTGATAATCCCTTCTGCAAGATCAGTCTTTGAGTTCTATAGCAACAGACAACCCTAGCCCTTCTCCGTCCACTAATGGGAAGTCCCTAAATTTCTTCTTCTTCCACTTGGCGCTAGGTTATCTTTCAATCTGTTTATTTACAAAGTCTTTAACAATCTGGAATGATACGTGTTCCAGCGGCTCTAATCACGTATTCTAATATTTCCAAACGAAGAATGATCTCCTCGGGTGTTGGCCTCATTGAACAAAAAGTCGGAAATTCTATTCTGTTTAAAACCAGTTCTCTTATCCTGCTCAGATAAGGAGGATTAGGAAGAGTGAGTGTCAGCAACCCTTCGACCTCCACTCCGGGTATCAACAACACTACTTCCAATGTTATGATTGGGTCAGTACTGGTCAATGTCACTTCCCTCACCCTCCCGGATCTCCGTGCACTGGACATCTGCAGCTAGGTAGGTCCACTCAGGAGTAGCGTATCTTCTGCAGGGCACTCGCACCCTCCTCGATCTTCTCGGACCTTCCTGTTCCTGTCTTTGTGCACCTTCGACCAGATTTGAGTCTTCAGATATAGGAGCAAGAGTTCTCTCTGGAGTTGGCTTCAAGCTCGGCCTCTTCTTTCTTTCAGGCCAACTAGCTTCTCCACGCCTTGTTCTCCTATTTCTTGTCCTCACACTCGGTTCTTGATCACTCTTGTCTTGATCTGTGTCTGAGCCGTATTCACAGCAACTTTCTCCTTCGGTGGCAACTTCAGTTTCACTGTCGTCCTGTCTTTCTTCTTCTGGATCTGTAGCACTCCCAACTTCTTCCGACACCCCCACAGCTTGACTGATCCCCTCTAGTGGTTCGCCGTCCACAGCTGGATTTTCATCTGTGAGAGGAGCTGTTTCTTCTAAGGGTGCTAGAACTCTTCGAGTATGGGAAGCATGAATCCAGTTTGGCAGCCCTCCACACTTTACAGCAGTATTCGTTGTCAGGATTATTTCGTAGGGCCCCTTCCAACGCACGTCTAGGCAGTTCTTCCGGACGTGTTTCTTCACAAGCACCCAATCACCAGGGCACAAGTCGTGACAAAGGTCTCTTGAAGATGGAACTTCAGCAGCCTGCACCTGAAGAGACACAGAATGAATGACATCAGAAAGTCCCTTGCAATAATCCAGGATCAGGTCATCTGTAATATTCAACAAAGCTGTAGTTGGAACAGACGGAAGTCTCATTGCCCTCCCCATTAAAACCTCATGTGGAGAGAGACCTGTCCTCCTGTCTGGTGTGCTACGCATACTCACGAGTACCAAGGGCAGAGCATCAGGCCAGCTTAAGGACGTCGATGAACATACTTTGGCTATTCGGGACTTTAGAGTTCCGTTTATCTGCTCCACGATACCTGAAGCCTCTGGTCGATAGCTACAGTGCAACTTCTGATCAATGTTTAAAGCAGAGCAAAGCATCTTCACAACTTCGCTGTTGAAATGAGTTCCTCTGTCTGATTCCAAGGAGGTCGGCACCCCAAAGCGCGGGATCAACTCTCTAAGCAATAACTTTGCTACTGTGAGTGTATCGCACCTGCGTGTAGGGTATGCTTCGACCCATCTGGAAAATATGCATACAACCCCCAGAACATACCTGAGGCGGTTGATTTTTGGCATCTCAATAAAATCTAATTGCATTCTGTTGAAAGGCCCCCCAGACCTCCCAATGTGACTCATTGTAACTGGTGTTCTTTTCCCTACGTTCAATTGCTGGCATGTGACACATCTTTGACACACTGCTTCTGCTGCAATCCTAAACCTAGGATTATACCAAGTCTGCCTAAATAACCTCAGCATGGCATCTCTTCCTAAGTATACTGGACCATGTATCTGTCGTGCCATTGGACTCACTAGTTCATCAGGTAATACTGCCCTTCCATCTGCTGAAACCCACAAATCCATTCCACTTTTCACACAACCTGCTGTTTCCCATGCCTTTTTCTCAGAATCAGGTGCGTTCTCTTGCATGTCTTTTAAATCCTCCCAAGTATCAACTGTTTCTAGCATCATGTTTACCTCTGTCTTTTCCTGAATCCCACCTACTTCCACTTCCGTGAAAGAATATCCTTGCTCCGCGCAGTAGCGAGCAACTTCGTCTGCATATCGATTACCTTGCGACACAAAATCTGTATTTTTGGTGTGGGCTACACATTTAACGATCACAATTGCTGCTGGACCTTGTAATGCTTCTAACAACAGTCGCACAAATTCCCCATTTCGAATAGGCGAACCAGAGGAGGTCATGTAACCTCTCTGAGACCACAATTGCCCAAAATCATGAACTACACCGAAACCATATTGGCTATCGGTATAAATGGTGACTCTAATTTTGCTACCTGCTAAACAGGCACGTGTCAATGCAATGATTTCGGCTACCTGAGCGGAGTGTACTCCTTCCAGGCAAGCGGCTTCCACAACTCCAGTAATGGTGCAAACAGCATAAGCTGCTCTCAACCGACCAGTATCGTCTCTTAAACATGAGCCATCAACAAAGAAAATTTCATCAGGGTCAGTCAACGGCTCATCCACAATATCTGGTCTTGGCTTGGTGCATAGTTCAGTCACATTAAGGCAATCGTGATCTTCACATTCTTCGCCTTCTATATCATTAGGAAGTGGCATCAATGTAGCAGGATTCAAAACAGAGCACCTCTTAATGGTCACGTTCTCCGCAGCAAGAATAACTTGCTCGTAGCGCGTGAGCCTATTATTGGTTAAGTGCTGTGTCTTGGTCCTGGTCATTAACAGTTCTACAGAATGAGGTACATACACCACTAATTGGTGTCCCATAACTATATTTTCACACCTTTCAATGCTGACACCTGTTGCCGCAACGGATTTGAGACATCCGGGCAACGCTGCGGCTACCGGATCTAAAGTAGCCGAAAAGTATGCAAATGGTCTACGGGCATTTCCATGAGTTTGTACTAAGACTGACAAAGCCCAACCCTCTCTTTCGCAGCAGTAAAGTGAAAATGGTTTTTCGTAATCAGGCATCCCCAAAGCTGGAGCACGGCACAAGTCCTCTCTCAGCTGTAGGAACGACATCAAACAATCCTTGTCCCATGGTACCGGATCACTCACCTCCTTGTGCGTCAGTTTTTGTAAGGGTTTTGCTTTCAGGGAAAAGTTAGCTATCCACTGTTGGCAATAACCAACCATTCCTAGGAACATCCTGACTTCTCTCTGTGTCGTAGGCGCATTCATCTTCATTATCGCCTCTATCCTATCTGGTGACACCTTGCGCTTTCCTTTTTCTAACCGGTGACCCAAGTACTGTACTTCTGTCAGACAGTACTGCAATTTGCTCGGAGATACCTTATGCCCATTTTCAGCTAAATGGTTCAGCAAGGCGACGGTATCTATCTTACAAGCTTCTTCCGTTCCTGACGCAACAAGTAGGTCGTCTATGTACTGGACCAGAACCGAGTTCTGTGGCAGTACTAGACTTTCAAGATTTTTCTTCAATAGCTGGTTGAAAATTGATGGGCTTTCTGTATACCCTTGTGGGATACGACACCATGTTAAGACACGATTTTCCTGCTTAAAAGCGAAAAGATACTGGCTTTCCTCATCTAATGGAATTGAAAAGAAAGCCTGACAAAGATCTATCACGGTGAACCACTCAGCTTGGAATGGTATCTGAAACAATATCACTGATGGATTCGGTACCACTGGACAACATGAAACAACTATGTTATTTATCTTTCGAAGATCTTGCACTATTCTAAATTTCCCACTAGGTTTCTGCAAACCCATAATCGGGGAGTTGCATGGACTACCCACGATTTCCTTCAGTATTCCCTGTTGAATCATAGAGTCGATTACGGGTTTTATTCCTGCAATCGTCTCCGGGGTCAATTTGTATTGAGGCGTTCTGGGATATTCAACATTTGGTTTTACCATGATCTTCACTGGTTCTACTCCTTTGATCAATCCTATCTCTTCTCCAGTAAAATCCCATACCTCTGATGACACTGTATCTCGTAAGTCCCGAGGAAGCTCCTCCACAGTCAGGGTAGGATACAGTTCTACGCATACTCTCGAATTTGCAACTTTAACGGTAGCATCATCGTCTGTAGTCTGTACCTCCACTCCCTGAGGTGTGCAGTATATTGTGCAGTTCAGTTTGCACAATAAGTCTCTTCCTAACAGACACACAGGACTAGAATCACATACTACAAACTGATGTTCATCGGTGTAGTTTCCTATTCTCACTAGCACTGGTTCCGTCAAAGGGTTAGTCATTCTCCTATTTGCGACTCCTACCACTTGAATTGTTTCCCCCGACATTGGTAGATCTGGAACCACTGCCGATCTCAAAGTTGATCGAGTAGCTCCGGTATCTACTAAGAATGTCGTAGGACACCCTGCCACTTCAGCCTCAACAAACGGTCCTCTTTGATCCACCTCTAGAACTGCCCCGAGGGTACAGTCCTCCTCTCTACTTACACGTCGTCCCGTCAATGGATCAACGTAGTAACACTCTTCTTCGTCTATAAAAAGAGGCATTTGTCTATAGATCTTTCCCCCTGTCGTAATCTTTGGTGGCTGCGGGAATTGAGCTTGTGGAGCCGAAGTCCCCCCTTTGGCCACCTTACTCTTTGGCACTGTCACCCCTTGAACTGGAACTTCTCGAACTTCCTCCTCCTCTACTTCTAGCTCTCCGTTTTCAGGCTTATAGGGACACTCGCGTTTCCAATGTCCCACCTGGTGACACTGGTGACACTTTGTCGTTTTATTCAATGTAGCAATGTCTATTCGAGGTCTTGAGTTTTCTTCGCTGTCCTTATTCTGACTATTTGGTTTCCGTCCCATTGTCCCTGTTCCCTGTTGCTGCTGTCCACCCTTTCCAGCCGACTGCATCTGCACCATCATCAGTTTCTCCTTTAGTTTCTTTGCTTTGGAATCTATTTCATCACTGCAATACCTTGCGTATCTCAGAATTTCATCCAATGGTTTGTTTTGCCAACAAATTAAATGTTGCTGAATCATCAAACAAACATCAGGTCTCAACCCCAAAACGAACTTCGATACAAACTGTCCTATATCTTTGGGATCCATTACATCTAATCCACTGTATTGTTTGAACGTTTTCAGCAAACGTTCATAAAACTCATGAACTGTCTCCTTGGGTTCCTGTCTTGTTCGGTCAATTTTTACCCAATCTATATCTTGTGGTGGCACCTTCTCCTTCAGCCATGTCATCACCCTTTCATATTTTAACATTACTCCTTCTGACGGTCCATTAGTACGAGCATCCCTTTCTGGTTCTGCAGTTGGCCATTCGACACTAACTTTGCATGCTATCCACAAGTCTCCTGGGACCACAATGTCGAATAAGGTGTTCAAATCAATCCACAATACTTTTGAAATCTTGACAAACCTCTCTACCTGCTTGTACCACTCTACGGGATTTTCCCTTAACTTCGGAAATGAGTTGGTAAATGCAGCCAAATCTCCCCTACTCCAGGGCACGTGTACATAACTCCCATTTGCTATTTCTCGCAAAGGGAATGCTTCCATCTGCAGTAGCCTTCCATCCGGAGACATCACATTCGCGCTCCGCCTAACAGTTCCCTTTTTGGACCACCTCTCTTCCCATTTGTCCAGATCTCTCCATGCTCTTATTCCTGTGATCAGTTCCCTTATGTGTGTTTTTAATCCAGTTGTCCTCCTCTCTTCTAAGTCCTGGTCTGAATAATGCAACCTATGGTTACCCTGCAATGCCTTTGTTCTGGACAAATCTACCATATACTTGTCTGCCAGTTCAGACAGTTTCTCATGAGTTGCTCTTGCCTTTCGAGTAATATCTTTTGCTATAAACAGCAGCTCATCTTGTTCGTACATGTCAATCCTTTCTAAAGGCAACACACCATCTATTATCTCGTCCAGGTCAGATTTTAAGCTGGTCACATTGAGTCTTTTGGCTTTTATCACAGCTTTCAGTATGCTATCTCTAGAGAGTCCATTTACATCTCTCCCATCACAGCTCTGAGTCCTACGTCTGGGCTCAGGCGTGTTATGGGGAGTCCTCCCATGCTCCCATCTCTCCAGGTCCCATGCAGTTCCATCCTCTCTGGGTGTATAGTGAAACACTTCTCTATTTCCCATAGTCCCACATTTCCCATTCTGCCTGGTTTCTCTAGGTGCATGGTAAGACATTCCATTATTCCCCATGCCTTCACAATTTGCCTGTGATCTCTGATCACTAGACGCATGGCAAGGTCCTTCGCGGTTCCCCATGTTCCCACGACTCCAGTGCTGTACGTTATCATCAGGTGCGTGGAGAGTGCACTTAAACCTATCCCTGTACTCTTGTGTCCTTTGGTCTCCCTCACTTTGAATGAGACGAGACGTCTCTCCACACTCCGTACTTCTACCTTTTCGCTCCTGCCCATTTCCACCGTCAATATGACGTGTAACTCCTCTACTCTCCTGACTTTTACCGTCCCACTCCTGACTGCTTTCGCTAGCCCCGTAGTGAGATAATGTCCCGTTGCCTCGACTTCCCCATCCAGCTTCTGCTCTTGACCTGTTGCTCGGTGCTTCTGTGGACCTATCCCATTCCTTCAAGTCAGCCCTCAACTCTTTATAGGATTTCGACCGTGGTCCCCTCAGGTCCACCGGTCCTCTCTGACCCCCCTGTTCTGCTACGGGATCCACTGCTGAATCCAATGGGGTGCTCCACGTTATCGGTCCTGGCAATTGCCTCCAGGCATTTGTCGTGTTATTCCTTCTTTCCATCTCAACTCTTTCTCTGTCTAGCCGTACCTGTTCTTCCTCTCTCCCTTTCTCTGGGTGATAAACCGACACTATAGGACCTATGGTAACGGGTACTTGAAGAGCATCTGGCAATCCATAAGACTCAACCCTCTCTGTTGCTGGCATCTTCTGCACCACAACCCTTCCGACTACTCTCTGTACAGGACTATGTTGAGGTGTCTCCTCACCTTTGGTAGGTACCCAATTCGTTATAGGGAGTGTCCTGTTCCCTTCTATGTCAACCCTATCTTCCCTTGGGAGCTCAGTACCTTCTATCTCCCTATTGTCCGGAGGCGGTCTATCTATCAACAACCTATTTATTAGGCCATCCTCCGACTCGCTCTCGTCATCGTATTCTATGGGTCTCTTTTCTCCTGTAACCTCTCTCACTGGGTACAACTTATCCACTTCGATCGTCTGTACCCTCCATCTCTTGGCTTCCGCATCCCATTTGGCATCTTGCACTGCCCTTACTGATCGCCTTACCCTTTCCTGGCGTCTGTTCTGATTCCTGTCGTGCGCCGCCCTAATCCACGCATTAAGGGCCTCAAACTGTGTTGGTCTAGGCAAAGGTCTCAATAAGGACATAACTGCTTTTAGCTGATGCAACACTTCTAGTCTAAACGTTCCGTATTTCGGAAAAGTCAGTTCCTCATTCCCTTCTGTAATCTTACTCCAAGTATCAAGCCACAGTATAGTATGCAACCCAACATTCGTTGCCATATAGTGAGCTGGTGTACCCTCTGGCGGTGCCTCTTCCCCGTAATAAGATTCTCTTCTTTTTCTCTTAAAGATCGCTCTCAAACATTTAAAACACTTCATGTTCAAAATCTACAAAATTTCTATTTTCTCCGCGTTCGTTTACTTCCTGATGACAATCCACCAATCCCAGCGCGGTTCTCGCTAACCGGCCTATCACAGCGCGGCTTCACACCAACCGGCCTATCACAGCGCGGCTCTCGCTGACGTCACACCAACCGGCCTATCACAGCGCGGCTCTCGCTGACGTCACTCGTCCCCCTTCGCAGCAGTTCCCCTCCTTTCTCCGCTCGTCTCCCGGTCATGCATGCGTCCCATTCATACTCTGAAAAATGATTACTTCCGACCAAGCGATCACTTTCCTTGACTGTACGCCCACAGTCTAACTGTAATTGTCACCTTAACTGACGAAATGTCTTTCCGTGTACGTCCAGACAATCGCCTTAACTGATAGGTTACTTACACACGGTAACTTTCGAACTGCGTCCGTTACCCACACACTCACTCTTGCGTTCCCCCTATCTCGGTCCTGCGGGCGATCAATGGTACCTCATGACCCCCTTTACTCTGGTCGACAACTACTCTGGATGTTCGATACACCCGAACCACTTAAGCTCTTCTCCGAACTTAAGATTTTCCCCCAGTTTGTCAGGTTGCGCGCGCTCACAACCCTCTCTCAATCACACTACAGGCATTCAACTCCGTATGACATTACAATACAGATACAACACAAAACCCCGCAATCTGTCAACGCATGACCCTTGTTATACTCACTCTCGTCCGACCCTACTGCTTTTCTCTCGCACCGTCAGCACCTTCTTCGGCAGGCGATTCTTTCGCGGCTCATCTCTCGATCTCTAGGGACCTTGGGGTCATCTTAACCTAGTCTAGATCACCTTCCTCTAGAAGGTAACCATCCTTGTCTGCTACCAACTGTTACGGCGGGATTTCTGATCTATTGCTATAGGTCTAGATCCCAACTCAGGTCGACTAAACCGTAGATACCTGTCATAGAGTAAAAGGCAATCCACTACTAGGTCAATCAGTTAAGGACTTACACCACTCTAAAGAACCACTTACTACGAATACATTTTAAAAGTTTATTATAAAGCCAAAGTTAACTGGAGATACAAACATCTCAAAATAAGGTTCAATAGATATACTGGTATCAATACAAACATAAATTTTCTAAACGCTCTTAGTCGGCAGAAGAATATCACCAAAACCAATTTGAAAATCATCAGAGTTGCAAGAATAGACACAAGCTGTAGCTTATGAGTCATTTACAGAAAGGAAGAAAATCCAGATTAGACTGTCCCTACACTAGACTAAGTGACATCCCTACTTAGTAAAATCTTAACCTAAAATGGTGTCAGCCGTGGTGGCTTCCAAAGAAGACCACTCACTTCCCTTAGTCTTCGTTGTAAATCGGTGTCTCGCAGTTATCCTATCTGCCTACCCATCCGCTCTCTTAGGTTCCTCAGACCATCTGCCCTCACTCCACCCAGGGGTGCTGTCCCTAATACAAAAACCACATTTACAATAGAAAGCCCTTTAGAGACGCCCCTCACGTGGTGTCGGTTCTGGCATTTTCCATGCTGATACTCCTCTGGGCCCATCGTTAGCGTTGACCTTGCTTCTCAGGCTCTTCTCCGGCAGGACGGTAGCCCCCAGGAAATTCCTGAAGCCTACTCCAGGCCTGTGCCTGGCTCCCTGAACAAAACTCTATTCATCACTCTCTTGATTGGAACCTCCTCGCACCTGCAATCAGACACTTGTACAGTGGGCCCCAAATTCCGGCCTCCACCGATCTTCTAAGTCGTAAACCTTCGAGCAGGCTCAGCAATTTATGCTTAACATAACATTCCTCTAACTAACACATGCAGATCAAAAGAAATGACCTTATCTATTCAGGCCTATTAGAATTACATGAAACGGGCCTGTGCACTCTGTAAACCTTTAATTTCTTAGTCTAAACAGTATTCTAACTTATTACACACAATGGTTATATGAAACACTTCTATAAAACATATATTTCAGTTCTATGATCAATAATACTTTGAATTACAACAACATTAAAATCCATATCATGTGAAAGTATAACAGCACCTTTCATTCTCTGTGAACTGCCATGTGGCCTACACATTTCTACGTTTATCAGTATTACATTCTCCTCTACAACAGCCACATAACATGGGATTTCAACATCATTCTAACATCTCTAGACACTTCTACATTAACTTTTCACACTGATATATGCATTCTATTTTAATTAAACACTCTTATGTATTTTCTTTACTAAACTAATGCAACGTGCTTGTAAATATGGTGCACTTCTAATTTTTTCTCGATTTGCGCTCTCTCAGCCGAATGGGTCTTCGTATAGTTCTCCTTGGTCAGTGAGAGAGATGCCCTTCTCTCAGCTCACTCGGATTCACCATTGGTTGATACTCTTCTTGCTCTTCATTTTTTCTGTTTGATTCATCTGAGTCCCATTCAGGTTCGTTTGTTCGGGTATACATCGCAAGATTGCATTTCTTGAAGTGTGACACATTTCGTGTTCTCTTGGTTCCAGAGGCGGCTGTGATCATGGTTCCTTTCCGCCTCGTCACTTGCAATGGTCCTCGTCACTTGCAATGGTTGGACACCATATCAACTGTCGGCCTTGGTCTTCCGCTCTTGTCTTACCAGTACCCAATCTCCTTCTCAGATGTCGGATACCTTGGCATGTCGAGGAACGTCCGCATACTCTTTCATTATTGCTTTCTTGGTCTTGTCAATGTTCACTAGGGGTTCATGGTCCAAGGTCGGGGATCTGGGTTGCATGGCAAAGTCTGCAGTTGGCATTCTGGTGCACAGTGTTCTTCTAAACACCAGAGTTGCGGGGCACCTGTTGGTAGTGTTGTGCGGTGTGGTCCTGTACGCTCGTAATACTTCATTCAGCGCTGGTTGGATGTATCTTTGAGTCAGTTCGGCTTGTTGTATCATTTTCTTAATGGTGGCCATGATCCTTTCGACAATTCCATTGGCCTGAGGCCACAGGGGAGTGAGCTTTCGGTGTCTGAAGTTCAAGTGATTCGCAAACTCTGCAAACTTGTGCCCGTTGAGTGGTGGCCCATTGTCGGTCTTCACTACTGCTGAGATTCCCCACGCAGCAAACGCTTCATCGATAACTGGTATGACTGCAGCTGCTCTTGTGGATGAGATTTTTTGCGCAGTAGGAAATCTGGAATATTCATCCATGATGACAATGATGTATTTCCCACACTTCAGTGGACCAAAGAAGTCAACAGCTACTTGCTGCCACACCTGGTCTCGAAGATCAGACATTTGCAGCGGGGGATGCAGTACTTCATGTCCTACAAGTTGACATTGGGGGCAGTCTTTGGGTGTGGCGGCTACCATCTGGTCAAGGGATGGGAACCAGACTCGCTCCCTTAATGCTTTCTTCGTTGTCACCACGCCTCAGTGTCCTTTGTGTACTAAATTGACAGTTCCTTGTCTCAGTTGTTGAGGGATGATTATTCTCCTGTCCCTCAGTAGTAGTCCATTGGCGCTGATCCTGAGATCATCCTTGACGTGTCCGAATGATATGAGATCCTGCATGTTAACCGTGTTATCGCCAGGCGAGCTCTTTAGATGCCTCCACGAGTCCATGCGGATTCGATGTATGACGTTTTGGAGTGTGGTATCCTTGACCGTGCTTCTATGATGGCATCGAGTGAGACAGCAGGTGGTCGTGCTTGATCGATAACAAAATGGAGATATTCTTCTGCCAGCGAGCACCTTGTCCTCGTCGAGGCCTGCAGAAGTCACAATATGTAATCTGCCCGATTTGCCGCATTCCCCGGATGTGAATGATGATGTACGTGTAGTTTTGAAGGCAAATTCCCCACCTTTCGATCCGTGGTGGCATTTTCGCCAGGGGATTTCCGAAGATTGTTATTAGGGCCTGATGATCAGTAATGAGAGTGAAGTGTTTTCCTTAGACAAACAGAGATTCACCAAACGGAACACCAGTCGGCTCAGCAGCAGCAATGTCAGCAGCTGAAGCCAGACTGCAGGGTCTGCGGAGACTCATTAGTCTACGGCAAAAGCCGAGGTAGCAGGGAAGCATCTTCAACAGAGGCATCAGACAAGACAAATGCAAACAAAGAGGCAAAAATCCAAGGAATCGAGGCAAACGAATATTTAAGACACGACGACTTGAGTCAACTGGAGTTAGACCTGCTCAAAAATATCGGCATATCTAACAAGAGTGGGTACGACACGCTCGGACCAGCCGTGAGCTGCGCAGTAACAATCAAACAGGAAGGAATAGAAGGAAAAAAAAAGGGAAAGAAGGGAAGGACCAACAACTGCATCCCCGATAGCCATGCCAAGGATGGATCCCTGAACAAAACGCCATCATATCAATTGGGAGAAGAGGAGAAAGATTCAGAAGAACATATGCAATATCCCAACACCAAGACCAATACCGCCCAAAATGGGTGTACAGCTCTCCCTGGATCCATTCAGCAATCTACAAAGGCCAAAACGGAAGACAGCCCGAAAGACAATCTCATTTCCTCAAACACTCTTGGCCAGGAGATACCCGATACACTTGAGATGCTTGAGACATGTGAGCATACGGAGGTGATCACGGCTAATGCGGGTAAAGCAGACAACAAAGACTCCCACAACATGACAACATACATTGAAGCCGGAAAAGTACCACCTACACTCCACTCAATAGAGCAAGACGAGCTCTCACATTTAACCTTGGGACAACTTTACTGCCCCCGGAGGTGAGCGAAAAGGAAGAAACAACAGCTCCCCGAAACCCAACATCGTAAAGGACACATCACAAGACAAAGATCACATCTGGTCCACATTGTTGCATACAATGCAAATGTCTGTGAACACAATGCAATACCGGTCAGACAAGATGGACCTTCAGCTGTCTGTCCTCAACTCACTCTCCATTTTCGTTACAAATATAGACGATAAGCTGGCAGACCTCATGCACAAACAGATGGAAATACTCAAATGACTATAAAACCGCCAGGTTCTCCTTTTCAGGCTGCGAGTATGCTTTCTCCTTGTCGGTGAGGCTGCGACTAACCTATGCCACGATGTGACGTTGTTCTCCTTCCTCATCATACTGGGCTAAGATAGCCCCAAGTCCAACAGGGCTCGCATCTACTGTGATCTCTGTCTTTTTCCGAGGGTTGAAGTATGCTAGGTTGATGGTGGACCTCACTGCTGTTTTGATTTGATTGAAGGCGTGATCACACTTGGCTGACCAGTAAAACCTTTGAACTTGTCTTGTGAGTTCTCGCAGCAGATAGCTGATGGTCGCATAGTCTTTAATGTAGCGTGCACAGTAGCTAGCCATGCCTAGGAAAGATCGTGTTACTGACATCTCGGGGCTGTGGCGTGTCAGCTAGCACAGAGACTTTTTCAGGATCCAGTCTCATTCCATCTTTGGAGAAGATGTGACCATAGAATTTTAGAGTGGATTAGTGGAACTCGTATTTATCTTGGTTGAGTGTGAGGGTGGCATGGCATATTCGATCCAATGCTTTGTTGTGGTCCTTGAGAGTTTCGCCGAATACCAGGATATCGTCGCTGTAATTGAACGAGTTCGGGATATGCTGGATGATGCGCTGTACCGCCTCTTGAAAGATTTCCACTGCCGAGGAATGTCCGAAATTGAGGCGCTTGTAACTGAAGAGTCCTTGATGTGTGGTGAAAGTGGTAATGTATCGAGACTTCTTGTGGAGCCTAAGTTGGTGGTACCCCTTGTTCAAGTCTAGTTTCGAGAAGAACTTGACTGCATTAAGGTGAGTGATCATGTCGCTGATATGGGGACCTGGATGCCGCTCCTGCTTGATGGCTGTGTTTGGGTCTCGCATGTCCATACACAGGCGCACTTTGTTTTCTTGTCCTCGTTTGCGCACTACCACCACCGGTGTACCCTGGGAGTGGGTCCCGTTGACCTCTCTATGATGTTAGCTCTCAGTAGGTCCTGTAGCTCTTTGCCCACTGCTTGCTGGAGGTGGAACAGTACTTTCGGGTGGTGCTGGACCACAGGCATCACTTGTTCGTGGATATGTAGTCGTACTTTGAAGTAAGCTAGTTTTCATGAACCAGAGAACAGTTTTTGGGAACTTGCTGATGATATCAGGTGAGTCATCAACTTTATATAGAATTTCCACAAGTTTCAGGCGTTCGGCTGTAGGTAGGCTGAGGAGACAATCAGCCACTTCGGGGCCTTCTATCACGTGGATTTGCATATGAACTATCCTGTCCTTGTAAGTCAAGGTCGTGAGAAATGTACCCAGGCACGGCAGGGGTACTTTGGACATCCATGTGTATACACGTACAGCAGCCGATTCTAGCTTGGGCTTCAGGTTCATCTACATGTACTCAGTCCTGCATATGTAATTGAGTGATGCTCCGGTATCTAGAACGAACTTCACTGGGTAATTTCCCATTTGAATGTGTAGCCGGGGATACTTCTTTAGTCAGTTGGGGTCTGCTACCATGCATACACATTCATCACTGTCTTGTGAGATGGGAGTAAGTGCTGATGATTCTCTGGAGGACGATCGTCGAGACTGATATGAACCTCGCAACTGGGTGCTGGACCTTGACGAGCTCGTTGAGCGATCTCTTCTCCCTTTTACTGCCCTTGCATGGTGACAGGGCCCGGTGCTTCACTTGGTCGACCCGGACTCCTTGCTGCGGGTTTTGCACACCGCTTCGAAGTGGTTGTTTTTCCCACACCGGTGACACTGTTGTCCGATGGCTGGGCATGGACCTGTGTGGGGGTAGTCCTCTCCGCAACAATAATATTGTGGCGGTTGTTTCCGGGAGCTGCTGTTCTTGTTCCCATTGTGTGGTGGATTTGTGAGTTGTAAGGGTTTCCAACGAGCCGATTGACGTCTTGAATCCGCTCTGGACTGTATTCAGAAGGCTTGTTCACGTTTCTCTGTTTTGCCAGTTTTCATCTTTTTTGCATCTTCTTCTGCTTGGTCGTTTATTTGTATGAGCTCCTCAATGTCATCAAGCGAGTAGTGCTTCTTCAGCAGGCAACGGCGCTGTTAGACCTGGCATCATTGGCGTGAGTCTCTCTTCCATTTTTGACGGATTGCCTCCTCTGTTTTGATATGTTTTTGCTGGATTTATGCTTTGGGCACTGTGCCACTGCTCATCAGTTCCACAGTGTAAGTGCTCCCTATGTTAAATTGATGTACTGATTGGTTATTCCACAATTGGGTTATTTGAATTACTGTCAGCCCCTAGTACAGTGCACCATGTGTGCCCAGGGCTTGTAGATCAAATGCTGCTGGTGGGCTTGCAGCACTGGTTGTGCCACCCACAGAAGCAGCCTGTAAAGTGTGTCTCAGACCTGCCATGCAAGGCCTGTGTCAGTCTAGCACTGCCATGTCGACTTGGCCAAGTGCACCCACTTGCCAGTCCCTAAACCTTCCCTTTGCTTCATATTAGACACCCCTATTGTAAATGTAATTGTAAATGTATTGCGACTTATATAGCGCACGTATCACCCGAAGGTATCAAGGCGCTTGCTTAGGGAACCCGTCCTGGTATTCCCCTGTGAGATACCCCTGCAGGGTATCCACAAGGTGAAAGCCAGGCATCCCGCCGCGAGGGGCCGTAGTGGAGATTAAGCAAGCTATTGCCCAGAGTCGCAGAGTGTGACCCCGTGAGTCGAGTAGGCACCGGAGCGAGAATTGTCGAGTCCGTGGAATTTTTGAGCCCGAGACCCGCCGAGGCGGGGAATCGAACCCTGGTCCACGGCCGATCTCAGCTTCCGGGTCTGCCGCCTCTAACCATTGAGCCACGCTTCTGTAGGCCCAAGGGCAGGGTGCATTGTAAGTATAAGGTAGGACATGCTCTGATGTGTGTAGCATGTTCTAATAGTGAATTACAGCCATTTTCGTTTTTCACAATTGAAGGATACCTGTTCTCTTAAGCCAGAATGGGCAGTGAAGATTATTACATTCTTATAATCCTAACTGACTCAGGGAACATGGTAGAAATTCGAATTTAGAATGCCGGAACTCAGAATAATAAAATACATCTTTTAGTAAAGTCTATTTTAATATCCTGTGTTTGCAAATACCCCTTTTAGAAAGCAGGTATTTGCTTGCCTAACGATTTGAGCCTGCCTCTGCTGGTTTGTGTATTCCTTGTCTGGGTTTGTGTGTGACAGGGCTGGGGAAATTCCAGGGGACAATCTGGGCCAGCCCAGTGGTGAATAGGGAGATTTACATCCAGATGGGAGGGGGGAGTGCACCTGGGACCTGAATAGTGCTGGGTCTTCCCTCTACAATGCTGGCTCCACCCCCTGTGGCTTGTCTGATGTCTCTGCCCTGCACAGTGAAAGGAGAAGAGGAATCCTGTCAACAGAGTGCTCCAGAGCTGTATCTTTCCTCCCCTGTGCTGGCCCCACCTCCTGTGGGGCGGCTGATGTTTCTGCTCTGCACAGTGAAAGGAAGAGAAGAGTCATGTCCAAAAAGTGCTCAGGAACTGGTTTGAACTAGGCAGAGACCTCTCTGCCTTCAGAGAACAAAGGATTTTGGGGTATAAATATTGGGACCCAGTCCCACAGACTTTAGATCACTTCTGGAACAAGAAACCTTTCTGCCAAGGAGAAGAACCAAGGAAGCTGCAGGAGTTTGGACTGCCCCTCTGCCAGTGTGCTGTTTGCTGGGTTGGCCTGCAGTGGTTGCTTTATTGCCAAGGGAAAGGAGAAGGAACTTTGTAAGGACTTTCAACTACAGAATATTCTCCAAGGGCTTGAACTGTGCTTGCCTCCTGCTGAAGTCTCAGGGCCAAAAGACTTCACCCTCAGCTCCCTCCTGAATTTCCTTGCTGGGAATTCTGACTCCAGTCACTTGCGTGCCGCTGGGAGCTGGAAGCGCGACGCATCAAGAAGAAGCGCATCGCCGCCGCAGCTGAAATCGTCGCAACGCCGGAGAAGCGAGCCTTCATCGCATCGAGAAGATGCGTGTGTTCATCGAAGCTGCCTGCTGTCGCATCTCTGGAGAAGCGTGACGCCATCGAGTGAGTCGCCATCGCATTGCCAGAGAAGCGCGTCGCAGGGCCTGTCGCGGATCCAAAGTACAGAGTCGCCGCAAGGCTGCCATGGCGTCATCACATCGTCATCCCATCGCCATATCAAGGGCACCATCTTCTCGCATAGCAACTGGATCATCGCATCGTCATCGCATCGCATCAAGGCACCATCTTGCTCTCCGCAACAGGCCGAGAATCTACGCATCACCTCCGCACCGGTAAGGCCCACGATGAGTCCCCTACTCTGCGCAAGCATTGAGGAAGGACGCAACCGTTCCCCCGGGTCACGGAACCAACGCATCTCCCCTTCTGGGAGTCCTTTTGCTTACTTTGCGTTACGCATCCAGGTACTTTGTTGAGAACTTTGTCGCATCTACCATCAACCTGAACAAAGCGACTTTAATCATGTTTTAAGTAATCTTAAGTGTAGTATTGTGGATTTTTGTTGTTTGTGGTCTTGTGTTTAAGTCTATATAAAGAATACTTATTTTTATAAATCCTGTGTCCATCTGTTGTGTTATCACTGTATTACTGTATATATTTACAAATGCTTAGCACACTGCCTCTGAGATAAGCCTGTCTGCTCGTGCCAAGCTACCAAGGGGGTGAGCAGGGGTTATTAAGGAGTGTAATCCCCTTATCCTGACTTAGAAATAAGGGTCCTTATTTGGACAAAGGTGAATACCATTGCCAACTAGAGACCACCAGATCTAACATTGGTGGTCAGCGGTGAGGATTTGGACTTTGCGTTTGTGTTTCATATACAGTGATTAGTGTAAACTACTAGTGAGTGCAAACCAAAATGCAACAAAATATTTTGTTTGGAATCCTTTTTCCTTGGACTGTTAGTTTTTCCTGAAGACTCCCAATTTTTACTACCATGAGTAAACCAGCATCTATGGATCTTGATTTTGAGGAAGAGAGGTTGGAAACCTACACTGTGAAACAGCTCAAGTATCTCTGCATCAAATTGAAAGTTGCTACACCAGGCATTTCTAAAAAGGAAGACTACCAAAAGACGCGGAGGGCCTGGGTGGAAGCAAGAAATGCCCCTGATCTTGTGGTGGAGCCTGTTGGGGATGCAAATGGGCAAATTGATGGGCAAGAATTTCCAGCCAGGGGAGGGGTGCCGTCTCCACCTGGCAGCAGCATCTCTTCCAAAGACCTGCCCCAGGCAGCTGGAAGACAGGGAGAGAAATAGGGCACTCAAGCTGGAGGTAGCTAAGCTTAAGATGGAGGGTCAGAGGGAAACAGAGAATAACAGGTTGTCTTTGGAAAGAGAGAGAATGAGAATAGAGCATGAGAGAATGTTGAGGGAGTTAGAGATCAAGGCCAAGGGCTTAGAAATCAATCCCTCTGGTGGCAGCACAACGTCAGTGCCTTTAGAAGGCAGGGTACATATCCCCAAGGATGTCATCAAAGATTTTCACAAAGGTGATGATATTGGGCAGTGGTTTGCAGCCTATGAGATAGCAATGTTGGCCCACTGGGTCCCTGAGAAGGATTGGGGAGCAGGTTTGTGGGGCCGCTTTTTAACTTAGGGTAGGGATACTTTGTTAGACTTGCCCAGTTCTCATAGAATGTCTTTTGCCCACATGAAGGAAGCACTGATGACAAGGTATGGGTTAACTCCAGAGCTCTATAGACAGAGGTTCAGAAATTGTAAGAAACTGGAGGGAACCACTTGGGTAGAATATGTGTCTTTCTTTTGCAGAGCTATAGCTGGTTGGGTGAGGGGTAGCAATGTTGATAATTTTCAAGCGCTCTATGATTTGATTGCTAGGGAGCACTTGTCTGCTAATTGTTTTCCAGAGCTACGCCAGCACCTTATTGATTGCAAGTTGACTAATCCTAAAAAACTTGCTGAAGAGGCGGACTGCTGGGTCAGGACCAGGGTCCACAAGGGTCTTGTGGGAGACTCTGCCAAAGGGGGGCCCCAGCAGAAGAGTGAGGGGGACAAGGGTAGACAGAGGGAGTTCCAAAAAGGTCCCCAAAGTAATTCCCAAGGGAACCAAGGTAAGGGTTCCCAGCCTCCCCCTGAAAAGAAGTCAGGACCCCGACAGGTAAACTTGTTCATAGGGGGCCTGTTACCTGCTTTCAGTGTAAGCAGGTGGGACACAGTTGGTATGATCCCAGTGTCCTCAGAAAGCACAGTATGTGCCACCCCGTGCACCACCTCGTCAGATGGCCAGTGTAGCCCTGGGTGGGGAGGAAGTGGGTGCCCAAGGTGGGTGGGATCCCGCAGAAATGTCCCTTGTCTCATTAGGAGACTTTGAGATGGTCCCTAAAACTCAGCTGCCTGAGAACACTAAAAAATACAGGCAGTGGGTGACCATCAATGGCCATAAGGTGGAGGCTCTCAGAGACACAGGAGCAAGTGTGAGAGCTGTCAAGTGTCACTTGGTCTCTGAAGAGCAGCTAGTCCCCAATGCATTCTTCCCAGTCGTTGCCGCTGACAACACAGAGAGCCATTGCAAGGTGGCTCAAGTTCCCTTTGAGTGTGGGGGGGGGGGGTCATTGGTGCTCTTCAAGTGGTTGTGAGGCCATCCATGCCTGTTTATTGTCTGTTAGGCAATGATTTAGAAAACTCCCCTTGGATGAAGGTGGAGAGGAAGACGCATTTAGAGATGTTGGGTTTGCCTGGGTGGACCTGTGTGACCACTCGGTCTATGGCAGCTAAGGGTATTCAAGAGACCCTGGAGCCTGAAAATATGGCCCAGGGACCTACCTTAAAGAGAAGAGGTAAGGGGCGCGGGAAACCAGCCTCTATTGTTCCCACGGTCCAGGAGGAGGCAGACCTTGAGGGGGATGCCCTGGAACCCACTGGAGAGCAAGTTTCTGAACTGTGGAACCTACTTGAGCTGACCCATTGGCAGCAAGAAGGGGGTCCCTCCAGGGAGGAATTTTGTGAAGAGCAGCAGAAGTGCCTTTCTCTTTTGGGTTTGAGGCAACAGGCCACAAACCAGGCAGCAGGTGATCAGTCTGGATCACATTGGATCTACTCGGAGAATGGTCTCCTGTATAGCGAGCCTAAGGTTGCTGAGCCTGGGTCAGCCGGTGTGTTGGTGGTACCCCAGCGCTTCAGAGCTTTCCTACTGGGTTTGGCTCATAATGTTCCTTTAGCTGGTCATCTGGGAGAGAACAAGATCTTTGAAAGGCTTGTCTCCCACTTTTATTGGCCCCATATGCGGAAGAGTTCAGATACTCATTGTAGGACTTGTCAAACTTGCCAGGTAAGTGGGAAAAGCACAAGGCCCCTCTGTAACCTTTCCCTGTAGTCAGTACCCCCTTTGAACGGGTGGGCATTGATATTGTGGGGCCACTGGACCCCAAGACAGCCATGGGGAACAGGTTTATCCTGGTCTTGGTGGACCATGCTACCCGGTACCCGGAAGCCATTCCGCTCAGGACAGTGATGGCCCCCGTGGTGGGACGTGCACTGATGGGGATCTTTTCCCGTGTGGGGTTCCCCAGAGAGGTTGTGTCTGACCGAGGTACAAACTTCATCTCTAATTATATGAAGTCTCTGTGGAAGGAGTGTGGTGTTACCTACAAGTTCACCACTCCTTACCACCCACAAGGTAATGGGCTGGTTGAAAGATTCAACCGGACCCTTAAGGGCATGATCATGGGTCTTGAAGAACCAATGAGGCATAAGTGGGACGTCCTCTTGTCATGCCTTCTGTTTGCCTACCGAGAGGTGCCACAAAAGTCTCTAGGGTTCAGCCCCTTTGAGATTTTGTATGGTCACCCGGTAAGAGGACCTTTAAGTCTGGTCAAGGAAGGCTGGGAGAAATCTCCCAGGAAACCTCCCCAGGATGTATGTAGCTACATGCTGGCCTTCAGGAACCAGACTCGGCGTTTCAGGGATCTGGCTCAGGCGAATCTGGAAGCCAGCCAGGAAGAGATGAAGCGGTGGTACGATCAGAATGCCACTCTGATTGAGCTTCAACCTGGACAGAAAGTTTGGGTCATGGCCACTGTGGAGCCTTGTGCGCTCCAGGACAGGTGGACTGGTCCATACAAGGTGGTGGAGCGCAAGAGTGATGTCACCTATCTGGTGAACTTGCGGTCTCCAAGGAACCCTTTGAGGGTCCTTCATGTTAACCACCTGAAGCCCCACTTAGAAAGGTCCGAGGTGGGCATGCTCCTAGAGACAGATGATGGAATGGAGGAGGAGACTGAGCCTCTTCCTGACCTCCTGTCTGCAGCAGAGCAAGATGGGTCAGTGGATGGTGTCAGCCTCTCTGCCACCCTGACCCCTGATCAGCAGCAAAATTGTCACCAACTGTTGGGGCAATTCTCTGATCTATTTTCCTTGGTTCCTGGTGTCACAGAGTGGTGCGTCCATGATGTGGACACTGGCGACAGTCCTCCTGTGAAGCACAAGGCTTACAGAGTGACTAACAAGGTTAGGGCTTACATTAAGGAGGAAATCTCCAAGATGTTTGCTTTAGGGGTCATTGAGTCCTCCAACAGTCCTTGGGCCAGCCCAGTGGTCTTGGTCCCAAAGGCTGCCTCGCCGAGTGCCACACCTGAACTCCGGTTCTGTGTGGACTACAGAGGGCTCAATTCAATCACCAGGACTGGTGCACACCCCATCCCCAGAGCTGATGAGCTCATTGATCGGTTAGGGGCGGCACGGTACCTCAGCACGTTTGATTTGACGTCTGGGTACTGGCAGATCACCTTGACTGATGGGGCTAAGGAGAGGTCAGCATTCTCCACACCAGATGGGCACTACCAATTCCGGGTTATGCCCTTTGGGACGAGGAATGCACCTGCTACCTTTCAGACGGTGGTCAACCAGGTGTTGGCTGGGCTGGAGGATTTCAGTGCCACTTACCTGGATGACATTGCAGTGTTCAGCATCAGCTGGGAAGAACACTTGCAGCACCTCTGGGAAGTGTTTTGATATGTATTTGCTGGATTTATGCTTTGGGCACTGTGCCATTGCTAATCAGTGCCACAGTGCAAGTGTTCCCTATGTTAAATTGATGTACTGATTGGTTATTCCACAATTGGGTTATTTGATTTACTGTCAGCCCCTAGTACAGTGCACCATGTGTGCCCAGGGCTTGTAGATCAAATGCTGCTGGTGGGCTTGCAGCACTGGTTGTGCCACCCACAGAAGCAGCCTGTAAAGTGTGTCTCAGGCCTGTCATTACAAGGCCTGTGTGCAGTCTAGCACTGTCATGTTGACTTGGCCAAGTGCACCCACTTGTCAGTCCCTGAACCTTCCCTTTGCTTCATATTAGACACCCCTATGGTAGGCCCAATGGCAGGGTGCATTGTAAGCATAAGGTAGGACATGCTCTGATGTGTGTAGCATGTTCCAATGGTGAATTACAGCCATTTTCGTTTTTCACTATTGAAGGCTACCTGTTCTCATAAGCCAGAATGGGCAGTGAAGATTATTGCATTCTTATAATCCTAACTGACTCAGGGAACATGGTAGAAATTCGAATTTAGTATGCCTGAACTCAGAATAATAAAATGCATATTTTAGTAAAGTTTATTTTAATATCCTGTGTTTGCAAATACCCCTTTTAGAAAGCAGGTATGTGCTTTCCTAACCATTTGAGCCTGCCTCTGCTGGTTTGTGTATTCCTTGTCTGGGTTTGTGTGTGACAGGGCTGGGGAAACTCCAGGAGACAGTCTGGGACAGCCCAGTGGTAAATAGGGAGATTTACATCCAGATGGGAGGAGGAGAGTGCACCTGGGACCTGAATAGGGCTGGGCCTTCCCTCTACAATGCTGGCTTCACCCCCTGTGGCTTGTCTGATGTATATGCCCTGCACAGTGAAAGGAGAAGAGGAATCCTGTCAACAGAGTGCTCCAGAGCTGTATCTTCCCTCCCCTGTGCTGGCTCCACCTCCTGTGGGGTGGCTGATGTCTCTGCCCTGCACAGTGAAAGGACGAGAAGAGTCATGTACACAAAGTGCTCAGGAACTGGTTTGAACTAGGCAGAGGCCTCTCTACCTTCAGAGAACAAAGAATTTTGGGGTATAAATATTGGGACCCAGTCCCACAGACTTTAGATCACTTCTGGAACAAGAAACCTTTCTGCCAAGGAGAAGAACCAAGGAAGCTGCAGTTGTTTGGACTGACCCTCTGCCAGCCTGCTGTTTGTTGGGTTGGCCTGCAGTGGTTGCTTTATTGCCAAGGGAAAGGAGAAGGAACTTTGTAAGGACTTTCAACTACAGAATATTCTCCAAGAGCTTGAACTTTGCTTGCCTCCTGCTGAAGTTTCAGGGCCAAAAGACTTCACCCCCAGCTCCCTCCTGAATTTCTCTGCTGGGAATTCTGACTCCAGTCTCTTGGGTGCCGCTGGTAGCTGGAAGCGAGACGCCTGAGAAGAAGCGTGTCGCCGCTGCAGCTGAAATCGTCGCAACGCCAGAGAAGGGAGCCTTCGTCGCATCGAGGAGAACCGTGCGTTCATCGAAGCTGCCTGCTTTCGCATCACCGGAGAAGCATGACGCCATCGAGAGAGTCGCCATCGCATCGCCGGAGAATCGCGTCGCAGGGTCTGTCGCGGCTCCATAGTACAGAGTCACCGCAAGGCTGGCAGGGCGTCATTGCATCATCATTTTATCGCCGCATCAAGTGCGCCATCTTCTCACATCGCAACTGGATCATCGCATCGTCATCGCATCGCATCAAGGCGCCATCTTGCGCACCGCAACAGGCCGAGAATCTACGCATCACCTCCGCACCGGTAAGGCTCACGACGAGTCCCCTACTCGGCGCAAGCATTGAGGAAGGACGCATCCATTCCCCCGGGTCACGGAACCAACGCATCTACCCTTCTGCAAGTCCTTTTGTTTACTTTGCGTTACGCATCCAGGTACTTTGTTGAGAACATTTGGTCACCCCAGCGGGGACCCAATGATGAATCATGTCACCAACTAGTGGTGAGTGAGGGTCCTTCTAAACAAAAGGCTGCTTGCCTCACCTTGTTGGATACAGTCATCCCTGACCACAGGGTGGTCGCCTCCTGACTATTAGGATCAGACATGCTAAAACGTAGTACTACCTGACCCAGGTAGGGGTCCGGGAATAAACTGTCACTTTATTTTGCTTTAGTATTTGGGTTTTAAGTTACACATAAGCACTCCTTTGTTGTTTTCAATTAGAAGTAAGGGTCCCTATTTGAAAAAGGTGATTACCATTGCCAACTAGAGACCCCCAGATCTAACAGGCGCAGTGACTCCGACTGGCACCCTTTAATGATTCGTAACCGAAGTGCGTCTTCAGTGCTAAAGTTGTGGAATTCACAGTATCGAGCTAAATGCTTGAGGTGCGAGATAAAATCACCCATTGATTCATCCCTTTCTTAAGACGCGAGATTGAAGGTGTAGAGCTCATAGTCCAGGTTTTATTTGTGGAGTAATTTCCTGTTTAGTGCTTCTCTCACATCTGCGTATGACACGGTGGTAGTTCTTTAATGATCGGTCCGACGTCCTTGCCCACTAGGTTCCGCAAAGCAATGAGTTGTTGATTGGGGTTATTGACCTGTGAACACTTCAGGAAGTCCTCAAAGTCCTCTAGCCAGCTTTGCCACTTCGGGCCCATGCTATTTCCAGAAGTCAGCCTCAGGAGGTCAGGGGGACACAGGAATGATACCCCCACCTGCATTGGTCAGGGCTGTGTAATTTGCGCTGGACTAGGTCATGCATTTCGCGAAGAATCTGGTGACATGTACATGATGACCTGTAGCTGACTCTTCTTCCTTTCTTGTCTCAGCGTGCAGTGGGACGTCCGATGGTGGGGAGGTGCAGTAGATCGCCATGAGGTGGCAGGCTATCTATTGGCGGAAACAGTATTTTTTTCCCCTGACTTGAAGATGGCCACCGATTTGGTGGCTAGGCCTCTTGAGTGCTGTGGTCTGACTCTAGGGTGGCTGCCGAACTGGTCACTGGGCCTCTGCAGAGTTGTGGCCTGACTTTATGATGGCCGCCAGGCGCTATGGCTGCATGTTGCATTGGCATTGAAGCTTACCACTGCTCCAGGTGGAGTTTTCTTCTTTCGAGCACCGGAGTACTTGTAAGTGCTTGGGTGGCAGGCAATGTAGGGTGGGACGGCGCTCAGCTTCAGTGCGATCAGCGCACGCGTTTGCATTGGCACACAATGATGACCTGTTCACTACACGAGCTACAGCACGTCGTCAGCATGTGCAATTTCGAGGGGGTGTCTCGAATCCCACCCTCGTTGCCAGGTTTCTTGTCGGGCCGATAAAAGGAGAAGCCATAACGAGCTGTGCTTCAACGCGTCTTAATTCATTCCATTGGCAGCCCTATCTGTCGTTTCCTCCTTCACCCTTTCTCCTCCCTTTCCGGCCATGCCTGACCCTGACGTAACATGCCAGGTCAGGCAGGGCGACACTACATCTGTTAGACCAAAGCCCATGACTGCATCATTGTCTCCTTTGTGACTAGGAGTAATTTTATAACCTTACCTAATTGAAATGGTGAAAAAGCATTTATATATATATATATATATATATATATATATATATATATATTAGTCCCCCGTGACTTCTGAGCAGTTGTGAGGCATTTGAAACGTTCTGATGCTGACAATTGTATACATGTGGCATGCGTAGTAGTGTCCCGCTTGGGAAAACTCTGCATGGCTATTCAATTTATTAAATTTGGTTCAAATATGGAGATTATCCCACTCATTAGACAGAGTTGTGCTATAATTATGATGTTCAGCATATGCGACCACAAGCAGAGTAAGGAAATAGTCTTCATAATGTTGGAAATATAAACGGCTCATGTTATATGTCAATGCTACCAGACGTGGTTTGCACTAATCTCTAAAGAAGATTTATAGAAGGTGTTTTAAAAGATGAACTAAGTTATTTTGTACTTCATATTTTGGTGCAAAGCTGTTTTCGTGTTTTAAGGTATTAATTGATTTATGCACACAAAATGCAATGTATATTTATGCACAAGTTGAGGTTTCAAACATGAGGTATTTTTACTATGTCTATAAATGTGACACGTTAAATAGTATGAGGAAATGGTGCTTAACAGATTGATAAAGGCTGTTGCTACAGCCGAAACGCACCTCTCCTGGTTGCTGAGTCAAGGGAGGCCCAATGCATTAAAGAAGCCTTAATCCTGCAGTCCTCATGTGTGTGCTGTTTTCCTTTGGAAAAAAAGGGTTGTATATATATTTACATATATATATATTCAGTAAAACCACTTACGAAAGCTAGACTTTTCTAAAGAGATGCTAAATGTCAGGAGAGACAGAAGTGAACACCTAGCACATAAAGGAGATGGAAAGGGATCAGAAGCACTCAGTAAAAACCATCAAACAAACCTCCAAATATGTGAGCAAGACAAGGTGTGTGACTGTAAAGCACAGCCTATTTCAACAAAATTGAGCAAGCATTGCACAGCCAATATGTTTTTTCTTTTTACCCTAAATTACTTTATGGATGGATGCACGTGCATCTATGGCAGCCATCTATGAAAGAATGTTCTTATGCTTTAAGAAATTCCATTCAAAGATTGCCCCCACAGATCAGCGAGCATCTTCGGCCGTCATATTCAAATGGTGCCTGCTATGGATCTGTTCACATTTGCATATATGGACGGCCACCTTGGAGTGGTTAAAAATCAATGTACGTAGGGTGCCTGCAGACTGAGCGTTGGGTGGCACTCTGAATGCCAGTGCAATGTGGGTTCAAGCAAGAACTAGGTGAAGGGGATTGGTTTTAATAAAAGGAGGTGTGTGGTAGAAAGGTGGGGGAACAGGGAAAGGTATAGAGGGAGGGAACATAATCCTTGATAGGGAATGCAATGCAAAGTCTTATGTCAGCAGTGGAAAGATACATTCTATCCAATCAAAACATGAACAGACCAAAATGGTCCACAGGTTGGACACACACAAAAATAGGGAGAAAAGTAATTGAATCAGGAGCAGAGAAGTGAGATAGACTAGAAACCCATCGTGTTATGAGTAAGGGACTGACCCGTGGTCCACTATATGTATTGTTTAGTGCACAATGGGTCTTTGACATCAGATAGTGAAAGCTTACTTCCAGCAGACCTAAAACTGCATGAGTTCCCTAAAGCAGGGAAAAAACTGTATAATGTTGTGTTTCATAACATGTTGCACTTCACTAGCCAGATTTTGTTTCAAAGGGCTAGTGGGTATAATGCAGGGCCTAGTCTACATCAAGTTTACTTGGAGAGCTACCTCTAAATCTGCCATGGGAACACCTAGCATCAGAGGCAAGGTAAGTGTCTATGTGTTTTCAGATCGGGTAGAGCTCATCTGAATCTTGTGCAAATGCTTAATTCTCCACATTAAGAGAAGAGGTATTGCCACAAAAGCGAATGAAATTGGTCTTTCTTAAAACAAATGTTCATCCTTCCTCTGTTACGGAGGTCACGTTGACCTTGGAGGAATCCCTCGACACTTTAGTGTCCATAGAAACTTGTACGTCAGCCTCTACCTGTGCATCCTCGAAGGTCTGATAACATGGTTGTATAATTTCAATAAGTATTATCTTATCTGGTTTGCTATGTGCATCTTTGTTTACTTCAGAAAAAACATTATGGTGCTACCACTTGTCTGTTTTCTTCGTCTTCAGGTTTCAGCAGCTTCCTGCCTGTTCTTTTGATTCTTTTATGCCTGTTAGACTTGCCATCTTTGGCATGGTTTCCCCTGACTTTTTTTGCTTCTAACCTCTGTATTTTTGATTGTGTGCTTTTGTCGTTTTTGCTGGCTTAGATGCTTTAGGAACTTTGCCACTGCTGATCAGTGTCAAAGTGCAAGTGCTCCCTGTGTAAATTGTTAATATGCCTGGTCATCCATGTTTGGCATATTAGATTTACTGGTAGGTCCTCAGTAAATTGGACTGAGGGTGCCAAGGCCTGTAAATCAAATGGTACTAGTGGGCTTGCAGCACTAGTTGTGCCACCCACATAAGTAGCCCTGTAAATGTGTCTCAGACCTGCCACTGCACGTGCATTTGTAAACTACCCTGTCGACATGGCAAGTGCACCCACTTGCCAGACCCTAACCTTCCCTTTTCATACATGTAAGGTACACATAAGGTAGGCCGAAGATACTTCCTTGCCCATTGTCAGGGTGGATTGTATGTGAAAGGTAGGACATGTGCTCTTGTGTTTTACATGTCCTGATAGTGTAATACTGTGTATTTTGTTTTTTGACTATTGAAAGGCTGGCTGTCCCATAGGTTAACATGGGGGCTGCCTTGTAACATCTTACAAAAGTAACTTTCTTTTGGGACAAGATGGACAAATGGAATTTAGGCTCTCTGATTTCAGAATTTAATAACACACATTTTAGTAAATGTGTTTTTTAGATTATGATTTTGAAAATGCCACTTTTAAACATCCTATGTGCCTCCTCCTGTTTATGTATTTACTGTCTGGTTTTGGAGTGACAGGAGCAAGGAATGTGCCTTCACTCAAGACTGTCACAAGGGGGGTTGAGGTGTGCCCTGCCTTTCCTGGGTGACTCATAGCCAGGTTGAAAATAACTTTCTGCTTTTAGAGTGGTGGGAGGAGTTTTCACTAGCACCTGAATAGGCTGTGTCTGCTCTGCACAATGCTGTCTCCACCTTCAGTAGTGAAGCTAAACCAGGGAAGACAGAACTGGTTTTACTGAGCTCAGAGACTCTTGAAGCAAAGACTACAAAGAGAAAATGGGGTATACATATTAGACCAAAAAAACCCGAACTTTAGATCACTTCTGGAAACAAGCGGACCCTGCCAAGAAGAAAAAGAGCTGTTTGAGGAGCGCTACACTTTCAGATGCATGAGGGTTGGGTTGGCCTGCAGTTGCTGTTTCTGTCTGTGGTCAAAGGAAATGACTATCTCTTTTTACCCTGCTGTGGTATCCTGCTTGAGAAGATCTCTTAGGGCTTGTGTGTGCGGGTCTCCTGTTGTAGAAGACTCTAGGACATCAAAGTGTTGTCTGCTTACATCTTGAGTATTTACCAGGTCTGTTCTTACCCCCTCCCACCGCATCACCCGAGGCACTGAGGAAGTTTGTCCCATGTTGGGAACGGAGCTGCTGCACCAGCAGTTTTCACTGTGTTACTGTGCATTGGGTGCATATACTTTACACATTGCCTTCGGAATAAGCCTGTCTGCTTGTGCCAAGCTACCTAGGGGGTGAGCAGGGGTTATCCAGAGTGTCTGATGCCCTTCCCTGACTAGAAGCAATGGTCCCTACTTGGGCAAGGTGCATACTTTGCGAACTAGAGACCCCCATTTCTAACAATGCCCAAAAACAACAACCATAGAATTAGAGATGGTCAGTTATCAACAATGGGGGTGTTTTTCAAGAAGGTGTTTGTAGTTATATAGTGGACAACAAGAGTGAGGCTGATGTTACGTAGAACACAGAGGTGAAAAACATTCTTCTTGTTGATAGCTACACATTTCTAGTTAGACATTGTGCTTTGGACTCCCACAACGAGTGTTCTAAACCACCATGGATCAGCTGTGGAGTGGGAGGCAAGAGAGAGAGCAATTGGTGACAATACAGTGTCATCCACTACCCGGATGCAGACCGTCATTCCGCACACACCCGTGCCGCCTTAGAGCTAAGCTCCACGACCAGGACGCACCCGTCCTTTACCAGCACCAGTGTTTGCTTGCTCTCACCCGAAGCAAGGATCGCCTCCTTTGGTGTGTCTTAAACCATACTAAGCTCCTCGCTGGCGCGCTTCCACACGAGGCAGCCCCAGTACAGCCCTGATGAGTCACCACCCGTACACGGTGTGACGAAACACGTGTCGGCTTTGTGCTCTTGTTTGTACTGATTTTCTATGCGGAACAATTAAAACTTTTCCATCAAAACCACACTCTTGAAGTACATTACTCCTCTTAAAGAACCAATTCATTCTGGTTCTCACCTGAGAACTACGTACCTTTATCGTGTGCACAGGATACTTGTTACAGTGACAATACAGTGTCTCTTCCTACTCACTATTTCTCTTAGGCCGGTTGACACATGTGAGGGTCAAAATAATGCATTAGATTTGCACAATCTGAAGTTCCATTTGCTCCTTCATGTCTCTTAAGACCCGTGGAATGAGGCGGAGCAGTGCCTGTTCTTTTGCCACTTACCTTTGGGTTTGGGTAACTCTGAGGTCTCAGGGTGATGTGTGGGAAACAGCGGAAGTGATTGTTTCTCTTCCACGACATATGAGCAGCGATTGAATTCATTCATTCAGGCAGATGGTCTCCTGTGAAAGCATACACAATATTGATCTATTTTTCTTTTATTCTAGAGGTTGTAGATGCCTGGATGCTAATTCGGTTGGTGTGGGGGCTTGGCAATATTCGTACTGATTGACCTGAAAGTTGAACAGGAGTGGCTAGACACAAATAATCCTAACTTCCAAGCGGTGACGTTGAAATACTTAATAAGTAAGGACAAAAATTAAAACATTCTAATATATAAGTAATATATATATATATATATATATACCACCTAAGCAGACATAAAAAAATTAGATGTGTACTGCTCTTACTATCTTCTTTTTGGACCAAATAATGGAAGACCCGTCTGCCGATTTTATCGTTACAGGTAATTTTAACATAAACCTGCTAATACATTTCATAAGGGACGATTTTATACAGTCCCAAAATCACCAATTGTTAATCCCAGAACAAATACTTGATCCCTTAAAAAACGCTAAACAAAATCTAATTGGGAGAAACTTCGTGATGGACATGGAAGCATTGGGATTAAAAATATTATACAGAAGATTTGAATCAGATATACCGCCAGCTTGGCCATTTCAGTCTCATCAGTGTAAATCAAGAAAAGACTCTACAATGGTATCTATAAATATCTTTGATAACATTGTTTCATACCAGCTAAAGAAGGTATTGGATTGTGACCATAGCCAACAAATAGTCCAAGTGAAAGTGTTATGTTCCAAACTTCAAAACTATTTAACAATGCAAGGACAGATCTGTACTACCAATTACAGAAAACTTACATGGAAAACAAATAATATGGATGGTATGAAGGAAAAAGCACAAGAACTAATTAAAGAATGTTTTAAAGCAAGCACCGCGTGGTCGGTAATTGAGCAATGGGAAAATTTCACACAGAAAATAGTTAAACCATATGATACATCATTTCAAGTGTAACAAATGCTCCAAATGGAACAAAGGAATACTAACATCAATTTTCCACATAAAATTAAAAAAATCAGACGGACCCGTAATAGACTGAGGAAACAGCTAAATAAGCTCCCAAACAATGAAGATATACGGATAAAACAAAAAATGCCAACAATAAATTGAGGAAATTAATTTGGACCGAAAAAAATAAAGTGAAGCAGGACTTGTGGACAAAAATCTTCTATGCCAGTAATCAGAAAAATTCAAGGGATTCTGGAAAGTGATTAATGGAGGAACCAGGCTGAACAAATCTGTGGTTACATCCGCCTTAACTGAAAATGAATTGTTTGCATATCTTATGAAAATCCTAAATCCTGATACAGAAGCAAATATTGGTAAGGCAAAGCAAATATTAACGAAGGCAAGCAGACAATGGTGGTTAAAACTGATCTAGAATGTGATGCAGAAATTGAAATTACAGTACCCCAAGTTGCTAAATTAATAAAGAAGTGAAAAAACGGAGCACCAGGACCCAACAGCATCCCGTTTGCTCTTTACAAGGAGGAACCAGACTTCTGAGCTATATATTTAACAAAGGTATTTAACGAAGTAGTACAAATGGCTCTGGTTCCAAAATCATGGAGAGGGTCTCTAATATCGCCCATCTTTAAGAAAGGAAATTGTCAATTACCAGAGAACTACCGTTTGATTACCCTTCAAGATACTGGCGCAAAATTGTTTGCGGGGCTTTTACTATCAAGTTTGACAGACTGGGTAAAGGATAAATGGATACTGCCCCCGAATCAAACAGGGTTTATCAAAGGCCAAGGAACCTCAACAAATACACTGATCTTATCTGTATTAGTGGAAAAGGCACTTTTAGCTAAACAGCCTTTGTATTTTTGTTTTGTTGACTTCAAATCGGTTTTCGATTGTGTGAACAGACACCGTCTGTGGAGAAAACTTAAATTCCAATATCTCTACTAAATATTATACAACTTCTGTACACTGAAATGTGGATCGGGGATCAGGGTAAGAATTGGTGATGGCCAAACACTAAATGACTAAATACCTACGACTGGAGGACTAAAACAAGGGTGCGTTGTTGCCCCACTGCTATTTAACTTATTTTTAGCACATCTCTCTACTGCATTGAACGAGTTAAATGTGCACCAGCCCAGATTAGCTGATAAGCAAATATCTAACCTGTTGTATGCAGATGATGTTATACTTTTAAGTCAAACTAAAGTTGGGTTGCAAAGGTAATTGATCGTATATCAATGTATGCAAAAGAAAATGAAATGGTGATAAACGAAACAAAGACCAAAGTAATGGTAGTTACAAAAAATACAAGGCTAAAAAACAAATTTAACTGGATGTTGGAAGGAACTCGATTAGAACAGGTTGATTCCTATCTGTATCTTGGAGTTATATTTAATGATAGTGGAAATTTTTGTCCACAAAAAAAAAGAAATCACAAGAAAAGCGAATACTTTGGTTGCGGCATTTAGAATTATTCCGAAATCAATAAGTGACTTGTCTTATCGTCCTCTACTAAAGATCATTTTGGCGAAATTATTGCCTACCCTGACATATGGCTGTGAGGTATTAAATGGGAAAGATGCGGAGAATATTAACAACGCAGTCTCAAAAACGTATAAAATCTTATTCTGCCTGCCGAATAATGCCTCACAAGCGCAGGAGAGGCTTGA
Source organism: Lissotriton helveticus (assembly GCF_964261635.1). Lineage (NCBI taxonomy): Eukaryota > Metazoa > Chordata > Amphibia > Caudata > Salamandridae > Lissotriton > Lissotriton helveticus. The sequence continues at coordinate 521,604,966 of NC_136063.1, forward strand.
ATTTGGAATAAATAACCAGCTATTTGTAAGAAAAAGACATGTTCTTAAAGTGTGGAACCGGATAAAAAACGATCAAGAAAACCAACTGTCCAAGCTATAATGGCAAGAAGTCAAAGACAATAGGAAGCTACAGGCCTGTGCTTATTTAATTAAAACGAAGGAAGAATTTGGTATAATATCGATTTGTGAGAATGCTATTACCCAAGAAAGATTTAAAAAAACGATTAACAAACTTGCTAATCATCTGTCGCTGATAAAGGACTAAGACATACTCGTAAAAAGAAAACATGCATGGCCAATTATAAATGGATTTATCAAAAAAGAAGTCCAAGAATATCTTGAAACACCGTAGTCGCAGAAAAATAGGAAAGTCTTTATTAGAGCACGCTTTGGCTTATTGCCGGGTTCATGCCACATACCCACATGGAAAAAGACCGAAGAGAACGCTGAATGTAGGTTATGTAAATGTGGACAAGAGAATATTATACATTTATTATGTCTTTGCCCTGAATTAGAAACGGAAAGGAAAATTACCCTAAAGAGTCTATTTAATGACCGTGGAGGACGGACATGTAGGCAAGCATTGATGGCATGCCTAAATTCAAAAGATATATTTATGATCTCTGCATTTGTAAAAATTTGAAGTGCTGCTGGAAAAAAACTAGAGGATTAATTTTGGAATTAATTTGGCATTTTAAGCTAAAATATACCTTGTATTGTATTTTTAGTAAGACATGATAGCAACCATCTATATAGTGTTTTAAATTGTTTTATATTTTATGATATTTTAACCATTTTTGTAAGATTTTAGTTAATCAAACAAATAAATAAAACTTGAAACTTGCAACTCAGTTTGTCCATGCTATTTGACAGCATATTAATGCTTTGCTGATGCCAAGTGCATGATACCTACCCAACGATAAGTGAAAGGCCTGTAACCTAACTACTTTTCAGTATTCTTGGCAGCTCGGCTGCTAGCTGCGTCTTCTTCACTTCAAAGGCACGAGTATTCTGATATGAAGTATTCCAAAGGAGCGTTTGCTCAAGTATTGGGAACAACTGTATTTTAGGGAAGCATAGGGGGTACATTCTTAGCATAACTTGGAGATTCAAGCTGACTGGTTCATCTTTTCCATTAGGACAAAAGCATACCTCCTTCTTTTTCTGGTAGTCCCGCGACAAACTGTTGGCAGTTTGAGACACAAACCTGCCTTCCCCGGTCACCAATTTATCAGCGGTTGCTGAGAGCTAAGGTGTTGGATAATGAGAGTCATCCCAGCCTTTCGGTACAGCCCCTCCCTTACTGGCTCCGATTGGTTGGTTCTCTCATACCAGAATAGTGAAGTAGTCAGAACGAAGGAGTTTCTGTGCCTCCCCCTGACTCAGTCATACCCTGAGACAACGACGGACAGGTAGGAACACTGCTCTACCGTTCTTACTATTGTTGCACCAGGCGTTTTTTCCTATCTGCCGTTTGACTTCTGACTTAAGTCATATAGCGCCAATATTTACTCAGCCTATAGCTAGCAAGGGAATGGATAGCAGGCTGTACTGGGAACCTTTTGATAGTTGTTAGTGAGCTCCATGCATAGAAGACCTTGTGACTTCGTATTGTGTACATGGCCAGAGTAGATCAACGTCCGATCCCTCTGTCCTTTGTATTTACGAAGTCGGTTTCTGTTATTGTAGAGCGGGGTCTCACATATCCTGAGCCAGGTCCAGGAAGAGGTGAGGTCCACTCCCCGGACACCCTGGGTGAGTAAAGAAGCTGTATAGTTTTGAGAAACAATGTATCTTTTTTAACGGACCATGATAGCTGATTGTGATTCACTTGTACGTTTGTCCCCCTCATACAGTACTAAGTCAACCAGGTGCCGAAGAGAGGAGTTGATACAGTTGAAGGAACATTATATCCTTTACTGGTTTTCACTTGTGTGTTTTTTGTATAGTTTTTTCACACTTTATTCACTTATAAGCAGTAGCATATTTATAGAACAGAGACCCTGACGAAAGCCTGGGGAATCATCCCGTTGTGGCTGAAACATGTTGGTCTCCTCGCAGCTATTTGTGTGGACTGCGATGACGATGTTATACTGTTCTTGTTTTTAAAGGGGAAGGGGCTAACGTCTATTAAAACTGGTTTTTGTTAAGTTCCCTATCCTTTTTTAATCACCACTTATTCGTTTTTGCACTGCACTTCCCATCGTATCAACATCATGTGGTAGTACCGAGTGATTGTGGGTCGCTACCCCGAACTGGCTATCTGTGTATGCTGGTCTCAATGATCAAGAGACACAATACCCGATAAGGATTACCAAATGAGAATATTGATTCATACAAGACTTTTGATAGGAATCCTTAACTAGGGGTGACTTACGCTTACTGGTGCTTCACATTTTGGGATATGGTTATATGGTTTGTTAGATTTACTGTTATTGTCCCCATGTACAACTGACATGGTTACAAAAGTATAGGATCACTATTGGATTTCTAATTAGACCCCTAAGTTTGTTGTTTATTAGTCCTCAATCTTTACCTTCTGTGCACACCATGCACTCCCTGCCAATTGCCGAATGTTTCCAACGTCGCATTGTTTATTAACTATCTTGTTTTACGCACTTGTAGCACCTTATTTTTTTTATATTTTTATTTATTAGAACAGAGGTCCTTGTTAATAAATATCTAGCAACAGATGCTATTTTAGAACAATATGACATGGGCAAAAGCACAGGAGAACATTTTACTAAAATTAACATTTGGAGTTCTACAGTTCATATGGGCCATATGAACTGCAGAACTCCAAATGGGGGCATGATTGGTGTATACTCTCCTGTACATTAAAAATCATGACCTCAATGTTCGTGCTTAATATGCTTTAGGCACCAATTTCATATTGTCCTTAATTGATAGTAGACCACAAAGGACAAGTTGAAGATATATTGTATACAAATGAATCACATTGTCTCTGTTGTTTCCTAATGCGCATAGGTTTTTTTAAAATGACTATCCTAATGCAAATGGGGTTTTTGTTTGTAATGACTGTCCACAGGTAGCATTTGATGCACAATTTCTGTTGATCATGTATTTATTTTATTGCTCAGCGGGCTGCAGTGAGTCACACATACAATCTTTCATCTATTCCCTATGTTGCACTTAGACAAACCCAGCACACGAACAGTAATTCTTAAGTTGTGTTCTGAGCACTTCCTACTGGAGAGTGGGGCCTTTAGATATCATACAGTGCTGGTAGGCCTTGAAGAACTATGATCCTATCACATTAGGCAAATTTCGTTTCTATCATGATCTGCTGAAGATGTAACTAAGTGTTTTCTTGGATGTGAGGTCAACTATCAATGGTGTGCACCTCCGCTGCATTTTCTTGCTTTTGAGGATGCATTTGTGGTCAATAAATGTTTGGCTTTACCAAGGTGCACATAGCTTACCTTTCTCATAAAAAGACATCCTGGAGGCCAAAACCACCTACTTCTCCTCTAAAATCCTTGCAGCAGCAAACCAGTCTAAGGAGATATTTATGATTGTTCAGAATCTGGCGCTCTCAGACAGAACAACCCTTAAGCCCGCCCCGTCCGAAGAACTCTGCCAATCCCTCAATAACTATTTTATTCACAAAATCATTACCATTAAAGCCAACATCCCGCCCCCTTCTCCCTCCTTTGTTGATCCCCAACGTCCCCCTCCCAAGGGAAAACTCACTATTTTTCCTCCCATATCTAAGGAAGCTTTTACTTCCTTAGTACCCTTGGTCAAATCTGGCTCTCCACTTGACCCCTGTCCTGCTCATATCCTCCGTCATATTTTTGTTACCTGCCCAGATCCCCCCCTTCACCTCCTCAACAGCTCCCTGGCCCAAGGTGTAGTACCCAACCCCCTGAAGTCGGCGGTTATTGTGCCAATTCTTAAAAAACCTGGGGCCGACCCCTCGGTCCCTGCCAATTTCCGCCCCATCTCCCTTCTGCCATTTTTGGCAAAGGTGCTCGAGCGCCATGTCACCTGCGCTCTGAGCTCCTTTGTGGAGATGCACGGAGCTCTTGCTCCCCGTCAGGCTGGCTTCCGCCCCGCACATTCTACGGAGTCCGTTGTCATCTCGGTCTTGGACAACCTCAGGGAGGGTATGGATACCAACCAGCGCCAGGCCCTTGTGCTCCTCGACCTCTCAGCCGCCTTTGACACGGTGGATCATACCATCTTACTTTCCCGTGTCAGGGTGGCGGGGATCGGGGGCACTGCTCTGGTCTGGCTATCCTCCTTCCTGAGTGACCGCACCCAGGCCGTTCGCCTTGGCGACTTCACAGCGGACGTCCGGAAAGTTCAGTGCGGGGTTCCCCAGGGTTCCTCCCTTTCCCCCCTCCTGTTTAATCTTTATGTTGCCCCTCTTATTTTTTCTCTTCAACAAATGGAGGTCGCCGTGTTTAATTATGCGGATGACCTCCAGCTTGTCTTCAATCTGTCCTCTTCCCCCTCTTCTGCTCTTAACTTCCAAGCTATTATGCTTCATATCCGGGACTGGATGAACCACAATCATTTGAAACTCAACCCCGATAAGACCGAGCTGGTGTTGACTAGTGGTTCATCCAGCCCCTGGTCTTCTCTTTTCTGGCCCCCTGCATTGGGCCCCTCTCCTGTACCCACTACCTCTGTTAAAACTCTTGGCATAAAACTTAATTCTCAACTCACCCTTCATTCTCAGGTCAGTTCCGTGGTATCTTCTTCTTTTCTTTCATTGCGCACTATTCGCAGGGTGTCCCGTTTTTTTACTTTTTCTGCCCTCAAACTTATCATCTTGGCCATGGTGGTGTCCCGTCTGGATTACGGCAACGCCCTATATGCAGGTATTCCTGCATATAGTCTACGGCGTTTGCAGCAGATACAAAACCAGGCGGCCCGCCTGGCCTTCAATCTTCCGAAATTTTACCATTCCTCCCCCCTCTTGAAATCTCTACACTGGCTTCCTGTGCGGGCTCGGGTCCAATTCAAGCTCGCCTCCATCACCTTCTTGGCTCGACTGGGCTTGGCACCTGCATTTATCTCTTCTGAGATCACCCCCTATGTTCCCATCAGGGAACTACGCTCTTCCTCTCAGTCCCTCCTCACCATCCCTCGTTATCGGAGAAAGAAGTGGGGAGGTTCGAAATTTGCCACCCTTGCCCCGATTCTATGGAATTCCCTCCCTCTTGAACTCCGCTCCCTCACTCTGTACTCACAATTTCGTAAACACCTCAAGGCTCACCTGTTCACTAAGGCCTTTGAATAAATTCTCATTAGCTTCCCTTGTTTCTTAGCCTCGGATCTTATCAGTTGTAGCGCCAAGAAACCGCTGGTGTATGTGCGCTGTATAAGTAATTTTAAACTCAAACTCAAACTCATAGTGGTGTTACACCATGTTCCGGATGTCAGTTGTCATTTTGAAGATGCTGTTGAGGTCTCATAAGTGAGTCTGAGCACCATTACTTGAGTCTGATGAGCTTACTGCTACGTCTACATGTATTATTGTGTACTGGTGGCCACTTCACCTGTGGCTTCTGGCCCCAATCTTCCCAGAGCTTTCATTGCACTAAGTATATATCTGTAAATTAGTATGTTGATTATGTTTTTATGTATTATGAAACTGTTTTTTATTCATACATCCATACATTACATCTGATGTAGTGTAGTGCAGTATTTAAGACTGTTGAGTCTTTATATGTATACATTCATACTATGCAACTTCCCATGGGATTCTTCAAATGATACATCAGTAATAATGTGAACATCTTGTCGCAATTCTCCTGGTGAAACCCTACAAGGGGACTGCAATGATATGTCTGAAAGAAAATGGAACTTCATCCAGGGAGCAAGGGCTCCAATAACACTCTAGTCACTAACCCATCCAGATGGTAAGTTGTTGTACCTGCACTGCCTATAGGCCAAGGGAAATCTGAAAAGTGCGATCAAGATTGGCTTAGGAAACTACCAGCATTAATAGGCTTTTATGGGGAGCAGCTTGTTGCTGAAGAATCTATTGAATGTTTTATCATCTTTTTTCATGTTTGATGGCTAAGAGAGGTTTGTGTCAGGTGTATATTGATTGAAGGTGATGACAGCATGGCCAGTTCTTTGAAACGTGAAGCAGGATCTGGCACGCAGTATTAGTTATAGATGTGCAGAGTATTTCCATGGAGATTTTCTAGTTGTGGCTTGACTGCAAGTTATTGCTAATTCCCTCTTGGTCAGGGAGGACATATGTAGCAGAACAATTATAAAGGCTGGTGATATAAAAAAGGACTCACAGCCACAGAGTGGAGTGAACCAGGAACTGATGGCATAACTGGATCATGAGTACAAGAGAAGGGGCCAAAGGAACCATCAGAGTGGTGAAGATGGTATGGAAGGGAGGACACAGACAAGTTGTGGACAGGGAGGCCCTATGGGGAATGAGTGCAGGACTGAAAACAGGAAGTACTTGGTGGAACAAGTGGAGTTGAAAGAGGAAGGAGACCTGAGATGCGAGATAGCTGAGGTTTGTCGAGGGAAGTGGAGCTCACGACCTAGACCACTGCCGAGGAGGAAGGAAGAGGAACGGATGCTGCGGATGTATGACGTTACAACGCACACTTTTACAACGCATACCTTTACAACGCATTTTTTACAACGCAACATCCATTACAATGCATTCCATTACAACGCATGCCATTACAACGAAATTTTAAAAACTACATTTACAACGCATTCCATTATAACGCATAATACCTTTACAATGCATAACATTACATTGCATGTTTGGTAAGTATTGGATAGTGTAGGGGTAAAAATTACAATTCTAACTCCAGGGGGTGCAACAGTTGGGTAAGTGTTGGATAGTGTAGGGGTAAAAATTACTATTCTAACTCCAGGGGGTGCAACAGTAGGGTAAGTGTTGGATAGTGTAGGGGTTAAAATTACTATTCTAACTCCAGGGGGTGCAACAGTAGGGTAAGTGTTGGATGGTAATGTTATGCATTGTAATGGTATGCGTTGTAATGACTGCGTTGTAATGACATGCGTTGTAGTTGTGTGGGTTGTAGTGTCATGCGTTGTAATGGTTGCGTTGTAATTGCATGCGTTGAAATGGATGTTGTATTGTAAAAGTTTCGTTGTAATGGTAGTGGGTTGTAAAAGTTGCGTTGTAAAGGTTGTTTCCTGAATGCTGCAATAGCATCGAGCGGCAGTCTGGGGACAAGTCTATCAATCCATGCTTTGTCACCATTACATGAGGAAAGCGAGCAATGTGTTCTGGACTGAAGCTGTTCGTGGAGGAGCTATGGCTACAGACAAGTATTTTTGAATGGGTGGAGAGATTATTAGGGGCACAGAATGTAGTGAGGCATGGAGAGCACAGGATGACCATGATTGCCACAGAGTGGTATCAAATAATACCGAAGGCCCAGCAGTCACTCAAAACGCACTCAACAGAGGCTAAAGCCACCTCTGCATAATTATATTGGATTCTATTGTACGACACCAAAGGAGAGTTGTGAGTTTTCTTGGGGGGGTGGGGTGACTCAAAGAAGTTATTGACTTACACTGAATAAACCTATTCATATTACATTTTTGATTCCTTTAACAGTAGAAAAACAAAAAATACAAAAAAGTGCAAGAACTCTATTTGATACCATCCATTAAAATCAATTTTCTAACCCATAGAATGTGTGACTCTTAGTCCTCCTGATAAGCAACAAAGCCAAACGGAAGATGCCAACGCGTGTTTCGCGTCACTTGAGTATAGCTTTGTTCGATCTTGGTTCCAATGGCACAGTGAACACGGCACTGACGTTTGGACCCATGCTCACACCTGTCAGAGCGATACTGATCTTGGATTGCTTGTATTCCTGTTCAGGGAGGACCTGGCCTGGCAGTTTGGGCACCTCTGTTCCTATTGAAGAAGAGTCAAGCCTGATGGGCTTAAGGCTGGGTCCCAACTGAGGTGGAATGGTGGGCAAAAGAACGATGGGTTGGAATGCTATCCCAAGTAATTATCAGTGGTTAAACATATTGCAAGCATTTCTTTCATAACCTTTTGTGTGTTTGAGCTTTCATTATTCAAGCAAACATATGTCATGAATACGACATGAAACAGGCTGGTTCTCATAACATGAACACTATGCAAATATAGGCGTTGATTTAAAAGCCCCTTGCAGCACATTCGTGCCACTGGAGCATCACATTTGTGATGTTCCAGAGGGGCAGGGTGCATAACCATGTCTACAAGGTTATGCAAAGCTACTTTGCCTCGCTTTTCATATACTCGTAGATATGGAGTAAGGCAAAGCAGTGATAGTCGCTGCCTTGCCTTACTCGGAGTCAAAGAGGCATTCCATGGGCACTGCAGTGGGTGTTCCCACGCAAAGCCCATGGATTTTGACAAATTTCCAGATTTATAAAATGGCATAAATCTGTGAATGTGTCACAACTGTGTGCCTCCCCAGAGCAGATGTAACGAGTAGAAATGTTTTCATTTCTCCTCGTTTTTTCCTCTTTCTATCTTTGCTGCATACTGTAGCACACAAAGAAAGAAGAAAATGCCTCTTAGGATTGTTTTTGTGCAGGAAGGCATCCCTTCCTGTCCAAAAACCATCCTGCCAACAACGCAGACACCCTTGCACAATGGGCACACTTGCACCGTGGTGCAAGGGTACCTGCACTGGTGCACGACTGCAAAATGTGCACCGATGCTGGATGAAAGGACAGGAATGCACCATATCTTGTAAATACGGGCATTCCTGCCCTTTCGAAATGGCATAGGGCAGCACAGCAAGAAGCCTTGCTGTGCTGCCCTACGTTATTTTCTTGTAAATAAGCCCTATAGTTTTCCATTTTAATTAGACAAGTGGCTATCCCCATAGAAAACAAGGGGTGACCACAGCAATCCTATGTACATGTCGTTAACGTACACACAGCCGTATTTTAGTGGGCGTTCACAAACATTTTCCAATGCATTTCCACACTTATTTCCTCATTACTCCAAATCCTAATGGACTAACTCGTAAGTGCTGCTGAATACGTAGGAAAGGGCATCAATGTGTGTATATATTAGAACTCGAGTGCAGCAAAGGGTCATTTTTAGCACAAATATGTGTATTGAAAAAACAATGCCATTTAAAAGAACCATCTGCATGGACATTGCACACAATACACAGAGTATGCACACACAGTGTAACAACAAAACATTACATCAGTATTTTTGTGAACTCTGTGCGCTTGCATAAATTATGCATGTCAAAGATGGTAATAGTTATAAAATGTAAATGTTTTCTAAACTGCACCCATACAAACGTTGTAACTCTTAGTTTATAAGTATTTTTAATTGAGCAACATCGATTATCTTCTGTGGAAATCGGAAATTTGGCAGGGAACAATGTGCACATCTTCTCTTCACAATTTCCCTTTTGAACGTGGCTAGTTTCTGTCATCGTGTATATCTAAATTGTGTTCATCTAGTAAGAAGTGGATAAGGTGCCATTTAGAGGTAATTTCCAGTTTCTAAAGGCGCCTGACTCGCCCATCAAAAAGGGATGACTCATGACTGGCCAAAATATTAAGAGGGCATTGAGAGTTTCTTTCTCATTCTCAAGCGCAATCCAGTTTTTGTTGTGCACTGTGCTACTGGCTATCTTTATTGTTATTATGCTCATTACTGTTATTTTCATTACTGTTGTCATAATTAATATTTATTAATACCATTAATGTTATTGTCGTTGGTATATTTATTGCTTTCATTTGTTCTATTTTTATGTACATTTATTTAGCTTAAATACAGTCAAGTGCACAAGAGTGCCTTACAAAAACGCACATAAAAACATTATTAAACATAACCGGTCAAAGCAATTAGAGCTGGTAAAGAACCTCCCCTCCCCCTGCTCCACGCAAGTCACATTCTGGTGGGAAATTTAAAGGATTTCAGCTTCCCCCTATCTGGGGGTACTGAGAGATCGCCTGCAGAACCAATGGGAATGAATGCTAGAAAGAATGTCTGAAAGCAGTCATAGTCCTGGTTTCTGGTATTGGAGCATCTAATTCAAATATGGAATGGCCGATGCAGGACAAAAAAGACACCCCCAAAAAGCCTCAACTTACTGTCCAGGAAATGACGGCTGTGCAGAATGTACCGTTGCAGGCTAGACATCTCTGCCCAGATTCACAAATGTTTAGTGTCGTGTTATTGTTACTTTTGTGACACTAACTGGAAGCTAAACCTATTTGGGATTAACAAATCAAAGCTAATTGGTATTAGCAATGGTTTTTATGGAAAAGTCCCACAAAGCAGTGCAACATGCTGCTTGGCATTACTTTGCGTTAAGGGGGCATTACATATACGTTCCAATGCTTTTTGACGTGAAACCCTATCCATCAATATTAGTAGATAGAGTTTAGCACCAAAAATTAGCGCCACTCGAAAGCAGGCGTTAAAAGGAGAAATGTTTTCATTTTTCCTTTCTTTTCCTTCTTTGCATGCGTGATGCACTGCACAGCACATGTACAAAGTAGGAAAAGGTTTGAAACTTGTCTAGGCACAGTATTTTGTACAGGAAGGGTGCCATTCCTGTACAAAACCTATGATAGACTCAGGCATGCATTAGCGCTATGTTGCTAAGGTGTGCATCTGGCGCACTGCAGCTGAAATCAGAGCCGGCGCTAGGGAGAGGGAAGGAGAGTACCATATCTCTGTGAATATGGCACTCTCCTGCTCTCTCCCTGTGAATCAATGCAGCACAGCCTCTTTGGGTGCTGTGCTGCTTTGCGTGACATCTTTCAGAATCTGGGCCCTTGGGCTGGGGTACTAAGGTTTCCCGCAACATAGAGCAGCAAGCAAAGTTGATGTGCTGCATTGCGTGAAACAGAGGAAGTAGAAATGCTCCATATTTACCAACATATCGACCATTTCTCCTCTCTCCTTGTGCTGGTGCACTGTATGCAGCCTAGCACCAACGCAAACCCCCTTGCACAATAGTGCAAAGGTGTCTGCGTTCTTGGAAGGTTTGTTTTTGTGCAATAAAGGATTCATTTTGGCACAAAAACAATCCTTAGAGGCATTTTCCTCTTTCTCCGTATGCTGCAGAAGTCAGCACACTTGGAAGGAGGTAATACCAAGGAGAAATAAAGATATTTTTCCTTCTTATGTTTCACTTGGGAAGGCATAGCATTTTGACGCATTTCAAGGTTTATTAGCTTTAGTAAAACTGGGAATGCACCAAAATCCATGGGTAGATGCATGAGATCATCTATGCTCCACCCCTGGACTGCCTCCCAAGTTTAAATGTAACGTAACGCAGCATAAGCAGCTGTGTTGCAGTACATTTCTTTAAAAAGCCACGCAAGGCCACCCACATCAGGCATTGCATTGCTTTGTAAATGCTACTGACACCTTCGCCTTGCCATTGCGTCAACTTGCGTGTTGCAAGGACAACGCAAAGGCTTCATAAATCCAGGCCCTGATTTGAACCGGATCCTCATATCAAAAGGAAGTCACTGATGTGCTCATAAGATAGATGATGCATGGTCAAATGGACAGGCCCGGAACACTACGCTATAGCTCCATGCTAAATTAACTTCAAAGAGACAATGGACATTTTGAATATACCCACGAAGACAGAGATTCCAATTCACCTGGGTAAGACCAGAACCTGATACACTTACTTGAAGACGTCATCATCATGATTCAGTCCTTTGTCCGTGTTCCTAAGCAAGGAATGGTATATTGGCAAAAGGGAGAGAAGTCCCCAACTCTAATTTCTGGGACTTCTTTAGATTAACAGTCCAATAAGAGACAATCCACTGCTTAAATAAAAATATATGCTTACAAACTACATTTACTTACCCTAAAAATTAGCAACTGCATCATTAGAACTCCTGTATTATACACCTACAAGTCTTGTTCATGACACTTTTTGCACCTCTATGCTCCATTTAGGGGTACAAACAGCATCTTCTGTCATCACAGTTAGCAGAGCATTATTTCTAGAATGGTGACATGCAGATATTTAAGCCTTCAAATGGACTATACATGTAGGGAAACCTGCCGTAGCCACAACGTCATACCTTAGTACTAAGTCACAAACCATCCCAATGTATTATTTTCAACCAATGTGTATGGTGAAAAAAATTAATCTGAAGTGTAAAATTTAAGTGGGAAGAGGAAAAAAATAGTGTTAGGTGTAGCTCCACCTTATCTCTAACCTCTACGCATGAACTGGTTGATTTTCTGCTCATACAATACTCAATTGGCAAAGTTTCTTTTATATATGTTGTTAGCTAACCAGTGGCCTCATGAGCTCAGACGGGGGAAAGGGGCGCTTATAGTCAAACTTTCTTCAAAGCTACTCCCTTGCCTGTGGAGATAACCTGCCACGGGCAAATATACCAATTGAGTATGGTATGTTTTTGTTCATTGATAAAACCATTTTATACTTTAATTAGAGTGTATTCACGATAGGATTGATATCAGGCATCATCCCTTGGTCCTGAAGAAAAGCCTTGGGGTAGGTCTTGAAACATTTAGAACGATGAAATCCATGAACATAACAACATTTTTCAATTTCTTTCCCCAGTTTTTAATCATACCAGCTAGAGGTAAGAATAAATCGTTTTTTCCTACTAAGCCAGGTATTTTTAACTTTTGCACTTGATAAAGCACTCTTATATCTCTCATTACTTCATAGCAAAGGATCAAAGTGCTACCAGGTATCCGTTGGTCGTAGCACACCCTGTTCCACAGCGGTACCGGAAGAACCCAATGATGAAGCATGCCACCAAGGGGACAACTAGGTGGGTGAAGGTTATTTTTAAAAAAACTGTCTGTTTTCTACTGAACATTAAAAGTGGAAAGATAATCCAATCGTACGCACGGGCTCTCTTTGGTTTCTCAAATACCCCCTTTGACAGTCCAAAACTTTACCTTTTAAAACTTTATTTTAATACTTATAACTTATAAGGTAGGTCTGAAATTCCCATAGGGCAAGGTGCCTGGCAGGGGAGGCTGGTAATTTGTAAAAGTGGTGGGGTGTAAAGGCAACCATGAGTTTGTCTGCTCATTCAAGCACGGAGATGGAGGGAACATGTCTGTTGCAAGGTGGGTATGGTGGTTCCTCCAACTTTTAATTTTTGGTAAAATAGTGTGCTGAAATGTTGAAATTTCACACCCACTGTGATTCCGAATATAAATGATCTCCTGATGGTGAGAAATTATCCCAAACACCTTATTTGTGTACATGAAAATGATTCTTCACATGAAAACAAGGTTTTCAATGTAAAGAAAATACTTTGAAGTATTTTTCTCCGGACGAGTGCAAATGAAGATTTTCTGCTCTGCGCACAACCACACTCATAAAGTCAGAGCTGAAGAAAGACATACATATGCCAAGACATCATGCCTCTCACATTTGTGAATAATAAAAAAGGAAAACAAAAATAGTACAGCTAGACAAATCAACTAATTTTATCGGGTTGCAACCTTTGATCATAAAATGCTGCACTCAGACTTACATGCATGGATGGACACATGCCCACACACACACACACACAAACACACACACACACACACACACACACACACACACGCGCGCGCACGCGCGCGCACACAGTCGAACAAAAACAAAACACACGTTTGAAAAATGTAAGAACAGGACTAAAGAATGTGCATTATGGTGACTACGCAAACCTCGAGAACACCATATATTAGGTGTTGTGCATTTTTCACTGCTGGATTTTACACATTGAAATGTTCTCCTTGTGACTTGATTTCTCTCTATTGACTAGTGTTTTAGGCCAATGTGTTAGGTAAGCTGCTTGGGGTAAGTCCAGAGTTTGGGGCTTCCTCACTTTAAGATTATGAACAGGGGTTACCACTGCAACCCCTCCAACGTGCCTGCTTATCAGATCCAGACAGAGAATATATGTACGGCATCGGAGCACCGCACTTCCGGACACTCTGTGGGGACACCCGCCTCAGGAGGGATTGATATGCTAATGAAAGGCATTGTTTAGCTAATCACCTGCTGAGCAGAACGTTATCAATGTCAATAGGGAGCCTAATTGCATCCCACACCTCAAGGGCCCAAGGGTTGGCACACTGGTGACAACTACCTGAGTCATTTTGCAATATTCCCTCAGCTCGGATTACGCTTTAATTTAATTAAAATTAATGAAGATGTCCAGCCTTGAGGAAGATGGACTTGCCGAAAATGGGGAACTGGAGAGCTTGTTTTCAGAAAAATCCAACCTGTGCAGCTGAAATTGAATCTTTACATATAGGTGGTAACAACAGAAAGGGAGAAATCTATTAACCTTCTAAGCAAAGGAAATAACAGCTGGTGATTTTCAGGGAACAATTCTGGTGGCAAGGAGTGGCTGCACTCAGTGCTCGAGTAGAAGTCAGAGGCTCTCAAAGTGCTGCAGGACTCGTGTGAGCCCCACTTGTTTCCCAGCTTATCACAGAGTGAAGTGTGTTGCTGATAGCACACCACCCTGTGACAAGTTGGGAAAGGTGTACTGTCGCTGATTGACACACAGCCTCAAGAAGAACAAGGCTTAAGCCTAAAAGCACCTGTGCTGTGTTCAATCAGAGACGGGCTGTGCATCACAGGTGGGTGTGGCGCTATAGTGTCACAGGACCCAAAGGCTCTCGGCTGACTTTAGAAAAGGACAGAAAAAACTACGGCCAGGGCACATGCGCACTAGCGCATGTGTCTATAAGAAACGCCATGACTTTGCCTGACCCTCAGAGTGAGGGTCAGATTGACGGCTGATAGACACGGTTGTATGACAGTACAACGCGGGCTATTACCACGCGTGCCATTACAACGCTGTTTTTACAACGCAAGTTGTTACAACGACTTGCGCTGTAAGCGCTGGATAGTGGAATAGTTTAATTTTCTATTCCAACTCCAGCCCACGTTACAGTAGGGAAGGTGTTGGAATAGAAAATTTAACTATTCCTTGTCCAACAGTGCCCTCTAGCGCAAGTCGTTGAAACGACTTGCATTGTAAAAGCAGTGTAGTAATGGCAACGCGTAGTAATGCTCGCGGTGTAAAGGCTGTTCCCCATAGACACACTACCTGCAGTAAAACGTTCATAGAAGGCAGGAAATGGTGGCTGGAGCGGAGCATTGTGTTCTCTCAGTGGAAAAAAATCCAAAGTAGTTTTTTCAGGCTTGCTTTTTCGATAACTAACACTTATTTTCTCTATTTTCACTTAATATGTGCTAAATTCAGTTTGGGACCAGCTATAATAACAATCCAAGGACTCCTATTAATAATAATTTAAAATTATATGTAATGCTAAGTGTGGATTTGACCATAATACTTTGGAAAATACACCTTTAGAAAGTTGTTTAGTTCCTGCTTAAAACCAAAAGGCCTTTCTGCTATTGTCCAACTGTCACCTGACTACTGTTGGCTCCCCTCGGTGAGATGTGTGGTAAGATGTGTATGTTTCCCAGAAAATGGATGAAAGGCCCTGGGTGTGGGCAGGGAGTCTCCCTCCTTGACAGGGTGGTCTGAGACTATGTCCAGCACCATCCTGTGCTTCAAATGATACCCCCTGTGTTGAACATCATACCTAAGTCTGCCTCCCTTATGTCTTCCTAGACTGGCTAACTTCAAACTGACTGGGATTCTGGAAGCTGTCCAGAATTTGTTTAGAGGAGGGAAAAGGATTGCCCTCCACTCACAGATTGGCACTGAGCAGAAAAGTATAGTTTCCAGAACTGTCATCAGAACACTCCGGAACCTGGGAAAGATCAAAATCAGACTGAACTTGTTGTCTGGAGGACTGGACCTGCTCCCTCTCTTGTACCCAGGACAAAGACGTGGACTCCAAAGGTCATAAGGCTGACTTCCTGTTAAAGCTATATGGACATAGCAAACTATAAGAGGCCTTTTTCAGTGGTTACTTGAGCTGGACTGGACTCCCTGTTGGCCTCTGCCTGCCACCCTGTGAGTCCCTAAGTGATTCCTCTGAGGTCCTGGGGTGCTTTAGACGTTTACACCCTTGGCATGTTGGGAGTTAAATAACTAAAGTTAGAAGGTACATTTTAGACCTGCCAACCTTAGGGTGGTCTTCCCCCAAACATTATGCCTGCTTGCCGTCAATGTTGCTGGCTTATAGCAAATAGACTAAGCTTGGGAATTTCTTATTACACTTATAAGCTGTAATTCCTAATTGAGAAGGAAAAGCTCAATCACATTTCATATCATTTGAATGGTTATGATAAATCCTAATTACTGGTAAAGTTGAATTTATCATCACCCTTTTAAAAATGCCACTTTGAGAAAAATGGCATTTTTCTGCTTTAGACACTAGCACTAGGTGCCTGTAGCTTGTCTTCAATACATGTCTGGAGTGGGTGACATCTGGATTTTGTGCATTCCCTCTAGACAGCTACACACAAGGGAAGCTCAGGTGTGACTGAGTGTCCATTCATTTCCTGTTGGGTCATTCTGTCAGGATGGGAGGGAGGAGCTGACATTTACACCTGAATAGGGTATGTCCTGGTTCCAAAGGACTGCATGCCCCCCTGGTGTGAGTCTGGAGCCAGCGTTGAGACGGAAGACCTTTGTGCACTTCAAAATCCCTCTTTGAAATCACTCCCACTTCAAAGGCACAATTGTGTGTAAGTACTGGGTCTCTGACCCTACCACTTCAGTATACTTCTAGACCAGTGGAGAACTCCGCCAAGAGGAAGGACCGCTGTGCTGCTACAAGGACTGCCAATCTGCTGGACTACTGCTCTTGATGAATGTGTTTTCCTTATGTGCTGCCATCTCACTTGAACCCACAGTGACTCCAAGGGCATGCTAGCTTACTCCCTGTTCTAAGTCTCAGGGATATCAAAGACTTTTCATCAACCGTCAACAGAACCTGGACTTTGCTTGCTGCAAGTCTTGCCCAGTAAAGTGGTGTCAATCCAGTCCTGGGCACTTGGAAGTGAGAATAAAATGAGGTATCTTCTAGAATTCACACATCAACGACGTTGCATTGATCTGAACTGTACCATCTCCCTCCATGTTCATGCATCGCCGCTACTGCATGGACCGCAGACATTGCATCGCCAACTACGTTGCAAATCGTCTCCAGTTTCCGACGCATCTATGCGTGACTCGGTACTGACCCAATGCCTTCAATCAAGCTGTTCGACGAAGATGCATCAATTCATTGCTTCTTGCATCTTGACTCCGCCAACAACGCATCTAAGGTACTTTGCGGTGGGCCCAAGCTAGTCCTTGTATCTGACCTGCATTCTATCTCGGTTGGCTTGAACTTTTGGTTTCCCCCCAGCCTAACACGACCAGATAGCCTCTGTTGTTGCTTTAAACTTTTAAGCACTAAAAACTTCATTTAATCGTTGAAAATTCATAACTCCGGTTATACTTATTATATTTTTGTTGTTCTAGGCTTGTTTTGCTCATAAAAATCTAAGCTATTTCTCTAAACTGGACTGGTGTGGAATATGTTTGTGGTATTTTCACTGTGTTACTGTTTGAAGATTTGCACAAATACTTTACACACTGCCTATTATGTTCAGGCTTCCTGCTACATGCCAAGCTAACAGAGGGTGAGCTCAGGTTAATTTATGGTGTGTATCTGATTTCCCCTGACTAGGATTATGGCTCTTGCTTAGACAGTGTGCATACTGTCTGCCAACAGGAAACCCAATTTCTAACTGTACATTTTTTGACCAAGGCAAAACTGGTTAATGTATCCGACCTGCGCTACAAAACGGTCAGTGTCAAATTCCACCTAGCTCCTATTATACCATGAACATTGACTTTCATTGGAACTTTGAATGTCTTAACGCTATTTCTACTTAAAACTTGAAAAAGTATCTCTTCAGTTCCCCTTACTGGATCTGCGTTATTTTGTTTATTGACTCAAGGTCGCCCAACTCAGTTCACAAAAGAGAAGGTGTCACTTTGCTAATCAACTACCACCTCCTCTGAGGTGTTGGTAAATGATCAATGGTTGCAAATCACTGATATGTACTATGGCAATTCACAATCCAGAGTCCACTTTTTTGGGACACCAGCTGACCAGTTGCAATTGGATCTGGACTGGACTCCACTAGAGTTATTTCAGGCCCTTAGGGGTTGTCACTGAGGTCCTAGGAGGCTTAAAAGTGACCAAGAGAAGAATCTGCACAAAACATTTTGGAAAAAGTTGATCTTCTAAGACCCTCAGAGTATCAGCAGGACATTGCAGCAAAGCTATCAAATTGTCGGAGGACTTCATCAGATACAGCTTCCAGTCTTGGCAAGCTGGATGTTTTCAAGCTCCCAAAAATATGAGCAGGCCGAAGATAGAAATTTTTCCTAGATGTGGGAGCAAAACTATCTGGATGACAAGGGGGTTATGGCGTTTAGAAAAATTGAAACAAAATCCAATAGCTTCAGAGTGACCTCGACCATTGTGTATTCCCCTTCAAGCAGATCTCATTGGATCCAGCTTTTAGCCTTCTCCCACTAGGGAATTTCAAGTACCAAGAAGTAGACTAAGTCAGAAGTAGAAACTTTGAGTGGAATAATCAACTTGGTGTATCCGAACTCGGCTCCCTTGTGGTCTGCCTGAATTTGCACATCAGTTTTCGTCAACCGCGTACAGTGATTTCTGATTAACAATTGACTTTTTTTGGTGCTGTTTGTGTTAGAACTTTAAGAAATTTTATAGCATTGCTTCCCCTATTGGACTTCAATCATTTTGGTGCAATTTATATTGCTAGGCAGAGAGCCGCATCATGGTGAGGAGATATAATTTATTAGTTTAAAAAAATCTATCTTAAAATTATTGTAAAATAAAATAAAAGCTTAAATTAATTTTATATAAATATTAGACTACAAATCATAAAATAGACTATTACAGCACATTACCCAATCAAATAGCTAGGTATTACATATTTAAAATATTTAAAATATAATATTTGACTTTATAAATATATATATTTTTTTAATTCCAAACATCCCACTCTAGCTTTTTGTAATTTAATTTATATTTAGTAAATTTATTTAAAAGTTATATGTTTAAAATTTGTTTTGGTATAAAAAAAATTGAAATATATTTTTCTTTTTTGGTGGGTTACCAATTAATTTTTATAGTGATAAAATATTCAATTAGCAATTTCATATAACTTTTAACACTAAAACAATTACACACTTAAAGACACACATGCACACTACACGCATATATATCTGTGAGCCTGGTCGGGGCTCCTCCTGTGGTTCTCAGATCCAGGGTTCACAAAGGTTTATATTTTTACTGCTATTGGAACAGGTTTTACTTGGACCTTGGACCATTTGCTCATCGTGCTTAATCCAATGACTGGAAAAAACATATAAAAGGAGGCATTCTTTAAACCTCAGGTATCTACACTGTAGGATTCATAACAGGATTCCTCCAGAGAACATAAGTTAAGCAAAGGGTGAAAGACCAAAGACAGGATAACCGGTAAAGCGTTTGCAGGGACTTAAAAAAGGACAGTTGTGGGTCCATGCGAACATATAACCGTCTATCACTCTGCATAGAAACTGTGCTCTTGTACCTTTATTCCGGAAAAGCACAAGCCTTGTACAGTATTCAACTTTTGCAACACAGATTCCTTCCACAAATCGGTGTTTACCTGTCCAATAACCCCCTTGCTCAGTTTTGGGAGCAAGTCCTGTTGCTTACTTAACATTAGCCCGTATGAAGCAACACTGTACCCCTAAGTCCCATAATACAAGTTGACTTGAATTTTTTTCTTTGGAAAAATGTGAGCATCTTTGGAGTAGTAACAACAATAAAAGTTCTATTTTAAATTTCACCACATTCTGATTCGGAAACTTTGACTATTCAATTATTTGAAAATTGGAATGTTGGAAGCTCCATTGAAAACAATGGAATAGATCCGGGCTTATAATGGCTGGTATAAGCCCAGGAGCTCCAACATTCCAATGCTTCTTTGTTCACAGCTCTGGCTGTGAACAAAGGCTTGAGGGAGCCTGAGTGAATTTCAATCCCCTCGCTCTCCCTAAAGCCTTCGTTTAATTTGTTAGAGCATTCTGCCCTCTAGTGGCAGAATGTTCTAATAGCCTTATAGCCCTTCGTAGCAGGGCTATACCGGCTATTAAAGCCCTGTTCTCTTGTTAAAGGCCCTTGTTAAAGGGCTCGGGCCTTTAACGTGGGAGCAGGCATTTAATAGCCGGTATAGCTCGCTACGGACGGCTATAAGGCTATATTAAAGTCCCGCTGCCTTGTTAAAGTCCCTCGCCTTCGGCTCGGGCCTTTAACGCTGCAGCAGGCCTTTACTAGCCGGTGTAGCCCACTACGGCTGGCTATAAGGCTATATTAAAATATCCTGTATTCATTTACTGCATTGAGTAAAGTCTGGAAGGAGCTTTATATTCCTGAAGCATTGCAGTGTGTCCATATTAGCATCAATGCCATATTTTTTGCTTAAAGGGGAAAGATTAACACTCTTCACATGGATTTAGCCCAGAAATGTGCTAGCATGGAAGTACCGGTGAGATTATTGATTCCAACCTGGGTGGTTTGGATGAGATGTAATTTGATTGAATCAATGGCCAGGATTAGGGCACTGTCAGTGCCTAATTTGTAAAAGAATAAGTGCTGGACCTGAAGTTTTGTTCAGACTCCCATGGCTGGTGCTACTGAATGTCAGAGCTGCATATACCAAGGATGTGAATTTTGATTCCTATTCATGTGTCTTTAATCCATCAGTAGACACTCCCTGCCCCTTTGTCACACATTTGTAGGCTGATGTTTGTTCCCTTTGTCATTTTTGTAAACATTATTTTACATTTTTTTGTGGGGAGGTACACTGTCATAGTAGCCAAATACAATCATTAATACAAATCATAAATAAATAAATATAAGATAAATCATACATCGCAAATATTTCAATATACTTAAATTGTTGTGTCATACTTTCCATATAAAGCTTTTCTTCTATATGTCATAAATATAAGATAGTTCATACATTGCAAACATTTCAAATATATTTAAGGCGTGTAAAAAACAGAAAGAGAAACGTAGAAAAATTATCCTCTGACAAGCCCAGTTCCCTAAGTGCTGTCCCCAATCCCCCTTAGATCTTCCTTTCCTCATCCTAGCTTTCCAAATAATGACAAATGCCTTTATATTACCAGAAATATGTGCAAACAGCTTCTCCCATCTCTGGACCTTGTTTATTTTCTAATAACTATTGGCATTTCAAGGAATAAGGCCAGACCTCCATCTCCGCAGGATCAATGACCTAGCCACCAATATATCAATAAACAAGAGTTTCTGTGATCTCAGTGGAATAACTGGCATTGGACATACCCCCACCAAAGCCAGCGCTGGATTTTGCGGTACATGGATCCCAAGCAATACTTCTAGAAACCTATAAATACCTTCTCAAAAGCCCCTCAGCTTATTGCAAAAACAGACTAGGTGGACTCACCCTTCTCCACCCACCATTGTGCATCTGAAAGATTGATTTGGGCAGCTCTGCTTCACTTTATGCAAAAATTGGGGAGTCCAATATATCAACCATTTGGCAAAATACATCATCTTGCAGAAGTTACCCCCCCCCCCCCAAAGTAGGGAAATTAAACGGAATCATTTTTAACAAATCACCTTTAGATATTCGCCCATTCCCTTTCCTGGGTCATTGCAATTAAATCTATGCATACAAGTCAACTTTCTCACAAGTTACCAAATATCTAGTGCACAGCCCTATCTTCCCAATTTCCCCATTGCGCATCAAATTCAAGACTAACTCCTTCTTGGACACCAAGAGCTCGACTCCAAAAGGTAAACTGAGATGAAAGTCTCGCTTTATGACTTTCGGTATTGACAAAGGGCATTTACTAGTAGGAAAGTGAGACTTTTGTCTCAGTTTAATTTAAGTTTTACTCTTAAGTTTAATGGAGAATGCACTTTTTGTCTCAGTTAAACCTAAGACCAAAACTTAAGTTAAACCTAAGACATACGTCTAACTTTACTACTCATAAATGCCCTTTGTGAATATCAAAAGTTCTAAAATTAGACTTTTATCTCAGTTTACCTTTGTGAATTGGGCCCTACTTCTTTAGGGTCAATCTTTTACAACACACTAAGTAGAGAGAACTGTAACACCACTGCAGTCAACTCTTGTTGTTTACCACCATCAACTCTACCTCATCCTAGGATTTCCACCTGTTGCTCCACAGGAAATCACCTGATTTCACAAATCCATTGTTGCCCATCTGGCTACAGTAGATTAATCTATAAATGACCTATATTTAATTCTAGGTAGCTCAAAGGGGTTTAGGAATTCACATGAGGTAACTCAAAAAGCATATAAAACTTTTTGGGGATATTTAACATGTTTTGGCAAATCTCTAATTTGATATTCTTCCAGCATAATATCCACAAATTAATTCTGAAGGCGGGTACATATAGGGCTTGCTTTATTAAATCTAGACATATGCTGTGCCAAATGTTCAAAAAATCTTGAAGCACGGGAAGACGCATGTCTGTCCAGAGGAATCAAAGGGTCTTTAAAGGCATGTTGGATATTGTTGGAAATTACCATTTTTAGTGTGGTGTTGCCCAAGTGTTTTTGTTAGCCATAGGGCTTGCAGATTAAATGCTAGTAGATGGCTACAGCACTCATGGTGCAGCCCTGTAATGTAGCTCTATATTACATGTCTCCTGGCCGGCCCCTGAGGCCTGTGTATGTTTTTTTAAACTGCCGTATCGATCTGGCAAGGCAAACCGTTTGCCAGGCCTAAACCTTCCTTTTTAATACTTATAAGTCACCCCTAAGGTAGGCCTGGTGCACAATATCCTAAATGTAGTACATGTATATTTATTGGCCTGGGCAGTAAAAAACCTTCAAAGTTGTTTCTCACTGAGGCAGGGCTTGCTCTCCTATAGGAAACAACAGGATTACACTATAACAATGTATAGTGTTTAATTCCATTTTGCACATTGCTAGAAAAATTATTTAAGGATTCATTTTAACAGCAATGTAAAATCCAACTTAATGGTCAGGTTTGGTTTCATATTAGTCTTTTAATAATGGAACTTTTACAAAGGTGTCATTTTCCTGCCTCAGCCAAATGGGCCTATCTTCAAATGCCTAATGCCACTTGACTGCTGATGACTCCCTTGTGGTAAAATATGAATTGCTACCAGACATTGTACAAAGGGTTGGGTGTGGAGAGGTGTTTTTCTTTCTTGAACAGTATTTCTTGGAGGGCTGGGCCCAGTCCCTTCCTGAGCTTCAAAGTATGCCCACCATGTCACTGGCAGATGTAGCTCACACCTAGGCCTTCCTCCTATTTGTCTTGCTAGCCAGTTTTACTACAAACCCAGTTGGAGGGGAAGGTTCCCCAGAACTTGAGTCACCACACAGGGGGGTTTGGCCATTTCCATAGCCACACTTCAAGATGGACGCAGGAATCTCTGACCAGGAAAAGAAATATTCTGCCATGTTAGTTTTAGCGAAAGAGAGGTACTGAGGTATAACTTACAGTAAAACACACAGGACGTGCTGTAAAAGTGGGTGGGGTGCCCTGGGGAACATTTACCCCATTGGTTAGGATGTGGCCAGGAGTTTCCCCCACCCACAGGTTGGCAGAGGGCACAAATATGTACCCTATAACCCATGTAAAAAATCAAATAAAGGCATGCCTAGTTGCCTGAAAGAAGACTAAACCTGCTTACCTTGTACCTAGGACCACAGAAGTGACTTCAAGGGTCAGTTAGCTGACCTTTTGTTTGAGCTACATGGAAAAACAAGTGACCGGAGGCCTCTCTCCCAGGAAATGCCCAGCAGACCAGTTCCAACTAGACCTCCCTGGACCCTACTGCTGGCTTCTGTTGGGGTGAGTCCTAACCTCCAAGTGGTGACCCCCAGGTGCTGGGCTCTTAGCTCGTGTACTCTTGTCCAAACTTCAAAAGATGGGACTTAGACATTTTGTAACCAACTTTTCCTCCAAATAAACGTCCGGAGACCGGGAGCACTGTCGAGCAAAAGCTGTCAATGTCGAATTGCAGGTCAAATACAACTTGCTGGTTTGCTCTGCTGAAAGTAATCTGACTTCCAGAAAAGTTTCTAATTCCAAATGTAGAGAGCTTCATTGTGACCGACGTAGACCAGCATCTCATAGAAGTCAAAGCCTTCCTGGGCATGGACTCCGAGTTAATCCATTCGGAGCTTCTCCACCTTCTTCAACAACCACACCAGTACCCACTCACCAGCAACCCACAGTGGTTGAACGCTGCTTGAGGTCCAGTTGTCAGTCACCCCACTGATGACTCATTGAAGACACATTTTCTCCAGAAAATGTTCTAATTCTGAAGGTAAAATATCCCCAAGGAAGAACCTGGTCAGGGTCTCTGACCCATGCTACATCATGGGTGACTTAAACTTTTGACTTTGACCCGGTGTAGCGCAACCTGATAACTATAGTTGGCACTTTTCACTTTTGGCACTATTGGATTTTTTGTCATTGTATTTATTAAAATATTCTCTATTTTCTTAAATGTTCTCATGTTGAGTTTTCACTTTATTACTGGTTGAGTATTGGATAAATATTTTATACATTGCCTCTAAGCTAAGCCTGACTACATTGGTGCCAACCTAGCAGAGGATTAAACACAGGTTGATTTAGTGACTTCAGTGGTTCACCATGACAAGGAATGTGATTATTACTTTAGATGAGTTCTCACCCCCTTCACTAAATCTCCAGTTTCTTACAGCCATATACTATTTTCACAAAAACATATTTGTCTTTGGGGTGACAGATGTAATAAAATACCCAACTGATTTTGAGGATATAGACACAGAGGGAAAGAGGCGGACATGTAAAACCCAGACATTTGAATTGAAGGTCAAGACTGTCACTTACTTGGGTTGTAGCAGGAATAAGGAAGGGGTAAGACAGAGAGACAAATTAGTGGATTCCATTAAGTAGATTATGGCCGTAGCAGGTAAGGATCAACTTAGATCGTAATTTGAATTAGTGGAGTACTGCTAAAAAAAATTGGAAACTTTCTCTGAGAAAATCAAGAATTTTAAATATTTATTAAAGGATTGTAGAAGACTTCCGTGAGGCAGTAAATGTGAAGTGGATTTTGATAAATCTAAACTAGAAATTAAAAAGACATCTGCATCTGATACGTTGGAAGCGGAGAACTGCACCATTGTCATGAATGATGCCACCACCAATTCCACAGGAGCTGTTTTAATCCAAATTAATGTGATAAAAGAGTTGGTCCTAGCATTCAAATTGAATTACATAAGGTATGTGATGTAGGAAAGTGGGAGTTCAGATATTTTAAACCATATCTTTGGGGTTTGCTGCACAAAATTCACAAAGACTAAATGCTGTTGAAAATCCTTCTGCCACTAAAGCTGTTAAGTTTTGTATCTCTAAGGAGAGGTAGGTGCTTGATAAATATACAAGAGTATAACTTCACTATGCAATTTGTTTCAGACAAGACAACTGTAAGGCAGATTGACTTTATGAGGTAAAGACTGTCAGTTTAGAGAGTGAGGAACAGTTGATGGTATGCAAGGATAGTAATGTTGGGATGCAGTGACTGGAACAAAGTGTAAAAGCCATTGAGGAACATGAATAGAAAAGTTCAGTTCAGGAAGATAAAGAATTAGTACACATTAGGGTTAGGTTGAGAGGGAGCTGGCTAAAGGATAGCATTGATTGGTACAAGTTTGCTGTTGCAAAGGAATTAAGTGATTACGTGTGAGCAATTAAAAGGGATATTACATTAATTCCCCCAAATGTTTTAAAAGAAAGACTAGAGTTGACTAACCATGGTCAGTTGGCTCTCAGCACATTTTAGAGGTGTTTTACACAACTGTATTGGTGGCAGTGTATGGACAGTAAACTTGGTGTGGGGTTTTTGGTCAAGAACTGTACCGTATAACAGACAAGTGATAAAGCACATAAAACTAAAAAACAACCATTGATGCATGTGGAATACCTAAATGATCCATGATGTGAGGATGTCATAGATGCCATGGGATTTATTGATTATCTGTGTGCATTTATTACGTAAGTATTGTTATTGATAGGTGGCCACTCAAAGTGAAAAATTAGATTTGTAAGCACTGTAACTACACGCCACACAAAAGTGTCAAAGAGAGAGCAAACTGAATACTTAGGCCCGGTGCCAATACTATTCCATGGAGAGAACCCCAACTTTGATTAGGCTTCTATGATCAGGGCTTCATAGGTTCCTTCTTCAGAACTGCAACCTCTTCAAAAGTTTGAACATTTTCATTTTCCTCTTGCCTCACTAGTTGGAAAATGCTATATTCGAATTCTTATAAATTGAGTTTTGCTCTGCTTGTGGGCAAATATGACTTTCGGATTGATGTAAGATTCAAACCAGCTTATTAATAACACTGATATTGACCTTCTCTGACCCTTTGTTCCTGTTGGAACCAACAGTGTCTTGTTGGCTGAAGGCATGCCCCCCCGCTAGGCAGAATCGATCACTCCGGCCAAGGGCAGGTGATTACACTTGCTGTATAACCCGTACTTACCCTTGGGCAGGGTGGCAATGAGAAGTCAGGTTTACTACAGAGGGAATGTGCAAAGCAAAGGCACAGCAGTCACATGCAATAAATACACTGAGCATCACAAAAAAGACTTCACACAGGATCTAGGTAAAACGTTTATATGCCACACACATATTCAATCATTATAACATGAACATGATATACTTTTGGGGCACAAACCACATTCAGAAAATTACTAGCAGTTTTAGGCCCACTCTTATTGTTATATAAATAGTATGCACACTGGGGACAATTCCTAATCTGCCCCACCCAACTAGGAGAGAGCCCAATATGTGGTGCACGATATCAAAAATCTGTGCAAACATGAAAACAGAATACTTTTTAACAGCACTGCGGGCCAGAGCAACGTGGGTAAACCCATTCTCAAATATATTGTGCTTTTGGCAGGAAATCAACATAGAAAGTGGTCCTATCGGCAAGTGTCGTCGATCACAGCTGGTCTGCACACGATCACTCACTCTCACACACTCACTCCTTGCGGTATGAAAAGTATCATCCAGTCTATACGGCACGCTCTTACATGCCCATTAGCACTCAGCCCCCTAATGCAGTTCCACTGGTACCCAGGAGGTCAATGGATCACACCCTGCAGACTTCGTGGACTCAGCTTGCCTCCACCTTCTAGTTCACCTCAATGGCCCTAAACTCCGAGATGGAAAATAACCAGCCCCACATGCCAGACACTGGGCTGCATGAGGCCGAAGTCACACTTAGGGGCCGATTAGGATGGAGGATTTTCCGCCTCCTCCGGGCCGGCGGAAGCCACCTCCGGCCCGGAGGAGGCGGAAAATCCTCTGCGGAGTCACCAAAGACCCACTGCCGCATTACGATGGCTGGTGGGTCTTGGTTTCTGTCCGCTGCTTTTCCGCCGCGGTCGGATTACAACCGTGGCGGAAAAGCTCTCATTTGGCTGGCAGTGTCTATCAGACACCGCCAGCCAAATTAGGATGCATTTGTAAACATGCTTTTCCGCTGCGGTTTTTCCGCCGTGGAAAAGCATGTGTACTTTTGATTTTGGGGGCCCGTTGCGGGCCCCCAGGGTGTAGGTAGGTGGGGGGTGCACATGGGGGGGTACCTATGGTACCCCCCAGTATTTACATGCACAAAGCGGCAGGCACCGCGCGGTGCCTGCCGCTTTGTGCATGTAAATGTTAAACATGCACTTTTAACATTGCGGCGGGTGCTGCTTGAAGCAGCACCCGCCGCAATGTTAAATATCCAGGATGTGACCGCCAGGGTGGCGGTCACATCCTAATTTGCACGGAGGGACCGCCGCAGCCCATGCGGACGGTCCCTCCAACTCTGGGATGGCGGACGGACGCAAGTCCGTCCGCCATCCTAATCGGCCCCTTAGTCTGGGTCCCCAGAAGCAGTTGGGAATATGTAGCAGTTTTAATTAGGCAGTAGATATAAACAAAGGGAGTTAAGCAGCCATTCTGGAAGTTCACCCACCGGTCTCAAAATACAAAGGAGTCATGCAGTCTCTTGACCCGTTTACGAACTGTTGTGGAAATGTTCCTTCAACCCTGCCAATCTCTCTCATTACTACCTTAAGTCAAGATGTCTTTGTGAGGTGCCAGGTGAGGAGAGGGCAGTTGGTCCCCCGCGATGAGCGTCAAATAGGGAACAACTGATGAATGGGGAGTAACACAGGGGAGGCTCTCGATAGGAGGAGGCACCCGATCAGAGCACGATGATCCGGATGATACCGAGGTAATCCAGGCACAGTGTCCAGTGTGCGTTGGTATGAGTCGCACTAGACACTTCAGATTTCAAACACAAGAGTTGCAATTCCTTACCTCTCTGGAAATGAAGGACAATGACCGGTGCACATTGAGATGGGTTGTTCTAGGCAATTCCAGTCACACACAGTTAAGAGTTGCAAATGTGTACCTCCCTGGAAATGAGGCACAACGTCTGATGCACGATGATAGAGTTTACCAGACCAGTCCAGTCTCACAGACACAAGTGCACTTTCAGAAGAACCACCTGAGTGCAGGTGTGCTAGTGCACACACAGAACTGCAATGGCAGGTTTGACACATAGTCAGCAGCACCAGAGGTGTAAGTGCGCCCGCCCGAGTCTGCACTGCAGACTGGGCACAGGTTTAACTAATACGTGAGTCATTGCGCTCTCTCACAAGCCTGCGATGGCAGGCATAAAACACAGTCACGGGCACCATAGTTGCAGGTGCGCACATACAGCAAACTGCAATGGCAGGCTGCTCGTGAGTTTATTCACGGTACATGCCAGTGCACACACACTGGTCTGCAATGGCGGACTGGCCCATGTTTCAGAATATCGAATTAGTGCCACTTTCCTTTATGAGTAGGAAGGGTGTCTGAACTTTCCCATGGCAAGGACAGGCTGGGCACATGGCCCTACCCAGGGCTTAGCACCTTTGGTGTGAGTGCGTGCACTCACCCTTGCCCGGGCCAGCCAGACATGGGTTGAGCCCCTTACAGACGAGATTGCACACACCTGGCCTGCAACGGCGGCCTGGGCACCTTGTTACTAGTACCATGCATGCAAGCACTTGGACATACGCCTGCCACGGCAGGCCTGCCCTGGCTATTAGAACACGGGGTATGCAGGTTTGACCCCACCAGTCTGTGATGGCAGGCCGGGCACCTATCCAAAATGTCATAGGTGTCGGGGCGTATCCTACAGCCTTCAACGGCAGGCTGGAAATGAATTTTTAAACAGCATAAGGGCCAGTGAGCACACCATGGTCTGCGTTGACAGACCAGCGCCCGTTTAGGGATATCGTGTCGGCACCTCTTCCTAATTTGGGTAGGAAGGCGCACGCACTTCCACTCTCCCTTGACAATTGGCAATACTCTGGCAGTATCCCATCAGAGTAGCCAAACTCCAAGGCAGGGGAAGGCTAATTTGGGGGGATTCAGACTATCTGGGCAGGGAACACCCACATATACCCGCACTACCACCCCTCGTTTACCTGTCGAGCTTCCCTAGGGGGGGCGTCATAGTAGGAGACAACCCACCTCCAGGTTCACTGAGGTGTAAGTGATGCCAACCTAGGTAAGGATGTGATGGCACCTCACAGGCCTGCAATGATGGACCCGATACAGGTTTGTCAGGTTATGCGGTGGGTGGCACACTCAGTGCTACATCCCACTACTAGCCAGGGATGTGGTGTACCTGTTTACAGGGCATCTGGAGGTACGGCATCTAAACCCATTATGTTCTCACCCCCTGCCCAACGTGGGTGGGGCGGTGTGCTCATCTTCCATCTGCAGTACGGTGGGAAGGTTCCCAGATTCCTACGGTCAGGCGTGAGGGTTGGCAGAGACTAGGAGGAAAAAGCCAAAGGTTTTGGGGTAAAGTCCCCTAAGGAAAGCCATGTCCAACAGTTCCTGTATCAATTAGTGGTGTGGGCATCAGCAGCTCTCATGACAATTGGTAAATGGCTACATAGCATTCTTGAGTGACTTTCTGTCTGCATTCTGCAATATAGCTGAGTGCTTGGACTTCTGACATTCACTATGATCGGACAACCATTTAGTTGGCTTTGTATGGCTCTGGAATCATTAACCCACTGAATAGCAGGATTTTTAGAATGACCATGTGAATACAGTTCAATAAAACTGATCATTTGTAAATTAGTCTCATATATGTTGACTGTTGATTCCTGATTTTCGAAGTAGGTTGATGAGCCCGGCGACTGCCTTACTCCAATAAACATACCTTACTGAAGCTGAATCCTACAAATTTGACCTAGAGCATGGCATTGCCCATAGACACACAAAATAACATAGCTCAAAAAAATATTTTATTTTGAAGTCTTCTAAAGGTCCACAACAGGTTTATGGTGTATTAACTCATCACTGAATATATGAAAAATTGAGGAAAATACAGGTGGTCCATATCTGAGGTCGGTGGGGTAATGTCTTTTAAGAATGTTTGTGTATATTTGTTGTGTGGCAGATTGTTGTGGCAGTGGTCTGGTATTTTTGTGCTACTGTGCTTTTGTACTGCACTATCCCAATATGATTATTTTGTGTTGTACTCTGATTATTATGCTGCTCTGACCGTTTTTTGTAAATTTTGTTGCACCCTGTCATGTTTTTGTTAGGCTGTTATGTTGTGTTTGTTAAGGTGTTATTTTCTGTTGTTTACTTTAGGTCTGCTGAATTTCCAGCCAAAAGCAGCACATGAATTTAAAGTTCCCATTGACAAGCAATCATTTACCACTGTCTAAAGTAGTAAAATAGCACTGCTCTAGCTCTTCATTTATTTAATACACCAGTCCGTCCACACCTTCTAATGTTCAGAGATGTATTATAGCCTTAGATGAAGCCACACATGTATGGTGTATTCGATGGAGTAAGTGGGCCAATGTGTGTCTTGAAAGAATTTGATGAACACCTTATAAATCATGTTCAACATTGAGAGTGGTTGGAAGGAAGTTGCTTCATTGGTCTGTCAAGGTTCTACCTATGTTTTCCACCTTGGACTTTGCTGAGCAGTGCCGAGGTACCATGGATTTTTGATGAGTCTGTCATGGTGGTCATGGGAAGGCAAGTAGAAGGAGCACTTCTGTAAAGATGTACTATGGCATTGCCATCGATTGTGTCAGTTACAGCGCTTCAACCAGTCATCTGGATAGTAAAGGTTCTCGCCCGAAAGGGGATTCTCTCCACCCACACCCTTCTGCAGCAATGATTGCTGCTTCCTTTCCACCGTGTACCAGCTCTTCTGCTCGTTTCTTGACTGTTCTGGATCCAGATCAGTTTCACCTCTATTTGTTCATGGGGTGTTGTTCTTGAGTCTGTCACGCTTCTCCTGCCAGTCTTGTCAGCCAGTATCACCTTCAGAGTAGCAGAGAAAAGTAGCATATATCATACCCCATTCTCCCACATCTTTCCCTTGATCTCCAAAAACAGGTTCTCTGCTGCTGCTGCAATGTAGTAGTACTGAGGAAAACAAAAAATTGATGGTGGGATTCTTGAATTAATCTCATCCAAGGGCAATTTACTCGGGCCGCATTTCTGTTCATTGATTTTATTTGTTGCCCACCATGCCACTTCAGGCAGAAACAAGCCATGTCCAAATCAGGCTTGGTCCTGCTCCAATAGGTGCAGTCCATTCCGAAATGCAATGGCCAGGTCCCCTCTGAGCTGAAACACAAGTAATCCCAGCCTAGATTTGGTCTATTTGTGCTGCATCTGTAGGGTACAGATTGATTACAGTAGCACTTTGAGCATGGGATAGATATCTGGGCATACATTTAGGGAATCGCACTAATGAAAATTAATGAATGAATTAATGAATTAATTAATCTCAACTACGGATAATTACTCGGGTCACATTCCAATCCATCATTGTTTTTGCCCACCATGCCACTTCCGACATCGACCAGCTATATGCAAATCAGCCTTGCTTTTGATCTAATAGAAACAGTCCAGAATTATTCTACCTGGCTTTCCATTTCCCTGAAGCTGGTCTTTGAGTGGCGGTCTGCTGCTTCCAAGAAATCAACCAAATAGTCGACGTAAGTATTTCTGTGTTTAGCCCACTTCCAGTCAAATGAGTTATGTGTATTGTAGCGCCACTGCCCTACTGTTAATGTTTTCCAGGAGGGTAAAGCATGTGGATGAAGCCCTGTGGAGTCAGACTCTGCACCTCTATCAACTCAATACCTATTGCTGATGGTTGCACAGTTGAGGACAGCAAACCCCTGCTTCTGCTGTCACTGGAGATCAGCAACATATGAAGTCAGCTAATCGATACCCAGGCTTATCTCTTCCAGCAATGGGTCACTTTGATAATTTCAAGCGTCTCTCTTCTATGAAGTGTTCCCAGATTGTCTTTAAACCTGATGATGGGACTCCTCTACCACCTAGAGCATGAGCCCCAGGCCACAATACTCCCAGATTTTTTACGTACTCAGGCAAATAATTGTGGGCCTTATTTATGAGGCCTTGCCACAGTTTTGCACTGCCGTTGCATCACTTTTTGTGACGCACTGGTGGGACAAAACATGCCCCCTGTTGCGCCCTACTTACAAAGTGACACATCTAAGCAGATGCGTCACTTTGTAACCCCCTGCGCTACATTATACCTGGGTCATGTATAATGTGAGCAGGGGGACGTTCCCACGCAAGTAAGCGGCGTAGAAGTGACGCAGTGAAATCTATGAGATTTCACTGCGCCACTTCTAGGACGCAAATGCCCTCATGCCTTCAGCACTGCGTCACCCTTATGCCTCATGGCAGGCATAAGGGTGGCACAGTGCTATATCCATAGCCCTCCACCCTGGAGTTGCATCATGCTTCTGACACAACTCCAGCAATGTGTCATCCTTGTGCCAACAGATATGTCAGTAAAACTGAAGTATCTATCATTCCTTGCGACATATGACGCATCCATCATGTCGCAAAGAGGGCGCAATGAAAAGTGACGCGTCGCTGTTTTCACGCAGCGATGCGTGACTTTTCATAAATGAGACCCTGTATCTTAGATAGTAACGTGTGATAGTTTAATTTCGTCTAAGAATTGGACCTTTTGCCATTATCTGCTGCTAGAAGGTTACTGCTGAAAAAATGCGCAGAAGTCAAAAGTCAT
The DNA here is from genome assembly GCF_964261635.1 of Lissotriton helveticus. Classification (NCBI taxonomy): domain Eukaryota; kingdom Metazoa; phylum Chordata; class Amphibia; order Caudata; family Salamandridae; genus Lissotriton; species Lissotriton helveticus. The sequence goes on from NC_136063.1 coordinate 521,638,154, forward strand.
AGGGGCATATTTACAATAAGTGGCGCATCCCTGCATATCAGCAGGGATGCGCCACTTAGTGTGCGCCATGCCTACGGCAACATGGTTGCGCTGCATTTACAATGCGGCGCACCATGGGGCAAAAAAGGCACAGATGCGTCACACATCTGTGCCGTAAAATTTTCGCATTGCTGGAGTTGCGTCGGAAGCACGACGCAGCTCCAGCAATGCTCGGGGGGGCCCTATTATTCTAATGCTGCTTCAATCCTTACGCCTGCTTCAAGCAGGCACAGGGTTTTTACACAGCATGGGCACCAAAATGACTGAGTGAAATCTTTTAGATTTCACTCAGCCACTTTCAGGAGGCGTTCCTGCGCCGGAACGCCCCCCCTGCGCAGGAACGCCTCCTTCTGGCGCAGAGCTTTACAATGTGACGCATCTCCCAGATGTGTTTGCAGTTGCATCTCCCAGATGCGTCACGTTGTAAATACCCCGCACCTTGGCGCATCTTTTGCGCCACCGCTGCGTCACAAAAGTGACGCAACGGCGGCGCAAAAGCGGCGCAAGGGGCTTGTAAATATGCCCCAAAATTTGGAGCAAAAAGTCTTCTTTTCGCAGACACTTTTCCTCAGAGAAAATGAACGATGCTTCGGATATGGCTTGTAAACGACGCAAAGAAACCCATGTAATTACTTCAATTGCGTCATTTGCTCGATCCTGATATCTTCCGCTTGGAAATGGACACGGGCTTGGCGATATTGCTAAAAGGATTGCAAAGACATTTTTATCAGCGGTCTGATCTTACAAGCCTTTAGCTATTTTTCAGTAATGCTGTTAAACATAAGCCTCGTGTATAAAAGCATCTGATTTCATCTAAACATTTCATTGCCGGAGCTCAGCCTTCCCAAAAGGGAAAAGAGTGCTTTAATATAATTATATTTTACGCTTCACAAAGATTAAAAAGTCAATTAGCAGAGCCTTAGTAATGAACAGCGCAATAGATATACATTATGAAAATCTGAGCGAACCAGGACTGGGCGACCCAGCAGGGCAAAGGAAATTAACTGCTTTAATTGTGTACAGCAATCCGGATATTAATGGAATGCCTATGAAATAAGCCTACCCAAGTCCTGTATTTAAAAACATCTTGATACACAGCTCCCCCACATTCTCCAGCGCCCTTTGATCGTCCATTATGTATATCTCTTCTAAAAAAGCACTGGAAGAGACAATTGGTCTGTTTTTACTCGAAGAGCTCTCTCTTGTATATTCCGGTTAGTGTGTGTGGTTGTGCACCGGAATAAATCAAAAATCCAATGAGGCATTGTGCAGACCAACTCCCTTTTTAAACCTCAAATTGTGTTTCAAAATGACGTTTATGCACATTGGGACTTATTTATGGGATTTTGGCATAGGGCAAAGCAATGTGGAAGTTGCCAAATGTCATGTAAATTTATCTTCATAATAATGTTAGAAACGTGTTTTAACAGTAACATAGTAAATACATATCAAAATAGCGGTTAGGTGCTTTTATTAAACGTGCAAAAAGTGAAAATGCTGCTTATTTCTGCAGAAAGCTCCAATTTCTATCAATCTTTCACTGCTAAGCCTCAATATTTTCTTGTTTCTTTCCTATCCCTTTAAGAAAATAAATGACTAATTATAAAATGATGATTTAACACTATAACTGAATTGTAGAACTTGACATCTTCATAAAATTTGCTGTTTGCTGCAAAATTTAATTCTTTCCTTCCTCACACCACATGAAACCAAAATGCAGCGCACATAGAAAGAGCAAAAAACAAAGGAAAAATAAAGGTATTTCTCCTCTTTGCACCACTTTAATGCCTCCCTTTGGAGGCATTAGAATCTGACACATTCCCAGTTTTACAAAACCTTGTAAATCTGGGAATGCATCAGATTCCATGGGTGTTGCATGGGAACACCCACAGCTTCGTGAATAGAACTGAGAGACCTGTGTTACGAATGTACCACTTTACGTGGTGCGAAAGTGACGCATGGCTCTCATAAATAAGCCCCTCCATTTGGAAGATTCTTGCTGCGGCAAAAGACAACTTGATTGAGTAAGGAGTAAGCAACATCTACTCATTCAAAACATATAACACACAAATCTAAAACAGACATGCATCGCAGGACATCTCAATCATGTTAAGAAATTAACAGTCTCTCTCTGGGCCCGATTCACAGAACTAACTAAGACAAAATCCTAAACTTACTACTTTTGGTATTCACAGAAGGCATTTAGTAATAGTAAACTTAGGATTTTGTCTTAAGTTTGACTTAAGTTTGACTTAGGACAGACTTAAGACAGACTTAATACAGTCTTAAGACAAACTTGAGACAAACAATTAATACAAACTTAGGACAGACTTAAGACAGACTTAAGACAGACTTAAGATAGACTTAAGACAAACTTAGGACAGACTTAAGACAGACTTAAGACAAAATTCTAACTTTACTACTACTAAATGCCTTCTGTGAATACCAAAAGTAGTAAGTTTAGGATTTTGTCTTAAGTTAATTCTGTGAATCTGGTCCCATGTGCTCAGAGTTAGATTCCCTGATGCTAATTTTAACAATAAATCTACTGAAGACACAGTTTACCTGAAAGATACAGGCAATAAATGACAATGGAGATTGTCTTCTGTTTTGCCATTGAGTTGTAATAAGTTTGTGCAATATTATAACAATGGAAATGAAATGGAAAATTAACAAACAGGCACTCTGTCTGCTATCAGTGGAAATGAAGCCTTTACCCATTAGTCACTGCAGAGCAGTAAGCATAACTGTGCAGACCATAATCCTTTCTTCTATAGTTGCAACTTCCTAAATTGGTTTATTGGCATTCAAGTTGTCATCGAAACTGGTTGCATTTTTAAAGAAACTTTGTTCAAAATAAGTAACACTTATTTTAAAAGAATATAACTTTTTTATAATGGCTTTTAGACACTGTTATTTAGCAAAATCTCTTTCAACACTTCTCTGTAATTTCAATGGAAATAACACCAAGGCTTCTTAAAATCTCTAACACCAAGTTATCACACATGTCCCATGCCCTAAGCCTGAGTTCAAACAGTTGAACATCTGAACTTGCTATTCTTTTCCTGTGCAGTAGCTATGCTTGCAAGCTGGAAGAACCTCTGAAACCTATCCCTCACAGACTCCCTCCACTGACCAGTTTAGTGAACGTGGTCCTTCATGCTGCTCAATTCTACCTCAGCAACTATGAGGTTTTCCTCTAATACTTTTCTTCCCAACAGGGTGTAATTCAGTTGCCATGAGTCTGCTTCTTGGAATATGGTTTAATATATGGGGTAAGTAGGGATCTATAACTAGTAAAAAGGCCACAATCACAATATAAGGCCCAGTGAAAATGAAATACTTTATAGTGCCTAAAAGCGAAAAGCGCCAACTTGGGACATCTGGTTGCACTTGACTGGGACAAAGTCAGAGTTGGGCCTGGCCAAGTTTTTACCTTTGGAGTTAGTTCATTTTCTGGAGCTTTTTCTCTCGACGTCGAGAGAGGCACCTTGTCAGGCTGGGTTTGTAGTCTGAGAAGTGGATGACAACCATTGAGTTCCAAACGGTGGTTACAATCAAGAAGTGACCATAAAGATCATCAAGAAAAGCGTTAAGCCATCAGGGTAACTCCAGGAATAGCTTCTTGGCATTTGTTGCCATACACACAATGATACCCCATGGGGATGCCTCACCCACCATCTCTACCAGCTGTGTGGACATTACATCCTTCCGTACAGGGTCTACGCCAGTTTGACCACTTGCCTCTACCCCAGACCAAAGGCCTCTAAAGACCATTCAGGCACAGATGGAAGTGTAGGATGTCAAGTAAACATATTAACGCTGTGTGTCCAGCTCCGGGCATGATTCATAAAGGTAGAAGTACACGTTTGTGTAAGTTTACACTTTTTCACTATTCATAAAAACTACATTTTTATAGTAAGTCTATGAGCGCAGAGACTCCACAGTCATGGCAGAGAACTATCAACATTAAAAGATACGCATGTCCTGCACATTGAAGCCACATACTCCACAAAGGCTATGTCTGGATAACATCCTGGAAAGTACACTAAAAAAGAACCTCCTTAAACCGGTGTTACATTTTGAGACAGTGGATCCACATCGCCTGTCTAGAATATAAATATGGGCCCACACCACTCCACCTTTTCCAGTTGCAATTCCTTTATGATATAGAAAGAAAGAACCCTGCAGAGTAATCCAAGGACTTCTGGGCAGCAAGGGCTGGTGTGTGCATGACAGCCAGTTTTCCAGACAGGAGGGTGCATCATCTAGAACACTCACTCACTGGCTTGTTTGTGTTCATTTAATTGTGCAGGATTTAGTAAAATTGTGTAATAAAAGTTCTTTCTTACTTGCAAATATAAGCAATTGGCTGGACATTATCTTTATTGTGACTGTCAGCTTATTGTTGAGCTCTGAGATCCAGCACCTTGAGAAGCCTTTGACTGTCCTCCCTCACTGCCCTGAGTCAAGTGAGGAAGGGGTTGTACTAGGCCCAGTTTGCAGAGCCTTGGTAGGATGGGCCCTGAAACACCAGTGACATAGGACCTCAGCCTCCATGGTTGAGGATGACTAACCCCTACCTGCCCCAAGGCCCAAAGAATGGGGATTTACTATGATCAAAAAGTGGAAGGACATCACCTGAATGGCAATCCAAGGAGCCTCCAATGAGAGCTTTTATGCACACCAAGGTGCTAAACCGCAACAGATTCTGTCTGAGGGAATGTACAGCAGATGAAAAAACGTATCACCTCTTCTGGGTTTGGCCTACGCCCATGACCGACTGCAGGCCCTGAGCATGGTGCTTGGGACACTATAACTTTAAGTAGCATTACTGTTGAGTTAAGTTTTAAGTTTGTTTATTTAAAGTGCATAAGGGCACATGCATCGAGGTAGGCTTTTACGAGTCCTTAATTGTGATTAATAAGGAATCGCAATTAAGGACCTGCAAAAGCCTATGCAGGTAGGAATAGCTCTAAAAATAGCGATTCCTAAACATTCCTTAATTGTGACTTGCCAATTGCGACTCGCAATTACGGAATGGCTTCCCATTCATTCCTATGGGCCTACAGGTACTGGCAAATTGCGCATGCAATTTCAAAGGTGCAAGGGTGTCAGAGGACACCCTGGTGCACCCCTGAAATTGTGATGTGCACCCATGTTGCGCTCACCGATGCCCCAAGGGCATGTGTGTGTAACCTGAAACTTTGAAAAATGCACTTTAGTACATTTTTCAAAGTTTTTGCAAATTACTTTCAACTTGAAACTGATGGTAATTTGCGACCCCTATTTGCGAAATTGCTATTTGGGATTTCATAATGCATTGTTTTTAGGGAATCACAAATTGCTCCGTTGACTCCACTGTGCTGCAACATTGATGTCAGTGTGTTGTCTTTGTCTTTGTCTCTCTTACAGGTTTCATCCAAACTTCCTGTGACATCTTACCAAAGAGTGAAACCACAGGTTAATGTAGGTTGTATCGTATCCAACCACATAGATTGAGACTTTGGTAGCTTGTACCTTTATCCACTTTTACACTGTTTGCAGTAGCGATTAACTATCTAGGTTCTGAGGACACTATGAACGAAACGGCTGAAACATGTAGTAGACCTGTTTTCCGGACTTAATGCAGTTATTTGGTTTAAACTGCAGACACACCGGTTATATATATGACACCTGGATAGATCCAATTAAATGTTTTTTCTTCCTGGTAGCCAATTTTAAATCACTTTTTTCACTTCAAGTTGATATTAGTAGATCCTAGAACTGACTACCCAAAACATCCCTGAGCTTCTCCCTCCCAGGGAGGGGGTTGTAGCCCTTGGTTGCACTAGGTTTAGCAGCCAAGAGGAGATCCCAGATGATGAAGCATGCCACTTTTGTTGGTGATGGGATTTTGTCCTTTATAAAGGACTCCCCAAAGAATTAAGAGGGCTTTGGAAACTTGTACTGTTTGTGCTCCACAAGGAGTTAGACCTTTCTTTAGTTTATTACAATTTGGTATTTTGGGATTTGAATCTGTTTTGCTTTTTAAATTTTTCTGTTACACCCACATTCCTTCTTTGTTGTGACTGTTCAGGGAAGACATGCCTTTTCTTGTCACTTTAGTGGTAGAAAAATAGGTGCTGCAGTACACTAGTGACATTACATTTACAGGTCCTGGGTCATAACAGTCATAAATATACATGCCTATCCAAGTGTTCTTCTAGATCCTCTGGCTTGGAAGGACATCTAACAATCTTCTTCTGTTTTCTAGAAAGGGCAAGTTACAGGAGGTGCTCATTGAAGAACGTGTGAACATATTGTTGCAAGGATTCTGCTCAGACACAGAACTGTGCACAGAGACTCAGGACCTCAGTGAATTAGGCAGTGCCAAAAACTCACCTTAGTACCCAAAATCTCCTACCAGACTAGCATCAGTGTCTCATTAGCTCTTCCTCATATAGCAAAGTAACCAATGAGTAGACAACCAAGAACATGCGAATTAGGATACCTCAGGTAAGGTGGGAAACATGAGCACTCTTTCGTTATACTCTCAAATCAGTCCAGAACAGGGAGTAAAGGGAGAAACGTGCAAGTTTAAAATATGTATTGTAATGCTGTGATCTCAGGTGCAGCATCTTAGCTAATACAAGCAGACATATGATAAGAAATAAGATTGTCAGCATAGTTACTATTCCATAACATACAAAGGGAGAAAGCATGTTATAATGCTAAATGGAAACAGGTTAAATATATACCTATATTTCACCCTCCCTTGCTCGCAGGTTATTTTATAACTAAAGAAGGTCTCTTAGGCTTGCATAGGTGACCCCATACCTCAAACATTAGCATGAGTGAATCACAACGATATCTGCACAAGCTCTCAGCATACGAAAGTTCTCCAAGTGTGTTCAATCATGCCTACACAGTGCATTGTTAAAGGCGCCAGTATCTGAGTTGGCTACAGCTGTATATATGTTATGGCTAGGACATGTGCTGATCAGTTCGAACAACTGCTACAGTGTTGAGATAACCTTGAAGGCCTCGGCACTCACTGTTCAGACTAAGCTTACGAAGCAAGTCTATCAATGTAGAAAAACAAGTTATTCTCATGTGAAGCAAAACACTCAGCCTAACTCTAAACAATAGCTAACATGTGCCGTGTGCAAAAGAAAGCAAAAGGTAAAATGACGTTTAAACTTCTAATAAGCTCAAGCTAACTTAACACTGTATGAATGCAAGGCTAAGCCCCACTACAATATGGCCATTTAAACTAAAGTGAACTTTTTCCTCCTCAGGTAAACGTCAAAGGGAAATCTGGTACATATGTTCTAGAAATTGGATTTATGGTTGGCAGAGGTGTGCACCCTGTCCACACAAGAACCACAAACCTAGTCAAGGTGAGTCACAAACACCCCCTCAATTAACCTGTGCTCACACTCTGGCAGCTTGGCACTGAGCAGTCAGGCTTAACTTAAGAGGCAATGTGTAAAGTATTTGTGCAACACATCAAACAGTAAATAGTGAAAACACCACACAAAAAAGATTCCACACCAAGTTAAAAAACAGCTTTTAATTTAATAAATAAAACAAGACGCTGACAACAAAAATCCAGTAAGTAGAAATCAAGATATGAATGTTTAAAGAATAAAATAAAAATTAGAGCTTAGAAGAAATAAGCACCTATGGGGTTGATGGGTTGCACTGGACCAGGGCAAAGTCATGAGTTCAGGCTGACCGCAATAAAGCACGTGCCTGATACAGGACCCATACAGGGCCCGCTGAGCAAAAGTACCTTGATCCTGGTCGCAAACAGTGAGATGCAATGTGCAGCTGAGCGATGCATTAGTGTTGACCCAGCAGTCGAGGTGATGCATTGATTTTCTCCAAGCTACAATGGCGATGTGCTGGTTCTGAAGACGATGTGCTGTTTTCAAGTTGCATTGGTTCTGAAGTCAATGCACCAGTTTTCTCCAAGTAGTCGAGGGGATGCAATGATCATCTCTCACTGCAGTGGCAGCAATGCAGTGGTTTCAATGTGACGGTTCCAATGGGGATGTGCCGGTTTTGTTCCCAGCAGCAATATGTTAATTCTCCTCTTGCAGCAAAGGATGTATCAGTGCCACTGGAGCAAACACCTGGGTCCACTTCCAATGAACCAAGCGCAAGAGCAGGATGGAAGACGTTGATGTCCTTGAGTTTGTAGAACAGTCAGCTATGCCTTGGAGTCACTCTGAGTTCAAGTTATGAAGGTCCAGCTGAGCAAGCAGCAGGCATCAGGGCTGCACGGCAAGGCAGCAGTTTTCCAGAGCAGCAGTCCAGTAGAATGATGGTCCTTATGCACAGCAGTTCTTCTTCTTGGTAGATGGGGTTCGGGTACTGAAGTGTACTGAGGTGCTAGGCTCAGAGGTCCAGTACCTTTACCAAGTTGTGCCTATGAATTAGGTGTGACTTCAAAGAAGGGGCTTTGAAGTACACAGAGTTCCTTTCTTTCAGCCTGGGCTCCAGACTCACTACAGAGGGGTATGCAGCCTTATGTGTGTGAACACAACACAGTCTATTTAGGTGTAAGTGAGAAACTGTGCCCATCTCCTCCCAGGAAGATGCATAAAGTCAAACTCAGGCTTCTGTTGTGTGTGGCTGCCTAGAGGGCATATACAAACTCCATCTGTCACTGAGCCCTGCCAGTGATCAGAAAGAGGCAGCAGACACCATGGGCCCGATGTAGGTTGCCAAATACCGGTCGGTAACGGCCGATTTGGGCCGTTACCAACCGGTATTTGAAGATGGAGATGTAGGGGCATGTTGAGATACAGAATCGGTAATTTTACCGATTCTGTAAAATACCGAATCGGTAAAATTACAGACTCTGTATTTTGACATGCAGGTAGCACTGCAATCAGTGCTACAGGGGTCTAAGAATTCGTTATTTACCACCAACTAAAAGTTGGTGGTAAATAATGAAAACCCTTTAAAAAGTATTTCTTTTGCTTTTTAAACAGTGCCATGTTGCAGACATACATGCCCTAAGGGCATGTATGTCTGCAACATGTGCACCCATGCACAATTGAGGGGTGCAACAGGTTGTCAAAGTGACACCCTGACACCCTTCAATGTTTTCCCCAATTACGGAATCGGTATTTACCGATTCGGTAATGGCCATTGATTTCAATGGGCCTCAAGGCCCATAGGAATCAATGGCAATTACCGAATCTGTAAATACCGATTCGGTAATTACCGATTTTTACCGATTCGGTAATTGAATGAGTAAAAATACCTACATCCCGATTGCCAGTTCTTAAATACCGAATCGGTATGATTCGGTATTTAAGAATCGGTAATCTGGGATTACCTACATCGGGCCCCAAATGGTTAAGAGCCGGAAACATGCCTACCTTTCTAAAAGTGGCATTTTCAGAATAGTAAGCGAATGTAGGTGGTGTGGCACTCTGTTTTTAATTCAAGTTCAATTCAATCCTAAAGAAACTTTGGTGCTGATCGGTTTACTCCCTCTGGCCAATGGGGAGTTATCAACTATATCAGTTAATATGCTGTCAAGCTTGACAGGGTGACCAATCGCACTCCTTGGGGAGGTTCGATCCCTCCAATCTTTTCATCTTGAGTTCATGTTATGTTATGTTATGTTATTTTGTGGCTTTTATAGCGCACGGCTACTCAAAGAGTGTCCCGGCGCTTTATTAACATCCTGAAAGCAAACATAACACACAAAGAATAAAGAAGGGAACAGAAGGGAATTTAAAATCTACGAGGCAAACAGCCAGGTTTTTAGGCCCTTTCTAAAGGATAGCATGTTGGAGTTGCTTCGTAACGCGAAGGGCAAAGAGTTCCAAAGCTGAGGAGCCCGAAGCATAAAGGAGCGACCTCCCAGTCGGGCCCTCCTCACACGAGGAACAATGGCGAGAAGCTGCGATTCTGATCTCAAAGATCGCGACGGACAGTATTGCTTAAACCTCCTCTGCAGATATTTAGCCCCGGTGGAATAAAAGGCCTTATGGGCAAGAGTCAAGGTTTTAAAAACTATCCGCTGTCGGATAGGCAGCCAGTGAAGTGCCTGTAACGGGCCAGACACATGCGCCCGCCTGTGCAGACCAAAAATGGCGCGGGCCGCCGCATTTTGGACCACCTGCATCCGCTGCAGGAGGTATTCGGGCAGGCCAAGATATAAGATGTTAGCATAGTCCAATCTTGACCCAATCAAGGCCTGTACCGTGATCCTCCTGTGATCCTCTGAAAGCAGCGGAAAAAACTTCCGCAGCATGCGGAGAAGTCCAAAGCATGTGCCTGTAAGGGTGAGAATCTGAGATCTGAGGGTCAGGCCGTTGTCAATTTTGACCCCCAGATTCTTCGCAACCTGCGAAGATTGGCTCGGGGGAGACATGTCCGCCGGCCACCACATCTGCCAGTCCGGGTCGGATTGACAGCCGAAGAAGAGTATCTCCGACTTATCAGAGTTGCACTTGAGGCTGTTCAGTTGGAGCCATTTAAAAACAGCCCCAAGGCACTCACGGATACTCTCTCCGTAAAAATCCTCCCCTTTCCGGCAGGTGAAGAGCAGCTGGGTGTCATCCGCGTAGGATACGATCTGGGCACCATAGGACTCCGCCACAGCCGCCAAAGGGGTCATAAAGATGTTAAACAGAGTCGGGCTCAATACCGAGCCCTGCGGGACTCCGACTCCCAGTGGCGGCATCTCGGCGGAAGCCGAGGAAACCCAGACCGACTGTCGGCGACCAGCTAGAAAAGATGCAAACCATCTAAACACCGTCCCCCTCAGACCGATCTCATGAAGTCTGATGAGGAGACCCTCATGGGGGACGGTGTCGAAGGCCGCCGACAGATCGAGCATGATCAACATCGCTCTACCACCCAGATCTAGCATCTCCTTGACGGCCTCAGAAACCTCCAGCAACGCCGTCTCCATACTCAGATTAGGGCGAAAGCCCGACTGAGTGGAGTGAAGCAGGTCGTTGGATTCCAAAAAGTTGGAAAGCACTCTGTGAACATGCTTCTCCAGGGTCTTGGCTAAAGCCGGAAGAAGAGAAATCGGCCTATAATTAGTCAAGACCTCAGGAGCTAGACCGGGCTTCTTAATCAAAGGGATGACCATGGCCCGCTTCCATGCCGGAGGGACCTCACCTAAGCTAAGGGAACGATTCAGGAGAGGGTTGACCAGCGGGTTAACTACCTCCGCCATCCTCGCCAAAAATTTGGCCGGGCATGGATCGAGCGGTGACCCAGATTTGAGATTGGCCAGCAGAGCCAAAGAAGAGGCCATGGATAGAGGCGGGAAGTCTGACAGGACAAGTCCCGAAGAAATCGAATGAACAGAGCCAACAACGGGGCCAGGCAGGACAGCCGCCGGCCGCGGTGGAAATGACTCCTGTATCGTCTTGATCTTTGCGGTAAAGAAACAAGCCAGAGCCAGATACAGTACTCTTTGAGTAAACCAAAGAAAAGGAATTGTTATTCATATTTTTTCATCTGTTCAATAATGTTCTCGAAGTGTGCTGTTACATCACAGCCATATGAAAGTTCAAAAATATTCCAAGGGTTCATACAATCCTTTTAGTCATCCAAATACCCAATGCATTTCGTGCTGTCCGCACTTCATCAGGGGAAATACATATCAGGCGGGTGGTTCGGAAGAAAGCGTAGTTTGTCTTCACAATCCGTCCGGAATCAGTGCACAAACCCGATTCCGGAAGGATTGTGAAGACATCATATTAACTGATAGATTTTCAGAATAGTAACCACTACTCCAACTTTACCACTAAAGAGGATTTATTATTACCATTCCATAGGTACTAAACATGACAACTCTACCTTCACAGCTTATTAAACGTAATAAGGAATTTTTGAAGTTAACTTATGAGAGAGGTACACCTCACAGTAGTGAAAAATGAGTTTGGGAGTTTTTCTCTAGACATGTAAAACTTAAAAGCACATGTCTTACCCTTTAAGATCAGAGCACCCTGCCTTATGGGCTACTTCGGGCCTACCTTAGAGGCGACTTATATGTAATAAAAGGGGAGTTTAAGGCTTGGCAAGGGTTGTTAAATGCCAAGTTGATATGGCAGTGTAAACTGCACACACCGGTTCTGCAATAGCAGGCCTGAAGCATGTTTAAGGTAACTTGAGTGTGTGGCACAAGTAGTGCTGCAGTCAAATAGTAGTATTTAATTTAGAGGCCCTGAGCATAGGTAGTGCACTTTACTAGGGATGTATAAGTAAATTAAATATGCCAATTGGGTATGAGCCAATGCAAGCATGCTTAGACGAGAGAACACAAGTACTTTAGCACTGGCTAGCGCTGGTAAAGTGCTCAAGAGTCTAAAGCCAACAATATCGAGGTCAGAAAAAGATGAGGAGGAAGACAAAAAGTTTAGGGTGACCCTTCAGAGAGGTACATTTTCCAATAACAAAATGTCAAGAAATTTACCATGACTTATGAGTAAGTGTTTTATTCTTGAAAGCAATGGTTTACAGTATCACAACAGAGATGCAAATCCCAGATTTGAAAAAAATGTAACTCCAAGGCTCAGTAACTACTTGGTGAAAAGGTCCTTGGCAATTTCTCTGTCAGTAAAAGATGATACTTTTCTGTCTTTTCTGTTTGTTCAAGTAGAGTTCTTCTTGGTAGTGCTCTCTACAGTCGCAGAAATGGTGTGCAGTTTTGAGACATGGAAGTGGTGGATTGGTAGAAAGCAGAAGCAGAAATGCCTTGCTGTATTTTAGTGACAGTCGGAAAATATCAAAGATATTGTAATGGTGTTTTGGTAAGACATGTGCAGTGGGTGTCTCTAGTAGATGTGTGGGTCAGAAATTGAATGTACTCTTTTAGGTTTAATTACATTTTTGTTGGTGTTTACTTATTCACTCTATATACTTCAAAGGTAGTGCATCAACAATGAAAGCAGTAAATCCCCCCACAACTTATGACCCTTGCCTCCCATAACAACCCTCTCCCTTTGCTGGTGGCCCTCTCTCATGCCCACCGTTGCCACGGTACTGTGGTGTTTGCTTTCTCTGTTGGGGTCAGGTAAACCTGGTTGTGAAACATTGTTGTTCTGTTGTTGGATTATCAAGTATTACTCATTGAGCTTGGAAGTTTACAGGATCTTAAACATTTTATGTCTCTTGGGACATGACAGCTCTTTGCAGTCTTCACTAAAAAAAGTCAGCTGTGAAATATGTTTCTTCCCATTTGACCCCTTTTGACAGTTTTTCCATCCCTTAGAACTACCACAGTCTCTCAATCCACTTGTGCTCTGTGGGGCCCAACCTTTGTTCCCAGAGAGAAAGAATTGTTTGTTAAGCAGCTAATAGGAGATGGGAGTTGACGCTTTCTTCCCTCCCGTGAGGGATGGATGTCTCCTGATGGGCATCCCAGAAATATACCTTCTGGCATTTAACCAGGGCTGGAACCTTGGTTTATTCTATCACTGTCAAGAAGGAATCCCAGAATGGTTTGATCTTGGGGCAGGACCATATGGTATGTTTTGATGCACCCTCCTCTCCATGTTCCCTCCAACAGTGTAAATTACCTGCCAATATCATCCAAGCTAACAATGCTGGAGTGTAATGTAATCTATATAATATCTTGAGCTTCGTTTATCTACCACATGTGTGAAAGTTGAAGTTATTTATGCAAAGTAACATGTCTTCTCATTGGTCTGTGTCAAGGGTAATTTGCAATTCTTTTTCCCAGGCTTGTTGGAATGGAAATTTGTCACCATTTTCTTAAGATTGAGCATGTATTGTATTTCAGAAGTAGCAAGTCTATCTCCTGTGCATGTTAGGTGGAATTTCTCAAAAAGTGATAGAACCCTGATCACCACTTGTTTAACTCTGGAATGAGAAGCCAATAATACAACTGTGGGTATCGGAATTGCTCTGCCTTTGGGAGGACATACTCCTGCTTTAGTTGCTCAAATGATTTGATGAAGCCTTCTTCAAACATTCGCTTGATCATTTAACAGTCTCCTGCCACGTTAGTGATTAAATGTAGTTTTGTCTAACCAGGGGGTGAAATCTGCGTTTTTCCATAGTTGGCTGAAGGGCGACATAAAATAGTAAAGCCCTTCCTCGCTGCTGTCCTATCTCATACTTCTGGGGTAGCCCCTGTCCCTAGGGCTTTTTTATAGGTTATCAGTGCTTTGCCTTTCATGTGTCCAGAGTATTTACTAGAGAGGGTCCATTGCCACAGCATCATTCACAAACCTTTCTCAGTCTGCCACCTGGTCCAACATATTAGGAAAAATAGGTGTGCTGCCACTTAGTAGCAAGTCAGGTATGGGATCTCCAGTCCCCCGTTGCTGGGCTTGAGCAAGCACTGGTGCATGATATTCTCTCTGCCTTGCATAGCCAAATATAAGAATAGCAGATTGATAGGAGGTCCACTATATAGTGTTTAGGGTATTGAGTGCTGATGTTTGAAATAAATGTATGATTTTTGGTAGGTTGGACATTTTATGTGCCATCACTCTGCCCAGGAGGGGAACATTTGTATTTGCAGCTTTGTAATATGGACTTCATTGTTCTCTTGTGCCTATGTCTTTGGTTCTAGTTAGAGCGGGTGTAGGGGTTAGCCCTCGGTATTCAACTGCTGTAGATGGTCCTTGTATGTGGAGATGTCCAGGATCCCCTAATAAGTGAGATTGATTTTAAAATCCGACACACTAGGCTTCTAATTCAGTCATGAGGTGAGGCAAGAAGTGGAGTGAATCTGTCTCTGACACCAATACATCATTGACGAACATGGTGACCTTTATGACTTGTGTGCAGAATTTTATCCCTTTAATCTGGGGATTTGCCAGTATTCATTTGGCAAGTGGCTGCAGAGTCAGCGCAAAGAGAATGGGCGAAAGGGGAATCCTTGTCTGGTGCCTCTGGCAATATGTAGTCCCTGGGATAGTGTAGTAATCAAGAGGAAACACTCGTAACAAAGAAAGATTTCAGTCTTTATTGAGTCCCACAGGAAACGGGAACATATGCGGCTGCACAGGTCACAGGGGAAATATCCAACTGCCATCAACTGTCACAGAGTGCCAGTACGCACGCACGCAGGCGGCGCGAGGCCAACGCTGGACAGAGGTCGCGTGCATGTCACGCGAAGGCTAGATCATAACATATATCTCCTTTTCTTAACAGATGCAAGAGAAGAAAATAGGAACAAGTAGAGAAAAGGAGAACAGAGAAGAAGAGGAGAAAGAGGAGAGAGGGAGAGAGAGAAAGAAATTAACGCCTGTATCTGACAGGCAAACGGACCACTCTTGAGCTCCTCCTTGAAACAATAGGAGGATTGCATGAATCAGGAACAGAACTGCTACCAGGTATAACATGAGGAGCAGTTTCTGAGTCATCGTTGGTGTGGCTCCGATGACTGTCAATGACTTTACGCTTTACAATCTTGTTCATGTTCCACCAATTACGTACATTGACGCGAACAGCACTACCACATACCTTATCCACAATAACAGGGTCACTGAATTTGAACTCACCTTTTTTTATAAAACCCTGTCTTTTTATTCTAACTACCTCTCCCACAACAAAGTCTCTGCTGGCAACCCTTTTTCTCTCATCAAAATATTTTTATGTTTGGCTTGATTTTCACCAACCTTGAGTCTGACTCTTTCATCCAAATCTTGTGGGGTACTATTAGACTTGAACGAGTTCGACATCCAAGCAGGTCTAAATTCCGTGCAAGGTTTCCTGCCTCTCAGGAGTTCAAAAGGGGAAATGCCTGTAGAAGAGTGAGGAGTGGTTCTGTAGAACCATAACATTGTTCTCACTGGGGGGGGGGTACCATTTTATTGTGTTGTATAGCCCATTTGACACAGTCACCTACAACCCTGTTTAGTCTTTCAACCAGTCCATTAGTTTGGGGATGATACAGGGAACTTCTGAGGTGGGTTACAGAGGATTCTTTAAGGAATTCTTCCACCTCAGCAAAAACAAATTGAACCCCATTGTCAGATACGACATATCTGGGGAAACCTTCTCTCATGAAGATATCTTTCAAAAATTCAAGAATTTCTTGTGAGTCTGCTCTGGGTCCAAACCTTACTTCAGGCCATTTAGTGTAGTAGTCCATCATCACTATGGCAAATTTGCATTGATGTGGCAAATTGTGGAAAGGTCCAAGTACATCAATGCCTAGTTTCTCCCAAGGAGCCCCAGGAAGAGGTATGGGGGTTAGAGGGGGAACCGAAGTGCGAAGGAACTTGTCACTTGAGGCACAAATTGGACACACTAACACCAGAGCTTCGATGTCCCTATCCATTTGTGGCCACCAAAAGTATTCTCTCACTCTACGTTTGGTGAGCGTGGCGCCCAGATGTCCCTCATGAGCTTTATTAAGAATGGTGCATCTGATACTCACTGGAGGTATCAGTTTGTCGGATCTGAACACAAGACCATCCTCCAACGATAATTCATCACAAACTTTTACAAAAGGTTGTAAATCAACATCAACATTTCTTTCTTTTGGCCAACCTTGCATTATGTATTTCTTCACATCACTCAAAATTACATCCTTTTCCATGGCAGCATGCCAACTGCTTTCCATTACTGAACACATTCTTTCCAATTCTACACTTGCCATTATACAGTCTTCTTTGTCATCATATTCAACATCATCTTCACAATGCATAGACTTATTGTAAGGAGGAGGTAAGCGAGACAGAACATCAGCCCTAACATTTTTTCCTCCTGCAATGTGTATTATATCAAAATTGAATTGCAAGAGTTTAGACGCCAGGCGAGCTATACGTGGCTTAGCATTGCTGTTATTGACACTGCCTAAGATAGTAACTAGCGGTTTGTGGTCTGTTTGCAACGTGAACTTTTTGCCCCACAGATAGTTCCTGAACTTTTCAATCCCCCACCAACATGCCAAGAGTTCTTTTTTCTATAACAGAGTAATGTGCTTCTGCTTCTCTCAATACCCTTGAAGCAAATCCGATGGTGTGTTCCAGATTGCCAACCTCCTGAGTCAAGATGGCTCCCAACCCATAGCTGCTTGCATCAACAGTCAGTATACATGGCAGAGAGGGTTCAAACGGTTTAAGTCCTTTACAGTGCTCAATTGTTCTTTGAGCCATGTAAATGCTAGCTCACATTCAGAGTCCCACACAAATTCATTCCTCTCTTTAAGTAACTTTGAGATGGGGCGAACTTTTGAGGCATAATCTTGAATAAACCGGGCATAAAACTCAGTCAAACCAAGCAAGGATTTGACGCCTGCCTTGTCTTTGGGAGCCGACGCATCAATAATGGCCTGGACCAAGCTGGGCTTAGGAGTGATACCTTCACTGGAAATGGTGTGACCTAAATACTCCACTTTACTTTTAGAGAATACACACTTCTCGCGTTTTAGGACCACACCATGTTCTTGGAAGATTGAAAGAATTTTACACAATATCACATCATGTTCAGCCTGATCTTTAGCATAAATAAGGACATCATCCTAGTAAATAGCAAAATTTTTTATGTCTTTTAGTAAATTGACCATTACTCTTTGGAAAACCGATGCGGCCGAAGCCAGGACAAATGGCATGCGGCAAAACTGAAACATTCCTGATGGTGAATTAAATGCAGTAAAGTGACGTGAATCTTTATCTAACTCAATTTGGTGATAAGCTGAGGCTAAGTCTAACTTAGTGAAAACTTTAGCCCCAGCTACCACTCCTAGCATTTCTGTTATATTGGGTAACGGGTGAGAGTCCACCCAAATAACCTTGTTGAGACTGCGTAAATCAATGCAGATTCTCAATTCGTTATTTTATTTCTAGCGATCACCAAAGATGAAGCCCAATCTGAGGATTCTATGGGTTCAATCACTCCCTTTCTTTGCATTGACATGAGCTCTTTTTCCCAATCATCCCTGATACTAAAGGGAACACTTCTTATCTTGTGTTCGACAGGTACAGCATCATCTCTAATTTGTATCTTATGTCTGAACCCTTTAATTTTTCCCAATTCACCTATGAATACTTTTGGGAATTTGTTGAGTAATTCTTCCACATGGTCATGATCACGAACAGCTAAGACCTGCTCTTTTGCCCCAGGGCGTAACAACATACTGAAAAGGCCTTGATGGAACCTACCTAATATGTCTAAACCATTAATGGCCACATATATTTTCCCATGAATAGGCCTATTTTTAAACACCATAACATCCTCGAAATATCCAAGGAGGTCAATTTTGCGCCCTTCATAAGACACTGGTTCTCGGTCAGGTGGTTGAAGAGGTCTTTTCCCCCATTTTTCTCTGAAGACTGACTCAGTTATCATTGTAATGCGCGACCCCGAGTCCACAAGAAGTCTTAGACTCTTGTCACCAACCTCAACTATCACATGAGGATCTACACAATCATTGGGATCATCCCTTTTAATGCCATCATCACTTACCACCAGAACCATTTCCTTCAACTCACTAAGTGTGTCATCATTGTCGCTATCACTTGAGTCTTTGACACAACTCACTCGAGTATTTCCCTTTTTATAAGTCTGACACACTTGATCAAAATGCCCCATTTTTCCAAAAGAACGGCATACAGCATTTTTAGCGGGACAAGGTCTACCACTTTTAGCGTGATGAGTGTATCCACATCTGAAACAAATGTCAGTCCTCTTGAAGAAATTATTTTGTTGAAATTCTTTCTTCTTCTTGAAATTGGATAAGCGCGCGGAAGTGACCAATTCAGTGTTTTTATTTTCCAATTCTTTAATGGATTTCTGCGACGTTTCAATACTCTTAGCAATACGAATGGATTCCTCCAACGAAGGGTTTTCAAGAGATAAAAGTTTTTGTCTAATGGTCTTGTCACTACATTTACTGATGAACTGATCACAAACTAGATGTTCATTAAAGTTCTCAAATTCGCATTCAGCCACCATCTTCCTGAGCGCTGTTATATAGGTATCAACATCCTCCTCCATTTTTTGAGCTCTTTTAAAGAATTTGTGTCTCTGTACAACAATACTTGGTTGCTTGTCATATCTTTTTTCTAATTTCTTGACTGTGCTTTTGTATTCATCAATTTCCTCCTCACCTTCATTCTCGGGTTCAGGTAAGTGTTTTAAGGTGTCCCTACCTTCAAACCCTAAAGAGTGTAATAACAAAAACTTTTTCCTTTCAGGACGAAATCTATGTGCCCCTATTGCCCCCAAATAGTTTTCAAAAGCATCAATCCATTTTTTCCACACAATGGGCGGTTCTCCTGGAGCATCGAGAAATGGGGGTGGAGGGTGGACAGACTGCATGTCGTATTACACTGAAGAGACAAAATCCTGATATGTAAAATTGTCTCAAAAGGATAAAGAGATGTATTCACAATCTTTTATTTTCACTGGTTATTTCTTGTCACCTTGAAGGATTGCACCGTAGTTAAATTGCACAGAAGATGGTTTATCTATATTTCCCTCACATTTCCTTATTTAAACAGTAAATTCTTTATTTCTAAAATTTTAGACAGTCTGCGTGTCACCGTGTATAACGTTGCACGCCGAGATAATGTCACCTTCACTTAAGTTTTGTATTTATCTTGGTTTGCCGCTAATACCAGTAATTTTCAAAGTTCCCAAAAAAGAAGGGGTAAACAGTGACGTCTGTTGTTTGAGTATATTCACCACACTTTCATGTGTGAAGTCAGGCAATACTTCCACACAGAATACACACGCCTATACACAATGCGATAAATTCCCTCAAAGTGAAGGAGTTAATCTGTGAAGCCAGAAGAGTGATCGGGGCGGGACAAACAGCCACGTGATGTGAGGCACACGCTTCCGTGAGAGAAGGCAAGCGATTCCAACACACACGGTTTTCTCGCCTGGAACAAGCGCAGTTATTTCTCCTCAAATAATATGCAGAATTTCCCCCCGATATTTCACTCACGCAAAGCTACTCATGTTCGATCGTCTGCTTCGCTTCTGGTGAGTGGTTATACGACTTCACACGATCTCATTTTTTTTCTTATATTTTGTCTCCGTGGGTTCTTCGTGGGACTCAAACCTACGTCGCCATATTCGAGTGTAGTAATCAAGAGGAAACACTCGTAATAAAGTAAGATTTCAGTCTTTATTGAGTCCCACAGGAAACGGGAACATATGCGGCTGCACAGGTCACAGGGAAAATATCCAACTGCCATCAACTGTCACAGAGTGCCAGTACGCACGCACGCAGGCGGCGCGAGGCCAACACTGGACAGAGGTCGCATGCATGTCGCGGCAAGGCTAGATCATAACAGATAGCATTCTTTTCAATTTGATACAGACCTTTTGGGTGTGATTGCATGCTAGCAGCCAATTCCAGATGTTCTACCCTGGACCCATCTTCTAAGATACATCAGACATAATGTCCTATCAACCCTATCAAATGCTTTCTGAGCATCTAGGGTAACCCGGGCTGAGTGTTTCATTAAAAGTTACAAATGTCTAGCAAGTGTAAAGCCTCCTCAGTGTTGTCCCTTGCCTGACATATCTGAATAAATCCCGATAGGTCTGGGTGAGTGAGTTCCTCCATCGATGTCGGTAATACTAGTGTTGCTATTTTAGTAAAGATTATTGCATCAAAATTGAGGAGGCAAATTAGTCGGTAAGAGCCATGATCGATAGGCTCCTTGACAGGTGTGAGAATCAGAAAGCTAGTAAACACACTCATTGATGGTGTCACACACCCTGCCCGTTTGATTTCCTGGAATACCTTGTTGAGAATAACCATGGCCAAAGCACTATGCTACGCTTGCGTAGTTTGCGAAGTTTGCGCAACTTCGCACTACGCGAACTGCACGTAGCACAGTGCGAACACGCGAAGCGTAGTGCAGCCGTCATTTTTTGCTTGCTCGGGGATCTCAAAATCAAGTTGGCGACCGCGAGCAAGCAAATTGACATCATGGCGTGACTTTTTCCTCGTTCGCGATCAGCAACATCAAGTTGCCGATCGCGAGCGTGGAAAATAAACCTCCCGGCAAGATTCTCAATGTGGGGAGGTTGGGTTTCTCATTGCGAGTGGTCACGTATGGTCGCGACCGCTCGCGATGAGAAACTACCTGTCCGCATTGAGAAAGTTGCCGCTCGAGTAGAAATCTCCTCGAGCGGCAGTCAACTACAGCTCGCACTGTGCAAGATGATTGCAAAGTGCTGGATGCTTGTCCACACTGTGAAATCATTGAAAACGGTATCTTGCACAGTGCGAGCAGGGTACTACGCAGTTCGTGTAGTGCTACGCGTAGTTTGCGTAGTGCTTAGTGCACTTTGAGTAGGTACTGTAGTGTAGTTCCTATATTCCCAATAGGCTCTGTGCATTGGAATAATATATCCTGTAGTTTAGACGTAGGACTGAGGTTGACTAGGTCTCTACCGAATATATTAAACTTAATTGTGAGTGCCAGCTAGCTCAGAGGTCACTAGAAACGTTCTCAAATTCACAAGAAGGGATTAGTTTCTGACAACTGCATAAACATGACAACTTTGTTTCCCAAGAATAGGAAATCAATCTCTAGAGTCGCGGAAACAATAGATAGCTATTTTACTCAGTCAATCGTGCATGCTTCCTTTCACCAGAGGTGCTGAGAAATAGAGAGACGGGCGTTTTCAATAAAAAGTATTTATTGAACAGTCTTCTTTCTCAAGCATAAGAAATGTACTGCTACAATCGTAATACTGGTTATAAAGTACAATGCGTACAGCACGAAGAGTATTATAAAATAATACTGTAAAAGCATGATATGGTTTCTAAGCCATAAAATACCTAAAATATGTAAAATACATACAGTGATAAATAATGAGTACTCAACTGGTGCTTCAAAATTCGCCTACCCCGGTGTACCTAACCTAGTCTAATAGAAGGGAAGAAGTAAGTGAGGTGTAGTTTAAGTTTAGTATTCTTTGCCAAGAATCTATTCCAAGAATTCTCTACGGGTCTAATCAGCTCCGTACCTTGGTTTTAGAATGAAGGAGGTCTTGTATCTCTCTATCAGGACTCGATTTCCCAGCAACCCGCTAGGGTAGCCTGGAAACACTGGAGCTGGATTTCTCACCAGGAGAAAAGACAGCGTCTCTCAGTGCGTCAGCTGGAGGGTCGGCTTCCTTCGGCACTTGCTGCTGCAGGGCGCGTCGGGCAAGTAGATAGTCAAACTGCTCCAAACCACCGTGTGTTTGTCTGGGCAAATGTAGACATATTTATACCTTGAAGGTGCCGAGTTTGACGTCATCAAAGACTTAGTTCTTTGAAAACTCCATGATTTCCTAGATAAATAAGTATTCAGGCAAGGGAAAGTCCCTAGCTGCTGAAGGCGTGTTTTTCTAAGAAATCATTGTTGATTCACAGAACTTAGTGGAAGTAGCCATGCCGTATTTGGGCTGCATAGGCTCAGTCTAAATATGGTAATGATTTCTATGTCTATATAAGGATCGGGTAATTAATACCTATATATGGGCATGAATCGGGAAAATTACACTAGGGTCCTAGATTCCTACACAACAGCAGGCGTAGCGCTACTTCGCGAACTACGCCCAATCCTAGTTGAGAAGTGTGAGAAAGGAGGGCACAAAACATTTACAGAAGGTTGTTGTAAAGCCGTTAGGCCCTGTGGCTTTTTCTGGGTGGAATTTGAGATAGCCATCAGTATCTCCTCTTTTGGTAGAGGTTTTTAAGGTTTTCTCTAACGTCACTACAGATCATTGATCAGTTTCCTCCTGCTAGGTAGGCCACTCTTAGATGGGAGTGGGTAGGTTGTTTTCTGTACATTTGTGAATAAAAGCTTTGTAAGAATTAGTCTGTTTCTAAGGCTTGGTGTGCTGCTGGCCATTGTGGGATTTAACTTTATTATTGTGTTAGCTTATTTGGAGCACGGAAGCTTCGCCAACAGTCTCTTTTATTTATTGCCTAATTCAAAACATCTATTGTTCAATCTATATATTAAATATGTGGCTCTATCCATTTCTAGTGTTCAAATCTGGCCTTGTGTCATGAGGATTTTCCTCCATACCTTTTTGGAATGCATACATCTATGGTCCTGCACAACATCTTTATGGACCTCTGACCTCCTGGTCAGAATCATGCTCTCTCCCTCCGCAGCTCCGCTGGTAGTGCCGCTGCCGCTGATCTCTGCAGTACTCTGTGCAGATAGGTGCAGATAGGTGTTCAAGGCCCTCCTCCACCTGCAGGCTCCTGTCTGTGTCTCATTCTTGGTGGTAAAGTGGGAGAGCCTTGCTCTTCTGCTGTCTGTGCTGTTTTGTGCTTGTTTTTCTGTAGTTTCCTGTCTTTGCTATTTTGACAGTTTTTTGTTTGTTTCTCTCTTTCTTTGTATTTCTGCCTGTTTTCTGTCTTTAGGTATTGAGCCTCTGTATTTGTTATTTGTTTGCCTTGTATCTCCCTGCTTGTTCTGTTTACTTCTGCCCGTTTCCCCTTTCCCGCCGCTGCTGTCCCCACAGCCCCACCCCCCTGCCAGGTCCTGTTCCAGCCTCCCAGCTGCGCTTCCTTCCCCCCTTCCCTATCTAATGGTGGCTGCTATTCTTGTGTCTGAGCAAGACCTCTGACCTCTTGGTCAGAGACCTGCTCTCTCTCCCCCAGCAGCTCCGCTTATAGTGCCGCTAAACTGTGCAGTACTCTGTGCAGGTAGGTATTGGAGGCCCTCCTCTACCCGCGGGCTCCTGCCTGCGCCTCATCGCTGGTGGTCCAGTAGGAGAGCATTGCTCTTCTGCTGGTTCCACTGCTGTCTGTGCTGTTTTGTGCTTGTTTTTCAGTTGTTTTCTATATTTGCTATTTTGCCCTTTATTTGTTTGTTTCTCTCTGTCTTTGTTATTGTGCCTGTTTTCTGTCTTTAGGTATTGTGCCTCTGTATTTTTTATTTCTTTGCCTTGTCTCACTCGGCTTGTTCTGTTTACTTCTGCCCATTTTCCCTTTCCTGCCGCTGTGGCCCCTCACACCTGCCAGTTTCCACTCACGACTCCCAGCTGCGCTTCCCTCCCCCTTCTCTAGTTATTGGCGGCCACTGAATGGCTGCGCGCAAGGGCATGCCGCTGCCGTGCCAAAGGCAAGCCTGTCTTCGCCCGTCCTTGACCCAACTGTGACCAGCACCAGGGACCCTGGCCCTACGACCACCTACTGCTACGACTCAGCTGCCCTCCTCGCTCTCAACCCCGGAAGGAACAACAACTGCCAGCTGTCCACACCGAACACCACTCTTGGCCAGTTCTCCTGCCACTTCTGCCAACAAACCGTCTCCACCATCCGCACCACCACAGCCGCCGCCCCCACGCCAGGCGCCAACACTATCGAAGCCCTGAAGTGCATCCTCCTCAACATGCTACACAGACATGCCATCAAGATCTGGGACATCCTTGACACCCTCTCACCAGATGTCGCCTTCTTCACAGAAACCTGGACCAACACCTCTTCCACCCCGACATCGCCACTGCCATTAACGAAGGCTGCAAGATCCAGAAAAAGGACCGCCCCAACCACCCAGGAGGAGGACTTGCCATCGCATACAAAACCTCCCTCCCACCTCCACCACGAGTGGCTCCTCCATCACCACTTAAAACCTTCACTTCCACACCCAGACCAGCCTTAGAACCACTCTTCGCGGTACCCTGGCCTACAGACCTCCGGGGCTCGCGCTACTTTCACCACGACCTTTGCTGACCTCATCACACCCCAAGCCATTGCCTCCATGGAGTACATACTCATCGAAGACCTGAACTTACACCTTGACAATCTCAATGATCCCAACTCCACCACCCTCCTGGAAAACCTCACCAACATCAGGCTGAAACATTTCATCAATATCCCCACCCACAAGGCAGGATACACCCTCGACCCCATCTTTGCAGGTGGTAACAACATCCGCTTCAGCCACACCATGCAGCCCCTCTGGATGAACCACTACTGTATACACATTTCTCTTTCAACGCTGCCACCACTCCAAACCCACTCCTCACCCTCTGTAAAGGAACTGGAGCAAGGTCGCAGAGGACCACCTCAACTCCACCCTCATCCACGACCCCCCTGCCTCAACCGACGCCACCTCTGCAGCCAAGGAACTACACCGCTGGAACACAAACTGTACGGACAAGCTTGCACCCCTCCGCAACACCAACAGACAACGTATCCTGAAGGCCAGCTGGTTCACCACCGACCTCCAAGAAGCCCGACACTCCTGCAGACATCTCAAGAAATGATGGTAAAACTGCAAAACCATAGAAGACTTAACCACCTACAAGAAAACCTTGACAGAATACCACCAATGCATAGGATTCACAAATAAGACCTTCATCCGGAACAAAATCCCCACCAACTCCAGCAACTCTGAAGAACTCTTCAATAAGCATGAGCTGAAAATTCGTTCCGCTCGCGGAATTTGTGGATTTTCCGTGATTTCGCGATCCGCGAATCTCGCGAAATCGCGGTAAAATCCGCGAATCAGCAGGGACAAATTTTCAGCCAAGCACTTACAGGGTTACAGCAGCAGGTGCAAAAGTTGAAGCTAATTTTTTGTAACCTTTTACAAAAGGGTTACAAAGAAATTAACTTCAACTTGGGCACCTACTGCTGTAAGCCTGTAAGTGCTTCCTGGCGCCTCGTTGCCTACTTGCAATTATTCTCTGACCCTGCTCTGACCCTTGAAGCAGGGTCAGAGAATAGTTACAAGTAGACAATGAGACGCCTGTCACGAAAATTAAACCTCAACAGGAAGCACTGACAGATATAAAAACAAGCATTTGCAATGCAATAGGTCTCGCATTAGGAAAGTTTGAGCTATTGGTCTTGTAAATGACAATTTTTTTATTTATGTGTTGGTTTTGAAAATAGCTAAATTAATAGCTTTGTCATTTACAATGCCAATAGTTATAACTTTCGCAAATGTGACACCTATAGCATTTGTAATGCAACATGTTTTGTATTTACGTGACTTGGCTGTATTGATATTACAAATTACAATGGCTTTTAATTTTTTTAAATAATTAATACTTAAATTAAAGTGATTTTAATTTATAATGGCAATAGCTTAAACTTTTGTAAATAACTTTTGTGAAGATTATGTTCAGTGTATTTTATTGTGACGAAAATCCAAGAACAGAAGTGAAATATTAACATCTTTTTGTGACATTTGTAATAAAGTTTGAAACATTGAGAGAACATATTTCAACCAGTTGTTGTTGAATGGTTGCGCAGATTGATGCCGGGGTGGCGCTGAGTGGTGCTGGGGTGGTGCTGAGTGGTGCTGTGGTGATGCTGAGTGGTGCTGTGGTGGTGCTGAGTGATACTGGGATGGTGCTGAGTGATGCTGGGGTGGTGCTGAGTGGTGCTGTGGTGGTGCTGAGTGATGCTGTGGTGGTGCTGAGTGATGCAGTGGTGGTGCTGAGTGGTGCTGTGGTGGTGCTGAGTGATAATGTGGTGGTGCTGAGTGATGCTGTGGTGGTGCTGAGTGATGCTGTGGTAGCACTGAGTGGTGCTGTGGTGGTGCTGATTGGTGCTGTGGTGGCACTGAGTGATGCTGTTGTGGTGCTGAGTGATGCTGTGGTGGTGCTGAGTGGTGCTGTGGTGGTGCTGAGTGATAATGTGGTGGCGCTGAGTGATGCAGTGGTGGCGCTGAGTGATGCTGTGGTGGCGCTGAGTGGTGCTGTGGTGGTGCTGAGTGATGCTGTGGTGGTGCTGAGTGGTGCTGTGGTGGTGCTGAGTGATAATGTGGTGGTGCTAAGTGATAATGTGGTGGTGCAGAGTGATGCTGGGGTAGCGCTGAGTGATGATGTGGTGATGCAGAGGGCAGAAAGGCACAAAAAGCAGTCTAAGAAAGGGCAGAAGGGCAGAAAAACAAGGGAAAAACAAGTCTAACAGAGGGCAGAAGAGCACAAAAAAACAGTCTAACAGTGGACAGAAGGGCAGAAAAACAAGGGAAAAACGAGTCTAACAGAGGCAGAAGGGCACAAAAAGTGAGTCTAACGGGGCAGAAAGGCACAAAAACGAGTCTAACAGAGGGCAGAAGGGCACAAAAAACGAGTCTAAAAGAGGATAGAAGGGCACAAAAACAAGGGAATAACAGAGGGCAGAAGGGCACAAAAAACAAATACAACAGGGGGCAGAAGGGCAGAAAAACAAGGGAAAAACGAGTCTAACAGAGGGCAGAAGGGCACAAAAACAAGGGAAAAACGAGTCTAACAGAGGGCAGAAGGGCACAAAAAACGAGTCGAACAGGGGGCAGAATGAATCCCACCCTGCGTGTTTGTCCACGAAGATGCCACCTTTTTGTGCAATACCTCTACTCAACTGGAGTACTTTCTACTGTCTAATCAGTAAGTGCTCCCTCGTTGGCTAAATGTATAGGGGCAGATTTACAATAACTGACGCATCCCCAGGGATGCGCCAGTTATTGTGCGCCGCAGCGCCGCCACCCATGGTGCGCCGCATTGTAAATGTGGCGCACCATGTGGCAAAAACAGCACAGATGCGTCACGCATCTGTGCCGTAAAAGCAGCGCATTGCCGGAGCTGCGATGCGCTTGCGACACAGCTCCAGCAATGCTCTGGGGGGCCCTATCTCCCCAATGCTGCATCAAGCCTTGCGCCTGCTTCAAGCAGGCACAGGGTTTTGACGCAGCATTGGCCTAAAAGTGACTGAGTGAAATCTTGTAGATTTCACTCAGCCACTTTGAGGAGGCGTTCCTGCGCAGGAACGCCCTCCCCTGCGACGGAACGCCTCCTGATGGCGCAGGGCTTTACAACGTGACGCATCTCTCAGATGCGTCACGTTGTTAATACCCAGCACCATGGCGCATCTTTTGTGCTGCCGCTGCGTCACAAAAGATCTCGGTAGAGGGTGGCAGTGGTGAACCAGAGGGTGGCAGTGATGAACCAGAGGGTGACAGTGATTAACCAGAGGGTGGCAGGGGTGAACCAGAGGGTGACAGTGCTGAACCAGAGGGTGGCAGTGCTGAACCAGAGGGTGGCAGGGGTGAACCAGAGGGTGGCAGGGGTGAACCAGAGGGTGGCAGTGATGAACCAGATGGTGGCAGGGGTGAACCAGAGGGTGGCAGTGGTGAACCAGAGGGTGGCATGGGTGAACCAGAGAGTGGCAGTGGTGAACCAGAGAGTGGCAGTGGTGAACCAGAGGGTGGCAGTGCTGAACCAGTGGGTGACAGTGGTTAACCAAAGGGTGGCAGCGGTGAACCAGAGGTGCTGTGATGAACCAGAGGGTGGCAGTCGTGAAGCAGAGGGTGGCAGTGGTGAAGCACAGAGTGACAGTGCTGAACCAGAGGGTAGCAGGGGTGAACCAGAGGGTGCTGTGATGAACCAAAGGTGGCAGTGGTGAACCAGAGGGTGGCAGGGGTGAACCAGAGGGTGGCAGTGGTGAACCAGAAGGTGGCAGTGCTGAACCAGAGGGTGACAGTGGTTAACCAGAGGATGGCAGTGGTGAACCAGAGGTGCTGTGATGAACCAGAGGGTTGGCAGTCGTGAACCAGAGGGTGGCAGTGGTGAACCAGAGGGTGACAGTGCTGAACCAGAGGGTGGCAGGGGTGAACCAGAAAGTGGCAGTGCTGAACCAGAGGGTGGCAGTGGTGAACCAGAGGGTGGCAGGGGTGAACCAGAGGGTGGCAGGGGTGAACCAGAGGGTGGCAGTGGAAAACCAGAGGGTGGCAGTGGTGAACCAGAGGGTGCTGTGCCCATACACGACCGCATGTGTAACTTCGTCATGCAAGCGGCCCGCGAACATGCAAAAAGCCCAGCGAACACGCAAAAAACCCTGCGAACACGCAAAAAACCCTGCAAACATGCAAAAAACAAATATCCGCAAATTTGCACGAATTCATGGATTTTGCGGATTGCAAATTCGATTTCGCACGAATTCGCGGAATGCGTTACGCAAATTTCGCCCATACTTACTCTTCATCATCATCCAGCAATTCACCAAACCCCCCAGCGAAGCCATGGATGTCACTCCCTCCCAGGAACTCTAAAACAAGCTTGGCTCCTACTTCCACCTGAAAATAAAGGCTCTCTAAAAACTACATCCTTGACCCTTCCCAATCTGGATTCTGCAGGAACCACAGCACCGAGACCGCCCTCCTCGCCGCCACAGACGACATCCACACGCTCCTCGACCATGGCCACACCACAGCCTTCATCCTACTCGACCTCTCTGCAGCCTTCATCACCGTCTCCAACTTCACTCTCGCAGCCAGACTCCATGACGCCGGAACACAGGGAGCCGCCCTCAACTGGCTCCGCTCCTTCCTCAACAGCAGAACCCAAAGGGTCAGCCTCCCGCCTTTCAGCTCCGAACCCACAGAGATCCACTGCAGAGTGCCACAAGGATCATCACTCAGTCCCAAGCTCTTCAACATCCACATGGCCCCCCTCGCCGCCATCGTCAGATACCATGGAGTCAGCATTATATCCTACACCAACGACACCCAGCTAATCGTCTCCCACAGGAAGGATCCCTAAACCACCAAACTCAGCTTCCAAAAAGGAATGAAAGATGTTGCAGCTTTAGTGTGCAGCAGCTGTCTGAAACTCACCTCGGAGAAGACAGAAGTCTTTGTCTTTGGAACCACCCCCTCAGCTTGGAACAACTCCTGGTGGCCTCCCGCCCTCGGCACCCCCACCCTCAGGGACCATGACCAAATCCTCAGCATCATACTCAACTCCTCTCTAACCATGACCCAACAGATCAATATGGCCTCCACTTGTTTTAACACCCTCCACATCCTCCGCAAGACTTTCAAGTGGGTCCCCCCAAAGCCAGAAAGACCGTCACCCACTCACTCATAACAAGCAGACTGGAATACATAAATGCACTCAACCCTGGCATCAACAAATCCCTGCTATGCAAACTACAGACCACCCAGAACACCGCGGCCAGACTGTTGCTCGGAAATCCCCTGACATGGGCACATCACCCAATACCTGCGAGACCTTCACTGGCTCCCCGTCGAGAAGAGAGTAACCTTTAAGCTACTCACCCACACCTACAAATCCCTCCACAACATCAGACCCAAATTCCTCAACAATAGAGTCTCATTCCGTGTACCCAAAAGAATCCTACGCTCCGCAGACCTCGCCCAAACAGAAACCCTGCTCATCCACAGAACCAGAGCGGGTGGAAGAGGTGTCTTCTACATTGTGGCCAAAGCCTGGAACAAACTCCCAGTCAACATCAGACGCTCCCCTACGGATTGGTATCTGCTCCTCTGATCCTTAACATTTTAAAAGTAAACCCCATGTGGAGCTGCTATATTGATGACAATCCACTGATTTTAGAAAGGATGTGAGAGTTGGTCTTCCATGGAGCTGAGAGAAAGAGTTGATCAAATTGGGATTTTAAACCAACATATCAGGCCTGCAAAGTTAGGTGGGAGAAGATAGTGCCAGAGGCCTTTTTAGACAAGTTACACACAGAGGGTGCCGAAGATTTTAGGAGTTTCATTGGTGCTTGCGTAATACAGCTCAATGGTTGAAAAATAACTCATTACAATTTAATGCCGGTAAGACGGAGGTTCTCTTCTTCCCGGTGGACAGGATTCCATCAGCGCTGCCTAGCAACTTTTGGCCTAGTGATATGTCAAATGCAGTGAGACCAGTGGAGAAGGTTCGCAATTTGGGCATTATGTTTAACAACAAGTTGACCATGGAGGCCCAAGTCACCAGAACTGTGGGAAGTTGCCTGGTGATCATTAGGTCACTACGAAAAATTCTTCCCCTTCTACCTCCTCAAGCACGGGCACTTGTTGTACAGAGGACAGTCTTGAGTAGACTGGACTATTGTAATGCCCTCTTGCTTGAATCTCCCAAGTCCCTTCTGGACAGACTTTTGATAATTCAGTCTATCGCAGCTAAAATTGCTCTGGGTTGGCCGAGACGGTCCTCATCCCCTGGGGCCCTTGCAGAACTACACTGGCTCCCGGTGGGACAGAGAGAGAGTAAAGTTCAAGTCCCTCTGTCGGGTGTTTAAAGTTCTGTATGGGATGGGCCCGGTCGTGCTACAGAGGAAATTTGCGTGGTATGTTCCAACTAGGGACCTCCGTTCCGCCTCAGCTAGATTGGTTAAGATAGCCAGCGTTAGGAAAATCAGAACCGGTGGCAGAACTTTTACGGTTGCTGCGGCCAGACTTTCTAATGGACTTCATCTGGAATTAAGACAGATCAGTGATCTTTTGCCTTTTAGAAGAAGGTTAAAAACTTTGCTTTTTCCGAAACCTTAGCTGTTATACTGTTCTGTATTAGTTGCCCGTGCCTCTCTGCTTATCTGTCGTGTACCCCGAGATCTCAGCGCCAGGATGCCGTCAGGTGACAGAGCGCTCTACAAATGAAATAAATTAAAAAAAACAAAAACATTAAATTGTATCTTCACTCCCAGGCTGAGGCTGATGTGATAATAGGGGCTTTTGGAAATCTTGCAAAGTGGTTGGTAGAAAGTTTAACAGGGAGAGGAAGGATAGGGACCCTAAAGGGGAAAAAATGGTTTGACGCAGACTGTCCTAAATCCCACAAAGCTCTTATGAATGCTTTAAAATATAAACCCAAGAATGAAGAACATATTAAGGCATGTAGGAAAGCCTATAAACTGGCCATAAGTTAAAGGAAAGACACAATACGGGAACAACCATGGCACAATCTGAATCAGGTTAGTGTTTTGTTGAATAGTTCATCATTTTGGAAAATCGTAAACAGTCCTTTTTTTTATAGAACAGCACACTGTGAGAACAGACTGTGTCATC
The DNA here is from genome assembly GCF_964261635.1 of Lissotriton helveticus. NCBI lineage: Eukaryota > Metazoa > Chordata > Amphibia > Caudata > Salamandridae > Lissotriton > Lissotriton helveticus. The sequence goes on from NC_136063.1 coordinate 521,669,917, forward strand.
CCTGCTGATGTATGGGTTAAATATTTTTAGCAGATCTATTGAGGAGTGGATTTGGAAAGATGTGTCACCCCCTGGAAACCTTGCACAGAGACTCACCTGCTATGCTTTGGGGTAGCTGAGGTCCAGAAAGCCAGTCAGTCAGTCAAGAATGCTTTATTCGACAACTTAATGTCATAAAAGTAAACATAACATACAACAGTGCATTTCATTAACACATTTTTTTAAATTCAGATTCCTAATATCAACCAGGTAACCAAGGCTTATAATACGTACGAAACAGAAACATTATATATAAAATACAAAGTGCAAATGGGCAAACACAATCAAGGGTAAGGGACGGTGGCAGAGTCCCCCGATCCGCTAGCTTCACTGAGGTGCCTAAATTGTGCTCTACGCTGTGCTGTGCATTTTAATTTTAATTTGGCATTTCAATCTGTTGCTGTTTTAAACTGAATCCGAATTGAGCTGAAGCTGTTTTAACCAAATGGGAATCGCACATTGAAACTGCTAGCGTGTTAGTGGCAGCCTGCACTTGTGAAGTGCTAGTATTCACATTTTTTCCCTAAACCTGATCTAATAGGGGGGGAACGATACCTGCAGGGCAGCGGGCAAGCCTGGGCTCAATTTTCATTCCTGACCACCCCGTTCCGACACGGTAGCTAGTACCGTTGCGCGGAGGGCGAGTCAGGTGAGAGCCAGGCACTTCCTGTGAATCACTGGAGCGGTTAGCACTCTAGTGGTTGGATTTGAAGGGCTATTTAGCTCTCGTCTGACCCCCGAGCGCGCAGCGGTCGCGCGCAGGGGAGCCGAAGACACGCCGAAGAGTACATGTTACTAGTTACTCTGCCCAAACACTAAAAGATCTGCAGCCAGCGCTACTAGCAGGATGTGCTTGTGGCCTTTGGCCATGCCCGGGAGGCCCTTTTTCATGTATTAATTGTCGCTTTCAGGCCTCCCATACCACCACTTCCATTGGCAGAAACACTAGGGACATTTTGCTACCTAACGGCCTTAAGAGTTTTCTTCTGAATATCCGCTCACTGCCCAAACACCATCTTGAATTATGGTATCTTGTTAACACAATAAAACCAGACATCTGTTTTTAACAGAAACCTGGTTGAAACCGCATACGGCTCCCGTCATTACGCTGGGAGTCCCATTAGGGTACAAGATCTTAAAACTTGACCGTCCAATAAAAACAGGGGGTGGCATTGCTATTATATACAAAGAGGACATACAGATTTCCATTCTTGAACAAAAAAGTTGCTCCACTATGGAGATCATGATATTTAAGATCAGTTCGGCCTCAAAAGTCCACTGGAAGGGAGCTTTGGTCTATCGCCCTCCTGGACCTAATTTGGGCTTTACACTTTTTCTCATGGAATTACTGGCTCCACATTTTAAGGCCAAAGAAGATTTTATCCTTTTGGGAGACTTTAATATCCATGTAGACATCTACACGCACTCTGACACTCTGTCGCTGCTCTCTGATTTATCCTCATTAGGGCTTGAAATACAGAATAATGGCCCCACGCATATAGGGGGACACACATTGGACTTAGTTTTTTCAAATTGCCCCAAAATCCGGTGCCGATCTGTGACTCAAGTGAGTTGGTCAGACCATTTTATGGTCGATTTTTCTCTGTTGGGCGTAGGTAAATCATTTAAAAAAAAACCTCTTCCGCTCATCTGGCGCCGGCAATGGCACAAAGTGACAGTGGAGGAGTTAAAGAGGGTATGGAAGAAACCCACTATCCTAGGGACTGACAATGTGGAATCTGCCCTACTTAAGTTTAATAAATCTCTGGTAGAGGCCGTTGATTTGTTGGCCCCTCTGAAATTACATAAACAGTACCCCACATCTAAAGAAGAAGTGTGGTACACGGAAGAACTCAGAGTGGAGAAACAGGGGTGTAGAAAACTTGAGAAAATATGGAGGAAAACACGCACTGGGGAAAGTAAGAAAGCCTATTTAGCTGCCCAGTCTAGTTATCACAAAAATATCAAGCTAGCCAGGAGGAACTGTCTTACTCTGCAATTGGCTGAAGCTGGCAATTCCTCCAAAGAACTGTATAAGATCTTACAGACCTTTGTAAAACCGGTAGCCTGTGAGAGTCCTGATGATTTCTCTCAATCTCTCTGTGATGACATTTCTCTGTTTTTCAAAAACAAAATAGAACTTATTTATGAAAAAATCATGAAGGCCACACAACCTATGAGTAACGTCACTACCGCCCCCCTCATGCCATTTACGCAGGATGATAACTCACTAATGACGTTTCCAGAGGTCAACTACTCTGATATCACCTCCCTAATTAGTCAAATTAAAACTAAGTATGGGTGAAATTTGCGAATTCGGGTTCCGCAAATTCACGCGAAATCGAATTCGCAATCCGCAAAATCCGCGAATTCGTGCGAATTTGCGGATTTTTGTTTTTTTGCGTGTTCGCGGGTTTTTTTGCATGTTTGCGAGGTTTTTTGCGTGTTTGCGGGGCTTTTGCGTGTTCGCGGGCCGCTTGCATGGCGAAGTTACCCATGTGGTCTTGTATGGGCACTGCCACCCTCTGGTTCACCACTGCCACCTTGTGGTTCACCCCTGCCTCCCTCTGGTTCACCACTGCCACCCTCTGGTTCAGCACTGCCACTCTCTGGTTCACCCCTGCCACCCTCTGGTTCAGCACTGTCACCCTCTGGTTCCCCACTGCCACCCTCTGGTTCACGACTGCCACCCTCTGGTTCATCACAGCATCTCTGGTTCACCACTGCCACCCTCTGGTTAACCACTGTGACCCACTGGTTCAGCACTGCCACCCTCTGGTACACCACTGCCACCCTCTGGTTCACCACTGACAACCCTCTGGTTCACCACTGTCACCCTCTGGTTCATCACAGCACCCTCTGGCTCACCCCTGCCACCCTCTGGTTCAGCACTGTCACCCTCTGGTTCACCACTGCCACCCTCTGGTTCACGACTGCCACCCTCAGGTTCATCACAGCACCTCTGGTTCACCACTGCCACCCTCTGGTTAACCACTGTCACCCTCTGGTTCAGCATTGCCACCCTCTGTTTCACCACTGCCTCTCTCTGGTTCACCACTGCCACCCTCTGGTTCACCCATGCCACCCTCTGGTTCACCACTGCCACCCACTGGTTCACCCCTGCCACCATCTGGTTCATCACTGCCACCCTCTGGTTCACCCCTGCCACCCTCTGGTTCAGCACGGCCACCCTCTGATTCAGCACTGTCACCCTCTGGTTCACCCCTGCCACCCTCTGGTTCATCACTGTCACCCTCTGGTTCATCACTGCCACCCTCTGGTTCACCACTGCCACCCTCTAACGAGACCTTTTGTGACGCAGCGGCAGCACAAAAGATGCGCCATGGTGCTGGGTATTAACAATGTGACGCATCTGAAAGATGCGTCACGTTGTAAAGCCCTGCGCCATCAGGAGACGTTGTGGCCCAGGGTAGGGCGTTCCTGCGCAGGAACGCCTCCTCAAAGTGGCTGAGTGAAATCTACAAGATTTCACTCAGTCACTTTTAGGCCAATGCTGCGTCAAAACCCTGCGCCTGCTTGAAGCAGGCGCAAGGCTTGATGCAGCTTTGGGGAGATAGGGCCCCCCAGAGCATTGCTGGAGCTGCGTCGCCAGCGTGACGCAGCCCCAGCAATGCGCTGCTTTTATGGCACTGATGCGTGACGCATCTGTGCCGTTTTTGCCACATGGTGCGCCGCATTGTAAATGCGGCGGACCATGGGTGGCGGAGCTGCGGCGCACAATAACTGGCGCATCCCTGGGGATGCACCAGTTATTGTAAATCTGCCCCTATACATTTAGCCAACGAGGGAGCACTTACTGATTAGACAGTAGAAAGTATTCCAGTCGAGTAGAGGTATTGCACAAAACGGTGGCATCTTCGTGGACAAACACGCAGGGTGGGATTCATTCTGGCCCCTGTTAGACTCCTTTTTTGTGCCCTTGTGCCCTCTGTTAGACTCGGTTTTCCCTCGTTTTTCTGCCCTTCTGCCCTCTATTAGAATCGTTTTCCCCTTGTTTTTCTGCCCGTCTGCCCCCTGTTAGACTCGTTTTTTGTGCCCTTCTGCCCTCTGTTAGACTAATTTTTCCCTTGTTTTTCTCCCCTTCTGCCCTCTGTTAGACTCGTTTTTTGTGCCCTTCTGCCCTCTGTTAGACTTGTTTTTTGTGCCCTTCTGCCCTCTGTTAGACTCGTTTTTGTGCCTTTCTGCCCCGTTAGACTCGTTTTTGTGCCCTTCTGGCCTCTGTTAGACTCGTTTTTCCCTTGTTTTTCTGCCCTTCTGTCCTCGGTTAGACTGTTTTTTCTGCCCTTCTGCCCTCTGTTAGACTAGTTTTTCCCTTATTTTTCTGCCCTTTGTTAGACTGCTTTTTGTGCCTTTCTGCCCTCTGCATCACCACATGATCACTCAGCGCTACCCCAGCATCACTCAGCACCCCAACATTATCACTCAGCACCACCACATTATCACTCAGCACCACCACAGCACCACTCAGCACCACCACAGCATCACTCAGCACCACCACAGCATCACTCAGCACCACTCAGCACCACCACAGTACCACTCAGTGCCACCACAGCATCACTCAGCATCACCACAGCATCATTCAGCACCACCACATTATCAATCAGCACCACTCAGCACCACCACAGCATCACTCAGCACCACCACAGCATCACTCAGCACCACCACAGCATCACTCAGTGCCACCACAGCACCAATCAGCACCACCACAGCACCACTCAGTGCTACCACAGCATCACTCAGCACCACCACAGCATCACTCAGCACCACCACATTATCACTCAGCACCACCACAGCACCACTCAGCACCACCACTGCATCACTCAGCACCACCACAGCATCACTCAGCACCACCACAGCACCACTCAGCACCACCCCAGCATCACTCAGCACCATCCCAGTATCACTCAGCACCACCACAGCACCACTCAGCATCACCACAGCACCACTCAGCACCACCCCAGCACCACTCAGCGCCACCCCAGCATCAATCTGCGCAACCATTCAACAACAACTGGTTGAAATATGTTCTCTCAATGTTTCAAACTTTATTACAAATGTCACAAAAAGATGTTAATATTTCACTTCTGTTCTTGGATTTTCGTCACAATAAAATACACTGAACATAATCTTCACAAAAGTTATTTACAAAAGTTTAAGCTATTGCCATTATAAATTAAAATCACTTTAATTTAAGTATTAATTATTTAAAAAAATTAAAAGCCATTGTAATTTGTAATATCAATACAGCTAAGTCACGTAAATACAAAACATGTTGCATTACAAATGCTATAGGTGTCACATTTGGGAAAGTTATAACTATTGGCATTGTAAATGACAAAGCTATTAATTTAGCTATTTTCAAAACCAACACATAAATAACAAAAAATGTAATTTAAAAGACCAATAGCTCAAACGTTCCTAATGCGACACCTATTGCATTGCAAATGCTTGTTTTTATATCTGTCAGTGCTTCCTGTTGAGGTTGAATTTTCGTGACAGGCGCCTCATTGCCTACTTGTAACTATTCTCTGACCCTGCTTCAAGGGTCAGAGCAGGGTCAGAGAATAGTTGCAAGTAGGCAACAAGGCACCAGGAAGCACTTACAGGCTTACAGCAGCAGGTGCCCAAGTTGAAGTTAATTTCTTTTTAACCCTTTTGTAAAAGGTTACTAAAAATTAGCTTCAACTTTTGCACCTGCTGCTGTAACCCTGTAAGTGCTTGGCTGAAAATGTGTCCCCGCTGATTCGCGGATTTTACCGCGATTTCGCGAGATTCGCGGATCGCGAAATCATGGAAAATACGCAAATTTCGCGAGCGGAATGAATTTTCAGCCCATGCTTAATTAAAACAGGGTCCCCTGATGATTTCTTGCCGGCAAAAATGGTTGCCTCTCTATGCACCTTACTTTGGCCTGAGAATCAGCTAGTAATAAATCTTTCCCTTGAGGAGGGGCTAGTGCCCCAAGAGTGGAAGAAAGCTGTGGTGAACCCTATCCGGAAAAACGCAGCGCTGCCATGGACAGACCTTTCTAACCTCCGCCCCATCTCTCTTTTGCCATACTTAAGCAAGATGATCGAGAAACATGTGAACACCCACTTGTGCAATTACATCGAGGCAACGGAAGGTCTAGACTATGCTCAATCAGGGTTGAGACCGAATTACAGCACCAAATCTGCCCTCCTCTCCGTGACCGATAACATCAGAATGGCTTTGGATGGTGGGGGCTCTATGATTCTGGTGCTGTTAGATTTATCCGCTCCCTTTGACACAGTGTCACATGATATTCTTCTCGGTCGTCTGCGAAAGGTGGGGATAGGAGTTTCGGCTCTGTCCTCGCTTGAGAGTTTCCTCTTGGGCCGCTCACAAGGTGTCAGATTGGGCTCCCACCATTCCATCTCTAGGGAGCTCACTAAGGGGGTGCCACAAGGCTCATGTCTAAGCCCCACACTTTTTAATGTGTTTGTGGCCCCCTTAGCTGACATTTTGAGAGCGTACGGGTTCACCCCGGTGTCGTATGCCGACGATACCCAGCTTTTGTTCCCCTTTCAGACCCTCACACCTGCAATTAAAAAATCTTTTGCCAATGGTATGAAAGCGGTGTCTGACTGGATGGCCTCCAATTGTCTCCAATGCAACGTGGGCAAAACGGAGGTCATGCTGTTTGGGGAGGCCCCTTTTCTGTGGTCACCAGAATGGTGGCCACTGGATTTGGGGCCAGTGCCATCCCCCAAACAGGCAGTAAAGAACCTGGGGGTGTGACTAGACCAGGCACTGTTGCTAAAAGAGCATGCAAACCAGGTAACCGGGTCCTGTTTCCGGGTCATTGGACTCCTGAGGTGTGTGTTTCCGTTCCTGCCCGATTGTTACAGAAAGACTCTGGTCCAGACCCTTGTGGTTAGTAGGCTGGACTACTGTAACGGCCTCTTTATATCTGCGAATGAGGAACAGCTTAGCAGATTACAAGTGGCCCAGAACACCGCGGCAAGATTGGTCCTTAATGCTCCTGCCAGATCCCCCTCGCGCCCTCTTCTTGACAAACTCACTGGTTGCCCGTTCGGCAACGTATCAAATTCAAAATTAGCTGTACAATACATAAGAGCCTTTTTGGCTTGGACCCAAAATATCTGGCTGAAACATTCAAACTTTATAGTCCTTGTCGTACTTTGCGTTCTAGCAATCAACTGCTACTTCAGGGCCCTCATATCAGGAAGGTTAGACAAGGAGGCCGAGCACTATCCTACAAGGGCCCCAAACTCTGGAATACGCTCCCCATCACTCTGAGAAAAATGACAAATTACCAGACCTTTAGGAAATCTCTCAAAACCCATCTGTTCTCGACACCTTAAAATAACAGTACAACGTACCTCTATCCATGTTTTGGGCACTATGGCTGAAGCACAAGCGCGGAGATACCCCTTCGGGGGTCGAATCCTGCGCTATACAAGCGAATAAATACATAAATAAATAAAGTACAAAAAGACTAAGCTTACGTTGTTCCTGTAATCAACCAGAAAATCGAGCCCTGGGATACATATGTTACAGGGACATTTTATAAAGTGCAAGGTGCAGAAAAGAGCAGACTCAAAGTAAAATAGTCCACATTTGTGACATTCCTGGTATCAGTCAAAATACCAAGACCCGCTATACATACAGTACAAAGACATTTTGTAAAGTGTAAAGTGCAATAGGGCAAACTCGATCAAATAGGTCCCCGTGTATGACACATAGTGGGCCTCAAAGTAAAAACACTGTAAGAACATATTGACAATTAAAAAAACTGTTTTTCTGCACCTAATGGCTCCTGTTAAAAAACTTGCAACCCCGAAACAGACCATGGGGGAAGATAACATTTGGCCTAACTTACACAAAGTGACAATGTCTGAATAATGGTAATATACATTTCTTACGTAAAGAAACATAATAATCCCAAAAGAAAATACTGTGGAAAGTATCCTGTTCAGAGAAATTGTCACAAGGACAGGGTTCTAGGGTGTCAGGTTTAGAAAAGCCCTGAGTAACTGACAAGAGCCACAGAGCCAATTTGCAGACGAAATCTTGTTAAAACAAAACAATGGAAGGGATTACCAACAATTAATAAGTAAGGTTGAACTTGGTTATTCGTCGATAATGTAACATAGCGTCTTATCGTTGCTTTTAGCAACTCCTTTTCTTCCCTCAGTCCCTGGCGCATAGACAAAAACTGCTGTTTAATATTTTTTTTGTGAATTTGTCCATGGGTTTGGGACTTAGGAATAAGTCAGGGCAGCATAACCAATTTGTCAGTTCCCTTAAATACTTTAGTCACGGGATATGTTCGGCTCTATCAAGCACTAGACAATCAGTAATTATTATTTGGTTTAAATTTATAGTGGGACTTGCCCATTCTCTCAGTCAGCGCAATAACGGGGCCACTGCGATCTGGCCTGATATGTAACCCACCCCTAGGTCTTTATGTATTATATGTACAGCGGTGGAATGCGGAACTGCCAAGATCTTGCGTAAGAACTTGACTTCCTCCTGCTGAATGTTCTTTCCTTCTTTATATCCCCAGATGTCACTGCCAAAGGTTGACATGGGGATACATTTTTCCTTATATATCTTCTTCAGGGCCGAAATGGGTTTTGAACCTAGTTTTTTAGTACAATTTAGTGTGGCCCCTGTAGCTCTTGCAAGGGTATTCTTTTTTTGCGTAATTTGTGGGCACCATGACGCACGTTCATCAAAAAGTACCCCCAAGTAAGGAAAGGTTGGAACCTTTGTTAATTCTGTCCCTTTACAATAAAATGGTGTCTTTCTTTGGGACTTACCAGGGCCAATGGACGTAGTGTGCGATTTCTTAAAATTTGTTGAGAGATCTAAGAAATCCATAAAAACTATAAAAGCATCTAGAAGTGATTGGAGACCCACTGCTGTTCTAGCTAATATGACTGTGTCATCTGCGTATAAAAGTGCGGGGATCATCTTGTCGCCAAATCTGGGGATGTCTTTACAGCTGGCTATTAAAGAATCTCCCAAATTATTTATGTATAGTGTGAATATGGGAGGGGCTAGGATACAACCTTGGCGTACCCCTCTTTTGACATCCCAGGCGGTTGTCAAGTTCCCATTACTGTTGTATCTGACAGTCGCTGTGTTGGATGGATAGATTGTAGGAAATCCACGAGCTCTGGTTCGAGACCCATGTCACTTAGGCTAGAACACAACTTTGATCTATTAACACAAGCAAAGTCTTGTGTCAAGTCCATGAACGCCAAATGTATTGTTCCCTTTTTGGCGATGATGTACTTGCCTACCACTAAGGGTAAGTTTAAGCATTGGTCCAAGGTCCCTTTACCTGACTAAAACCATATTGCATGTTGGAAATAAAAATTTGGTCATCCAGCCATGTTGTTAAACGATTAAGTATGACTTTTCCCATAATTTTGGCCGCAGAATCTAAAAGTGAGATTGGCCTATAACATGTAGGCTCATCCCTTGCACCCTTCATAAAAATGGGAACAATCACTGCCTTCCCCCAGGATATTGGGTACCCATGTGAACACGCGGCATTAAAAACATTTGTTGAAATGCTAGCCCATACATTTGGATCTGCTTTGTATAGCTCAGCCGGTATCCCGTCGGGGCCTGGGGTCTTTCCAACAGATGTCGTTGCAATTGCTTTATAGCCCTCCTCTACACTAAAGTGGAGAGGTGTGCTAGTTTGTCCCCCTTCCCTCTGCTTCTTTGTTTCCCCAAGTTTGACATCACTGAAAATATTTCCAAAATGCGATACCCATTTGTCTGCTGGGATTAAACAGTCAATGTTAGAATTAGGGGCCCGATTCACAGAACTAACTTAAGACAAAATCCTAAACTTACTACATTTGGTATTCACAGAAGGCATTTAGTAGTAGTAAAGTTAGGATTTTGTCTTAAGTCTGTCTTAAGTCTGTCCTAAGTCTGTCTTAAGTCTGACCAAACGTAGTAAGTTTAGCATTTTGTCTTAAGTTATTTCTGTGAATCTGGCCCTAGGAGTTTCAGAGAGAAAGGGGCTGATGACTACCAACCAGAAATTCAAGCTACCTTTTAGTATACTAGCCTGTTGCAAGGCATCCCAGGCTTATTCTCTTAACTCCTTCTTCCTGTTATGGACTGCTATGTTATAAACCTTTCTTTTGTCCCAAATTTCAGTTTTATCTCTAGGGGTAGTTTTTAGGGCCTGTATAAGCTCAGTATGAGATGCTGAACATGCTCCATTGAACCATCTTACAGTCTTCGGGCGTCTGATCCCACCAATAATTGTGAGGTCATAATGAATTTGTTTTGTTAATTTCCTGAAGGATGTTAAGATAGAGCTGTCCTGTATCTCGAGGTCTAGACAGGCATCAATTTCAGGGGTGCAAACTGTATGCAAATTGTTAAAAAACTTATCTGGGGCTATCATTTCCCACTTTAGCCTGCGACCCTGATCTTTAGTGCTAATATTTATATTTGTCAAACAAATGGCAGATTCTCCGGCTTCGATAGCAAATCCTAATATATCCACAGTAAGTGGATTATGGTCACTAAAACCTAACCAAGTAACCAATAAATCCTCAGTAAATAAAAGTAATGGGGTAGACATTAAGATATAGTCAATAATGCTAGATCTTCCATTTCCTACATAAGTGGGTACTGGCACCACACTGTCCGCCTGTTGGAGGCAGCATACATTTTGATTTGATAGACTACCTTCAAGCAAAATACCTGAGGGTGTGTGCTCAAAATGATTTAGTGAAGAGAAAAATGTCCCCAGGTCCAGGTTTATAAAACAATTTAAATTATATTGATGGATGTTGAAATCCCCTAAGATTATTACTTCATAATAAGTTTGTTTAGTCTCCTCATAACAACTCCCTTAAATCTTGTAGGTGTTCCAGCTCATACCCTCTAGAATTAAAAACAAAAAATGTATCTCTAGCATGGTGGCACGATTCTTAAAAGACAGTTCCACTACCAAAACATTGTGAGATTTACAATCAACCAAACGTGTCTTACAAGAGAGCTTTAGTGAGAACATTAGCAGGAATCCCCCTCTGGCTATACCCATGTTCGACTGATTAAGTAGCACATTTGTGAAATGAAATTAAACCATCTAGATAAAAACAATTGTTTACTTCCCAAGTTTCCTAAGGGGCGATGATATGATAAAGTTTTCAAGTGTGAATTCCCTCCTTTAGACCTTATTCCCGCTATGTCACATGAGAGAACCTTATCATACTTGGCTGCAGTGGGATTTGGGATCAGGAGAGATTCTGGATTCCGACAATGGTTCTCTAGATTGTTAGCCATATTTAACTTAGAAATGGCTATATATAAAAAAAAGGCAGAAGGCGGAGGGCCAGGGGTCTGAAAATCTGGAATCCTTTAATTGAATGGTCCCAACTCCAAGGTAATTCCCTGTAACATGATGTATCAATCAGCTTGATTTAAAAACTGTAAAATATCAATGTGTAACATTTGTAAATTAATTGTCGCTTATAGCTTATCAGATTATGTTTGTATCTCTCTAAATAGAAGGGACATGCTTTGATTGTTTAATTCATCAAGCTATTATTGTATGAACTATTAATCCAATTTCCCTAATTCCTATATGTTTAATTCATCAAGCTATTATTGTATGAACTAATAATCCAATTTCCCTAATTCCTATATGTTTGTATCCGGTTTATTCTCTGCCCATCTTTCTTTCTCTTTAGTCAGACAAGACTGGGGTGGGAGTAGATGTTGCTTTGTAAATATAAAATCCAATAAAGATGTTTAAAAAAAAAAGGAGAGATTCTGGGTTTGTAGTAGTCATTTCAACATGGTCCGGAGCCGGTGGTGTTTATGTGTTTAAGGTCATGTCAATTGGGGGTATACCCTGATCAGTTTTATCTTCTGGCTCTAGTCAGTCGTTTTCATCCAGATATTGGAGACTTGCTAGGGGTTGGAATCTGTTACTCATTAGTAAATTATTGTCTATATTAGTTTTAGCAACAGGCGTCCTTGATTTTCGAAATACTTGCCATTGCATAGAGCCTCTGAGCTGACTTGGGGGGTAAAAATATTGTAGTGAGACTACTCTAATTAAGGAGGTTAAACCGCTCTGATATGCACAACCTATTAACATCTTTGTTTTCTCTGGATCCTTAAAATTAACAGCTACACAGTCTCCTACACCGTTCTTTTTTGTTTGATGACATATCCACCCTACTCTTATGGCCATAATAATGTCGGATGATACATTCTGGCCAATTATTACATTTTTAGTACACCAATGGGTCACTTTATGTATTAAATCCTGGGTGTTTTCCCTAGTTCCTTGAGAGAGAGAAGGGACCTCCAGTAAATCTGCTACTAATGGGACAGATGCAGGAAGCAAATCAAGGGTGCTTTTATACGCAACGTTGGGTATGCAATGTTTATGCTGATTACGTGTGGGTAGAGATACCCTCTCAGGATTCAGGGGTCTTCTAACCTGGGCTACCTCTTGGCTGCAGATCATGTCCCCTCAGATGTATTTGACTGACTTGGTCCATTAGGTATACCATTAGTTCCTGAAACATTAAAAACGTTTAAACGTGCGCCAAGTGGGTCAGGTTGAGTTTGAATCTTATTTTGCGATGGGATTTCTGCCCCTGCCTCCATTAGTTTTGGCACACAAGTCGTAGCACATTTATTACAATTGGTGATCAAGTTGTGGACTAATTCCTCTACTTTTCCTATTTTTTGTAATATTGGCGCTAAAAGGATCTTAGAAGACATGTTGAGTTCATCAGAGGAAGTGCAGAAGCTGTTGGAACTTCTGGGCATTCTGAAGGGCCCATAATAGCTACAGAATCCCCTTGTTCTCCCTCCTTCGTGATAGTGTCGGTCCGAAGACATTTTCCAGCCTCTAAGGATAACCTTCGCTCGGTCAAGGCTATCTCCTGCTTGTATGCATGGGCAGCTTTAGTCAAAAACCAATCAATTTTGCCCGCCAGGCAACACCCAAAGCATCCCCTTGAGTAGTGGGTGTTTTTCTTTTGACCATTTCGGACGCTGAACCACTAGAGACCCCTGTCTCTATAGGAAGTTGCTATGGAGTACTTAGATGGTTGGATTAGGGTGTGATTAAAAAGTACCTTTGTGTATTGCCTGATTTCCGTCTCAGTCTCCAAAGTACCATCTGCAGGTTTCAAACTAAAACACCCAAGAGGTCTGGCCAGCCAGGCCACCTCCAGTCACTAACGGGCGCATTCCGGGCATGCCCACGAGCATCTCGCGCTGCAGGAGCCCGCTGGTGCTTTTAGCCGCACCTCCGGGTACGGGCCACAGTGTCACTGGCAATGTCGACAGCTACGAGGTAGCTGGGAGTTAGAGTTTCCCTGGAAGCCATTCCCCTGTTGACTATCTACGATCTGAGTTGATAGCGGTGAGGAATTACACCGCATATCCAGAATTTAGTGAGGAAGACTGGTGATAGAAAGGATATGAAAGCATGCACTAATGCTGCACGTGATTACAGGTTGACGAAAAGCAACCGCTCTACGTGAAGGGAGACCAGTAAAGCATACGGGTGAACGGGTATGCCGGTAGGCACCTTTGCAAAGGTAATACAGCAACATATGTCCTTGAAACAGTTGGTTTTTAAGTATATGTGGAGAATGTGGGCAACAAACTAATGCGTGTCACTCTATGTTTTTATTTGTGTTGGTGTGTCTATGGGTCTACAGATTTGAACACTGGCAGTGTCCAGTATTGTGTGGCAAAGAAAATACCCCCAGCCCTGAAGAAGTTGCCGACCAACCTAGACAGGCAACAAAACATGTTGGCTTCATATATTTCAAAGCGAAGCGCAACTGCAGAGTTTTGGTTTTAATGGGAGTAGATACCCAGCACGGAATAAAGTGATTAAAATGGCTAGGGATATCTAACTCCGTTTTATAATAGGGTACCACACTGATTAGCGGTGTTGACACCCCGGGGGGTAGATGCACATGAGTGTGATAGGGACACACACTTTTGAGTTGTATAGGTTTTAGTTTTGTATTTTTCCTACTTTGAAATTTTGTTTATTTTTGGTGGGAAGGAGCCAATGAGGAGAAGTGGAACACACTGACGAGAACCTGACAGTAGTTCCCAGGTGGTTGCTCCCGTGAGGTTCCTTCCTGACATCCACACATTTTTTCCTGACTTGTTTTTCTCTTTTTCTGCATGGACCTGTACAAGCTTGATTGAGAGAAGGGAATGTAGACCCACATGAGGAGACACATAGAGAGTGCATGAGGATATTTTAAAGTTAGGCACAACCTGTTGTAACTCTTAGAGTGGGTGTAAGGTTAAGTATAACCACACACACTAGTCAACAGAGGATGATGAGGAATATATTGCCTATTCAGATCAGGATCAGGTTATTTTGATTAACATTCAAACTAAAACAGCCAAGAGGTCTGGCCCAGCCAGGCCACCTCCGGTCACTAACGGGCGCAGCCCGGGCATGTCCACGCGCATCTCACGCTGTGGGAGCCCGCTGGTGCTTTTGGCCGCGCCTCCTGGTGCGGTCCACAGTGTCACTGGGGGCATCGGCAGCTCTGAGGTAGCTGGTTGTTGAAGTTTCCCTGGAAGCCATTCCCCTGACGGCTGCGATCGGTGATGCCGGGCATCCCACGCTGCGGGAGCCCGCTGGTGCTTTTAGCCGCACCTCCGGGTACGGGCCACAGTGTCACTGGAAATGTTGACAGCTCCGAGGTAGCTGGGAGTTGGAGTTTCCCTGGAAGCCATTCCCCTGATGGCTGCGATCTGTGATGCCGGGCGTCCCGTGCTGCAGGAGCCTGCTGGTGCTTTTAGCTGCGCTTCTGGGCACGGACCGCAGCGTTGCTGGCAGCGTCGACAGCTCCGAGTTCGGTGGGAGTTGGAGTTTCCATGAAAGCCGTTCCCCTCACAGCTGCAATCGGTGATGCCTGGTTTCCTGCACTGCATTAGCCCGCTGGTGCTTTTAGCCGCACCTCTGGGCGTGGGCTACAGCGTCACTGGCATCGTCAACAGCTCTTAGGTAGTTGGGAGTTGGAGTTTTCCTGGAAGCTGCTCTCCTCATGGCTGCGATCGGTGATGCCAGGCGTCCTACTCTGCAGGAGCCTGCTGGTGCTTTTAGCTGCACCTCCGGACGAGGGCTGCAGTGTCACTGACTGTGTCGACAGCTCCGAGGTAGCTGGAAGTTGGAGTTTCCCTGGAAGGTGTTCCCCTCACGGCTGCGATCAGTGATGCCTTCAATAAAATATCAGGTCGAAAAACCCCTGGGCCTGATGGGGTCCCTATAGATCTTTATAAGGCTGACCCAGGGACGTGGACAAAGATCTAAGCTAGGGTCTTTTTTTTTTTAATTAAATGTATTTTTATTTTTCAACAGTGATACAGTGTCCAAACAGAGGAAGATGACTTAATTACAACTACCCCCCTCCCACCCCTCACCCATCGAGACCTGTAAAACCGTTAATGTATTGAGATTGAAGAAGGCGCAAGACACTGCGAGTAGAGCACAAAGAAAAAGGGAAAAAAGAAAAAAATGGAAAGAAAAAGAGAAAACACATAAACGAAGAAGAGTAGGATGAAAGAGGATTAGGCAGGTATCGAGAGAAATTATAAAAAGAATTCTTTATGACATCGCTAGCTATCTCCCGGGTCATGTTGCCCTTGTTGCTCAATCCAGGTAGAGAATTTCCCCAAAACCTCAGTGCCTATCTTCCTCTTTCTTTGTCCTTTCTTGGTGTATATTGCCTTTTCAAAGTGGAATGTGGCAACCAGTCTGGCCAGCCATTGTGCGAAAGAAGGGGAGTCAGTGTCTAACCAGCCGGAGGAAACACAAATCCTCCATATTGCCATTGCTATAAAAATCAGCCCTTCCTCCTTAATCCTAAGTGAATCAGTTTGGGTCCCCAGAAGAATGGTCGTAGGGTTTAACACAATTGGTTGATTAATTATTTCACTAAGTAGGTTTTGTATTTTAAGCAAGGTTGGGGCTAGTTTTGGACAGGTTGCAAAAATATGTATTGAGTCTGCCCCTACTTCGGAGCATCGCGGGCATAGTGTTCCTTTCCCGGATCCCCATTTAATAATTTTACTTGGTGTCATATAAAGAAAAAAAATTGTTTTAAAGTGTTGTGCTTGTAATTTAGCGGAAATGAATATCTGTTGTGATAGAAGCAGAGAATTATAAAAAAAACTTTGAGGCGACTCAAGTTTGACATGTCATTTTGTAGAGATGGATTCTAGGTCATCTGAGGTTTGCCTATTGAGCATTTGGTAAATACTTCCAATACGGAGGGTGGTAATATTGCGTAGAGCATGTAATAGTTCAATTTCGGCAAACCCTGTGGTCCCACCCACCTTCCTGGATAGGTAGCCTTGGATAGACAGGTATTTAAATAGGTCTTGACTTTTTAGTTTGAATTTAGATTGTAGATCTGTGAAGGATTCAATCCCCCTGGTTGTAATCAGATCCCCAAGTTTTACTATTCCGGCCCTGTGCCATTCGCAGAAGTAAGAAGGACTGAAAATAGCTGGTAAGTGAAGGGAGGGTACCCTATTTTTATACCATTCCGAAAATGCACAAAAACAAAATACCCCCTCCAGGCAGACCCATTGTTTCCGGTCTTGGCTCCCTTTTGGAACCCTTGTCAAAATTTTGCGATGTATTTTTTAAATCGCTAGTACAGAAAACAAGAACTTACCTACAAGACACCAAAAGTGTGTTACAACTCCTGGATACTCTGACCATAAATGAAGATACAATTCTGGTCAGTTTTGACATTGAAAGCTTATATACAAGCATCCCACAGGATGCTACACTTGATGTCCTTAAACAAGCCTTGGACAAAGAGGTCTGGACTTCAAAAACACCCAAAGAATTCATTTTGGAATGTGCCCGACTGGCTCTCAAAAGGAATTATTTTGCATATGAGAACCAGATATACCTACAAATTGGGGGCACGTCGATGGGCAGTACTTTTGCGCCAAGTGTGGCGGGTCTATATGTCCATGAGTTCGAAGAAAAGTACATCCTCTGTGACACTAACCCATACAGTTCCAACACCTGCTATGGAGGCGGTACATTGATGATGTGCTGACAATCTGGAAGGGCTCTGAGGAAACATTGATGTCGTTCTTCAACTGGATCAACACATGTGACGACCATCTGAAGTTCACATGTGTGAAAGACCCCAAAACTCTGGTCTTCTTAGACCTAACAATAACTAAAGAGAATGGGAAACTAACAACCGTGACTCACCATAAGCCCACTGCTAAAAACAATTTATTACGGTTTGAAAGCTTTCATCCCCGACCACTACGGGAAAATCTTCCCTATGGGCAGTACCTACGCATTCGCAGAAATTGCAGCGAGCTGGACGATTACAAAAGACAAGCTCAAGACTTAACCACTAAACTACGAGAACGTGGTTACCCTGAAAAGATACTGAGTAAAAGCCAGAAACGTGCTCGAAACCAGCCAAGATCAGCTCTCCTGGAAAATCAAAACAGAGAAATGGAAGAAGTCCCTCTAACATGTGTTACGACATACAACACAATCTCTAACGATGTCAGTAGGATAATAGGCAAACATTGGGGCATACTAAACACAGGAAACCTCAGATGGAATAAACCCTTATTCTCATATAAGAGAGCACGCAGTATCAAAGATGCAGTGGTCAATACCAGACCCAGAATGATAGTGAAGGAGCAAGAATCAGTTCTCAACAAATGGGGCTTGCCCAAAGCCACAGGCCACTACAAGTGTGGAAGCTGCTGCATATGCCCCTTTACAAATAACACCAAAACTTTACAACTGGAATCCAACAAAACTTGGACTATCAGAGGGCTTACTAACTGCAACAGTGAGAACGTAGTGTATAGAGTGACTTGTCCTTGTAACCTACACTATGTAGTGATGACGAGCAGGAAAATCAAGATACGCATCGGAGAACATAGGAGTAATATCCGTTGCAAAAAATCCAACACTAAACTCACAGAACATTTTTTATCAAAAGGGCACACAGCGGATGACATACAATGGACTGTCATCGAACAAATCAAACCAGGCGCCAATCTGAACCAACGGCTCCTTGAAAAAGAGCAGAGATGGGTGTACAGACTGTCAACACACAAAAATGGGTTGAATGATACTATCCCGTGGCACACTGTAATGTAACAACAGTCCTGTTTCTCTAACTATGTCTATCCTTGATTGGAGCTATATGAGTAACCCTATTTGCATGAGAACATTCCAATGCAACAGAGTCAATCTGCAGTCCCTTAACTAAACAAAATCGATGAATCTCTAAAGATGCGACCAGGGAGTCACACAGCCATATGCTATAAACACGAGTCATTTTTTTGCGGATTTTTGGAACGCCCTCGAAAAACGCTCCGATTGGTTTGGGAGATGATGACACACATAGTCCCGCCCCAACCAGGAAATGCCGAACTTCCCGCTCTGCCAAATGCAAGCTGGTTTCCTTGGTAACCATTCCAACATGAGTCACTCCAATGTAGACTTTTGATTGGAATATCAACAAACACGCCCTCCTCAAGCAATCCGACTGGTTCAGGAGACGATGACACACTCAGTCCCGCCCTAACCAGGAAGTGCCGAACATAGTACTTTACCGGCACAAACGAGGCACCGATCATAACTTCGGGACTTCGCACACGGGAACCGAGTAGGTTTACCGAGGGATGATCGCTTTTAAAAAGTAAGTACGGTTCCGTGATCTATGGGCATGGCGCGGTGTCAATACACCGGTTCCGAGTTCTTCCGACTCGGATAAGCACGCCTACAATCTATGGGATCCCAATGTACTCATGCTTAGTTTCTAAATGATGTAGGTGACGGAGAATCGCCGTCTTGGTTCATCCGAAGCCCAGGAAGCGACAAAAACCGCTTTAAGTGTAAGCAAAATATTAATGTACATTATGTTTTCACTCACCAAAAATAACCAGCTAAACAAATGACTAGCCTGCCTGTTCAGTTTAAAGACACTTGACGATTTCACTCCCGGCACAGATATGATGCATGAATGGCGAATTTACTAGCAGCTCACCATGTCTTTTCAGTGACGATCACTCACTAGTCCGACCAACTTCGAACACTTAGTACCTCACAGACAATGTCTCCCATACAAGGTACTAATTTTTAGCGCAATTGTTATTTTTAAATCCACTTCGAATTAAGACTGCCTATATGACAATTAATATAGACAGCTACCCGATAGGGTGACCACAGCAAGCACTCAAAATGTTTTGTGTATCCCTGTTAAGTCTCCCAAAGCACGTGTTCCCAATCCCGTTTCCTTTTGTCTTTCCTTTCCACAGGTTTTTTCCTGAATCTAGGATTGAACACACTTTTTACACTCAGACCCATATTTGTGGTCTGCAAATTACATGTGGGCAGGGCGCGCCTTAGCGTGTGCGTACCGCCCCTTGTAAAGTACACGGTCCTGACGAAAACCAAAGAATTTTATATATTGGTTGAAACATGTAGACCTAGTTTATTTTCTAAATTCTTTCACATAGCACACTTGGCTATTTTTAATAAAAAAAATGTTAATACATCACACTTCTCGAGGCACCAAAGCCTTCCTAGTTGGGCAAAGGTGCCACATTGGTTTTATCTAGGGTTCAGACGCTCAGGAATAAAGTCTTGAACGGAGTAGTACTGGCCCTTTTTAACATACCTTCACAATTTTTTTAGCACATATAAAAAAGAAACATTATCCCGCTCCACTGTAGTCAGGTGTCGTAGCACACCCTATAGGCACTCGGCCTATGGGGTGGGACCCCAATAATGAAGCATGTCACCAACCAGGTTGGTGAGTGAGGGGTCTTCTTAAAGGACTACTACTGTCCAGTTAACGGATTTGGGGCATTTTGTGCTTACCTAGCCATACCCTATAGAAGAGAGCAAATTGCTTTATTCTTCTTATTCAGGAGGGTACTCCTTCAGTGTTGTTATTTATCTGTGATCTCAGAGCCAGAGGGTATTCTGATTGAGTGGATTTCGCTGTTAGTAACCTGTTGTCGTGTCCTAACAGCTAGGTGATGGCCGATGTTATCACTACACTCGTAGTTTTTTTCCCTTGCTGCTGCCCACTTTGCTGCGATTTTTTCCAAAAAGATAGCTCCTATTTAGGCTCTGACCACGACTGCTTCTTGTTGGATAGCCTGGCAGTCTAGTCCTGCCTGGATAGATTGGGTTAACTTAATTTCTATGTTCCTTAATTTTTCTTGTAGATCCCTGATGAGAGTTTTTTCCCTTTTGTTTTTCTGAATAGAGAACCTTAGGATCTCGCCTCTAATCCGTGCCTTGAATGTATCCCAGACTATCGTTTGAGAAGCAGATCCAATATTTATCTCCAGGAATTCTTGAATCCATCCCTGCATATGAATTACGTAGCTGCTATCATACAGTAAGGCTTTTTCAAAACTCCACTTAGTGGCCTCTTTAGGTTGTCCAAGCCCCTTGAAGGTGATGATGAGAGGGTTATGGTCAGATAAAAAGCGAGGTGCGATATCGATTGTGTAGTTGTTGGTAAGTGAGGCAGAAATGAAAAAGTAGTCTAATCTAACTAGGATTTGATGCGGGCAGAGTAAAAAGTGTAGCCGGGTTGTGAAGGATTTTTAGTCGCCCAGCTGTCTATTAATCCATGAGTCTGAATAAGGTTTGCTAAGGCCTGAAAAACTAGGGGCTTCCTACCTTTGTATCTCCATGTTGTGTTATTAGCCCAATCACAAGGTAGATGTATATTAAGATCCCCGCAGAGCACTATGGGAGTGGGCCAATGCACTAGTTCACCGGAGACCTGATTAATAGCCCCGGGGTCGTCGGCGTTGCTCCCATATATTGAGCAAAGGGTAATAGAAGAGTTATTGGGGAGTTGAATCTGAGTAATGACCCACCTCCCCAGTGGGTCGGATTTAGTCCGTGGGTTGCCGGTGACAAATCTTCTGTCAGCTAGAACACCCACTCCCTTTGTTTTCGCCCCCTGCGTGGTTGCACCCACTACTTTGAACCCAAGGGTATTCAATAGATGTTTTTGTGACTGTTCTACGTGGGTTTCTTGCAGGCATATGATGTTCCCCCCAAGTGTTTGTAAAACCAGAGACACTTTCTGCCTTTTAGAGGCGTCATTTAGTCCGCAGATATTAGCTGAAACAATTCGTAGTGAATCTAGCTTAGCCATCTAAGTGGTATAGAGGTAAGAGCCTATTGAAAATCAGTAAAGTTGTTTTTATGGATATAGTCAATTTTTCAAAAGAGTGTTGTGAGTGTTTTGCGCCCATGTGTAATATCTGTGTGCCTTCCCACCCCTCCCACCCCTCTCCCAAGCCTCCCCCTCCACCCTCCCCACCCACCCCCTTACATGAGCAATCAGGCCAAGCCTGAATGATGGAGTTCATACATGAGCCTCGAGTGCTGGTCACGCCGGCCAGAAACATAAATAACCTTAATCTTGTGATCGGCTATTAAGCCTACCCAGTGCTGTGCAGAGAATAAATGCCAAATATTTTTAGTTATAAGTGTATGAGTGCATGATTTTTCCCATTCTTGCCCTCACTACCCCCCTTTCTGTCAGGGCTCACCCCTGCTTAAGCGCCCCCTAAACATGTAAAAAAGACTGTAAGCATAATAGAGATGGATTTTTTGACGGTGAGGTTGCTCCCCGCTGGTTAGAGGAGTTAGTTACCAGTAGGTTACAGTAGCTTCAGAAAAAGAGAGAGGAGAGCAGCAGCACCCCTTTTGTTTCCCTGTCTCTTTTCCCCAGTCTTAAGCTTTGTGTCCCTTCTTAAGCTTAACTTCTTCCAGGTACTCTTTAGCTTTGATCTCGGACAAGAAAACCTTGGTAGTGCCAGACAGAATAACCTTCAGCCTTGCTGGGTTCATGAGGTATACCTCAGCGCCTAGCTGCTGGAAGGGGGAAATCAGTTGTCGTAGGTGCCACCTTCTCTCCACGGTCTGGTGGCAAAAGTCTGGTTTGGCGAAGAAGGTAATTCCGTAGGCCCCTTTTTTAGAGTTGGGGCGAGCTTGGTCATACACCAACTGGAAGTTGCCAAAGTACACAAGGAATACTCGAGGCTGCCCTTCAGTAGGCTTTCCATTGTTATATTGCCGTTTCAAGAAAAAGGGGAAGCGATGAGCTCGCTGCACTTCACGGTTCCAGTCCCAACCTGGATGTTCCGGAAAAGAGTCTTGTAGTAACTTGACTATAAATTGTCGAGGATCTTCCCCCTCCTTCCCTTCCGGAATACCAAGCAGGCGGAGGTTGTTCCTGCGTTGTCGATTTTCCTGTTCTTCCATTTTGACCATAAGGTCTGTAAGACAAGCAGAGTTGGACTCAGTCAGTTGTTTAGTAGCTACTGCTTCGGTTTCCAAATGCTCCGTCCTAGCCTCAACCATTCCAACCCGGTCGCTAATGTCTGTGCAGGTTTTGTTCAGTCTTCTAAGCCCGCCCTGTAGTTTTTTTGCTGCGTTCTTAGCGGTCCGATTATCTGCTCTAACCTCCTCTTGGAAGTCTTTGATGGAGGCGAGTATAGCCGTCAATGAGGGCTCTATTGTCTCGGTTGTTTTGCTTTGTGGTTTTCTCGGGCTGTGCCATTGTGGTTGGGTTATTTCATCTTCCTCCAGATGGTAAGACATCTGCGAGTCTGAATAGTCCCATTTGAGTTGGCTTCGCCGTTTAGTCTTGTTTCTTGATTTTTTAGGGCGCACGACTGTCTCAGGGTTAAAGCGGGAGGCCTCGCTGCTCTCCTCGCTGGCACTGTTAGTGTTATCCTCTTCTTCTGTCCCCCCATCCGCTGAGGAGCTCGGGGTGCTGTCAGATACAGAGTAAAAATCTTCTTGACCAATTTCTGGGGTCCAAGGAATTGGGATTCCAGATGGGATTTCCAGGTTCTGAATAGTGACTTCTGTCCCAGTTGATTGTGATTGTGCCTTGGCATTAAGACTCTCTAAGGGTGTATGGGCCCGCCGCTGGTGGTTCTTTCCGCTGATTCCGGGCGTCCTGGTGCAGTGAGTGAGGTGGCTGGCAGGTTATCCGGGAGTATAGGAAGATCTAAAACATCCGGGGCCCCTTAGTTGCGATGGTATGGTCATGGCTTTCAGTAGGGGTGTGTGCGGAGAGAGTGGGCTCTGGCTGACAGCTTAAGAGACAGGAGGGGATGGTAGAGATATCCGTGTTGTTTGTAGTAGTTTGAGCCCCTTCAGTGATGGCATTATCCTGCTGTGGGAGAGCATCAGGTGGTATAGAAAAGGATGACTTCTCTGTGCTATTCTTAACATGGGCAGCTTGGTTTTTAGCTACCATAAAAATCTTGGCAGGGAGGGGCTGTAAGGAGTCTTTGCAGTCTTTACTAGGGGACCCTACCACTGTCTTCCCAAAGTTCGTTTTTTTCGTCCCACTGACCCCACTGACCCCACTGACCTGTTCAGCTTTGGTCCTCCCGGATCCGTCCGCTGTCGAGGGGTCTCTGCCTGATATGGGCGTCTTCTGTCTAAGCCCTTTCTTAGCCCCACGTGCATTCATCCTTGCATTCGATGAAACGGCGAAATTAGCTTTCTCTGGGGTCTTTAATGCAGCAACGGCAGGCGGTTCACCGCACTCAGGGTCTACAGCGGTTATTTCACCCATTTTTTAAGGGATGACCCTGCATGTTATCACCCGATCTCATTATTAGACTCGGTTACAAAAATGATGGGGAAGGTGATTTTACAACCCTTAACAATATGGTTAGATGCAAGTAATATAATATCTGACCTGCAATACGGATTCAGGAAAGGGATGGGGACAGTGGACCAATGCATAATTCTACTTATGATTATCAGCAAATACTCACTCGCTAAAAAGGGACATATGCACATGGCTTTCATGGACTTAACATCCTCTTTCAACCAAGTGAATAGGTAAAAAATATGGCCTTTATTATCAGAGACTGGAATGGATGCTGATTTAGTGGCTTTTTGGCATTGCTCCCACCTAAATTTGACAGCCTCAGTCAGATACAATAAAAACGGTTCCCTTTCAGAATCCTGGGATGTTAAGCGAGGGGTGAGATAGGGATTTTTGCCCCTGTTTTGTTTACCTTATATTTTAACAATTTGGGGGCTGCCCCATCATTGGCTATCAAAGACATTCCTAGGGGAGGCGCTAAACACACCCCATATCTTTTATATGCAGATGATGCAGTTTTACTTGCAAGGACACCAATGGCGCTGCAAATACTTGTAAATACGTTTATTGATTTTATGGTTTCACTCGACCTCTATCAATTTCTCGTAGTCCCATATAATGACATCTGGTAAAGTAAAGTGAGACAATTGTACGCTTTTATGCACAGGTGGAGAACTGACAAATGTTGCTACATTTCCTTATTTGATCCTGTTTTACAAAAAATGGTCTTGGATAGCACAGTGAATATTTCAAAAAAACACCCTGTCTAGATCAGCAGAATGGAGTTTGCTTGGAGACTGAGGAGTAAACCACTACAACGATTACTGAAGGTCTATAATGAGAAATGTATACCAATGGCCATGAATGGTAGCGAGGTATGGGGCTATAAGGAGGTTGGAGATCTGCAGGTGGCTGTAGATAAATACCTGCGGAAACGACTATCTGTTCCCCCCAGCACCCCATCTTTTATGGTGCATGACGAATTAGGACAGGGTTACATCTCTGACCGCATAGTAGTGGCAAACTTTAATATGGTGGCTAAAAATATGGCCTAGTCCCATACCTATGCTGAACCAAACTGTTTAAGAAGATTGTATGAGATTCGACAGGACGGCTGACATTCCTTGGCTGGGTTACATCAGAGACAAATGCACCATGGTAAGTTGAAAGTAATTAAAAGCCCACTTTTAGCTAAGAGGATGGTGGAAATGGAAAATAATTAACTTAAAAAACCAACAATAGGGCAGTACATATTCTTGAGTCCTGGGACTTTAGAGCAACCCATCTTGTCTTATATTAAAAATCTACTTCACTGTTTTCTTTTATTCAGATTTAGGTTCAATTGCAAAGGCGTTTGACTCTCTGCAGTGGGAGTATATGTTCTCTCTGTTGCTGCGCATGGGCCTACCACCGCTCTTCCTCAAATGGATCCACCTACTCTATGCTGTGGCAGTGGCGCGGATACATGTGAACGGCTGGGTCCCTGAAGCTTTCCCGATAAATAGAAGCACGCGGCAGGGATGCCCCCTGTCGCCAATCCTTTTTGCGCTTGCATTAGAGCCTTTAGCTTGTAAATTGCGCAAGCTGCGTGCTCAGGCGGCATTGCGATTTCGTCAGTGGCCGCTGGTGGTCTTGCTGTATGCTGATGATATGCTGCTGAATGTCCGCGAACCTGCTACATATTTGCTGGAATTACTCCGTGAATACTTGAAGTTTGAAAGATATTCAGGTCTAGTCATAAATTGGGCAAAGTCAACGGTGTTCCCGCTGATGGCCGGTACCCGTGAAGTGGAGTTGGACTTCCCCCTGATGTGGTCCACTGACCCGGTACGGTATTTAAACATATGGCTGCACAGGGACCCCCATGTGTTGATCTCTATGAATTTTGTCCGTTTCATCACTAAAGTTACAAGAGCAGGCTGCTTTGAACACATTGGGAGGTGCGGGGATCGCACAGCTAGGTGACCTCTATGAGCATGACCAGTTCCGGCTATAAAGAAAAGAAAAAAAGAGATTTAGGTTAAATTGTATTCACTGGTGCCTCACGGCCCCTAAGGGTTTTCGAAGCCTGGGGTTATAAAGCCCTGCCCTTGTGATCACTTCTCGGATCAAGATCTCCTACATTTTATGTTCTTCTGTGGATTTTATAATGATCTTCGGTCACGATACATTTTACCAGTTTTAAAAAACTGTAATTTTGCTCAAGTGAGGCCAGCCCTGATATATATGCTAATGTTGTCCTCACCTTTGATATGTTTCGGGGTTGCAAGATTCTTAACAGGAGCCTTACGGTGAAGGTAAAAATTTGATCATGCATTGAATTGTCCATTGAATTGTTATATTTTAGTGATCATTGTTTTTAAATATTGGTTAGTACTGTAAAGAATGCACTTTATCCAGGTCTAAGAAGACGTAGTAGTTTTGACATGTAGTAATTTTAATATTTTATTAAAATCAATATATATTAGGGCTTTGTCATTTCTACATGGAAATGTGTACATAAATGATCGGTTTCTCCCTTTAATCAAGTATTGTATACGTTTTTGTTATTTTACTCTTGAGGTGTTCAATTGTGCTTTTAGGGTCATTATTGGCAGAATAAAGTTTTATTTGACTTTGACTATGACTAGATCTTGCATAAGGGCGTGTCACAGAATTCTATGTCCTGATCAGACTGTAACTATGATCTGCACAACTTTAACCGTGGGTGTTCACTCTGCTCCGTGCATGGACTTTGAGGATTTTTCGCAACTCCAATCAGAGTGCAGAATTCAGAAAAATCTCCGGCTCTGGTGACTGGTGGAGTTTGCCAAGCCACAGTGCCACCCACCACGAGGACCTCCGCAGGCTTACCTGGTTACAGTGCTTCTCTCCTCCAGCTGTCCTTCTCCTCCTGGCTGTCTTCTCTCCACTCCAGGCTGGCTCCCAGGCAAAACGAAACCCCTACGTCACCCTCGGAGTCACTGCGCATGCGCGCGCATGCATACGCAGTTCTCCCAAGACATAGAACATAGGAGTTTCGTTTTTCCTGGTAGTGAGCCTGGAGTGGAAATGGAGAAAGCCAGGAGGAGGAAGACAGCCGGGGCAGGGCACGGAAGTGGAGAATTGTCGCACCATTACCAGGTAAGCCTGCGGCAGCCTTGGGGTGAGTCAGGTCAGGTGGCAGGGGGAGGAGCGGAGAGGAATTCCACTGGGTTTTTTGCAAACTTCGCCCACCTAGTGGCACTCCGCCAACTCCGCACACCCTTACTCAACTTACACTGCAGTGACACCAGAGTTTAGTGAACACACAACTTGAGATTTAGCCGGTGGTCACCTTTAGAACATCACATTCGAACAGTGATTTCTGGCTCTTCAACAACTGAAAGGCCATCCCGCCTTATGGCAGGGTTGTAAGCCGGTGAAATCATGCCCCCAGTGAGAGCTCCCATTTCTAGACCCTATGCCTATTGCTGGGGCATTGTATTGGGTTTCTTTGTAGGTGTCAGAGCTCACCTTTATTGTTTGGTGGTTTCTGTATTCTTGCACAGGAACAGAAGTCGATAACTTCCCGACTCCCACTACCAATCACCCAGAGCCAGAAAGAATCTTGGCGCTAACTGATCAGTGAGGGGGAAGGGGAAACAGTGGATAAATAATAATAAACAAAAAGAAGAGACTGGTCCAGAACCCTCTGGTTTTCTGTCGGGTACTCTTCTTCAGCTTTTGCTCAGCCTACCGAAGACACCTAGGAAAACTAAGCACACAACAATTATATATTTCCCTTCTCTACTCTGCTCTTTCTTCTTTTTCCTATTTATTTTCTTAAGTATATCTACCTACCCAAGGTCCTTAGCTCCTTGCCTCTCTTCTTATGCCTGATGCAGTCTTTCCTATTAATAATGAAGTTTTGTTACATCTGCAAGACATTTTTAAAATAAGGTTAATCACCTATTTCTTTCCCTGTATCCTTATTTGTTGAGTTTTCTATTCTGTAACCTACCAGGTATTTTTGAATGGATTATCCATAAGTTTATTCTTGTCTGATATTTACATTTAATGATTGTCTTCTTATGATGAGTACTTATTGCTCTTAATATTCTAATACTGCGTTATTTTCTCTATCTCCTTAGGAGTTCAACTGCACTGAAAATATCTCAGGTACATCTTCTCCACTATCGTTTCCTCATTATATTATCAGTTGCACACTGTGCTGCTTGAACATGAATCAACAGTCTTTAATTTCGTCTTTTTCCTTTTACAGATTCCAGATTATATCGACTATGCTGAAAAGGTAAGTTCACAGTCTCTTTGCTAGCTCACACGATATTATTAAGAAGTTTTAGGCTTGTTTAAATCTACAATATTCCAAAACTCTCTTTTCTCATCACTTAGCTCTTGTTCTCGTTATCACTGCTGCCGCATGAATCTCCACCAGCCTCAGTCTTCATGAAGGGCGAAACTCTGTTGACAGCTCCGGCCTCTCTCTCAGCTAACGGGACTCCGGATATGTTAGCCTTCTTCAGCTCCGGTCTCTCTCTCAGCTAACGGGACTCCGGATATGTTGGCCTTCTTCAAATTACTTTTCTTTTGTTGCTCAGAAGCTATTTAACACTCACTAGGGGATTTATTTACTCAAAACTCTACAGGCGCACTAACGACAAAATCTCCTCGGGGAAACGCTTCAGTGAAGTGCGCAATACCTCAGGTGTGCGCGCGTCACATCAACACCGCTCAGAATCTGCAGAAAAACTAGACCACTGACCCCAGCACCTTAGCGGCCATCTTGGAGTTGCGCACATGCCACCAACTCGACCACTGATGCCTAGTCTTCAGCCCTTTGATCCATTTGACCCCGCAAAAGTCCATTTGGTCACGGACATCCTTGGAATCTAAGTCTAAATTGTTAGGGATCCTGACAGTACCCCCCACCAAAGATGGTCCTCTCACTCTTGGTTTGGTCGGACTGCATTGATAAAAAAGTTGTATCAATCTAGGAGCATGAGCATCCGAATCTAGCTCCCAAGATCGCTCCTCTGGACCGTAGCCTTTCCAATCAACTAGGTAATACAATTTTCCTCTAACTAGTTGTGAGTCTAAAATTTCTTTGACCTCAAACTCCACTCCCGTGTCTAACTGAATTGGCTGTGGAACTGATTCTTTTCTCAGATTTGGAGCTGATTTCTTCAATAAGGAAACGTGAAACACTGGGTGAATTTTGAGTTTTGATGGCAATGTCAATTTGTAAGTCACTGGATTAACCTGCTCAGCTATAGGGTAAGGACCAATGAATCGAGGTTGGAACTTCCGGTTTCCCTTTAATCTCAGATTTTTGGTATTCAACCAGACTTTGTCTCCTATCTCTAAAGGGGGAGGTTTCTTTCTCTTTTTGTCAGCATACATCTTATACTTCTCCTTAGCCTGTTCTAGGTTCTTCGATGCCGATTCATGAACTGAACTTAAATGAGACACCAAATCCTTAACTGCTGGGAGTGGAAGCTCAACATCTTGTACTGTGGAATTTGGATGTCTCCCATAATTTAAATAGAACGGAGAATACCCGGTGGACACATTCTTAGCGTTGTTGTGAGCAAATTCTGCTGTCCATAAATAGTCCGGCCATTCCCTGTCCTGTTTCAAGGAGAACAATCGTAGATATATTTCCAACTCTTGGTTTACCCTTTCTGTTTGCCCATCCGTTTCCGGATGGAAACTGGTGGAATAACGTGTTTCTACTCCTAACCCTTTCATAAAGGCTCTCCAGAAATGTGAGACAAATTGAGGCCCACGATCCGATATTATGACTTTGGGAATTCCATGCAACCTTACAATCTGTGTGCTAAAATGACTTGCTAACTGTTTGGCTGTTGGAATTCCCTTTAGGGCCAATAAATGTGTCATCTTCGTGATTGCATCTACCACCATTAGAATTGTGTTTACCCCATGACATGATGGTAAATCTGTTATCAAGTCTAAAGTGATCGTGTGCCAAGGATGGGCAGGAAAAGGCAAGGGTTGCAACAGCCCCTGGTGAGCGTGCCGTTCTGATTTTCCCTGAGCGCATATCTCACAGGTTTTCACATATTGTTCAATATCCTTATTCATTTGCAGCCACCAGTATTTTCTTTTAATTAAGTCCGCCCTCTTGAGCTCTCCCTTGTGTCCGGCTAACAGATGATCATGACATTCCCGCAAGGCTTCTTCTGTAATGCTTTAGTTGGTAAATACAATGCACCTTCTTGGTAAGGTAAATCATCAAGGACTTCTCTTCCATCCTCTTGCTGAGCCCAGTCTTGCATTTCATCGGGGGTTAAGGCTTGAACTACCTGCTCCTTGAATTCCAGAAAATCTGTAGCACAGATAATTTTAGAATCTGGTATGTTCGCTTGAGTACTGATTGGATTCTTTTCTTCTCCTGTTCCCATTCTGGACAAGGCATCCGCCTTCCCGTTTTAAGTACCCGGCCGGTAAGTTATTACAAAATCGTAATCAGCAAAATACAGCGACCAACGAAGTTGTCGAGGTGTCAGAGTTCTGGCAGACTTCAGGAATTTTAGATTGCGATGGTCTGTGTAGACTGTTACTACATGATGTACTCCCATAAGGTAATGTCTCCACTCCTTGAAGGCGTCTTTTATTGCCAACAACTCTTTTTCCGTAATTGCAGAGTTGATGTCAGCTGACGTCAATTTTCTAGACCGGTAGGCCACTGGATGTAATTGGCCGGTTTCCTTATTCATTTGAGAAAGTACTCCCCCCAACTGCAAAATCCGAAGCATCCGTTTCGACATAAAAAGGCTCATTTGGGTCAGCATGAAGGAGGATGGGTGCGGAAGTGAACTCACACTACAATTCCTTGAAGGCTTGCTCTGCTTCTTCGGACCATTCGAATTGTGCTCCTTTTTTCAATAGTCGCGTCAGAGGTAGTATTTGTCGAGAGAATTCTCCAATAAATCTCCGATAGGAGTTTGCAAATCCGATGAACGCTTGAACTTCTTTGACGCTGATTGGTGACTTCCATTCAAGAACTGCCTGAATCTTCTGTCTATCCATATGGATTCCTGTCGGCGAGATCACGAAGCCCAAAAATTCCACTTGCGTAACAATAAAAGCACTTTTTTCCAATTTGACAAATAATCTGTTTTCTCGAAGTTTCTGAAGGACTCCTCGAACTTGTGTCTGATGCTCTTGAGTATCAACTGAGTAAATTAGTATGTCATCAATATACACAATTGCGCATTGATCAATGAATTCACTAAGTACATCATTAATAAAGTGTTAAACGCTGCAGGAGCATTGCACAACCCGTAGGGCATCACTTGGTATTCAAACAATCCAAAACAAGTCCTGAAGGCCATCTTCCACTCATCATCCTCTCTAACTCGAATAAGGTGATAAGCTCCTCTTGAATCCAAGTTCTTAAATATCTGTGCTCCCTTGATTTAGTCCAACAAGGCGGAGATAAGAGGAAGAGGGTATCTATTCTTTTTTGTTATTCTGTTGATGGCTCGATAGTCGATGCACGTCCTCAACTCGCCCTGCTCCTTCTTGGGCACGAAAAATAGGGGCGAGGACACTGGGGATTGGGAAGGATGTATAAATCCATTAGCCAAATACTTGTCGATGTACTCTCTCAAGTGATGATGTTCTTGTTTTGTCAAGGCGTACACCCGACTGCATGGCAAATTCGTCCCCGGTTCCAGATCTATCTTGCAATCGTAAACTTCATGAGGCGGCAATTGTTCAGCTTCCTGCTCATTGAATACATCTTCAAAATCCTGGTATTCCGATGGTATTGATTGCGTATTGATTACACACACCAAGACTTCTGCTGAACATAAGGCATGAGCCGGGTTCTGTTTATTGGTTTCTTTTAGACTTCCAAAACAGTTCTCTCGACAATATGCTGAATTCATTTTGATCATCCTGTCATTCCAATTAATTGAGGGATTATGCTCAGTGAGCCATGGAAGTCCCAAGATGAGTTGAAATTGAGGGGCATCGATTAAGTTAAAGTGAATAGCTTGTCTATGCCCATCTTCTCTGATCAACTCTACCAGTTCAGAGTGACTTACTATTGGCCCTGAAGATAAATTTGTTCCGTCAATTGCTCTAACTGGTTCACTCTTTGCCTTGGCGATTGCTTGCAATCCAATTCTTGCCGCAAATTTCAGGCCGCAAAAATTGCCTGTGGCTCCTGAGTCCACCATAACCGCTACTTCATTCATAGTTTCTTGACGGAATCTTATTGTCATAGATTGAATCAAATGTGGTAAACAAGACTGCAAGGTATTCGCCAACCGATGTTCCTGTGGAGTTGATTCTTGATTCGCATCCACCTGCACAACTCCTTCTACAGGTGGTGCTGCGAGTTTTCCTTCGGCTTAAATGAAACCTTTGGCTTCTTTGGGCAGTTCCGCCACAAAGTGTCCACTGGAACCACAGTACATACATAAATTACTGACTCGTCTTTTCTCTTTTTCTTCTTTTGTAAGTGGACCCCGAATGGTTCCAATTTGCATCGGTTCTGATCCAGAGGAACTTTCTGCGCCTTTCCAAACTTCAGTCTTGGCTCTATCAAACCGTGGAACTGTACCTCTGAACTCTCGCTTCTTCTCTCCTCTCCGCTCCCCTTGCTGGAAATCCAATTCTAAGACCAAATCTATAAGAGCAGATATTTCAGTTGGATGGTTCGGTATCTGAGCCAAACCGTCTTTTAGTTCGGCGCGCAGGCCTCGATAGAAAATCGCAGTCCTCTTGCTTTCTGGCCATTCAGTTTCCATTATAAGTTTATTGAGCTGGGCCAGGTAAGCCACTAAATCACTATTTCCCTGCTTCAGCTCCAATAACTCATTATCCACTGCTTGAGAGATTCGTCTTCGATCAAAGATTCTCAGAAATTATTTTTTGAACTCGTCAAAATTCTGCAACAAAGGATCATCTCGTGAGACTATCAGCATCGACCATGCCGCCGCGTCTCCACTTAAATACGACAAAATAAAGGCTACCTTAGATTGCGCATCAGGGAATATAGAAGGGCGACACATAAAATGGAGTGAGCATTGATAGGCGTCAATCCCAATCCCCGCCCCCTTCGTACATTATGCTTATGAGTTAGCGGAATGTGTCTAACTAATTACTTACACTTACGCATTTACGTTTATGTTCTCATTATGCAGTTATTCACTTATGCGTGTGATATTGTTTGCAGTGTTCTTAGCTTAGCATGTGTGCCACCATTTTGGATTATTCTCTCTACGTGCAAATTGTACTTGCTCATTCCCCCTCCCGTAGGAATAGGAGTAATTCCTCGTGTCAGCATATATGCATTTCTTGGTTTACTGTAACTGAAACTCCTGCTAGCGAAACTCCTTATCAGGCCGTTCTCATGCGCTGGGGATGTAGCGGCCTGGCTCTGTGTCCTTGGGAGATGATAACAAGTGTTGCTATTACAGGTGCAGATGCCTCTTGTATGAGACCATTGTCCACATCCCTGGTGGACCAGTACTTTTCCATTATGGGCGTGTTTTACTCTGCCTTCTCGTAATATAATGTATCACCATGATGATGTGAGGCAGTCCTTCTCGGCACACTCTTAGGGGTGAGGTCGATATAGGGCCCTCTCATATGGGAGTTTGTGGCCTAATAAACTTGCTTTGTTTATTCTTCTCCACTGTCCGGCTGACTTATTTTGGGTAACTATAGGTGAGTGAGGTAAGTCACTCAGGTGGTATTTTGGCCACGCTTATCAGATGGCGCCCGAATAGGGACTCCGCGATTAGGATCTTTCTCACCCGTAAGTGGGTAGCAGAAGGCCGGAGACCCCCTGGTCGGCACGGTGGGTCCGGGTACCCACTTTGATGCCGAGCTTGGTTCTCGCAGCGCTGCCCCACCCTGCTGATTGGAGGAGGTCTCGGTCCGTGATCCTACGCCGGAGTCCGGAAGGCGGAACCTTGGAGCTGACCGTGTTGGTCCAGCCAGCCGGAAGTGGAGAACGGTAGAGGTCGGGACCGCGCACGGAAGGTAAGTGGTCCGACTGGTGATTGAGGGGCCGGAGTGCTCCGTGAGACCGGTGTGTCTCTGGTGATTGGAGGAGCCGGTGTGCTTCTGGGGCTAGTGTGCTCCGGGAAACTCAGGGCGTGGATAGCGCTCTGACAGACTTGATGGAGATTGGGGAATGAGGGTTTGTGAAAAATCCGACTGGATAGTACTGCGGGTTGGTGAGCGGCTTGCTGCGCGAGGATTTTGGGCTCGCCCGAACACCTAATGTGGTGATTTACGGGAGAGTGCCGGGTCCCGCGTGGTGTGGCACCTGCCGATTTGTAGTGCTGCCCGGGAAACGGATTGGTTTCCCAGTCTCGGAACAGCGAGTGTAGGCTGTTCAGTCTGCGGTAGTGTCCAGGTTTCCCAGGACTTGGTCGACGGGCCTTGTCCCATTTTTGTAACACGTGTTTTAGTACGGATTCTGTTTGATTAATATATGCATATGATCTTGTGAATTTTTCCTGTGTTATTGTGTGTTGGAGGATTACAAAATGCCGTGCTTTAGTAAATTGCGGTGTTTCGGGTGTTGTGATGAGGTTTCAGATGTGAGATTGGCTAAGAGCCAACCTGCCCCTCAGGAAGGTTCTCCGAATTTCGACATGTACGTCAAACACGGCTTGCCTCCTATTTTGTTTTCCTCTTTATGGCATAAGTATACAATGGATAATGTGGATTTGCAGTGGCCCCTACTGGGTTCTTTCGATGCTGAAAAATTAGACTATTTACAAGATAAATTATTTGCTAGGCGCAGCCGCCAGAGTATGTTTGATTCTTTGCGAATGTGGCAGAAGGAGGTACGGGAACGGCAGATAAGGGAAGAGAAGGTTGCTCAGAAAAGATCGGCTCAGACTATGGCGCAAAAGGCGAGAGAACACACTAAGAAAGAGAATGAACTGCGGATTGAGCGCGCAGATAGGCGTTTTCGGTTGTTGGAAAATAAGTGCTATGTGGTAAAGGAAGAGGACGTAGACGAGATGGAAGATATTTTGAGCGCCCGACCTCCTCCCCCATATGCTCCACAGTCACTGCACCCCGTGCTCGGAGATTCCGCCCCACAGGCGGTGGTTTCAGTTCCCCAAGTCGGTGCCCCTCCCTTGTCCGGTACACCTGCTTCCTCTGCAGGGGGACCTACTTCCCCTTCTACCACGGCACCCTTGCTCCCTTTCTCGGCGGCGAGCCCTGCGTCTGCTGCGCTATCCCCGGTGCTCTCTGCTGGCCCTGCTATCCCCACTGTTTCTGCCAGCGCCACCCCTCAGAGCGCGTTGCGAACACCTGCTAGAGGAGCGGAGGGAGGTCTACTCCATCAGGTACGAAAGTTACTAACACGCGGTACTATACCCCTAGACGAGAAAACAATGGTAGCTAATCAAGCTTGTCAATGGGCCAGGAATAACATTTATTCATTAGAGGATATTTGGTCTACTATGAAGGATTATGAGCCTTTAATGCAGCAGCACGCTTTGTGGCACATGTCAACGACCCTAATAGCGTTATGGGAGCAGGGATATGGCGGTGAGGCGCCGGCGATTCTTCGCGATATTAAGGCTCATGCTTACAGGGCTAATACTGGTGCGGGGGAAGTGCTCCGTAGTCTAAGGTATTTGTTGGAATACAGGAATGAGCTAACGGTAACAGGTGAGACTCACTTCCCGGGGATACATCCAATGCGTGAGGTACACCCTATATTTCACCCTGAGGTATCTGAAATAATAGACCCGACCACCTTGGCAGTAACCAGACCACGTGTAGATGCTCATTTCCAAGAACAATGGGTGTATACGCCCTGGAAAAGGAGCGAGGTATTAGCTCTGAAGGCGCAGTTACCCGACTCTAGAAAAAACCCAACGGCTTATTACAAGGAATTAACGGAGGCAGCATCCTCAACAGTCATGACGTTAGCAGATATTGAACTGTTTTTCGGATTATTGGTTCCCGTGGATGTGTGGAGACAGGTGAAGGGTTCGGAACATAGAGAGGAGTTAGGCGGGACTTGGGCAGAATTTACAGATTGGGATAAGGAACGTAAGCCAGGCGAAAAACCAAAACCTGAGATACTAGCATTACCCGGGCGCATAATTAAATATATGCATTCACTCATTCCTCCTAAAAAGGTAGATTGGGATAAGTTAACGGCTTGCAAACAGAAAAAGGATGAGGCAGTTTCAGATTTCTTCACTCGCTTTGAGGAAACGTTTATGGATTTTAGCGGGCAGGATATCTCTCAAGACGGTGGGCTGCGTCTCTTTGTCAATAGATTTGTTACGAATTTACTGCCAGAAATATCGGCCCGACTGCAAGCGTCTGAAAGTACATGGACAACATCTACCCCCTCAGGCATCTTAAGCATGGCCCAGTATTATGAACATAGAGAGAATGAGAATAAAGACAGGCAGGAAAAGAAGGCGAAAGATTTGAAGACGAAGGTTTTGTTGCAGCAAGTAGCGAAGGGCAGAGGACGGGGAGCCCCGCCCGCGTCAGGTGGTCGAGGAAGTAGTTTCGGGAGGGGAGAGAGAAGAGAGCGTTTGGGACCCAACCAGTGCGCTAACTGCAAACAGGAAGGGCACTGGTGGAAGGATTGTCCACTACTGCGGTCCCAGGCTGGACCTGGTAGGGGGCGAGGTCGGGGAGAAGCGCCTAGAGACAATAGGCAGTCCGAGGAGGGTAGGAGACCTGGAGGAAATTATTTTGACGGAGGAAGGGATAGACAGCATTCTCAGAGGGAGGGCGATGATGGCAGGGATAGACAGTTTTACAACGATGCGTACGCCGAGGATGATTTCACAGGATTTTCCTATAACTAGGACAGCGTAGGGCAGAGTGAGGGACCTGTTTCTGTGGATGTTGATCAACGTGGGCCTTATGTAACGGCAGACTTGTCGGGATCCCATCAGAAATTTTTATTGGATACAGGTGCTACGAAAAGTTCTGTAGCACGTTCTCAGGTTCCAGGGGCAGCTCTGTCTGGCAAGACTAATGTTTCAGTGGAGTTTTCTGGTACCCCGGTGATTAGCCCCATCTCTAAGCCATTGACACTTACGATTGGCCCCTTTACTGTTGATTCCCCTTTTCTTTTGACTTCGAATTGTGGTGAGAATTTGCTGGGTTTGGATCTGTTAAAAAGATTGCATGCTACGATTTACTGCTCTCCGGATGGTGTGTACCTTACAATGGGTCCTTCAGTCGCGCGTGCGCAGCAATGTTTTTCAAAGGATGAACCCCTCCCAGTTGAATTCAGGGATGTCCCTCCGAGCTTGTGGGCCTGTAGCGATACTGATGTGGGTAAGATGGACATTGCACCGGTGTCCATAAATGTTAAGGTGGGAGCAAAGCTGCCTCGCATACCTCAATATAAGATTTCTAGAGATGGAGAGAGGGCTCTGTTGCAGATTATACAGGATTTGATCGGATCAGGGGTGGTTGAGGAGACAGACTCTAACATTTGTAATAGCCCGATACTTCCGATACTGAAAAGGTCCTCAGGTGCCGAGGGTGAGAATACACCTGATGTCTATCGTTTTGTGATTGATTTACGCCATATTAATAAGGTGGTTGAGCCCCAGTACCCTGTGGTTTCTGACATTACTACCATTTTGACTATGATACCTCCGTCAGCAAAATATTTTTCAGTATTGGACCTTAAGAATGCGTTCTTCAGTATACCCGTACACCCAGATAGCAGGTACCTCTTCGGATTCTCATTGGCCGGACGCAGTTTTAGATTTACGAGAATTCCTCAAGGTTATACAGAAAGTCCCAGTATTTACAGTCAAGCATTAAAAGCACAGTTAGATGATTTGGAGCTCCCACAGGGCAATGTCTTGTTGCAATATGTGGACGATATTCTCATCGCCTCCGACAATGAGGAGGGATGCCGAGAGTCGACAGTTAAATTGTTATACCATTTGGCTCAGAAGGGACACAAGGTGTCTCTTCCTAAATTCCAATATTGTCGACAGGAGGTTACTTATCTCGGTCACCTCCTATCGAAGGACGGGAGAAGGCTGACACCAGAGCGCATCAGGGCAATAACTAACATGACAGTCCCTAACACACAGCGAGAGGTGCGCGCATTCTTGGGAATAACATCGTACTGTCGTCAGTGGATACCTAATTATGCTTTACTAACGAAACCCCTGTTGTATCTGTCCACGAAAGAAGTGTGTGAACCCCTACCTTGGACACCTGCATGCCAAGAAGCGTTTGAGTTGTTGAAGACTGCTTTATGTTCTGCACCCGTTTTGGGAACACCCAATTACCAGAAGCCTTTTGTACTCTATGTGCACGAGGCGGAAGGTTGCGCGTTGTCTGTTCTAACACAAGATTTTGGAGGGAAACAGAGACCGTGTGCTTACTTCTCTGCAATGCTCGACAATGTGGCAAGAGCGCTTCTGAGCTGTCTAAGGGCTACAGCGGCTGCTGCAGTCTCGATAAGACAGTCGGCAGGGCTCGTACTGGGTTCAGCTCTTACGGTAATGGTACCACATGCAGTGGACATTTTACTAAACAGAACACAGACGCAGCATTTAACTAGCGCTCGTCTGAC
Organism: Lissotriton helveticus; assembly: GCF_964261635.1. NCBI lineage: Eukaryota > Metazoa > Chordata > Amphibia > Caudata > Salamandridae > Lissotriton > Lissotriton helveticus. The sequence goes on from NC_136063.1 coordinate 521,708,242, forward strand.
AGGATATGAGATGACATTATTTGCCCCACATGTGACGATAAAAAGATGTGCTACCCTGAATCCAGCAACACTGTTGCCCCTCCCTTCGGATGAGGAAACTGGTGAAGTACATGACTGCCTGTTCCGAACGGAGGAGGAAACAAAAGGGAGAGTAGATTTGACGGACAAACCCCTAGATAACCCTGACGGAGAGTTGTATGTTGATGGGTCCTGTTTTAAATTAGCGGACGGCACCACAACAGCAGCATATGCAGTGACAACATTACACACAGTGGTGGAGACTTCTAGAGTCCCATATAACTCAGCTCAGGCCGCAGAGATAATAGCGTTGATGCGTGCATGTGAACTGAGTGAAGGATTGGATGTGAACATTTATACTGACAGCCAATACGCCTTTGGCGTGGCTCATAGCTATGGAAGACTGTGGGCAGAGAGGGGATTTTTGACATCACACGGACAACGCATTCAACACGGCCCATTGATATTGCGCTTGTTGACGGCTCTAACGCTTCCCAGAAGGCTGGCAGTCATAAAGTGTAGCGCACACAAAGCAGTGGTTGATGATGTGGGACAGGGAAACGCGTTTGCAGATCAGACAGCCAAAGAAACTGCCAGGAACAGACTCCCGCGAATGTTTGTGGCTGGACCGGCTAGATCTGTACCAGACATTAATATGTTTTCAGATACTGTACAGAGTGTGCGAAACATACAGGAGAAAGTGACTGAGGAGGAGCTGAGGGAATGGAAGAATGGAAAGGGACAGCTGGACTCGGATGAGTGTTGGACGGATGTGACTGACAAAAGACGATGGTTGCTCCCAAATGCATATGTCCTTCCAGTGGTGACGATGGCCCATGGACCAGCTCACATAAGTGCTAAAGGAATATGTAAATCATTAGACCCCGTATGGAGTAATAAGAACATTTCCAGGGTGGCCACACGCCTGGTACAACAGTGCATGATTTGTCTAAGACACAATCCTGGGAAGGGAACACCTGTCCCTGTGGGTAACTTTGCACCCCCAACATACCCCTTTGAAGTAATACAAATGGATTACATTGAAATGGAAAGAGTGAACAATCTCAAATATGTACTTGTGGTGTTGTGCGCATTCAGTAGGTGGGTGGAGGCCTTTCCAACAAAAGACTGTACAGCCATGTCGACAGCTAAAATGTTGATCAAGGAATATTTCAGCAGGTTCGGGTTACCTAGGGTGATCTGGAGTGATAACGGTACATCCTTCAATGCAGAACTGATGAAAAATATATGCAAGGGATTACAAATCTCTCAAAAATTCCACGCAGCCTTACACCCACAGGCGGCGGGTTTAGTTGAAAGATTTAATGGTACGTTGAAACTGAAAATGGCCAAGATACAGGAAAGTACTGGGTTGCGGTGGCCAGACGCTCTTCCCCTTGCTCTACTCTCCACACGAGTTACAGTAAATTCTAAGACAGGTGTTTCTCCCCATGAAGTTGTATTCGGCAGGCCAGCAAATGTGTGGGGAGTTCCTAGACCCAAATGTTTCTCAGAGATAGAATATCCTATGTTGACAGACTACTTGTATGCCTTGACTAAAGATCTCCATTCTGTTCACCAGCAGGTAGCAGACACACTGAAGCCGCTGCCTGAGGGGCCCGGTCACGGCATCAACCCAGGGGACTGGGTCGCCGTTAAGAAGTACCAGCGGAAGTCCTGTTTGGAGCCCAGGTGGTCTGAGCCGAGGTTGGTGCTGCTCACCACCCGCACCGCACTTCGAGTGGACGGTCGTAAGGCGTGGACACATGCCTCTCATGTGAAAAAGGTTCCACTGCCTTTACCCTATGATGCCTGGGTAAGAGGTGGCATTGCAGATCACGAAACAAAATCGTTGCCTAAGTATCTCCCTTTCTCTGATGCTGTGTTGATTGGGGAGGAGCACGACGACAAAGCACGGAAGCCAGCCCTGAGTACGAGTAGCAAGGCTTCTATCGGTCACGGTGCTCCGGTGACCGAAGCCACCTCTTGTTCGAACGACCAACCAATTTTGTTTTCAGACCACGAAGTGCGAGGGAGCACTCGCTATAACTTGCGGCCCAGGAAAGAGAGGCAAATGCATTGAGCACTGGAAGAAGGGCTGAGATAGGGATAGGAGTGGACTATAGTCGATAGGTTAATGCAGCAATAGGGATGGACTGCTGAAAGGAGCCCTGGTGCACTTCTGAGACATTGTTGGATGGAACATTAGAGTCAAACGTGGGCCCAAGTTTAGTGCTCCTGAGTCACTACAGTTGTGTGGCTCCGTCGAGGGAATAGGGTTTGCGAAGCTGAAAGCCTGCCTATGAGGCTTTAACGGACATAGGGAGAACAGCCCACCGAAGGGTGAAGAACCCCTCTGGCCGGTTTTGGAGTGTCTGAACTTTTTAGTAGCGTCCTTAGTTTTTGAACTTTTAGGATATCCCTTGCCCCGTTCTTTAGCAGAAATGTACCCTTTTGGTCGTCCAATACCCGATGAGGAACAGCCTTTTGCTGCTCCCCGCAGACCGGAACCAGATTCACCATGGCGTGCCCTATCACGAAAAAGTAAAATTGTGGTTATTGTAGTGCTCATTATTGTCTTCCTGATCATGCTTGGAATACTGTTTTTTCTAGACAAAGCTTACCCAGTCCACAAAATGGTCCCTACCCCTTCTCCCTTACCAGAACACAATATGGTTACTGTCGATTATGGTGAACAATGTATGAGAAAAGGTTACCGTGATAATGTCTTCATAAAAACGTTACATCATGCACACGCAGTATACAATGTGACAGATTGCTGGGTATGTGGGTTGCTCCCTTCTGCAGCGTATAAGAAGGACAGGTTATTGGCACTGCAATTGACCCCTGTGAATAGCTGCGTTGGCTGGTATACCTTGATAGGTAGGGTGAAGTTTTTTCAGCAGCCGGACTCCCTCACCCCACGATTCCCTGACAGTAGGTCTACACTGACAATGCGGGTTCGCCCTTTGCCTCCCTCATCCCTTGGGCGATTATTTACTGATGGACGTTTTGACCAAACATTCTTAGAGACTTGCTCGAAAAAGTTAGACAAATTTCTGATACCTAATGACACTGATCAGGTACGAGAGAGTTTTCTACAGTTAAACTCTTCTCTAGCATATCGACGCCCTCCTGCTACAAACAGTAGTGGTCATTTTTTAGTGCCCCTAGCAGTAGTGGGACCCTCACCTTATTTCTGTATACAGGGTAGAGGTCCGATAAAGGTGGGTGATAGTGTTTGTAATGTGACCACCTCGATTAGGTTGACCCTTAGCCCTTCGCTTGTCACTCCCCCTAATGTCTACTTTGTGTGTGGTGATAACGGGTACCTGTGGTTGCCTGAGGGTTGGGGTGGGACATGCTACCTGGCGTATTTACTCCCTCCTGTTTATGTAGCACCTTCAGATTATCACAAGACACATAGGAGGTTTGACGCGGGGCAAGGACAGCGAAAAAGGAGGGATCTTCAAGTTGATGACGTCGATCAGACAGATACCGCTGGGCAGCAGTTTAACGACTTTTCTAAAGGTCTGTTGCCATTCTGGGGCCCTATTTTTAATAGTAGATCCATTAGACGCCTTTCACGGGTTATGGAAAAGGTAGTGAACACTGAAGCTGATATTGCAGCTAACATGTCACTAGAGATGCAGGCTATGAGATTATTTACGATTCAGAATAGAATGGTTCTTGACGTCATCCTGGCAGATAGGGGTGGAGCTTGCCGCGTCATCGGGACGTCTTGCTGCGTATATATTCCTGACTCCGCCCCGACTGTTAACTTGGCTGTGCAGAAACTTCATAGGTTGGCTGCTGAACTTCATCAAGATAATGGTACCTGGTCCTTACAGACATGGTTGTGGGGTCTTTTCTCTTCCTGGGGTTGGAAAATATTCATGGTCATTATAGGTGTTGTAGGTTTTCTACTGTCATGCTGCCTCTGCGTTTATTGCCTCCTCCCTGTTGCTCCATGTGTGCCAGCAATTTGAAGAAGTCTACGAAACGATTGAAACAATACCCTGTCTCCAATGCTGTTGAGCTTACTGATGCGAATTGGCTAATACTGATTCATGATGATGTTATGGTTTAAGTTCTCCTGCCCATGGATTTTTGCTGTAAAGGCCCTCCTTTTGGTTAATAAATGGAAACAAACGTGTTAGCCACAGTCCGCTAAAAGGAGGGTCTGATAGGCGTCAATCCCAATCCCCGCCCCCTTCGTACATTATGCTTATGAGTTAGCGGAATGTGTCTAACTAATTACTTACACTTACGCATTTACGTTTATGTTCTCATTATGCAGTTATTCACTTATGCGTGTGATATTGTTTGCAGTGTTCTTAGCTTAGCATGTGTGCCACCATTTTGGATTATTCTCTCTACGTGCAAATTGTACTTGCTCATTCCCCCTCCCGTAGGAATAGGAGTAATTCCTCGTGTCAGCATATATGCATTTCTTGGTTTACTGTAACTGAAACTCCTGCTAGCGAAACTCCTTATCAGGCCGTTCTCATGCGCTGGGGATGTAGCGGCCTGGCTCTGTGTCCTTGGGAGATGATAACAAGTGTTGCTATTACAGGTGCAGATGCCTCTTGTATGAGACCATTGTCCACATCCCTGGTGGACCAGTACTTTTCCATTATGGGCGTGTTTTACTCTGCCTTCTCGTAATATAATGTATCACCATGATGATGTGAGGCAGTCCTTCTCGGCACACTCTTAGGGGTGAGGTCGATATAGGGCCCTCTCATATGGGAGTTTGTGGCCTAATAAACTTGCTTTGTTTATTCTTCTCCACTGTCCGGCTGACTTATTTTGGGTAACTATAGGTGAGTGAGGTAAGTCACTCAGGTGGTATTTTGGCCACGCTTATCAGCATTGCGTGATAAATATCTGCGCCTTCTGTGGGTCCCCACTGAATCTCTCAGTTGCTGCCAAAGGTATAACAGGTGACAAGGAATGTATAACCTGCGTTGTTAACTTACTTGTGTCTCCCATAGATGTAGTTGGACCCTCCCTTCCAGCGGAGTAGGGTTGCCTTATTCTCTGTGCTAACTCTGCAGTCTCCTTTCTTGAATTCATGACCTCCTGCCTTAGACTTTGATTCTCTTCTTTAACCGCTACTAGTTCCTTATGAATTGCCTCTAAGACCGACCCTAGGGTCTGCAAATTTATATTCTCAACCATTTCTGTTCAGGTGCAAGATTTAAGACGTGGGCACTTCACTCTGTCAGAGCTCACCTTTATTGATTGGTGGTTTCTGTATTCTTGCACAGGAACAGAAGTCGCTAACTTCCCGACTCCCACTACCAATCACCCAGAGCCAGAAAGAATCTTGGCGCTAACTGATCAGTGAGGGGGAAGGGAGAAAAGTGGATAAAATAATAAAGAACAAGAAGAGACTAGTCCAGAACCCTCTGGTTTTCTGTCTGGTACTCTTCTTCAGATTTCGCTCAGCCTACCGAAGACACCTAGGAAAACTAAGCACACAACAATTATATATTTCCCTTCTCTACTCTACTCTTTCTTCTTTTTCCTATTTATTTTCTTAAGTATATCTACCTACCCAAGGTCCTAAGCTCCTTGCCTCTCTTCTTATGCCTGATGCAGTCTTTCTTATTAATAATGAAGTTTTGTTACATATGCAAGACATTTTTAAAATAAGGTTAATCACCTCTTTCTTTCCCTGTATCCTTATTTGTTGAGTTTTCTATTCTGTAACCTACCAGGTATTTTTGAATGGATTATCCTTAAGTTTATTCTTGTCTGATATTTACATTTAATGATTGTCTTCTTATGATGAGTTCATATTGCTCTTAATGTTCTAATACTGCGTTATTTTCTCTCTCTCCTTAGGAGTTCAACTGCACTGAAAATATCTCAGGTACGTCTTCTCCACTATTGTTTCCTCATTATATTATCAGTTACACACTGTGCTGCTTGAACATGAATTAACAGTCTTTAATTTCGCCTTTTTCCTTTTACAGATTCCAGATGATATCGACTATGCTGAAAAGGTAAGGTCACAGTCTCTTTGCTAGCTCACACAATATTATTAAGACGTTTTAGGCTTGTTTAAATCTACAATATTCCAAAACTCTCTTTTCTCGTCACTTAGCTCTTGTTCTCGTTATCACTGCTGCCGCATGAATCTCCGCCAGCCTCAGTCTTGATGAAGGGCGAAACTCCGTTGACAGCTCCGGTCTCTCTCTCAGCTAACGGGACTCCGGATATGTTAGCCTTCTTCAGCTCCGGTCTCTCTCTCAGCTAACGGGACTCTGGATATGTTTGCCTTCTTCAAATTACTTTTCTTTTGTTGCTCAGAAGCTATTTAACACTCACTAGGGGATTTATTTACTCAAAACTCTACGGGCACACTAATGACAAAACCTCCTCGGGGAAATGCTTCAGTGAAGTGCGCAATACCTCAGTTGTGGGCGCGTCACATCAACCCCGCTCAGAATCTGCAGAAAAACTAGACCACTGACCCCAGCACCTTAGCGGCCATCTTGGAGTTGCGCACATGCCACCAACTTGACCACTGATGCCTAGTCTTCAGCCCTTTGATCCATTTGACCCCGCAAAAGTACATTTGGTCACGGACATCCTTGGAATCTAAGTCTAAATTGTTAGGGATCCTGACAGTAGGGGAGGTTTTTATAGCACAGCCTAGTTGGGGGGTTGGTGTGAGTGGTGCGTGGGAAGGGGTTGTTAATGTCGATGTTCGGGTCGGGGTGTCACTGCGTCACCATTTGCTAGGTCATTATAGGTCAAAACAAGTCCCTAGCAAAGTCCAGCGGTTAGGCCCATGTCCATGCGCAAAGGTGGAGCAGGCTGGTACAAACAAACATGTAGAGTGGATTGTGACATCTGGGAATTACCTTGCACATTCCCATACTTTCTTCAGATTGCTATGATATCCTATACTCAAATTACTTTCATATTTCACTATACTAATTCACCACTAGTCCTTATGGGTTCTGAAGTAGCGTGCTACTAGCCAAGAAAGTGCTTCAACATCCCATTAGGGATAACAAGCGTTATATAAATGCAAACCTTTTTCCCTCTTCTATCCCTCCTTTATCCTTCTGAATCGAAATAACTGAATAACCAATCCACCACTCAAATTACTTCCATATTTCACTATACTATTTAGACACTAATCCGCCGAAAAAGTGCTTCGATGTCTAGTCAGTGGTAGTAAGTGCTATATAAATGCAATTACAATTACAATACAATACAATAAAATTACCTTAACTGGAACATTTGAGGGCTAAATGACCATAGAAAAAACAGCTTAATATAGTCCTATCTAACCAGGCATAACAAAGATATTTGTTTTATTCAGGAGATACATCTGAACAGCACCGCCTCTGCCAAACTTCACCACAAATAATGGTGTAATATATACTCCTCATTATTCTCTAACTACGCAAGAGGGTTGGCTACACTAATATGCCAGGGTCTGGTATGGACATCGACTGAATCACACATAGACCAGGAAGATAGACATGTGAATTTGGGTGATATCTTGGGTACTGTGAGAATGATGATGGCTGCAATATATGGGCCAAATGTTGACGAGCATGACTTTTTCCAAACCATATGGGAGAAAATTACCATGATAGGAAGCGACACGATCATCTGGGGATGAGATTTTAATGCCATCTTAGCTGATGTCCTAGATTGAATGGGAGCCTCCCATAAGTTACACCCCAGATCTTGTGAAACTCTCAGCACTATCATATCAGATGGTAACCTAACTGACATATGGCGGATATGGCAACCGTGGGAAGGCTGAGGGCACCGGCATCACAGCGCACCACAGCGTCTGGTCCAGGCTTGACTACTTGCTTGTATCAAGAGATATAGCAGCCTGGAGGACTGGGGTTAAGCATTTACCCACAACACTGTCGGACCATGCCCCTTGCTGCTCTCAACTGATTATTCCAGGATTACTGTAACAGGCATTTAGCTGGAGACTGACCCCAATGCTCTATTAGATGCAGTGTTTCGGGAACCAATCAGAGGTGACATAGAGGAATATTTCCGTGGGAAATGCATGGCCCGGCAAGCAGGGGTATTGAAATGAATCAGAGAATCCCTCGCAAATTTAGAAACCAACATTAGAGATATCAAACTGCAATACTATTCTACTGAAGAATCAAGCTTTTTGGCAACACTAAGGGAGAAAGGTATTGAATATGAGGAGGAGGCTCAAAGGGAGGTGAAATTACTGGGTAAATACACACATGCTAGAAGGTATGGCGATGAAGACAGACTGGGCAGAACTCTCACAACTTTTCTTGGAATGTCGCATAATGCTACTTATTTCACAGAAATCTTAGATGAAAATCGTGTCCCTGTTCGAGGCCCACAGGAAATATTAGGTCAATTCACTCAATTCTATTCCACTCTATACTCCTTCACTTCCATTACAATATCGGAAAAACGTCAGCCCTGCTTAGACTCCATTGAATTGTTGTGGTTGGGGAGGACACAGAAGGCATATCTGGATGAGCTTGTCACGACTGAAGATATTATTCAAGTCATTAATAGTTTACCTTCCGATAAAGCCCCCAGCTCAGATGGGCTCACTACCGCTTTTCATAAATCCTATTCTCCGTTATTAGCACCCCACCTCTTGACAGTATATGAGAAGGGCGAAAAAAGCAAACACAAGGAGATGATGGACGGAGCGATGAAACTTTTCAGACACTCACCCCCAGTCGCAGATCTGGGTTGAATCAATCATCATTCTTTAGCTCACTTTGCCACCGCAGTTCAGACCCAGCTAAATGCAAGTCAGTCTTGAGCCTGTGCCTCATGGGAATAGTCCAGCCAAAACTGCCAAGCCAGGACTTGCATGAACCGGAAACAAGCATCCTGGGACCGGGTTTCTGGGCAACACCCTTCATCAGCCAGGCTAGCTTAAATCTAGTGGCAAAGTGTGCAAGGGACCCACGTCAGGGCATACCCTGCCAACTTAGGGCGAACAAAGCAAACACAAGGAGATGATGGACGGAACACTGAAACTTTTCAGACACTTACCCCCAGTCACAGATCTGAGTTGAATCCATCATCATTCTTTAGCTCACTTCGCCACCTCAGTTCAGACGCAGCTATGTGCAACTCAGTCTTCAACCTGTGCCTCATGGGAACAGGCCAGCCCGAACTGCCAAGCCAGGACTTCCATGAACCGGAAACAAGCATCCTGGGACAGGTTTCTGGGCAATACCCATCATCAGTCAGGCTAGCTTGAATCAAGGGGCAAAGTGAGCAAGGGACCCACGTCTGAGCATACCCTGCCATCTTAGGGTGAACAAAGCAAAACCAAAAGGGATGATGGACAGAGTGTTGCATATTGCAAGCAATCACCCCCAGTCAACTGATCTGGGGTTAATCCATCATCATTCTTTAGCTCACTCCGTCACCCCAGTTCAGATATGGCCATATGCAAATCAGTCTGACCCTGTGCCTCATGGGAACAGTTCAGCCCAAACTGCCAAGCCATATCATCCCTGGACCGGAAACAAGCATCCTGGGACCGGTTTCTAGCTAATCAGCTGTCATCATCCAGCTGGAAACCAGTGACAAAGTGAGCAAGGGACCAACGTCTGGGCATACCTTGCCAACTTAGGGCGAACAAAGCAAAACCAAAGGGGTCCCTTGCCCACTTTGCCACTCATGTGGGCCCCTTGCTCAATTTGCCACTGGATTCAAGCTACCCTGGCTGATGACGGCTGATTAGCCAGAAACTGGTCCCAGGATGCATGTTTCCGGTCTAGGAAAGACTGATGATGGATTTTCACCCAGATCAGTTGACTGGGGGTGAGTGCTTGCAATTTTTAACACTCCGTCCATCATTCCCTTTGGTTTTGCTTTGCTCACACATATATTTAGGCACATAGGGCCATATGTATCAAGCTACCCTTTTGCGATTCTGAAATTGCGATTTTTCGCGAATCGCATATTCAGAATCGCAAAATATTATTATGTAAGAAATCGCAAAAAAATAGTGATTCAATAAAAATCGCAATTTTCATTGCGATACCCCCAATAGCGATTACTTAACGTAAAAAATGCAAATTTGCGATTCCTTAACGTAGAAAATCGCAATTTTGCGATTTTCGCAAATCTGCTAATTGGAAACTTAGGTGCAGCTTGATGACATCACAACCAGGAAGTGTGACTACACATGCTGCACCTGAGTTGCTGAATCACAGTCAGAGAGAAGGAGTGGTGGAGAGGGAACTCTGCAGTGGTGAAAAGAATGGCAGACACTGGAGACATGGCCCGCCAGGAAACACAGCAGCTGCAGCAGGGGGAAGGCCAGGGGAAAAGAAAGCAAAAGTTTTCTGAGTCTGAGTTCGAGGTGCTAATCCAAGAAATGGTGGTCAGCCATGAGCACCTATTTGGCAAAAAAATCCCTCAGGGTGCCTGAGACACGCAAGCGGCGCATATGGGCTGAAATCCAGCAGAAAGTGAATGCTGTTGGTGTGACACACAGGAGTGTGGAAGACGTAAGAAAGCGCTAGTATGATATGCGCCAGCGCTCCAAGGAGAAGGTGGCTGCCAGATTAGAGCAGTCCAGGAAGACTGGTAGAAGGACCTCCACAGCCACTGACTCCACACCTCTTGAGGAACTGGTGGAGGGGACCCTGCTACTTGAAAGTGTAATGGGCGTGGCTGACCTAGACAGCTCTGAGCACCTGATACCAGGACCAGGTAAGAAGCATGCCATCACACCCCTGACATCCCCCAAACACCCTCTCACCCCCAGCAGCGACCCAGGGGCAGGACAAAATTAGTAGTCCAGTGCAGGTACACAAGCACACACTGCAATGCATTATGGGAGATGTAGTCACATGCACATTACAGTGGTGCATTTACACCCAGCCAGTCCCCAATAGCATGTGCACTTCAGGAAAGGCAAATACAAGACACATGTAATCCCAAACAGTGATATTTAATAATTGACAAGTGCAAGTCAGAACAGTTAATAAATGTATGCATTTACGTCTACAGCACCATCTGGAGCACAGCCTACAGGCAGAGGAAGACAGGGTGACAACAACGTGCACGTGCTGACCCAATCCCAACAGTCCCAACCCGGCGCAGGTCCCGTACATCCAGCAGTGCTGCAGATCCAGGGGATGAAACCATCTTTGGTGGCCTGGAGATGCACATGTTGCAGGTACAGCGCCTGCAAGCAAAAAATATCAAAGCGTTACAGAGGGAAGTGAGGGCAGGCTTCAGGGGCATGACGGGTGCAGAACTCAAGGCTCACCCTGCTGCTAGGCGCAGAGAGATGCAGCGCCTAGACCTGTACACACGGGTGGTGAACCGCCTAGTCCTGTGCCACCAATGTTCTATCAAGGCGCAGCATCTGCATGCAGCGCGAGGTGGCACACAACAGCCAGGACGTTGCAAGGGTACTGGTTCAAATTACATCTTCAGTAGACGAGCTGCGGGCAGTTCGCACTACTGGGCCTGGTGTCCTGACTCCCACAGATGAGGATACACAGTCAGGAGGGAGCAGCATCACCCCCCCCCCGCCCACCATGGATAGGTACCGTAGTGACCGTACCAGTAGGCCTAGTGGCCCAAGTGAGGAGGGCACTATGCAACCCCAAACAGCGGCTTCCTCACAACAGCGCCGCATTTGAGGTGCACCAATTGTGACCACTGGATGGGTGTAGCTACCCACTTTACATGTACACTTGCACCTGTTGAAAGACTTGCACTGTGACAAAAACATGTGCTGGACATTGGCAGAGACATTGGGTGTCATTCAGGCTGTGTGACATCATTCATCCTGAAGTTAAGGAATAAAACACAGTCTTACAAATGATATCTAGCATTGTATCATATTTTCTTACCTAGAAATAGTTGCGTGTAATCTCATCTCGCCTCTGGCGCCCATCAGCTGCAACAGCTACACCAGCTGGCATACGTCCTGGGGCAGGCCCCTCCACATCTGATGGATCTGATTCACTGAGCTCCACCGGTGTGCCTTTCCTGGTGGCGATGTTGTGCAGCATGGCACATGCTACCACTATCTTGCAACTGGTCTGGGGGCTGTATTGTAGTGCCCCTCCACTCTTGTGCAGGCATCTGAATCTGCTCCTGAGTATCCCGAATGTACGCTCAATGGAGCCTCTTGTTGCTATGTGGGCGCTGTTGTACCGCCGCTCCCCAGCGTTGGCTGGATTCGGGTAGGGCGTCAGTATGAATTCCCGGACCACATACGCACTGTCACCTGTGTGGTGGAATGGATATGGTTAAACAGTGTCCTGCATATGCTATTCTTAACAAGTGTGGCCTCTGTTCAAATGCATTTACCTAGTAAATATCCCTCGCCAAACTCCCCACTTGTGAGTCTACGGTGTATCCCACTGTGACGGAAGACGAAAGCGTCATGCGTGCTGCCTGGGTATTTAGGGACAATGTCCGTGATGACGTGTTTGGCATCACACACCACCTGTATGTTCAGGGAATGGTAGTATTTGCGATTCCTGAACACATACTCATTCTGGGAGGGAGGGGATATGGCAACATGTGTCCCATCTATGCATCCAATGATGTGGGGAAATTGGGCTACTTGATAGAAGTCCTGCTTGGTCTGGTCTAGTGCCTGTGGGGTGCTTGGGAAGTGAATGTGGTGATGCAGCCTCTGTACCATGGCATCAAGGAACGCGTGGAAAAAGCACGAAAGTGCACTTTGTGACACCCCTCCTGCTGAGGATATCACCCCCTGGAAACTACCTGATGCCAAGAGGTGCAGTGAGCACAGGACCTGAATGTTGGTGTGGATGGAGTGTGTCCTGCGTGTGGGGTGTTCAAGGAAGGGTTTGAGTTCCTCAATTAAATCAAGGATACTCTCTTCATCCAGTCTGTAGTGTGTATAGATGTCCTCCTCAGTGCGCTTGATCATGGTAATGCGCGCACGTAATATCCTCTCCTGGCGTCTCCTCCTCTGTGCAGCAGCTCTGAGTCGCAGCCTCCTGGCTATCACTTACAGCCCAGCCATTATGGAAAGAGTCTGTTGCATTCTGGGACTCCTTAAATAGTTTTCACCTGGTTACCACCTGCTCCTACTTGGTTGTAATTGCGATTCTCTAAATTGCGATTTTCGTAAATTTGCAAATTGTGAATTTTTCATACATACCATAGCGATTTCTTATTTTACGATTTCCCGTTTGCGAATTTCGCTAACTGAGAAATCTCAAAATAAGGAATAACTAGGAAATTCGCAGAATTCTGGGTCTCGCAACAAAAGCAATGGCAATTTTTCCGATTTCTCGTTTTGCGATGTGATTTTGCTTCATACATTGGAAGTAGCAAATTTTTATACACAAACGCTATTTTTTGTGATTCCCAGCGTTTGCGACTAAAAATTAGCTTGATACATATGGCCCTATGAGATTTTTACGAAACCAATCAATTTAGAGTCAAGTGCCTGAGCCAGGATTTGAACCCAGGACACAAAGTGAAGCTATTAGCCACTTTATAGGAAATGTGTTTACTAGTTAAAAGGGGGTGAAACCCTACTCAGGCAACAACATCTTTCCATGTCAGAGTGAAGTCACAAGCAAACTCTAAATTAACTTGTGCTCAACCCTCGGAAAGCTTGACACAGAGCCGTCAGGGTTAACTCAGAGGCAATGTGTAAAGTAGTATGCAACATTTCAAACAGTAACCAACTGAAAACACTCCGCAAAAAGAATCCCACACCAGATTTGTAAAACAGAGTCACTTTAATAAATAAAACAAGACCAAATTGACAAAAATCCATTGAGTATAATCGGAGATATGCAATTTTAAATATGTAAGTGAAAATAGTGACAGAAACAACAAATCACCAACTGTGGTTATCAGGTCACGCCAAACTGGGACTAAGTCATGAATTCAGGCCACCCGTGATGGAGAGACCGGTGGTTTAAGGGACCCAGGCCTGCTATATGAGTACCTTAAATCCTTGCTGTGGAGCATTACAAGTCCAGTGGCAAGGATGCATTGCGCAGCAGAGGGGATATATGGTTTGGGTCAGGGATGTGTAACACAGTGGTGGATTCAGGGAGCTGTGATGCCAGGTTCTGCATCATCATTGAAGAGGTCCATTGACTAGGGAAGCCTGCGATGCCATGTTCTGCATCCAGGCTGTGTCACACAACGGCTGGTCTTAAGGAGACTGCGACGCTTGCAATGTGAAGTCCTGCGCCATAATTGAGGCTGCTGTCAGCATGGGACTTAAGGTGTGAGGGCCTTCTTTGAGGATGTGTCACACAGTGGCGGTTCTGATGGGGCTCTGGGCTGTGAGATTGATGTGGAATACTTACGCTGGGAAAATCCTTGCAACGGAGGATATTCATATGTTCAGCTCAAGGTTGCATAGCACAGCAGAGGTGATGCGTTGGTTCTGTTGGGTCCACAGATGGGCCGGCAGAGCACCTTTACCCTGTCCACCCTGGGTCCAAGGGTCCAGGACTGGGATGGCACCACTTGGAGGAGCGGAACTCACAGTTGCAAAGTCTAGGTGCTAGGTAAAAGAGACTAACCCTTGGAGTCACTCTGGAGGTCCTGGGTACACTTTGCAGGTCCAGTCCTTCTCACCCAGGCAAGAGGGTAGCGGGCAGCAAGCCAGCACAGAAGGCAGCAGTATTTCGGGTAGGAGTCCAGCAAAGTGCCAGGCATTCCAAGCAGCACAGCAATCCATATTCTTGGCAGAGTCTTCCACAGGACCAGAGGTTTTGGGAAAAGTTGGTGTCTGAATCCAATGTTTACACCTGGTGACTCCTTTGAAGTGTGTGAAGATTCTAGAGGTGTCCCTTTGAAATCTGCAGGTTTTCTGCGTCCCTGCCCTGGCTCTAGACTAACTACAAGGTGTATGCAATCCTTTGTGTGATGTTAGGAAACAGCCTATTCAGGTATATGTGGGGTGGTGCCTAACTCTGCCCTCCCATCCTGCCAGTAATGGCCCTTCCAGGTACACCTAAGATCTCAGTTTAGGGCCTACCCTAGGGTTGACTTATAATTTTGAAAAAGGATGGTATGGGCCTGGCACAAGGTTTATTTTGCCAGGTCGAAATAGCACTTTAAAACTGGACACACAGGCTGTTATGGCAGACCCGATACATGTTTTAGGGGCTTCTTAGATGGGTGGCAGAATAAATGCTACAGGTCCACTGCTACAATTTAATTTACAGGCCCTGGGTGCATGTAGTACCACTTTACTAGAGACTTTTAAGTAAATTAAATATGCCAATTGGGGATATGCCAATGTTAACATGTTTTAGGAGTGATTGAGCACATGCACTGGTTACCAGTGGTAATGTGCACAGATTTCTAAGGCCCAAAAAAATGAAATCAGAAAAATATGGAGGAGTAAGGCAAAAGGTTTTGTGGAAGACCACCCTAAGGCTGACAGGTCGAAAAACGCTGCAAAAAGAATTCAATTATTTTATTTCAAGATTTGTTTCGTTTTTATCATGTTCAGATAGAAAGCTCCATCAATATATGTGTTTGATGGTACAGGGCGGTATTCTTGTCCATTATGAAGACACTGGTCTGCAGTATGCAGGTTGGATATGCATCCACAGAGTAAATGTGGTCAGGACAAGATTATAGTCTCCATTAAGGACATCCTCATGCTTATTAATGATCTCTCACACCTTACAGCTCATTCCTCATTCTTCATTTTTCATCTGTAATTCCTCATCCATTAGTCCTCTTCCTGATTCGTCACTGTTCATTAATCTATTGCCATCACTCATAGCTCAGCCTTCCTTCCTCTACCCTCCTTCCCACTCATCTCTCACCCCTCATTGCACAATCCTTATCCATCACATTCATCTTTGTCTCTCATTTCCCACAAATCATCCCTCACTTCTTGAACCTCATTCCTCAGTCCTCACCCCTTAAGCCTCAATTGTCACCTCTCACTCTACATTACTCATCCCACAGTACTGATCTCTCAGGGCCCAATTCTCCCTTCTCATGCCTCACTACTCACTCCTCGTCTTTTCCTCTCCCTCACTCTTCATCTCTAAGCCCTTATTCATCCTTCACTGCCCTTCCTTTCTCATACCCTATCCTCACTCTTCATCCCAAAAGCTGAATTCCTCATTCCTCAGTTCTCATCCACAGCTCTCTCTCTCTTCATCGTTCACTCCCCATGTTTCATCACTCGTCCTTTATGGCCTATTCCTCACCCATCACTGATCATCTCTATTCCTCCCGATAAGTCAAATGGGCAACTGGTGATGTCCTAAATGTTTACCACATGCATTATAGGACAGTCCCATCCCTCTGAAAATTAATTTTTCACAAATCCATCAAAATGAGGAATAATGACATCGCCTTGTGATTATGTTGTTGTCGTCACCTCTTGATTATTTACTTAATCACTCTTTTTTTTCATCCTGTTTCTTCTTTTATGTAGTGGCCTAGCTTATTTTCTGACCCCTTTGTGTATTTTTAAAAACATATATATTTGAATCACAGAACTTCCCCTCACCCACTCCAACATCCGATGAGTCCCACACGTCTGTCTGTACTTCATTAGGGAAATCAATTGCGGCCCCCTGTATGCATTTAATAACCTCCCGTGCATCGATGCTCTAAAGACACAGTAAACCCAACCTAATTGGGAAACTCATACAGCATAATAAAGATGGCGGGCTGGTGAAAGGCGACGAAGGGTCAGGGCCGGGCGGGATGGGGCCAGCCGTCCACTGAAGGTGCAGTGCCCGTGGGCCTTGGGCATGTCACGGACTCGAATGAAGGGCACTCTTTAGAGAGACTTTAAATGCTACGATTCCTCGGCCTCAACCGGATCTGACCTACTTATTACTGATATTAACCACAAAGGAACCGTATTATGCTATCTCATCTCGTGGCTAATTATCTGTTTAACATTAGTAGGTGCATTTTACTCTGAGCAAAGTAAACACGCTTTTGATATTGCACCGGCACTGGCGGAAGGAAGAAACGCACCGCGATTTAATCATGCACAATGAACCTTTACTTCTCATGCTGAGGAAAATGTAATTGCCAGTCTCCCCTGGCTTCAGAGTCTAATTAGTAATAGTCAAAATTACAGGAGTCCAACTGTTCTGTGATTGCTTTACTTATTCGCGCAGTTCAAGGGTAGTTCATTGTGCAATTATCCAACGTTAATATTGATCTCATAACTTCTCGGTGATGGAGCATCACCTGACAGCATAATGTATGGACCTCGAGTTATGAGGCCCCATTCGCTAGATAGAATGAAACTTAATTAACAGAAATCTCATTTCGCCTATTTCTGTTCAGGCTGAAAGAGGTCACTGGGGGCCCTATTCCTCAAAGCGACGCTGGCACAGATAGGACTGATTGAAGCCCTTTATTCATGTACCAAGCACTTTCACAGAAAAACTCCAGAGCAGCCTTAAAGAAACCGATCGCCCATTCGAAGTGTTTATACCTTCAGCGTTCAGTTCGCACAGCCACAAACAATGAACTGGAATCACGCTAAACATTAGTAGCCGTCAGCAACATATCTACTGTATATATATAAAACAAAGGTAAAAGGGACGTTATAATTCGTTATAATTAGTTTAAAATGTCAGTTAAAGCATACTGCTTTAAATGGACAAAAGCACTGAAATTCACCATAGTCATGTTAAGTAACTATAACTCGTGCCCTAAAGTAAGTATAACTCGTGCAGCGCCAGGTGCAGTGTAGGTATCAATGATGCCATTTCAGATGTTGAAGTGATTTTATCAATGATTTATAGAAAATGTCATTACTGATGTAATATGCGAGGTAGTTAGCAGGCCATGGCGAGGGCATCAGTTGCTAAACTCCCGGCCACCACTCACGGCTATGTCATGTAATAATACATATGGTGCCATTCTAAGTAAGGCAGACCTACTGGCTTTGTCAAAATACCAAAATATAAAAGCGACTGGGCCTATTGCTTTTATTAAGCGTATCAACTTAAATAAAGCAGACCTATTAGCTTTGTCGAAAAAAATCACCAATAACTATAATTAATTGTATATTTCATAAATGTACACATTGTAATGTTTAATTATAGTGTTTGTCTTTAAATGTTTTTGATAAAGCATTTGCTAAATGAAATACCATGTCCTTGATTTTTTAAAACATTTTCTATGCCACAAAGGGCAGCCATAGAACCAACCACAAGTGTTACCTGCACTCCAGCTGAAGAGCATACAGCTCCAGCTAGGAGCGTTTAAAAAAACACATTGAGTAAGCTATCCTGGGGTTATGGATTCAAAGACCCAGTAAGTCTTCTTGTGTCATGAAATGGCTGCCGCCACATCTTTGTTGATGTGGGGGCAGGTAATCGGATGGGATCATTTTGATGTTAGATCTGCAGATCATCTGCGGAGTGAAATATACAAATATATAAACTTTGGCTTTATACCAAATCATAAAAAGCAAACTTTCAGGGCCAAGATCTAATTTTCTGCCAAATAAATTTGGTGCAATTCCATTCAACTGTTGTGGTTGTAGCTCTCTCTAATTTTCCTAGCTAGAAAAGTGACAAATCATTTTGCAGCAGTCTGTAAGCATGGGATTAACTGGTGCTATCCCCGCGGATCTGAAAAATGACATAAGCCTTTTAACGTTCCAGGCACAGTATTACAATTTTAGTTTGGCAAAATTCCATCCAAGTTAAACTGAAATGAATAAATGCAGCCCCTGACTTACATTTCTCTCTTATTAGAGCTACTCAGAGAGGCGTAGCTTTGTCCAGATACAAGGGAACATCCAGTATAAGACAAAAAACAATGTTCACCCAGGGTTTGAGAGCTGCACAGCACAACCTATGCAAAAAATGAAGTAGGGAGCCCTAGGTCCCACATTTTAGGTGGCATAAGGCAGTCCAATGCCAGTGCACTTGAGCTGTCGCATATTGTTTCCTTTGTAATCCTTCATGTGTTTCCTGGCTCACGCTGCCATTTTATGAATCCAATGTGTGTAGTATGAGGTTTGAACTTCCTCCTTGTTTATTGACACTTCTGATAATTGTCCGGTGTGCCTGCCATGGTCCTACTGTAAGCATACCTCCCATCATATTTTGTATGTTTAATATAACACCCTAAGTGGCCAAGGGTATGCCCAGATGTGGATCCCGTGCTCACTGTGCCACTGGAACCAAGCTATACCCGACTGACGATCCACATTCAGGGTGAAGCCGATCTTGGATTGCTTGTGCTCTGTTCAGGGAAGACATAGCCTGCCAGTTTGAGCTGTGCTGCTCTTATTCGAGCAGAGTCGTCAAGAATGATCTGCATATGGCTGGGTCCAAATTGAGGTGGTGTGGTGAACAAAAGATCAATGGTTTGGAATGCTACCCCAAATGATTGCCAATGGTTAGAGTTGTTGCAAGTATTCCTCTCATCACCTTTTATATGTTTGATCTAATGCCCTGAGTGGCTAAGGGTAATCTCAGACATTCGTCATGTGCTCATTGTGCCACTGGAATTAACCTACACTGATTGATGAGCTCCAACCAGCATTAAACTTATCTTGGTTTTCTTGTATTCTGGTTCAGGGAGACCAGACCTTGCAGTATGGACTTGACTGTCATTGTAGCAAGGTCAAGAGTGTTTTGCATATGTCTGGTTCCAAGCTGAGGCAGCAGGTGGAAGAAACAATAGGTTAGAATGCTGACCCAAATGCTTTTGTGTGTTTAAAGTAACGCCCTAAGTGTCCATGAATAGAGCAAGATGTGGGTCCTGTGCTCTCTGTGAGACTGGAAACAAGCTGCACCCGACAGAAGAGCCCCAATCAGGGCAACACTGGCGTTGGTTTGTTTGTTTTCTGGGTCAGGGAGGACCTAGCCTAGCAGTTCCAGTTGAACTGTTGTGACTGGAGCAGGTTTGTTAACATGACATCCTTGGTGTGGTTTACTCTTAACTTTTTGCCTACTGATGTCCTGTTTTTGCTGAATTCGTTTTTGTTGGCCTTAGGACTCTGCACACTTTGGGGCACATAAATCAATGAAAATACAGATCACAAATGGGCAGATTCCCAGAATCTGACCCTTGGCGACTGGTATTTTAGCATTTTGGATGCTTCAACCCAAATGCAAATTTGCAATTTAAGTAACCGCAAAATTTGCGATTACTTTAATTGCGAAAGCATTTAGGGAATCACAATTGCATGATGCAATTTCAAATAGCGATTTTGCAATTAGGGATCACAAATTACCATCACATCAATTTGAACTTAAAAAAAAAATAAAAAATGTATTGAGCTGAATAAAAACATATAAGGCAGTAAAAAACTAGAAATAGATATACTAATACAATTCATACTATACAATCCTTTTCTTTAAAGAGAAAATGTAATCATCACAAATACTATACATTAGAAAAAGATCGTTTCATGTAAACTAAAGTGCAAGTGCTAAAGTACCATAAATCCGGCAGATATGTTACCCCTGGAAATCCTTTTCCATTTGATCAAAATACAATTCATACTATACAATACTTTTCATTAAAGAGAAAATGTAATCATCACAAATACTATACATTAGAAAAAGATCGTTTCATGTAAACTAAAGTGCAAGTGCTAAAGTACCATAAATCCGGCAGATATGTTACCCCTGGAAATCCTTTTCCATTTGATCAAAATACAATTCATACTATACAATACTTTTCATTAAAGAGAAAATGTAATCATCACAAATATTATACATTAGAAAAAGATCATTTCATGTAAACTAAGGTGTAAGTGCTAAAGTGTCATAAATCTGACAGATATGTTACCCCTGGAGATCCTTTTCCATTTGATCAAAATACTTCCAGACTGAGATACATTTTTGAATAGCTCCCACCCTTTTCGCATAAGCTTCTTCATAGGTTTTTACTCATTTCATTTTGTTATACCATTCAAGAAAGGTCGGGCTTTAGTTGTTTTCCAATTCTGGAGAATCAGTGAACGTGCCACCAGGAAAGAGATTGATAAAAACATTTCCTCATCCCTAGTTAAAGCCTGGATTTGCCTCTGTTTTGATAAACCAAACAATGCCACCTTAGGCTCAAGTTTATCTTACTCCAGAGGGCACGGCTGAGCTCAGCACACATGTTCACTCAGAACTGGCTCAGCCTTGAGCATGTGCAAAAAATATGTAACCAGCCACCCTCCCCAACCTGCTGTCACGAAAACACTTATTTTCAACCTCGGGATATATTTTATGCAAAGCAGATGGGGTGTAATTCGCTGTCCATTGGGACAGAAATGCCATTCTTTTAAAGTTTGCGGCTCTCAGTGCCGTTCTGCTGTGTTGGGAAATAGTTTGCCACTCTCTAATTGAAAAATTGCAGAATAAATCTTGTTTTATTTTTTCCAGATAATTGGTAACCAATAGGGGCTCCCCTTGATTTCGAAAAACTTGATACCAATTCCCTATTCCTCGCAGTTTAGTTCTAAACACAGCAGCAAGGACTGAAGGGGTACCTATATTTCCTGGGGTATATATTTATTTATTAGTGATCTAACCTAGAGGAAGCTAAAAAAAGTAGCCTGCTCTTGTTACTGCATCTAGACTGAACCTTCTCCCAGTTAATACATCTACCTCCTATTATAAAATGGCTTTGCGCCTTAAAACGTTTTAATTCCCAAAGTTAACATGGCTATTGCGAATATAAAGGCCCAAACTTCTGGCCTCAGTCAAGCCAGATATTCAAATCCCGAAGACTGGGCCTTTTGAGAATAACATTTCTGAAGTCAACTGGTAAGTGCTTGAAGCGTCTTGTATCTTACTTTTTTAGGAAGTTTTGATGTTTTTAAGAAGACCGGAAACCGCGTTCCAGCTTCATGGATCATCTTACTCGGGAAAAAGCTATCCAGAGATCCCTTGTTATCAAGCAGCCAAACCACTATATCCATAAACGATGCTTCATAATAAGGACCAATATGGGGAGAGTGCTAGACCACTCCAGCTAGTATCCAGTTGAAGGATTGATTGTTTTAGCCTTGACAATTTTTTATTCCAAATAAACTGGCAAAATAATTTTCCTAATTCTCTAAAATAATCTGCATTGACTTTGATCAGGATATTTGAAAAAAGAAATATTAATAAGAGTAGTACTGACATCTTTATTAGAGCAACACGCCCTATCAAAGTAAGGGGAAGAAGTGTCCACTTGCCCAATAGATCTTTCATTTTACTCAATGTGGCTTCATAATTTAAACTAAATAAATCTGCATATTGGTTTGAGACGTAAATTCCCAGATAACGAATCGGCTCAGGAGAATAAGCTTGTTGTTTTAGAATATCAGGGAGAAAATTACAGCAGACATTTAACACCAAAATTTCAGTTTTTTATGACTAATTTTGTATACACCATTCGCCTCAAACTCAGCGAATTCCCTTAAAATCCTATCAATATTTAGTTTTTCCAGTTTAAGATAAAGTATGACATCATCTGCGAATAATTTTAATTTCGCCATCCCTTCTATTGGAGTTTTAATATCTATATTATCCCGAATCCTAACGGCCGGAGGAACGATGAAGAAGGTAAATAAAACTGTCGACAAGGGGCACCCCTGCCGGGTCCCCCGTCTAATATCAATTGTGCCTGCCGATTTTGAATTTATCCTAATCTGAGCCTGAGCTCCTTGGTATATATTCTGAAGCATAGCAATAGTTTTAGCCGGAAACCCAAACCTTTCAAGGCCATAAAATAGCGCACCCCAATTCACAAGGTTGGATGCCTTCTTGGCATCGACCATCATAATTAAGGCGGAAATTTGGTAGTTGTTAAAATAGTCGATTGCTTGAATTAAATAGCCAGTGTTTGACGACATTGACCTGCCTACTATAAACCCAGATTGATCTGTATGTATTGCATATTGGGACACTAAGGTGAATCGATTGGCCCATATTTTCATCAATACTTTTGCCGTTCTTAACAAAACTAACCATCAAAGATTCTTTAAAGGGTGCTGGAACATCACCTCCCACTTTAACATGATTAAAAAGCTAGAGCAGGAATGGTAATAGCTCTTCCGAGAAAACCTTATAAATTTTCATTGGGAGACCGTCATTTCCACAGGCCTTATCTCCAGGCATTGGGGCCAAGGTCAAGAGATTTCTTCTGCTGAAATATCGGCCATTAAAGCATCTTTCTGCCCTCTAGAAAGCTGGGGGAGTACTAAATCGTCAAAATAGCACTGAATGACTTGTTTAGATACCTGATAGTTGAATAGAGTTCCTTATAGTGATCTAAAAAAATGTTAGAGATTCTGTCTTTTTCACAAACTATTATCTGTGTCCAAGGAATTACCACTTCATCAATTACCGCCGCTTCTTGTTTTACTCTAGTAGACCATGCCAACAATTTTCCTACCATCTGGCTTTCTTTGTAGACTTTCTGCTGGTATCCTCTTGAACTACTTATTTCCTCCATAGTAAAAACTCCTTTAATTCCTGTTTGGCCTTGGTTAGTTTCTCTCACGCATGATGTCCCCCCCCCAGAGAAGCCTCTCTTTTTTACAACGGCCACATCAACTGCTTTCTGAAGTTCTTTTATTCGAGTTTTACACTCTCTGGCTTGTTCCACCATAACAGCAATCATTTGTCGTCGTACTGTGGCGTTAAAGGCCCCCCAAACTGAAAAAAGCCTTGCGGTGCCCCTATTGATCTTAAAAAACTCCCTAATCCATTCTCGCATACTGATAGTCCACTGTTGATTGGTTAGGAGTAGTCTATCCATCTGCCACCTGGATTTTCTCTTTCCCCCAACACTAGATTAATTTAGATTTTTACTAGAGAATGGTCTGAGAAAGAATTGGCCAAAATCTCAGCATTCAAACAGCTAAAGGAATGTGACACCAGAAAGAAATCAATACGTGAAGCGGACTTAAATTGGCAAGAATAATAAGTAACCTGTTTAGCTG
This sequence comes from Lissotriton helveticus, assembly GCF_964261635.1. Classification (NCBI taxonomy): domain Eukaryota; kingdom Metazoa; phylum Chordata; class Amphibia; order Caudata; family Salamandridae; genus Lissotriton; species Lissotriton helveticus. The sequence goes on from NC_136063.1 coordinate 521,732,183, forward strand.
CACCATGGGCCCTTCGCCACGGATCAACCAGTTGATTATCCTGTTTCATAACATCAATCAACTTTTTGGTCCCAGGCTTCATCTGCTTTTCTGCTTTATTTGATGTATCTAATTGCAGATCTTGTATAAAATTAAAATCCCCCCTAAAATTATTGGGCCCACCGCTGTTATAGCTTTATCATTAATGCTTTTAAGAGGTACAAAGTCATCTACAACTGGACTGGTACATAATAATTTACAAAATTCAGCGTATGGCCATTCACCTTCGCAATAATCCAAATCCAACCTACCATATGGATCTCTTTGAATTTGAATGATGTCCCAGTTTATCCCTCATCTAAAATAAATAGCAACCCCCCCCTTATTGCTGCCTGGGCTGAAGCAAAATAGGCCTTAGAGAAAGTTTTAGGGATAAACAATTTTGGCTCATTAGTTTTTAGGTGAGTTTTCTGTAAAAACAAAATTTGGGGGGAAAATGCCGCCAACCATATTATCAATCCACCATACTTTTGCTAGTTCGAAATGCTGGTAACATTGATCTATATATTACGCACATTATAATCCATTACTACCACTGTTGCCTAAATCCAAAACATCAGTAAACATACCCTTCCTTCTAATATGATATTTAAAATATTTCTGCTAATTCTTTTTCTGCACTACCACCCTCCCTCAGTGCCCTAACCCAGACCCAAACGCTCCCTGGAACCAAGTGACCCTTTCCACTGCTGGCAGATGGGGAATTGCCTGGCCTACCCCCGCCTGCCCAATAAATGGGACCTCAATATTGGGTGCCATGATGTTGCTCTCTATACTATCAGGAGCCTCAGGGGGAAAGAGCAAGGGAAACAGGCCGCCCCCACTCATATCTTTATCAACAAACAATGGCCTTCCCCTGTGTACTATGTGGTCAAAAGACCCAGGTTAGTTCTGCATTTTATTCAGTCAGACAGAGGATGCTCTTCAACCTTCTCTCTGCATGTGCTGATCACAGTCACTGTCTTCACTAATACAAGCTTAAAAACCATATATATGTGTGTGTATGTAGCCCACCACTGATCCTATTACCTCACTACACCCTTCTACTGTGAAAAAGGGGGAGGGAGGGTTGACAGAGCCTCACGTGAGCAACACCCAGGGGAGGATATGACAGGCTGGTACTCGCCTGAATCCTCACTTCTCATCATCAGCTACTGTCAACCAGAAAAGAAAAGGGGATAAAAGATGTGCAATGCAACCAAAAAACATTGTGTGTTACACGTGTTAAATGACCCAATGTGGTATGTCAAACCTCTTGTGTTCGAGATCTGGAAACACCACTATTAAAAAAAACTGAGCTAAACTGGCAACTACAACTTTATTCTGTGCTGTTTGCCCACTCTATTAAAAACAACCGACATGTTTCATCACCGACATATACTTTACAGGCGATTTCTTCAGGGTTTTTTTGGGTCAGCGTAAGTCTTGCACGTCTAGATTCTCCCTTTATTGTACCTGTAGTCAGACATGGAACACAAATACACACATACATATATTGCACTCACTGTGTCTCGGTAGGAGTACCAGTTAACATTCAAGCTAAAAGATGGCATCTCTACATCTGATTGCTAATAGTATTCATCATACATTACCAGGTGGCCTCCTTAATTGAGCCTACACGGCCCCCATAGAAGAATATGGGACTGTCGGATTCCACTAAACCATTAGTGGGTTCCGTGTACCGCCTACCGGTCGGTCTCTGCAGAGAAAAAGAAAATAAACACGTGTATGCAGTGTTTGTATACTTGCTCATTTGTACTTCGCCTGTAAAGGTCTTGTATCCTTCGTCTTGCAATCTATCTTTTTATGTATTTGAGGGCTATTGTATGCCGCCAGTTATGGCTTACTCCTCATAACCCCGATGCCCCATTGCTGCTGGTGGCCGGTTAACCCCATATCTTGTAAAGACACTCGCTCCGTGAGAGCATACCGAGCTTAACTCCATAGGTCCGTAGACCCGCATAACGTCAGAGCCCCTTGGCGCCCGTTATCCCGACGTTATGTGTTACAGCTTCGATAGACCTGCCGCCCCATGCAGGCATTCAGCAAACGGTTAGTAACCTCCTTACCGTCACTGCGCAATAATGTGGCCTCCGCTCACCCTGCGTCTAGCCCGACTTTCCCGGTGTGTGATTTTCAACATTGAAGTCCCGGTCACGTGATGGTGATGTATTACGCTACGTCAGTATGACGTTACTCAACGTGTCTGCTATGCTTGACGGCCATATTTGAATGGGTTGTTTTTCATATGTTATGCATCGTGATCGATTGTAAATGCCTCATATGATGATCGATAATGATTACAGCTCGTGTTGATAGTATTCCTATGGGGACGTGATTATTATAGGCACTTTATAACCGTGTAAATTTGTCACTGGGCAACCATAAACTTACATCGGGGTATTCTTGTGTATGACAGTTATTGTAGATATCTATATATGTGACCACATATCCTAGCTATTCGTTCCTTGTATCTATGTGACTGAAGGGACAGTGCCTGAGCTATGATCCCTGTCCACAGATCCACGTTTTCATGGCCACTATCGGGTGTAATGCCAGACCCTTGTATAGATTTTAATCCTTTCTTATTCTGGTCCATGGGCTGTCATGCATCTATCCACAGCCTATTGGGTGCCATATCCATATGTGCTGGAAAACGGAATATTGGTATCCATGATGTTGCACCTAGTGTGATACACCACCACGTCCCGATCCAAAGGTAAAAAAGAAAAAAACTAAAAAACAACAACAAAAGCACAAATGTCCTTCATATCAAACAGTCCAATCCCTTCATTTATCCTTCGTGATTTGCTGCAGAAGTTCCTTCACTTCATCTAGGGTTGTGAACATGTAAGCTTGCCATGAACCAAAAGTCAAAGTTTCGACTGTTGAGCAATAGCCGCTTGAGCTCCCTGGGCTTTAAACAAATAGAGGAGCTTAACAAACTCCTTCCGGTGACGTTCTGCTGCTGCGTTCATATCTGAAAATATGCGACAGTTAGGAACCTCTCACAATGAAACTTCTTTTGTATTGCCCTAGTCAGGATCTTCTCCTTCAGACGATAATCTGCAAAATTCAATAGAATTGTTCTGGGCAGTTTAGAATTAGGGAAAGGCTGCGCTGGGACTCTATGGACGTGAGTGATTGTGAGATCCCCTGAAAAATCCGGAAGGACATTCTCCTTTATGAAGGACTCAACCCATTGTACTGGTTAAGACCCTTCGCACCCCTCTGGAACCCCTACCAACTGCAGATTAGACCGCCGGGAATTATTCTCTATTTCTTCCATCTTATTATCCAGCATGTTCTTCTGTTTTTTGTCTGCTAAGACCTGCTGCTGAATTGAGGTCATCTGATTATCCAAACGAGAAATTCTAGATTCTGCCTCCTGCAATCCGGATGGCAAAGCCCCCACTACCTCTTCAATTTTAGATAGGCGTGCCTGGATTGCTGCAATTTCCGTTGCTTGTGTGGCTTTAATTTCCCTAATCTCATCAAGAATAAGTTTAAGTATGCTTTTTATATCACACTGGAAACTAGGGCCAGTCCCGGTTACAGTCTCCATAGTAATTTCGTTGGTAACTTCAGCCGCTTGTCTGCATAATGCTAAATTGGAAAATTAATAAAAACAGCAAAAACAATTGAGAACGGGAGTTCGTCCCATTATTCCTCGCCGTCAAGGGAGGTTTGTGTACTTAAATATTAAGCAGCGTGGTTCTGCTGCAGGGACTACGAACCAAGCGTCGAGCGCTGCATTTCCCGGGCACGGGGAACCGAAGGCAGGATATATATATATATATATATATCTCTCTCTATATATCTCTCTCTATATATATATATATATATATATATATCTCTCTCTATATATATATTACCTACTGGCGGTCGCCAGTAGGTATATATAGTTAGGATTTTTTCCCTATGGGATTTTTGAAAATTCTATGTCTAATAACTTTGGTGTTTGTGGACGGAATTGGCTGAAATTTTCTGGAAAATGGAACATTTTGTTTCTGAGCAGCCCTTGAAAATTTGGGGGGGGTTCGTCAAGGGGGGGCCGAGAAAAAAGGGGGGTCCCAAAACGTGTTTTTAACATTGAGTTTTCCATAGGGCGGTTGGCCTCACTTTTAGCCCGAACGGCTGAATGGATTTGCACGAAACTTGGCAAAATTGTAGGGACTGGTAGCCCGATGTGCCTTTTGTAGGTCTCAATATATGTGCTCCAGTGGATTTTGAGAAATTAATGTTTAAAAAAAGATATATATCTGTAAGCGCGCTCCGGTCCGCGCCCCGGTTCGCGGACCGGGGCGCGTACCGGAACTTCGCGTAGCGAAGCTGATTGGCTCTCCGGTGTCTGTCAACATTCTAAACAGTCCGTAGCGGCCGCCATCTTGTCTCTCGGTAGGTTTGAGAGACAAGAGGAGGCCAAAACAAAGGGGGAAATGGCCATAAGGGGGCATAGTAGATCCTCCCTGACCCCCTAGGTTTAATGTGGAGGCTTTAAAAGGGCCCCGCGGGGCAAAAAAAAATATTTTTTTTTTTGTTTTTTTTGCGTGGGTAGCGCCCGGTACGCGAACCGGGAAGCGTTCTGGGCAGCGTACTACAATGAAAAAAGAATGAGAGACTTTTCAAATGCAGTATGTTAATTGATTGTTGGTTTTGTTGATTATTTTTTATTTTCTTTATTTTTTAAGCATTTTTTTTTTATTGTGATTGTGTTTCATAATTTATTAAACTTTCTAACATTTCATTGTCAGAAATTTCATAATTATCATGGAATATACATTGTAGTCTCTGAGGGTGTAAAATGTCCTCATTTGCAAGGAGGTTATCTACTGCTTGTACACATTGCAGTAGTTCATTGTCCCAAGTTTCATCGAAAAATTCAATGTCAATTTGATCAATTGTATCAATCAATTCTTGGCTGCTCTCTTGCAGGTCCATTTCAAAAGAAACTTGGTTTTCGCCTTCCATTTTGCCTGAAATTTGGATTAAAAAAATATATATTAGTAGAGATAGGGCAATGTTGGGAATAATTTTAGATAGGCATTTTTTATCAGTGAATTTATCTTTGGGCAGTGTATAGTATCAGAGTGGAAGTAGGAATTTAAAAAAGTGTATGTGATTTAACGTAAGTAAATTCATAATTATACAAGAGAAGCCTAACTCCATCCATAACTATAACAGAGAAGTCTCTCTAAATCTATAACTACTACAGAGGGATAGTATATATCTATCAGAAAAAGTTTACCATATTAACTTATAGTGCACAATATACTTCAGTTTTAAAAATAAAAACTTACCTTTAGAAAGAAGTTGAAGGAATTAGTGAAAATACTATTGAAATGTACAGCAAGAAGTAGTAGTCAAAATGGCTGTGTTTTCTTCTCTTCCTTTATATATATTCAGGTATATAACCAATGAAATGTCAGGTAAAAAAAGTAGAAAATGAAAGTAACATTTTCATTGGTTGTCAATTCCAACACTTCAGATGTGTTTTGTGAAGTAATTTACCTCAGGGTATTTAGAGAGGTCTACAGGCTAAATGACTAAATGGAATTCCAATCAAATTTGTGAAAATGGTAGGGATTGGTATGTAGTATGAGCTAATCTATATTTGGTGAAATTGTCTCCAGTGGCTTTTCTGTGAACTACTTTCCCACCTTTTTTGATGGTGCGCTTCCCAGGGAGCGACCCGGTACGCGAACCGGTGAGCGCCCCGGTACGCGAACCTTAAGCGTTACGGGAGTCCACCATTTTGTGTTTCGGTCGAATTAAGATACAAAATGGAGGGCAAATAATGTTCAGAATGGGTAGAAGGGGGCACGGTAGACTTATCTTGACACCCTAGGTTTTGTGAGGGTGGCTGAGGAGGCTTATATGTGCGGAAAAAAACCATTTTTAAAAAAAAATTCGCGAGGTTAGCTCCCGGTTCGCGTACCGGGTAGCGCCCCGGGGAGCGTACTTTGTTGAAAATTAGTGAAAAATGTTAGAGTAAAATAATAATTGTGAGTGATTAGATGTAGGGTAGCTCTGAGAAGAGCTTTTGGGTTTATGGTACATTTAGGTACTTATAAGTAGGTACCAATGCACATTCTTAAATTCAGAGTGAAAAACTCTGTTGCCCTCATCTGAGAAGTGAACTCCATCTCCTCTGTAGATATCTTGCATGTAGTAACGCAAGTTATTGTTGTACAGGGAGCCCATTCCATGGTCTCTCATGTAAGCTGAAACGGATTTGTTTACATGCTTCCTCGACTTCTCAATTTGTGGACAAAATTGGTTTGACCACCTCCATTTCTGTCTTTGGCATATATTTGAATATACCAAGGCAGTCTGAGGAAAAAGTGCCATCAATTGCTCAAAGGTGTCCTTTAAAAGCATTTACAGACCTACCCCAGTCAAAGTGCCCAAGTCATTACCTCCACAGTGCACAATTAACAGGTCAGGTTTGGGCAAATGCATAAAGGTTTTCACCAATGGTATCAATTGGTGACATTTTAATCCTCTGTGGCCAAACCACTTAATTTCCACATCTTGTAAATTGAGGTTAGGTAAATTCCTGTTTTCAACGTACCTTTGAGCCCAGTGAATATAACTATGTCCAACAATCCAGACAGAAAACATGGTGAGAGAAGGTTCTCCTGCAGTCAGATGAAGTGTGGCAATGAAATGGCAGTTGAAAAAATGAGAGTTTAAAATGAAAAAAACTGTGGAGTTTCTGTGTTCATGAAGCAGTAACAGTGATTGGTGGATTTTGATTGCTGAAAACAGAAAGTTAGGGTGCACGGATGTGTTCTTTGAAAGATGTATTTTGAATGGTCAATAAAAAATCATTAAATGAAAGAATGCACTGGATATGCAGGTGCACTGAGAGTTCAGAGTTCAATTGCAACAAAGTTGTGTGAACTTGCAAACACCAGAAGTCTTCCAATGAGGTGGTTGCCATGCAGAAAAGGCATGAAATGGCAGAGGGGGGAAGGGTTTTCATTTGAAAAAAAGTGAGGGAAGAGTTTTGATTCGGTGACATGAGAGATATGTGTGAAGATTTACAGCATTTCTGTGCTTTTGATAGCTGCAGACTCTGGAGTGCATACCTTTTGCTCTGCTGAAGACAAATTGGTGTGTTTCTGAGACTGTTTTCAAACTCAAAGTATTTGCTAAGGTGAGAAAATATTTCTTTAATTTAGATAGAGAATAGTGTGCTTTAAGGAGAAAATTATGAATTATGTGGCGCAAATTGCTTGTAAATATGATCCCACATGTGCATGGAAAATTTAGATTTTGAATGTTTGTGTTACATAGCCATGTTAAAAGTGATACAAACATGCTGCAAAGGCAATCAAAAAACGCTTTTATGTGTCTTAAGGACATTTTAAGTAATTTTCCCATGTGCAGTGTTTTGAAATTATGATTTGAAAATCGTTTTTGGGGAAAAGGAATTGTTTTTAAATTTATGACAAGGACATAATGGTGTATGCTTCTTTATACGGCAATTGACTGTCCCTGATGTTATTTTTCCCATTTTAATGTAAGACCTTTCTCTGTGGCGCAAGTTGCTTGTAAATATGCTCCGACCTGTGCATGGGAAATTTAGATTTTAAATGTTTGTGTTACATAGCCATGTTAAAAGTGACCCAACCATGCTGGAAAGGCAATAAAAAAACACTTTCATGTGTCTTAAGGACATTTTAAGTAATTTCCCTGTGGGCAGTGTTTTCAAATTATGAATTGAAAATCGTTTTTGAGGTAAAGGAATGTTGTTAAAATTTATGTGCGCCATATGCCCACAAATTTCGTTTTCAGGGGTGCAGCAGGGTGTTCTTGAGACACCCCTGCACCTTTGGAAAAATTCCTAATTTGCGATGAGCTAATTGCTAATCGCAAATTGCACCTTCATTCCTATGGGCCTCCTGCTCCATGGAAATGAATGGGTAATTTGCAATTAGCAATTTGCTCATCGCAAATTAGGAATGGTAAAGAATCGCTATTTATTCCTTAAAATTCGCTATTTTGGAAATGCAAAATAGTTATATGATACATATGGCGGTTGATGTCTAACAAGATAAGAAGCTTAGGGATACATTTATGATGACTGGCGCAATGAAGTGGACATCACTTACTTCATTGGTAGAGCTTTACATGTATTATGTCCTCTGTATTCTTCATCAAGCGTAACTTTAATCTGCAATCCTGAGTAGGCCTCACCTTAAACAAACCTCTGGATAGGCCACACCTTATCGTCATCCTGAATTAATCATTTAAAATGCTAGGGACAGATTTATGATAGGTGTATGCCTCTTTTGCGCCACTTACAAAACACTGTCCACGGGGAAATGACTTAAAATGTCCTTAAGACACATGAATGTGTTTTTTTAAAGCGTTTGCAATTTTTTGGGGTGACTTTTAACATGGCTATGTGACTCAAACAGTCAAAATCTAAATTCACCATGCACAGGTGGGAGCATATTTACAAGGAATGTGCTCTATGGGGAAAGGTCTTATAATGTAATATGGGAAAAATGACATCAGAGACACTGAAATGCCTTATAGAGAAGCATACACCATTATGTCCTTGTCATAAATTTGCAAACCATTACTTTTCCCCCAAAACGATTTTCAAATCATAATTTGAAAACACTGCACATGTGGAAATTACTTAAAATGTCCTTAATTCTTAAATTTGCTATTCCTTATTTTGCGATTGCACTGAAGGATTTGCAAATTTTGCGATTCCTTAATTGCAATGTATCAAACAAAAAATAGGTAAAAAATGATATTAAGGATTTGGAAACTACCACCAACTTCTAGTTTGTGGTAATTTGCGAATTCTTTTCAAAAAGCATTTTTTTTCCAAAAAACAAAAGGTGCCATATGACGCCTATACATGTCCTTAGGGCATGTATGTGTGCCATATGCCCCCAAATTTCTTTTTCAGGGGTGTAGCAGGGTGTTCTTGAGATACCCCTGCACGCTTGAAAAAATTCCTATTTTGTGATGAGCTAATTGCTAATCGCAAATTGCAACCTTCATTCCTATGAGCCTCCTAGCCCATGGAAGTGAATGGGTAACTTGCAATTAGCAATTTGCTCATTGCAAATTAGGAATTGTAAAGAATTGCTATTTATTCCTTAAAATTCGCTATTTAGGAAATGCAAAATAGTTTGATGGTACATATGGTGGTTCATCTGTAACAAGATAAGAAGCTTAGGGATACATTTATGATGACTGGCGCAATAAAGTGGACATTACTTACTTCATTGGTAGGCCTTTACATGTATTATCTCCTCTGTATTCTTCATCAAGCGTAACTTTAATCTGCAATCCTGAGTAGGCCTCACCTTAAACAAACCTTTGGATAGGCCACACCTTATTGTCATCCTGGATTAATCATTTAAAATGCTAGGGACAGATTTATGATAGGTGTATGCCTCTTTTGTGCCACTGTGCGTCACTTTTATGATGCAGCGGCGGTGCTAATTTGCAATTAGCAATTTGCTCATTGCAAATTAGAAATGGTAAAGAATTGCTATTTATTCCTTAAAATTTGCTATTTAGGAAATGCAAAATAGTTTGATGGTACATATGGTGGTTCATCTGTAACAAGATAAGAAGCTTAGGGATACATTTATGATGACTGGCGCAATAAAGTGCACATTACTTACTTCATTGGTAGGCCTTTACATGTATTATCTCCTCTGTATTCTTCATCAAGCGTAACTTTAATCTGCAATCCTGAGTAGGCCTCACCTTAAACAAACCTTTGGATAGGCCACACCTTATTGTCATCCTGGATTAATCATTTAAAATGCTAGGGACAGATTTATGATAGGTGTATGCCTCTTTTGTGCCACTGTGCGTCACTTTTATGATGCAGCGGCGGTGCTAATTTGCAATTAGCAATTTGCTCATTGCAAATTAGGAATGGTAAAGAATTGCTATTTATTCCTTAAAATTCGCTATTTAGGAAATGCAAAATAGTTTCATGCTACATATGGTGGTTCATCTGTAACAAGATAAGAAGCTTAGGGATAGATTTATGATGACTGGTGCATCACCAGGGATGTGTCAGTCATCCTGCGCCGCTGTTCCGCCACCCATGGTGTGCTGCATTTAGAATGCGGGGCATCATGGGGCAAAAATGGCACAGATGCGTGACGTATCTGTGCTGTAAAGGTAGTGATTGCTGGAGTTGTATCGCAAGTGCGATGCAGCTCAAGCAAGGCTCAGGGGTGCCCCATCTCCACAATGTTGCGTCAAGACCTATGCCTGCTTAAAGCAGGCGAAGGGTTTTGACGAAGCTTTCTCCTATCTGATTGTAAATACGGCACACCATGGGTGGCAGAGTAGTGGTGCACGTTAACTGGTGCATGCCTGGGGATGTGCCATTTAACATAAATCTGCCCCTTTACATTTAAGTATGTGCAGGACACACAGAGTCGGTGAGGCTTATCCAAGGTTAAGAAGAGATGAGTCCTGTTCACTGAAAATTTAGACATAGTCTTCACCTGCTCAGCATTGCTGGACATGGCTAAATAATAGCTGCAAAATATTACTCTTGTTAAACAATTTTACTATTATAATCTCTGAGATTTGTCTCTTACTCTGCAACATCTCATTGTTGTTATCTTTCTTTAAAGATAAAGACAACCTCAACATGAGCGACAATCTGCAATCAGTTGATTTTGACCTCATCATTGAACTTGTAATTGAAACATCAGTGGATGTTGATCCCTTGGATGATTTAAATCCTGAGGATGAAGAAGAGCGTGATGAGGATGCAGATTTGTCCGAATTATATGACATAGGATGGGAAGCTGACCTGCTTGAGCCTATGGAAATATAAACATTTATTTTTAAAATTTATAATTAATAAAAAGTAAAAAGGTAAACCGTTTAATTTAAAAATAAAGACACCTTCAAAAGCAGGTTATGTGTAGTGTCTTCAATAAAATATTAAAATATGCTCATAAAATTAGATCAGATTCACATATAAAATAGCACAGGTAACATAAATATAAATGTCATTTCTTTTCTGCTATTTCTGTATTGTAAATTTGCAAGGACAAAAAAATCTTCTATTTAAAATGTCAAGTAGTGTGTTAAGTTTTTGATCACTGTTATTGTTTTACTGTTTGGTAATAATGGTTAATAACATTTTTTATTATATTTTACCACAGATTCAACTGCAGATCATTTCAAGATTTCACCATGCCAACAATAGAAAGACAGAGAAAGGCTGCAAAACGTCAAAGACAGCAGGTGAAACAAAATAAGCAGCAGTCCTCTAACAAAAAGATTTGTCAAGTCACGAAGAATGCACCGGGTAAGAGCACAAAATATTTCATAAGAAATATGTGTAGTAAAAAAAATATTACTACAGAAAATGTTTCAGTCCATAAAACGAGAAGGAATTCAAATGGAAAGGAAAGGCCAATGAAAAATGTTACTGCTAGAGCAAGAGATAACTCTGTGCATGATAGTAGAAGGAAACAACAGTTTAGGGAGATTCGTAAACGAATGTTCCGCAACAGGATAATTGGCAATTTGTTAAAAAATATTAAGAAAGGTCAACAGAAACTGGTTTTTTATAAGAGAAAAAAAAAAGTTGAGAAAGTTATTGATCAGGCATTTGAAATTAAACGTAAGTTATTTATTTTGATAATCAATAGAATTAGGAAGCTAAACAAGGCAATTTATGATTTCAAAAGAAATAGTAGATGGAAGAGAATAGTTAATCGTAGTAATTTTTGTGAAGTTTTTTCTGGAGAATGGATGCATAGTTCAAGCTGTGAGGCATTTTTTAATGAGGAGAGTTATTTCCAGGATAATGATTTGGTGCATGCAGTTGACACCAGTGGTCGTGCTTATGAAGTGAAAGATGGTTGTCCAGTTGAAAAAGAAAAACTTGTGACAACAGAGGCAGAAGAGGTGTTAGGTAATGAGGTTTTAGGAAGACGTGCTAAGGGTCCTGTGTACACCTGGAAGTGTAGTAGTATTTGCAGTGTGCGACAGGATTCCATCAATTTGCTTTGTGATTTTGTACGGTCATTTAATAAGAAAAGTTTGAAGCAGAAAGTGATGTTGTTGCAAGAATTAGATCCTTGCAGAGTGAGAGAAGTGACAGGTTTGCATGGTCATTCACTGGCTTGTCTTTCCAGGAGAGTATGCCAGAGTGTTTTTCATCATTTCAGGATGCTAGCAGTGCATCATAATAAAGTGAGGAAATTAGTTAGAATGTTGTATTATGCTAAGAGTCCAGCAATTATGCTTAAACAATTATGCGCTGCTCTTTTGCATGGTTCTGAAATAGATGTGAAGAATATATGTGAAGAAATTGAGTTTTGTTACTTTGGAAGTAAAGAGGAGAATGTTGAAATTGACCAAGAAGAAGCGGGTAATGTGGAAGATAGTGTACAGGTTTCCAGTACAGATAATTTCCAGAGGGAAATTGCGACGTTTCAGGTCAAATCAAGTGAGAGGCCAAATTTCACTTGTGTGTGTTGTCGACGCACTTATTATAAGAATCAGACTAAGTTAGTGGATTTATATGCAAAAAGTGAAAGGGAAAATAATAGTGAATGGAAGGATTTCGCAACATACTTGATGGTAGAAAATTGTTTTGATTTGGGATTGGATCAACGTGTGTGTACTTATTGTTGTAACAAATTAAATCAAAACCAGATGCCTGGTAGAGCAGTTCATAATAATCTGGAATTGATTGAGATTCCTTCTGAATTGAAGGATTTAAATACTTATGAATCTATTTTGATTCAAAGTATCCATCCCTTTCAGGCTATTGTAAGAATGGAGCCAAAGACAGGGAAATTGCCTCCATCAGATTTACAGAGAGGATTAAAGGGAAGAGTTGTTTATTTGCCTCTAGATTTGAAGAAAAACATTAACACAATTGGAGTAGAAAAAGTGGAAGAGGAACCTCTGGTTATCTTAGTTAATGGGATTCCGACAAAGAATAAGAAAATATGGCAAGATTTAGTAGATGTTAGGAAAGTTAAAAAGGCAACATTGTATTTGAAAAAAAATAATAAATACTATAAGAATGTATATGTTGCAGAAGAGGAAGTAAGTGAGGAAGAGGATAGCGATTTGTGTGCTGGTCAAATTGAGAAAGTAGAACCCTCTACTAGTGAAGAAATATATGAACATTATAGTGTTCATCCTTTGCATTCCAAGGAAGTCATGGGGAATGCTATTGAGTTGTTTCAAATGAAACAAGCCAAAGGGAGTCCCATTAGTGTTTGGGAGGAAAGTTTGGAAGCTCGGTGTTTCCCACAGCTTTTTCCAACAGGTCAGGGAGGAAGATATGATGAGCGACCTCATCAAATTCCTGCTTCTGAATACCGGACTTTGCGATTGTATGCAGGAGATGCTAGGTTTCGACAATGCATTCCCTATTTGTTCCATCTCCTGTTTGAAAGCGATCTGTCTGGACTGTCATATGCAGTGAACCACATCTTGAAAAGTGGTATACACATGCAAAACATCTCGGCAAGTGACTTTATGGATAAAGTCAATGTCCAAGACAGTATTTTGGATTCTCACCTAATTAATCTCATGGCGTGTCAGCGTGGTACTAATGAGTACTGGTACCGTCGTCATGGTGATTTAAAATGTATGTTGAGGAACTTAGGTACTCCCACATGGTTCCTCACTCTGAGCTGTGCCGAGTATGGCTGGGAAGACTTACTTGAATTTCTACGAGAGGCAAATGCTAACGTAGATAACATCGAATTCAAGACACCCGGAGAACTGTGCTCTTTGGATCCAGTCAATGTATGTAGGTACTTCAATCATAGATTTGAAGCTATGATGTCTTTCATCATGAATAAGAAGAATCCACCTCTTGGAGAGGTGTTGGATTTCTTCTGGAGAAAGGAGTACCAAGCAAGAGGTGCTCCTCATATACATATGTTGCTGTGGATCAAGGATACACCTAAATTTGGAACGGATCCAGAAGACTCAGTGATGAGTTTCATCCAACAGTATTCTACGTGTGCTGTTCCAAACGCAAAGGAGAAGAAAAGCCTAAGAGAAAAAGTTCTGCGTTTCCAAAGCCATCGATGTGGAAAGTACTGCCGTCGTAAATTCCGAAACAAGGACAAGTTCTACACTAAATGTCGTTTCGGCTTTCCACGACCGGTGATTTCTAAAGGAAGAGTAAACAGTTTGATGTCTTCGCTGCGACACAATGTCATGAAGAAATCACCTAAAAACACTTACAATTTGAAGAGGAACGAAGAGTCCAAGTACATCAACGACTACAACCCGGTGATTTTGTCCATGTGGAATGCTAACATGGATATACAGTTTGTGGCTGATAACTGTATGGCTGTGGCTCGGTATGTGACGTCTTACATCACCAAAAAAGAGAAGACAGAATTGAAGGATATGTGGGAGGACATTTCCCATGAAAAGAGCCTCAGCAAGAAGTTGTACAGTTTCAGTCTGAAGATGTTGTCGCATCGAGAAATCGGAGCGTACGAATGTTCTGACCGGTTGTCTTCAGCAAGTCTCTATGCCAAGTCCAGGAGTATCGTTTGGGCGAGTCTTGGTCTTGCAGCAACGCGTAATCGAGTTCTCAAACCTGTGCGGGAAATTGAGTATTTGGCGGAAAAGGAGCCAAACAGTACCGACATTTTGAAGACAAACATGTTGGATACATATTATCCAAATCGAAGCAGTCACCTCGAGAATGTTTGTCTGTATGAGGTTCTGCAAAATTACATATTCAAGAGGAACATCAAAGAAGATACTGAGAAAAGAGTGTATGCTGTAATAGGAAGTGAGGGATGTCTGGTCAAGCAAAGAAAATGCCACTTGGTAAACCATCGAAAATTGAGTGGCGAATCTCCTGAAAAAAAGGAGTTTTTCTATTTAGCACTTTTGCAACTTTTCAAGCCTTGGCGTGCAGAAGAGGAACTGCTTGGAGATTTCCTCTGTTACGAAGACTCTTTCAATGCCGCCAAGGAGACCATAGAATGTCCTGCTTTTCCCAAATATGTAGAAATGTTGAATGCGGAAATTGAGCAGGAAGCAACGATTGCAGCCGAGATTGCCAGAGACAGTTCTCAGGACAGTCAGAGTTCTGCTTCATTGAGTCAGGATCCACTAGGAGGACCTGTTATTGAAAATGAAGCTGCCACTGCTATGAATGAAGTGGAAAGAGCCATGGCACATGCTGAAGAGGATGCGGTTAACTTAGAAGAGTTGGAAAGACAACTCAACGTTGAGCAGAGGAAAATATATGACGAAGTTACCATGCAAATTGATCATGGATTAAGTCATGATAAGAAAGAGTGCTCATGTACGTCGTTGAAGCCTGTCCGACTGTACGTGAGTGGAGAAGCGGGAACTGGAAAAAGTTTCCTCATTACAGCAATTTCATGCTATTTGCAGGAAAGGACAGAGTCATCGCTGTCTTGTGTTGTCACTGCTCCAACTGGACTGGCAGCACATAATATTAAAGGGATTACTTTACATCGTTTACTGATGCTGCCAGTGGAGCATGACAACAAATTACAATATCACAAGCTATCTGGAGATGCTTGTTTTGAAGTTTCAAGAATCTTGAGGAAAATGAAACTTCTTATCATTGACGAAGTAAGCATGGTTTCCAATGTCATGCTTGCCTTTGTGCATTTGAGGATGCAAGAAGTTCTCAAAACAGAGTATGATGTGTTATTTGGTGGCAAACACATCATTGTTTTCGGAGATCTTCTGCAGCTGACACCAGTGAAAGGGCAACCTGTGTTCAAAATGCTCACGCATGAAGATACCAGGAAGTGCCTAGGCAGCATTGGCAACGTCAATATATGGTTAAACTTCAATTATGCTGAACTGCATGAAAATATGCGTCAGGCGAAGGATGAAGTTTACAAGACTATTCTACAAGATGTTAGAATTGGAAAAGTGACCGAGCATGGGAAAGAAGCTTTACATGCACGATTACTGTCAAATTTATATCCAGAACAAGATGTTGTGCCTGAGAATATTTTTCAGAAAATTACTGAGAAGAAATCTGGAATATGTTTGATGCCAACTCTTGCAGAATGTGCCAAATTTAACAACAAAATGTTGCATTTAGAAAAGCAAGAGATTGTGAAACTGGAAGCTATTGATAGAGTAGAGCATATGGGATCAACAATTATTTTGTCTGAGAATCTGAAAACAAAATTGGATTCATTAGAGAAGAGTATATCTAAAACTGCAGGTTTTGAAAAGACTCTGAATGTGTGCTTGAACTGCCGTATAATTTTAAGAAGGAATTTACATGTTGAAAGAGGTCTGGTAAATGGATCAATGGGTAATGTTGTTGATTTTGTGAAATACAGAAATAGAGATGGAATTGAATTTTTAAAAATTAAATTTGATGGCATTGAGGAAGTACAGCTAATTGCTCGTTGTTCTGCTAGATTTTTGCTTGTAAAAGATTTATATGTTCGCCGTAAGCAGTTTCCTGTTTGCTTGGCATATGCGGTGACAATTCATAAATCGCAAGGTTTAAGTGTAGACAGTGCATTGGTGAATATTGGCAGTTCTGTGTTCAAGGAGGGTATGGCATATGTGGCATTGTCACGAGTTAGAACTTTATCGGGATTGTACTTGATTGAGTGTGATGTCACAAACATTTGTGCGTATCTAGATTGTGTTAAGGAATACAATAGGTTAAGAAGAGAGTATGCGCCACATTTGCCTCAGTATCCTTTGTTTGAGAAACGTGTGGTAGGCCGGAAACGAAGAAATGAGAACAATACTGGGGAGGTTGTAGCAAAAAGACAAAAAGTCAATGAACCTAAAATTACAAGCAGAAACAAAAAGGATTCTGTTGAAGATGTTGTTGGTTTTCAGTTTGAAAACAGTTCTGGTGTCAACTGCTATGCTAATGTAGTGGTTAATGTTTTGTTTTCTCTAAAAAATGTAAAAGAAGAGATTGTGGTCAATTCTGATCAAAGATTTTGCAGTTTGTTAAATTCTGTGTTAGAGAAATGTACCACTGATAGAAGAAACATAGAAAGTGTGTCTGAAATTCGAAATCTGTTAGACAGATGTTCAGGCCAAACACAATTCTCTCAAAATATTCAGCAAGATTGTCAGGAGTTTTTAATGTATATGCTTGATGTATTACATGCTGAAGGTGTAGATGTAGATCAGCTGTTTGGGCTTTCTTATCAATGGCAGCATGACTGCGAGAACTGTATGGTATCAAGTACTACTAGTGTAGACTCAGAAAGATTTATATATTTAACTTTGCCAGACAGTAAATCAGTTTCCTTTAATAAGCTAGTAAAAGCAGCTGATCACAACATGGAGTGTAGCCAATGTAAATCTGAAATGATGTCTACATTATTTATACGAACATATGGCCAGTATGTCATTTTAATGTTCCAACGATGTAGGCCTGATGGAACAAAATTGACAACTTTAATTAAAAATTTTGTAGCTTCGCAGTTGTCAATATCAGGAAGGACTTTTGTAACTGCAGCAATTATATATCATGATGGCCCTTCAATAACATCAGGACATTACACAGCTTATTTAAAGTCTAGAAATGGCTGGTCATTCTGCAATGATTCTGTTTTAATTTTAAAAAAAAAATTGCCGTATGACCTTAAAAACTCTTACCTGGTGTTTTTAAAACCAAAATTTTAGGGAAATAATCTCGGGATGTGCTCTGTGGAATTTCAAGAAGTTCTAATGGCTCCTACACAATTTGGCCTTGAGGATAAGTGTATTTCAGAGACATAACTTCTAACCATAGGACTGGACATCATGGAGAAATATGTGCACTTTGAATGAGTTCAGAAAAACTGTTTCTTTTTATAAGCTAATTGAAGCAGCCAATCAAAACATGGAGTAGAGGAAATGTAAGTCTGCAATGCTGTCTACTGTTTTACATTGCTTTGTGATTAAAAGTGATGTAGAGAATTAAATAATTGTAGTAGTCATAGAGGTAGTGTAAGTCTGCTTCATAGTAAGCAGTATCAGTGTCATAGGAAATGTAGAACATGACTGAGCAAGAAGGGGAAGATATTACTATTCCAGGATTGTGAAAATGATCTTCAACATTTTAATTCTGAAAGTTGCGGAAATGCCAAATGACGGGATTGGCTTACAAGAAATCCAAGAGTTATAAATGGCTCTGACCAGATTTGGCCTTGTGGAAACTTGTGGTAGAGAGCAAGAAGTCATTTATTGCATGTAACGTGTTTTTAAAAACGATGGAGATTTTCTTTCAGAAAGTGGCGGGCTGAAAGTAATAACAGCACAAAAGAGTGTAAGCTGTTCATAGGACATCCTTGGACGTCATGGAAAGTAAGTTAACTTTAAGGAGTTCTGAATTTTCATTTCTTATGTTGTATGGGTTTTTTAAACACAATCATTTTGATTGTGTTTTTTTTCCCCGCTGTTATATGATGAATACCTTCAAGTCACTGTTTTTAGTGAATTTTGATACATTCTGAGAACAGCAAAAATAAACCATTTAACATGTATAATTAATTCTGTACTGTTTGCATTTATGATGTATATGTAGAACTGTGTAGGAGGCATGGAGAAGCTGAGGCTTCTGTAAGTGTCAAAGTTGTTGCATGCAGTGCTGCACTTCTGCGTACTCTTTCATATGATAGACTACATCTGCACAATGAGATACCTAAGCAAAGGAAACACAAGGGTTGTGATTGTGAAATGAGCAAAATAAATTGCACGTATTTCATTTACATCACCTGTGTTTCCTATCATTACGAATCACATTGTGCAGATCAAGTTTAGGTCTGTCCAGGGAAACATAGGTGGTTTGAACTTTGTTGTAGAGTGCAGTGGACATGACTCACTTCATTGGTAGACCTTCACATGTATTATCTCCTCTGTACTCTTCAACAAGTGTAAATCTCATCTGCAACCCTGAGTAGGCCTCACCTGAAACAAACCTCTGGATAGTAGACATCTTATTGGCATCCTGAAGCAATTATTTAAAATTTTAGTGTCTTGCGACACTTTTCTGAAACAGCAGCAATGCAAAAGATGCACCATGTTTTAAGATAGGCCTCACTTCATCTGCATCAAGATACTGTTAGTTTAAAATGTATATCTTTAGGACTGTGTAGGGGGCCTGGAGAAGCAGAAGCTTCTGTAAGTGTCAAAGTTGTTGAAAAACTGTTTGTCCTTCAATCTTTTCCCTTGTCTTTTCTAATTTTTAAATACATGTTTTAATATTTTTCAAATGTTTGTTCTCTCTTTCACAGATTGAAAGTATAAAAACAAAAAGTGAGTAAGTTAATGACAATTATAAGGTAAATGTTTTGTACTCTTTTCGTTACATTTCTATCACATTCACCTACTAGTAGTTTGACAGCTTCATTTCTTTAACCCTCAGTTTCCTGCCTTTGCTACTTCCCTCATTCCTTTCTCTATTACCTACTTACTCAACTCCTTCCACTCTTTTTCTCAGTCCCTCTCTTCTCATAGTTCCTCACTCTTGTTCACTCACTGCGTCTCTATTACTCTTAGTGTCTTTGACTGATCACTCTATCACTACTTGTTCATAATGCTTTCTCTGTGTAGTTGAAGCACACTAAGGGGAATATTATGAACACAGCCAATACAATTATTGCTCTTTTTATTGGCAGAAAACTGGTGCAAAAGTGGTTTTAGTGGCAGTTTTCTGCCACAAAAGCAGCTTTAGCGACACATTTCTGCCAATAAAAGCTGCAAAACTTTTATTGCCTATGTTGATGATATGGCTCTATGTTACTTACATTTCTTTGCTGTTTCAATTAATCTTTTTCTGTTATTTTTTGTTTTCTGTTTTCTATTTTTTCTCTCTGTTATTCCTCATGTTTTAATCTTATTTTGAACATTCACTCACATTCTCCAAGAAACTCTTCTTTGTTAATGTTATACTCTCTTTTTTTTTCTTTCACTTCGTTATCTATTTTGTTTTTCACAATTATACCCTCTTCTGTCTTTTCTTCGGTAAATAGATCTATTAAACAGTATCTCTTCTTTACTCCCTATAGCTGTCTTTCTTTTAACATCACTCTCTGTTTCCTTTCCTTATACTTACACTTTTTTTTTTTTTAAATTTTTTTGGTTAGCTCCCGGTCCGCGTACCGGGAAGCTAACCCGGAAGCGAACCAAAAGAAATAGAGCTTGCCAGAGTGCTAAACATTCTAGCAATTTTTTTGGAAAGGGAAGGTTGTTCTGAAAAGAACTTTTTTTTTAATATTTTTGTTGTTTTATATTTTTTTTAATTTTTTGAACATTTTTTGGTTTTTTTGTATTTTTTGAACGATTTTATATTTTTTTTGTTTTTTTTGGGGGGGGGGGAAACAACAAAAAACAGGCGTTGAAAAGGGCTCAACAGGAGCAAAAAAAATTACTGGGGGCGGTTAGGGCAATCATGGTGTTCATACGCCAGGTTTATAGCATTGATGCTCATGTTGCCACAAGCTAATAATGCACGACAGTGCATACATAAGTGAATCATGTGCCCAAAATTTTCTTGAATATTTGGCACAGTTTCCCGTGCCTCTTCTGGTGTTAAAGAAACCGGTATTGTTGGTCTGGCCACAGGAGTTGGTCTTGGATTGTCGTGCATATCCCTTAATTCCGCCCGGCTGTAATTTAGGGGATGTTTCCTCGTCATGTGCCTGTGCATTGTATGATTTCCAAAGCTATATTTTTTGTCCGTCCCTCTGGACAATTGTTCCTTGCATATCAGGCAGGTGACATACCTCGCGTTGACTTTTTTTTGGCCACGAGGTATTGAAAAAAACTGCCAGATGAAACTGGCTTTCTTTCTGGAAACCCGGGGCAACTCTTCTAAAAATTGTGGTTCTTCTCCCTCCTCATCCATTTCTTCCTCTTCCTCCTCAGTGTTGGTCAGGACCTGGGGAGGTGGTCCTCTCTTCCCATGAGGAGGTGGTGGTGGTGGTGGGGGTCCACCAGCTGAAGCTACCAATGAAGCCATTTTCCAACAAGCAAAATAGGTCTTCCTCTCACAATGATGAAAGTCAGAGTGAGGAAAGAAGGAGGGGTTTTCATCATTTGGGAAAAAACAATACTTCTCAACCAATGAAAAGTGTTATTTTTAAGTCACCTGACCTAGCCTTCCATCATTATGAAACCAAAAGTGAAATGAACCAATGAAAAGTTTTATTAACAAGTCACATGACCTCTCACGCTCATGTTACGCGCTGCGGAACGCTCCCCGGTTAGCTTCCGGGTCGCTAAGCTTCGCGCCCCGGTCCGCGCCCCGGGACACTTCCGCGATACGTCACAAGACGCATTTCGCGGCAACGCGATACGTCGCGCTTTCGCGCCGCGGATCGCTTCCGGGGAGCTGCGTTTCGCGCCTCGGTCCGCGCCCCGGGGCACTTCCGGGTGCGCTAACGCAGTACGTCATAAGACGCATTACGCGGCAACGCGATACCGTCACTATGTTGATTTCTTACCGGTTCGCGGACCGGGTCGCGGAATTAAATTGAGCTAACGGGAAGCTTCCCGGTTCGCGGACCGGGAGCGAAACAAAAAAATATTTAAAAAAAATTATTAATAAACATATAAAATATATTTTTGGATTTAAAGAAGAATACATTTTACAGCTATAGATATTAGCTTTTAAAAAACCAATGAAATTCACTGAAAAAACCATAGGTTATAGACCATATATAGTTAGGAATTAGCATTTACAAAACCTTGAAAATTCACTGAAAAAACCATAGGTTATAGACCATATATAGTTAGGAATTAGCATTTAAAAAACCTTATTTTACTCACACAAAACCATTGAAATTCCATATATAGTTAGTTGTACTAACTATATATCGCGCACCCGCAATCCACTGCTGATCATGTCACATATTACATCATTCATGACATGGTCAGTGACATCACTGATGACATCACTGATGACATCTCAAATGACATCACTGATGACATCACTGATGACATCTCAAATGACATCACTGATGACATCACTGATGACATCTCAAATGACATCACTGATGACATCTCAAATGACATCACTGATGACATCACTGATGACATCTCATTTGACATTACTGATCACATCACTGATGACATCATTCATGTGATAATACGATGAACCTCTTCAGACTCTAATATAACCTTAGATACAATCAGTGTAAACAGACACTCATAGACTGTCACTCATCCATGGAGTTACTCAGACACTTAGTCAGTCATACAAAGAATCAATCACACCTCCATTTCCTCAACTATACAGTTATACACACCTTACTTATTCAAACATATACTAAAACATATTTACTCACTTATACAATCCTGGATACAAGTTCACAATGATCCATACAGCCACTCACACATTCACTGGCTCTTATGCACAGTTATTTATATATGTCAACTCTCACATGTACTGTATTTTACATATGTACTTACTTTAACATGTAGCAGTGAGATATCCATTCACTCACCAATACACTCATGCACACAGTCAACTGCCCATACAGCTGTTTCCACATGCACTTTTGAACCCATACATCTAGTCAATCAACTGCTCACACATCTATGCAGAGAGTCATACACCTCCCAGCCACCCACACACACACTCAGTCTCCCATACAAATGCTTGGGCAACCAATCAATAACCCATATAGTTAATCATATAGCTACTGATCAACACATGCAGCAGTTTACAGAACAACAGACATAATTATGCACAAATTAAGACAGTTTAGTCACTAACCCATGCACTCAGTGAGACACATTTAATCAGTCACTCATACAGTCAGTCATGCCCCTACTAAATCCTTCATCCAGACACTTATACATCCACTCAAGACATATTTTAACTTTACAGAAAAATACAGTCACTGGATGTTGTCATCAGTGATGTCATCAGTGATGTCATTTGAGATGTCATCAGTGATGTCATCAGTGATGTCATTTGAGATGTCATCAGTGATGTCATCAGTGATGTCATTTGAGATGTCATCAGTGATGTCATCAGTAATGTCACTGACCATGTCATGAATGATGTAATATGTGACATGATCAGCAGTGGATTGCGGGTGCGCGATATATAGTTAGTACAACTAACTATATATGGAATTTCAATGGTTTTGTGTGAGTAAAATAAGGTTTTTTAAATGCTAATTCCTAACTATATATGGTCTATAACCTATGGTTTTTTCAGTGAATTTTCAAGGTTTTGTAAATGCTAATTCCTAACTATATATGGTCTATAACCTATGGTTTTTTCAGTGAATATATATATATATATATATATATATATTTTTTTTTGCCTCTGGGATGTAAAGTTACAAAGACACAAAGGGAAAAACACCCCTTCTTTTTGCTTCTCACCTTGTTCAGCCAGCCGCCGCCAGTCAGCGAGGGAAACTCTCCATTTAAAAAAAAAAAATGGAATCTCACTGGCAGCTGCTATAGACCACTCCAAGACTTAGATTCCTTTACTGAAGCCTCTTAGGGGAGATGCCTGGGTCAGCCAGCCATCCAGAGCATGTCGGTCCCTCCTCGGCAGAGCAGCCCGCCCCGGCACTACCCAGGTCTCTCAGCGCTGAAAGCGCTAGTAGCAGATCCTGATGAGCTGGTGAGCGAAGCAGGGGCTGAAACCAAAGACGGGACCGAAGCAACGCACCCCTTCCTCCTTGCAGCCTGCAACATCCGAGACGACGAGCAAGCTGTGGCTGCCGAGAGGTCCACTTCTCTTTGCCCCTCACGCCGCCATCAATCCTAAACGGTCAGAGCTCCCAGGTTTGGGGTGGGGCGATGATCACCTGAGCTACGTACAGGCAGAATCTGCCATAGCTCCCAACATCAATTTGAACTTGATGGTAATTTGCAAATCTTTGAAAAATGCACGGTGTCATGTTACACACACATATGCCCTTGGGGCATGTATGTGCGCAACATGTGATAACATCTCAATTTCAGGGGTGCAGCAAGGTGTCCTTTTGGCACCCTTGCACCCTTGAAATTGCATGTGCAATTTGCGAGTACCTATTTGGTACTCGCAAATTGCGCATGAAATTCCCCTTCAATGGGTAGCTATTCCTTAATTGCGATTCGCAATTTGCGAGTCGCAAATAACGAATATGTAGGAATCACAATTTTTTTGCGATTCCTACATGCATGAGGATTTGCGGGTCCTGAAATGCGATTTCTTAAAATGTTCTATTTAGGCTACACAAATCCTGACTTTGATGCATGTGGCTCTTTACCACTACCAACCATAGCTAAAGTGCTTGTGCTCTCTGCTGAAAACATGGTAACATTGGCTTGCACCCAATTAGCATATTTAATTAACTTCTAAGTCCTTAATAAAGTGCACTACATGTGCCCAGGGCCTGTAAATTAAATAATACTAGTTAACCTGCAGCACTGATTATGCCACCCTCTTAAGTAACATTTTAACATGTCTCAGGCCTGCCATTGCAGAGCCTGTGTGTGCAGGTTAAACTGCCATTTTGACCTGGCAAATCAAACCTTTTGGCAGGCCCAAACCTTTAATACATTTAAGTTGCCGCTATGGTAGGCCCTAGACAGCCCCAAGTGCAGGGTGCGGTGTATCTGAAAAGTTGGACATATACTTTTAAGTTTTACATGTCCTGGTAGTGCAAGGTCTAACTCTCCCATGGGATAACATTGGTGTTTCCTTATGAATTTTTATAAATGTAAATTCCAAATCTGAAGAGGTAACTGGTTCATGTTTCATGCCTTTGGAATCCTAGTTTAAAATTCTAATTTATGGTAAAGTTGGACTTTAAATTACCATTCTGAAAATGCCACTTTTGGAAATTTGGCATTTTATTGACTTAGGGCTATATGTAGGTAGGTCTTTTGCGTTCGCAAACCCCGAAATTCGCAGAATTTCGGGTGTTTGCAAATGCAAAAGTGTGTGTTGCGATGTAGGTAAGTAATGTTCCATGCAAAATTGCTAATCGCAAAATTTGCAATTAGCACCTGATGCACCTCCTTCAGCCTGTGCAGTAGTTTCAGTGTTGTTGTCCACACCTCTGCCCTGACGGCCACTCCTACGCCTTTCTGCAGGAATAGGTGGAGTAGGTGTGCTCCTGCTACATTGCCCATCAGTGTCTAGGCTACCTGGCATAACAATCCCCCCAGTGACAGCAGCCCGCAGTTGGTCAAGTGCATGGGTTACCTGCACCAGGCTCTTGGCAGGGCCCTGACAGCAGTGTGCCATCTCATGTTGCATGCTTACAGTTCTTCGAGGAAGCATAGATATGGCTGTGGATTGCCGGCTGACAGCCCTTGCAAACTGGTCCAGGCATGTGTGTAACCGACGTCGTTCCCTGCGCCGGGCCTGCCTATCAATCCTAGCTTTACTCAGATTTGCCTCTGAGGCTTTTGCTATTGCTGTTACACCAAGTCTCACCTCCGACATGTGCAGATTGTGTTGAGCCAGCTGACACTGTATTGTTGATATACCTTTACTTTGCTGGTGCTGCACACGTAACATGTTGCCCTCCAGCCCTGCGAATACAGAATCTGTACCTGACGAGGCATTGCAGGTGTTGGCCTGTGCCCTCTGTCTGGCTCCACTGCCAGTCGTGTTTGTAGCACATGTTTGTGATGTGCCCTGAGTTGTGCTTGGAGTAGCTTCAGCCTGTGTGTCATCTTCTGCATCTGTGGACCCGGATGGCATTGGTATCAATGCAGGTACAATTTTGCGCTGTTTGCTTTGCGCAGAAGGTGTGTCACGTGTGGCACCCTGGCTCTCCTGCCCTGCCTGGTCCTCTGCTGTAGCTGTCTCCCCCACTGCTGCCACAGTGTCCTGTGTTGTTGGTCCATCTGCCAAAAAATAGCACACATGAGTTGTGTGTCAATATAATTTTTTTTAATTAAAGTTTTATTAAAAAATACAATTTACATGCCTACTTGTCTATTTGATGTACTTTGCACATTGCTAGTGTGACTGTTCCCTATGTACCCTTTGTATATCTATCTGCCCCTATTCACATTACATAGGACTACATTTCCCATTATGCCTCACTGGGTGATCCTCAAAACATGGACCGGATTCCTATTCATACATGGAGTTTTTGGGGTCTGAGTGGGATGGGGAGGCTTTGGGGAGATTGGCATGCATCTTACCTACTGTGGTGTCTCAGGTTTCAGAGCTGTCCAGGTCAGCCACGCCCGTCACTGCCTCAGGCATTAGGGTGGCCTCCACCAACTCCTCCAGGGTCGTCGGATCTGGTGTAGTGGAGCTCCCACCTCCAGTTGCCTTAGCTTCTGCCAATCTTGAGGCCACCCTCTCCTTCGCCCTTTGCCTCATATCGTACCACCGCTTCCTTAGGTCCTCGGTGGTACGTTGGGTTACACCTATGGCGTTTAACTTTTCTTGTATGTCTGACCATATTTTCATTTTTCTGGCTTCAGGCACACGAAGTGAGGCTTTTCCAAACAGGAGGTCATGTTGCCTCACCACCTTTTCTGTCAATACCTCCAGCTCCTTCTCAGAAAGTTTCTGTTTTCTTTTCCTGCTCTGTTCATCAGCCTGCTTGTCCCCACCCTGCTTTTCAGCACCCTGGGATTCCATTTTTCAAAGTTTGAAGTCAGAGGCAATTCCACACTCCCACCTCTCTGTCTCTCAGCCAGCAACTGACTCTGGAACAGGTGCAGGCAATCAGGTGCAGCATGGGAACTCACACTTCGTGGTTGAGATGTCATCATTCTGCACCTGAATTGCTCTTTTCTGTTTTTGCGATTCCTTATTAGCAAATTCGCTAATAAGGAATCGCTATTTGGGTAATCGCACAATAATTCTGCGATTTTTTGGGAATCGCTAACTATTTACGTGAATTTAGGTCATTTTTCATGACAACTTTTCATGATACCGCCTCACTAAGGACCAACTCAAGCCCAGAGGCAAAACCTAGCAGCCGATTTTTGCTGTTAAGTTTTAGGACCAAAGGCATTTTACATTTAGTTTAGAATTGAGCATTTTTGTAGGGATCAACAGAGGTCCTGATGAGTAGGCAGGAGGGGTCTGCCTATGAAACATGTCATGTCGCAAAGTAGACTACACTTGTGATTCTACTTACTAACCCCTTTTCAATGTTCCCAGCTTGCGAAGCCATTAAAATTAATTTTTTCGACTAGCCAGGGAATGTTTACCCTTTTTTACACCACTATTCACGTAAACAGGTCCCTACACTCCCTAACACATATCACTATCCTTATCACATCACATAGCCTATTGTCAATAAATATAAGTGCTCCCGCGTCACTCGTAGGTTGAAGCCCGCCCCGCCCCGTAGAGGGACGGAAAGACCCCAATGATGGGAGAATGACACTATGGGGTTCATAGTGTGTGAGGGGTATTTTAAAAACACACAGTGCCCTCATTCTGCCACCCGCAGGGAGGCCTACTTTTCACATTTAACCCTTTAGTTAGTCTAGAGCTAGGGCCAGGATGCAGTTCAGAGGCATTCCTCTGAAGCTTCTCCCCACTTCAAATGCACAACTGTGTGTAAACAAACAACCTCAGACACCACCACTTCAATGCACTTCTGGACCTGTGGATACTCTGCCAGGAAGAAGGACTGCTGTGCTGTTACAAGGACTGCCATTCTGCTGGACTGCTGATCTGAAGGAACTGCGGCCCTCCTGTGCTGATCTGCTGCCTACTGCCCTCTTGCATGGGTGAGAAGGACTATACCTGCATTATTCTAACCTGGAACCCAAAGTGACTTCAAGGGCTAGTTGGCTGGCCCCCTGATCTGAAGCTTCAGGGACATAACAGGCTTCCAACAACCTTGCATCTACACCTGGACTCTGCCTTCTTGGAGTCTTCTTTGCCTGGTTGTGCCACCTCAGTTCCAGATCCTTTGATTTGGGCATAAGGTGCTCAGCCAGCCTCTGTGGACCCAGTGGAACAGACAAATCTCCTCTACTGTGTTTCACAAACTCGAGCAGGACTTGCAGTACTTTTATTTATTTTCTGTTTAATAGGCCTTACTGGGTCCCTGTTGGCAGCCCATCCTCCATCGTGATCCGCCTGAACTTGCTGCTTTGTCCCGGTCCGGTGTAAGTAGATTCACTGTTGGTACACCTTTTGGGAGTTATTTTCTAGTTCAATATCTCTGATTCTATTAATTGGATTTTTGCCCTTTTGGTCTTGTTTTATTCATTAAAACTAATCGTCATTGTTCTAACCTACTAATCGTCATTGTTCTAACCTGGCGTGGGATCTTTTTTTGTGGTGTTTTCACTATTTTACTTTGTGAAGGGTTGCACGAATAGTTTACACATTGCCTCTAAGTTAAGCCTGACTTATCTGTGCTGAGCTACCAGGAGGTTGAGCACCAGTTAAGTTGGGGTTTGTTTGTGCCTTAACCTGACAAGGACTGTGGTTGCTGCTTGACCAGGGCTCACACCCCAGTCGACCAACAATCCTATTTCTATCAAGGGTCAAGACTGATTTGCATATAGCTAGGTCCAAACTGAAGTGGCATGGTAGGCAAATGAACAATGGGTTGGAATGCTAAAATGAGCAATATTCAGTAGTTGTACTTGTTGCCAGTATTCCTTCCTCAACATTTTTCTGTCGGAGGGCTGGGTGTGGTGGACCCATGATGGCCACAGGCATTTTCATAAAACTCTCAAGGGTGACTTCCATGGTCCTAGATAATGGTAAATGGATAAGCTATTCCCTCAGGTTCTCTGCATTTTGTTTATTGGGTCTGCTAGGTTCCTTGAACAGTTCAGGCAGTTTGGGCTGGACTGTTACCATGAGGCACATGGTCAAGACGGATTTGCATATGGCCATGTCTGAACTGGGGTGGCGTGGTGAACAAAATAACGATGGATTAAACCCAGATCTGTGACTGGGGGTGAATGTTTTGCCAATGTGCAACATTCTGTCCATCATCTTGTGTGTTTTGCTGTTCACCCTATGTGGGAAGGGTATGCCCAGACATGGGTCCCGTGCTCACAACGCCACTGGAGTCAAGCTATCCTGGCTGATGACGACTGATAGCCAGAAACCGGTCCTAGGATGCTTCATTCCAGTCCAGGGATGTCATGGCTTGGCAGTTCGGACTGGACTATTCCCATGAGGCACAGGGTCAAGACTGAGCAGCATATGGCCATGCCTGAACTGGGGTGGCGTGGTGAGCAAAATAACGATGGATTAAACCCAGATCTTTGACTGGAGTTGAATCTTTTGCCAATGTGCAACATTCCATCCATTGTCTTGTTTGTTTTGCTGTTCGCCCTATGTGGGAAGGGTATGCCCAGACATGGGTACCTTGCTTACAACGCCACTGGAGTCAAGCTATCCTGGCTGATGACGGCTCATAGCCGGAAACCAATCCTAGGATGCTTGATTCCAGTCCAGGGAAGACATGGCTTGGCAGTTTGGGCTGGACTGTTCCCATGAGGCAAAGGGTCAAGACTGATTTGCATATGGCCATGTCTGAACTGGGGTGGCGTGGTGAGCAAAATAACGATGGATTAAACCCAGATCTGTGACTGGGGGTGAATGTTTTGCCAATGTGCAACATTCCTTCCATCAGATTGTGTGTTTTGAGGTTCCTTGAAGTGGCAGTGTTCCTGGAAATTGTGGGTGCCCTGGGTTGACCACAGATTTGTTCTTTGATTGTTGAGTTGAGTGTTGGGGCCTCGAGGGGGCCACAGATATTTTCAATATACGTAAAAAAAAAATATTTCCACTGAGGACCCAATAGTAATGGGCGCTTCAGGATGGCCATAGATAAGTCACTTTAATCTCATAGATTGTCTCCTATTTTGTTTGTGTGGGTCATAGGATAGATTGGGGCCTTGATGTGCAAGTAAATAGTTTCCTAAAGTGTTCTGCCATTTTCCCAGTATGGTCATGGGAGGGGTATAGGTCATAGTGTGGCCTCATATATTTGTACTACATTTTTAATCAATTTTTAAGGATTTCTCATGGAATCCTGGGTGAGGTAGGGGCCCTGAGAAGGTGTAAGATTTTTTATGAAACTTTGGGCATATCGCATTTTTTTTTCATAGTGCATGTGTATGAATTGGAATCCTTTTTGTCTACCTTGTACAGAAATCTGTCTACAATAGTCCCTGGAATGGTAGGAGTACTGCAGTTAGCACAGATGTTTACATCAATTATAATGTGTTGCTCGTTGTCTCTGTAAATAACCTGATAGCAATAAAGTACCTGTGGGGTCCACATATGTTTTCCTGAATTGTTGTGCATCATGTCAATTGCTAAGGTTGTGCTCCTGGACATACTCCCTGGGGTGTTGACAGACATTTTCCTTAATGTGCTGCCTTTTCTGATAGGAGGCCTGCTCTGGTTCTGGGAATCACAGAGGCCTCTGAGTGACTGCATATGTGTCCACCTATATTTTGGGCTGTTTGCTAGGGTCCTGTGATTTATATGTCCTGATATATTCCTTTTATTATTTGCCCTATAGATGCTATGTTTATCAGGACATATGTGTGAGAAGGGCCATGGGGCTAACACAGATATTTTCCACAATTTTGATGGAAGATTTCTAGGGCATATGCAGGAGTCTTGGTAGTGGATGGGCCATGAGATATCCAATTTGTCTTTCTTCATTCCTCTGCCATGTCAGATAACAGAAGTATGTCCTTCAATCATCATATATTTCATTTAACAGACAGACAAGTCAGGAATGCCCCTATTTTTTTGTATTCTCAGAGCCCTCTCTAGAAATGATAAAATGTTCTAACTTCATGGTATGTGTTGGAAAAAAACATCTTTTGCGTCTCTTACCCCCGAGTTTTGCCTTCAATGTGTTTGCTGACTTTAGTACTCTGTACACTTTACCACTTGTAGCCAGAGATAAATTTGCACCCTGACTGATTGTCATATTTATCATACATATATGGTAGCACAGTGTAACTGTCAAAATTACTCCTTTTGCTAAGCCTAACACTTACTTTTAAATAGCACCCACAAGTTGGCCTAACATGCCCATAAAGTAGGATGTATGGTATTTAAAAGTAGGACATATAAAAGTTTAATGTCCTTACTGTGAAAAAGCCTTGGTAGCTATCTATTTTCAAGCATGGGTAGCTGTTCAATAGGAAAGTATTGGGATACAATATGAAACTTAATATTGGCTATCTCCACTTGTGAAATAGCTACAGAGTTCAAATTCAGACTTTTTTATTGGTAAAGTTGGATTTGTAATAAATATCTTTAACAGGTACTTTTAGAAAAGTCACCTGCTGCCTGCTAAAAGCCTGTAAAAGCCCATTTGCATGAGCTACCAAACTATTTCCCAGTACCTGAATAGCTTCCTGATGAAGCCTGAACTTGCTCCCATAACTGAGACAAAGGCCTTGACTATGCAGGGGTGTTTTTTTTCTCTGGGAGCGAGACCATCCGGACTGTGCCCAGGACCATATGTAACTTCAAAAGGGCATACCCAGTGACAAAAAGAGTTCAATCAATCAATCATAGCATTTGTAAAGTGCACTACATACCCGTGAGGGGCTCAAGGTGCTGGGTGGGGAACGCTGCTACTGTTCGAAGAGCCAGGTCTTGAGGAGTCTCCTGAAGGTTAGGAGGTCTTCGGTCGGCCGTAGGCGGGTGGGGAGGGTATTCCATGTCTTGGCGGCGAGGTGGGAGAATGATCTGCCGCCAGCGGTCACTCTTCGGATGCGGGGGACAGTGGCGAGGGCACTGTCTGCAGAGCGGACCTGTCAGGACAGGGTGTGGAGGCTGAGTCGGCTGTTGAGGTACGCTGGTTCGGTGTCACGGAGTGCCTTGTGTGCGTGGGTGAGGAGCTCGAAGGTTATCCTCTTGTTGATGGGGAGCCACTGCAGGTCTCTCAGGTGGGGTGTGATGTGGCTGCGGAACGGGATTTCGGGGATCAGGCGTGCGGAGGCGTTCTGGATGCGTTGGAGCCGTTTCAGGCGTTTGGCCGGGCTCCTGCATAGAGTGTGTTGCCGTAGTCCAGTCTACTACTGACGAGGGCCTGGGTGACTGTCCTTATAGTTGTGGTGGGGATCCACTTGAAGGTCTTGCGAAGCATGCAGAGGGTTTTGAAGCAGGAGGAGTCGACGGCGTTGACCTGCTTCGTCATGGAGAGTGTGGAGTCGAGGATGACCCCCAGGTTTCGTTCGTGGTCGGTGGGTGTAGGGGGTGCTCCTAGTGCCGTCGGCCACCAGGAGTCATCCCAGGATGAGGGGGTGGAACCGAGGATGAGGACCTCCGTCTTGTTTGAGTTCTGCTTCAGACGGCTGTTCCTCATCCAGTCGGCGACGGTCTTCATTCCTTCATGGAAGTTGGTTTTGGAGGTGTGGGGGTCCTTGGTGGGCAAGAGGATCAGCTGGGTGTCGTCAGCGTAGGAGATAATGTTTAGGTCATGCCGTCAGGCGACATGGGCAAGCGGTGCCATGTATACGTTGAACAACGTTGGGCTGAGTGTTGATCCTTGGGTTATGCCGCAGATGATCACGGTGGCTTTGGAGCGGAAGGGGGGAGGCGGACGCTCTGGGTTCTCCCGGAGAGGAAGGAGGTGGTCCAGTTCAGGGCCTTCCCTTGGATTCTGGTGTTGTGGAGGCGTGCTTTTAGTGTGCGGTGGCAGACTGTGTCAAAAGCGGCTGACAGGTCCAGGAGAATGAGGACCGCGGTTTCTCCGTTGTTGAGCAGGATCCTGATGACATCGGTGGCAGCGATGAGGGCAGTTTTGGTGCTGTGGTTGCTAGGGAACCCAGACTGGGACGGGTCCAGGATGTTGTTCTCTTTGAGGAAGATGGTCAGTTCTTTGTTAATGGCCTTTTCGATGACCTTCGCTGGGAACAGGAGCAGGGAGATGGGTCGGGAGTTCTTTGGGTCTTTGGGGTCAGCCTTGGGTTTCTTGAGTAAGGTCGCTGTCTCGAAGGAGATGTTGATGGTTTTCCGGAGGTGGGGTGCGATGGTGCTGCTGGCTTTGTTGAGGATGTGGTATGGGCAGGAGTCCTCCCGGGATCCGGAGTGGACGGTGTTCATGATCTTGATGGTATCGTCCTCATTGTGGGCTGTGTAGCTTTCCAGTGTTCTTTCGCGGGTCCAGTTTTTTCCCAGTTTTTGGCAGGTTCGCTTGGAGGCCTGGTGGTCTTCAGTGAACCAGCCAACACCTGGGCCTGCTCTCTTCTCCTGTTCTCCTAACCAGTCAGGCACCAGGCCCAGTGGGAGAGTACCTGACCCAGAACTGGGTTGAATGACCACAGAGGAAGGGTTGCTCAATGCCGCGGCCTCATCTATGGGTAGGCACAAGGACTTTGCATAGGGAATAAATGTTCTTCAATGTTGGTTTTGGGCAGAGAGGAACAATGTGGGATTGATTACAAAAAACAAGGAAGTGCCACAAAATTGGGTAGGAATACCCTAGTGAACCTTTACCCCATTGGCCTGCCAGTGGCATATAATTTTTCCCAACCCAGTCTGGCCTTGACACTAATGTAGCACCCATAGTTCCCTTCTCAGATCTCTTCTGGACCTCTGGAATAAAGAAGAACTTGATGTCTGTGACCTGAGAAGAGTCTTGAGGATGGAACCTGCTCTATCTCTTGTAACTAGAACAAAGATGTGGTCACATGACTGATCTCCTGCTTCGGCTACAGGTACACAACAAGCTTCCAGAGGTCTTTTCCAGCATTCTGAGCTGACCAGTTCCAACTGGCCATGGACTAGCCCTGCTGCTGGCCTCTGCTGGGGTGAGTCTTGACCCATCCAAGCACTGTCCCTAGTCTGGATCTTTGAGTGGTGTCATGGTGTACTACTTCTAACAAATTCTAAAACATGGACCTGTTTGCCAATCCAATGAAAGTGCATCACAGGTGGGCCATAGACGCAGATTGCTCCAACTAGTTTATTCTCCTCAGCAGCAAAAATTCAAAGGAACCTTGTGGAGAAGATATCCGATCTCGAGCAGCTCTCTTAGGCCACAGCCTGCAGCCCCACTGGGAGAATGGATTCTCCAAAAAAGTGACTATACCCAAAGTTGGGAATATTCTCCAAGTGAAGGTGCAAAAAGTATCCGGCCAGAGAGTGTTCTTCACTGGGTGAGAAATTCAAATTTCTCCCACATGCAGCTTTCCCAACAAATGTAGACGGCTTTACCAAAACATCATCCAGTGACTATTTGATGATCTAGAGCCCTCTTTAGCGACAGCCTGCTGCCTTGCCCCACTATGGTTTTTTGACTTCTATTGCAGACACTAAGTTCAAAGGTAAAACTCTTCACTGGAACAAACCTGATCCTTGTTCCATCCCACAGTGTGTCACAGTTGGCCCTAAACTTTACACTTGTTACAGTCATGCACAATTTGTTGACTGCAATTGGCACTTGAAAAATGTTCACACTATTTTAAGCCCGGACTACTTATTGGATTTTTTGTGTTTAGGTGTTATTTTAATCATTAAAATGCATTCTATTTTTCCAAATGAATTTGAGATATTTCTTGTGTTGTGGATTGAATTTACTACTGGTTGAGTATTGCAAAAATACTTTACATATTCCCTTTAAGTTAAAGCTGTTTGCTCAGTGCCATGGTTACCAAGGTGTTGAGCTAAGGTTAATGTATTAGCTTTAGTGGTTCATCCTGACAGGATTGTGGTTATTTGATGTGGGTCGTCACCCCTTAACTAATTATCCAGCATCACTTTTCATTGCTCTTCCCCTGCGACACCATGGTAACCAAAGCCTGGAAGCGTGGACGGTGCCAGTGCCTGGAGGCCTCGCTGGGCCTGCATCTGAGACACGGAGTGGGAGGCGGAAGTGCTGTGGAATTACTGTGGCCTGATGGTGGAGGGGGGCCGCGTCGGGACCAAGCCTTTGGGCCGTGGCAATAGACATTGAGGCTTTAGCGATCACCCTCACCTGTGGTGAAGTCTGGCAGGCTGCATGGATACACATTGCTGACCTGTGTCAGAAGACTGGCTGGTGCCTCTTGGAGCTTTGATCATTAGAGGCACTCCGGTGCACCAACGCAGGGAGATCTGCATCACATAACAGGTACCATCACTACACCGGGGTGTACGGTGGAGATTGCCATTGGTGGTACGTGCCTCTCTGCACCACAGGCTAGAGGTTGAGGTGCATCCCTGACTTTGTATTTTTTTCTTTGCTTTGGCTTTGTCTTTCCTATACTTTTGTACTGTTCCTTTTCCCCTGTCCTCTCCCTCATTGATCCTGCAATCCCCCACAGCCCGCCCCTCCATTGTCGTTTCCCGCATTTCCCACATTTCCCGCATTTCCCGCCCTCCCTGCTGTCCAGCCCCCTCCTTAGCACTACTTAATGGCAGCCGCTGTGCGACCATGTGCAGCGGGTGTGCCACTGGTGTGCTGGATGTGTGCCAAAGGCAAGCCCGTCTGCGCTGTCTGCCAATGCAAGGAATCCTGCCTCCCGGATACCCCACTGCTATGATGCAAGCACCCTCTTCACCCACTCTGCCTGCCATCTAGCACCACCGTAGAATACCCTTCACCTGCCAAAACTGAAATCACACATTCTCCCACTCGCCACCCAGCGGACTAACAGTGCACCTGACCTTCTCAGCAGCATCCTCCTTAACGTGTGGTCTCTCCACAAACACACCACAGAAATCTGGGACCTCCTCAATGCCAACTCTTCAGACATTGCCTTCTTCATGTAATCCTGGACCAACCTCTCCTCCGTATCGTACATGGCCATTGCCATCTCCGACGGCTGCAACATCACCCACAAGCCCACCCAGGAGGTGGCATGGCCATTGACTACAAAGGCCCACTCCTACTGACCACTCAATCTAATGACCCAACGGTGACCATGGAACACCTCCACTTCCAGATCCAGACAAAGCCCAACACCACCCACAACACACACCCTCGTCTAAAGGCTCCTCGGCCCATGATCCCCCCATTAACGGAAGCCTTTGTAGACCCGATCGCACCCCTGGCTCTCCCATCCACCGACTACATCTTACTTGGAGACCTCAAAATCCACCTGAACAACCCCAGTGACCAATACTCCACCACTCTCCTGGAGAACCTCGCCAACATCAGACTCAAGCAGCTAGTCACTGCACCAACCCATATAATCAGACACATGCTCGAGCATGTCTTCTCGGCCATCGGGAACATTCAACTACAGCCACACCACCAAACTCTCCTGGACCAACCATCAATGTATTGGAAAAAGGAGTTAGCACTAGGCAGAAGTGCTACTTATACCTATGTGCTGCAGCTATATCATAGATATCTATGCAAAGAATTGTGATTCATACTTGTATTTTATAAAAAATATATCTTTTTTCTTTTTCTTTTAACATTACCTAAGGTTAATGTTTTTCTTTTTTTCACATGATCTAAAATTGATTTCAAACAGTATTAAAATGACTTTTCTATTTATAAAAAATTGATGTTGTATGTCCGCAAAAGAAACCTTTTTTTTGTTCAAAAATCATTCACCATATAAATATGACCACTCTAGGAGATTGACAAAGATAACATCATATTGTACAGTGCAACTAGAGAGATTAATACAACACTACTATTAAATGTCAATTTTAAATATTTTGAGAGAAGTACTGGTGTTAGACACAATTATCACCAACGCGTTTTGGTGTTGAACCTTCCTCAGGGTGATTCTAACAGTGGCATACTAGAACAGAAAAAAGAAATAGCATAAAAAAGTATCTATGATATAAATGCAAGGCACTATATACAGAATACAAATGACAAACACGTGTCCTCCCCACCTCCCCACATTACACAGATTTCATAAGACACAGAGCTTGCAGTAAGGCCATCACAGTATACTCCCACCACCATACGATAAACATTCACTCATGTATAGACACTATAGGTTCTCTAACCTACTTAAATATTATTCTAAAAACACTATTATTTTTTGTTTGATTTTTATCAGTCTAATAACTTGAGGCTACGATACCATCAAACATAATCCTATGCGAGGCCTAGTCTCCAGTTAATAGTCAGGGCAGTATGTTATTGAGTTCTCCTTAAAAGCCATCCTTAAATGTTTGATGGTGGAACTGATCTTTTAGATAACGGAAAGCTATGTCATGTGATTACTCTAGAAGTAATCCTACTGAACATTTAAAGATTACACTTACCAGAGAAGTATGTCATTTATGATTGCTTCTTTTGTATTATGCATTCAAATTCAAGAGCCCTGCGGATTGTAAGAACATGTCTAGCCAGATATCTAAAAATAGAAATGATAATATAAATGAGGAAAATCTTTCAGGTGGGCAAACTCCTTCATTAAGGGCATTCTCGAAAGTTTCTATTCTACATGGGCGCTTACCTAAATCCTGTAGTAAAGGGATTAATCGCTGATCGTGTGATCCTTGTGTCTTCTGGATGGTATTCTTTAAATTTTCAACTGTAGAAATATTATAGGGGTTTATGAAGTGAAACTTTACACTACAGAGACTTGATCTTATCCCTAATCTAAAATGCAGTGACAGAAAGATCTTACCTATAAGTAAAGCCTCAATCCCAAGGGGTGTGTAGGTAAGTCCAAAGCGTCTAATAATCAAGGGCAACCAATGGTTTGCTAAAGTGAAGGTGATAGCTGGCTCTTTTTTTTTTTTTTTTGTCCTCATATAAAATATGATGAAATATGCTCTAGATGGGAACCTCTGATGCCTTTCACACTGTCAATCGTGTTACCACCCTGGATTCAATGTGCAGCAACCAGAGATCTCCCAGAGGTAGGCTGTTTCCTTATCCAACTCCCCAGTCCTCTGATGGAAAACCTTGGACTTAGGGAGGACAGGACCGACACAAACCTCCGGCATAATCATAGGACCGTTACTTCTTTAGCCAGGCCACCAGTTCCGACCACACATTCTCAGAATTCTCTGCTCGACATGTCATGTCCATTGTGCTAATTTCCATGATACTTTTTAAGCAATTTGCGAACCTGGGGGGGACCGCTGACTTCCATTCTTTACAAATTTCTCTCCTTGCAATAACTATCACGTAGAAGATGAATTGTGAGGAAAATTTGTTTATATTATACCCAGGTGGTAGCCCAAAGAACACTAGCCTTGGGGAGCATATAATATTGGTTGTTAAAACCTTTCCCAGAAAGTCAGTGGTCGCCTTCCAATATTCGCAGATCTCTGGGTATTCTAAAAAAATATGAATATCATCCGCTGCCGGGAACTTACAGCGAGGACAGTAATAGTTCTCCTGTGTCACCCTGTTCAGTTTAGCCGGGGTCCAATACACCCGGTAAGCCGTGAACAGATGATTTCTCCTCAGATTAGCTGGTTTAATTAAACTCTGAGACAAGGAGAAAGCATCTGTCCAGATCTTCCTAGTTTCTTCGGGACTATCAGATATCACACTACCCCAAAGGTTCACCAACTCACCGCTTAACATTCCTGATGTCTCTATTAGTGCCCTATACCAACACGACACCTCTCGTTTCCATCCTCCTCCCCTGCAGATAGACTCAAGGATCCCAGTGTCTCGTTCCCGCTGCAACGCCTGATTTGACCACCAAGCGGAGAGTTGGTAAAACTTAAATCTTGTCAAAGATCCTCTTGTAAGTGACACTAAAGAATTCCAATCCATAAGACCAGAGTTAGCCCAGAGGCCCCCATCTCTTCACTCCTGCTGTTTTTAGAGGCTGGGACAACTGATCTTGAAGACACTCCGGAGTGCCCGGTGATTCCCAAACTGGAGCATGAGAATGGTAATATGGTATCCCCAGAGCTCTCCGAACATAACCCCAATTCCTGAGAGCGGTCTGCAGCATCTTGAGACGAACTTTTTTATAAAATTTCTGGTAGCCAAATTTAAATAAAAAATACTGCTGGCCATGTGGTAAATCAGATAGCAACGCCTGGAATAGGCGTCCCTGCGAAGAAAAATCCAATTCATTCGTCAATAGTCTAAAATTTTTTAAATGAAAGGCATTGCAATATACGAGTAAGTCTGGTAGAGCCAAACCTCTATTTTTTAAACCCCTCCTTAATTTTTTCCAGGCTGTCCTGAGAGATTTACAGGCCCAATTAAAAGATCCAATCTTACCCTGAATATTCTGAATCTCTTTCTGCGGAAAAGATAAAGGGATGGAATTATATAAAAAAGTCAATTTAGGGAGTATGGACATTTTAATAAGATTAACTCGTCCATATATATTTAATGGAAGACTGCCCCATCTTGTTAATGTTTTAATAATTTCTTTCACTGCTGTCAGCCAGCTAATTTTCGATTTTTTTTTTAATTCTTGGGTTATGTAAATATCTCATTTTATGTTTTGCGCCCTGAATAGGCGTACTATTATTCCACCCCATCATTTCTGTCTTCTCCCTGTTGATTTGATAACCTGATATCCTTCCAAATTCCTCGGCTAGATTGAATAACCTCGGTATTGCTTCCACGTGATTGGAGGTATATAGGAGGAGGTCATCTGCATACAACGCAGTTTTAAGCTCCAGGTCTGCGATTCTAAAAGGTTGGATTACGTTATCTGCCCTAATATAACAAATAAAAGGTTCCATATAAATGTCAAACAAAAGGGGAGACAGGGGGCAACCCTGCCGTGTGCCACGAGATATTTTAAACCACTCAGACAGGGCACCATTAATCAAAACATTTGCTCGGTGAATTTTCACATGCCCTTATTACATATCGCTTCCCATTTTATAAATCCTAGTGGAAATTACAAGTTGCATTCTGCCCCAGTGGGCTAATCAACTATAATGGAAAACAACTATGAGGAAATTAAATGTCAATTTATTTGACATTTAATTTCCTCATAGTTGTTTTCCATTATAGTTGATTAGCCCACTGGGGCAGAATGCAACTTGTAATTTCCACTAGGATTTATAAAATGGGAAGCGATATGTAATAAGGGCATGTAATGGAATGCCCTCTTTTACATTGTTTATGTCAAACTAGCAACTATGCTCGCATTTCCTTTTGTCCAATAACTGATTAGGTCTTCACCGCAGGACTCTGTGAAAATTCACCCTTAACCCTGATTGCAAAATAATTGTAAATGCACAATATTATTTTTATCACAGCGCTGACTTAAGCGCACAGTATTTTGTTTATGTTCATTTTCACACGGACCATGTGAGAAAGTATATGTATTAGTTTCCTACTACTCTGTTTACTACTCGTGACCAAGGGGGAGGAGCCCCGAAACGCGTCGAGTTTGTTGATACTTTCTGCTATCTTGGCTGATTAAATTTCTTTAAACACGCAATTCGTGTTCATGCCTCATACTGTCCCTGGATTTAGTGGACTGGAGTGTGATTGATGGAATTGTTGGGCTCGCTGCCCGGCACGAACCACTGTTGTCAGCGGGAGGGTCCAAGCGGAGCACGGCGTCTTGCGGTGCATTTCCTTGGTATTGAATTAAGGACCCGACCCACGGATTTGTTACAAACGGAGGATCCTTTTGCTACCAGCGACGAAGCCCGGCACTACAAATCGAGGTGCGGAGGTAAGCGCGTTTTAAAAGCATTATTTTCCCCGTTGCACTAACTGTGAAATCCGTAAACAGGCTCTAGCGCTTTTTATGCAGATTGCTTGCATGTTAAAGCGCAGCGTGGATATACGGCAGGTGATTACAGTGCCGGCTCAGCCGCTTTAGATGGCAGCAGAAAGGAGAGAGAAATGGGCGAAAGCAGCCAGTGACATGTTCCAGGACTGTGGAACATTGGCCAGTACGACTAACGTTTTAAACGTTAATACAGCAAAATCCCCGAAAAGGACCCTATGGGATAAGCTGTGGAGAGCTCTGAAGCTAGAGCAGAATAAGTGGTGGGAGGCCACCACGTTACAAAAGTATGTGGATGTGTCAAGAGTTCCTCGGGGGTTGCGCATCTTTGTCACCCCAACCTTCCAGAACCCAGACCCAGAATTGGTCACACGCTGGGCAGCGAACAATCATGAATGTTCGTTAAACATGCTAAAAATGTTGATTGAGTTTGCCACCAAAGATACTGAAAGACTAAAAGGTGAGATTGAGGCTTTAACCAAAGAACTAAAAGATATATGCACGGAGAGTGAGTTCAAACTGGAAATGGACAAGATAGAAGCCAATCTGGATAAAATTGAAGTGGACATTAGAAACAGAAAACAGAGCAAATTCCAAAGGGATTTGGTGGATTACCAACGCGGGCAGATACTCACATTTGCCAAAAAATATGACAAAATGAGGGCTGCAATACAGTCACAATCCAATCCCAGCAATCCCACGGAAGAATTGGCAAGCGCCTCTAATATATCAGAAGATGGCTTACAATCACTGACGAGTGGGAGTGATATCTCAACTGTGAGCACCTTTACAGGGGTAAAAACCAATGTTTTAATGGAGTTCTCGATGTTGATGCAGGACAATCAACAGGGATATCGAGGGCGAGGAAGAGGCAACAGAGAAGGCAAAAACAAAAACACATCTGCAGGAGGAAATCCTCCAAGCCCGGTGGGAAAACGTACAAGGGGCCAAATGAAGTTGAAATGATGGAAAGGAAAACGGTAATTAATTTGTCTGAACGTACTTTGACTAACACTGAGATTGAGTTGTTATCTTTGGGTTTAACATTTTGTCCATCTATGAATTTTAACTTCACGCAGAGCAAAATTGACTTATTTTTCTTTACCAGGAAACTGAAAATAAAAAAGTGGTATGCAACCAAAGTAAGGTCAGCTAATGTTGACACCAGAGACACACCACACCATGCAAGCATCTCTGAGATTCAATTAGCACATTCCCTGAAAGTTCTTAATGGAGAATGGGAAGAAAGCCATGACCCCTATCAGGAACTGATAGAAGCGAACATACCATTGTCAATGAGCTCTGGCAGTAATTTCAGACCCAAATCTATCTTCCTTCCACAGATTCAAAATGACACAATTGAAGTTTTTGAAAAATGCATGGTAAACGAACTGAATAAAATCGAAACCAAGAAATACCATCAGAAATGGAGCAATATTACGAGTGAACAAAGCAAACTAATTGACAATCTACGGAGAGATCATACCATTGTCATTAAAACTAGCGACAAGGGTGGAAACATCGTGGTTCAGTCAAGGGAAAATTACATATCGGAAGGATTAAGACAATTAGCAGATACCAACAACTATTGTAGAAGCAATCGTATGGAATACGAAAATTCCATCAGACAATTCGAACTACAATTGTTAGAATGGAAAACCAAAGGGTTACTTGAGGAGGAAGAATACAGGTTTCTTTTATGTAAATCCCCCAAATTACCAGCATTATATCTCCTCCCTAAGGTTCACAAAAGTTTATCAAATCCCCCTGGCAGACCTATTGTTTCTTCTAACGGCAGTTGTTTTGAATGTACCTCCCAATATGTTGATTATTTTTTGCAGCCCCTTGTTCAAAAACTGCCATCTTATGTCAGGGATTCAGGAGATTTCCTGAACAAAATCAGAACAGTGGTATGGCAAGAGGAATTTTCACTTCTTTCATTAGATGTGATTAGTTTGTATACTTCGATTCCTCATCAGTTGGGACTCGATGCTTGCATGCATTTTCTTTCCACGAGATCCGTGTCTTATCTACATCATACCAAAATGCTCATCATGATGATGGAACTCTGTCTCAAGCAAAACTATTTTTTGTTTGATAATAAAATCTTTAGACAGACTCTTGGGACCTCTATGGGGACTTGCTTTGCTCCTAGCTTTGCGGGTCTCCATATGGGGTTCTGGGAGGAGAGTGTAGCCTACAGGTCACCTATGTACCGCAGCCACGTCATTAAGTGGCTGCGGTACATAGATGACATTTTGATTGTGTGGAATGGAACCCAAGAGGAGGCGAATACTTTTGTGCATTAACTTAACCTAAACAACTTCAATCTCAAATTCACAAGTAATTGATCTAGAGAAAGCCTTGAGTTCCTGGATTTGAATGTTAAAGTTGAGAATGATAAATTGCAAACAGTTCTCTTTAGAAAAGTGACAGCGGGCAACAGCATACTCCACGCACGCAGCTGTCACCCCAATTCACTGATCAGAAGTATCCCAGTAGGAGAACTGTTACGGGCCAAACGTAACTGCAGCACTGAAGAAGCATTTTTAGTGGAACAAAGCAATATGGTTAAAAGATTTTCGGAACGTGGTTATTCCACCAAAACCATTACGGATGCAACAAAAGCTGTAGAAAAACGATCTAGAGAATCACTTTTACAGCCTAAACCTAGGGAACCTGCAGACAAAGAGGAGATTAACACACGGTTTATAACTACCT
This sequence comes from Lissotriton helveticus, assembly GCF_964261635.1. Classification (NCBI taxonomy): domain Eukaryota; kingdom Metazoa; phylum Chordata; class Amphibia; order Caudata; family Salamandridae; genus Lissotriton; species Lissotriton helveticus. The sequence continues at coordinate 521,775,476 of NC_136063.1, forward strand.
ATAGTAGCCAAGCAGGGATACTTAGGAAAAGTCTGAATAAATTTTGGCCAGTATTACTAAATGATTCAGATGTGGCCAAATTTGTCCACAAAGTTCCACAGATCTCTTTCAGGAAAGTGAGGTCCTTGAAGGACCAATTGTGTACAGCAGTGATCCCCAAAAAAACCACGATTACTGGAGTGAGAGGCTTTTTCACCTGTAGAAATTGCAAAGCTTGCAGGAACAGTCGGAATTTGAAAAAAGTGAAACTGTCACGTGCATCCAAAGTTCTGATTATCCAGGAACACACTTCATGTACCAGTGATCATGCAGTCTATGCCTTATTCTGTCCCTGTAACAAAACCTATATAGGGAGCACGATTAAACCTGCCAAATTGAGAGTGCTAGAGCACATGCGTGCAATCAACAACATGGATAAATCTTATCCAATAGCGCGTCATTTTTTCACTCATCATAACCAAAATGCCAACTTATTGAGTTTCTGTGTTTTATGTACAGTCAAATTTGATGAGAGAGGTGGGAACCGTGTACAGAAATTAAGGAGACTTGAATCACGCATGATTATTCAATACAAAACACTGGTTCCAAATGGCCATAACTGTGACGAAGAGATGGAAGTACATTTGGGTTAATTGTTTTTAATATTATGATTCTGTCTTCATTGAGCTTTCTGTAGTTTTGACCTGTAGCATTCCTATCGGAGATTTAGTATGTAAATATGTCGTATATTTCAAGATTTTAGGCCCTTGTTTGTTTTTAACCTCTTTTTGTTTTGTAATTTAGGTTGGTAGGATTCACTGTGGCAGTTTAATTAGTTTTATTTGTTTTGACTCACTGGTCCCCCTTTTTCTTCATCACTGATCGCTTTTTTTATTTTGTCTTTTTTCAGGGTTTGATTGAATTTAATCTGTGTTGACCAACTTCTTGACCCTTTGAGAGATTTACAATGAGGCGACACTGGAACTGGGAACTCAACATGCAATAATGTTTGGTGCCCACATGGGCAATTTATTTGACATTTAATTTCCTCATAGTTGTTTTCCATTATAGTTGATTAGCCCACTGGGGCAGAATGCAACTTGTAATTTCCACTAGGATTTATAAAATGGGAAGCGATATGTAATAAGGGCATGTAATGGAATGCCCTCTTTTACATTGTTTATGTCAAACTAGCAACTATGCTCGCATTTCCTTTTGTCCAATAACTGATTAGGTCTTCACCGCAGGACTCTGTGAAAATTCACCCTTAACCCTGATTGCAAAATAATTGTAAATGCACAATATTATTTTTATCACAGCGCTGACTTAAGCGCACAGTATTTTGTTTATGTTCATTTTCACACGGACCATGTGAGAAAGTATATGTATTAGTTTCCTACTACTCTGTTTACTACTCGTGACCAAGGGGGAGGAGCCCCGAAACGCGTCGAGTTTGTTGATACTTTCTGCTATCTTGGCTGATTAAATTTCTTTAAACACGCAATTCGTGTTCATGCCTCATACTGTCCCTGGATTTAGTGGACTGGAGTGTGATTGATGGAATATATATATATATATATATATAAATATATATATATATATATATATATATATGTTCCAAGTTGCCCCTGGGCTTAAAGATGCGACTCCACAGCAGGATAGTACAAACTTTTATTTTCAAACCGGCTCACTTTCCCAATTAATAACAAAACCCCTAACGCGTTTCAATGCAACATGCATCTTAATCATAGGGCGGGGACAGGCCAAGTCACGGGTTAGACTGCAACTTCATTTTCCCTTTAAATTGCACCACCTTTCAATCCGTGGAATGCTGGGTGTTGTAGTCCTAAATTACACCTTTCAGTAGGGTCCGTGTAAATGCCAATGATTTAAAACCCCCAATGTACTTGTCAATATCTGTGGCCCTCCGGTGAGCCTTAGGAAAATGCTCCGGTTTCCAATTTCGAATCCTCTGTGCTGGAACCTGGCTGCCGTTTTTTCAGCAGCCACGCAGACCTGCTTCCCAGTTAGCCAGGCGGTGCAATCTTCCATGGCCGAGGCTGCCGTGTATCAACATGTTCCAAGTTGCCCCTGGGCTTAAAGATGCGACTCCACAGCAGGATAGTACAAACTTTTATTTTCAAACCGGCTCACTTTCCCAATTAATAACAAAACCCCTAACGCGTTTCAATGCAACATGCATCTTAATCATAGGGCGGGGACAGGCCAAGTCACGGGTTAGACTGCAACTTCATTTTCCCTTTAAATTTGACCACCTTTCAATCCGTGGAAAGCTGGGTGTTGTAGTCCTAAATTACACCTTTCAGTAGGGTCAGTGTAAATTCCAATGATTTAAAACCCCCAATGTACTTGTCAATATCTGTGGCCCTCCGGTGAGCCTTAGGTGTAATTTAGGACTACAACACCCAGCATTCCACGGATTGAAAGGTGGTGCAATTTAAAGGGAAAATGAAGTTGCAGTCTAACCCGTGACTTGGCCTGTCCCCGCCCTATGATTAAGATGCATGTTGCATTGAAACGCGTTAGGGGTTTTGTTATTAATTGGGAAAGTGAGCCGGTTTGAAAATAAAAGTTTGTACTATCCTGCTGTGGAGTCGCATCTTTAAGCCCAGGGGCAACTTGGAACATGTTGATACACGGCAGCCTCGGCCGTGGAAGATTGCACCGCCTGGCTAACTGGGAAACAGGTCTGCGTGGCTGCTGAAAAAACGGCAGCCAGGTTCCAGCACAGAGGATTCGGAATTGGAAACCGGAGCATTTTCCTAAGGCTCACCGGAGGGCCACAGATATTGACAAGTACATTGGGGGTTTTAAATCATTGGCATTTACACGGACCCTACTGAAAGGTGTAATTTAGGACTACAACACCCAGCATTCCACGGATTGAAAGGTGGTGCAATTTAAAGGGAAAATGAAGTTGCAGTCTAACCCGTGACTTGGCCTGTCCCCGCCCTATGATTAAGATCCATGTTGCATTGAAACGCGTTAGGGGTTTTGTTATTAATTGGGAAAGTGAGCCGGTTTGAAAATAAAAGTTTGTACTATCCTGCTGTGGAGTCGCATCTTCAAGCCCAGGGGCAACTTGGAACATGTTGATACACGGCAGCCTCGGCCGTGGAAGATTGCACCGCCTGGCTAACTGGGAAACAGGTCTGCGTGGCTGCTGAAAAAACGGCAGCCAGGTTCCAGCACAGAGGATTCGAAATTGGAAACCGGAGCATTTTCCTAAGGCTCACCGGAGGGCCACAGATATTGACAAGTACATTGGGGGTTTTAAATCATTGGCATTTACACGGACCCTACTGAAAGGTGTAATTTAGGACTACAACACCCAGCATTCCACGGATTGAAAGGTGGTGCAATTTAAAGGGAAAATGAAGTTGCAGTCTAACCCGTGACTTGGCCTGTCCCCGCCCTATGATTAAGATGCATGTTGCATTGAAACGCCTTAGGGGTTTTGTTATTAATTGGGAAAGTGAGCCGGTTTGAAAATAAAAGTTTGTACTATCCTGCTGTGGAGTCGCATCTTTAAGCCCAGGGGCAACTTGGAACATGTTGATACACGGCAGCCTCGGCCGTGGAAGATTGCACCGCCTGGCTAACTGGGAAACAGGTCTGCGTGGCTGCTGAAAAAACGGCAGCCAGGTTCCAGCACAGAGGATTCGAAATTGGAAACCGGAGCATTTTCCTAAGGCTCACCGGAGGGCCACAGATATTGACAAGTACATTGGGGGTTTTAAATCATTGGCATTTACACGGACCCTACTGAAAGGTGTAATTTAGGACTACAACACCCAGCATTCCACGGATTGAAAAGTGGTGCAATTTAAAGGGAAAATGAAGTTGCAGTCTAACCCGTGACTTGGCCTGTCCCCGCCCTATGATTAAGATGCATGTTGCATTGAAACGCGTTAGGGGTTTTGTTATTAATTGGGAAAGTGAGCCGGTTTGAAAATAAAAGTTTGTACTATCCTGCTGTGGAGTAGCATCTTGAAGCCCAGGGGCAACTTGGAACATATATATATATATATATATATATTCAATCACCTCCTGGAAATTCTGCGCGTAGAGAAAAAACCAGAGTCGAAGCCCCAATAGTGTGCAGAAGGGTTTATTAGGCACAAGGAATATTACCCAACGCGTTTCGAAGTCAGCCGACTTCTTGCTCACGGGTCCAGGTCTGTTCCATTACCATTCCTTTTAAAGTGATACAAACACTTATTTTTTGCGTGCATGTGACCAAACAACATAAACAAAATACTCACAATGATACAATGTTGCTAGTCATAACCAAGTGGTTATTAAATTCTTGCAAAGGTACAGTAATTGACACAATGTTATCACATGTTGGAACCACATGTTTATGCATCATTTTTTAAATTAACAGGTCCTTTTAGGTCAATAGCATTGCTGTTGTATATTTCCAATATTATTATACGGAAAATTAAAGTCAGAAAATAGTGCCCCAGTGGGCATAGTGCTATTAGTAGGAGTGATAATTCCTAAGATTGTTTTGCCCCAGTGGGCATATATCTTCATGTTTTCCCAAATTGGTGTCATCACCCTGCAAGGCAAAGAAAACAACATTGATAGTCTTACTTGTGTTCATCTCGGTTTTTTGTGATCACACTTATTTAAAACATATTAAAATCCATCGGAATGGAGAAATTTCTAAGGCGGCTGTCGTAATTCAACATATCAAAAACAACAATTCTAACTGTATAGGTGAATTGCCAACTCATCACCCACATTGTGACCCTTGGGCTGTAAAGTGTCATACTGGATAATATATTTTGACTCCAATTTACGGAGCTCCAGCCATCTGTTCCCTCCCCTTTCTCTTTTTTCAATGCAGTCAATTACTGTAAATTCCAACAGGTCAGGGTTTTGTTTGTGTTCTGTGGAAAAATGTCTTGCCATTGGGTACTGTTGATTTAAGTTCTTTATTGCCCTGAGGTGTTCCAGTATTCTCATTTTTGCTGGCTTGGTCGTACACCCGATACGATATATATATATATATATATATATATATATATATATATATATATATATATATATATATATATATATATATATATATATATATATACATATATATATATATAATTTTTTTCCCACACTCTGCGTACACCCTGTGTGTCCCTATATGTCCTATGTGGCCCATCCAATCACCGATGTTATGTATCATCCTTAACCCAAACCTTCCCCCCCCCTGTCTAAATCTCCTTACAACCTGATTTTCCTATCTCATTTCTGTCTCATCAAAATCAAAAGATCATCCACGTCCTCAGGCTGGCTACAATTGTACATTTTATTCCTCCACATAATCTTTAGGAGGGCCGGGAACTTCATTTGCACTTGGGCTCCAAAGGATCTTAATTCAGGTATTCTAGTGCCCAGCTCCCACTGCCTCTGTGCCGTTCTCCCTCCTATATCTGATCTAATAAGATATGGAGTAGCCCGATAGTGGAGGTCAGACTTAGAGAGACATCTCCCCAAAATTAGCTCTTTGATACTGAAGGTTTGAAAGTTTACCAAGATCTTCCTTGGTCCCTTCCTGTCTGCATGCAACTTGAAAGGGTCCCTATGCACCCTTTGTATTTCCGCCTCCAAGTTGATATCAGGACGGTCTTTTAGAACCCCATCCCGTAAAAGTTTGCAGACAAATCCCCTTATGTCCTCCTGCTCCTCTCCCTCCGGTATTTTTAAAAATCTCAGATTATTCCGTCGGGCTTGGGTTTCCAATCTCTCTATATCCATAGCCAAAGATCTATTCTGTACTCCCAGGTTTCCAATGTCCGTTGAATTCCCTTGAACTGATTTTGTTAGGGCCGCGACTTCTACTTCCAACTTCCCAGTCCGGGAGATAACGTCGTCTAGCTTAGACTCCAGTAAGTCAAACCTGTCATGAATCGCTCTCTGGTTGTTTTCTGAGATCTCAAATTTAGTCATCAAGTCCCCCCTTAAGGACTGGAAGAGAGAACCCAACCTGTCCCCATCCACACCCTTAGCTTCCCTTCTCTCCCCCATATCTGGCTCCATACTCTGACTCTGGCCCTGACCCTGAGTTACATTCTCTCCCTGAGACACCATCATACACTGTGGGGGAGGCGCTAACATCTTTAGAGGGGCCTGGGGTCCTAGTATAGCTGCCGGGGCTTGGCCACTATCAGAAGGAGGAAGAGAAAAACAGGGGGAGGAAGAACTTATTGACACTGGCCAGACTGGCGGGGGCTCCAGACCCAGACCTGGACCCGGAACTCCCGCCACCCCGTCAACCCCTGCCTCCACCTCCACCCGGTCCATCCGTACCCCATTCCCAACGTCAGGCAGACCTACCAAGGGGGCGTATCGATTCTCTAAGGGGAGAGTGGCGATCACAGTGTCCTGTATCATAGTATTGGTTACTGACTGTGTATCTGAGACCTCACACTGCTCCATTACTTTAAAATAAGTTTTAAGGGAAGGAGTGTTTTTTACGGGTAGTTGCACTGTTTTATACCCTTTAGACTTCTTTATACTTGCTGCCTTTTTCCTCCCTTTACAAGGGGTTAGTGGCATAGGCCACTCTCTTTCCACTGGGTCTAACACGCCACTGGCTCTCAACTCCTGCCGTGATCTCAACTGATACCTGTTCTTTCGGACCCCTGGGGGAGACAAGGATATGACTTGCAGCTGCCCTAATTTCCGGCTTGATCCCCTAATAGCAAGTTCAGCAGCAGACAGAGGTGCCAATACTAGCCCCGAGTCCACAAGGAGGGGGGCAGGGTTCCCACTTTGCCCTTGTCTTAAGATAGGCTCTATACGAAGTACCTTAGTTTTTGTTAAATCCTCCTCAGTTGTAGGTTTAATCACAACAGCTGCTGAGCTTAGCTCCATATAATCACGCTTCCGCTCTAACCCCTCTGCTCCTCGCCTTACCGCCTGTGTTTGCTTGCAGAGGCCATTAAGCAGAGAAATACAAACTCCCTCACAAACCGGCCCCCTGAACTGCCGCTGTGCGAGCACCGAGCGTATCTTGACCCATAAGCTCCTCCAGCGTCCTCCCGGGCTTCCTTCTTCTTCCAGTGCCTCCTTACGCGTCATAGGCGTCCTCCCTAGCATACAAGGTCCTAGCGCCGTCCCACGTTTAAGCGCGTAGCAAGCCAGCAAGCGGTCCCTCGAGAAAAAGACAAAAGGAGAGAAGGAGGCGATTTAGTTAAACAAGGATCTCCTCATTTTCGCCTCGCCTCCGCCTATATCTTACCGCCGCCTAACATGTTGTTTCGCTCTTCGACCCCGCTGTGGCCCTCATGATTTTCAGCCGTCGGACGGTCTCCTGGGGTTGCTGCGACCGGCGCTCAGCCTGCCGCCATGTTCCTCGCAAGCTCCGCCCCCTGTGTAGTGCTAATTGGCGAATCAATAGCTGGCTCTTCTAGTGCGAATGGACACAATGCTACAGAAAAGCGCAGCCTGTTGAAAACAAAGGTAAAGATAAAAATACTCTGTCTTGGCAATTGTCACTCTATCCTCCAGTCAATTATACATGCTACAGCGGTCTCAAGGCTCAATGTGGTTCTTACCTCTTTGCTTTATCTTAATTGCATAAAGGTCTCTCCAAGATGTCCTGTAAGCTGAGAAACCTGATAGTAGCTCCAGGGCGTACTCTAGACTGAGATGGCAAGTAGTAGTAAAGTTTTCAATGGATGATAAACATTTCTGATAGAGATAAGGTCACAGTCATAGCATCATAAAGCCTATTAAGAGAAAGGAAACAAGATTATTAGAAATGGTTCTCCTTAAGATTCCATAAGCTGTCTGAGAATCAGAGCCTACTTAAATATACATGAACCGGTGCGGGGTCAAATGAAAATTTACGCCAAGGAGTTACAGTCTAAATTAATTTGCTAATCTCAATGAGACTGGTGTCTAGACTAGCAAGCCCGAGCTGTGTGGGTTGCTAAAATAATGTAGTAGAAAGGAACATACCGTTGAGGTGCCTATATCAAGGACGGCAATCTCTATAAACCATCTCTCCCCAATGACTGCAAAGGTCCAATGTAACAATAGACCAGGTGTTGCAAACATTCCATTCAAGTGCCTATCTCAAGGGGGGCACTTTCTATAAACCGTCTGACCCCTATGGTTACAAAGGTCCAATGTGACAATGAACCGCGTGTTACAAAAGCCAAGTTCAAGTGCCTTTCTCAAGAGGGACCTTTCTATAAACCATCTCAACCCTATGGTATCAAAGGTCCAATGTAACAATGAATCGCGTGTTACAAAAGCCGGTCAGAATGTCATTAACATAACTAGCAGGCATAAACTATGCGAATGTACTGCAGTGCTATATAGCAACGGAAAAAGCTGTTTAGATACCTATCTTATAAAGGGCAATATCCTATAAACTACGCAACATTTACGCAACAACACTCACTTACCTACGACTCAAAGGGTCAGTGGACCGCGTATGTCAGATGCCGGACAAAACGAAGATCGAAAACGAACCTGCTTACCGGCTCGCCCTATATATCATAAATATGGCGTCTACGTGACGTGATGATGTCATAGCCATGCGTCCGTAAAGTGTCGATGTCAACAATATAGCGGCCATGTTGGAGGTATGAGTAATGGGGCTGCATAAACAAATATCGCGGCCGTCTTTATGTTAGTCGGCCTGAATATAAAGAAATGTGGCGGCTTCCATAAAAACAAATATCACGGCCATCAAAAACAAAGGATACAAAAAAACCTCTTTGTGGATTACTCATCTGTACCGTGGGACGCGCGTCAATATAAATTAAGATGTCATAACCACGCGTCCGTCGTTGGTCTGGATGTGGACAGTGAAGCGGCCATCTTGGGAGTGTAAACTACCGAAGAACAAATATCATGGCCAACTTATTAGTGATCGGCCTCATGAGGCCAAATCTCGCAACCATCTTGGAGATATAATTATCCAAGAATATCCCTCATGAGCCCAAAATAATTCAATAAGAAACAGTGACTAGTGCACTATATTGGTGCAGAATGCAAAAATATCAGCAGCAGGATATTACACAAAGCCAACAATTAGATTTGTGAATGTATCTTGTATGTTACCAAAGGTCTATATGAAACAATTGTCACGACCATTTGCATAATGCTCATATGAAAAGATGCCCCTCATTAGCTAACATTAACTAGCCAATGAAGTCCAAACAGGTCGATCATAAGTGAGTTCCAAATGAGCAAATATGGTAATCTTGTATAGCCTCAAACGAGACATGGCCTTTGCAGTAATCTTTATTTTGAAGAGTTTCTATCAAGAACCAACAGTAATGGGATCTGCAGAAAGTTCCTAATACAGCATTTAACTGCAAATCACAATGATATCAACAAAGGGAGGTCAGACTAGGGAAGCCATTTTAGAGATAGTAATTAGATCCATAGAATTAACTAGTCCCAGTCCAAAGGTCTGCAGCCTGGGCAACATGTACAGGTATATGCACAATGTAAATGCATCTAATTATATGGGCATAAATCAAATAAAGTCAAACATTTTGATTGAATTTGATTGCTTGTTCCCAACATATCTCCATAATTAAGCCCTTTGTTGCAGTACCCAAAAGGAAAATCCAATATACTTCTCTCATTTTGCTTGTTGCCTCTTGAGATTTTCCCTCCTTCGCGTGTATACGTTCTAAAATATACCAACATATATCATCTGGGGTGTGACCTTTTTCCATGTAATGATTGACTATAGGTGCAGTTGTTTTATTAGTTCTGACCGCAGATCTATGTTCTGTCAATCTCATATTAAATGGTCTTCCTGTCTCACCCACGAATGTCTGACATAATATCAACAGACAGAATATCGACATACAAAAATATCGACACAAAAATATCGAAATCAAAAATATCGGAGTCATATCTTCATAAAGGTAAGTACAAAAATATCGAAAAATTTATATCGTAGTACAAAAATATCGAAATTAAAAATATCATTTTTTAAATGTATAAATAATAATGTAAAAATAATTTTAAAATACATATAATTTTACAAATATTAAATAAAAACATTAAAACATAATTAAAAAATTAAAACTAATAAATATACATTTAAAATAAATTAAAAACGTAATAATTTAATATATTTTTATTTTTTTTAATTTCATTTAATTGATTTAATTTAAATATACATTTATTTTATTTTTACCCTGTACGCCTGTACCCCAAAAACCCAAAACTGACCCTGAACCCTAAAAATACCCCTTTACCCAAAAACCCAAAACTGACCCAGAACCCTAAAAATACCCTTTTACCCAAAAACCCAAAACTGACCATGAACCCTAAAAATACCCCTTTACCCAAAAACCCAAAACTGACCCTGAACCCTAAAAATACCCTTTTACCCAAAAACCCAAAACTGACCCTGAACCCTAAAAATACCCCTTTACCCAAAAACTGAAAACTGACCCTGAACCCAAAAAATACCCCTTTACCCAAGAACTAAAAACTGACCCTGAACCCAAAAAATACCCCTTTACCCAAAAACTGAAAACTGACCCTGAACCCTAAAAATACCCCTTTACCCAAAAACTGAAAACTGACCCTGAACCCTAAAAATACCCCTTTACCCAAAAACTGAAAACTGACCCTGAACCCAAAAAATACCCCTTTACCCAAAAACTGAAAACTGACCCTGAACCCTAAAAATACCCCTGTATCCAAAAACTGAAAACTGACCCTGAACCCAAAAAATACCCCTTTACCCAAGAACTGAAAACTGACCCTGAACCCTAAAAATACTCCTTTACCCAAAAACTGAAAACTGACCCTGAACCCTAAAAATACCCCTTTACCCAAAAACTGATAACTGACCCTGAACACTAAAAATACCCTTTTACCCAAGAACTGAAAACTGACCCTGAACCCAAAAAATACTCCTTTACCCAAAAACTGAAAACTGACCCTGAACCCTAAAAATACCCCTTTACCCAAAAACTGAAAACTGACCCTGAACACTAAAAATACACTTTTACCCAAAAACTGAAAACTGACCCTGAACCCTAAAAATACCCCTTAAAAAAACTAAAACATATAAAATTTAAAATATTATTATATACTTACCTATACTTACGTTGTAATGGTATGCGTTGTAAAGGTACCTGCATTGTAAAAACATGCGTTGTAAACACATGCGTTGTAATGGTTTTTGCATTGTAAAAATTTCGTTGTAATGGTAGTGCGTTGTAAAAGTTGCGTTGTAAAGGTTGTTTCCCCGGTGGATAGCGTAGGGGTAAAAATTACTATTCACACTCCAGAGGGTGCAACAGTAGGGAAAGCGTTGGATAGCATGGGGGTAAAAATTAATTCCCACACTACTCCCACTTTAACACACAACACATATAAAAAAGACAATTAATATAAATTTCAATTAATCAATTAATAACAATTAATATTACTAAATTGATGTAATTATAAATGAACTAAATAACACATATTAATTACTAATTAATTAACAATAAATACCAAAGAAAATTACAATCTCTTTAATTAATTACATTTAATTATATCACACCCTATCCCCCTATAAACACACAACCCACTACACAGAAATAAATCATATCATTTATTCACTTAATAATTCTTAATTACCAATTAATTATTATTTAACAATAACAAAAAATTTAATATATTAGCACATTAACTCTAAATAATTTAATTACATAATTAATATTATTTAATTACCAATTAATTATTATTTAACAATAACAACACATTAAATATATTAGCACATTTCCTCTAAATAATTTAATTACATAATTAATATTATTTAATTATCAATTATTTATTAATTAACAATAACAATAAAGTAAATATATTAGCACATTAGCTGTAAATAATGTAATTTACTAATTAATATTATTGTTTCCCAATTAATTAATTAACAAGAACAAAAAATTAAATATATAAAAAAATTACTCTAATTAATGTAATTAACTAATTAATATTAATTAATTACCAAATAATTATTAATTAAAAATATGTACAAAATTATATTAATTAATTAACTAATTAATATTAATTAATTACCAATTAAGTATTAATAAAAAATATTTACAAACATATATTAATTAATTAATTATTATTAAATTACTTCCCACCCTATTCCCCTATAAACCCACAACCCGCTCTGATACTAAAACGCAAAATGTAAACAAATTTACAAATTTTCAAACATACATTACAAAACATGTTTAACAAACATATAAACAACACATTAAAATACATAACACTAAACAAAATTTCGATATTAGTAAAATTCGATATTAGTAACATACATACCTTAAAAAAACGATATTCTGTCTGTCGATATTTTGGACATCGATATTCTATACTATCGAAATTAAAACATCGATATTATTGTATATCAATATTTTAATTTCGATATTTTGTCTCACTACCCTCACCCACATAGCCCAAATTACAGGGGCAGATCAGTAAGTACATTACATTAGATGTTCTGCAGTTGTTTAACTCTGTTGGTTCTATTGTGTGACCATTGAAGGTTAATGTGGGGGCCTCTATGGCAGATTCACATGATTTGCATTTAGTACACCTATAATTACCCGTCACTGCCGTCAGGCCTGTAATACTCATTTGTTTAGTTTGGCCTTTAGTATTCATTCGAGAACGCACCACGTAATCTTTCAGGTTTTTGTTTAGTTTGTACGCAAACATGGGCTTAGGAATATCCTGAGTGTCAACATTTAAAATGTGCCAACTAGAAAATACTGCTTGCTTAACCCTTTCATTCAACATAGAATGACGTGCAATGAAAATGGGCCTGGTGTTGCTTTCTTGTTTCTTTGTATGATCTAACAAGTGTTGCCTATCAAAAAAACAGGCTCTCTTGTCGGAATCCCTTATTATTCTGCACCAATATAGTGCACTAGTCACTGTTTCTTATTGAATTATAGTGGGCTCATAAGGGATATTCTTGGATAATTATATCTCCAAGATGGCCGCGATATTTGTCCTCATGGAGCCCTTTGCTCCTGTTCACATTCAGGCCGATCACTATTAAGTTGGCCGTGATATTTGTTCTTCGGTAGTTTACACTCCCAAGATGGCCGCTTCACTGTCCACATCTAGACCAACCACGGACGCGTAGTTATGACATCTTTATTTATATAGACGCGCGTCCCACGGTACAGATGAGTAATCCACAAAGAGGTTTATTTGTATCCTTCATTTTTGATGGTCGTGATTTTTGTTTTTATGGAAGCCGCCACATTTGTTTATATTCAGGCCGACTAACATAAAGACGGCCGCGATATTTGTTTATGCAGTCCCATTACTCATACTTCCAACATGGCCGCTATATTGTTGACATCGACACTTTACGGACGCATGGCTATGACATCATCACGTCACGTAGACGCCATATTTATGATATATATGGCGAGCCGGTAAGCAGGTTCGTTTTCGATCTTCGTTTTGTCCGGCACCTGACATACGCGGTCCAATGACCCTTTGAGTCGTAGGTAAGTGAGTGTTGTTGCTTACATGTTGCGTAGTTTATAGTATATTGCCCTTTATAAGATAGGTATCTAAACAGCTTTTTCCGTTGCTATATAGCACTGCAGTACATCCGCATAGTTTATGCCTGCTAGTTATGTTAATATTTACAACAAGGGGTGGTGAGGGACAGAGTCTCTGAATTAAGCAGAATACTCTCACCCAGTCAAAAGATCAGGGCTAGATCCAACACCGTTTTTTAGCTCATTGCACCATCCCAGTTTCAGAACCTGGCTGTATGCAAATTAGTCTGTTCCTGTCCCAGTGCATGATGGGAACAGGGCAAACCAAACTACAAAAGCCAATTCTTACACTGGGAAGGAAACAAGCTTCCGGGGACCGGTTTCTGGCATTACAGCCGTCTTCGGCCCGGCTTGCTTGAATCCTGATGGTGCAATGAGCAAGGGACTCATGTCTGAGTATACCCTTCCACGCTTAGGGTGGACAAAAATATTTACAACAAGGGGTGGTGAGGGACAGAGTCTCTGAATTAAGCAGAATACTCTCACCCAGTCAAAAGATCAGGGCTAGATCCAACACCGTTTTTTAGCTCATTGCACCATCCCAGTTTCAGAACCTGGCTGTATGCAAATTAGTCTGTTCCTGTCCCAGTGCATGATGGGAACAGGGCAAACCAAACTACAAAAGCCAATTCTTACACTGGGAAGGAAACAAGCTTCCGGGGACCGGTTTCTGGCATTACAGCCGTCTTCGGCTCGGCTTGCTTGAATCCTGATGGTGCAATGAGCAAGGGACTCATGTCTGAGTATACCCTTCCACGCTTAGGGTGGACAAAAATATTTACAACAAGGGGTGGTGAGGGACAGAGTCTCTGAATTAAGCAGAATACTCTCACCCAGTCAAAAGATCAGGGCTAGATCCAACACCGTTTTTTAGCTCATTGCACCATCCCAGTTTCAGAACCTGGCTGTATGCAAATTAGTCTGTTCCTGTCCCAGTGCATGATGGGAACAGGGCAAAGCAAACTACAAAAGCCAATTCTTACACTGGGAAGGAAACAAGCTTCCGGGGACCGGTTTCTGGCATTACAGCCGTCTTCGTCCCGGCTTGCTTGAATCCTGATGGTGCAATGAGCAAGGGACTCATGTCTGAGTATACCCTTCCACGCTTAGGGTGGACAAAAATATTTACAACAAGGGGTGGTGAGGGACAGAGTCTCTGAATTAAGCAGAATACTCTCACCCAGTCAAAAGATCAGGGCTAGATCCAACACCGTTTTTTAGCTCATTGCACCATCCCAGTTTCAGAACCTGGCTGTATGCAAATTAGTCTGTTCCTGTCCCAGTGCATGATGGGAACAGGGCAAACCAAACTACAAAAGCCAATTCTTACACTGGGAAGGAAACAAGCTTCCGGGGACCGGTTTCTGGCATTACAGCCGTCTTCGGCCCGGCTTGCTTGAATCCTGATGGTGCAATGAGCAAGGGACTCATGTCTGAGTATACCCTTCCACGCTTAGGGTGGACAAAAATATTTACAACAAGGGGTGGTGAGGGACAGAGTCTCTGAATTAAGCAGAATACTCTCACCCAGTCAAAAGATCAGGGCTAGATCCAACACCGTTTTTTAGCTCATTGCACCATCCCAGTTTCAGAACCTGGCTGTATGCAAATTAGTCTGTTCCTGTCCCAGTGCATGATGGGAACAGGGCAAACCAAACTACAAAAGCCAATTCTTACACTGGGAAGGAAACAAGCTTCCGGGGACCGGTTTCTGGCATTACAGCCGTCTTCGGCCCGGCTTGCTTGAATCCTGATGGTGCAATGAGCAAGGGACTCATGTCTGAGTATACCCTTCCACGCTTAGGGTGGACAAAAATATTTACAACAAGGGGTGGTGAGGGACAGAGTCTCTGAATTAAGCAGAATACTCTCACCCAGTCAAAAGATCAGGGCTAGATCCAACACCGTTTTTTAGCTCATTGCACCATCCCAGTTTCAGAACCTGGCTGTATGCAAATTAGTCTGTTCCTGTCCCAGTGCATGATGGGAACAGGGCAAACCAAACTACAAAAGCCAATTCTTACACTGGGAAGGAAACAAGCTTCCGGGGACCGGTTTCTGGCATTACAGCCGTCTTCGGCCCGGCTTGCTTGAATCCTGATGGTGCAATGAGCAAGGGACTCATGTCTGAGTATACCCTTCCACGCTTAGGGTGGACAAAAATATTTACAACAGAGACTCTGTCCATCACCACCCCTTGTTGTAAATTATTTTGTCCACCCTAAGCGTGGAAGGGTATACTCAGATGTGAGTCCCTTCCTCATTGCACCATCAGGATTCAAGCAAGCCGGGCCGAAGACGCCTGAAATGGCAGAAACCGGTCCCCGGAAGCTTGTTTCCTTCCCAGTGTAAGAATTGGCTTTTGTAGTCTGGTCTGCCCTGTTCCCATGATGCACTGGGCCAGGGACAGACTAATTTGCATACAGCCAGGTTCTGAAACTGGGATGGTGCAATGAGCTAAAAAACGGTGTTGGATCTAGCCCTGATCTCTTGACTGGGTGAGAGTGTTCTGCTTAATTCAGAGACTCTGTCCATCACCACCCCTTGTTGTAAATTATTTTGTCCACCCTAAGCGTGGAAGGGTATACTCAGATGTGAGTCCCTTGCTCATTGCACCATCAGGATTCAAGCAAGCCGGGCCGAAGACGCCTGAAATGGCAGAAACCGGTCCCCGGAAGCTTGTTTCCTTCCCAGTGTAAGAATTGGCTTTTGTAGTCTGGTCTGCCCTGTTCCCATGATGCACTGGGCCAGGGACAGACTAATTTGCATACAGCCAGGTTCTGAAACTGGGATGGTGCAATGAGCTAAAAAACGGTGTTGGATCTAGCCCTGATCTCTTGACTGGGTGAGAGTACTCTGCTTAATTCAGAGACTCTGTCCATCACCACCCCTTGTTGTAAATTATTTTGTCCACCCTAAGCGTGGAAGGGTATACTCAGATGTGAGTCCCTTGCTCATTGCACCATCAGGATTCAAGCAAGCCGGGCCGAAGACGCCTGAAATGGCAGAAACCGGTCCCCGGAAGCTTGTTTCCTTCCCAGTGTAAGAATTGGCTTTTGTAGTCTGGTCTGCCCTGTTCCCATGATGCACTGGGCCAGGGACAGACTAATTTGCATACAGCCAGGTTCTGAAACTGGGATGGTGCAATGAGCTAAAAAACGGTGTTGGATCTAGCCCTGATCTCTTGACTGGGTGAGAGTACTCTGCTTAATTCAGAGACTCTGTCCATCACCACCCCTTGTTGTAAATTGCTAGTTATGTTAATGACATTCTGACCGGCTTTTGTAACCCGCGGTTCATTGTTACATTGGACCTTTGATACCATAGGGTTGAGATGGTTTATAGAAAGGTCCCTTTTGAGAAAGGCACTTGAACTTGGCGTTTGTAACACGCGGCTCATTGTCACATTGGACCTTTGCAACTATAGGGGTCAGACGGTTTATAGAAAGTGCCCCCCTTGAGATAGGCACTTGAATGAAATGTTTGCAACACGCGGTCCATTGTTACATTGGACCTTTGCAGTCATAGGGGAGAGATGGTTTATAGAGATTGCCGTCCTTTATATAGGCACCTCAATGGTATGTTCTTTTCTACTACATTATTTTAGCAACCCACACAGCTCGGGCTTGCTAGTCTAGACACCAGTCTCATTCAGATTAGCAAATTAATTTAGACTGTAACTCCTTGGCGTAAATTTTTGTTTGACCCCCGCACCGGTTCATGTATATTTAAGTAGGCTCTGACTCTCAGATAGCTTATGGAATCTTTAAGGAGTACCATTTCTAATAACCTTGTTTCCTTTCTCTTAATAGGCTTTATCATGCTATGACTGTGACCTTATCTCTATCAGAAATGTCTATCGTCCATTGAAAACTTTACTACTACTTGCCATCTCAGTCTAGAGTACGCCCTGGAGCTACTATCAGGTTTCTCAGCTTACAGGGCGTCTTGGAGAGACCTTTATGCAATTAAGATAAAGCAAGGAGGTAAGAACCACATTGAGCCTTGAGACTGCACTAGCATGTATAATTGACTGTAGGATAGAGTGACAGTTGCTAAGACAGAGTATTTTTATCTTTACCTTTGTTTTCAACAGGCTACGCTTTTCTGTAGCATTGTGTCCATTCGCACTAGAAGAGCCAGCTATCACCTTCACTTTAGCAAACCATCGGTTGCCCTTGATTATTAGACGCTTTGGACTTACCTACACACCCCTTGGGATTGAGGCTTTATTACTAGGTAAGATCTTTCTGTCCCTGCATTTCAGATTAGGGATAAGATCAAGTCTCTATAGTGTAAACTTTCACTTCATAAACCCCTATAATATTTCTACAGTTGAAAATTTAAAGAATACCATCCAGAATACACAAGGATCACACGATCAGCTGTTAACCCCTTCCACGCTCATGACGAGCTGGGCTCGTCATGAGGTAGCCTCCTCGCACGCTCATGACAAGCCCAGCTCGTCACGTAACATGCGATTTAAAAAAACTCAGCGTACGGGCGGAATTCCGCCCACACGCATGCGGTTAATCCATTTACTGCAGGATTTAGGTAAGCGCCCATGTAGAATAGAAACTTTTGAGAATGCCCTTTATGAAGGAGTTTGCCCACCTGACAGATTTTCCTCATTTATATTATCATTTCTATTTTTAGATATCTGGCTAGACATGTTCTTACAATCCGCAGGGCTCTTGAATTTGAATGCATAATACAAAAGAAGCAATCATACATTACATACTTCTCTGGTAAGTGTAATCTTTAAATGTTCAGTAGGATTACTTCCAGAGTAATCACATGACATAGCTTTCCGTTATCTAAAAGATCAGTTCCGCCACCAAACATTTAAGGATGGCTTTTAAGGAGAACTCAATAACATACTGCCCTGACTATTAACTGGAGACTAGACCTCGCATAGGATTATGTTTGATGGTATCGTAGCCTCAAGTTATTAGACTGATGAAAATCAAACAAAAAATAATAGTGTTTTTAGAATAATATTAAAGTAGGTTAGAGAACCTACAATGTGTCTTTACATGAGTAAATGTTTATCGTATGGTGGTGGGAGTATACTGTGATGGCCTTACTGCAAGCTCTGTTTCTTATGAAATCTGTGTAATGTGGGGAGGTGGGGAGGACACGTGTTTGTCATTTGTATTCTGTATATAGTGCCTTGCATTTATATCATAGATACATGTTTATGTTATTTCTTTTCTATGTTCTAGTATGCCACTGTTAGAATCACCCTGAGGAAGGTTTAACACCGAAACGCGTTGGTGATAATTGTGTCTAACACCAGTACTTCTCTCAAAATATTTAAAATTGACATTTAATGGTAGTGTTGTATTAATCTCTCTACATGCAGTGTACAATATGATGCTATCTTTGTCAATCTCCTAGAGTGGTCATATTTATATGGTGAATGATTTTTGAACAAAAAAAGGTTTCTTTTGCGGACATACGACAATTTTTATATATAGAAAAGTCTTTTTAATACTGTTTGAAATCAATTTTAGATCATGTGAAAAAAAGAAAAACATTATCCTTAGATAATGTTAAAAGAAAAAGAAAAAAGATATATTTTTGATAAAATACAAGTGTGAAACACAATTCAAGTGTGAATCACAATTCTTTACATAGATATCTATGATATAGCTGCAGCACATAGGTATAAGTAGCACTTCTGCCCAGTGCTAATTCCTTTTTCCAATATAGTTGTTTTCCTTGTTTGGGTACAATCTGATATAACAGGGCGCTCCTAGTTTTTCCAGCCAGCCATCAATGTATACATCACACCTTCACCACGCCCACCGTACACCACAGCCATCATTGCCCCCTCCCTGTTGCAGCTGGATAAAGACCACAGAAGCACTTCTTGCAACTTCTTGACAACTTCCTCAGCACCACACTCCACAAATGCTTACATACACCAACACTGCAGTGCCCAACCTCCACCCATGGATTGCTAACTCAAGCGACACCCTGGTCCCCCTAAAAAAAACGGGCAAACAACACTCCAAGTAGGCCAACTGGTTCACTCTAGCCCTTCACTAGCCCAGACGCACCTGCAGATGTCTCGAGAAGAGATGGAGCTACAACATCAATCAACTCCGCAGCACAGGTACCATGGCGCAAGGGTGCCGGCGTTGGCAGGTTGCAGCCATTGTGCGCCATCATAGGGGAAAAAGACAGGTGGGCTAATTCCTGAGTCTCTTCCGACACTTTAACACCACTGCTGTGTCATTTTCTTGACATACTTGCACCATGAATTTGGCACCACATTCCGCCGTATTTAGAAAGTGACCCATCTAGGCATATTCGTGAAATTGTGAAGCACTGTGCCACATTATACCTGCATCAGATTTCACTGCGATAATTCAAGAACGCCACAGTGTCAAAATCTTAAGTCTGTCTCATGGCAGGCGTAAGGGTGATGCAGTGCCATAGGGATTGGCCGGCCCCATACATTGCTGAAGTTGCATCATGCTAGCGACACAAATGCAGCAATGCATGACTTTAGCGCTGACAGATATGTCAGGATTCCAGATGTATCTGTCATTGATTGCAACATGTAGCGCCGTACAGTAAATACGGCGCATCTGTGGTGTCACAAGGAGGGTGCAGTAGAAAGTTTTGCAACACTGTTTTGTCGTAGCCAGGCAACACTTTTCTTTTTCTCACATGTAAACCTTTCTTGATTGAGGTCTAGGGAAAAATTAATTAGATTCGTCACACTTCTGTATCCTTTTCTAAAACAAGTGTAATTCTGGGGAGAGAAGGGGGCATGTGACATTTGATTGAATTCCTATAGTTACTACTTATGACTGGAAAAAATGTAGAAATGTTTTTTTTTAATGTAGATGATTGTAATTTATTATAATCATAGATTGGATGGAGACAACACTACTTTGTTCAGTTATGTAATACAAGATACAAGTTTGTTACCTGTAATCCCCTTAGTACCTAATTTTCTAGTGTTTTGGCTATCAATGTTTTAGCTTTTTAAACAAGCATAAAATATTTACTTGCACATTCTATGAAATCTGCTTAATCTGCATGGCCGCCCCTGATTAATTGTCTTTGACTGGATACTGCTTTTACTGGCTTTGGAACTCTGTACTTTATCTCTGCTTACCAGGAGTAAAGTGCCTGGCCTCAACCTTTAAACATGGTCATGTCAGGTTTATTACTGACTGGCACATTTAACTTTCCTGTAAGTCTCAGGTATATGGTGTAGAAAATGCAGAGAGGGCCCAGACGTACTTGTGGACTTCAGCACCTATTGTGGCATTCACTATAGTGGCAGTGCATTTATTGTCAGGCTACATGCCTACCCTGTTTTGCCTGACTTCTGCAGTGTAAAGCCTGCAGCATGACCTGGCAAAATAACTCATTGTTATTGGTACAGGTCGCTCTTTCACATATTATTAGGCTACCATTATGTAGGCCTTGTAGCACACAAACCATGGTCCATGGTATTTAAAAGTGGTACAGGTAACAAAGTTTTATTATAATGACCCTACAGTGACAAGACCCATAAAGCTATTTTTACTGTGGCAGGCATAGCTCTCCGACTTAAAAAACCTGAGTACAGAAAAATAAAATACTGATACTGCTGGACCAGCTATAAAAATAATTAGACCCTTATTTTTAATAGTCATTAAAATCATATTAAACAGCGAAGTCAGATTTTTAATAATTATTAAAAGAAAGTAACTTTTAGAAAATCACATTTACCCTGCCTGAAGCTCCTGGAGGCTAATTTACATTAACTCTCCATCAATTCCCAGCCTGTGTTTGGCTGAATTAGTTTTGAATATGGTGTGAAATCCATCCCTGGAGCTACACAATAGGTCAGTTTGATTGACAGGTTGACCTGAATGGGCAGGAATGATTCCTTTGAGCTCGTCAAAATATTTAGGATGGAGACTGTAGGCATCCTGTTCACACAGCAGTGTCAAATCCTGCCTGGCAGGTCTCTCTGAAGCACATGTAAAACTTTTTGCACTCTGAAAGGACAAAATTAGGACATGATAATGGATTTTGTATATCTACTGTTTGGGCACTGATAGACACTGCCAGGCATAAATGTGACATCTCCAGGCACCCACTTCAGAATACCATTGTGAAATTAGGAATATCAGAAGAGGACTGGACTGGTGTGTGTAACCTGAGTGGAACATTGAAGGGCAGGACCTGCCCCACCTTTTGGTCTGACCGTTACCCTAACCCATGACAAATCATCAATAGCATTCTTAGATCTCACCATTTACCACGCAGAAGGTGAGCTTCTCACAAAACTTTTCAGGAAACCCACAGAGCGCAACACGCTCCTGAGCTACAAAAGTAACCATCCCAGGGCCCTCAGAGATTCGTTACCATACTCTCAGTTCCTGAGGATCAGACGCAACTGCTCGTGTAAAAATGACTATTTCAGAGAGGCAGCTATACTCTCTAATAAGCTCAGGAAACGAGGCTACCCCAAAAGAATAGTGAAACAAGCTTCCAAACGTGCATGGTACTGCCCACGCGAAGTCTTGCTGTCCCCCAAAGACAAGAACCAAGGAGACAAAATAGCTTGTGTAACCACTTTCTCTCCAATATCTAATAAGATCAGAAAATCGATCTTAAAACACTGGCCCACTATAAACGCTGAAAATATCTAAATTGATAGACCACTATTTGCATTCCGTAAAAACAAAAATTTGAAAGACCATTTGGTAAGGGCAGCCTTACCAATCACAACGCAGGGAAGTACACTTGAAACAGCTTGGGGCTTACCCCCTATTACAGGTCATGTTAAATGCGGAGGTTGCAATGTCTGTGAATTCACGGTGGAGGGAAAGAAATTCACTCACCAAAACACCACGGTTGAAAGGTGTTCATTCTCAAATTGTAATTCATCTAATGTAATTTATGTTATTAAATGCCCTTGTCCAAAACTCTACGTGGGACAAACGACACAGAAAGCAAAGACTAGAATCTGCCAGCACAGGAGCCGCATTAGATGTAAAACTGCAAATGCTCCTTTGGTAGACCACTACATTGAGTCTGGACACAATGAAAATGACATGAAATGGACTATCCTTAAAGTCATAAAACTACCGTCAAGAGGCGGCAACATTGGCCAATTGCTCACCAGGGAGGAACTAAAGACAATGATACAATTTGATACCATCCAGAACGGTCTAAATCGCTTGGAGGATTGGACCAGTCTACTCTGACCACAGTAAACCAATTGATATGGACATGTGCCCTGATTAAACTTGGTGGGACTACTTGAGTAATTAACTGTTCGCTACCTCTGTATAAAAATGTAAAAATATTTTTATATGAGTCACCCACTGAAGCGCCGTCAGCACAATTTTAATAATGCATCTATCACTTTTATTGCACCACTCAAATTGTAAATACTGCACTATTGTCACCTTACCCGTGATTCTCCCTTCCCAACATGGTGCACAACC
Source organism: Lissotriton helveticus (assembly GCF_964261635.1). NCBI lineage: Eukaryota > Metazoa > Chordata > Amphibia > Caudata > Salamandridae > Lissotriton > Lissotriton helveticus. The sequence continues at coordinate 521,798,511 of NC_136063.1, forward strand.
TTGCCCGTTCATTCCCCAACCAAGATGGCGGCCACAATTGGTCCATCTTCTATTTCCACGCTCAAACGTGCACGCTTATGAAGCGGATGGCACTGAGGTGTATTGGTAGCCCACAGATGGACATCGTTCCCTCGGCTCCCGTAACGCAGATTGTTGCACCGTGAGGACACCCCGCCCAAAGGTAAGCACCGATATAGCATAGAACCCTCACGGTTACCTGTTAATGTCTCACCCACTGGACAGATTATTTACTCCCCTCCCTTTCCCAACAGTGAAGACTATCCGGTATCCCAAGCGGTCCCCCGATATCCATTGTTATGTGAGGACCGTATCATTATTCAAAAGAAGTCTTCACAGGTAATTCAGATAACTAATTCCTTGTCCTGCACGGACTGTCCCCTTTGAACATAACTTCACTCGGCTTCCCCTCTTCCATTTTAGGCGGGCGCCTAACACTCGACCACCCTCACCTTTAAGGGCCCTTGAATCGTAAATCAGGGTAAGTCGACAAATCCCTCAGCCATACCGATAAGCCCCATAACACTCCCCATCGTAACCCTTTCACATTGAATGACCAAAACACGGATGTATGTACTATTGCATGATCGCGCGCCGTCGTATCATTAGCCATTTCGAGGGTATTCAATGCTGGAACTCAATTCTCTAGCCTAATGCACGTTATTACACATCCTTGATGTCAGGTATTAATTGTCAATGCGTTGCATTTTTCACTGGTCACAGACACAACGGCTGTCGATTGCCCTTCCTCTCACGAATGTAACACACTGCATAAAGCACTTTTAAGTCGAATCCGATTTCTTGTCCATGTACACCCCAAGCGTATTAATCCTTTCAGGTGTTAATTTTAATTTCATTTTCATTTTTACTTGTAATTTAAGCTATCTGCTTCTCTCTCCCCCTTTCCTCCTTCCACCCTAACAGGCGGTTGTTCAATTGTAATAACTTAATCTGGCAGGCAAATGCTGTAAATATGTCAGTCCTGATGATGGTCTCATATAATTGAGCATAAGGGATCGAAACGTCGACTATGTATAGTGCTTTCACAACCTAACTATCATGTTGAATCCTGTTGTGTCTGGCACTTATTTGGCATAACTTTAATGTGATACTGATTGAAAAGTGGCCATTATATGCTCATTTTTTTGCCTGTTTAACTCCTCTGAATTTCCGTTTGAACCTTTGTTTGTTCTTTTCAAATTTTGGTACAGGACTGTGCCTTGTTATTATTTTGGAACTACATTTCTTACATTGTTGAAAATAAATATCCTGTCCGGCTGGGCAGTGATTGAATATAGTCTCCTATTATGGCCTATATTTTATTCTTTTGTTTGATTCTGGAAAGCTAAGGACCTTTGTCTTCAATAGCAGTACTCACCCACGGTCCTTAGCAAACTGGGTGGGTTCCCTTGTTGTATATAAATAACATTAGCGCAATCACTAGATTGCAAGGGTTTTTTGAGTTAAAAAACCACCAACCCCCAGCCGAGGGTAGGCCTCTCTAGTACTAAAACCTCCCCCCACACCTTTCTCCATTCTTACCTGATATGTCCGATCACGCACCTTTGTACACTGATGATTATATCAAACAAATCGTCAGAGACCTTCCCTTCTCTCTGACAACTCAGAGACACCAACTGCAGCCACTAGTCCCTTACCAGACCAACTAGAAAAACTTCGGAAGAAACAAGTCCGACTCCAATTGATGATTTTAATGCTAACTGACTACCTGAAAGCGAATGTAATTCCTTTGGGTCTCCAAGTTCGAAACATTCCTGGTATCTTCACAGATAACCCTAAGTATATAAATAACTTTAGCTACATAGGGACCACATGCTCCAGGCATTGGTTATGTTTGGGTATTGACATAGCAACTGAGACACTCATATCCCTTGAAGCAGAGATTGCCGATATAGAGAAGCAACTAACAGAGGCAAATCCCACCACTGAAGTCAATAAACTCTTGGAACAGCTAGAAAAATCCACAGCTGATTTCCACAGAATAGAACAAAACAAGAAGGCAAACAAAGTGAAAAAGGATATTAAAGCCTACAGTACTGAAAACACTTATCCATATCTCCAAAAAGATTTTTATAATAACAAAGCATATTCCAACCAACGTGTAAACAAACCTTGGGGACGGTATAACCGTCGTCAAAATCTTGTTGGCTTTTCCGACACATCTGGTGAGTCCTCAGACAGTTCTGACCCAGGCGAAGGGTCCAGCTCGACAAATAGACGCGGTGGAGGTCAGCCTAAATTTTTAGCCAGAGGCCAGCCCAACACCCCTCAGCGAGGACGAGTAAAGAAACCCCAAAGATGGCACAATCCTCCTGGAGAACGGAAAACCAGGAACAATTTCTACCAGTGGTAACCAGTACATCCTCAGAGGTGATTCCCATATTTAATCTCTCCAAACATACCCTTCTTAATACAGAACTCGAACTCCTCAAAAAGGGTCTTTCCTTTGTTCCTACCACTCGCCCCAACTTTATGCAATTACAAACGGAATTGTTAAGATTTTTTAGAACAATACGTTTGAAAGCATTTTTCCAACTACACCCAAGCCCAATGAAGGATTCTTACACACCATTTAGACCTCCCTCAAACTTCTCTCCCACATTGACTATGATACCCCCAGAGATTGTGACATTTGAAAAATTAGTACTTAATGACCTAGCGACAATTCAGAATAAGAGACTATTCACTCCCTACAACATCTCACTACAAGAAAAAAATGCTATTGAGACATTAAAAGGCAACAATAGCATAGTTATCAAAAGTGCAGACAAGGGAGGTGGGATTGTTATCCAAGATATTGAGACATACAAGGCAGAGATTATGCGACAACTAAGTAACACTGAGCACTACCAAAGGCTCCCTGGCAATCCCACTATACAAATCCAAGAGACCATTACAGTACTGACATCCCAAGCCTGTAAAGACGGATACTTGAGCAAAAAAGAATATAATTTTCTTAACACAAAATCCCCACGTGTACCGGTAATATACACATTGCCCAAGATACACAAAAACCTAACTAACCCGCCTGGATGTCCAATTGTATCAGCCTGTGGTTCAGTCCTGGAAGAACTAGGAGCCTATGTTGACTTTTTTTTATCAAGGACTTCGTGCCTTCAACGACATGTTATGTTAGAGACAGTATGTCGATGATCAACCTGGTGGAGCATTTGGAATTTGACCCTGTACACGAAACACTCTGCACATTAGATGTGGAATCGTTATACACGAATATTCCACAAACGGCGGCCCTGCTAGTTATCCAAAAGATCCTAGATACACGGCCACGACCACACAGGGTACCTACCTTGTTTATCCTTCAACTACTCAAACTTTGCCTGACAAGAATTTTTTTCTGTTTTGATAACACCTTCTATCAACAGATCACGGGTACTTCCATGGGGGTGATTTTTGCCCCCAACCTAGCCATACTATTCATGGACCAATTGGAAGTAGGATCAATCTTGATGGCCCTAAACCCTTTCTTCCCTGGCATCAGGTTATGGCGTCGTTATATAGACAACATTTTCCTTATTTGGAATCAGACCAATGAAACATTACATCAGTTTCTCCATTGGCTTAATAATAATTGCTGTGGTCTGACCTTTACCCTAACCCATGACAAATCATCAATAGCATTCTTAGATCTCACCATTTACCACGCAGAAGGTGAGCTTCTCACAAAACTTTTGAGGAAACCCACAGAGCGCAACACGCTCCTGAGCTACAAAAGTAACCATCCCAGGGCCCTCAGAGATTCGTTACCATACTCTCAGTTCCTGAGGATCAGACGCAACTGCTCGTGTAAAAATGACTATTTCAGAGAGGCAGCTATACTCTCTAATAAGCTCAGGGAACGAGGCTACCCCAAAAGAATAGTGAAACAAGCGTCCAAACGTGCATGGTACTGCCCACGCGAAGTCTTGCTGTCCCCCAAAGACAAGAACCAAGGAGACAAAATAGCTTGTGTAACCACTTTCTCTCCAATATCTAATAAGATCAGAAAATCTATCTTAAAACACTGGCCCACTATAAACGCTGGAAATATCAAAATTGATAGACCACTATTTGCATTCCGTAAAAACAAAAATTTGAAAGACCATTTGGTAAGGGCAGCCCTACCAATCACAACGCAGGGAAGTACACTTGAAACAGCCTGGGGCTTACCCCCTATTACAGGTCATGTTAAATGCGGAGGTTGCAATGTCTGTGAATTCACGGTGGAGGGAAAGAAATTCACTCACCAAAACACCACGGTTGAAAGGCGTTCATTCTCAAATTGTAATTCACCTAATGTAATTTATGTTATTGAATGCCCTTGTCCAAAACTCTACGTGGGACAAACGACACAGAAAGCAAAGACTAGAATCTGCCAGCACAGGAGCCGCATTAGATGCAAAACTGCAAATGCTCCTTTGGTAGACCACTACATTGAGTCTGGACACAATGAAAAGGACATGAAATGGACTATCCTTAAAGTCATAAAACTACCGTCAAGAGGCGGCAACATTGGCCAATTGCTCAACGAGGAGGAACTAAAGACAATGATACAATTTGATACCATCCAGAATGGTCTAAATCGCTTGGAGGATTGGACCAGTGTACTCTGACCACAGTAAACCAATTGATATGGACATGTGCCCTGATTAAACTTGGTGGGACTACTTGAGTAATTACTGTTCGCTACCTCTGTATAAAAATGTAAAAATGTTTTTATATGAGTCACCCACTGAAGCGCCGTCAGCACCATTTTAATAATGCATCTATCACTTTTATTGCACCACTCAAATTGTAAATACTGCACTATTGTCACCTTACCCGTGATTCTCCCTTCCCAACATGGTGCACAACCTAGCCCGTTCATTCCCCAACCAAGATGGCGGCCACAATTGGTCCATCTTCTATTTCCACGCTCAAACGTGCACGCTTATGAAGCGGATGGCACTGAGGTGAATTGGTAGCCCACAGATGGACATCGTTCCCTCGGCTCCCGTAACGCAGATTGTTGCACCGTGAGGCCACCCCGCCCAAAGGTAAGCACCGATATAGCATAGAACCCTCACAGTTACCTGTTAATGTCTCACCCACTGGAAAGATTATTTACACCCCTCCCTTTCCTAACAGTGAAGACTATCCGGTATCCCAAGCGGTCCCCCGATATCCATTGTTATGTGAGGACCGTATCATTATTCAAAAGAAGTCTTCACAGGTAATTCAGATAACTAATTCCTTGTCCTGCACGGACTGTCCCCTTTGAACATAACTTCACTCGGCTTCCCCTCTTCCATTTTAGGCGGGCGCCTAACACTCGACCACCCTCACCTTTAAGGGCCCTTGAATCGTAAATCAGGGTAAGTCGCCAATCCCTCAGCCATACCGATAAGCCCCATAACACTCCCCATCGTAACCGTTTCACATTGAATGACCAAAACACGGATGTATGTACTATTGCATGATCGCGTGCCGTCGTATCATTGGCCATTTCGAGGGTATTCGTGCTGGAACTCTATTCTCTAGCCTAATGCACGCTATTACACATCCTTGATGTCGGGTATTAATTGTCAATGCGTTGCATTTTTCACTGGTCACAGACACAACGGCTGTCGATTGCCCTTCCTCTCACGAATGTAACACACTGCATAAAGCACTTTTAAGTTGAATCTGATTTCTTGTCAATGTACACCCCAAGCGTATTAAGACTTTCAGGTGTTAATTTTAATTTCATTTTCATTTTTACTTGTAATTTAAGCTATCTGCTTCTCTCTCCCCCTTTCCTCCTTCCACCCTAACAGGCGGTTGTTCAATTGTAATAACTTAATCTGGCAGGCAAATGCTCCTGATGATGGTCGCGTATAATTGAGCATAAGGGATCGAAACGTCGACTATGTATAGTGCTTTCACAGCCTAACTATCATGTTGAATCCTGTTGTGTCTGGCACTTATTTGGCATAACGTTAATGTGATACTGATTGAAAAGTGGCCAATAAATGCTCATTTTTTTGCCTGTTTAACTCCTCTGAATTTCCGTTTGAACCTTTGTTTGTTCTTTTCAAATTTTGGTACAGGACTATGCCTTGTTATTATTTTGGAACTACATTTCTTACATTGTTGAAAATAAATTTCCTGTCCGGCTGGGCAGTGATTGAATATAGTCTCCTATTATGGCCTATATTTTATTCTTTTGTTTGATTCTGGAAAGCTAAGGACCTTTGTCTTCAATAGCGCCACCTTGTACCTAGGGCAACACAACTAACTCCAAGTGTCATTTTGCTGCCCTCCTGTGCTGCTACAGGGACTCAAAAAGCTTCAAGAGGCCACTGGCAACTGGATCTTGACTGGCATTTGCTGTTGGACTCTGCCTGATACCTTGAGTGTCTTTAAGGGGCCCTCTACAGAGGTGTGCTTCTGTGATTGTTTGGGTCTTGGAAGAAATTTCAATGCTTTTCTTCAGAAAAGGGAAAAAGTACATTTCTGCGCAGGGACTTGCAAATATTTTTAAAGGCTTTCATTTCCAGACCTTCACCTGGCTCTAAATCACCAGCTTCCTTTATTATTTTTTGTTATTTTGGTGTCATTTTTTTAATACGTTTAACTCAATTTTTCTAATTCCTTTTGAGAGTGTAATTGCTTTGTGTTTTAACTTTAGCACTGTTTTGGTTTTGCATAACACATTACACATTCCTTTAAGTTAAGCTTGTGTGCTCTGTGCCATAGCTACCAGGGAGTTGAGCTCAGGTTTATTATGGGCCTGAGTATGAGTTTGGTGGTGATGGACCCACTGTTGCGTGGGTGCAGTATTGCCCACCCACCAAGCTGGCGGTCCATCTGCCAAATTATGATGTTGGTGGGTTGCTGAATGGAAGACTGCCTGAGTACAGCAGATGATGGCAGCCATTCGCAGACCACAATGGCAGCAGCAGGAGGAAAGCAACTGTCAAAGTGTGGCACAGACAAGGTTACTGCTGTCCAGATTATGAGTTGCCTTTCAGTTGAGCCAATCTTGGCGGTGACACTGCCTGCTTCGAGTTGGCAAAATCGAAGGGAATGGTATTCAAACTAACCCATTTCCTTTCCTTCCCTTCAGTCTTCCATGTGGCTCCCTTCCTCAAGGGCCCCCCTACACAGCAGCAACTTGACCCCAAAGAAAATGACCGTATCGGCGTCAAAATCCAGGTAAGTTCATTTTGCACTTTTCACCAATTGACTGGATTGGCCACATATGGTCCAGACCCTAGCAATGGTAATGTACCCATACTAAGGGTCTCATTACGATGTCGGAAGGCATTCTGACCCACTTCTTGTCGGAATCGTTTCTGAGCGACTCGGGTTCGGTGAGTCCAACCCACTAATTATGATGTTTCTGAACACCGTTCAGTCAGACTCGCATTGACTTTGAAGCCTATGTCCTGACCGACAACACAAGCTCCCACTAAAAAACGGGGTGGGTCCGGAAAATCTTGCACCCCGTCGCAGGTACCCCATGGTGCCTGCCACACTGTGCATGGTTGTAAAGAGGGACCACCACGGGCCCCAACCGAAGGCCTCAAGGTGAAGTGGGGCCTGCTAACGGCCCCCAAAGTCAGTTTCTGACAGCCATTTTGTGTCAGACAGACCGATTCAGAAAGGCTGTCCAAATCCGACATTGTAATGCGTCGGTCGGAAAGGCAGTCGATAGACCTATACGATTCGGCTCCGACGGACTCGGAGTCTCCGAATGCGGTCGGTACCGAGTCAGAAAGACTGAACGATTACCTATTTCCGAGTGGGTCGGAAAAATGTGTTCCGACATGGGTTAGGAAAATCCAAATGCTGTCCGGAGCCTTTGCGACTGACATCATAATGCGGCCCTAGGTATTTTTACACATGTGTCATGCATATGTGTACAATTAGCACTTTTCCAATCAAAATGTACACAGCTGCATTAAATCATGTGGAAAAATATTCACAGCCATCAGAAACACTGCTGCTGCACCAGCAGGAACATCGTAATACCGTGAGCTAGAGACCACTGACTCTGTGGTGCACTTGGGACCCCCACCGTGGCGGTATGGCAGTAAGAACATCTAAACTCATAATCAGGCCTTATGTCACTAATGTTCCCTCCCGAGCGCTGCGCTCCGCTGGGCAGCATTTAGTTATAGTCCCCCGCGTAAAGCCTTGTATAGCAGGGGGGGCTCCTTCCACTATCTAGTGGCCAAATTATGGAACTCTCTGCCACTTGAGATCCATGGCTTGGAGGGCCTGATGGACTTCAGGAGAGCGATTAAAACCTATCTTTTTCCATCACAATAGTTCAGTCGTTGGCTCGTATCTGAATCTCTTGCTGTGGTTTCGGGATAGGTCTGAGTGAGTGAAAGCGCCGGGACGCCCCTTTGCTGGGGCAGCTGAGCGCTATAGAAGCTCATATAACGTAACATAACATAACAAAGTTCACCCAGACAAAAATTGTGATTATTCCTTGCGGTGGACAGTCTTGCACCCGAAATAATAACACAATTTCATACAGAGATTATCCTTTTCCCTTTTAATTGATCACTTGTTTCATATTAACACATAAATATTCTATTGACTGATTTTATATTATATATAAATATATCTTTTTATTATTGCTTTCACTAGTTCTATTTTATTTCCTGTTTACATGGGTATATCTTAATTATACTTATGCAATACGTTATATTTCTATGATAATATATGTTCAATAAAGTTTCTTAAATAACAAAAAAAAGTAAGGGGCACATGCATCAAGGTAAATTGCATTCGCAAGCGGTGCGAATCGCAAAAACCGGCCGTTTGCGAATGCAATTTCTGGTTTGGGGATGCATGATTTTTTTTGCATTTTTCGCAATTTAAGGAATCGGTAATATTTTTGCGATTCCTTAAAAATTCGCAAAAATAAGGAATCGCAAATTTAGTCAAAAAAAGTACATGCATGAAAATTCGTTAATTGCGATTCCCCAAAAAATCGCAAATAGGAATTCTTAAAATTAGAAGAAGTCAGACCAGGTGGTAAATTAGGGGGGGAAAAAACTAAACAGGTGGAAATCATTTTGATGGTATATAAGGCATCCCTGACTGACTCCAAACATTTTCCCACAATGGCAGCACTATTTCTTGCGGCAAGGAGGCTGAGGTTGAGAGCTGCAGCAAGGAGGAGAAGGAGGATACATGATAGGATATTTAGACTACGCGTCACCTTACTTGGGCAGACAGAAGCAGAAATATATGATAAGTATAGACTCAATGCTGACGCAATTTTGGATTTAATACATGAATTAGACCCAATCTTGCAGAGACAGACACGCAGGACACAAGCCATACCAACCCATGTACAGGTCTTGTGTTCACTACACCTCCTTCCAGAGCGTCATAGCGACAGCTGGAGGTGTGTCCCAGAGTTCCCTATCGCGTTTCTTTAATGCTTTCCTCAACGCAATGTTGCAAAGGATTAGGCATTACATTTCATTTCCCAACACACAACAGGAATTGCTGCAAACAAAATTAGATTTCTACAACATGGCACATTTTCCACATGTGATTGGCTGTGTAGATGGCACACATGTCCCCATTTGTCCTCCATCAGAAAATGAGTACATTTACCGCAACAGGAAATGTTACCATTCTCTAAACATTCAGTTAATTTGCAATTCAAAGACTATCATCAATGACTTAGTTGCAAGTTACCCTGGTAGTGCCCATGATTCTTACATTTTTAGGCATAGTGCCATACATGCACGACTGCTTGCTGGAGAATTTGGAGATGGCTATTTACTTGGTAAATATATTCTCCTTAAAATATCATATGCATATGACAGTAGTTATCAGACTCCGGAATCAGGAACTAGGCGTCATTATCATGTGGTGCCGTCGGTAACACAACCGCCTCCACATCGTTTCGAGGCCCTATTACAGAAATCGCGTGACTATACGTGCGCTGTGGTCCATGTGTGTCATTATCCAGACTCGGGTATTTCACTACTTGTCTTACTGTGCAATATCGTTTGCACATTTTCTAAAGGGAGCTCAAATTGGTTTTTCTTAGTGGAAAAACTTAAATGCTTGCGGATTCTGTTTAATGTTTGCCGAGTTCGAGCGGACACCTCCTTTTAGTCACAGTTTTTCATTTACATTGTTGGATCACCCTAGTGGACGACATGGAGCTTTATTTACAACCCTGATTCCGGAGTCTGATAACTACTGTTATATGCATATGACACTAGGTCACACGCGCCGTGACTTTTCCACCTCATAGCCTTGAAAAAGTCTGAGTACTGATTGTTAGTACTGACGAAACACGTGTCTGCTGTTTTTACCAACTTTGAACCTGTCTTTTGGATCTTCAAATAAAGAAAAATGAAAATATGAACATGAACTTCATCTACTCCTCTGTTTTGTCCTGAAATTTAAAGTACATCATATATACAGTTCAGATATTGTGGACATTATATGACCTACTAGTCTTTGCTTACATATGGTTTAGGATTGTGCTCTCCTTGACCCCTTCTTTTCATTTTAAGTTCTGTATTGAGAATACTACTTGCTCAAAACTAAAACTAACTTTGGGTTCTCAATCACTCACATTCACATGCAACTCACATGTTGTTTCCTTACCTTTAGATGTATGGGCATGCTCAGAGATGTCAATATCTGTTACTCCAACAACTACATCTGGAGTAAGGGTGCCTTCCACCAAGTCCTCAAGGGGGGTATTAGGCCTGTCCCTGGGTGTCCCTCCGCCAGTTTTCTTAGCTGCCTTCATCCTATTGGCAATCCTTTCCTTGGCACGACTGCGCAGGTCATACCATCGCTTTTGTAAATTTGTGATGTCACGATGTGCAACCCCAACAGCGTTCACGTTGGCTTGAATTGCAAGCCATGGTTTTCTTTTTGCAGCTTCAGGAACCTTCAAAGATTGCTTCCCAAAAAGCTGCTCCTGCCTCTGAGTAACTTCCTTAATTAAGATTTCCAATTCTTTGTCACTGAATTTCATCTTTCTTTTTCTGGCTTGTAATTCTTCTCCTGCATTTTCAGAAGCCATTTCCCCTTCTGCTTCAGGCTCACAGTCAGCTCCAGTTCCTCCTAGCTGAGCACCAACTGCCAACTGCCTCTCCAACACCACTCCATAGAACCAGGTGTGGGCAATCAGTAGCTTGCTTCCTGGTTGTGATGTCATGGAATTCAGCATCATGGGAAAATCGCAATTTGCGAATTCGCTATTTGCGATTTCGCAAATAAGAATTCGCAAGAACAGTGCGATTCGGTGAAAATTGCGATTTTTTGCGAATCGCAATTAAATAGCGATTTTCGTGATGAATTCCATTTTGCGATTCCTTAATTGCGATTTCTTAAAATTCGCAATTAGGAAATCGCAAAATCAAACAATGATGCATGTGCCCCTATGTTTCTTGGGAAATGACCAGAGCACTTGTTTTAATTATAACAGATGATGCCTTAACGGTTTTAGCAAAACACAAACGTTCAAATAAATAAATAAACATACGCGATGAAGGAAGCTCGATTTCCGCCTGCAAGTGCAGAAAGAATCATGATGCAGCCTCGGGGTTTTCAAGCCGTGCAGCGGGCGTCAAGCTGCAACACACCAGTTTGCACCTCAATCCACTCCTAAGTGAAGCTCAGTTGAGTTCATCTACATTGAATGTAATGTCGCATGTAAGTATAAATGATGTCAAACATTTTACACTCTCGATTTAAGAGCTATTTTCTACATGGAGTAGCAACTGGTAAAAAATGTGTTTTTCCATGTAATTTTCTTCTACACATGTATTGGTGGCAAAATCCCCCTTTCTAAAACACTGTACCCAATGCAGTGGCTAATGGGAGGACGGCAGGATGCTGCTAGTCTCTGGAAGAAGGTTTTCTGTGAAACTCTTTATTAAAGAATATTTTGGGCCGTACCTCGGAAATACTTCAGTTCTGCAAAAGCATTTTCAACTTGCAGTCTTTTACTGCTTGACTAATGCGAAAATGACTGAATATTATTTGGCCCATACTTGCACCTGTGCACAATATAGAGAGCAATGATTTGTTTTGCCGAGTTTTTCTTAATGACAGTGACGAGAATACATTTCCAAGAGGAGCAAAATTGTCATGGCATGCAAACTTTCTGTAACTTTGTCCCATGTATACTACTCCCTTAAATGTTTTAGCTGGAAAACATACAATAAAGGAAGACTGTATCATGGGAAACAACTACAACTGGTTTAATACTAAGGAACCTGGTTTACATGATTATCAGTTCTATTCTTTATTATTATTCTTTATTATCTTAGGAATATGAAATGTTTCCAATTTCTACTGAAGCTTCCATTGAGACTGGACACCACCCAACACCTATTTTTGGTTAATTATTGTCATTGTTATTATTATTTATGTATGGGCATCTTTTTCTTCTGTGGAGAACAATCTGATTTGTTCCTGGCTGGCGATACTGCTCTTCTGAAAGAATAATTGATAATGTATGACCACTCAAGGAAATGTTCTCTGTGTTATGTGAGGTCTCAGCAACTAATGAAACGAACATATAAAGCCCACTGGCCAATAAAGCGGCATTAAAAATTCAGCAACATGCTGGTTCTTGGCTACAGAACTGCAGATCACACAAAGGAGGCAAACGTGAAATTGGCTGCGTCTGATCCCAGGCCCGATTAAAAATGAACTGCCTGGCTTTAGAGTGGTCAGGGCTGGGAGCCTGCAGCATATTAATTTCTTAAACTCGTAGCATTACAAATTTCCTGCGAGATTCTGTTACACCTAATTGCTGCTGGCGTGGTACTAGTGGCGTCTTACAGGATCTTTTTTTCAGAGAGCAACTGCCTTGCACATGCTGTTTAGAACAGACTGCTATTGTCGTTGAAGGTTATAAATTCACAAAACAATAGGAGTAGATAATGTGGTATATATGGGAGCGGTTTCGCGTGCTTTTCTGAGTTCGAGCCTTTTCATGAGAGATCTAGTCTTGGAATTATTTAAAAACAATCACTGTATGCATCCCTATGAAACACAAATGTGTGTATTGCTGGGATAGGACAATAAAGACGTTAGATAAACCCCCTTATCACGGTCGGCCTTAGGCATGGGCGAGCCAGGCCCAGGCCCGGGGCGCCAATATTTGGTGGGGCGCAGTAGGGAGCTGCCTGAGGTAATGTAATGCAAGCAACCACTCGTCCATCCCACTGGATCTCAATCGGGTTCTGTTAAAGACTTTGGGGCTTATTTACAAGCCCCTTGCGTCGCTGGTGCGTCACTTTTAACATAGGGAAAAGTTGCACATTGACGGTGCAAGAGGCTTGTAAATAAGCCCCTTTGTTCCTCAGCATAATTGTTAGCACCACATCTACTCTCTGCCCTCCTCCCATTTTCCTCGCAGCTCCTGTCAGCACACCACAACGACCCCCAGCCCCCACAACAAATACCACATTTTCTTTCCGCCCAGGGTGCTGTCCCAGTCAATCCGATTTATGGCTGGCCCCGCCTCTTATCACATTTCACACATGGAGCGGATTTCCTTGAATGGTGGGCATCATTACTAGTGGGGTTCACTATTGTGCGGTTCTCCACATCACATTACACCTGCAGTCATTCACAGGAGAGGTAACATATTCTGAATGACAAGGAATTCAACTCGTAGACTAAGGTGTGCGTGAGTGTGTGTGAGTGGTTTCACCCACATATAGGTGGATGTGCTGACTCTATAATCCATCTGGCATGTTAAAATTGCAGCCTTAGGTTCCCACCTAGTGGTAGTGCTGAAATACCACAACATGATTCAATCAATGTCTTTATAGAGTTTGGGACGAGCTCCAGCAAGCACAAGGCAATGTCATCTGAAGTTCCGAAAATTGAAATGCAATCTTGTGCCTATTGTTGAGTATGTGTGTGTTTTTAGTGAGAGGAAGGTAAACTCTCAATCTCCTATTTGAAACTAGTTTTTGTTTGTTAGCTCCCATTACAACGTTTCTAGCTGAAAAGTATGAACTCTGTAAGAATTTGTGATATTAGTTGAGGGGATGAGAACCCACCTCAAAGAATAATCACAATCCTTGTCAGGATTAATCACTAAAGCCACTAAATGAACCTGTGCTTAGCCCTCTGGTACTTAGCACAAAGTAATCACCCTTAACCTAGAGTAAATATGTAAAGTATGTATGCAGTTTTTAAACAGTAATAAAGTAAATATGCACCACAAGAAAAATCCCCAACAATTTAGAAAAATAAAATTTTTATAAATAAAATTACAATAAAACAACAAAATCCAATAAGTAGAACCGCATACATGAATTTTTAAAGTTTGTTGTATATATAGGGGTCGATTCCGATTCGGGAAAAAAAACGCCCGTACGATTTGTATCCGGAGCCCTCTCCGTACGAATCGTACCCGTCGCGAAGTACGATCCGTATTCCGTGAATCTGTCCGAATCGTCGTGATCCGTACGTATTGCAAGGCTGAAACCGTGAACCGTACGACTTGTACACATACCGTACGACTCGTACACATGCCGTACGACCCTGGATCAGGGTATAAGGACGCTATTCGTACGGTACACATCAGGTAAGGGCGAGTCGTACGGAAAAGCACACAAACGCATACACACCGTACGGTCTGTACCCCCCATAATCGCAGGGGTACGCACCGTACCCCTGCGATCATGGGGTGTACGAGCCGTACCCCCATTGTACGATCGGTGTACGATTTTACCCCCATTGTACGATCAGTGTACGAGCCGTACCCCCATTGTACGATCGGTGTACGAGCCGTACCCCATTGTACGATTGGTGTACGAGCCGTACCCCCATTGTACGATCGGTGTACGAGCCGTACCCCCATTGTACGATCGGTGTACGAGCCGTACCCCCATTGTACGATGGGTGTACGGCTTGTACACCGATCGTACATGGGGTACGGCTCGTACACCGATCGTACAATGGGGGTACAGCTTGTACACCGATTGTACATGGGGTACGGCTTGTACACCGATCGTACAATAGGGGTACGGCTCGTACACCGATCGTACAATGGGGGTACGGCTCGTACACCCCATGATAGCAGGGGTACGGTGCGTACCCCTGTGATCATGGGGGGTACGCACCGTACCTGGGGGGGCCGTTCCGTACCTGTTTCCGCACAAACTCTGCTTTTACGGCTGTTTTCAGCTCCCGTAGAAAAAGGGTCGTACGGTGCGTACCCGACACGTATCGTACTTGCTGGGTCGTAAAAACCAGCCGCGAACCGTACATATGTCACGTACAGCGGGATCCGAGGGAGAGTTGTACGGTGTCTTGTACGACTCGTACGGAGTACGGCTCCTGGTACGAATCGTACTTCGTCGTACGTACGGGACGTTTACAGGTACGATTCGTACGGGGAAAAAAACGCTCCCTACGACGATTCGGAGCGCTTTTTACCGGATCGGAATCGACCCCTATGTGTTAAAAAGAACAAAGCGCCTACTGCAGTTATCTGGTCACCCTAAACCGGGTCAATGCCAAAAGTTAAGGCCAATCACTATGGATCACGTGACGGATAGAAGGAACACAAAGGCCAGGTTAATTCAGGTGCAGAGTTTACCTTCTAACTTTAAAACTTTTATGGAGAATAGATTTCTGCACAGCGGGTTCCCAGTGCAGTTGTTGAAAAAGACGGGAACGTTCCCAGAGAACGAAGCCTGAAAATATTTACTAGGTAAGGCCTTGACTTCAATTGGATGGTGCTCAACATCAGTCTCAATCAAGCCTTCTACATTCGGATTTAAAAACCTTTCTGGAAGTCAGATCTTCTTCAGCAGGGTAAACCAGCAATCTGAGGCCAACCAGCAATTTGACATAAATGGCTGCAGGTTCAACAGCAATCTGTGTCTCAGTTTGTTTGCCAAGCACAAAGTTAGCATGTGAACAGGAGGAGTACACTCCAATACCAACCTAGGGTCCAGGACCAGGGGGGCACCACTGAGGGTTAGGACTCACTCCAAAAGAGGTCTGTAGAGGGTTCAAAGAAGTTCCAAGTGGTATGGTACTGGTCAGCTGGGCTGTTTCAGGAAAAGTGCCTCTCGAAGTTTATTGTGACCTAGTAGCTCAAATAGAAGGTCAACCAGCTGACCCTTAGAGTCATTTCATGGAGTCCTGTGTTCAAAGCAAGAAGGTCCAGTCTTCCTTCAGGTTCTTCAGACAGTGGCACAGTCCTTCTTCTTAGTCTTCAATATATAAGGGACAAGGTACCTGAAGCCGTACATTATAAGGATATTATAAGTCATTGAGGAGTTCCATAAACATTAAGAGGAATGAGGGAGAAGATGTCAGCCTGTAGAACTACAGCTACAGGCTCCTTCCTTGCTTCAATGGAGACTTTTAAGATCTAAAAATGTGACCAAAATATGGCTATGCCCAAAGTTAAAACTTGTAAATGGAGCAAGGTGGAAAAGTTACCCCAGCCTTGAAGTTATATCAGTGGCTTTGAAGTTCTGCTTTTTACAGCTTGGAGCTTTGGTGCACAAATGAAAGTTTTGAAAGAAGCTTATTAAAGAGATATCTAACCTAGAACGACGATTGGCCGGTTCAGCATTTTTCCATTAGAAAATTTTGAAAAAGTCCAAAGATAAAATGTTGAGTAGTGTGACTGAGAAACTAAACCAACCTCTTCTCCGTTGTTGTCAGCCTCAAATGGGGGAATAGGCCCTGATCTACAATACACATTGTCTTTCATTTGGATATTTTGATTTCTTGGTACTTTTTGAAGTATAATATTGAAAATACATATCCCCAGTTACTGATATCCAATTTTAATATATTGTGTGTCTTCATTCACTAATATTTATTACCAATAAGGTCATCTCAATAGAGAACACAAACCACTCTCCCTTAAGTAAATTCTTAAAAACTATCTGATTGACTGACAGGATTAATTTCATTACTTTTTCTCTGTGTTCTCTCTGTTCTGTGTCAGAATGAAATAACACACTCAAGTGAGGGCCTTGAGAAAAGGAAGCATCCTATTGCCAATCAAATATATAAAGAAAATGCATGTACAGATCACCATGATATATGTAATTATGTATGTATTTGATTTATCTGTAAAGCACTGCAGACCACCTTGTTGTAGTCTCAGATCACTTTGTGAAAGGAACATTGAAGAGGAAGGATAGCTGAAATTATGGATTACTAGATAATATGTCCGCAGTTCTAAATAGTTCAATGAAGTACGTTCTTGATCTGCCCCATTGCTCTATGCAGAGTCAGTGACCTAAGAAGTATAGTGTTCACCTATGCCACTTGATATTATCTATAACTACCTAAAACAGATTAGGGCCCATGTACAGACCAAACTTGAGAAATAGGAAGTTGCCCTAGACGTGTGTGTTTCTGAGACATGGAGACATCAAATGCCATTGACCCAAAAGGGGAGAGTGGCATTGGAACTAGGGCTGCAGGAAGTGACGCGGTACCTACAGATATCGTTGAAGGAGTTCTGATCAGAACTGGAAATAAAGTACATATTTGCAGTTTGTTCAACAGTATCAGGCAATTTCATCTGATACATTGCTGTTAATTCATTTGTAATGGACCTCTGTGTTTGCGCTGTTTTTTTGTTGTGGCAAAGTGAGAGCATTTTGATGCTTGATATTGAAGTACATGAACGTGAAAGGTGTTTGCAGTATGTTGAAGATTTTGAAATATACACAAATGAATGAATTAACGGATAAATGCATGGATGCCATGTCTTGTAAAGCACCACAGCTTCTCCGAGGGAATGTGCTGTTGCTAAAAGACCAAAGGTACCATCATTCCACTAAAGATTAACAGGTGAAAAATAAACATGTTTTTATGAGTTTTCTGAAATGCTTCTCTTTATGTGTGCCATGTAGACTCAATGGGAGATGATTCCATGCTTTCGTTGCTAGAACAGAGAAGGGCCAGCCTCCTTTCCTAACCTAAACCTGTGGATTCGAGCCAGTAGACCATTGTAAGGTTCTAGTTGGAATATAGCATGAAAACCGTCAGATCGATATTTGGACCCAGAGTTGTAGAAATCTTTGTGAACCAACAGAAGAACTTTAAAGTGAATCCTTCTTTTCTGACAGCCAATGTAGAAATTTAGGATGGTACGATACAGATTAATGTTGTGGAATCTTCAGAATTGGAAGGACTATGGCATCCTGAATATATGAAGACAGCTGAATAAATTGTCGGGTAGACCAAAGTACATAATATTAACATAGTCTAGCCTTGCTGTGAGCAGTGAATCCATCACTGTCTCATGATTTCCCATAGGGGAAGGTCTAGAACTTTCTTGAGGGAAAGGTGTAAGGCAAAACAGGTTTCAATGACCAAAAGCAACTGAGGTGGAAAGATAAATTGCTGTAAATCTCCTGACTTAAGTAGAGGGCTGAGAGGGAGGAGGCAGGCCATACGGCCAACAGTTCTCAAGCCAGCTATCAGCAGAGAAACTAAAGAGAAGAAGTTGCATGTTGTCGGAGTTGCATTTAATATCACTTTGTGTCATCCAATCTATGACCCTGGAAAGGCAAGCATTGAAGGTGTGCTGAGTGATAGTTTGTGCAGTGCCAACAGAGAAGATCATGCTGTCTTTCAACAAATGAGACCACCTTGAAGCCAAAAGACTCACTAAGGGCAGCCAGAGGAGTTACATAGATATTAAAGAGTGTGGCTCAGATGAGAGCCCTACAGCGCCCCATAGTTTACCAATCTGCTTCCAGGAGTAAGGAGCGAGCCAGACTGACTGCTCCCTGTCCTCAAGGAAAGACTTTATCCTCCACGATGTATGAAGGAGTATGTTGTGAGAAGGAGTGTTGAATGCTGCTGACAAATCCAATAGAATCAGGCAGCGTTCTAACTCTGTTTAAATTCTATTTTAATGGGGTATTACACCTAAAACAGAGTGGTCTCAGGGCTATGTCAAGATCTAATGTCAGACTGGCACAGTGTAAGAGTTTGTGCCATTCTAGATAGGCTTAGAGTTGTACGTTGATAAGTTTCTCAAGCACTTGGGCTGCTGCAGGCAGAAGTGGGACTTGAATTTAAAGAGGATAGGAAAATCTGCTGAAAGTTTCTTCAGAAGAGTAACCACCTTTGCCTGCTTCAGGACCCCAGGACCACATGGCAGCAGGAGCCAAAGATGTGTCAAATAACATGTTAAAACATGTTTGATATCTTCAAGTGCTGTGGTGAAATAGATGGATAGGAAGAATTGGTGTGGGAGCCCACTTTACAACTAAGGGGTCAATTCTGATATCGTTCGGAAGGGCTCCAAATCGGAGTCGTGTTTGCCGATTCCAATCCGGAGCCCTTGTTTCTGACCGAATCGTGCACACTTCAAAACGACTGAGCACACTGCCTAGAAACGGCAGGGCTGTCTGAATTAGTTCTGAAAGGCATTTGGACAGCTCAAGTCTTTTGGCGCCGAATTGTACAGCTCTATGGACTTGGTTTCCGAACGAGCTAGTACGATGACTGATTCAGACAGCTGTTCCGATTCAGTTTCTCCAGAATGAATCAGTTGCCAGAATATGTCTTTGGGGGTCCATAGCAGGCACCCCTTCACCCGGAGCACTCCAAATTGGGCTTGTGGGGGCACCCAAGGGAACCCCTTTCCAACCATGAACAATGTGGCAAGCACCAAGGGGTGCCCACCACAGGGTGCATGGTATTCCCCAGCCACCCATTTCTTCAATCGGAGCCTGTGTTCCCTATGGGAATTTGATCGAATCGTATCCAGAAGCACCCTGATACACCCGAATCGCTCGGTTGGACGCCCCTGATCCGAGTCGTTCAGAAAGCATTCCGGGACCAATTCGGTAGGAATGCTTTCTGAACGAGATCAGAATAAGGCCCTAAAAAGTGCTTGTGCAAAATGAATGGGTCTGAACTTGTGCAGGGAAATGCACTACATTCATTTTTCATGTTGCAGCCGGTGCTGCAGCCAAATATTAATACACATTCATTTTATATATTTTTTTTTATGTAGAACAAAATAGAAAACATTCTACAGCACTATTAAATGAGGTTTAAAATAAGACGTTAATTAATTCAAATATATTAAATTGAAATTATTTTCAAAAAGTTTAAATTATTTATTGTGCATTAACAATTATTAAAAGTGATATTTAGAATTGATTAAAATTAAGGTCATTATTTTTACTAACCTTATATGCTAGACTATGTTGAAATTTAAAATAGGTTAATAAATAGTTTTTAACAAAATAATAAATATGTACTATTTTATATATTTTTAAAGATCAATTAATATGTATTTCTATTCTCAACAATTTTAAATAATGTTATTTAATTGAATAATAATTTCTATGGGGTTTTATTTTAAGTTCTACCTACCTCCAGGAAGGTGTTGAAGTTCCAATAGTTGGTCACGCATAGTGCTGGACTTAAAAATAAAAAAACCTGTAAGTTATTACCAAAGTATAAGTTAACTTTGTTACTACAAAAGTTTAAGGTCCTCATTACGATGGCATTGCCTTGGACAGAAAGCAACTGGCTAAGACTCGGTGGTCTTGCCGACCCTTTTAGGATATGACTGTGTGCTGGTGGTCGTAAAATGGGTTTTTCTAGGGTGGCTTGTGCTGTGGCCAAGGAAAAGGGCCGCAGCACAAGCCGCACTAGAAACAAGTATTTTGTGAACATCAATGCACAATGTGCCTCTCACCATGTGGCGCCTATCACACAGTGCATGGATGTATGGAGGCTCAACATGTGCCAACCAGGCCACTAATCTGGGACCCACAGGAGACAGGTGTCCTGTTTCGGCCCCCAAAGTCCCTTACTATCTGCCTATTCATGGAGGAGGGACCACCATAAACAGGCAGTTGGAAAGGGATATCCTAATCTCTACATCTGTGCTGGGCGCAGGCACCATCTCCATAGTAGTTTTTGCAATCGGACCACCGTCCCAACGGGATCTTTGATCCTGTCAGAGACAGTGATTAGTTGTAGTTAGTTTTCTAGTACTACCATAGCATTATAAAACATACTATAAAGTGTAGTTTGTGAATCACGCCCTCAGTTCTTAAATCATTACTCATATATAAATAACAGTCACAAATCAAATGGTATGTGAACAGTAATCCCTAATTTAGTTGTAAATAGATAAAAGGTTATCTCCCAAGTATATGTACTATGCCACTCAAAATGACATTAGTCAATTTATCTACATTTATCACTACTCAATAGAGAGATAAGAGGACGTTGTTATTTGGTTAGTGCAAGGTTACATTCATCTTTCCTTTTCACCACATTAGGTATGCACCTGCATACATATAGACCATAACATTTTCTGGTGCCAAACCTGGGTAGGGTGCAGTGGGGATAATAAGGTGGAATCGGTTCTCTACACAGGCTTGAGACTGCAAGGGATCATTTTGTTACCAAGAGAGGAGCTTCTCTCTCCACATCTTATAAGCAGCAGTGACCATTACCCAGTGTTTGAGGCACAGTCAACACGTGGAATGGATGTTCTAAACTGGTGAGGAGGTTTTTTCCAAAAAAAGAACAGCCAGAACCAACCAAAGCTCAGACAAAGGCCAGCAGCCTCTTATTAATGTTGAACTGTATCTCAAAACGGAAATCTCCTTTCCAAGTGCTAATTCATGTTAAGATGCCACAGTTCCTAAGATCTGTCATTAAAAGATGCATTGTAAGTTGTTTAAATGAAATAAGATCTAATTTTTCCTTTCTAAAAGTTGTTTCTACACCACTGAAAAAGGTAGCAGTCACATACAATATGGCCATTACTCTGTCTTTTTAGCCTAATGTCTGGGATTAGTCCCACAAATCCAAAGAAGCAGCGTACGAATAAAAAGTGGATTTCTGGATACATACAGATGTATCTTTGATATCACAACCGGACATAGCATGTGAGCAATGTGAGGGTGTCCCAGAGATTAATAGGTGTGATATTGAGGAGGAGGTGCTGTTGTGTGACACAGTTTAATGCACCCTTCACTATCCCTGATTATGATTTGTCAATAAATCAACTTTTGTGGAGTGTGCATGTACAGTGTCAGTGACCTGGCCAAAGGGGGCATCATAGAGCTATCATTGGATCATAGATTGAGAACTATTCCGAACAGGAGTCCACAAAATATGTTTGGCCCAGGCACCCTAACCCTTGCCCGGTGAATGGTGGGCATCTATTTGCTGAGGATTCAATGGAAACAAGTAAGAGTATAGCTTTCTATCTGTTGCATCCACTGCAGTGTTGGCTTTGGACACCATCAAGGAGGAACTGCAGCAGCAGGACATATATGATCGACTCCACGACAGCATAGGATATTTGAAGAAGAGTACAGGTAGTTTTAGCCTTATATCCCTCCATTTCTGCTAGCTCAGATGTTGTGGTTTGAATGTCACAGTCAAGCCAGTGGGAAGGCACATCGTGATTGGGCCGGTGGTACCAATGGTGGTCCACCCTCCAACAGATGTATTGGCCCATCCTGCCACCACCGTGGTTGAGATTTCCCGGAGGCAGGAGTGCGGTGGAGGTCTTCTATGTAACCGCATAGCCAAAGGTGCGGCAGTGATTTCAACATCATTTCCATGGTGGCAACATAACCACCAAGCTCATATTCAGGCCTTAAATGTTTTTATAAATTGTATAATGTTATGGGAGTGGGATGTTGAGTTTATGGTGAAAAAAGGTGTTATAGATTTGAAAAATATGTTTGTATTAATTTCATGAAACATTTGATGAATCAGTTATAATATGCTTTTTTGAAAATGTAAGTTGTAATTTCAAATGTCGTATTTGTTAAGTTGTGAAAAATATGTTTTGCAATTTTTAGATTAAATATGAAAATAATATAAATTGAACAAATTCCCTAGCACACAACACTTTATTGACATAACAGTAGTACAGTAATACTTTTCAAATATACACTCTCCACGCAAACAATATTGCGAGTCTTAGGTCTTGTATTCTTTTTTTGATCCTTCTTTAATGTTAATTCTATTAGTACTTGAGGACGCCGGCGTGAGGGGTGTTGCTGACGGGATTTAGAAAATAGACGTTGGCCACATGAATTTTGGATTACAGCGACGACATTGAATACACCTAGAGAGATATTACCCATGCCGGAGGACCGTGTGGGTCAGAAATATCACTGCACGATAATAAGTACTAATAGAAGTTGATTGAGCCGTGAAAAAGTTGTGTGTAAAATACACGGAGTCAACAAAACACATGTTGGCATTGGCATTGGGCTTTTCGACCAGTCACAGTTGTTGGCATTAAAGAAGATCAAGAAAGGAATACAACACCTAACACTCGCATTATTGTTTGTGTGGAGAGTGTATATTTGAAAAGTATTACTGTACTACTATTATGTCATAAAAGTGTTGTGTGCTAGGGAATTTGTGCAATTTTCGTGCTGCCGCTCAGGCCGCAGTAATTAGGAGAGGTGGGTCGTTCTCTCCACCTTTTAGCGCCGCAAAAAAATACCAGGACCTAAGAAACTAACAAGTGAATATTTCCAGGAGCGCCTTCCCTATTGTCCAATACCACTATTCTTGTGTATATATGAAAATAATATAAATATGAAAATATTTTTTTTTAATTCTAGTACTAAATGTAATATAGAATTTATAAAATATATTTAAATATATCTAAAGTATATTTGAAATGTATTTTGACAGACGTAACATTTTAAAAATATTTTGTACAATATTTTTGTGAAATGTTGAATATATTCTGGTGGAAGTTTTATACTCATACTTTATTTAAAAAAAAATATATTTTTTTTTATTTGTTTTTATTATTAATCCATGATAGAACGAATACATTACAGTTCATTAGCCCAAATTATTCAACAGAATCGATACCACACATAGTACACTGAAAAGAAGCGAAAAGAAAAACATAGCAGCTTACACAAATAAACTGGTTACAGAATTAATCTTAGTTCATCAGGATACATAAGGTCATAAAGATAATTCCCCATCTAGTCCGCTCATTCGTCCATATAGCAGGCCACCGGTCCCCTAATCTCACAGCCTAATTTCTTTTTCCGGTTACCTTTCAAAGCATATAAGCTATATTCTATATTAAACATCGATAGAAATCTAGCCCTCCATAATTCAAAAGATGGTGCATCCTTCTGAAGCCACATTGAGGCAATACATAACCTAGCAACAGCTGTAACTA
This sequence comes from Lissotriton helveticus, assembly GCF_964261635.1. Lineage (NCBI taxonomy): Eukaryota > Metazoa > Chordata > Amphibia > Caudata > Salamandridae > Lissotriton > Lissotriton helveticus. The sequence goes on from NC_136063.1 coordinate 521,822,731, forward strand.
AAAAGATCAGGTACCGAAATTTGTAAAACAATTGGTACGATTCCTCTACCTCAGCTACCCCCAACAATACATGTGCAGTGGATAGTCTAACAGGCCCCCCCAACATTTCCGCTAAAAACTTCTCTATATGGCCAAACAAAGTGTTTAAGTGCCTACAAGTATAAAAGATATGTACAATAGCGGCATCATCTGACCACAGCGAAAGCATTTTCCATCGTTAGACCCCCCCCATTTAGACAATTTAGCTTGGGTGTAATACAGGTTGAAAACCGTCTTATAGTGTTGTGCACGAAGATTAGCAAACATTAACAATCTCCCTGCCAATTCAATAGAGGTTTCGACCCAAGTGCCGAGGCACCCCAGCCGGTTGTCCCATTTGAGATTTTGAATCTCTAAGTCGCTACCCTTACTCTCTAACAATAAGTTGTAGAATGTGCCAATACGTGCATTTTTCCTCACGGCTTCAATGACAGGATTAACTTCAATGTTCCATTGATGTTTACATAAATAGTCACGGACTTGCAAATATTTACAGAACTCAGACCGGAGGAGATGATATTTGTCAGTGAACATTTTAAAGGACATCAAATCCCCATTGATATAGAAATCTCCAATATATTGAACCCCTTTAGCCCGCCACATATCTATAATCCTATCCCAAAATATCAGTGGGAGGAGAGTTGTAGCAGTTAGCGGAGTATATAGAGATACCTTCTCTAGTCTATAATACTTTTTCACTGCCCTCCATACTTTATAAGCAGTGTTTAGGACCTTAAACCTGGTTCTCTTATAATAGCTCATCTCAAGATTAACGAACAATCAATTTTTTGGCATCGCTGCCCAGCAACATTTGATATATCGAAGGGGCTTCGACCGCGCTAATCGGTTCTGCCCCGGTTAATAAAATATTCATATGCTGCAGTGTACACACATAATAATACAGGGTGAAAAATTGGCACAGCCCAACCACCTTGCTCCCGATGAAGAATCATATATTGTATGGCTCTCTGGGATTTACCCTGAGCCCACAAAAATCTAGCACACATAGATTGTAACATTGCTAGATTGGCACGAGAGATCGCCAGTGGTACAGATCTGAAAAAATATAGAATTTTAGGAAGAATCAACATCTTAAGAACATTGCATCATCCTACCATAGAGAGATGCAAATATTCGCACCGGCCAATTGTTTACGCACATCATTTAAGATATTCCACCAGTTAACCTCAACCAATGATTTTAAACAGGTCCTCAACGTGATCTCCAAATATATCACCTCGCTCAGGACCCTTTGATTGTCAAATGCCAATATATTAGAACACAAAATTTGCGTCTTAGCAATATTGAGTTTGAAGCCTGAAGCAGCACCAAACTGTAGCGTCAGTTGCTCTGTTTCTGGCATAGCTATTAAAGGGTTCGGCGTTACCACTGCTACATCGTCTGCATATGCAAACACCCGGTAATGCTCTTATCCCCAAACTACCGACTCAATCCTAGAGCTATGTTCTAACATTTTAAAAACGGATCTATATACAGTGAGACAGCAGAGGAGAGCAGGGGCATCCCTGCCTTGTTCCCCATGTGATATGTACGGGAGTAGATTTTAAGCCCATAATGCAGATTCTAGCTGTAAGTTGGCGATATAAAACTTGCATGGCAGAAACAAAGTTTTGTTTAAAACCCCGACAGCGTAATACCGCCCATAAAAATCCCCATGCGACCCGGTTGAAAGCCTTTTCGGCATCTAGTAATATCATACTGAGTCGGCTCCCCGTGGTGCTAGCGATGTCCAACAAAGTTACCACTCTATTTATATGGTTGGTTGTCCCCCTCTTGGGGATGAAGCCGTGTTGTCGGGTTGACACCCACGGGGTTATTACTTCGGCCAACCGGGTCGCAAACATTTTAGCATAAATCTTGCCATCTGAATTTTAAAGAGATATTATTATTATGCGTTCTTATATAGCGCTCGATTACCCGTAGGCATCTCGGCGCTTGCCTTGGGAACCCGTCCTGGCTTCCCCCAAGGTGAAAGCCAGACATCCCGCCACGGGGGGGGCCGTAGTGGAGATTAAGCAGGCTAATGCCCAGAGCTGCAGAGTGTGAAACCATGATTCGAGTAGGCACCGAAACGAGAATTATCGAGTCCGTGGATATTTGGGCTCAAGACCCTGCCGCGTCGGGAATTGAACCCTGGTCCCGGGTCTGACCTCTGCCTCAGAGTCTGCCTCCTCTAACCAGTGAGCTACACTTCTCCACTCTATAGGACGATATGAGGCCGGTTGCTCAGCGGGCTTATCCTTTTTAAAAAAAAGTCTATAATACTGGCCTCGTCCCATGTTAAGAGGGGGGAGCTCCTGTCTGGGCCTGTATAAATGTAGCAAGCATATCGGTCTTCAATATTCCCCAAAAAGTTTGATATATTTCCAAAGGAAGTTTATCAGGTCCTGCGGCTTTACCCAGTGCTAAGCTATTGATGGCTCTTTCTAACTCCTCCATAGTGATAGGGGCCTCTAATACCTCTGCGTCTTGTCTATCCAAGTTGTTATCACAAAAATACTGTAACAAAGATTCCCCAACTTTTGAGTCATAACGTTCCCCCGTATATAATGTTTCATAGAAGTCATGAAACACATTTAAAATCCCAGCGTCAGTTTCTATAAGGTTGCCCCTAGAATCAACCACTGCGCTGATCCTCTGGGCGCCTCTTTAGATCTAAGATTCTGTGCCAGGCATCGTCCACTTGTCTCCCCATATTCATAGTTTAGCTGTTTGTTGATCGAGTATTTCTTGACTATCTCTTTACTCCAATGGAGATTTATTTTGGCCTTGCCCAGGGCCACTTCAGTAATCTCCTGGCCCCCATGTATGCCTTGCATGATTTTTTCTTTTGCTACAGCTAGAGCAGCATATAGTTCCTGCAATGCTGCTTGCATTTGTTTTTGCTTAAATAAGCCAAAGCTGAGGGCCTCCCCCACTGAAAGCCGCTTTAAAAGTATCCCATACACACCCAGTCCCTGCACTGTTCCGATTTGTAAAAAAAGTTGCTCAATCTATGTCTTCATATGAGCTACGAAATTTTCATCTAACAGCAATTTCCTATCAAATGAAAAGGATTGCAGCTTAATTCCAGTTCTAGGCAGCCTTAGGCTTAACACAAGAGGGTCATGATCTGAGGTAACCCGTGGATATACCTGTATTTTTGCTCCAGCCAGTAAGAGACTTGATGCGAGAAAGTAGTCCAACCTTACCAATTTCTGATGCGTACGAGAATAAAAGGTATACCCAGTCTCCTCCCCTCTTAAGGTAGCCCAGGCATCCACCAACTCGTGATCAACCAGCAGAGACTGTAGTGCCTTAAATACCCTCGGTTTCCTCCCTTTATAACTGTAATTATTATCGTGTAGAGCATTAGGCCCAAGGTGTATATTTAGATCACCGCACATAATTAGTGGAGTGGGCCTTAGGGCCAATTCTACATAGAGCCCGTCTATTACTAGAGCCTCATCAAAATTTGAACCATATATGGAACATACCGTGAACTTCTGACTGCCAATCATGCATTCAACAATAGCCCACCTCCCTTGTTTGCCTGCAGGTGCTCTACCTGTCCCTTGTATGTGATGATTTTAGCCAAGATTGCAACTCCCCGTGTGGTGGTGGACTGCTCTGTACATATCAATACTGTACGGCCTAAATCCGCTAATAATTTTCTTTTGGCCCATGCTATATGAGTTTCCTGTAAACATATAAGGTCCCTCTGCAGCATCCGCAGCTCATTCGCAACCCGCTGCCTTTTATTGTGATTGTTTAAGCCACTGACATTCAGGGAGCAACACTGGATACCTCCACTTATACCACTATCCCCCATCTATTTTTCCTGTAACTTTAAGCTTACAGACTGTGTACCTTAGGCCATCAACTTTCCTGCCTCTCTTCACTGTGCCATTATGGATTATTTTTTTTCTTACCTGACCCCCGCACCAACACCCACCCAACCCTCTTCCCCCATACACGGCTTCAGCCAGAGCCATAGCCCACCCCCTCCCCTCCCCAACCCCAAACAAGAGGCTTGGAAACACAAAGTCTCCGCGATGGATCAAGCTTTTCCAATCCCGCAGCCCCCTGCCCCACCCTATGCTAAGATTCACAGCCCAAAATATTACATCCCAACCCCCTCCAAAAAAAGGAGAAAACCATATTCCAATATACTTTGTACATAATAAAGAGAGGGATTCCACATACTGCCCACATACTACCCACGTGACAGGTCCCCTGTATATTATATATATATATATATATATTTTTTTTTCCCCTTCTTAAACCTTTTCGTTTTATTTATTTATTTTTTATTCCTTTCCCTTTTTCTTCCCCTCTTTTTCACCCCCCTCCCTTCATTATCTCCCATTTCCCCTTTTCCCTACCATTCCTCGTTCCTTTCCTTGCCCCGTGTCCACTATAAGGTTATAAAGTTAGCAGATACTCTTTAGCGGCAGACTCAGCTGTAAAAAAGCGCACGTGTTCATTAAAGATTACCTTAAGCTTGGCGGGATTTAGGAGGAATGCTTGTGCCCCCTTATCACGGAACGTTGTGATGAGCTGGCGTAATTGCCATCTTTTTTCAACAGTTAGCGGGCAGTAATCGGGGCGTACAAAAAACTCTATCCCCTTCCCCTTCTTCTTTCTATCCGGGTGTGCCAGGTCGTATACTGCCTCTCTTGCCAGGAAATTATTAAGTGATACTAAGATTGCCCTAGGTCTTACAGAGTTCTGGCCTGGCCTGTTACGTTGAACAAACGGAAACCTATGTGCCCTCTGAATCTCCCAGCTCCAATCCCATTGAGCTAATCCGGGAAAGGCTTTGGTGAAAAGTTCAATGACAAACTGTCGTGCATCTTACCTCTCGGCCCCCTCGGGAATGTCCAGGACCCGGAGATTATTGCGGCGGAGGCCATTTTCAAGATCCGTGATTTTTCAGAGGGTGTCATCTTTTGCATTGCGCAAAGTCTCTGTCGTCATCTTCTGTGCTGCAAGCTCATTCTCGAGGTTTAATATACGAGTCTGAGCTTCGTTGAACCTGTCGGCAAATTCAGAGCAGGATTTTGCAACTCTCAATACCGAATTCTGGAGTTTTCGACAGGCTCCTTGCATACGCAGACTCTTTGTGCGGGTCTCCTCCCTATGGGACATAATGGTCTGATAGATAAGTGCTAAGGAAATGTCCTCTGGTTGCGCAATAGTTTCAGAATTAGCCTGAATAGCCCTAGGCATTTCAGTCTCAGCAAAAAATGAATAGTCCCACTGAAAGGAGTCTGCGCTCTCAGCAGACTGATAACCTGCGCCCAAACCAAAGCCCCGTTGTTTGTGGACCATTTTAGGACTCTCTATTTCCTTTCGCTTATCAGGCTCCTATTCATCCACGGAGGTATCTGAAGTATCAGACATTGAGTAAAAGGGAGGGTCCCCAGAGTCATTCTCTTTCCTTACATCCACTTCAGGCTTCTTGCCATCTCTCCTTTTTCAAAAGCAGGCCACGCACACATTTCTCCCCTCTGCGCCTGATTGTCCGGCCCTCGCAACATGCTACTAACTTTTTTTTATTAATATTTTACCCCCGCTTTGCCCATTTTTTAATAAACCATAAGGGGTGCCAGCCATGCCCCCATCCTTAGGGGCCAAAGGGGTCAGAGAGTCATCTTCCCCCCTCTAAAGCCTCTCCAACATTTTATTTTAAATGTTTATGTACTTATTCTATTATGTAAGAATTAATGTTACTTAAAATGTTTCACATTTTTATATTGATTATACATTTTGTAAAAAAGAAAAGTATTACAATTATCATATTTAGTATTATATGGGTCAGGTGCAAAATAATTACAAATGTTTACATAATTTTAATCAATAATGATTAGCTTTTTATTTATTTATTGAGTTTTAAATAAGCCTTTTTTATGTTTGTTAAAAAAAATACATTTAGGGGCCTATTACGATGAAAGGCGAACGTGTCTCGGAAATGGAACCGAATGACCACTGGTCGGCTGGTCCGACCGCCTCATTAAGATGAAACTATACATGGTGCAGTCATATTCTGACATTTTCCTATGGGATCATGTGTCACTGCTGTAAACCAGCCGTAGTACATGCTCCCATAGGGAAATGTGAGGTGGTTTTAATCCCTCAAGGTGCCTGCAAGGGGATGCAGGGATTATCAGGGGTCACTATAGGTACCCCCTCAGCCACCACCGGGAGGCCGCAAAGGAAAATAGGCCCTGGTAGGGGCCCCCAAATATGCATTCCAACAGGGTTTCCATGTCAGAAAGGCTGGCATGGAAACCCTGCCAGAAACGATGCATCATAAACTGGACTGCGTAAGCTGGCGTCCATTTGGAGTACGGGCCTGTTCCGGCTGTCCGACAGGCTCCTTGAGCCCATCGGAAGTCAGTTGAAATGACCGGCAGGTTTCAATTCCGACCGGCTGAATCAAAATCAGCCGGTTGGAATTAAAACTGACAATGGCGGTTGTTAGGCCTCTGACCTGAAGTCGGAGGTCTTATGCCCGACATTGTGAAAGGCCCTATTTAATTATTATTGCTACTACGTGTATCGTAGAAAAAGTGAATTCAATAGATATTTTTGTTTGTATAATACATAGGTTTACTTTAATGTATTCTTTTTAAATAGTACATGAAAAAAATATTTTGTATTCATAGTTTTATATATTTTTTCTTTTAAGTTGGTTGTATATTGGTTATATGTAATATTTTTATTTAAACATGTGTGATGCAAATGATTAATTAATAATTACATTTATTCAATCAGGATGTGTTTGTTATTATATAATGTAATTTTATCGTATGTTTTATTTTGTTAAGCTTTTTTAATATACAATATTTATGATTTTTAATATATCATTTAACTAATAATATTTCGTTATTAATATACTTTTGGGGGAGTGTTAGAAAAATAATGTATTTAGTGTTCCTTTTCTTCAAAAAAGTGATTTAGATTGGATAGAGAATAGGTTATCTAACCCCTTTAGTGTCCAAAACTTTCCCTAAATGGCTTAGATTGGAGTGGGAATAGAATATATGACTACTTTAGTGTCCACAATCTTCTGCTAAACGACTTAGGTTGGAGTGGGAATAGTAAATGTGACCACTTCTCCTAAATGGTTTAGATTAGAATGGGAAAAGTAAATATATCTCTCCTTTAGTGTCCGATACCTTCCCCTAAATGGGTTAGGGCATCATTAAGTGTTTAGCAGTGTGGGAGAGTGGGACTGCCCCGTTCCTGCACCGCCAAACCCGTGGTTGAACCGCCCACCAGATTAGGAGTTTTCTCCTGTCTCGCTGGCGCTTCTTTGGTGTTCCCACAGCTGTGCCTATGAAGCAGGCACCGCAGTGGAAACGTCAAAATCAGTATGTGCACAGCATGGACTGCTGCAGTCCAAGCCATTCAGATACTGGGGTGCATGCACACAGGGGGCCACAACATGTGCCTGCCTGTATTCACCCCATGGTCTTGAGACAAAATGGGGCCCTGTAGGGTCCCCCTTGGTTCCTACACAACATGGTTTTCATGGCGGGCACACCGCCATGAAAACCATGACAGAGAGGAAACTTATAATATGCTTGGCGGGACCGCAACAATCCCACCAAGCACATTGTGGCCTCATGACCACCGCAACATGGCGTTTTTGCGGTCCCAGGGTGGCCCGACCGCTCTGGAAATGCTAGAGTGGTCGGTAGACTGCCATCGCAGAGCCCCCATGAGTCTGGCGGTCCATAATGAGCCCCTTAGATTGGTGTGCAAATAGTAATTGTGATCCCTTTAGGAGTAGTAAATGTAACTATTTTAGTGTATAAAACCATGAATCTAATATGTTCTATTACAGCGTGTTAGATGTAGAACTTCAAGTATTTTATTTTTCCCAAACATCGTTTGTCGTCAATTGATGTTTTTTTAAAAGGACAGTAAATGAGCCAGTTTTTGATTTTTATATTTTTGGTTATTTCGTTTTTTTCTAGTTTATTTAATATATATGGTTACATTGAGCCTCATTATGATGGCTGAGGGACCACCACTGACAGGCTGTCTGTGGCAGTCCCTCTGCCTTCATAAAGCAGTTTTCCCCGCCATATAATGATGGTGGGGGGAAGCATGGTGGTTGGAAAGACCGACCTCCATGGTCCAGATAGGCAGATTCAATTTGATCACCCGTCGGACTCACCCCGTGTCCCGGAATTGCGGCGGTGCCTGTGAGGCACCGCCATAGGGATTATAATTTTCCTTTCTTATGGTCGTTCCACGGAGGTCAACCTGCTGCTAAATGACTGGCGGAAACGGATTTGCGGGCCCGTAACGGGCCCCCCCATAATTCCTTGGGCAGGGAGCCCCTACATAACCCTCTACCATGTGGCAGGTACTGCATGGTGCCTTCCATGTAGTGCCGGGTTATGTAGGGGATAGGGAATGCGATAGGGAATGCGCCGTGGTGGGGGTCGCATCATTATTTGGATTGTGGGCAGGCAGCCTCGTAGGTGGCCGGTCCAAAATCCGATGACTGAAGTCCTTAATGAGGCCCATTATTTTAACACATATAATTTCAAACATAAAAATGTTTTTGTTGTTAATCTTTTAACAACTTTTCTAGTGTTTTCTGAAATACATCATGTTACATATTTTTTAACATTGTTTCACATTTTTCAAATATGGTATTTTTTAACTATATTCATTTGTTGTACATACATATTTGATATACATTGTAAAGCATATTATAAAAAGTACTATTTTATATTATTTATTTTCATAGTAATATTTATTTTATACTTTACATAATTTTTTTAGATTTTCTGAATACATTTATTAAATGTTCAATCATTTTATAGCATTGGTGCATATTTTCTAAACATTTATAATAATCAAAGTCCAATTGTTTTCTATAGGAGATAGTTTTGTTGTGTTCTTTTAGGGGCCATTTTATTACTGCTATCTGTACTTTTGTAGCGGATTCCTGTCATTTTTCATCAGGTTTGCAGTGAGTGATTTGCAGTTATCTGCTGCTGATCATTGAATAAGGTATGTCCTCTTTTTTTTTTTATTTATCCATGAAAGTTATCAAAAGTTACAATGTTTTTAAAATGGTTGAGAAATACAGTAAAGAGGGTACTTCTTTTTGGAACCACATTGAAGCGATGCCTAGCTGGACCACAGCTGTTGCGAGAAAAATCAGATACCTATACTTATATATCGGCTGATTTGAAACCTCTCTCTCATCTACCCTCAACAACACCTGGGCAGGAGACAAACTTACAGGACACCCCACAATTTCCGTTAAAAATGTCTCCATGTGCATAAACAAACTCATTAATTGCTGACAAGAAAAAAAAATATGTACTATATCTGCATCATCTGATCCACATCGGAAACATGTCCTGTCATTTTGTCCCCCCTCCATTTAAAAAGCTTGGCTGGGTATAGTAAAGATTGTAAAGCGTCTTATAGTGTTGTGCGCAGAGGTTCGTGGATATTAACAATTTTTCTGCTAATTCAATGGGGTTTTCTATCCTCACAACAGTGCAGCCCAACTTATCATCCCATTTGGTGTTGTGACTCTCTAAATCGCTACCCTTAGTATCTAACAATATATTATACAGTATCCCGATACGTGAATTTTTCCTTACTGCTTCTATAATAGTGTTTAGACCTAATTTAAATTGATGTTTACCTAAATAGTCACGGATTTGTAAATATTTGAAAAATTCGGACCTACTGAGATGGAATTTGTCTATTAGCATTTCAAAAGACATTAGACAGCTGTTACCAAATAGGTCCCCTAGATAATAAATCCCTTTAGTCTGCCATCTATCTGTGGTCCTATCCCAAAAAACCGGCGGAAGCAGTGCAGTGTAGTAGCAATAAGGGGTGTTTACTGCGAAATCCTCTCTATCCCACATTGCTTTCGCACAACTTTCCACACCTTATACGCTGTATTTAAAACCTTGAACCTGGTTTTCTTGTAGTAGCTTGGCTCTACATTTATGAACAATCAATTTTTGACCGCGCTGCCAAGTAACATTTAAAAAATTGATGGGGCTTCTGCAACGCTGGCTGGCTCATCACCAAGTAATAGAATATTCAAGTGTTGCAGGATGTGGACATAATGATAAAGAGTAAAATCTGGCACTGCCCAACCTCCCTTCTCCCGGGGGAGGGTCATATAGCGCATAGCTCTGCAAGATTTACCTTGAGCCCATTGAAACCTGGCACACACTGATTGTAGTGCTGCAAGTTGAACACGTGGGATTTCAAGCTGCACTGATCTGAAGAAATATAAGATCTTGGGTAGTACCAGCATTTTGAGAACATTACAGCGTCCCACAAGCGAAAGGTGTAAACACTCGCATCGGTCCAATTGCTTCCATACATCGTTGAAAAGGCTGCCCCAGTTAGTCTCAACCAATGATTTTAAACAAGTCCTTAGCTTGACACCCAAGTATGTTACCTCACTCACAGCCCATGGACCTTCAAATACCATACAGTATTAGAACAAAGAATCTGTGTTTTCGCAACGTTAAGTTTGTACCCTAAGGCGGCCCCAAACTTCAATGCCAATCGCTCAATTTCTTTTTTTTTTCAAAAAGGATTACCTGGCCACCAGTTTTGGAACTGCTAATTACTCATGCAGATTTGGAAATACAACGCATCACGTCATTGCATTATACTTTCACAGTTGTATTGATTCAACATGATTTCAAACATCCTTTCATTTTTTTTAAAGCATGAAAAGAATACACATTTCATTCATTTATACATTCCTCATGAATAAATGTTAATAAACACATAAAAAACTGGACAATTCAAAAACTTAAACATGACGACAATCAATTCAAATCTAACGATTAATTCAAACAATTACACCAGTCGGTGATTCAAACAATGCCTGTAAGCGCTATGAAATTAAGTATTGTTCAGTTCGTTGAGCGCTTCAAACAGGTATACTGCGAGGACAACTTTCTCTGGAAGGGATTTGCTCTCTGGGTATATTTCATGTAGTGGCACCCTCTTAGGAGTTTCAATTAATGTGGATCCATTGCAGGCAAAATATTAGCGTGCCGACGCGTTTCCAATTCCCCTCTGCCTCAGGGGATTATCATCAGGGCTTAGACCACGGTGTAATCTTATCTTCTTTGCTGAAATTCAATCTCCTAATAGTATCCTCTTAGACACTGGAGTCTTCGTGTTTACTTGCGATGACTCCCACCTTGTATCCTTATTTGCGATTTAAATTGAGCCAAAATACTTCATTGAGGGCTTTACATTCCACCTTGTGAATGTTGTAATCCTTTTTCAGGGGATTTCTGGCTCTTCTTAACGGGTTATGACTTCCTGATGGAAATGTAGGCGATATTCTTCAAGCTTCACTTGGCAAATGGCATCTCTCCACAAACATTCATCAATGAGTGCCTCCGTGAATGAAAGGGTATCTTTTTCTGCCATTGTACATGTTATAAGCGACTGAAGTCGATAATAACACTGCGGAACGACTCGTTAAAGGTTTTGTGGAAGCTTTTTAATGCTCAAGCCCACGCGGGCTAAGCCCACTCTAATAACTTTAAACTGTAGGGGTTACATCCGTTTCGGGGGCCCGGTAGGACGTGCAATATTTTTTCAAAAAGGATTACCTGGCTACCAGTTTTGGAACTGCTAATTACTCATGCAGATTTGGAAATACAACGCATCACGTCATTGCATTATACTTGCACAGTTGTATTGATTCAACTTGATTTCAAACATCCTTTAATTTTTTTAAAAGCATGAAAAGAATACACATTTCATTCATTTATACATTCCTCATGAATAAATGTTAATAAACACATAAAAAACTGGACAATTCAAAAACTTAAACATGATGACAATCAATTCAAATCTAACGATTAATTCAAACAATTGCACCAGTCGTTGAATCAAACAATGCCTGTAAGCGCTATGACATTAAGTATTGTTCAGTTCGTTGAGCGCTTCAAACAGGTATACTGCGGGGACAACTTTCTCTGGAAGTGATTTGCTCTTGGGGTATATTTCATGTAGTGGCACCCTCTCTAGAGCTTCAATTAATGTGGATCCCTCGCAGGCAAAATATTAGCGTTCCGACGCGTTTCCAATCCCCCTCTGCCTCAGGGGATTATCATCAGGGCTTAGATCACGGTGTAATCTTAACTTCTTTGCTGAAATTAAATCTCCTAATAGTATCCTCTTAGACACTGGAGTCTTTGTGTTTACTTGCGATGACTCCCACCTTGTATCCTTATTTGCGATTTAAATTGAGCCAAAATACTTCATTGAGGCTTTACATTCCACCTTGTGAATGTTGTAATCCTTTTTCAGGGGATTTCTGGCTCTTCTTAACGGGTTATGACTTCCTGATGGAAATGTAGGCGATATTCTTCAAGCTCGATTTCTGGCATGGCTCTACTGGGATTTGGGGTTACTACTGCCACATCATCTGCATATGCAAACACACGGTACTGCCACTGCTGCCATATAACCGGTTCTATCCCTGCGCTTTGTTCTAGCATTTTATTAAATGGATCTATATACATATGTGAACAACAGCGGGGAACAAGGACATCCCTGCCTGCTTCCCCACGAAATACGTACTGGTCAGCCGCGGTCGGTATGGGAGTACCTGTCGGGGCGGTGACGTGGGGAGGGGGAGGGGCAGGGTGGGGTTAGTAATGCATGGATAATGGAGGTTTGCAGGTAAGTAAACATTTAAATAAATCAAACGAATTTTGCTGCGTGCACTGCATCCCCAAATGCAATGCAGTGCGGGCAATGAAATTCGTTTGATTTATTTAAATCTTTACTTACCTGCAAACCTCCATTATCCATACATTACTAACTGCCACCCTGCCCCTCCCCCTCCCCACGTCACGGCCCCATCAGGTACTGCCCTACCGACCGCGGCTGGTACTGGGCTTGATTCGAGACCCATAATACAGATCTTGGCTGATGGACGACGATATAATGCTTGTATGAAGGTAATAAAGTTCTGTTTAAAAAACCTATGCATCGCAACACAGCCCAACAAAACTCCCCAGCGACCCGGTCAAATGCCTTTTCGGTGTCAAATTGTATCAGGCTGAATTCACTCCCCGTTGTGTTAGCTATATCTAACATGGTTACAACCCTGTTGACATGATTGATTGTCCCCCTCCCAGGGATAAATCCATGTTGCCTCACCGATACTAAAGGTGTCATTACTTCAGCCAACCGGGTCGCTAAAATCTTATCATAGTTTTTACCATCTCCATTTAAAAGCGATATCGGCCGAGATGAGCCTGGTCGATCAGCTGGTTTATCTTTTTTCTTAAAGACTATCATACTGGCTTTGTCCCATGATAATGTGGCGGCTCCCACTTGGGCCTGTTGTATAGTAGCTAACAAATCTGTCTTTAAAACTTCCAAAAATGTTTTATAAACTTCTAATGGGAGTTTATCAGGCCCGACTGCTTTACCCATGGCTAGACCATTGACAGCTCTTTCCAATTCCTCCATTGTAACAGGGGCTTCTAACAATCCTGCATCCTGCGTACCCAATTGAGCACGACAATTCTGTAGCAGAAACTCCCCTACATTGAAATCATATCCCTCCCCAGTATATAATGCCTCATAAAAGTCCTGAAACACCTTTAAAATCCCTGTGTCTGTTTCTACTATGTCACCCTGTGAATACACCATAGAGCGAATCCTATGAGCTGCTTCTTTAGATCTAAGCCTCTGCGCCAAGCAGCGCCCTGATGCTTCCCCATATTCATAATTTAATTTCATGTTTATCGAGTGTTTCCTCGCTATCTCTTTGCTCCAGTATAGATTGATTTTTGCATTACCCCTAGCTTCTTCCATCTGGACGTCGTTGATATCGTTAAACGCGTGTATGCCTTGCATAAGTCTTTCTTCGGCTCCTGTTAACGAAGCATATAATCCATTTAGCTCTGCTCATATTTGCTTTTGTTTATATAGGCCAAAGCTAAGGGTCGACCCCCTAAACCCTGATTTAAAAGCATCCCATACACTCCCAATCCCTGCTGTGTTGCGATATATAGCAAAAAACAATAATAGTAGCTAGGAGGCAAGATGGCGGCCGTGACAGCGGTTGTGCGGACCTGAGCTCCCAGAGGTTCCCCCCTCTCTCAGCTCCCATGATTCACTCACCGTGACCTGGATGTGGGTTCGTGTGGTGGCTGCGGCTCCGTGCTGATCCTGAGCTTGGGACGCTGCTTGGGGTCGGCGTGTCTCGCTTGCCGTGGGCCAGGCGCGGCTTCGGACGTCGGCTGGGGCCCTGTGTGGTTCTAGGAAGTGGGGTGCTGCTGGGCTCGGCATGCTGTGGACTGTCTACGGTGCTCCCCACCTGGCTGTGTACCGACTGCTGACTGTGACGCACTGGGCTTCCTGGTGTGCGCGCTGCTCGGGCTGCGGATCAGATGGTGGCAGTGAGGAGACAACTCAGCTCGGGAACGAGTGCTGTGTTTGACGGCGAGGATATGCCCCCAAAAGTTGGAAACGGTGTAAGGCAAGAAGCTGACTGCGACGGTGGGGAAGAAGGATGCTCAGCGAACGGAGGGCAGTAAGAAAGCTGCCCCTGCGCTATTTTTAGCCATGAAAGCTAAAAAAATAATAATAAAACCTGCTCATCAGTTACCCCGGAACAGGAGTGTGATCTAGAGGTCCAAGGGGGGGTGGCGCAGCCAGACTCTCTGGTTAATAAAGATGGGGCCCCAAGCAGTCGCCACCAAAACTTGATAGATAACGATGAGGGTTGGATACATGACCCTAATGACAATGGCATGAGAAACGATCCAGAAAGAATCACAGTAGGGGATATCTCTCAAGACCCTGCCAGGATGGCACAGAAGGAAGCTAATAAAGTGAAATATGGTTGCGATAATTCAGACCTTGCAAAAAGCAAAGGAAAAGGAGACCAGCAGGATTCAAGCAAAGAGTGCGACTCTAGAGATTTGCCCTTTTACTCAATGTCAGACCCCTCTGACATATCCGGGGATGACTCTGTACCAAAAAACCATAAAGGGAGTGATAGCACAAAAACTGTGTGCAAGCAGAGGGGATTGGGTTTATCTGCGAGTAACCTTTCGATTGGGAGTGCAGACTCGATTCAATGGGATTATTCCTTTATGGCAGAGACCGAGACAGCCAATGGGGGTCAGCCCAACTTTGAAACGACAGAGAAACCAGAAGATATATCCCTGGCTGTCATTTATAGGAGCATTGTGGCTCATAGAGAAGAAACGTGCACAGAGAGTCTGCGCACACAAGGGGCTTGTCGCAAACTCCAGGACGCTGTTCGCAGAATCGCTAAGTCTTGCTCTGAGTTTGCTGAAAGGTTCAACGAGGCAGAGGCTCATATCTCGAACAAGGATGACACCGTCAGGAAAATTACAGACCTAGAAAATCGCCTACGGCGGAACAATCTTCGCGTATTAGATATACCAGAGGGGTCAGAAGGCCAAGACCTACGGAAGTTTATTATTGAACTTTTTTCAGAGGCATTTCCCGGACTAACCCAATGAGACTGGAATCGTGCAATTCAGAGGGCACACAGATTATCATTTGTGCAACGAAATAGGCCGGGCCAGAATCCCCCTAGACCGAGGGCGATTCTAATTTAAGTTAATAACTATCTTGCAAGAGAAGTGGTATGTGATCTTGCGCGGCCGGATAGAAAAAAACCTGGGAAGCGGATTGATTTCTTTGTGCGCCCTGACTATTGCCCTCTGACTGTTGAGAGAAGATAGCAATTATGCCAACTTATTACTCCGTTTCGTGATAAGGGGGCACAAACCTTTTTGTTAAACCCGCTAAACTCAAAACCATATATAATGAGCAGGTTTGCTTCTTTACATCAGAGATAGCCTTTAACCCCTTCGACGCTCATGACGAGCTGGGCTCGTCATGAGGTAGCCTCCTCGCACGCTCATGACGAGCCCAGCTCGTCATGAATAATGGGTTTTTTTAAAAACAAGCACAGGGGCAGGATTTCGCTAGCGCTCATGTGGTTAAAGAGTACCTACAATCCCTCTAAAATAATATTGTAAAGAAAGAGGAATAAGGAAAGTAAAGAAAAGAAGGAAAAGGAAACAAAATGTGGATAGTTTGTTAATTTTGATGGCTTAGATTTTTTTTATATCTGAGAAAGTGAGATGGTGTGATATTGAGGATATATGAGGGATAGTCAGTGAAATCTGATGGTTTGGATTGTTGTGTTTCTTTATGTGAGATGGTGATGTGGCATGATATTGAGGTTACATGGTGGTGGGTGGTGAATACTTCATAGGCAGTGATCAACACTTGGGAAGGGGCCGGGGGGTGGTGGCCGGGGATGAGGAAGCTCGATCCCTCTTGGAGACCATGTGTCTCCAAGCCTTGTATTTGGGGATGGGTGGGGGGAGGACACGGCTCCGGCTGGAACCGTGTGTGGGTAGGAAGGGGTGGGCTGTTGGAGTAGGGAGAGGGTTGGGGGGAGTGGGGAGCAGTAAAAAAGAATCCATGAAGGTTTGCAAATGAAGAGCTTGAAATCCAATGGTTGGAAGCATGCAGTATACAAACACAAGGATGGGGGATAGTGGTATAGTCAGTGGAATTCGGCTTTGTTCCTTGAATGTAAGTGCTCTGAATGATAAAAATAAAAGGCAACGTGTTGCAAATGAGTTGTGGGCGTGACAGATTGACCTGATTTGTATACAGAAAACACATGTACCATGGGCTAAAAGGAAGGTATTAGCAGAATTGGGGTTTACAACCTTAGTCTGTACTGAACAGTAAACCACTACACAGGGGTAGCAATTTTACCGAAGAACCATATATTGAGTATATATTGAGAATATATTTGAGAGATGGGCTATAGTTGACTGTCACATTGGAAATCAAATTTACACAATATGCTCCATATATGGCTCGAATTTTGACGAAGCATTGACAATTGAGGAGTTAAATGTCGAGCTGGCACTATGGCCCACCCCATTAATTGTATGTGGGGACTTACATCTTGAACCTGGAATACTACAAGATGGGAAAAAAGTTCATAAAGGGCGGAAGCCAAGGGTGTTTAGGGCCATACAGTTACTGCTACGTAAGATCTTCCAGTGGATCCCCACCGAGACGAGGAAGACGGTCACCCAAGCCCTCGTCACCAGCCGTCTGGACTACGGCAACGCCCTCTACGCCGGAACCACGGCAAAACTCCAGAAGAGACTCCAGCGGATCCAGAACGCCTCGGCGAGACTCATCCTCGACATCCCCCGACGCAGCCACATCTCCGGACACCTGAGAGACCTGCACTGGCTCCCGGTCAACAAGAGAATCACCTTCCGACTCCTCACCCACGCACACAAAGCCCTACACGACCAAGGCCCGAGCTACCTCAACAACCGGATCAACTTCTACACTCCCAAGCGCCTCCTCAGATCAACCAACCACGCCCTCGCCGCCGTCCCCCGCATCCGAAGAGCGACAGCAGGAGGAAGATCCTTCTCCCACCTGGCCGCCAAGACCTGGAACTCACTTCCGACCAACCTGCGCCTGACCCAAGACCACCTCTCCTTCAGGAAGAAGCTCAAGACCTGGCTGTTCGAGCAGTAGCGGCACCCCCCCCCCCCCCCAGCGCCTTGAGACCCTACGGGTGAGTAGTGCGCTCTACAAATGACCTGATTGATTGATTGATTGCTGCTGGATCACAGATTGGTGGATTCTTGGGCCATGCTGAGAGCCACCGATCCAGGGTATTCTTTCTATTTACATCCACATAAGAAACTAGTAAGGCTTGACTATTTCTTTGCATCGAGTCACCTGCTTTCAGGAGCCAAAATACAGGTGTACCCACAGGTGTCCTCAGACCATGGACCTTTAGTGTTGAATTTGAGAATGTCTAGGATAGGGGTCAAGCCGCGTTCTTATTCATTCCACAAGAAACTATTATATTTTTTAGAGAGTTTTGGGAGTAGGTGGGAAGTGGTAGAACTAGTTAATGGTTGTTATAATGTTAGTTAGTTTTTTTAAAGTTAGTTAGCTAGTTGCAGTTTTTGCTCTGTTGTTTAGTGGTACGGCGTATTATGCCTACTTAGAGATTGGTAGCAGACTAGTGTTATTTTAGATATTGGCATTGTATATTTTGTGCTGAATACAGTTGTAATGTAATGTTTATGTAGTATTTGAAAATACTGTTTTGTGTGGTTGGATATTCTTTGTAATTTTTTGCAGGTTTATGGATCAGAAGTCATCCCACAGACCTGTGGTTTTTGCATTGTTTTTTAAAGGAAATTAATTTTTCCAGTAAGCCAATATTATAATTTGAATTTCCTTAGATATTTGGGGTTTCCTGGAGTGTTTCATTTATTTGCAATTTGTGCTGTTTTGAATGGTTCTTTATGGCTTTGAATTTCTTCAATGGATTTATATGGGCTTTTCCTGTTTTGCATTTTTATACTTTGTTGGACTTTACCTTTTCCTTTTGGATGGATTATATTTTGTCAACATGAATGTGATTGAAACTCTACATATACAGAACTAAAAGGTTAATCTATATATTTGTTTGTGGGTGCAAAATGTTATATTTTATTATGTATGTGTATTAGCTATAATTAGACTGGGTTATTTTATATTTTAATGTGTTGGATTCACTTGGTTCCATTCTGTATTTTTGTTTGTTTCTAATGTTGTGCTTTGTAATTTTTGATGTGCTGATTTTGTAAATAATTATTAAATGTAAAATCTTTAATTATTATACTTGTTTTCAATGCTATTTGCATTTTGCTTTACTGATTTGTAAAAAGAAACAATTTAATATTTATTTAACAATCATTAGGTTATGGGTGTGTGTACCTTTGTTAAGGTTTCTTGGGCAATGTTTAGGGAGTTTGCTAATGATTTTAAGTAGTGCACAGATAAAACGATTCTAACTTTACTTTGTAGCACGTCATACATTCCACTGGTTTGTTCATTAAGTTTAGGTTCAATTTGTGTTGCTGATTGCTCCATTCTCAGTTATCTGTAGCTTTAGTCTTTTTGTGGGGCTTCTCTGAATGCGTAGAGTGTAGGTTGGGTGCTCTATAGTGTGGCCTGAAAGGCATTGTGCCATGCTTATACTGCGTTGTTGGTTTTGATTTCTGAGCCATAGTGCTGTCATAGACATTCCATCATGGTATTTGGAATTTGGTTGGCGTCTGTATCCTGAGTGATGCAATGTGCCAACCCAAGTGTCTTCAAAGTTGTCCATTAGGGGAATTAAGGCCTGATTATGATGACAGTGGGGCTGCTGCCAACAGCCTCTTGGTGGTTGTCCCACCCTAATCACAATAAAGATCCCTACCTGCCACATTAGGATGACAGGCGGATGGGTAGCAGTCAGAGAGACTGAACATCACGCATCCGACCATCAAAGGGAGCTGTATTCCCTACAATGGTGGCGGTGCCTGCCAGGCAGCGCTGTAGGGATTACAATGTCCTTTCCACCTGCCTTTTCATGGCTGTCGACCCGCCATGAAAAGGCAGATGAAAAGGGACTTTGGGGCACTTACCAGGTCCCCCTTTCCCCCTGGATCTCAGCTGTGGGTTTTTGGGTCCACTCTATATATCTCTGCACCATGTGGCAGACACTCCATGGTGCCTGCCACGTAGTGTAGGGATATGTGTAGTTTCCCCTTTTTGTAGTGCTGTGTGTGCTGCAGCCAGCAGCACCTGCCGCAATACCATATGGTGGTGGTCGCATCCTAATGCCTATTACGTGACCGCTGACAGCCTCTTGGGCGGTGCCATTTACGAAAGGATGGTGGTCGGACGAAAGTCTGGCGCGATTCTGATGAGCCCCTTAGTTTGGACTTGTTAAGTAGGTGAAATAGCCTTTATATAAGTACGTTGTAGTGTTAAGTTGCTTCTTTTACAGGGATATATGCTAGTGCAATTAGTTATTACATTTCAAAGATAACCAGGATGCTTGTTGATTGTTGGAGATGTGTCCAAACACTTTGATTATAATGGCAGCAACAGATTTGAATGACTGACTGTGAATGGTTATATGGTTTTATGTGAGGAGTAGTTGCTTGTTGTAAATGTGTAATTTAGTTTAGTAGTTCATAGTAAGTTCTACTTTGTTTATTAGGTAGCAAGGCATATATGAGGGGTAAAGTAGTGGTTTAATATTAACCATGTATGGTGTATATCTGAGTCAATGTTTTAAGGCACATTAAGTTTGTTCCATCCATCATCTATGTTTGACATTGGCTTAGTCATAATAGCCTCTGTAGTAAATATTATAATCCACTTGCCAATACTTAGGGCCTGATTCTGATGTGGTTAGGAAGGCCTCCTAACGGCATTTGGTCCATTCAAATTGGACCGGGAATGTGTCTTTCCAACTGACAGAATACGATGTGAGTTTGGCTTTGGGAATATCACAATCCTAACCTGATGGCATTTGGAATGACCAAGCCGTATGGAGCAAAATTGTACGTCTCTTTTTTTTTTGCAGAGTTTTATATAGCGCAAATTTGACCCACATTGGGTATCAGAGCGCTTTACATAGCACCAGTTACGTTACATGAGGACACATATTCATTTTTGTTAGGCAGGGGGAGATTAAGTGATTTGCCCAGAATCACAGGATGTTTAGCGTCGTTACCGGGACTCGAACCCAGATCCGTAGGTCCGAGGTCGAGCACCCTAGCCGTTAGGCCAACTCCTCTCACTAAAGTTGGTTTTCATACTATGGGCCGCATTTCCAAATGACCGAGTACAATGCTGGATTTGGACATCCTTTCTAAATCATGCCATCCAAGTCGAATTGTCATTCAGAATCAGAATTTGGGGGCACATAGTGGGCCCTCCTGCACCTGGAGCCTTCCCAAACGGGCCCGTGGGGACACCCATGGGTCTTCACTTAGCAGTCATTCACTGTGTGGCAGGCACCAGGATGCCCAATTTTCCCCAGCCACCCCTTTCTTCAATGGGAACCTATGCATTCGGTCCGAACAAAGGCTCCCATTGAAGTCAATGTAAGTCCAACCAAATCATATCTGGAAGCATCCCGATGCATCGTATTCAGTCGGTTGGACTCTCCCGAAGCTTTCCAAACCGCACCAGAATCGGGCCCAAAGTTTTTCATGTAAGAGGAAGGCTTCATCGATATGTGTTATGAAATTTGGATGTCTTAGTATATTCCAGGGCCAGCAGGAGTGTCACTGGTGGCTTTCTTAGTTTTTGCTATTGATCATTTCAAAGTGGGTATAGCTGGGAGCTGCCCTGTGTTCAAGTTTATCTTTCACAATTATAAAAGTGGTCTCCTGGGAACTAGCGCTTGCCTCTTTTAAATCTTGAAGTACATGCCTTAATTCAATTTCAGTGACATATGAGGGATGGTTGTATTTTTCATGTTAATAACAACATGATATTTCATAGTAGCCCTCCCATAACATGCATTAAAGTAGTATTTTGCACATTTCAAAATAATATTTTCTGTGCTTGTCATTTCTTGGCTATAAGTGTAGCCCATGTGCAATAGTAATTGTTTTGTCTTTCTGTGAGGTGATATATCTTGCTATTTCTGTGTGAAAATAGTTTAATAATGCAGTTAAATAAATTGTAATATTATGAATTTTGCTTTGCAAATGTACATTATATATGAAAATAATTGTTTTGCATTTTAAAGTTACATATGGGTTGTTGATTAGAACTTTCAGTTTTCCGTCAAAGGTTTTCTAATGTGGATAACGTGATTTATTCTGGGTTGGGGAAAAAACTTTTATTATATATATTTTAAAAGTTTATTTGTGGATAGTTGGTAGTGTGGAGGGATTTTAATTTTATTTTTTGCACTTATGGGGTCATTACAATGTCGGTCGGAAAGCCTTCACCCATCACCTGCTCAGAATCGGGACCGACCGACTTGCGGTCGGCGGTACCGACCACCAGATTACGATGCGACCAAACACTGTTCAGTCGGAGTCCCATTGTTTCCTATGGGAGGTCGTGTTCCACCCTACATCTGGCCGTAACACAGGTTCCGATGTGGTTAAGGGGTGTTTGCGGAAAGCCCTGCACCCTGTCGCAGGCACCCCACTGTGCCTGCCACACAGTGAAGTGTTTTACAGGGGAGTCCCTTAGGTATCCCCTCAGACATCAACCATAGGCCGCGAGAGTACAAGAAGGGCCTGCCAGGGGCCCCCAAAGTCACTTTACGACAGCCTTTCCGTATTTGATGGACCGACTCGTAATCCTGAGGGAGTAAATGCTGTCCATAGGGGTTTACGATGCAGTTACGACCTACACGAATACTCCGCGAGTCGCTCAGAACCGATTCGGGATGACCGTGCGGTTTGCATTCCGACGTGAACATTGTAATCAGGCGTTCGGAATGGAAACCGACCAAGTCGGGAGGGAGGGCTCTGACGCGGTCGAGGAGATTCCGACTGTCGGGAGGAAGCTTTCCGCCCAGCATTATAATTGGCCCCTTATAGTTTAGCTGATGTTTAGTAATAGTTTGATTTGAATTACTTTTGTGTGCCTCTTTCTAGGTGTTCAATTGTTGAATTTTATTGGTGGGTTTGTAGGTTGTAGATGGTGTTGTACTTTTTGTAGTACATAAAGTTTAATAGATCATTAAAAATAGAGAGTTTGGCTAGTTATTTGTATTTTTACATTTTTTAAATAAGTTGCTTACCACTGTGTTAAAATAAATGTTTTACTTTCTTGTGAAAGTAGTTGAGTAGTTTCTCTGATTTCATTTTCTGTTGACAATTGGCAGAGTACCGTTTTGCAGCTCTAGAGCCTCATTACGATTTGGCTATGCGGAACCGGGACCGCCCCACTCCCTCACTGTTAAACCCGTGGTTGAACCACTTGCCAGATTAGGAGTTTTCTTCTATCTGGCAGGCGGTGCTTTGGGGTTCCCGCGGCTGTGCCTATGACAAAGGCACTGCAATGGGAACATCAAAATCCGCACCCATATGGCATGGACTGCTGCAGTCCATGCCGTTCAGCCATTGGGAGGCATGCACACGGGGGGCACAGCATTTGGCCCTCTGCATGCACCCCATGGCCCAGAGGCAACAGGGTGCTCTGTAGCACCCCCTTTGTTTTCTCTCCACCATAGTTTTCATGGGGGTCTCACTGCCATGAAAACCCTGACAGAGAGGAAACTTGGAATATGCTAGGCGGGACTGCGGTGGTCTGGCCAAGCATAATGCGGCCTCAAGACTGTTGTAACACCGCCATGGATCTCTGATCCCTGTTAGTTCTGGTGGTGCCAGGGTGGCCTGACCACCCAGGTCATAAAATAGGGCGATCAGAAAACCGCCACAGCAAGTCTGGCAGTCCGTGGACCACCAGACTCATAATGATGTTTTTTTGGTGTGGTAAGTGTTGAAATGTTCTGCCCCTTTAATATTACATTTTTAATTCATTTACAATTTGTATTGATTATTTTGCTTTACAGGTGTTTTTGTTGGTTACTGGTTGTTTAGTTTCAATTTTTTTAATCTGTTATCGTGTTTTATGGTCAACGCCAATTAGTGTTTTTCGTTTTTAATATGAAATATATAGTTGATGTTTGATTTTATTTATTAAGGTTTATTTTTATATTACATTAATTGCAGAAAGTATTTTTTGTCAATTATTTCATCTTTTTAAATATGTATTTTCATGTTTAAAGTTTATTTTATTGTGTTGGAATTTATATAATGTACTTAGACAATGTAATGATTTATGTACACTTGTTTGTTGTTTAAAGTAAAATATAGTTATATTATTTTGTAATAGTTGGCTTTATTTTTTCTACTGCATTAGTGCAATTGATATTGTGTGTTTTGATATTTCTGACTTTTTATACATTTATCTATAGGTAACTATATTTTTGTTTATGACATTTGTGTTTTTAAATTAATAGAAATACTTATTTTTATAGCGCTTTTTTGGCAATTCACATTTGTACTGTTGTTAATTAAGTATAGCATGGTGATAATTTTGTAAACAATATTTTTCTCGGATTTTTTCTTGAATTGCTTTTGATTTCAACTATTTTATATCAACGATCCAGCACAGAAGTACAAATACAGGGCTCATTTACAGTTATGGTTAAGAGCACAATAACAAGTGCCCCACCTGAAATTGCAATGATAAAATTATCTAGCACTAGCAGAGATACCCAAGCTGTTTCACACATTCAAACCAATCTACCTGTCATTACAGTTGTGGTTAAAGGCATTCCTAAATAGATAACTAGTAATGTTGGTCTTCTAAAAATTGAATTTAGAGAACAGTTACAAGGGGCATTTGATCTAAATAGAATATTGTATGAAGAAAGAAAGAAAGAAAAAAAGAAAAAGATAGAAAGAAAAATAAGAAAAAGGGAAGAAAGAAAGAAAGAAAGAAAGAAAGAAAGAAAGAATGACTATAAATAAATAACATGGGGGCTTAAACATCAATGTTTCGGGCACAGCTGTAATAGTTGATTTAGAGACTCAGAAACACGAATCTCACAGACTAGTAAGTGGAATGAGGGGAGATCTCTCCTGTTTGCTTTAAAATCATGATGTAGTTCACTAGCCCTCATACATTCAAAATAAACTGTGCTTTGAGGTTTAAAAGGGACTGAGCCTAATTGGGGACTCAGATTAATAAGGGACTAAGAAGAGAAATAAAAAAGAGGAGGAAAACTTGAGAATTCAACGGGATTCATAAGAAGTGGTGATAGGCAGTAAGAGAGAGAGAGGGGGAGAGTCATAAAGAGGAGATAGATGGTGAGGCAAAAGGAGAAAGAGGACAGAAGGAGGGGAAGTAACATAGCAAAGAATGGGGGAAAGTAGGATAATGGGGTAGGGGGGTGGAAGAAAGTTATTGAGAGGCAGAGGTTTAAGGGAGAAATAGAACGATGCGGGGCATGGCTTTTTAAGTGTTGGAAATTATGGAGTAGTCAATCAAGGCTTTCTGCTCTTTGATTTCTGGCCAATGTAGTAAGACAAGTAGGATGATACAAAAGTCATAGATGTTTTAAATAAACAAAGGCTGAGAAATACTGGTCAACTCACACAGGAGATGGGCCCTGACTTGGAGAGACAGCCTGCTCAAGCTACTGTAGCCCAGAGGAGCTCAGTTGTGGGACAGAATCCCATTTCCCCTGTATCAGAAGGTTTTACTGTAATCTCATCATTTGTCAGCAGCACTGTATCTGGTTCCAGGCTTGCTCACAAAGACTGCAGATAAAAGCAAAATTTGTGCAGGACAACACCGCTGCTCTAAAGTGCGCATGTAGTGCTACATGCAGTGGTACAGGGTTTAAGCTTCTGTCTGATGGAACAAATTTGCGCTTCCAGTTATGAAATGCTTTTTTTAAAGACACAGAACAAACATTGGTAAAACCATAGGCCTGGGTTTAATGGGCTTCCTCGTGCAAGTAAAACATCACATTGAAGCTAGGCACATGCTCGAAACAACAGCTGGACTTGTTTTATTCCAATGTGAAATAAAGTTTGCATGGTAAACCTTCATTAAAGTCTTTTTATCGGTTATATGCTTCACAAAGATATGAAGGACTATTACAAAGGATACCTTGCCATAGGAATTTAATTTCATTTAATGTAGAAAGAAAATGGGGCTGTACTGTAGGCAAGAAAGCTATTAGTAAGTCTCAAGCCAATGGGTTTAAGAGGCTAGTCCAAAAAAGCCAGCGGTTTCAGGGGTTAAAGCCAAACCTGCTGGGGCGTGGCTTGGGTGCTGCGCAAGATGGACGGCTAGGTGAAGAGCTCCTCCGTGCCGTATTACCTCCTTCTGGCTTTCCGGCAGTGAAGAGGGCTGTATCCATCACAATTCACCGGATTTCCAAACCGGAACATGTTGTGAGCAGTTGGTAACTCAGGGTGCCTTTTTCAGACCTTCTCTGAGGATTTGGAGCCGGATATCAGGAACGCAATGCCGGGATCCGCCATTTTGTGAAGTGCTTGTGCGTCAGCGGGTTCTCCGACAGACTTCTATCCTTCCGCTCTCTGAAGAGATTTTCCTCACTTCATGGCCTGCAATATTTCAAAGGATCCTGGAGGTGAGCTTTGGGGGACACTTCATGGTTGTTGTCGCCTTCTTTCATGCTCAGGCGCGTGTTCACCTTGAAGTGATGCAGCAGCCGCCATTTTCGGATTACCGCGGCTGATTTCAGAGTCGCGGTTCCTACTTATTGCAAACTGCCTGCACCCTGCTACTTGCTTAATTTCTTTACTGCAGCTGAGGCCTTCTGCTTCCTATGGATCAATACCTTCGACATGTCCTAATATTATTGCTATATGGTTTTCCACATGATATCAGCTTCTGAGGCAAGCACAAGTTTCTATATGCGACATAGTGTGGTACTTTCATATCGTGACGACGTTATGATGAGCATCTAGTTGCTGTGATTAAATAATGGCTTTTCTTCACACCCCATAACGTCTCGTGTGGATGCACATTCATGGCTAGTCGTTTTTCTCAGGATTGTCGCATTTCTTATCTCTGAGGAATTCATACTTTTACTTAAAGTTCTCGTTGGGCTTTAACTTAGCTTATCAGCAGGTACAATCAAATAAGTATACGACCTGATCCTATGCATGATAACATCTTATGTTTCTTGTCGTCTGATGCCAGTTAAGAACACAAGACTAACGGGAGCCCGCATCTTTGACGCTGATATAGTACATATTACTTACAATTGACTTACTACAGGTTATGTATGGAACATTCTGGTTGGAACTTTCAGTGTTTTCAATATCCCAGCACCTTTACCATTGAGATTACAGTGACTCGAATTCTCTCTTCTTCACTTTACGGAGTTTCTATATAACTTCCTTTGACAGGTGTGTTCTTATTGACTCACTCTTACCTATGGTGTGGATGCGCAAACCCAAATTTGTGTTTACTCCCTCTAAGAAGATTCCTGTAAGTTCTTCCACTTTGGGTGCCTCCTCACAATCTATCCGGATGGCGACTCCCTCTACTCAGCGCTCTTCTTCAGGCAATCCACAGTCAAATAAGTCATCACCCTCCGCAGTGTCTAGCAAAAGGCTGAAGCAGAACTCTCCCACACCAGATTCTTCTCCTTCACCTTCCATTGACTTAATTCTGGAAGAGATCCGGGCGCTGCGTCCATTCATTGAGGACACGAGCAGAGACATGCAACTTTTGAAGGACAAGTGGGAGGTAATGGACACCCGCATATCCTCCATAGAACAACAAATTCCCGAAGTCCACTCTAACACGCAACGTATTGAGTCTCTAGAAAAGACTGTCCTCTCTTTACAACGGCACACAGAGGATTTGGAAAATCGAAATAGAAGGAACAACCTTCGCGTTTATGGTTTGCCGGAGACTCTTGAGGGGGATGATCCAGTCACTTTATTTACCTCCTTCCTTCCGAAGTTATTGGACATGCCACCGTCCACATCCATCAGCATACAAAGGGCTCACAGACTTGGAGCACGCTCGTCCACCTCTACCAAACCTCGTGGTGTTATCATCCTTTTTTTGAAATTCACGGATCTCCTGTCCATCCTATCTGCTGCTAGAGTCAAAAGGCAATTATCATATCAGGGTCAACGTATCTACATCTCTCAAGATGTTTCTAATGCCACCGCATCTAGATGCAAGGAATTTCTGGCTCTACGACCATCTCTGCGATCTCTAGGAGCTCGATATGGCTTGTTCCACCCATGTACCTTCCGAGTCACTCATCAGAATAAGTCTTGGTCTTTTCAAGAACCTGCCGAACTCCGTAATTTCCTTCTTCTACACAACAATGATGGAATGGAATCCTCGTCCTCCAATAGTGGCTGATCACTACTATTATAATCCCTGTGTATTTGTTCTCGTTCTGCTCTTTGACTTCATTGAACAGTTTATCCATTGACCTCTTTTATATTAGATTCCTCCATTACTTATGTCTTCTCTCATAGTATTTAGAATATCTAAATATGTTCCTGATTTAACTGCTTTTTCTTTCCTCCCCTATACAGATGTGTCTCAGTTTTTCCCCTTCACCATGTGTCATCCTTTGTACTTCTGTGAGGTTTCGGCGCGGTTGTGCTTCTGACCCTGGTCTACCCGTCTTGTTCCGCATCACCACTTCCCCATCTCCCTTTGTGTATCCCTCCCTTCAGGTATGTTTCTTGCAGTCATCCTTATGGATTTGTACTGTCTTCTATGCATTCTCTCTTTTCTTTCCTCTCTTCCTTCCACAGATCCTTTTCCTTTTTCTCCATTATCTTCCCTTCCTCTTTTCCTATCCCTTCTCCTTTCTCCCCTTCTTCTTCTACTCTTCCTTCTTCCTTCTTCTACTACTTTAATGGTTGTCTTATTTTCTACTTTGCTAATGTTTGGCTTATTGCTTGTACAGTATGTTATTGCACTTTTCAATTTTGAACAACTTAATATGTTTTGATCTTCAAAGTTGTTTCATGGAATGTGAAAGGATTTAACCATCCTATTAAGCGGCAGAGAGTACTTTCCCACCTTTCCTCGTATAATCCTGATATTGTTCTCATTCAAGAAACCCATCTTTCAGATGTTGAATCCTTGAAACTAAAAAGATTGTGGGTTGGCACTGTTTTGTTTTCTCCAGCATCTCTTAAAAAGAATGGGGTTGCTATTTTAATCCACAAGCGTCACAAATGTAAAGTAATTCTTGAGGAAATAGATGATGAGGGTCGCTGGATTTTAGTTAAGTTGCTTATTAATAATGTCCCAATTACTTTATTCAATGTTTATGGTCCTACGTGTTTTGATTCCTCTTTTTGGCCCATGATTACTGCAAAATGTATCCAACATAAAGATGACTCCTTCCTTTTGGGCGGGGACTGTAATCAGATCATTGACCCCTTTTTAGATCGCAAGTCCTCTGTCCGCTTCACCCCCCACAAACCCCATAAACAGTTTCTTGATACTATCACACAAGTTCACCTTGTGGACTCATGGCGGCTCACACACCCGGACACTATAGATTTTTCTTTTTTCTCCCCACCACATGCCTCTTTTTCTCGTTTAGATTATATTTTCCTTTCTTCCTCCTTATCTCAAAATCTTATATCCTCGTCTATTGAGCCTATTGTCATCTCTGACCATTCTCCTATTGTCACTGATTTTGATCTTTTCCCTCCAACTCCTAAATCTTCTCGTTGGCGCTTTAACTCTTCTCTACTTACAGATTCTCTTTTCTCTTCCTCTTTTCGCTCTTTCTCGTCTGAATTCTTCCAGCTTAACTCTGACCCTGATATTTCTCCCCATGTTCTTTGGGACTCTTTCAAGGCCACAGCCCGTGGATTTATTATTGACTATGTCTCCAAAAAAAAGAAAAAATTTCTCCAAAAGCATAAGGTTGCTCTTGCTCATATCAAGTCACTTGAACACCAATTTTATACCTCCTCTCCGAACCATATGCCTTCTGAACTTCTTCGTGCTAAAATTGCATTTAACAAACTCACTACGGATTCAGCATCCTCCTTCCTCCTGCGAAGTAGTGCACGGTATTATGGAGGACGTAACAAATCGGGCAAATTGCTTGCTGACTATCTAAAATCACGAAAAGAACGAACTCTCATAGATTCTATCTATTCCCCTTCCAATGTCCTTTTACACACAGATAACGACATTCTGGAACAGTTCCAATCCTTCTATGAATCTTTATACTCTCCTGAGAGCCCCCCTACCCCAGATCTCCTCCAATCATATTTTGAGGGTTTGCCTAAACCAGACACCGCCCAACTTAATTTCTCGAACATTGATACAGAGTTTACACTTTCTGAGTTATCCACTGCACTGTCTTCTCTAACCAAAGGCAAGACTCCCGGGCCTGATGGCTTTCCGGTTGAATTTTACTTACACTTCTCTGATCTTCTGTTACCCAAACTTCTTTTTCTTTTCAAATCTTTTTGCTCCGCTGGTCTCGCTCAAGGCTCATTTCAAGATGCTACCATATGCCTCATACCTAAGGAAGGACGAGATCCAAAATTCTGTAAGAATTATCGACCAATATCCCTAGTCAATGTGGATTATAAAATCTTTGCAAAATTATTGGCTCTTCGTCTTGACCCATTCATTCCGCACCTTATTGGGAAGGAACAATGTGGTTTTGTTAAGGGCCGCCTTACCTCAGACAATTCCAGACTCCTCCTCAATGTCCTCAACAAGGCCTCCTCTCTCTCTATTCCTCTTGCGGCTATCTCGGTCGATGCTGAAAAAGCCTTTGATCGGGTTGATTGGTCCTTTCTGATGGCTTCACTGAAATGGCATGGCTTTGGTCCGAAATTTATTTCCTACATTTCTTTAATATATTCTAAGCCCAAAGCTTCAGTCCTTGTCAATGGTCGACTTACCTCCCCTTTTACCCTTAAACGAGGTGTTCGTCAGGGCTGTCCTCTTTCCCCTCTTCTTTTTATTTTAGCACTTGAGCCCTTCATCTCTTCTGTTCGTAACAACTCATCCATTTCTGGTTTCCCATACGGTGAGCAGCAGCTTAAATTATCGGCATATGCGGATGACATACTTTTATTCATTTCGGATCCAACTACTTCTATCCCTTCCTTATTGGATGAATTTCAGAAATTTTCCCTGGTTTCAGGATATAAAATAAACTCGGATAAGACGGAGATCCTTCCTTTAACTAAATTCTGCCTTCTGCATTTCTTTGCATCCACTGGCTTTGCTTGGAATAGTAAGAAAATAAAATATCTTGGCGTACTCTTCTCTAATTCTATCTCAACTTCTATCCAACTTAACATGAATGTAGTCATTTCTAGAATTGACTCTCTACTATCTTCTTGGAATCCTCTATACCTTTCCTGGTGGGGTCGTCTCGATTCGGTTAAAATGATGATTGCTCCGATTTTGATTTATTTACTTTCCATGCTCCCAGTGCATATTCCAACTCTCTACTTCCATCGCATCGACTCTGTTTTGTCTAAATTTCTCTGGAAACAGAAGAAAGCTCGTATATCTCTTTCAGCCCTTCGTAAGTCTAAGTCAAATGGTGGGGTTAATTTTCCGGATTTCCGTCTTTACCATAAGTCCTTTTCTCTTCGTCAAGCCTCCCGTTGGTTATCACAAGACATGGCTCCTTTTGCTCCCCTGTGGCTATCGGTTGAACGGGAGTTATTGCTTCCTTACTCCTTTCATGATGTAATACGCTTTACTGCCAAGGCTCCTTGTCTTAATCCTCCATTATTCAAACATACTTCTTCTCTCTTGCGGCCCTTGGTATCCGAGACCTCTGTCTCTCGTGAATCCTTTTTATTGTCACCCATTTGGTATAACTCACTCATTCTAATACAGAATAGACCGGTTGCTTGGGCTTCGTGGAGATCAAAGGGTATCATCTGGGTTCACCATCTTTTTGACGGCTCATCTCCTCGTTCCTTTCCTCTTTTTCAGGCCCAGTTTCAATGTCCTCCTTCGTTTGCAAAGAAATACTACACTCTCATGGACACCGTCCTTGATCGATACTATTCTTTACCATCAGATGTACTACCCACCTCACTCTCCTCTTTACTCACTATCCTCTCTACTATCCCTAAGGCCTCTCTTATTTATCGATACTTCTCAGCTCCTGACCCTGATCGTCCCAAATCAAAACTGGAACTTTCTTGGGAAAAAGACTTAGGTTGCCTGTGGCCGACCTCTCTTTGGGACAAACTTTGGGCTAAATCCTTGAAGACCTCCCGCACTGCATCTCTCACTCAATCCTTATTCTTCTTCTATCACCGACTCTACCTTTCTCCTCTTTCTCTCTCTCGTTTTCTTTCTTCTTCTACCGCCAACTGCTGGACCTGTGATGCTCCCAATGCTGATCTTTATCATCTCTTCTTTCTCTGTCCTTCTGTCCGTCGTTTCTGGACACAAGTGTGGTCTCGCATCTCCCGTATTTTTAATTTCTCTATTTCTTTTTCTACTTCTTTGGTTTTTTTGGGTAGCCTTTCGGAGTCTTTTGACCTTCCCCCGCATTCACATGGTCTTTTTGACCTTATGCTAGCCCTTGCTCTCCAACATATCGCCTCCAATTGGAAGTCTTTGACCAATCTCTCCATAATTTCCTGGTGAAACTTACTATGTCACTCTCATAGATTGGATGTTGCCTTTGCATCCACCTGTAAGCCCTCTCGCAATGTTGACCTCTACTGGTTACCTCTTACCTTGTACTTAGATCATTCTACCAAAACGAAATACACTCCACTCTCCTCTGACAATTTTAAACCTCCTTGATCAATTGTACTCCTGCTTGTAAGTTTATGCTTTCGATTTCACTAATGAAGGTTTCTTTTTCTCATGTTTATTTATGTTTTGATAATGTTCTTAATTCGCACATTTACTAGTTATTCGTGCATTTACTGTAATTTTTTGCCATCACTTAATTTGCTTGTTTTATATTGTAGTCTTAACTGTATTTTACATTGTTCTAATTTCCCTTCCCCTCCCCTCCACCCCCTCCCTAAAAATTGAAAAATGCTTTGCTTTTTTCATTGTGTCACCAGCTGATTTCATTTTGTTTCTCCTATGTATACCCCTCTCTCATTTTATTCTGCTGGTGTCACCTTATTGTATTGCTAATTCTCTATTTCAATAAAGCTTTCAAACTGAAAAAAAGCCAAACCTGCTTTATATGTATTGTAAATTATATGTCTAAACCTAGACCTGCAAAGACATGTTCCCACTTGTGCAACAACTTTGGCGCAAGAGGCGTTGTAGTAGCACCTGTGGAAGCCAAATCGGAATTGATGTATCAGGATGCACATACAACTGCCATTGATCAGAACATATTGATATGACACTCTCATTTCCAAGATTCATTTTAAAGAAGCAACTGAATCCCCGAAAAAAAACACTACTGCAAAGCGATATCACTCGGTCTTTGGGAGCATCTTTCATGTCATCTTCTTTCTTATCTGTGCTATATATTCACCTTAGATATCTCAAGAGTTCTAACACATGCCAGACGTTCACTATGTAAAGTGTTCTTTTTATAGTTACTTTTCCACGCTTTAGCTCGGCCTTTACCTATTCCTCTCAGTATCAGTATTTAGAGACTTAGGCCCAGATGCATCAACCTAAAATCCGCTCGCAAAGGGGCAGATTCTCTGAATCTGCCTCTTTGCAACCGGTATTTTTGCATTTGGGATGCATCATCCCAAATGCAAAAATCGCAATTTAAGAAATCGCAAAATTCGATTACTTAAATTGCTATTGCATTTAATGAATCTCAAATTGAGATTCCTTAAATGCAATGCATTAAAGTTAAAAAATTTGTGATTTAGCTAATAGGGGGCGCAAATTACCATGAAGTTGAACTTCATGGTAATTTGCAAAAACTTTGAAAAATGCACTAAAGTGCATTTTTCAAAGTTGCATTTTACACACAAACATGCCCTTAGGGCATGTTTGTGTGCAAGATGTACCCATATGCAGATTTCAGGGGTGCAACAGGGTGTCCTTTTGACACCCTGGCACCCTTGAAATTGCAATATCAATTTGCGATTCTCTAATTGAGAATCGCAAATTGAGATTTTTTTCCCATTCATTCCTAAGGGTCTCTAGGCCTATAGGAATGAATGGGGAGGTATTCCTTAATTGCGACTCGCAATTTGCGAGTCGCAATTAAGGAATTTTAAGAAATCGCTTTTTTTTTAAGCCAGATCTTCATGCATAGCATTTTGCTATTCCTTATTAGCGAATCCTTATTTTTCGCTAATAAGGAATCGCAAAATGGGTGATTGATGCATCTGGGGGTTTGAGCTCTCAGTGGCCCTGACTACTGCGAAACTCTTTTGTTGTTTGTTTTTTAACTGAAGCATATACTTTGCTGGGTCTGTTCTGATGCTTAGAATATTTATTAATCGCAGAGATTGGTGGGAAAAGGTTTAACAAGCCCACAGTGTTCAAAACGTGAAATTCTTTAAATGCACTGAGATGTCCTGTCCTCCTTCCCGAAATTGGCTTGTGCTTAAAGCAAGGCCAATTAGCGTACATATGCTTAGCCTACGTTCATTACAATGACAACAACGTATGTGTGTTTTCAAGCAGTCCTGCCTTATTAGAGGTTCAGACTGAGGGAGAAGGGGAGAGCCCTTGGCTTTAGGGAGGGTGAATTCATCTCTCTGCCATTAACTACCCGAGACTGTCCTCACACTTGGTCATTATTGCTCATAAATATGTCAAGGAGGTCATTTTCTGTTTCCCAAATGAAGATACATTTCCAAGAGAGAAATATTGATAGAGTCCTCAGTGGGAAAATTAAATATCACTCGTCTGTGTTGCTTCTTCCTCACCACTCTGGTGTATTTCAAATGTGTGAGGTGTTTTAATAATTAACAACTCAGGGTCATAGCCAGACAATATTGATCGAGTCGGGAAAACAAAATGCAGTATACTGGAAATTATTAAGCTTCTTTTATTGTTATTTATGTATTCAATATTAAGAAGGAGCCTTTCAAACGCGGCCTGCCAATACATACTTACATACCTACCCAGTGAGTAAATTGTTCAATTGTTTAGATAGAAGCCAATTAGAAAAACAATAAGCTGAGCAGCATCCATAGAGTAGCAAGTAAAGATATCTCTTCATATATAAAAAGAGATATTGTATAAAATATATAATAGTAGTAATATTCATTAAAAAAGGTACTTTTCATTACGCAGATAAAAATGCAATCATATGACTGCCAAAGCATTTCACAGATGTTTACATGAAAAGAGAAACTCATCTTGGAATTATGTAGGGTTTGGCTGAGTGGAAGCCCAGCTGCATATCTGAGGAGCTCCTGCTCCACCAACCCCATGGTCAGGGCTGGCTTTAGCGCTGGTGGCGTCAAGTGAGACAATCTTTATTTCCGTCTCCCAGTGACCTCCTTCTCTACGGATTTCCTCACTACCACCCTTCAGTAGAGCCCCTCATCTCTCCTTAGCACCTTTCTCACATTCATTTACTTGGTTTTATAGGCCTATTCATGTCGGTGTAGGTTGTCAGGGCACTTTACATCACACACACAGACGTATACAGAGACAATGAATCAAACGTATGTAAATCAGTCTATACAAAATGTTACATAAAAAAATGAGGATTACAAGGTGTAGGAATCACGTCATCCATACTGGTAGGCAGTATATATTTAATAGTGTTTGGTCTAGAGAAGCACAAAATAAGGATTTAAAACGTACCACATTGGTTGAGGTTGGCTTTACTAATAAGAATATATTTTTAACCAAACAACCCTTTATTAGCAACAGTAGGATAATGAAAGTGGGGGGAAAACATAATGTTCTACCCAGGGGTGGCTCCTCCGTTATGGTGGAGGAGTGTTGCCCCGCTGCTGAAAAGCAGCAAATGAAAAATAAAATGTTAATAAAACTATTTAATTATTATTTTTCACTTACTCTGCAGAGTCCGCCGAGTCTAGGGAGGGGTGGGGTCATGCTCTGCGTCAGCAGAAGCCAGACCAAGGCAAAAGGAGTGGCAGATACACTGTAAGTGCACATGGCGCTTTGGCCGGCCAACTTAGGACAACCAAAATGACATGCTCACTAACATTTCTCCAACCCAGCTGTCTTGCACAGCCGGGTGGGAAAAAAAGGCACAGGCTCCCTGTACCTAACTGAGCAGCATTTCAGCCTGCTCAGACCAATCCCTGTGCTTCTCTCAAGCATGAGAGTAGCATCTGTGGGGAGGGAAGCAGAGGAGCACCGAGGCAGCTGGAGCAGAGAAGCATCGAGGAGGCGTCTGAGAGTGGCAGGTAAGTTCTTTTTTTTAATTATTATTATTACATTCACTGTTCTCGCCCACCCCTACTCCGCGCAGCACAACCAAGCTGTAGTGGTAGCAGCCACCACTGGTTCTAACCTATACTATGCAATTTGCATGCAGCTCTTTGAAGAAAGTTTGTGGGCCACTGTGTTATATTAAGACTGTAACTTATGAACTGCAAGTGACAAAAGGATCTCTGAGACAAAATCAGTAACCCACTGAGCTATCCACATAAAATACAGGCCTCTGATCCCCATGGTACACATTCTTTCTATCAGGCATATTAACCCTCTGCACTACATTATGGTGAGTTAAAACAGCCAATAGACAAAACTCTGATCTCTCTCCAGCAGAAATATTAATCAGCAGAGTTACCTTGATATTTGTATTGTTGCCTGAAAACAGGCTGAACAGACAAGGAACTCTAAAGCAGGCGCTTTGATACCCGTAAGTGATTTCTAACCACAGCACCCTTCTCCCTCCTGTAATCAGCTCCAGGTGCGGCTGCACCAGTTGCACTGCCCTAAAGCTAGCCCTGCCCCAGCCGCGGGCCGTGGAGGGAGTTACGGTGGGGCTGGGAGGCGGGGAGGGGGAGGGGCGGGGTGGAGGGTGCGAAAATCAGGCATATGGATCATTGCAGGTAAGTACACAATTTAATTAATAAAACGAAATTCGTAGAGCGCACAGCATTGCTTTTTGCCATGCAGTGCGCGCTACGAATTTCGTTTTATTAATTAAATTGTGTACTTACCTGCAATGATCCATATGCCTGATTTTCGCACCCTCCACCCCGCCCCTCCCCCTCCCCGCCTCCCTGCCCCACCGTAACTCCCTCCACGGCCCGCGGCTGCCCTTCCCATGGTCCTGTCCTTCAATTGGTGGGGGAACTTCTTATTGACTGCTGAAGGTGCCTCTGCTGGTGATCAATAATTGACAATAGACTGCCTGCCAAAGGGACTCAGGTCTTTACTGTATTGGTGGGGTTGCTCTATTGAAGGTAAGCCCTATTTTTCCTGTCTGACTCTGCCAGATGATCCAGGAAAGGTAAATCATCAGTTGCTCCCATGCATAGAGAGACAACTGAATGATCATTAATGCCAGTGATTTTTGTTTCTTAGACACAAAACCCTGTCTTATGGTTTTGTTTCTTACAAACAAAAATAATGCAGAGCAGCCCACCATGACATGGCAGCCAGTCGGACATTTTCCATTCCTGATATAAGTCTTGCTGTGAAGGCAGACACATTCTGATATGCAAACTTGTTGTAAAGTGTTAGGGTGGTATTTACTATCCAAAGCAAACCAGGATTTACATTGGATATTATCTCAAAGTAATGCAAAGTTGGGCTATGCGCGGCTTTGTGTTATTTTGTGTTGAGTGGTGTTCAATGGGTTATGCATGAGCGTTCCCATGCAGCCACCCATAGGTTTTGAATCAAGTCCTCATCTACAAGCACTGGTAGACAGCAGTTTGTGCCAAATCTTATACCTCCTTGAGGCAGGCTTAATGAAGAAAAATGTTTCCTTTTTCCTCGTATTTAAAACTTGGCATTGTATGCAAAATGCGATGCAGGGCACAGAACGAAATTAGTTTTATTAATTTAATTATTTACTTACCTGCAATCATCCAGATTCCAGTGTTTATCAACCCCCATACCCTGCCCCTCCCCCGCCTCGCCTGCCTGCCCCACTGTAACTGCCTCCACGGGCCGCGGCTGTTTGTAGACGCAAGAGTAGAGCATTACTAGGGTGTGTCTGAAAACAGACGCAACTCCAGCAATGTGTCCTTTCACATTGAGCAACCCCCATGTGAAAAGGCATGCCTCAGTCTTACGCCTGCTGTGAGGCAGGCATAAGATATTGAGGCAGTAGCGTCCTCGAAGTGGCGCACTGAAATCAGATAGATTTCAATGCGCCACTTCCACAAGGTTTTTTGTGGGGTAACTCCAACCCTGCATACATTGTACCTGGTACAGGTACAATGTGGTGCAGGGATTTACAAAGTGACGCATCTGCCTAGATGCATCACTTTGTAAAGGGGCGCAACATGGCGCATATTTTACGTCGCTAGTGCGCCAAAAAAGTGATGCTACGGCCACGCAAAAGTTTTGCAATGCCTCATAAATAAGGCCCTAGATTTATCAGCAGTATCTGAACTCTTGTGTTGTTTGAAGATGGTTGTGGCCAACTTGGATAATTGGGTAAAACGTCTGTTATGTTTCACTGCTTTCTTGCAGGGCAATTGTGATGCAATGCTACTACAACCAAAATGTTGCTATGTATATGCAGGGTTTCCGAATGAATTTGGAAATACAGAGTATTATGTTATGCTGAGAAAACAAACAAATGTTAAACTAATTATAATATTTTACAATGAAGATCGCTAAGGACTATAAAGATAGTAGCATTTAAACGTTGGTTTTGATAATGTGACGGCGACAGAAAGAATTCTCATGAAAAGACAATGTTAACACATGATATTTATGTATGAATTTGTTAAGGTAGTGAGAGTTCTTACAAAAAAGACATGCATTTTTAAAATGGAACCACAGAGTAGTAATTCCTGTTAATCCCACTTAATATTAAGCAAACAAAAGCAAACAAAATGAACACCTTTACGTGAAGTTTGTTTGAATGCACGTACATTGCATACTATATAAGCTTTACAGGTAAAGATAAGTTTCAAAAGAGATATTTCAAAAACAGTGTAGCAGGCGGAGGAAGAGTAGCATCTCCTGAATGGCAGGCTCATATTGTAAAGATGACGAACTCTAATTATCATAAAGACACATAATTACTGCGCTTCTTTCAGGATATTTTCAGGTGTAGTGTTGGTGGGCCCTGAACCATAAATTACGGTGTCACCAGTGGATCCGCGATGTGTCAATCCAAGTGCTGCAGTGAAAGACTGTCTGCATTTCCCACTCCCATATGTCGAACTGCTTCAAAGACCGAGGCGAGGGCGGGGACTGCTTTCAACTTCAAAACGGAATTCAGCAGCTTGCTGTCAGCAGGGAGCCATAACACACCGCAGGCACTACTTCCAATATGGTGTCTATCATTTCCTCTCCCTTGGGCCTGTCGAGGAACCTTTCCTTTCAACGCAGCTATTGTAACAAGGGAATGCTGAAAGCAGGAGCCGTTCCGTCAGAAAGTGGGCACGGTGGGTCATGTTAACACGGGGCACTTATGAAAACACCGGTGCTAAAAATATAGTTTCAAGATTATTTGGATCAATATATCATCTTTTAATCATTGGGCCTATTGCTCAAAGTCTGCTTCAGTGAACGTCGCCTGCGGTGCAGCTTCACAATGGCAAATAATGACGGGAGATGCACCGCCTTCTCTTTAACTAACATTTTGGTCCATAGACTCAGTTCGACGAGTGGATGGGGTTGTAGTTCTATCTTGACGTCCTATTCAAAGTGCTTGAAAGACATTAGACGGGAGAGAAAAGCACTCCAGGTTCGGAAAATTTGACAAATGTTGAGGCATGGTAAGAGGAGGTCAAGTGGAAGCTTTGGTGGCAAACAGCATGCTTTTCGCGATTCGAGAGCCTGAGAGTAAACAAATAATAATAATACAAATCTAATGAATGACAGAAAATGCAACAAGAATGGCACAAAAAGTCGATTTCCCAAACACAGAATAAAAACTGGGAAGCACACCGTCTGAAAGCAATTGAACACGGCCTGTATCTCTAAGGTGAAGAGGGAGAGATTGTGTTTTAGACTATTAGGATCTGGTCCCATTTTACAGATAGTGTGCACTGCCCTGGTGTATGCTGTGGGGCACTTTCCACCGCGTGCAGACTAGGACAATGCACATATTTACAATAAATGTGCTGTCCCCGGCACAACCATAAACTCATGCCAGCCCAGGGGCCAGCACAATAGACAGAAGGGGGGCCGGCTGTTTGAAGCCGCCACGTTTCACATCCTGCATTAGAAGCGGAAACAGAGACCCCCTTGCAGGTGGATGCAGTGAGTGGCTGTACCTGGCTGTGGGGAAATGTCACGGGGGACCCTAGGATCTCTTTACCCCTTCAAAAGGGGGCCCCTCTATTTGGTGCACAGCCCGTGTTTCCTCATTAGCATGGTGCCGCACACCTTTGCAAATGAGGGAATGCCCTCTTTGAGTTTGTTCTGCCGCTACATGTGTGCTGGTGTATTCTGCATTACTGGAGGGGTTGCACAAGGGCCTGTGGTTTCTTCTGTAATAATAGTATCCCTGGAAATCAGAAAACAGTTGCACACATCCCTTGTGGCCCTTGCGACCTTTTGACTATACGGCCCATGATGTAAACTGATTTAGAAATTAATGGTATTATCAAAAATTGATGTCCATCACCAGACTGATGATGTTACTAAGCTCCCTACAGATATGTCCCCTCATTTCATGCGGTACTTCTATAGACAACGCTGACCATCACTCAAGTACCTACCCGTGTTACTGCTTCTCAGTTTTCTCAAAACCTCATGAATAGGGTTTATTTCTAAAATTTTGGGGTATATTATCAAGGGGTTTATCTCCGCTTTTTTGGCTTTAAAAGCCAAGAAAGCGGAGATAAAATTATCTCCCTATTACCAAGCTGTCGCAAACACCAGTTAGTGACAGCTAATAGGAGATAGCGACCATCTTGGGCCCCGCTTTGCATGTCAGTGATATTTATCACTAATGACATGCAAAGTGGGCGTGCCAAGATGTTAGCGACTGGAAACAGTCGCTAACATCGCTATCTCCTATTACCAACTTTTGGAGATATTCGCGCTAAGCGCGAATATCTCCAAAAGCTAACACCTGCCCTGAGCAGTTCTTCACCATGTTATCCAATGGGAGGTGGATAACATGGCTAAGAGCATTTGCTCGATAATGCATGAATATCGCTAACTTTTCAGCGATATTCATGCATTGCGGCCGTTTTTTATCGCATTTGCGATAAACCTTGCTAATAGCAAGGTTTATCTGCGATAAAAATCGCCGATGTGCGGCGATAATTTTTGTCTCTAAACAAGTTAGAGACAAAAATTATCGCTAGTTGTTGGTAATATGCCCCTTTGTTTTCTGCTATCAAAA
The DNA here is from genome assembly GCF_964261635.1 of Lissotriton helveticus. Classification (NCBI taxonomy): domain Eukaryota; kingdom Metazoa; phylum Chordata; class Amphibia; order Caudata; family Salamandridae; genus Lissotriton; species Lissotriton helveticus. The sequence continues at coordinate 521,863,616 of NC_136063.1, forward strand.
TCAAACCTATCATAATTACCCCCATTTTTGACATGCAATGTGCATCTATTGCTAGTTTTCTGAGGAGTGCCATCTCTTTGTCGCTTTGGCTTAAAAATGTTACATCTTCTGCTATTGTGGGTTTTACTTGACAGCTAGCTGTCTGCCAGAGCTACTGTCACTACTTTTGTTTTTAGAAAATATAGATACAGTGGCCTTCAGAGAAGGATTTCTCTTTCACCGTATGCTGTTCGTGCTTGGTGTGGCTTTCCATATTCTATTAAGTGCTTGATTTGCAACACATGAGGGGTCATTTTACATTTTAAAATTATATTAATTGCCTTTTTTACTGCTTTTGCCGTGAGTGTGTATGTGTGCCACTGAAAGTCAGTCTAAATTCCATAGCAGACTGGCATTACTAATACAAGGGGCATGTGGCCACATCAGACTGAGATTGGCGGGATAAGGGCTTATTGGGAATATCAGTAGTCACGTATTAGCCTCCTTTACAATAAGTCAAGAGGTATCATCTCTGGCGAAAAAAAACATATACAGTGTGTTGACACCACAATGGGCAGAGCATGAATACCGTGTACACTACACCATCTTTGTGATACTACTACCTTGGAGCGAAAAGCATTTACAAATACAAAAGGCCCAACGTTAATTTGCCAATTTCTGCATTTCTGGGTTTGTATGTGTTTTCCCTTTGAAACCAGACATGTGATCTTGACACGCTTGCTTTTCTAGCCATTAAGTTGTTTGCCACCATAATTGACATCTTTGTAGGAAGACAAACTCAGAGAAAAAACAAAAACATTTAAAGATTTATGTTTGTTTCCCACAACAGTTTACTTGTTAGGGCATGTATTTAATTTGTGTGGCTACCTTTGACATTGGCCACAAGTTACCTTGTAGCTGTGGGAAAAATTGGGTATTGTTAACAAATGGTATTAACAAAATAAAAAATAAAAACATTAAATAATTAAAAATGTGTAATGGATGAGTGGGGTAGAAACATAGCTCATGGAATAGCTACAATTTATGTCAGGGTGAACCACAAATGTCACTAAATTCATCTGTGCTTAACCCTCTGGTAGCTTGGAACAAAAGCAGTCAGGCTTAACTTAGAGACAATATTTATAGTATGTATGCAGCACACAGTAATAAAGTGAAAACACAACACAAGAAGAATATATTATTTGACACTAAAAGGACAATTTAATCAGTAGAATTAGAGATCTGAATTGTTATATTTTGAAGTTAAACTGGTGCCTAAAAGATCACTGCACCAACCGTGGACATCTAGTTATATGGGACTGGGGCTCAGAGAAAAGTTATGCTCGACCCTGATAGAGCACAGGTCAGAGACAAGGAGTGGAATGGGCCCGGTCTGCATTTATAAGAAATGTAGTGGAAACATGTCTGAGAGGATTCATTTCAGCTGGGCAAGGTGGCAGGCTTTGTCCTAGGAGGAGGAGTTGTTTCTGGAGAACCGCTGGAGAAAGTCATGATGAAGATTTCTAGTTCAGACTTAGTACCCTTTTGGGAATGTGAAAATTCCCAGCAGGACGACAATGGCTTCACAAGGCCGAATACCCCTTCTATAAAGAGCAGCTGAACAGGATTTGCTTTAACAGCGAAGAACATAGCGAGAGCTGCTGAAAAGTCAGGCCGGCTGGCTGGTGATTTATGAGCAGGTAGGTTGGTAGGTCCCAGTCTCTTTTTGGGTCTCAGAGCACTTTTTAACAACAAATTTGGCTCGGGCTGGGTCCAGGTGTGAGTACAAGATGGTTAGAGCCTTTTCTGTTCCTTAGGCTCTGTTCAGGAGGCCAGCCAACTAGCCCTTCAAGTCACTCTTGTAGTCCTGGATTCAAGCACTTGAACAGTGCCCAAGCAGCAGGGCAGGACTCTGAGTCTTCAAGCAGGCTCCAGGTGTAGAATGTAGGGGCCCATTATGATTTCAGGTGGATCGCCACCACCGGGCCGCCGGGGGCGATCCGCCCGCCAAATGTCCCATGTTCAACCCTGCCATATTAGTATGGCAGGGGCGCCGCAGCGGATGGAAAAATTGTCTGCCGCTTTTCCGCCGGTCGACTTGTCGACTGGGCGGAAAAGGCCCTCAATATGGTGGCAGTGCCTTGCAGGCACCGCCATCTATATTAGGATGTGCCATTTTCAATGCCTTTCCATGGTGAAGACTCTGCCATGGAAAGGTATGCGATTTTCGCTTTGGGGGCCGTTGCCGACCCCAGGGGGGTGGGGGGTTAGAGGGCTGCACTTGGGGGGAACCTATGTTAGTAATGCTGGAAGCGACTGACAGGGTGGCGGTCGCATCCTGATCACCATGGCGGACCGCCGCACCTCTTGCGTGCGGTCCAGTTTGCCGTTGCGGTGTCCGCCCACCATCGTAATGGACCATGTAGTCTTTTGAAGTACACAGAAGACCACAGCAGCAGGCAGTCCTTTGAGAGTCCTTCCACTGATCCAGAAAATGAAATGAAGAGTGAGTCTGAGGGTCCTATGTGTATAGCTGGTGTCTTCTTTGAAGAAGGAGAAGTTTTTAGAAATTTCCTTTGAAAAGTGCTAGGAATTTTCTGCCTCCCTCTCCTAGATCCAGGATGGTTAGGGAAAGTGTTGGATAGCGGAGGTGTAAAAATGACTATTCCAAATCCAATAAGTGCAACAATAGGGAAAGTGTTGGATAGCAAATGGGTAACATTTAATATTCAGCAAATCAAAAGGGAGAGAGAGGACTAGGTAAGCCAGTCCGGGTCCCCTGTTTATATGTAGAAATATCAATATAGGACTAGCTAGGTTGTGTTAGTGAGACTCAGGGAGTATATCTGCGGGCAAACCCTTAGGTTTGGTCATGAAGCCCTCACACACCAACCTAGTTGGTGTCATGCTTCATCATCGGGCCCACCACAGTGACACCGAATGTGTCCCGGGTGTGCTGCGACTCCAGATTACTGAGGAGCTGGTATGCTTGCTGAGTGTGCAGTGATGGTGAGAATGAACGTGAAAAGTTAAAAGCTATACAGGTGGTCCCAGTTCCCGAGGGTAAAAGGTAAATTTAATACCTGGGCCCCTGTTAGCAAGATAAAAAGGCTGTGGACGATGTGGAGTGTATTAAGAGCTCCTACGTCCTTGTGGTCTACATGTTTCAGCCAGGCCTTTTGATTAAAACTGGCTTTCCTCAGGACCAATGAGTATGTGTGGGTGATAATAAACTATATTAAGTGACAATGTGTGGTAAAAAGTGTCGCACTCGCTAAGGTGCTGTACGTGTAAGAGGGGGATTCCCTCTACTTTAACTTGCTACTTGCTGTTAAAGCCTCATGGGTCACTTGGCAGGGAGGGAAAGAAGACCGGTATTTCCGATCAGCGTGCTCCTGCGACCTATCGTCCTGCTCCAGTGTCCCGAGTGACGGTGGAGGAGGACGATAGGTCGCAGGAAGGGAATCCCCCTCTTACACGTACAGCACCTTAGCGAGTGCGACACTTTTTACCACACATTGTCACTTAATATAGTTTATTATCACCCACACATACTCATTGGTCCTGAGGAAAGCCAGTTTTAATCAAAAGGCCTGGCTGAAACATGTAGACCACAAGGACGTAGGAGCTCTTAATACACTCCACATCGTCCACAGCCTTTTTATCTTGCTAACAGGGGCCCAGGTATTAAATTTACCTTTTACCCTCGGGAACTGGGACCACCTGTATAGCTTTTAACTTTTCACGTTCATTCTCACCATCACTGCACACTCAGCAAGCATACCAGCTCCTCAGTAATCTGGAGTCGCAGCACACCCGGGACACATTCGGTGTCACTGTGGTGGGCCCGATGATGAAGCATGACACCAACTAGGTTGGTGTGTGAGGGCTTCATGACCAAACCTAAGGGTTTGCCCGCAGATATACTCCCTGAGTCTCACTAACACAACCTAGCTAGTCCTATATTGATATTTCTAACATTTAATATTCCCACTCCAGTGAGAGCAACAGTAGGGAAAGTGCTGGATAGCGGAGGGGTAAAACATTTTATTCCCACTCCAGTGAGCGCAAAAGTAGGGAAAGTGTTGGATAGCGGAGGGGTAAAAATTACTATTCCCACTCCAGTGAGTGCAACATTAGGGAAAGTGTTGGATAGCGGAGAGACAAAAATTACTATTCACATTCAAACAGTGAAAACAAAAGTAAAAAGATTCACATTTTAAAAAAAATCATACAAATAAATAAATAATATTTAAAAAATGAAAAATCAAACATATCAAATATATAAAAAGAAAACATATTGTAATATTATTACATATAACAAAAACCTACAAATCGTATTTAAAAACAAAAATATGAATGAATACATAAATGTAATAATTTTATCTCCTACCCTATTACACCACACAATTAACAAAACACTTCAATATTTTTAATTACATTTACTTCCATAATTAACATAATTAATAATCTATTAAAAAAATATTATTATAAAAATAACTAATAAACATTATTTGACTACACACACTTTAATACTATAATATCCTCAACAAACACCTACATTAAACTATAAAATAATCAAACACAAGTAAAACTTATTTTTAAAGTATAAACTATTAACAACTAATAATAAAGTTATTAAAATGTATTTAATACCCACCCTTTACCCTTCTAAAAGTTAAAACAACACACACAAAAATTAAACAATTAGCCAATATAAATATCGCAAACTTCGCAAACTACGCGAGCGTAGCATAATACTTCGCCCAGGGTTATTTGTCACTACCAGGGCATGCAGAACATACAAGCCCTACCTTTTACTTACATGGCACCCTGCCCTTACGATTATTTATGTCATACCTTAGGAGTGATGTATATGTAATAAAAGGGGACTTTAAGGATAAGCAAGAAGTTTAAATGCCAAGTCGAAGTAGTAGTAAACTGCACAGACAGGCAGTGTAGTGGCAGGCCTTAGGTAGGTTTGAAAGGCTACTTCTGAGGGTGGCATAATCAATCCTGCAGCCTACTAGTAGCATTTAAAGTACAAGCCCTCTGTATATGGTATGTCACTTTACAAGGGACTTACCAGAACAAGACTAATGCCAATCACGTATACACCAATGCCATCATGTTTAAGGGAGAAGCACAAACACTTTAGCACTGGTTAGCAGTGATAAAGTGCTTAGTGCTTAGAGTCCTAAGGCCAACAAAAAGAATCCGCGAAATATGGAGGCAAAAGGCAAAAAGTCCAGGGGAAGACCACGCTAAGGATGCCAGGTCAACAAGATGTGATGCACGTTACTCTAGTTTCTCATTTATTGTCACTGCAGGAAACATGGTCTAGATTTGTGTCAATGAGGACTCTTACACACCAGTGAGTAGTTTGTTGCATTGCCATTATGTTATAACAAGCATTTGCAATGCAATAGGTCTCGCATTAGGAAAGTTTGAGCTATTGGTATTGGAAATGACACATTTTTTATTTATGTAATGGTTTTGAAATTAGCTAAATTAATCGGTTTGTCATTTACAATGCAAATAGTTATAACTTTCACAAATGTGACACCTATAGCATTTGTAATGCTATTGTAATGCAATATGTGTTGCATTTACGTGACTTAGATGCATTGATATTACAAATAACATTGGCTTTTCATTTTTTTTAATAATTAATACTTAATTATAGTTAATTAATTTATAATGGCAATAGCTTAAACTTTTGTAAATAACTTGTGAAGATTATTTTCACTGTATTTTATTGTGACGAAAATCCAAGAACAGAAGTGAAATACTAACATATTTTTGTGGCATTTGTAATAAAGCTTGAAATATTGATAGAACATATTTGAACCAGTTGTTGTTGAATGGTTGCACAGATTGATGCTGTGGTGTCTGTTAAAAATGCAGCCCTGGGCAAAGACCATAATTTCTTTCTCTATACTGGACGGTCTCTATAAAACAACTATAAAATCAGTGTCTGATGTTTGCAGAGTCCACTGAAAATAGAAGCTGTCCCCATAATGAAAACCCTTCAATGGCTCCCAGTGAAGACCACAAGCAACTGTGCTTTGCATGACTGAACGATGCTATGCTGCTCTCACCCACCTTCTTGATGTGGCTTCTTAGTATAGTCTTCTGATACATTCCCAATCAAGATGGCTTTTCAGACTGCATTTTCCTCAACTGGCACGGGAATGGCTGTTTCTCAGGAAAGGACCTACATGACATGCCCATCATATCTCAAGAGCACCTCCCCCAATCCCAGCCAACAATCTGAAGGGTGGAAAATGTCCTCGTCACCAACCCATATTGCCAGAAGCCCTAAATAGTCCTTCCACCAATGTGAGACCAACTTTTGTGAGTTGCGAAAGTTGGTTTACACCAATAAAGAATGGTATCTGCTTGCATTAGTCAAATGTTAATGCTTAAAATGCTTTGGGAATAATGTAATCTACCTCTAGACAGAACTGTACTAGCCCTAGAGGGCAGGCAGTCTAAGGTGCTCACAAATGTGACATTCTAAAGAAAGAAAGAAAGAAAGAAAGAAAGAAAGAAAGAAAGAAAGAAAGAAAGAAAGAAAGAAAGAAAGAAAGAAAGAAAGAAAAGCATTGAAAATGCAATAGGTCTCGCAATAGAAGAGTTTGACATTTTTCGTTTTGCAAATGGATGAGTGGCGTTGCGTGGATGAGTGGCGTTGCGTGGGTGAGTGGCATTGCGTGGGTGAGTGGCGTTGCGTGGGTGAGTGGCGTTGCGTGGGTGAGTGGCGTTGCGTGTGTGAGTGGCGTTGCATGTGTGAGTGGCGTTGCATGTGTGTGTGGCGTTGCGTGTGTGTGTGGCGTTGCGTGGGTGAGTGGCGTTGCGTGTGTGGCGTTGCATGTGTGAGTGGCGTTGCGTGTGTGAGTGGCGTTGCGTGTGTGAGTGGCGTTGCGTGGGTGAGTGGCGTTGCGTGGGTGAGTGGCGTTGCGTGGGTGAGTGGCGTTGCGTGGGTGAGTGGCGTTGCGTGGGTGAGTGGCGTTGCGTGGGTGAGTGGCGTTGCGTGGGTGAGTGGCGTTGCGTGGGTGAGTGGCGTTGCGTGGGTGAGTGGCGTTGCGTGGGTGAGTGGCGTTGCGTGGGTGAGTGGCGTTGCGTGGGTGAGTGGCGTTGCGTGGGTGAGTGGCGTTGCGTGGGTGAGTGGCGTTGCGTGGGTGAGTGGCGTTGCGTGGGTGAGTGGCGTTGCGTGTGTGAGTGGCGTTGCGTGTGTGTGTGGCGTTGCGTGTGTGTGTGGCGTTGCGTGTGTGTGTGGCGTTGCGTGTGTGTGTGGCGTTGCGTGTGTGTGTGGCGTTGCGTGTGTGAGTGGCGTTGCGTGTGTGAGTGGCGTTGCGTGTGTGAGTGGCGTTGCGTGTGTGAGTGGCGTTGCGTGTGTGAGTGGCGTTGCGTGGCTGAGTGGCGTTGCGTGGCTGAGTGGCGTTGCGTGGCTGAGTGGCGTTGCGTGGCTGAGTGGCGTTGCGTGGCTGAGTGGCGTTGCGTGGCTGAGTGGCGTTGCGTGGCTGAGTGGCGTTGCGTGGCTGAGTGGCGTTGCGTGGCTGAGTGGCGTTGCGTGGCTGAGTGGCGTTGCGTGGCTGAGTGGCGATGCGTGGGTGAGTGGCGTTGCGTGGGTGAGTGGCGTTGCGTGGGTGAGTGGCGTTGCGTGGTTGAGTGGCGTTGCGTGGTTGAGTGGCGTTGCATGTGTGAGTGGCGTTGCATGTGTGAGTGGCGTTGCATGTGTGAGTGGCGTTGCATGTGTGAGTGGCGTTGCATGTGTGTGTGGCGTTGCGTGTGTGTGTGGCGTTGCGTGTGTGTGTGGCGTTGCGTGTGTGTGTGGCGTTGCGTGTGTGTGTGGCGTTGCGCGTGTGTGTGTGGCGTTGCGTGTGTGTGTGGCGTTGTGTGTGTGAGTGGCGTTGCGTGTGTGAGTGGCGTTGCGTGGGTGAGTGGCGTTGCGTGGGTGAGTGGCGTTGCGTGGGTGAGTGGCGTTGCGTGGGTGAGTGGCGTTGCGTGGGTGAGTGGCGTTGCGTGGGTGAGTGGCGTTGCGTGGGTGAGTGGCGTTGCGTGGGTGAGTGAATGGTTAGCTGTTGCTTATGCGACGTATAGCACTTAATACTAAAGTAGGCAGACCTTCTTAGCCTTTGTGAGAATAATAGCAAAATAAAAATAAAAACCAGATCAAGTCAAGGACGCAAACGGCACCATGCTATTGTTTATTTACTCAGATGATTTGCATAAAAATGTAACTTGTGAGCACGTTTCTCTAACTCTCCAATAATCCCATTACAACACTTTGTACAAATGAGATTGGGACTCATCCTTCCGAAGTCGAGAAAAATGTGCAATGCTGTGTTGTAGTTAATTTTTTTAATTAACAAAATGCAAATAATGTGGAGAGATTTCAAGTGATTCAGGAATGGGCGCCCTTGTAAAGAGAAAGTACGGCCGGCCTGGGCAGTGATAGGGGAGGAGGGAGGAGAAATGCGAGTCACGGCAGCAGCAGCCTTTGATGTGCCTGCCGGCCGGCAGTGAATAATTAGGGGGTGAGAAATGCGCTCGGAGGGCTGCCTTTGATGTGGTAATGCGAGGCAGGCAGGCAGGCGGCTGGTGGCATTGTGCACGCGCTTTTTAGGGCTTGCGCAAGCGCAATGACCTAAAAAGCACATGCACTTGAAGGAATCGCCAGTGGAATCGCCAGTGGTGGATAAACACTGGATAAGCCCCTATAGAGCTTCGCCAGCTATGCGCTGAAGCGCATCAGCAGGCGAGCCCTAAAAATGAGTGCTGGACTTTGGACAACAAGTTCATAGGTGTGAGGTAGGGCTTGATTGCAGTTTTTTTCTAAGCTAGAACTATGCTATTTGTGTTTTTATCGTCATGTGTTGAGAATGAACAAGGTTAGGTATTTAGCAGGGGAGAAGCCATCTAATTTAATATTGCTAATCTACTCTTAGATGAGGATGAATAATGTTTCTGCTAATGAAGGAAAACTCAGTCTCGGCTGAGTTGAATTTCGGAGACATCTAGGGTGATGAAGAGAAATCAGGGGATTCTTTTCCAGTTACCATTATTAACCTTATCAACACAGCACATGGTGTCATAGAAAGGAATCCATAGAGAGATGTGCTAAGGGAAAGGGTGGGTATGTTGTAGTAAAAGCAAAGAGATGGAAGAGGCCAGGGATTTGTGCTTTTTGAGCATAAGGCCATTACAGCAAAGAGCGCATGAGGTAATGACTGAATAGAAGTTTTTATGGTCTTTTTTAAACTCTCTGTGTGAAGTAGTTATCTGGTGTCCCAATGGATGAGTTACATACTGTGGTCACCCAAACTGTGCCAGGGATTATGACTATAAATACGTAGTCTCAACAAAACATCAGGGTGCAGGGAATTGCTGATGCTAAGAGATGTTTATCTTCTTAGCTAGGTAATGAGGTAACTCCATGTTGAGCAGGATAGTTTGGGCTAAGCCGCCACTTTTAAAAATACTTCTGACATAAATAGGAAGATATTGTATGGAGATATGCTTAACTGCTGAGCAGAGGGCTGCCATGAGGTGAGCTAGACAGACCTTGGTTATATCAGTGAGAAAGGCATGCCCATAGTCCAGTCTTCAGTGGACCAGGTATTGAATAACACACATCCAGCCAGCCCGAAGTTCAAAATTGTTAATACTCTTCAGTAGCCTAAGCTGATATTGAGCACATATGGCCATGTTCTTCCTATGGAGTTTAAGGTGTACTCTTGTATGCAAAATCAAGAAATCGGGCATAGGCATGTTTAATGATAGCAGGAGTAAAGTCAAATCATATGAGGATATTTAGCCATGTTAGGACAGTGATGCTAGAGCTAGAAGAGGAGATTGTCAACAATACAGTCTTCTGTGCATGTTTAGTCTATAATGGTGCTCAGCCAACCAACTTTTAAGGCTTACATGAGCCTGGAGTCAGAGGATATTTTTAAATACAACTGTGAATTGCCAGCATATCTGTGGTAATCTTTACCTGAGTCAAACAGTAGCTTGCCAAAAAGCTCCATTTATAGATTGAATCGTGTAAACACTATGCCAGAATGTATGGGGGCACAGTAGTACAGCTGGACCCATTGAAAGAGTGAGTGCTCAGTTTTCAGTGGTTGTAAGTGGTTGTTCATGTATCCAATTGAATATTTGTCCTCCCACGCCCAACTGATATCATATGGTGTTATGAAGTGCAGCTTTGTCTACTCAATGGAACACCGCAAAAAATTATGGGAAATCAGAAGACAGTATTCCCAACTCTCCAGGATGAGGCAAGTTGCAGAATCATTGAATTGAAGTTGTTGAGTTATATTATTGAATCCTCAAATACTTATTAACATTCTTTACTTGCATTTCGACCATACTTAAGCCTATAGCATTTCAAACATATATCCTTAGTAGCATCCAAATACACCTGAATATATTCCTTAGCAAAACAACCCAACCTTCTCCCTAACCACAGTACACACATGTACAATCCACACCAGCAACCCGTCTACAATCCTAATACACTAATATACATTGCTTAACATCACAATGCTACCCCCTCTCAATCACCAACCCACTCCACACAATCCCCAGCTGTCATATTCTCCACCATCCTTCTAAGCAAAACACCTAGGTATTGTTTCATGAAAATATTCTGTTTTAGAACACAGTCAGCTTGAGTTGAAACGGGGTGCAGATGGGGGTAGTACCACCTGAGAAGAACTGTGGGGGGGGGTATCTGTTACAGATGGCATTATCTTGGAGAATGGGATTTGGATGAGGCTCTTAGAACTCAACCGAATGGTTGTGACATGATGTTCAAAGAGTTTTGACAATTTCCCCAGGATTCCTGTTATGTGGAAATGACCTTCCACTTTCTGGCAGTTGACTGTCAGTTTCGGTACAGTGATTATGATCACCACATGACAGAGAAGTGTTCCTTAGACCCTTGCGTGCATCTGCCGGCCAACGGCCATCGCGCGCACTACCTTCGTGATGCTGCGGACATCCGTTGGCCCCGCCCACACCGCTAAACAGCCGCACCGTGGCGGATTTGCCGCCGGGGTTAAGCAGTAAATAATGCCTCAACTATATCATTTCCATTCCATGACCTCTGTTTTGCCCTCTTCTGCTCTGTTTTGCCTTTTCTGCTTGTTTCTTCCCTCTTTCCTCTGTTTCCCTCCTGCTGCTGTTTCCCTACTCCCACCACCCAGGGTCTGGCCCTCCAACCAGGACCTACTTAATGGGGGTCACAGCATGACCCCATTGAGCAGGTCCTCATGCCAGCTCCCCCTGGGACAGTTCTCCTGTCCAGCTTGCCCGCAGTCCGCTACCCTCTGCTGCCTACCTGCTGCCCTCTGTTTGTGCCTTTTCTGCATGTTTTTCTGCCCTCTGTTTTGCCTTTTCCTGCTCCTTTTTCTGCCCTCTGCCTTTTCTGTTTGCACATTTTACTGTCCATTGTTTTGCCTTTTATTTGCTCATTTCTTCTGTCTTCCTACCATTTCTTCAAAACCTGACTTTGCAACTGAGACTTCACAACCCAGCCCCAGATACCCCATGGGTGTCAGTGCTGCGCTCTACAAATACTGATTAATTGATTGATATTTTGCTGTGATCTGCAATGTAGTGGAGATTAGATAATGGCGGAGAAAATTAATAGTGGATGATTTTATTACGTACAACCCTTCTTTGTCACCTAGATTCCTCCCAGCGTCGTGAAGCAGATTTTGACCCAACATTTAGGATATACTTAATCTGCTAAAGGAACACAAATTCTACCTTCAAATGGATTTTGCATAAATCCAGGAAGAGCTCTTTAAGTCCAACTTGCTCATATGATGCTGTCATAGTTGGATAGCATACCCCTATCCTGATGAGACCCATTAATCATTCAGGATCAAAACATCAAGAATCTAACACTTAGACTTACTATATCATTTTATATGAGTGCATCTTATGACCAATTGGGACTCTTTGAGCTCTTAATGAGACATACTAATCACAGCTCCGATATATTTGCTTGCTTTATTATGTGGTTTTGCATTTGTTTGACTTGTCAGGGAGAACTGTGCTGACTTCACTTTTTTCAGAAATGTTGTCACCTGCTTATTAACTGCGTTGATAAGATGTTAGCATGTTTTAACAATTTCTTGTTGCTTCACTAAACGTTTTTTCCAGTAACTGAATCATTTACACGTGGATTCCAATCTGTATGATAAGAACCATTCCTCTTTCTGCCATGAGCATATAAATTATTATAATGCAACATTTTTTAATGAATCCCTAGGAACCATTGGTATACTCTTCATGCACTACACAGGGCACCTTGAAATAATGGCTAGTCATGGGATATGACAACTACATCAGCACCATCCATCTCTTTGCATGGCTTGAGGGTGAGCTGTGTTGAACTCCTTCCTGTTTGCAGGTTCAGTCTCATACCTCCTAATTAACTTCACCTTTTCCTCATACATAGGGGTATGCAAAGGTGTGGAGCTGACAGCCTTCAGTTGCATATTTTTTTAAATATTGTTACTTGAGCAGAATATGCAGGTTCCCATGGTTTGAAAAAGTGCTGGGCAGCCCCTTTGCTTCATAGTGAAATGATTTGCACTCCTACAAGGGACCGTGTGCCACATTTACAACTGCTACATTTTGAAAATTCCTAAGTGCAACTTTTTGTGACTCTCAATTAAGAAGTCACAAAATGAGATTTACAACAGTGTGTTTGACACTGTTTGCAATTCCCAGTGCGTCACAAATGGACCTGCCTTATCAATATTCATGAGGCATGTCGCAATTTGTGATCCATTGGGAATTACCAAAATCACTGGGATGGAGGCCTGCTGGGGACACCGTATCTGTGTTTGCTTATAAATAAAGCAACATTTTTTTTTAATGCAGCCTGTTTTCCTCAAAGGGATGCTCTTGAAAAGAAAAACGAAGGATTTCAGTTTCCATGAGGCCACTGCCTGCTCTTAAAAAAATGTTTTGCAACTATTCACAAAGGGGAATAGGTCCAATGGGGACCCTTCCTGTTTGCAACTGATTTACCACCTACTTGAAATGGGCAGTAAACTCAAAATGTTTTGTGACCGGATTCCAGTAGCAAAACAATCATACATCCCCCTGCGACTCGCTATTAGTAAAGGACGCCCTTGATATGCCCCTCCCTAATACCGACTCGCAAATCCTATTTTGTGAGTTGGTAATAGGTCACTGACTCACAAAATAGGGCTTGTACATGTCAAAAGTAAATTAGTGGTCACAATCAACCCGATTCTCCATTTGCGACAGCTAAAGCCATTTGTGCATGTGGCCCCACATGAAGCAATGGAGGGACTAGTGCTGTGTGGCAGCTGCCAAAGATGGTACATGTCTGGTGGCATGCGCCCATTTTTTCATGATGACATTTTGGAAAATTAATTTGTCTTTCCCGTTGGAAATGCGCAATTATGATAGCTTTGTTTTTTTAGTGAAGTGCTGAGAAATAACCACAAAAGTCTCTTGTTGACAATGTTGATTTAGTAAATGCAAATATTTGATGCCAGTTTTTATACCAAAAGTACGAACTCACTGTACTCTAAGGGAGAGGTAAACTCTTAAGAAGAGGCCACTAGCAGCTGGCAATATAGACCCTTCTCCATATCATTTAGAAAAAGACACAATTCACATTTCTTCACACAGAATTGCAATGTTCGTTAAATATCTGGGATAAGGCTCTCTGGTTTATCTTAAGGATGCTGCCGTCAAGTTTAATGCAGCCCAGCCAAACCCCTCTCTGCCTGCACTGAAGACCCTACACTTTAATGATGCGTCCTTGGAAGACGTTCCTCGTGCCCCTGGCCGAATTCTGCCCCACGCCATTGCTTTCTTTATTTCTTTTCATGATTCTTTTAGAGTTGGTTTGAGCACTGTTTTGGAGCCAGGAATAATCACATTACACGGCCTCTCCTTATTAACTGGCAGAGGGCTGCTCGCCATTGGACGATTGATCCTGGGCTGATGAAGTCATTAGAACACTACCAATTAGCTGAAGAGAGGAGACAGCAACGCAGGCTGCATCACTTCCTTTAATGCTTAGCAAGTTCACGTCCCAGACAAATAATAATTGATACGCAGCCTGCTCTAATTGTGGTTGTTAACAGCCAGCATTTTAATGACAGCCCGGCATTCTCTGTCTGGAACAGCTTACGCCTGCCTGTCTCTCGTTTCAGCCATGTTTTGGACGGGGCTCGAATCGAATGTCGTCGAATCCACGAACATCGACGCTGTTACCGAAAACGTGCATCCCCAGCCTCGGCAGTTTTACAGATGTTGTCTCCAGGTGTCAGCTGTTTGTCTTGGAAGAGATAGGTGACCATAATTATATGGGAGTTTAGCGCGCTAGCGTGAAGCTAGAAAACAGATGCGCCAGGGAGCCATCCAGCAATACATAATAGACCCTTTAATGGAACATTAGTTCCAAACTTCACGAACGCGAGCATGACTAAAGACAGATTTCATAATTAAAGGACACTGGTTTGGGTATCGAAAAATGTCTTAGGTTGCAAATTATGCTTTATTTTCACCGCTCTCCCCACAGTAACAGACTAAATAATGTTAATTATTATTGTCACAAAACGTGAGGTCATTTTTATGCAAGACTGACAATTATCTGGTGGGAGTCTTGGGTATCCGTTTGCTTGTTTTAGTTTTACTCCAGTTGAAAAAACAACATTCAGGGCGTAGAGCAGAGAACACACATAGAGACCACGCGGCCTAATGAATACAACCTGCCAGAGTGTCTGTTAAAATTAGGAAACTATGCTGGCAATTAAATAGAACAGGGCATTAGTGTCAAATATCAGGAGAGAGCAAGCTTGCAAAAATTAATGGCTGATGTGGTGAGGACATCAAGGCTCCTATTATGGGGAAGAAGAAAGCGAACGTCTACCATAAACGTGTCATTGACAAAAAAATGCGCAGGCTCGCAGATCTGAGGGAGGCTGGTTTAAGTGTAATTTTATTCTTGTTCTGCTGTTATAACTCGGCCACTCCTGCCACCCGGCTTCTGCTGAGAACCCCACAGTGACCCCTTTGTTTTCCAGAGACCACACCTAACCGCTGATTGGTGGAAAAGGCCGCAGTCCTTTAATAACCATCTCATGACCGGTTTTGTATCATTCGGTAGACAATCAACATCACAATTTAACCAATGGATCCATCATATACATTATCACTCTGTCACTTGGGTGGGGGAGACCTCTGTGCCGCTACGAGGCTTAATCTTGTGGCTGATTGGCCGATGCGGAGCCCTGTGTGGCCTTGGCTGGTTGGCAGGTGCCGGGCCTACGTCCCCACCCCTACTTCTTTACCAGGGGAGTCTGCGTTTGGCATCCCAAGGCATCCCTTTCCACTACTCTCTTGGGGGCCCTATTCTTGCTGCTGAGGTGATTCCAACTCCGCCACGCTGCCCGCGGGTTGTCGCCCCTGAGCAGCTCTCTCACATCCCCGGTACCCTAGCCTATGTGCACTCTCCTATGTAGCTCCAGTGCTCCCATGATGTTCAAAAGGAACATAGGGACCATGACGTTTGACAGGTGGACCCATCCTCGATGTAGTAACCTGGGACCCACAGGTTGTTCAGCCCATGCCTGGCAAACTCCCTGTCCATGCTTTTGTAGACCTTGTTGATTGCCATACTAAGTTTTCTGCAAGACCCTTCCTCTGCAGCATTCTCCTTACCCCCCTCCAAGTAAACCTAGGTGTGATTTCGGACCACACAATAGTGACCAGTCCCATGAGCCATGTTATTGTTGTCATGTCCTTCGTATCACCTCCAGTAGTTGCTTTTGTCTCAGAGTCGTGAGGTTGTTACCCTCAATGGCACCACTAGCACATTGGACCTGTTACGCTTCGTCATTAAGCCAGACACCAGCGGGGGCAGCTGTGTCCAACACTTGACAAACCACTTGATTTGCTTGTTTGCCAACCATATACCCCAATGCCACGTAGGAGTGGCCGACGAGCTAAACCCTCTTCTCGTCCTCCGGGTCCCATGTAGGATTAAGTAGAAGTCAAAACCAAGCTGTCTTGACATAGCTCTTGTACACAATTGACTACCACATTCCCAACGTCATTATGGTTTTCCTTTGCAGCCCATGTTGGACAGCTGGTGTGCCAAACTGCATGGGTGGCAGCCCACCCTTTCGACTGCCATGTGCATTACCATCTTGAACTGCTTTCTGCTCAGGTATGGCCCATCCTGATGCATGAATCAGGGTGGCACCCTTAGAGGCGCCATCCCCAAGAAAGTGTGAGTGAGACACTCCAGGCAACATTCAGCTGACTGACTGACAGGCAGCTGCGTCTATGCATACCAGTCAAAAATAATTGCCAATCATGTTCCCTGCCTTCCACCCTTAACAGGTCAATGGCGTTGTCAAGGGTGGTATAAACTACTGTGTAGTGCCCTAGGACAGTGGCTCTCAACCTTTTGACTTCTGGGAATCGCCACTGAATCATTACTGGAACCCAGGCACCCCCACTGGATAATTATTGGAATCAGTGGGCCCCCCACTGAGTCTGTAGGTTTTTTATTAACAAGTAGGTTAACCCCCCCACTGAGTCATTTTCTTATTTTATTTATTTCATTTTTTTATTTTTTTATTGAAGTCTTGGAAGCAAAGCCGAAACATACAATGACATATCATATACTAACCAAAATATACACATACCCCCCAAATTCAGGAGCCACACAAATGACCATCTCATAAATGTTAAACAGAGAAAAAGAAAACCAACATAATCAATTGAAATCAATTAAAATCAAAATAAGAACCCCAGATTTTCTCAAATTTCCGAATCGCCCCAACTCTTTGAGCATACAATTGCTCGCTGTTTCTGACCTTTTGCATTTTATAACGCCATTCATGTACGTTAGGGCAATATTGCAAACACCAATTTTGAAGAATTAACGATCTCGCTACAGCCATAGCAATGTATATTAGTTTGACTAGTTGCCCTTCTAACATCAATTCAGGATCAAATCCATACAAAATCAATTTATGATTAACCGAGATTGAGATTTTACACTGGTTTTGCATAAATGCAAATATTTCTTCCCAGAAAGGTACAATTTTAGGGCATTGAGCATTAACATGAGACCAAACCCCCACTGAGTCATTACCATTGTCGATGATTTGAACCGCAGAACAATACACAAAAAATGCAGGAAAAAAAATACATCAAACAAATACACAAATGATGACACATTTAATTTAATTCCCAAACACATATAAATAGAACAAAATCAAAATATTATTTAAATAGAAAGGCTGGAGCTTTTCTAAATTCAATTGAGGCCTCTCATCATCCATACTATTTTCTGTGTGATCCACCTGCAATGCTCCCACAAATCAATCTGAGGATACTAATTACATTTTTCTCTCCAATTTCAAATTCCTTCACGTTTACAGTAAGTTTTAAAATGTTCAGTTGTACATTTAGCTTGTTTATTTATATGCACTTTATTAATCTGTTAATATTATTTAATTTTCTAAGTGGTTGCGGATGGCCTGAGGTGACTGCACGGACCCCCAAGGTCCCCGGACCACAGGTGGGGAACCACTGCTCAAGAGCAATCCAGTTATTCAGTGAAACGCCTTTGGGATATGATAGATTGTGGTTCAACCTAAATTGACCTGTGTCCTTTTTGGGCACCACTCCCAGTGGCGATATCATGAGATGATTGGGGGTTCCACATACATACCCTCTTTCCTGACCATCCATAACATTTTGGCAGTTTTTTAGTTACTACCCCAGGATGTTGCTTGGCTGACTTCAGGTTCTTGCATGTTCTCACCCCCTTTTTCACTTCATAGGGTGTTATGAAGCACTCCTCAAACTTCACCATCACTTTCTGTGCCTCCCTTACCCAGGATAAATGATTAGCAGCCTCCTTATTAGGACCTTCGATTTCGGGGTTACTGCCAATTGCAGGCTTGGAGGCTTCCTAGGTGTCCAAGTTGTCCCACACCTGTGCCTCCTCCGGTCTTGTGCCAGTCACCTGCCCTGGCTTTTGGGACCCCTTTCTACCCCCTCCCTACCTTTACTGTTTCTTGCCAGCAGCTCTTTTTTCACTTGTACTTTTTGCTTTGACACTCTCGCTGCTGGGATGACCTACCCTGCATGTACTACATATGTCTGAACTCACATGCTGCCCCCATGAGCAGTCTGCTTTGCCAAATTCACAGCATATGCTTGCTGTTGCTTTTGGACCCCCTGATGTTCTCTTGGCCCTTGGCTTTAACCCCTAAATATTGCTGTCTTGCTTGCTGTTGGTGTCGAGTTGATGAAAGGACTGTTAACTCTGGCCAACCTCTTCCCTGGCTGCTTCCATCTTATGTTTATACCTCACTAGGTCCTTGTCATCCCAGGCCAAGTTTGGCTATGCCTGCATCTTTTTCCTGGAACCTGGTCGTATAGTAGCCATTCCTCCTCTTGGAACAACTTATATGCTCCATGCATCCTTGATTCATAGAGTCAATGTACAGCTGGTTTCTGTAGGAATATCTCTGTGATGATGCAGGCCATTACCCTGACTGCTTCCAGACAATTATTAATGCTCCTCTTTTGTCTGCACCTGCGCCTCGCCTTGTTGCCCTGATAATTCTTCTCGTGGAACGAACAAGTAAGACCCTACTTGCTGCACATCTATCTATCTATCTATCTATCTATCTATCTATCTATCTATATATCTATCTATCTATCTATCTATCTATCTATCTATCTATCTATCTATCTATCTATCTATCTATCTATCTATCTATCTATCTATCTATCTATCTATCTATCTATCTATCGATCGATCGATCTATCTATCGATCTATCTATCTATCTATCTATCTATCTATCTATCTATCTATCTATCTATCTATCTATCTATCTATCTATCTATCTATCTATCTATCTATCTATCTATCTATCTATCTATCTATCTATCTATCTATCTATCTATCTATCTATCTATCTATCTATCTATCTATCTATCTCTCTCTCTGTCTGTCTGTCTGTCTGTCTGTCTGTCTGTCTGTCCTTCCATCCGTCCGTCCGTCTATCTATAGTGTATATATACTGCCTACACTATATGCCCTCCTTTGCAAATAGTGTTATTAGGCTGGCTAAACCTGTCATTTTTTATACCTTCAGTGGCTAGCCTAGTGAAGACCTCAATGATGCACTTAAGGCTTGCCTGCCATTTTTGGGTTTGTGTGCACATCCAGCAATGCTGCTGTGGGGTCTATACCCGCACCTGTACCTGAGTAGTTCATGGCTCAATCGGCCAAATCTGCTGCCAAGCCTTTCTATGTGCTCGTGCCTTGCCCTATTTTATGCACCTCATTTGACACTGTTGTTGACTTAGTAATCCTACAGCCCGTCCTGCTTGCAGTGTAACTGGTTGAATGCCGCTTGTGCTTGTTTGTGGCCCACCATAAACACAATTCCATTGCCCATTGCCTGTGCTCTGATGTGGTTCCTGGCCTTGCACATTCTGTGGCTCCCAAAGCCTACCTAACTTGCCACAGTGCAGGGTGTGCTTCAGTCCCTGTCCCCTGCCCAGCCTTTTCTAGCTACGCAAGGTGCCACAGTCATTGCTGGGTTCTCATCCCCCTTGGTGTTTACTTGTTGGTTTGTCCCAATCTGTCTGCCAACCGCCTGCAAGGTGTGCTGGCTGCACAGTGCCCTGCCCCTGTGCGAGTGGCCACCATGGCGCTACACTGTTCCATACCCAGTACTGATCCCCTTGTTGTGTAAAGGTGGCTCCAACCTCTTGCAGTTGTGTGTGTCACCCTTGCCCGTGTGGATATACTTGCTGCTACATGCTTTGGTCCCCATACTGCTGGGCTTGTATGAACTGTTGCTACTGGTTTGCTAGCAGGCTGTCAAGCAACCTTGACCCAAACCCACCTTTGTCTGCTGTCACGTTGCCCAGTGGCACACCCGCTCCCTGCTGGCTAGCCTGCCAGCTATAATGCTGCATACCACCAGGCATAACCATCTGTGCAACAAAATTGCACACAGCCACACCAAACCCCACCTGGTATTCCCCCCACATCATGCTTCCCAGCTACTGGGTGTGCTCTGATTCACTCAGGTTCTTACCAAGTGCGGGCTCCGCAGCTACTCTGTCACTCTGGTGATCATGGCCAGACACCGATGTTGTGGGCTTGGGTGCCAATTTGCTCATGCCTTCTGGTATTGGTAGTTTGTTTGGCATTGACCCCTCCACGCAGGGCAGCTCCTCCATGCTTGCAGCACCACTGAACCGCATTGCTAGCCCCCTTCTTTTCTCTTTTCTCTGTGTAAGTGGATGTGTTCTCCCTCACGTGGAATGGTTTGCTTCTTTTCAGTACTCCCTTCCTCCGTGGTCCGTCCTCTGTCCTGCGGGTCTGTCTCCTCACTGGCTGCCCCAAGCCTCATGGATTCCACTGCTTCCAAATAGTTGAAAGTCTCTCCTGCACTCTTTCTGTGGAGCACACCAGGGCCTCTGTTCTCCCTGCTGCATGCTGCCCAAATTGGATGGAGCCTTCTCTGTTGTCCACCTCCTCGCTGTTGCCTGGTCTTCTACAGATAAGTGGTTTGCTGTTGGATGTATGATGGTACGACGCGTACCGTCACAACGCGTGCTTTTACAACGCGTCTTTTACAACGCAAGTCGTAACCACGACTTGCGTTGGGGGCGCGGATAGTAAATAGTATAATTTACTATTCTAACACCAGTCCCCGTGGATACTAGGGAAGGTGTTGGAATAGTAAATTTACTATTCTTTATCTTCTAGCGCCCTCCAGCGCAAGTCGTGGTTACGACTTGCGTTGTAAAGGACGCGTTCTAAAAGTACTGCGGGGTAACATCCGCGTCGAAAAGGATGTTCCCCTTTGCTGTTGCTTCATCTTTGGTTTGTAGCCATGAATGTGCAGCTGAGGGCCACTCACTCCTCATATGTGCTGCAGTCCCCTAGACCTGATTGGCTGCTTCAAGTGTTGGGGGGGTGGGGGAGACTCAAACAATCACATAAGGCAGCTTTCACACTGTTTGCGTTTTGCCCCCTCACCACATTTGTCACCTATATTCTGCAAATTCCTTGGGCATTGGGCTATGTTTGGCTCTAGGCCCCTCTTTAGTCTCTGCTGCACTGGTTATGTGGCCTTTGAACAAATGTCTTCTACTTGATCTTTCACCCTGATAATTGGGTTTATATATGACTGAGCATCTTCATATAATGCGAGCGTTGGCAAGCCAAACCGTCTTGCTTGGGTTACTCTTGGTACTGGCTTTGCAAGTGTTTGTATGATTACAGCACAAACAGTGGCAAAGTCAATGCAAAATTGCAGCCATCTTGTAATTTGTTTTGTATTCTTCCAAGTAGGCCACCATGTTGCATGTGTACAATACTTGAGGCCATCTTGGAATGGTAAAACTGCAATTATACAAGATAACATGGCGGAAACGTTTCAAAAGTGTCAGTATGGAGCAAGGTGAAACAGGACCTCAAAGGATCATTTTTGACAAAGCTATTTTGCCAGTTTTATAAACAAACAAATTAACCCATCTTACAGATACATGGGGTCAATATGGAGCAATTGATTTTGATAAAACTGAGGATGCGAGTGAGAAGGCGGGATGTCACGGGAAAGGAGCAAGCAGGGCAAAGGAGAAGGGTAAAAATAGCCTGATTACTGTATGAACAGTAGGGAGGGGAACGGAATGGGAATGCAGCAGCAATATGAGATACTGGTGGAAGGGAAAGGAATGAGGGAGACTGAGAAAAGCCATGTAGTACAATTAAGTTCTTATAGCCAAAGGCACTGACACCTACAGTGGCAAAGAGTTTCCTTGCATGAGAACTGGAAGCATACAATTCACAACACAAAATATTGATACATGTCATTGTCACTCACTATTTGGAGGGGGAAGTTCTGACCAAGCCCTTCTTAATTATGATTAAACGGAGTTACAGAATTCCTTTCACAAGCTGGAAAGACTTTTGCATATCACAACATACTCTTTTGTAGCAACAAGCTCAGTGATTTTGAGAATTACACAGATTTGCAATCCCAAAATTGTTTTGCACATCAACCCAAGAACATTACTATAGTATTGCTTATGACGACCAGATTTATTAATGGCTATTCGGCCATTGATCCCACAGTTGCATGCACTATATCTGTACATTAGACACTTACTGTTACTATGTGTGGTTTACTGAGAAATGCCCTCCCTTTTCTTACTCCAGGGTCACTTGATGTTTCTGAACTTTAGCTTGTGGTGGAGAGCGGGCACCAGGGCTGTGGTTTGCCTTGCTGCGAGATTCTGACCATTACTGCTAGTTAATATCTCCACTTTTATTTGTTGGAGACTGCTGTTTGGATACATGACTTGCTACTGTACTTGACCATTTAACTGTTTACAAAGATTACATTGACATTTCAAGTCCCCTTCAACATGTTGCATCAGATTCAAACCTTTTGCTCAAATGAGAGAAAACAAAGCTGAAGATGTTAGGATGGAAATGCCCTCTGCATGGTAAAAGACATACACCCCTGCCCTGAGTGAACATATTTAATGTTGTTTGATCCCTTATACAGATCATGTGTGTGCACCATGACATAGGCCTGTCTCATGGATTGTGGTCTTGTTGGTCCAGGAGTGGTGTTCAAGGTGCTACCCTCAAAGTGGTGGATGGATGCCACCTTCACCAAGACTTAAATAGCATGAGCATAATGGTGACACCATTTCATGTAGTGCTTAGTGGTGTGTGATAAATTCTACTCCACCGGTAGAGTTCGCAGAGCTTTGCACACTCTGCTTTATGTTTGTAACACTGATTTTTGACAAAACTCTGCCAACCACTGCATGGCATTATTTTCTAGTGGGCAGCTCACCAGTGTTAAGTTGGCGAGCAAGAATTAGCATCCCCTAGTGGGATTTTTCAGGCACTCGAATGGCACCTTGTGAGATTTTCTCAACACGGGTGGTCATGGCAGATTGCGACCGTTTGCAGTGAAAAAGTTGCTGCTTGTTACGCCCAGTAGATTCTGGCTGGCTGGTACGCATTGGAGACAGACAGAATCCACTGTCCTAGATAGGATGAGCACGATACACTTGTCTGATAACCTATGCTCACCATCGTGTAGCTTTGCACAGGGCATTCTGGCTCATCCTCAAGGTCAAAGTGTAAAATATTGGCACACAATTCCACCCTCGCAACACACTGAGTACACTACAAAAAGACTCCACACCGTGTATAAAACACTGGTCTTTGTATTACCAACTCATTAAAATTAAAATGACATACACATTGGATTTACACTTCACAGTTATATGCAGTTGTGGAAACCTCGCATTATCAGCAGACCAGCATGAACATATAAGTACTAGTCAAAGGTATTCCCTTGCCGTGTTATTCCCTCAGCCTCGTAAGCAACATAAACCCATGTGAGTACTTCCCAGATGTGTTCACGATCCAGACATTCCCTCCCACATCAAAAGTGACAGAAACATTTATGCAGGCTTCTCAGTGGTATTTCATGTTCCGCTAACACATTAGCATGAAACAAGACATTCTTAATATCGCATACCCCGTAGAGGAATGGTAAAGAAATCACAGGTTCTGACTACGCCTTGTGACCCAGTCCCTCGTAAATGAAAACGACACCAGCTAACGATACACATTGCACCTGCTGGTGACACTTTGATTAGATTCTCAGGACCACCTAAAGCAGAAGGATACAGTTACTTGCTATTGTCCCTCCATATTAGGCCTTCAGACACCCAGCGGCACCTTCCTAAGTGCAGGACCACTATCCCGCCCGTGGGCAAAAGAATGTGATACTGGAAGCAAACACACTTCCAAATTGGAGAAATGTTTCCTTTCAGGTGAAGGTGTAAGCTGCAGTTGCCATGGGTGTACACAAGGCACCTCAGGTCCACCCACAATCGTCTCAACAACAGAATACCTTGTGGCATGGGTCTAGGAGGAGGGAACTGTTGACCTCGGATGGATGTCGCATTGTCAGACACTGTCGTCCTCCCGGTCTGGAGGTCAGAGACAATCTAGGCTTCCAGCTCGGGTCCCTTGGACTCAGCAAACTTCCCTAACACCCCTCAGACACCACATGCTACAGAGTGCAAGCTAGCACAGGTTTGCAGTTGCAAGCTTGGGTCCCTCTGACTTGGCAAACTTCCCAAGCACTCCTCAAACTCCTCCTTTTCCAGCACCCCAGGTGGGCCGCGATTCTTTATGAGCACACTCCACTGCACAGTGTGATGAGGGCGTACATCAGGACGGTCCTTTTCCCAACCAACGGTCACTTCCACCATTTCCGCCGCACCCTGTACTACCCTTACAATGTCGTACCCTGGTATCTCATGGACAGGAGGCCAGCCAAACGGCCCTTGGAGAGTGCTTTGGTACCAGGGCCACAGCAGTTGGCAATTAGCTGCAGGCGGCAAATCTAGGCAAATCCACCAAGTGATAGTCGCCTACCTGGAGCACAACAAGCCCAGGCTACCCCAAGTCAGTGGATAATCTAGTTGCAGTCTCTCCAGCTCCAATGGTTCCTCTTGTTGATGTCCAAGCATCGTACCAGTGTATTATGGTTCCAATCCCAAAAGTGTCTCAAATCCTGAGGACAGAGCCCCAGTAGTTATACCCACAATTGCCTTTGAAAATGACATCAGTTAAAAAGGCCACAGTTGAAATGCACAGGCCCTCTTTAAAATTTGTCCTATCTGCCATCGTACCCTGGGAGGCATGGATCAATATCTTTAGTAGGGCCAAAGCCCTGCCCCTTGGAATGCAGGTGCCAATTCCACCACCTCATATCTGTCCCAGGAAGGCCCCTCAGAGTCAGAGGTCTGTTGTTTCCCTAGTGCCCCTAGTTTATGGCCTTCAATCAGGAATGTACAGATGTAGCTGTCCCCCCAGCACCCAGATGTGGATAGGAGGCAGGCTGACATGCGCATAGAGCCATGATCATAGAAATGCCAACTTTCCCAAAGTGGCATTTCCACATTAGCAATGTTAAATCCATTTGCACAACATGAGAGGATTTGCCATTACTAACTCATTGAGAGCAAACACTATACTGCTAATGTGCACGTAGGAAATACTGCTCAATAGCATTTCCACTGGTCTTCCATGTTAACCAATGCAAGACGCAGGCCCCATCGCATCGAACACATCATTTTGTGCCATTCACTAATAGTGCATGTAGCTCACCTGCACCCATGCCCTGCCACTTCTGGACACCACACCCTGCCCCCAGGGAGTACTCCAATGTAGCGAAAGGCATGCAGAAACTTGGCACGTAGCTGCTAAAATGCTTAACCTAGTACCAGTAACCTGCACATAATGGCGTGATGTTTTTATGTAACCATGCAGAATTCTGTGAAGTGAAATTCCATGAGTTCCATCCACCCCTAGAAATAATCACTAGGAGTGAACAGGTCCTTTTTACCATGTGTCACTGGAATGAGGACTACAGACTCACTCACCTTTTTGACAGTTCTGCTGCTGTGAGCTTCACTCACTCTTGGCATACATTAGATTGATGTAAAGTGCTGGGCAACACAAGTGTGATGACTCCGCCAAACTCCAGAAATGACTACAACGCACACAGAACGCCTCCGCATGACTCATTCTCGACATCCCTCACCATAGCCACATACCTGCCCACCTGAGAGACCTGCAATGGCTCCCCATCAACAAGAGGACCACATTCAGGCTCCTCACCCATGCACACAAAGCTCTCCACGACATGGGCCCCGAATACCTCAACAACCATCTCACGTTCTACACTCCCACCCGCCGGCTCCGCTCCGCCAGCCTCGCCCTCGCCATCGTCCCATGGATCCGCAGAGCCACAGCCGGAGGAAGATCGTTCTCCTACCTGGCCGCCAAGACATGGAACTCCCTCCCCGCACACCTACGACTGATCCAGGACCATCTCACCTTCAAGAGGCACTGCAAGACCTGGCTATTCGAGCAGTAGCAGCCCCTTACCCCCCCGTTCAACGCCTTGAGACCCCAACGGGTGAGTAGCGCGCTCTATAAATGTTTTGATTGATTGATTGATTGACTTTATACTAGATGTATGTGTACCTGGGAAGGGTATAGTACTAGGATAGATCAGTTCTGTGCAGTACAAACATGGTTAATGTATGTACTGACTGTATGTATGCCTGCAAGAAATACATTACATTATAGATATAGTGCTGTGCAGTGCGTGCACAATGGAAGCGTGTGCTGGGTGTATGTATGCTTGAGAGAAGTACAATACATGAAGGATGAAGGGCTTTGTAGCGCACCCATGCTTAGTGAGTGTGCCAGCAGCGTATGTGTTTTTAATCTGCACACCATGGCACAATACAGAAAGGGTATAGTACTGAGCAGAGTGCATACAATGTTTGTGTGTGCTGGATGTATGTGTGCCTGGAATAGCACAATGCATGGAGGTGGCAATACTAAACAGTATGTGTGCTGTGTATGTACACTACATGAAGGACCTTGGTTCTCTTTTCGAAAGCCTAGGCCTGCTTTATGATGACATGAGGAGTAGAGGAAATCCCCCAGACAGATGTGTTTATTGGTGCAATCCTGTGATCTAGGTCAGACACACTGGCAGAGGGAGAGAGAGAATCCCCTTGTACACTTTAAAAGGGTACTCTTTGATTAAGATATAGATCACAAGTAAGGGGCCTGGGCACATCTTAGGGAGGAGATGGGGTTGATAAAAGAATCATAAAAAGTTGGCTTAGAGCCCAGGGTTAACCTTTTGATGCGCATATCACTGAGCCTGACATCCAGGTGTGAAATCCATTCACTCCCATGGCCTGTGTTGTGGTACTATCAATTTTAGAGTCTCTCCTACTGTGACAGGCAGCCTTTCAAGAGGAGAAGAGAGAGAAAAGTGTCCACTTCAAAAGAAGAAGAACTCCAATATAAACTTTAAAGACCCAGAACCTAAATCACATTTGTTGTCTATAAGAAGAGGAGGTTGAGACCCTAAAATGAGTCTTCTGCCAAGCAGTCAGACTAGCTGTGTGAGAAGGTGAAGCTCTAAACAACCTCTGCCTGTGACCAGGACTGAGAGTCAAGGCCTGCTAGTTTCCCTGCTGGGTAGGGAGACAGCACCTATTGAAACAAAGACCACCTACTCTGGAGACTTAAGCATCATCACCTGCCTGCTTTCCAAGACCAGTGTGCCCTGAGAGGAAAAGGATAGCTTTGGAGGGAGCAAGGTCCAGCAGAGAGCCTTACTGAGAGGCCTCCTGGTATGAGGTTTGAGTAGACGGCCGTGCACCAATCAGGCCATTGTGCAGAAGTGATTCAGCAACCCCTGTATACCAGGAGAGGGACACCATGGAGACAGCTATGCATTAAGTGCTGTGAAAGCCAAGACTGTACCCCCTCATTGAGGTAACCACATATGCCAGAAAGGGCCATCAAAGATGTGACTTTAAGAAGCTGGCTCTCTATGTAGTGTACTAAAAAGAAGTACACCATGCAGAGAGTCCAGTGGGTCCCCAATTGGTTTCCAGAGTCAAAAGTAGATAATACTAAAGCTCTCTTTTGTAGTAATGGGAAAGAGCAGTTAGGCTTAACAAAGGGTAGTGCTAAGCATTTGTTGTACACACAAAGGCAATAAAGGAGACCCACACTTAAAGAATAACTCCAAAACCAAATTAGAAAAAGAATATTTAGTTTTTAAAATGTTTTAGAACCAATAACTTCATTTAAAGGTACATACCGTTTATGATATCAATAACCACAGGTAATTAAAGTGTTTATACCTGTGCCCTTTTACGCACAATGCAGTCCAATAGGAGAAAAA
The DNA here is from genome assembly GCF_964261635.1 of Lissotriton helveticus. NCBI lineage: Eukaryota > Metazoa > Chordata > Amphibia > Caudata > Salamandridae > Lissotriton > Lissotriton helveticus. The sequence continues at coordinate 521,891,480 of NC_136063.1, forward strand.
GTCAAAGATGTGTGAAGGTAGGTGCAGTCAGTTTCAGGAGTTCACCTTCAGGATTAGGAGTTGTAGTGGGTCAAGTTCCATTGTGCTACCAGCAGTCCTTCTGAGGGCTGAAGATGGCAGGGTGTTGCACCAAAATCCAAAGTTCTGCTGCAGTTATGGCTAAGCAATGACTCTTCTTCATCTTTCTTCTGTTGATCCATCAAATCTGAGTTCTTGGATTCAGGGGTGACAGCTAATTACTCAATTTAGGGGTGTTAGTGGGGAGTGACAGGTAGTAGCCATTGGACTACCTACATTTAGGGTGTCCACACCCTTTATATGACCACTTTCTGTAAGAAGTTAGCATAACCCTGACTCTAGAAATCTTATTCCATCCACCACTTTCTGTAAGAAGTTAGCATAACCCTGACTCTAGAAATCTTATTCCATCCAAAACAACATGGAGAAATCTAAAAAGTGGGGTCAACATCAGCTGGCTAAATGTAGGTACACCTCCTAACCTTACTGATTTTTCTGCCTGTCTTGCCCCTAAAAGGTGGGGTCAGGACAGAGGGGTGAGCACCTCTAATATCAGGAGAGGCCCAGGGTTGCATATCAAAGGTGGCACGGCCTCCCTAGATTGCCCATCCTGCTTAGAGGAGGTGTAAACACCTCTGCCCAGAGTAGGTTTTGTTCCTGGCCTCCGAGAGTGAAGGCTGTCACATCAGAAGGTCGGAAACCTATCTATGGTGACTGGCTGGTAGAGACAGGTCAGTCAACATTCTAGTAGTCAGTAGGTTTTCAGGGGGCACCACTAAGGTGCTCTCTGGGTGCATCTATTACTAAATCCAGCACTGGGATCAGTGTGGGTTTATTAAGATGAGGTGTTTGCTACCAAACATTTTGGGGTACAGTAAAGCCACCATGTAGCTGGAAAACTCTGAATCACCAGTACCCAGCTCATGTGCTCGTCATGGCTTCCATGTGTACTCGAAATATCTAAGGGTGAACATAGATATCAAGGGGATACATCCACTCAGGCAGATATGCCCACACATGAGTATAGTGCACCCTGACTTTGGGTTGCAAAGCTGGCCGTACGAGTGACTTATCTTTACCAAATGAAGTGTTTTGCTGGAATGCCACACAGAAATGTGTGCCATGTCGACTCTTCAGCCTTCTCTCCACCAAGATATGCAGGCTGCATTGGAGATTTGCATGAGCTTGGTGAAGGATTCCTTAAGGTGGCACAATTCGTGCTGCAGCCCTTAGGAACCCTCTTTAGTTCCAAGACCCTCGATATCATGGGTACTACTTACGAGGGACTTACAAGGATCCAAACAAAATGCAAATTGTGGAACAATTGTACAGTTAGGGAAAGCACTGGTGCTGGGCACCTGAATAGCAGGAACCCAACACACGTCGCTCAAAGTTGCATCAAATACTAGGCAAACAGTGTGGTGTAACCATGTCAGAAGAGGCATTTTCCTGCAGTGATTAAGCACCAAGACTTATGTGAGCCTTGGCAGTGATACCATATGCCAGGAGGAGCCACTTTGCTTCTAGCAATTGCACTGGAGAAGTCTACGCCTTGGTGCAGTACTATGGCAATCCAGTTAGCCAGATGGGGCTGCCAGTACTGAGTTTGGCAAAGATAGGTTTTGTACCTGAGATCATCGAAGCTGTGACCTGCCATCAAAATATGCCCCTGATCGCGGCCAAGGAACCAAAGGATGCCGTGAGGACTTTGCTCCATTGCTGGGCTCCAGTCGAGAGCAGAGAGGTAGTAGTCTAGACCTCTGGTCTAAAGACTGGTGGGCGGATTCTCTTGGGGTCTGTCCCCTTCCCTCCCATCTCGGTAAGAACCTGGGGGTTCTGATCGATACCACGCTCTCCTTTGACCGTCAGGTCAGCAGAACCGTGTCCACCTGCTGTGGCATTATCAAGATCCTCAGAAAGGTCGCATGTTATCTTTCCCCGGATGCTCGGAAGCAGGCTACAGTGGCTCTCGTCTCTTCGAGATTAGACTACTGTAATGCCCTGTATGTTGGCATGAACAAGAGTCTTGTCCATCGCCTTCAGATGGTGCAAAACGCTGCGGCCAGGCTGGTCCTTAATCTTCCCAGGCTTTCTTCTGCAACCTTGGCCAGGAAAACCCTTCACTGTATGCCGGTCCACTCTAGGACATCTTTTAAGCTTCTCTGCCTCGCCCACGGGGCTATTTATGGCTCGGGATCTCAGGGCATTAGGTCCCTCCTTCATCCTTACTCCCCTAACAGAGTCCTTTGTTCATCCTCCAAAAATCTTCTATCAGTCCCTAGATTTGCCAAAGCAAAATGGGGAGGTAAAGCCTTTGCCACCATGGTCCCCGAGCTCTGGAACTCTCTTCCTCCTGAGCTGGTGGGTTTACCCTCTTTGGCATGTTTCCGTAAAGAACTGAAAACCTGGAGGCATATTAACAAGCTGAAGTATCGCCGCTTTCTCGGCACAATTTGCCGAGAAAGCGGCGATACTTCCAATACAAGGGCATTGCAACGCCTGCCTCAAGCCCACTTTGCATGTCAGCGAGAAACATTACTAATGACATGCAAAGTGGGCATTCCCACGTCCAACCACACAAAAAATGTGGTTGGAGGTGGGAACACCCTATCACCAAGGCAGGCGTTGGGAGGAAAAAACCTGCGATAAACTAGTTTATCGCAGGTCTCCCAACGCCTGCTCTGACCAGGCGTTAGGAATTGTTAACATGGAGGTGTGGATCATAAAGCTGAATCCACCCCCCCATATTATCAAGGCACACATTAGCGCGTGAAAACAATGCTTGTTTTCACGCGCTAATGTTCTTTATCGCCCGCTATCGCAGGATTTACTATCGCCTACGTGTTGCGCGTTGATAATAACGCACTAACACGGCGAAAAAATCCGGCGATAGCCGGCGATAGTGAAATGTGCGATGTGCGTTTATTAACTCACATCTTGTTAATATGCCCCCTGGTTCTTTCGTGAGGTCTATTCGTAGACGTGGGCTCGGTGATCGGAAGACATTTGGCTGCGGTTTGGCGCCTTGATGACCTTGGGCTAAGTTGCGCAATATAAGTTCATTCATTCATTCAGAGAGATCTACCCCCTTCCCCATGCACGGAAAATTAACTTGATGCGACAAACTAACCTGGGAGCACCTCCAATCACCATTGAGGCCAGCAGCACTGCTCTGGAGAGAGATACTGGGCCTCCCGTGTGCTCCTGGATGTACCACATGCAGCCCGCCTCCTCCAAATAGAACCAGAGCTACACAAGTGCCTGCGGCCAGGGAACCCGCTGACACGTTGAACGTTTCGATGCTGCTGGAGCAGGTAAGACTTGAACCAGGCCTGCTGGGTTCCAGGAGACACAATGCTGAATGTGCTGCATCACCATAGATGCTTTTGACTAGTTCCTAAAGAGTTAAGGGGGGATCTTGAGTAACGCCTATTGATGAGCATTCCCTGGATGTGGCCACCAGTGAAGTGACAATAACCTCGACCACTTTGCAAGGACAAGGGTGGGACAGGAATTTGCCCAAAAATACTAGAGCCCCCACTTCAAGGTGAATGCGTTGTTGCTCACAAATTTTGTTATTGCCTTGAAGGTGTACAGTTAGAAATAAAATACTTATTTTTGTATATAAAAGCACGTATTTGGCTGGACATTGATTTATTGACATTACTGAGTGCACTTTGAATTTTGAGTTATGATCACTAATCTGCATCTACACCTTCCCTTACAGGGCACCTTGTACTGCTCATCTACAGCTACCACTGAGAGTCAAGGCCAGAAGAGATACTTGGCTCAGTTGTATAGTTTAGATAGTAGGTTAGGCCCTGAGACATCAGAGCCTAGTATCCCCTGCGTGCATCGTAGCCCTCTGAATAGGGTTCTGACAATTGGCAGTAAGTAGCTGGATGCCTAACATTTAGGAGCCCAGATACAATGATTGCATTGGCTATTTCCAATCTGCACAGTACTGCAATAAGTCAATTTTTCTTCTATACACAAAGACGACACACAGAGGTAATGAAGAACACAGAGCTGGGAATTGAGCTCAGTAACATTTCCATAGGTTAGATGAAGGATTTATGTGGGGACAGAGGGTGGAGGATTCCTGGAAGTAGGGTCAGCGAGATGCTTGTGAATTTCATTATGGAGCAGTTGAGATGCTGGTTAATTGGGATGAGGCTGTAGTTGACTCTAGCGAGGGAACCAGGGTAGGTGCCTAGGAAGAGAGCACTGTGGATGCCGGTTCTAGGATCCCCTTGCACAGATATATCCCAGCCACACGCCAAGTGTGTTCCCTTATTAATTTTCCAGAGTTTCACCAAGACATTTGCCACCTTTACTTTTTAGAATACACCAGGTGTGTATACCACATCGAATATCTAGGGTACCACTGTCTCCATTTCCAGGAATACATCCTATGGGTGGGTTGAGTCGATCAGAGACCCTGAGCTTGCAGCTGACACTTCAGAAAGCTAAGGCTGAGGAAGATGAAAAGGCCAGAGAGTTTGAGAGAGAGAAGCTTAGACTAGATCACCAAGAAAAAGAGGAGAGGAGGTAGGAGAGGCTGCAGCAATGGGTCCGGGAGGAGAAATTGAAGGAGGTGGAGGATAAAAAGAAAGAGTGGGAGGAGACACAGAAGGAAAATGAAAGAGATCTGGTAAGGGAAAGGATAGCCCTTGAGAGATAGAAGCTCAGGATGGCAGCAACTCCATCTGGGATAAGTGAGTCTTCTTCCAGTTCAGGCCAGGTTGTGTCCAAGGTTTCAAAAGAACTTGTGCATGTGTATGTGGAAGGTCAGTATATTTTGCAATGGTTTGTGAGCTTTGAGGTCGCTTGTGAGGCACAGGCCTTAAATGATGTGTCTAATGCAACTGCCTTAATGGGGCACATGTTATTGGAAGGGATAGCTCCCACTGCAAGGATGCTTTTGGCAGACCAGATCGTCTAAAAGCAAATGAAGGAAGCTCTCATTAGACAGTTTGGGTTGAAGCCAGCTCAATACCTGCAGAAATTCCGTGACTGCAAGAGAGAGGATGGTGTTCCGTTTGAGGCTTGGATTCTTGCAGTAGTGCATGACTAGAATGAGTGAGTAAGAGGGATGGAGGCTAAGGATTTTCAGTCCCTTAATAAGTCGGTGGTGAGAGAGACTCAAGGAGGAATGCTATACCCACTTAGGCAATACCTGTCATATCTGACAGAGAGGGATCCAACAAAACTTACAGTGTATTCTAATAAGTGGTTGGCTAACATTGTTCACAAAGGGCTGGAGCAGCACAGTTCTAAGCAAAAAGCGGAGAAAAACTCTCCACAGATTATTTCCAAATCGGAAGGTAAGGGCCAGAGTAATTCTCATGAGACTTGAGGAGGGTAGAGAAGACATGGGAATGATAATGGTGTATTCAGGAAGGAGCGTCATGAAAAGGCAAGGCAAGGAAGCCCTTCATAGTCTAACGTGGTGAGATGTTTTGAGCATGTAACAAGTATACAATGTAATTTGTTGCGTGGCGGCACACAATGAGAATAACTATCTTTAATAATTTCTCTGCCACAGTAGTTGCAATAAACACAATATTTAAAATCTATTACACCTTTGCCTATTAATTGTAGATGTTTTTCATAATTAACAAAATCTCCATTTGCAAATAAAATTGATGAATCATACATTCATGTTTATGTGCTCAGACAAAACCAGTTATTTTTCAAGAAAGAAATGTACATATCTTTTTTTTAGGGGGCGCTAGAGGGCGCCAAGCAAGATGGCCGCACTGCTGTGAGGCTCTTGCAACTTGGGTGAATATCCGTCTTTTATCCTGGCCATCCGGAACTTATGAGTGACCGAAAGACAGAATTTGTGCAGTGGAACTATACAGGAGTGTCTACAGGCGAGAAAATTGCAAGTACCTGGCTGTGGAGTGAAGATCGTCGCTACTGGCCTGCAGCGTGGACTGGAACCAACATGGCGGCACTGAGGTATCGGCCCGCAGCATTAGGAAAACAGCTGCGGAGATCGCTGGGTCTGACCCGCCTGTAGCTGGGGGTGCTGCGGGTCCCGTTCGCTCGGGGGGCTCACTGGTGGCGGGGAAACTGAGAAGGGCTGCCCCCGACTGGTGACGGTGCTCTGGTCGTGTGCAGGAGGAGCTGCAAATCTGCCGCCTGCTTTGTGGATAAGGGGCCTCTGCGGAGCTGCGGGGGCGGCCTCGAGTTGAGGCTGGAGCGCTGCGGGGCGTTCATTTGCGAACCTCGAGTCCGACTGTGATCTGAGCGCTGGGGAGACAGCGTGTACCTGCCGACGCCGAACGGAGTGTGCGTGGGAAAACGGCCTCTGACTGCTGGCTCTGGGGCCTTCTGGACCCGGCGGTGCGCTGGGACCCTACGGGTCGGATCGTCTGAGAGGAGCCGAACACGTCTGGTAAGATATGTAGCAAGGCTACAGAGCGCCACGGGACGCTGTCCTGGCCCTATCATGGGGAGAGGAGGATTAGCCCAGAGAGTGGACTAATGGCAGGCGGGGCCTTCTCTGTGTTTGCTGGGCCTGCTGGTGCGTAGAGGAGGTGTTGAGATTTGCGCTGACCTGCGAGGCCCCCCGGCGGCGCTTCCTGTATTGATACAGAGGGGAGGCTGGAGCTGTGAATGTCCTAGGGGAGGGCGACCAGCTGACTGGCCTGAGGCCTGCACCCCTGGCCTGCTTGGCGAGCAGAAGCGGGCTCGCGTTGCGGCCCCGTGAACATTGCCAAGTGAGCGTCCTGAGAAGGGATACCCCCTATCCCGGTGGGTCACGCGGGACTATGGCTGGATCGCCCTTGGGCTCCTGTGTTCGTGGACACATGTGGGAACCAGACAGGAGTGAAGGGATCTAAAGATACATTTGAGACATAATTTTGGACCCTTCCTCGCCCCACAGAGTGAGAAGGTTTCAGCTTCTGCCCCTGAAGGCATTCTGAGGTGGGCCCTTTGCTGATGGAGCACTGAATATCGAGGGTGCAGGTCAAGGTGAGGAGGTGTTCCTCTTTGATACCTGGCCCCGGCACAACGCAGGGATTGGTGGACAGCTACTGTGGGCCGGTCTGTACTGCTTGGCACCATGGGAAAGCTAGATGGCCGCCAACTGAAGCTCAATTTTGAGGCGAGGAAGGGAACACGTTCAGACGTGGACCCTAAAGAGAAACAGGCGGAGACTCAGGTGCCCTCGACTGCTGACATGAAGGATCTGCTGCTGGCCATGCAGTCTAGCCTGACTTCTATAGAATCCAAGATGGACTCCATGGCTGCACGTCTAGATGGCGTATCGCATAGAGTGGACAAACACGGGGAGCGACTGGCAGGGACGGAGTGGCGAATCTCAGACCTAGAAGACACATCCACCACAACTACTCCCCCGTACGCTGGAAATAGAGAGGGTCCTGCGGGTGATTGCGGCCAAAAACGAGAACCTCGAGTCCTGCTCTCGAAGGCACAACCTCCGCATTTTGGGAGTGTCGGAAACAACCTCGACTGGGAGAATGGAGGATTATGTGGAGCGCCTTCTCATTGCTCTCTTCGGAAGGGAGGCCTTCTCACCAGTATTGGTGGTGGAAAGAGCTCACCGCTCACTTGCAGCCCGCCCGGTGCCTGGGGCTACACCTCGCCCAATAATTGCCTGTCTGCTCAATTACCGGGACCGGGATGTGGCCCTTTGCCTGTCCAGGGAGAAAGGACAGCCCCACCATGAGTGGATGGACATTTCGATATATCCTGATTTCAACATAGCTGTCCAGGAACAGAGACGGAAATTTCTACCGGTGAAAAAGAAACTACAGCAACTTAATATCCCATACGCAATGCTCTTCCCCGCAAAACTGAAAGTGACTTACCAAAGTAAGCAGCATTTCTTTAACACTCCACAGCTTGTGCAGGACTTCCTGAAGACCTTACCGAGGCCGGTGACGGGGCGGGCTTTGCTGCCTCATCGTCCTGAAGCTCGTGGCGGATGTAGAATGATCTTCAACTTTCTGACTTTCGCTCACTGATGAGAACACATGCCATGTCGTCCTGACCCTGACAATGTAGGTGAGAGGGGCAACTAAATTTCGAGGGTGGGGATTGGGGAGGGGGTTGACCTCCCCCCCTTACAGAAGGGACAATGCCAGCCAGTTCTGCATAATCTGGCTTGTTGGCTGATGCCATGGAAGCATTGGCAGCGATGAATGCTTTGGCAATGACTTGGCTGTCTCCCTGTTTCCCTGTCCCCCTGTCCAACTGCGATGCTATGGACAGTTATATTTTGCCCCCGCTGCCGCTGAAAGGACAGACATGTAAGGCAATGTCATTAATATGCACTTTAGTTTCTTGATGACCATCTACACAATCACCTGAGCATCCTCGATGTAGCGAGGAAGACCCCTGGACGCCCTCTGGACTCCACCTCACAGGTGACCCCTTACTGATATGATTGTGGGTTTATTTCCTTGAGTTGTGGTACTAGTTAAGATGTTTTCCCCTGTTGGGAACCTGGTTTTGTGGGAAGGGGAGGGGGGAGGGATGTGGGCCACGTCAGGTTTGGGCTGCTGATGTGGGAGGAGGGTGGGAAAAGGTTGTATGCGAATTCAAATATTGAACAATGTCGTAACATGTCATAGGCCACTGACTTTCATGCCAGTTTTATGTCGAGATGTACTTGCCGAGTTGCCTTCACCCACTTAAGGAGAATGAGTCACCGTAGGCTTTGCAATGTATGAATGCTCAGGTCCCCCTGTCTACCGTTTCCTTACCTGGAATGTACGGGGGATGGGGAAGCCCGCAAACGCAGGCATATACTATCCTACCTAGATAGGGACAATATACACTACGCTATGCTGCAAGAGACGCACTTTAATCCCACTGTCCCCCCCACATTTGCTGCTTGATGGGCCAGTTTTACGTGTTTCACTTCCTCTTCCTCGTATGCTCGTGGCATGTGCATACTAGTGAGAAAGTCCCTCCCATGTACCCCACTGAAAAATGTTACGGATAGGCAGGGTCTGTACTCTATTCTTTGGGGCAGGATAGCCAATCAGACCTTCACCCTTGTGTCCAGAGTTTTTCCGGGTGCCTTGGGGAAAGATACTGGAGATTGGGTCCATACATCTTTTATGGATGGGGATTATAATGAGACAGTCGCTCCAGGTCTGGACCACTCACACACCCGCAACCACACCGCTACTCCCGTTCACAAGCCACTCTCAAAGCACTACTTGAGGATTACAAACTGGTTGATGTTTGGCGGCACATGCACCTGACAAGGCGGGAGGGTACCTGCTCTACCACGGCTCGGGCATCTTGGTCGAGAATAGATGCATGGGTTATTACTAGGGGCCTTGTTTCGTGGGTGGCACACTCCTCCCATCTCCCTCGGACTTACTCGGACCATTCTCCGGTTTTGGTCACTGTGACCCTCCCACAGACTGACTCTTCTTTTCAGTTTTGGCGCTTCAATCCACTCTCCTTGTTAGATCCAGTATTCAAGCAGGAACAAGGGCAGGAGATCGCTGATTTCTTTCCCAGGAATGAGGGCTCGGTGGAACACTACTCCACGCTGTGGGACGCTTTCAAGGTTACTGTGCAAGGCATATGTATTGCAAAGAGTGGCGGGGTCTTGAGAGACATACCTTACGTTGCCTGGAAATGGAGCTTGGGCATATAGAGGCGGAATTGCGGCAGAATCCCACTCCTGAACTGCAGGCAGCATTCTTAATGACTATCAAGAGACAGCGGAGAGAGAATGTAAACATAGGGGGAAATATCACAGGGCACGTCAATTCGGAGAGGGGGATCGACCCGGGAAGATGCTGGCGGCCTTGGTTCAGCCTTCACGCTTCTCGAATACAGTACTGGAGATTGAGGGGGAGGATGGGCAAATGCATACCGACGCACATGAGATTGTGGAGACCTTTAGGGAGTTTTACAAAAGGCTGTATAAAACTCATAGAACTCAGCCAGTAGACTTCACCCCCTTCTTTGAGGATACAGTGATAGCCTACTAGGAGATGCGCAGAGAGAATTTCTCTTGCGACACCATGAGGATGACAAAATCATTACAATCATAATGCAGCTCCAATCCGTGAAGACCCCGGACCCGGACAGCCTCCCGGCTGAATTTCATAAAACCTTCTATCACCTCCTCATCCCAGTGCTGAGGCAAGAGAGTGGTATACTTCCCCCTTCTATGCGGGAGGCACTTATTAATTCCATACCTAAACCTGGTAAATCGCCCACATCCTGCGATTCACATAGACCGCTCTCTTTAATAAATGTTGGTGCAAAAATCCTGGCCAAACTAATTGGTAATCGCATTAGTCCCCTCATGACGGCGCTGGTGCTTCCGGATCAGTCAGGTTTTGTGCCCACTCGAGGCACATCCCACAACTTGTGGACACTATTTGCACTTCTCCATGACATAGACTAGGACGCCAACGCTGCTGCGGTATTTCTCAATGCCACTAAGGCGTTCGACTCCCTGGAGTGGGACTATCTCGCCTTTGTCCTTCAATGCATGGGGCTTCCAATCCCCTTTCAGAAGTGGATCACCTTGCTCTCCTCAGGGGTGCGAGCCAGAGGGGCGGTGAATGACATTCAGTCGGCGCCCTTCTCGATCACACGGGGCACCCGGCAGGGATGCCCCGTCGCTGCTCTTTGCCACGGCTATTGAGCCCCTGGGGGCGAAGGTTCGACAACACTATCGAGACTATGCACTGATATACCCTGAGAGGCAAAACTGTAATCTCTTTTTATGTGGATGACTTAACACTCTACTTGCGGGACCCGGCGGTTAGTCTTACCCCCATTCTCCGGTTGCTCATCCTCTTTGGCCAGCTATCTGGAATAAATGTGAATTGGGGGAAATCTAAAATTTTCCCTCTCACAGACTCCACAGGCAGCCACGGCCGTGGAGGGTGTTTCGGTGGGGCAAAGAGGCGGGGCGGGGGTGCTAAAAACCAGAGTATGGATAATTGAAGGTAAGTAAACAATTTAATAATAAAACTAATTTCGTAGCACGCCCTGCATCGCAAAATGTGATGCAGGGTGCGCTACGAAATTTGGTTTATTTATTAAATTGTTTACTTACCTTCAATTATCCATACTCCGGTTTTTAGCACCACCCCACCCTGCCCCTCCCCCGCCCACCGCTCCGCCCCACCGAAACACCCGCCGTGGCTGTCCACAGGGGACTTCATGCCTAACATTCCGCTGAAATGGTGCAGAGGCACCATTACTTATCTGGGTATTCGGATTTCTCGGTGCCGGGAGCAGTTGATGCGCTCCAACTACGGCCACACACTGGATAATATCACAGACAAGATAGCTGGGTGGATTTCAATACCTCTTTCCATGGCGGCTAGGGTGTCATTGATCAAGATGATAATCCTACCCAAACTCCTTTACTTATTTACCAACATCCCCTATGCTCCTACTCGTTAATTTTTTAACTGTGTCAAAACACAACTAATTAGATTAGCATGGGGGGAACAGCCCAGTCTGGCGTGGGAAATCCTGACTTGGCCCTTTGAGGACAGAGGATTTGAGGTCTCGGATATAGATTTATACTTTGTCTACGCTCAGGCACACTTTGCGGCGTATTGGATCCACCCTCCCCCATATATGCCTCACCTGGCCATCGAAGATGGATACATGGCACCTACACCGTGTAAAGCATATCTTAACACAACTACAGTACCTAGGCATTTGGCAGCCACCACTGTCCGATGCACGAAAGGCGCCTGGCGCTACCTCACATGTACACTTAAATGCCCTCTTCTGTATTCGCCGTTAGTGCCCCTGCAGGGGAAACAAGAAATACCAGTCATTACGGAGGGAAGGTGCAGACGCATGCTGCGAAAAATGTCCTGTCTCACTTGGGGCCAATTATACCAAAACAGGAAAATTAAACCTAGTGAGGAGTTTTTTGGTCCCAACACCCCCACCCCCTTAGGACGATTTTACTATGTGAGGCTTAGGCAAGACGTGCGCTCTCTGGCTCAGGACTTTCCATCAGAGCCCCCTATCATGGTTCCTCGACATAATCTTTTGCAACAAACTCCCCCTGAGCATGTGGTGTTGCGATTATATCACTCAACTCAGAAGGAATGGGAGAGAGGCCCTGCTCCGGCTAAGGGGAAGTGGGAGGAGGAGTTGGGTACTCCCATCACGGAGGAACAGTGGGCCTTTTGCTGTCGTCAAACAGGGGTCGACTCATCTCCGCCAACAGCAGACTACGCCTGACACATTATAAATACATCCATCGATTACACTATATGCCTGCCCGGTTACACTGGCTACGTTTGCGAGACACTGCTTGCTGCGACAGATGCGTGGCTGGAGATGCCGATTTCGGACACTTAGCCTGGGGCTGCCCGCTTGTCAGGGAATATTGGAGGGAAGTGCTGTAGGCTCTAGATGACATGATTGAAATACATATGCCCGATGATCCCCTAACCGTCCTTCTAGACTACACGGAACGAGTTCCCGCCAAGGTACGAAGGTTCGCCTCCCTGGTTCTCTTGTTGACGAAACGGTATATAGCCTGTCGCTGGGGGCGCGGACAAGCCCCTAAATTTAAAGATTGGCTTAACAACCTCATACACTTCCAGGAACAGCTGCATGCATATGCTGAACTTATGCCACCATCCTCACACCCTAAAGATATTTGGGGTCCTCTTCGGGCATACATCCTTGCACATACTGACACTGGGGAGACAGAGCCGAGCCCGGAACGGCTGGGGATTGAGGGGCGGGACAGAGGGGATCCTACAGAGGTGGGGGATTCCCCGGATAGGGGCTCAAACAAACCCTTTGAGGAGTAGTGGGGTGAGAGGCACAAGACCTAGGATAGTGGCCCTTAGCTGTGTATGACTGAGTGGGACCTGAATGGCAACTGGAATAAGTTATTAGGTGATAGCTGTGGCTTCATTGTGACTAATAGATCTTGTTGGGTTTTTTTTGGGGGGGGATTAAGTTTTTGGAGACCTGAATTGACCAGTGCCTGATCTGACTGCCTACCTGACGCGGCCGGTCCTATGGGTTGTAGGTGGCTTGCTGTGTTTACACCCCCCACTACCCTTTGCATTGAAGGTCGAATACTGCTGTGCCGGCCCGATGGAATGTAGGCACCCGGCTTTGTCACGTTTTATGATGTCAATAAAGGTCAATTTGAAACCAGAAAAAAAGAAATGTACATATTTTCTTATTTGACATAAATCGATTCTCTTTGAAAAGAAGTTGTATTGCATGCCCAATGCATTTAGGGAAGAAGACCCCTTATTCAGGGGCCGCTGTGAAGATGAACATTGAATATGTTTATTGACAGTTTAACACTATAAAGAGAGTAAAAACTTTTTTACAACAAGTGTTTTGGTTTTTAAGTATCATTAAAAGAGCACTTACAGTAAAGTGTGACTATGTTATTTTGAATAGACTTGCCCACATGCATTGTGATGTGAGAAATTGATGAAGAAACTTCTACAGAAAGATATGACATGGCAGTTTAATTTTTTCATTGTCAAGTCAGCTTCAGCTCTAGCTTCAACCACCAAAACCGGGTGTTTTAAAGTTGCTTAGAAACAGCGAAGTTGAAGATAGTATGATAACATCATCTAGGGGCATATTATCAAGCACAGGCATACATTATCGCCACTTTTATCGGCAGGAATTTGCCGATAAAGCGACGATAATGGCCTTGATAATATGCTTTATGAATTCCAATCGAAGCCCATGTTAGATGTGAACACATCTAACATGGGCTTCGATTGGAATTCATAGAGCCCTTTAACACATCTAACATGGGCTTCGATTGGAATTCATAGAGCATATTATCAAGGCCATTATCACCTCTTTATCGGCAGTTTCCTGCCGATAAAAGCGGCGATAATGTATCGCCTGTCCTTGATAATATGCCCCCTAGTTCTATAGAAAATGATGAAACGTTAGTAGCTATGAAAAGGATGAGGTGTTGAAGACTGGTTCCCCAGTTTTAAAGTGTTGTTCCCGGGTGCTAATCTCGAAACTAGTAGTGAAAAACTTAGCGCTGAACCAATATGAAAAGAAATAGGCAACTTAAGCGAAGGCGTAACAGAAAATGCTGGGCTCGGGAAAAACTTCAAATCCATTCATATCACAACTAACATATGAAATGGTCAAAGTTAAACTGAACTGTTATTCCTGTAATCTGACTAAACTACTTAGATCAGGTGAAAAATGAAAAGATGATCATACCTAATTGATCTAACCTCGTATGTAAACCTTGAAATCCTCGAATAATCGAAGATTTCCATTTGAGCTGTAGAAATCCCTGTAGCAAAATACAAACAATGGATGCTCTAATGTGCGCGCATCCATGAATAGAACTACACTAAATTCTAAAAAATAAATGAGAAAGCTTCTCACCTACTTAGAACGCTGTGCTGGTTTAAAACTCAGTCCATTTTGAAACAAAGTGATCATCATGACTGCCGTACGGGATACAGTGTTTAAAGGGAATGAAAAGAGAAACAGGACATGAAGGTTGCATCATGTTTAACGTCAATAAAACACAGTCGCCATCTTGAAAGTACAGTGTTCAAATGGACAGATAATGCAAACTTGTGCAGGAGAATGTTCTTTTGCTGTGTTTCGACAGTATAGCATCCTAACATTTTGAACTGGTGAAAAAATCACAGTGTTATAGATTGAAATGTGTAATCAACCCTCTGATGAGGTTTCTGTCACCAATTACATAGTGCACATGCATTATGTCTAGCATGTCTGAATAATTGTTTTACAATGTTTGAAAATGTAGTGAACAACTGATGAATGAATATGGAAAGATCCTATATCAGGACTATTAAGTGTCTTCTTACTCAGGATAGACCATGACACGAGACACCTGTGTGCAATGAAATATGTGAAAGAAAGGAAAACCAGGTTTTATGGCGAGACACCTGTAGCAGTACTTAGAACAATGATTAACAATCTAAATATAGCATTTCATGATGTCGCTGATAGTAATATCGTAAATCGTAGGGATAAGCTACTAATTGCAAATTTTAGAGCAATTTATAAATCATATGTACAGCAGTGGAAAAACCAACTGAGATTGGAAGCATGGGAGAAATTAAGGGCAACTGCTGTTAGCAACAACAGCAAGTCATTCTGGGAGGTCATAAAAATTATCTTTATGGACGAGGTGGGAGGTTCGTCGACAGATGTGTTCATTGATGAGGAAACCTGGGTAAATCATTTCAAAAACATTTTCCACAAAAACAAGGAAGGTAGCATTGACAAATGGTCTGACCTCTCAGTAGCGATTACTCCTTTGGTTTTCGAAATGGAAGAGATAGAACATGCCCTGACTCAAACTGTGCCTCTTAAAGCAGCGGGTCCAGACGGGGTCCCTGCTGATATATTTTTAATAAATAGATGGCTCTGGGACCCTTCCTTACAGTCGTGTTTAACACTATCAGTATTACAGGTCCTCTCCCATCATGGAAAGAATCAATATTTGAGCCTATATATAAGAAAGGTGAGGACTCAGATCCTGTAAATCATTGTCCGAAAGCCTTAATTGACAGCACTGCTAAAGTAATGGGACAAGTATTGTTTAACCAAATGGAAGAATGAGCAGCTGAGAAGGGGATACTTGCTGAGGTGCAATACGGGTTCAGGAAGAGCAGCAAAATATATGCAGGCCAAGCAAGAAGGTTTTTATATGGCATTTATGGGCCTTTCGACCGCTTTTGATTTTGTCAATTACAAGAAGTTGTGGCATATTATGGAACAAATGGTGGCAGACGCTGCAATTATCTGCTTCATTAGACAAATGTATATAGGAGTCACTGCAAAGGTATGTCATGGCAAACAAGGGGAATATACTAGACCTCTTACTATTGCAAACAGTGTTAGACAGGGTTGCATACTCGCACCCTTTCTGTTCTCGCTGTGTATTAATAGCCTAAATATTATCATGGTTGAAAAGTCTATAGATACGCCGAGAGCGAACACTACCCAATTTCCTATTTTATTGTATGCAGATGATACGGTTTTACTTGCCCAATCACCCCTATCCTTCAAAAGAGTATTAAGAAATATGCCCTCTACCTGAAGAACCTAGACCTGTATATTAACAAAACAAAGTATTTTGTCATGTCTATTGGGAAACAAAGAAAAATAGTGTACATTATAACATTGAGGAAAGGAAAATTGAAAATGTAGAGAACTTCTCATATCTAGGTTTGTGTTTTGATGCGAACTTAGATTGGAATTTGATGGTGACCTCAAGAGCCACAGAGATGAAGAAATGTATAGCTGCAATTTTTAGATTTGCCTCTAACCCAAGTAACAAACCAATACATGAGATGGTTAGAATTTACTTGGCAAAAATAGTGGCTGTGACAACGTATGGGGCAGCAATCTGGAGCACAACTCGAGTGGATAGCCTACAAATGATAGAAGACCATTTTGCCAAAAGATTACTGTCTGACCCGAAGGCTTGCACAAATTATATAGTCCACAAAGAGTTAGCATTGGCATATTTTACGTGTACAATGAAATTAGCCCCTTTGCTACTATGGTTGTCTATATGAAAATGGGAGGAGGTGCAGACATACCAATTCATCTTGAGTAACATCATGAAAATGGAGCATGTCCTCAAACGTTATTAGGCTACAATATGTAAGGAGCACCCTTGAATCGGTGGGGTTGGGGGATCACTATGTTCAACCGGAGCACCGTGAATCTTGGAGTAAAATGAGTTTAAAAAGAATTTCCTAGAGAAATGTGCACAAGATAGGTGGAACAGATACAAAGAAAAAGCCACAATAATTGTTTACAATGCGATCCCTCCTACTTCACATGGGCCATCTTTATATCTTACTTTTGTAGAAAATAACCATCATCGACTTATTCTGAAAAGATTCCATTTCAATTATGTGATATTAATTTTGGGCTACCCTGCAAATGTTTTTTCCAGAATCAGTTGGATTGTTGCCCTTGCGACAAAACATCAAAACAATCCATTAAACATATATGATTTTTTTGTCAATTTTATGTAAAAAAAAGAAAGAGATATATTATTCCCTTTTAAAAGAAATGTGTCCTCCACAGCCATATCACTGCACTGTCCATTATGCAGCAGCTAGAGACGACTTATGTGTGTTTCTTATGTGCAGCCCTAAAAACTCATAACTTAGTTAATTACTGACCAAATGTAAACTTTTTATATAGACATGCATTGTATGTGATGTTTATTATCTTTTTAGGATTTTAAGAAAGAATGTATGCTTATGATGTTCTTTTAGCTTAATTTATTGAATTGTTGTTTGCACAATGTTTTTTATACACTCTTTTTTTAAATGCAAAAGAAAGTAATTTGATGATGAATATCGTAATACAAGTACTCAAATGAGATGAAAGTTGTCCAGGCAAAAACACATGTTACATTGCTCAGAATTGTAATGTACAAACATGATGTGCCTTGTGAAAATATTACATGGTTACTGAAACTACACATGATGCTTGTTATGACCCTTGTTTACCATGAATAATCAACAACTGCATAATACTATTGGCCAAGAGTTTTTAAATTCAGTCACATTGAATGCAAATGTAACCTTATTCCAACTGCAGTGTTTTGTGTTTAGGTTGTCCTGACCTTCCTTACCTGAGTTCATTGTGATGATGGAGTGTATATTATTTATGGTATCTAGAGCATCTCAGCATGTTGTGTCTTATAGAAAACAACTCATATCGATTTTATTGTTCAAGCCTGAAGGCATCAATGTATTGAATTTTAAGATCCACCTGATTTCGCCCTGGGACAACAGTTTAGAGTTGTCTTTATCATTACTAGTTTGTATTGTTTCCAAAGCCAGGAACCTTAATTGAGCTATGTTGTGTTTGTTCTCTAATCAGTGTACAAAAAGGTTGGAGGTGATGTTCTGATTGTGTATCATGGTCTTATGTTCAGTTATTCCTATTTTGATTTTTTTGTTCAGTCTTGCCGATGTACATTAAGGCACAAGGGAATTTAATGCAGTAGATTACAAAGGTGGAATCACAGTCTGCAGAATGCAGCAGTATCACTAGTTTGAACCATCATCAGATGTGTGATGTTCTTGCCAGTAATTACATTATTGCAATGTATGCAATTATAACATTTCTGTATGCCAGTTGTAGTGGTACTGGCATGCAGAAATGTTATAATTGTATACATTGTAATAATGTAATGCATTAAATGCCCTTGTGGCTTAATGTACATCAGCAAGACTGAACGAGAAATCAAAATAGGAATAAATGAACATAAGAGTATGATTCGCAGTCAGAACATCATCTCCAACCTTGTTGTACACTGGTTAGATAACAAACACAACATTGCTCAATAAAGGTTCCTTGTTTTGAAAGCATTACAAACTAGGGATGATAAAGACAACTCTAAACTATTTTCCCAGAGGGAAATCTGGTGGATCAAAAAATTCAATAGATCGATGCCTTCAGGCTTGAATGATAACATCGATATGAAATGTTTTTTAGAAGACACAACAAGCTGCGACGCTCTAGATACCATAAATAATATACACTCCATCATCACAATGCACTCAGGTTAGGAAGATCAGGACAACGTAAACACAGCGCAATGTAGTTGGAATAAGTGAAACATCCATTACAACACAGTCATTACATCACACTGCTTTTACAACACAGCTGTTACAATGCAACTGACTTTACATTACATGCCATTACAACACATGCCATTACAATGCATGTCACTACAACACATGCCATTAAAACGCTTACCATGACAACGCATGCCATTACAACACATTATTAGGGAAGCATTAGAGATTTTTTAGTTTTAGAGTGGGTATGGGTTTTGGGGTAGATGGGAATAGCAATTTTTACTCCTACACTATCCAACACTTACCATACTGTTGTACTCACTGGAGGGGGAATAGTAATTTTCACCCCTACACTATGTGAAAAAATACCTTTTTAGGGGTACACTGGTGCAGGGTCACCCTTTAGTTTTTGGGTTCAAAACCAACAAAGCAGGGATCAGCTCTGGAGTAGGAATAAATAACAAGTTTATTAATCACTCATGAGTAGGACCACGTCTACACAGCAGTGCTGGAGGAGGTAGTACACTTAAGTCACAGAACACAGGTCTTTTATACAGGTTTTGTGAAGTGTAAGCATGTGAATAGAAATAGGGAGTACAAGTTTTAGAAATAGTTACCAGCAAACATGGCAGATAAATAACCACTTGGTCAGCAAAGTGGGAGGCGGAGCACGAGTGCTTATGGCAGCAGTAAATGATTGACAGTTAACAGATGTACTGGCAACTACAACTCTCAGCACGTACATTGTTTTTAGCTGAGTCAGGAAGTTAACTAAAATAGATAACACAAGCACAGTAAAAAGACGAGCAGCAGAGGACGGGAGAATTACGAAGGAAACGAAATGGACACCACAGCCAAAATAGCTGCAGCTCATGGCAAGTAAAATGTTGCACATTTTCCACAACTATCCAACACTTACCCTACTGTTGTCCTAAAAGTATTATGCATTGGAATGGTATGCGTTGTAATGGAATGCGTTGTAACAGTAGTTTTTAAAAATGTGTTCTAATGGCATGCGTTGTAAAATCATGCGCTGTAATGGTAGTTACGATGTAAAAACTGCATTGTAAAAGCATGCAATGTAATTGTTTGCGTTGTAACATCATATTTTCTTGGAAAAAGATTACACTTGCAAAACTCAATTTTAATTATGCCGTTGTTGATTACTCATGGTAAACAGGGGTCATAACAAGCATCATGTATAATTTCAGTAATCAAGTAATATTTTGACAAGGCACATCATGTTTGCGCATTACAATTCTTAGCAATGTAACGTGTTTTTGCCTGGACAACGTTATTCTCACTTACTTTTATAATGATATTACTATTAGCGACATAATGAAATGCTATATGAAAATTGTTAATCATTGTTCTAAGTACTGCTACAGGTGCCTTGCCCTAAAATCTGTTTTTCTTTTCTTTCCCATATTTCATTGCACAGGGGTGTCTCATATGTATCACCATCTATCCTGAGTAGGAAAACACTTATAGTCCTTATGTAGGATCTTTCCATATTCACTCATCAGTCATTCACAACATTTTCATACATTGTAAAACAATTCATCAGACAAGCTAGTCATAACGCATGCACACCATGGTATTAGTGGCAGAATCCTCATCAGAAAGTTGATTACACATTTCAATCTATAACACTGAGTTGTTTTGCCAGTACAAAACGTTAGTATGCTATACTGTTGAAACACAGCAAGAGAATATTCTCCTGCACAAGTTTGCATTAGCTGTCCATTCGAACAGTGCCCTTTAAACGCTGTATCCCGAACGGCATTCACAATGATCACTTTGTTTCGAAATGGACTGAGTTTTAGACCAGCACGGCTTTCTAAGTATTATTTTTTAGAATCTAACAAGTTTCTATTCATGGATACGCCCACATTAGAGCATCCATTGTTTATATTTTGCTACAGGGATTTCCCTGCTCAAATGCAAATCTTCGATTATCCGAGGATTTCAAGGTTTACATTCGAGGTTAGAGCGATAAAGTATGATCATCTTTTCATTTTTTACCTGATCTAAGTAGTTTACTCAGAATACAGGAATAACAGTTCAGTTCAACTTTGAAGATTTCATAGGTTGCTTGTAAAATGAATGCATCTGAAGTTTTTGCCGAGCCCGGCATATTCAGTTTTGCCCTCTCGTGAGTAGCCTATTTCTTTTCATATAGATTCAGCGGCAAGTTTTTCATTCTTGTTTTAAGGTTAGCACCTAGGGACAACACTTTAGTACTGGTCAACCAGTCTTTAACGCCTAATTCTTTTCATAGCTACTAACGTTTCATCATTTTCTAATCAACTAGGTGATGGTATCGTACTATCTGCAACTTCACTGTTTCTAAGCAACTATAAACACCCGGTTTTGATGGATGAAGATAGAGCTGAAGCTGACTTGGCAATGAAAAAATCCAACTTCCATGTCATATCTTTCTGTAGAGGTTTCTTCTACAATTTCTCACATCACAATGCACATGGGCGAGTCTATTAAAAATCATGTAGTCACACTTTGCTGCAAGTGCTCTTTTCATGATACTTAAACATCAAAACACATTGTGTAAAAGTATTTACTCTCTGTATATTGTTAAACGGTCAATGAACATATTCACTGGTAATCTTCACAGCCGCCCTTGCAGAAAGGATCTTCTTCCCGAAGTGCATTGGGCATCCAATACAACTTCTTTGAAAAGAGAATTGATTTATGTCACAGAAGAAAATAAATTACTGTTTTTGTTCGAGCTCATAAACATGAATGTATGATTCATTCAATTTTATTTACAAATTGAGTATTTGTCAAGAATGAAAAACATCTGCAATTATTGAACAGAGGTGTAATAGATTCCAAATATTGTGTTTATTGCAAATATTATGATGTTGGAATTATTAAAGATAGTTGAATTTATTCTCATGCTGTGCTGCCTGGAAACAAGTGACACTGTACACTTGTTACACACGTACTTGATATTGGGTAGGCAGCCTCATTCTTGACAAGCACACCAACACTTACACTAACAAATTAAGTGACAGATGAGTGTTTCAATACAGTCAGGCAAGTAAATAACTCATAACGGGTGTGTGCAACTCATTCCACAAGTTATTTTGAGTGCCACAAGGTGGGACATTACAAAAGAGATTGTCAAGAGAAGAAACTTGACTCGGCCACACCTGTGATGGCAAGCATGTTACACGTGGGTGAAGATATCAAATAGAGACCAGTTGTACTCAACCAAGTAGCTATGGACATCTGGGAAAATGGCCCAGAGACTCAGAAGCATATTCCTCCTAACACAACGTGATTTGTGGAGGCAGTTAGTATCAATAGGAGGAAAGTGTCTGGATAAGGAATACTGAAACATTCTGCACTGTGGTGGAGAGGAAGAACCTTAAGCATGAAGAGATTCTTCCTGGAATCAAGGATTTAGGTTTGGTAGCCAGCAGAGAAGGTATGGAGTATTCACTTGCCAGGGTTGAGATTGAGCTTAATGGCAAGGTGGCCATGATTGATGGTGGGCTAAGGGAAACGCAAGGAGCTGGATGTCTCTTGGGAAATTATTTGATTGCTCCTGCTGTGGTGCCAGGATCAGAAGCCTCTATGGATTGGAAAACATCAGCTTTGTTAACTAGACCATAAGCTGCACATCAGTCTCAGAGTGAGTCTAGGATCATCTCTGATTTACACGGGCCAAGACAAGGTAGTTTGCAGGAAAGGGCAGACTCCAGGAAGGCAATGGCCATGGAAGTTGCTGCTTCTGCTACGAAGGGAGGGAAAGATGAGGCACCTGAAGTGGGCCATTTGCTGGAGTGTGCGTTGCTTCCTGAGCTGCACGGTGTGCTAGGTGCTGGAGACCCTTCTCAGGAGCATTTTTGCAAGGCACGTTAGAGGAGTGCCTGGTGCTTGTGGGACTTTGGTAGGAAGCCAAGTAACAGGTTGGCAAAGGAGTGGTCAGGAAAGACTGTGTTCCACTACAAACACAGTCAAATCCTGATCCAGGAACTATCAAGAGGCTAGTGGTTTCATTAGTACACAGAAACATTCTGTTGCCACTGCCCCATGAAATACCCTAAGCAGGACACTTAGAGATTAGAAAAACCCAGGATAGGTAGGACCCTGTATTCTACTGGCCAGGGATGTGCAGTGACATAGAACTGTTCTATAGAACCTGTTGCTTTTCCTAATGATTAGTAATACAGGAAAGAGGACTAAGGCATAATCTACCAGTTGTAGGTATTCTATTTGAGATGTTAGGATTAGACATAGCTTACCCATTGAACCCCCCCCCCCCACAGTCAGACAGCAAGCATATTTTAGCTGTGGTCAATGATGCCACCAGGTACCCTAAAGCTGTACCTCCGAGGAGCATAACTGCAAAGGAGGTAGTGAGAGTTCTTCTAAGGAATTTTTTTAGGGTTGGATTTCGATCGATGGTAATTACTGACCTGGAAACTAACTTCTTACATGCAGATAAGTGGGAGCAACCTGGTGTGACATGCCACGTCCGCAAAGCATACAACCCACGGTGGAACGGTTTAATAGGCACAAAGAGCATGATGGGAACTATGCCCGAGACCCTGACAAGGAAGTGGAATCTTCTCCTTCCATGCTTCTTATTTGCCTACTGAGATATTTGAAGGGAGTAGGGTTAAGCCCCTTTGAACTTCTGTATGGACACCCTTGTGGTGTCCACTCGTCTTAGTCAGAGAACGGTGAAAAGGAACCTCACAGTCTCCACAGAAGGATGTGGGGGGACTATGTGATTATCCTCAGTAATTTGATAGTACAATACAGGCAAAGGAAAACCTTCATGCTAGCCAAGCACTGATGAAGGAATGAAGGTAGAATCAGAAAGCTACACTGACTGATATCAAGAAGCCCATGAAGATTTTGGTGCTAAAACTTACTTGTGCAAGGGTTTGGAGGACACATGTTATAGGTCATACAAAGTAGTTTAGAGAGTGTTGGAAGTAAAGCACTTGGTGGACATAGGTGCCCCAAGGGAATCCAAGAGGGTGTTCCCTTTGGGGCAGGCTGAAGCCTTACCTCTGGAGAGACGACACAGTGAATGTCATGGCTACAGCAAAGGAAGTTTAGGAGGACAGTGAGCTTCTTCCTGGTTTGCTGCGTATTGACATGAAGGATGGCATTGTAAAAGGGTTTCAGTTAGTCCCTGAGTTAACACCTCAGTAGACGAGAGAATATAGAGAGTTGTTAGGATGGTTTTCTAAACTCTTTTCGCTGACTCCAGGGTTGAAACATGCCTGTGTGAATGGCATAGAAATAGGTGACGTGACAGTCTGTCAGTCACAGGCATATTGTACAGAATGTCCTATCAGGTTTAGGGATGAAGGATCGCACTGTTTCTTCAATCTCGCCACATCTGCTGGCAAGATGGCAAACACCAGATGAAGACCTGCTGTACGACCCTTCTTTTTTATTTTTTCCATTGAAAAGGTGATCAGTATTCACATTCAGTATCTTTAATATTTTGCATTGGAGAAATAACATCCACAGTTAAGTAACAGGTTGGTTTCATTTTTGAGTTTTCTTTTGAAGAAGACAGCTGAGAGCTTTACTTGTAAGCAACTTATTGCCGGGTCTCCATCAGAGACTTCAGGATGTGATTACTTCCAGCAGGAGGGTTTCCTGTAGCTATAGGGGTGTATTTATTGAAATCTGACAAAGAAGTACAATGATAATGTGTAGAACCTTAGCAAATGAGCAAGTCAAGGGAAAGTTTATAAACATTGTATTTGAGATACTCATTCAATCTCTGTGATCAGTTATGACAATCATCTCTCCAACATACTTTTCTAATATTGAATTAGTTTGGGAGATGGAAATAGTTTTTTCTAATGTAGAAACATGTAGAATCAAGCAGTCCAGCCCTTATTATTTAGCTGAAAGAGAAAACATTGGATTTGAGATGTGATGACCATAATTTGCTCAAAAGTGGTGTGAAAGAGCTGTGAAGAACAAAAGAATCTGCAGATGCATGGAAATGACCAGGGAATGGCAGCTCTTTGAAATAGGCTGAGTGAAGGAGCTCAAAAAGAGGTAAGATGACACCATGTATTCTGAATGTGCAGGCTCTCCATACCAGAGTGCATGCTTAAACCCTAACATTGTGGATCACAAGAAGTAATTATGCTCAGGGGCTAACGAGAGTGTGACTTCA
Organism: Lissotriton helveticus; assembly: GCF_964261635.1. Taxonomy (NCBI): domain Eukaryota; kingdom Metazoa; phylum Chordata; class Amphibia; order Caudata; family Salamandridae; genus Lissotriton; species Lissotriton helveticus. The sequence continues at coordinate 521,916,275 of NC_136063.1, forward strand.
ATTTGAATAGGGCAGTAAAGATCATGCTTTATTTAAGAGCAGGGTACTATGTAAGTAAAAGTTAGGACATACACCTTGATGTTTTGCATTTCCTGGTAGGGAATTTTGTTTTTCACTACTGTGAGGCCTACTCCTCTCATAGGCCAGCATTGGAAATTCACAAACACAGGAAAGGGAGGCTCATCTGCATTCTGAGCACTCATTTGCATTCTAATGGGTCTTTCCAGGAAGGAATGGGAGGTGCTGACACTTATACTTCAATAGGTAGTTCCTACGTCACCCCCTAAATCAAAGGCCATTTTGGGTATAAGTACTGGGTCTCTGAGCCCCTAAAATCAGACACTTCTAAATATTGAACCAAACCACTGTCAGACTCAACTGGACTGCTTTTCTGGAAGACTGCTTTTCTGCTTGTTTCCCTGCTGCTCCCCGAATCTGCTGGAAGGATTCTGCCTTGCCTCCAAGAGATGTCCAAGGGCTTGCTTGCTTGCCTCCTGTTTTCTGAAGCCTCAGGAACACAAAAGACTTCCTACAATTCTGCTGAGGATGCTGGACTCTGCCTTCTGTGAGTCCTACCCTTGCCCCTCCAAGAGCTGGGCCTCAGTAGTGGGTTCTGCTGCTGTGTTCATAAAAAAACAATGCATTGCATCAACTGCATTATGAGAAATTCCACTGCCGTTGATTGCAGTAGGCCTGAACTTTGGATTTGTACCAGTCCCTCGCGACCATAAGTGACTGTTTGACCGCTAGTGACTTCTAGGCACTATTTTAGAATTATGAGCCAGATGTAGGTGAGGGACATTTACTGATTCTAAAATACCGAATTTTACCGATTCGGTATTTTAGAATCGGTAAATGCTATGTAGGGAAAAATTCGGTAAGTATTACCGAATCGTTAAGATTCGGTATTTACTGAATCAGTATTTACACTATTTATTAGTGACACCCTGCCACCCTTCAATGTTTCCCCCCTTTTACCGAATCGGTATTTACCGATTCGGTATTCCCCATTCATTCCTATGGGCCTGGAGGCCCATAGGAATGAATGGGAATTGCCGAATCGGTAAAAACCGATTCGGTAAAAGGGGGAAAACATTGAAGGGTGGCAGGGTGTCACTTTGACACCCTGTTGCACCCCTCAATCGTGCATGGGTGCACATGTGGCACACATACATGCCCTAGTGGCATGTATGTCTGCCACTGGCACTGAAATATTTTGCATGAATTTGCTTGTTTGGGGGTTTTCGTTATTTACCACCAACTTGCAGTTGGTGGTAAATAACGAATCCTAACATGGGAAAAGCACTCCTTTACGTTCTCCCTACATTAGGAATTCAGTAATTTACCGAATCGGTATTTAAGAATTCGGTAATTTACCGATTCCTTATATTACCAATTCGGTAAATCCTACATCAGAAAAGCCTAATACCGGTTGGTAACGGCCGAAATTCGGTAATTTCGGCCGTTACTGACCGGTATTAGGCTTCCTACATCTGGCCCTATATCTTTAAAAAGATATATTTAGACTTTTACTGGTTGGAATTTTGTCGTTTTGGTCACATAAATATTCTCTATTGTTCTAAACCTGTGTGAAGTTTTTTTGGTGTATACATTGAGTTACTGTGTGTGTGTGTGTGTTTAAGCTTAACTGTTCTGAGCAAAGCTAACAGAGGGTGCGCACAAGTTATCTTTTAGTTTGTATCTAGTTTACCCTGACTAGAGTGGTGGTTCCTCCCTAGCCTGGGTGCATGTCCCAGGCCAACCAGGAATTCCATTTCTAACATACCAGGGCCATAAATGAGGATGCCCCCAAAATACTTGCTATAGCCTGTTATCAATTATTTCACATACCCCTCATAATTCCACAATTGTTTCTGCAAATTGTAATTTTAAATGTATTTATAAAATGCTTTCTACCCCTGTCCTGACAAGGCGTAGACGCTCTTTTTGGTAAGTAGCAAGCTACTCCGGAACCTAGAAAGGATTAGTGGTTGATTAGTATAAGGAAATATGAGCTAATTTGAGAGGCGGTAATGCAAGTCTGTTAGGCAGATTGGATGGGATAATGGAGGGATAGAAGAGGGAAGAGTCTAGAAAGTGTTAATTGGGAGATCATAGTAGTAAGATAAGGTTTGGGATGAGTAAAAGGAGAGATGGAGGAGGTAAGAGACTCTGGAAAGGGATTAGCGAAATCATAGTTGTAAAAGAGGTTTGGGATGAGTGAAAGCTTTGGGTGAACCATGGAGGAATAAACGTGGGTTATTATGGAGATCATAGTTTTAAAATGAGGTTTCCCTTCTTGTCAGGGAGTTGACACTTTCACACTGGGTCAGAACGAAGATCATTCTCCCAACTGCTATGCAATGGAATAATCATCATGGCATTCTTTCAGCTAACTTAAAAAAGAGAGAGTTTTTCCTGTTTAACCCAGAAAGGACCGGGAGATAGAACTGCAAAAAAAGGAAATTCCTTTCTGTGTGTTGGGATTCTAAGTCAACAATAACATTTGTTTTAATTCATTGGATCAACAGCACCCCAAAAAATTACATTTAAGTCAAAACATAACATTTGATGTATCTAAATATATTTTATTTTATCTTTAAAAACAATTTCTTTCATATAGTCAACATACACAATAAAACAAAATCATGTAAATATTTTTCTCAAAAAGGCATTTTACATGTATCCATTCAATTTGTTATAACAATTCATCATATCACAATACATAAAAAAACAATCAACTAATACAAATAAAAAAGCTTGTCGACGCGTTTCGGTGCTTCTTTGTTTGGAACACCTTCCTCAGGACTATTTTAAAACATCTTCATTTCTAGAAATAGATACATAACATTTGTTAGTTTTGTACTGTATGGGGGAGTTTTTATTTATCTGTTGAAAAAAACCTTAAATGTCTTACATTTAATGTGATACTATTATGTATTACCAAGATCAATCCAGGAGTTGTAGTGGAAATTAATGACTCCTCATCCCCGCTGTGTCATCAAAGGATCTATACAGTAAAGTGACATCATGTTTTAAAATTCAGTGCACAAGTATAGGATCGAATATTACATTGACCAGACTTTTAAATTTAACATTGTCGCTTACTTCTTATTTGCACGGAAGCCTTTCGTAGCATTGGCTCGATTCTTTCCAATTTTTAGATAGTGTTTCCTCTTTATTTATTCTGGCTTAGCGTAGTCCTTAGTGCTTCACGGACTTGTGCATGGATCCCTCCTCTTTTTAAATTGAGGCGATCAGCAGCGTCTAAACAAATAACGCACGTTTTTTAGATGTTGTACCGTTTCTAATTAAAGGCGGGTTTCATAGAAATTACATGTTACTCATATACTTATGATGCCCGACTCGGAGGTTGCTAGTTATCTCCAGTCGAGGTATTAGACAGAGTAGGGCAGTAAACCTTTTCTGTATTTCGATGGAGTTTTTATATTATTTAAATCGATTATACGACTCTGAACAGGTACCTTTATTTTAGAGGTTTAAAATAATTTAGGGCGGGTTACCCCCCAACTCGGGAGTAGTCAATAGAAAAGCCATTCTACTCAATTTCGTCAAAGTTCCTCTTACCTCTAGTGTGAACTAACGCTCCGGCCGTCCGGTCTCCCTGGTTGCCCGTGTCGGTTAGACTCCTGTTTTGAGCCTTGGCCTTATATACCTATGCCGGCTAGAGTTAAACGATGATTCTGTGTTTAGTTAAGTCATTACAGGGTCTATTTTCGCGCCATGATTGTAGTTTTTACTCTAGAAGTTGCCGTCCACATTAGAGAACGGACTTGTATACACTAAAGCCCACATTCTCTATCGCTTTTTTATAAAAACATTCTCACTTTTCTAGAGATTCTATTTAATCATTAAAGTGGCTGTTTTCTTGTGACTTGTGAACGACCATCAGTGATGTTTTCAGACGATGCTTAAATTTTTTTTTTCTTTTTAACACGTAGTGAGATGTTATCCGCCATTTTCGTAGTTCTTTTGAATTCACGATTTCCTACAACAATCGTAATCACATTATATCAACAATAATGCTTTTGTGTACATAAATTCAAGCTCGTAATTAATTTATTGAAAGACGAACGTAGTCACTCAACCCGATAGGTCATAGTAGGAATCCAGTCATATTGAAAGACATAACCCTCCAGGTTTATGAGTTTGTTTATGGCTTTAATATCCCATTACTGTAAATCAGATCCCCCTGTTATTATTTAAAACAATACAAGCCACCAAGTTGAGTGGGAACGGTCGTCCTTCTTACAGATATTCTAGGTACATTCTATTTACCATCAGCTCCAATTTATTTCACGAAATCTCATTGAATTTTACATATAATGTATAATACTGAACAGGGAAACAGAATGTGATGTTACCAAAAACACGATACTCCTATTCAATGATGCATTTATATATCCAATTCAGAAATTCGAAATAATAGTCATATTTCTACCATGATCAGCATTTTATATATTCTATATACACAATACCTATGGTTTCTTTAACAGATTGGTGTTTTCAATAATTTTTCATTAATTTTACTGTTTAATGTAAAGAGTATACCTAGTGTATTTATATACAGTCTGGACCAAGCAAATGCAGAGTGTACCCAATGTCTGAATATACAGGCAGTTAAGTGCTACCTCACCATTCTCTCCCATTCTTCTCTACTGTTGAGGCCTTCAGTATATGATCTAAACTTTGACATAAAGAATTGTTCTCTCTGTTTGTGTCTCTTCTCAGTATCACCACCTCTCATAGATATTTTAATTTTTTCTAATATGAACCACTTGAGATCATCTTCTTTGTGGTTCTCCGTTACCCAATGTTCGACTAAAGGGGAATTTTTCTTTTTGTTTTTGAGGGCTGATCTGTGTTCTGATAGACGCAAACGCATTTCTCTGCCAGTTTCACCAATGTAGCCCTTTTGACATGGGCACATTAGTAGGTATATAACATTGGATGTCCTGCAGTTTACATGGTCATTCATCCAATGTGATACACCATTTAGTCCAACCTTGTCAGATTTTATGATTGATTTGCAGTGGGAACACGTTCCACACGGCAAATTACCACGAATGGGTGTTCCCTGGTCAATGCTTAATTGGTAGCTTTTTTTAGGTTCTCTGTAAGTTTGCACCAAGCAATTACGGATCGTTTTATTCCTTCTATATGCAAAGGTTGGTTTGGGTAAGAGTGTCTGTCCTTTTCTATTCAGGATTGACCAATTTTTGTTAATGAGATTTTTTAATTTCATACTCATGCCATTATAGTCTGAGACCATTACAATGCTGGTTTCAGCTTGTTGTATTTTGTTTTTAGGCTCAAACAGTGTTTCTCTGTTCCGATACTTCGCACGTTTGTAGCTTTCTCGTATTAATCTTTTAGGGTAACCCCTTTGTAGCAATTTATTTTTTAAAATCTCTGCGTGTTTTTCAAACGTGGACCTATCCGTGCAGTTGCGTCGGATTCTGATGAACTGACTATAGGGGATCCCATCCTTTTGACATTTCGGATGGTAACTTGTGTGGTGAAGTAATGTATTCCTATCTGAAGGCTTTACATACAATTCCGCACAAAGCCTTCCATCCTGTGCCAAGATCTTAATGTCCAAGATGTCAACTGCCACTTGACTCTTGTTGGCAGTAAACCTGAGGTTTACGTCTCCACAGTTAAGCCAGTCCAAAAAAGCATGAAGATCATTCTCACTTCCATCCCAAATGAAAAACACGTAGTCTATAAATCTAGACCAGTGTTTGATGTTTTCATAAAAAGGACAGACCTCATTGTAGATGTGTTTCTCCTCAAATTTTCAAACATATAAGTAGGCTAGGCTCGGAGCACATGTGGCTCCCATGCTCGTGCCTTTTATCTGACAAAAAAGATCCTTGTTAAAAAGGAAAATGTTATTCATTAGGACAATCTCAATGCAGTCGACAATGAAAGTGTTTTGTGCATTCAGGTCATCCTCTTCCTTGCACAGAATGTTTCTCATCATAGTAATAGTATCTTGCTGGGGTATATTAGTATACAAGGACTCAATGTCCAAGCACACTAACCACTGGGTTTCATTGTTGAAATTAATACCTTCAATTTTTGAGATCATATCCGTTGTATCTTTTATGTATGATGGTAGTGTTTCTACTAATGGTCGGATAAAATGATCCACATATTTGCTGAGCGGCTCAGTACTGGAGTCAATTCCAGATACTATGGGCCGCATAGGGGGGTCCTTCATATCTTTATGGACTTTTGGAAGTCCATAAAGGGCTGGTATTTTCGGATGATTGTTGACAAGAAATCTAAATTCTTCCTCACATATAATGGAATCCTCCTTAGCTAGAGTGACTATATCTCTTATTTTCTTTTTTAGATCGTACCACTCCCCCATATTTGATTTCCTATAGTGCAGTTTGTTGTCTAAGAGAGAATACATCTTTGAGATATAATCTTTGGTGTTGAGGATCACAACACTTCCACCTTTATCTCCAGGCTTTATCGTTATCTCCTCACATTCTGATACATTTTTAAGTGCCTCCCTTTCATTTTTAGAAAGATTATTATTGGTCCAAGTTTTTTCTGCTAGTAGCTTTTCTAATCCTATGGACACCACCTTTTCTAATGTATCGACCTTGTGGCTGACCATCGTAATGTTTGGGGTCCAGGTGGAGGGTGGTTTAAGACCTGATTTGTTCTCTTTAGGTCTGGTTTCCCTATTCTCAAAAAATCTTTTTATTCTTACCTTATGAAAAAGATCCCGTACATCTTTTTCTATTGAGTACCTGCATCCTAGAGTACTAGGAGCAAAGCCTAACCCTTTTTCTAAAACATCAACCTTTGCCTTTGTCAATACTTTATCAGAGAGATTTATTATTGGTGCTTTTTGAGTATGGCTATTTATTCCCAGTCCTTGTGACTGCGCGTCCTCATGTAGGGTCTTCTCATTATTCCCTCCTTTTGTCTGAAGCCCTGACGGCCCCTCCCCCGCGCTCTGAAACTGCGCGTCTGTCTCCTCTGTTGTTGACCTAAAAAAACTTGGTAGTCATGAGGACCTTCTGCACATTCATCTCTGGATTCATTGCGTTTAGAGTTATCTGGAGCTTTCTCGGCTTCAGAGTCACTTGTATTATAAGAGGTGTCCGAAAAAGTCACATTTTTCTTACAGAATTTGTTCCTGTTGTATTTATAAGGACGATTATTATACTCACTAGGGACAGGTTGGTCATAATGATCTTTTTGGAGATATGGATACACCAATTCAAGCTGGAAATTGGCTATATCTTTTCTCAGTTTATTACTTTTTTTATTTATCATATACTCCTGATAACCAGTGATGTCTTCTTTTATTTCCGCTAGTTTTTTTACAGCGTCATACAAAGCTGTAGATTCATTAAGGTCTTTCTCTAACTTCTCTATTTCTTCACGTTCAATTATTAGAAGTCCCTGTGCTGTATCGATAATCAGTAACATCCAGTTGGGACTGCATCGGTTCGCGATTAGTGTCCAATTATATTTAAATCTATCATCTTTCACAAATAATCCAGGTTCATTGGCAATCTGTAAACCTTTTGGAATAACCCCCTTCTTGCAGTACTGGATAATAAATTCTGCATGGAGTTCAGTTCGAACCAATTTTTTCTTAAGGTTCCACAGTTTATTCCACCTATCATCATCGCCTTTTGATAGGGTTACTGCATTAATACTCTTGGAGGACCCTCCTGGGAGTTTTATACACTGATCTTCAGAGAACCCGAAGGTTCGTAGTGTGTCCATATTGTTATTCGCAACTCTCTGGCTACAGGAGCCGAGATATACTAAAAAAAGAGAGAGTTTTCCCTGTTTAACCCAGAAAGGACCGGGAGATAGAACTGCAAAAAAAGGAAATTTCTTTCTCTGTGTTGGGATTCTAAGTCAACAATAACATTTGTTTTAATTCATTGGATCAACAGCACCCCAAAAAATTACATTTAAGTCAAAACATAACATTAGATGTATCTAAATAGATGTATCTAAGATTTTGTTTTATTGTGTATGTTGACTATATGAAAGAAATTGTTTTTAAAGATAAAATAAAATATATTTAGATACATCAAATGTTATGTTTTGACTTAAATGTAATTTTTTGGGGTGCTGTTGATCCAATGAATTAAAACAAATGTTATTGTTGACTTAGAATCCCAACACACAGAAAGGAATTTCCTTTTTTTGCAATTCTTTCAGCTAACTAAATAGAAAATACTCTTTCTTTCTATTGATGCATATGAGAAGATGACATTTTATCGATTCATGGATTGCAGCTAAAACACTTTCTTCCAAGAATTTGCTAAATCCTAAAACACTTTTGACTGAGGAATCACTGTAATTTATAACATATAGAAGTACATTGGAGTATAGGTACATGCTTAAATACTCTATGTTGTGTGTATGTGTATATATGTGTATATATGCACATAAGAACATGTTTGTATATGGGCGCCATTTAAAAAAACAAAAAATCTCTTCAGCACTCTCAAAGCCTCTCATCCTTATCTGCTACCCACCCTTTGCACGCAGTGCTGTTTCTCCCCCCAAAATCTTCCTTCTTCCCCTCTCTGGACTTCTTCCCCTAAGTCCAGATTTCCATTGTCTCCATTTCAAGATCCTCTCAATCTCTCTACTCGTCGATCTAACTTGGGCACAACTTACCCTTTCCACATTAATGAACCACTAGCTAACCCTACTAATCTACTTCTATTCACCAAAATGACAGTGAATGCTTGAGATTTCCAAGAGCAGGTGAGTAACCAAATATCGACTCTCCTACCCTATCTACCCTCCTAACCTATCTACTCACCTACTCTATCTACCCTATCAACTCTCCTACCCTATTACCACTAACCTCACCACTAACCTTTGGTTCCAGACTTGTATGTGGCTCGCTGCAAAGTGTTTAACCACCCCATCAGGGGTAGTAATCTATATATATTCAATTACAATTGCATTCTTTGTAGATTGTTGCAAGGGTTTATGAACGAGGTAAAATTTGCTTGATATCAACTTCAGTCTTTTTCTAAACCTGCCATCTTTAGCAAGACAGAAATAGTGGGCTGTGGGTAGTAACGGTGACCTACACCCAGTGGCAACTAGCATTTATGGGGGGAGGCAGGCAAGCGCAAATAAAAAAATAATTACCTCCGCTTTGGACCTCTTCTTTTTTCCACTCCAGCCCAGCAACCTGAAACTCTCCTGACTAATCCTGGTGCTGCTCTCATGCAGGATGACAGCAGCGTGCTGATTGGAGGGAGCAGCCTCACTCGGCACTCCTTAGTGCTCTGGGGGCCCGCACTTGCTCTAACCAGCTGGGTTAGAGATGTTTAAAGTGTGCATGTGTGGCTAGCTGTGTCAAGGCGGCTGGCCAAAAAGACATACACACTTTAAACAGTGCACATACAGCCCACCCTTCTCCCTGCAGCTGTCATTAAGCAGGTCCCAACACCATCCTGACGCTCTCTTCAGGATGTGGGACGAGAAATAAAATGGTATTAATTACCATTTTATTTTTCATCTCTGGGGCTTTGGGAGGAAATTAAGTGGGATGACACTCCTCTGCTCCAACATATGAGCAGCCCCTACCTACACCACCGGATGTGGTCACCTCAGGGGTAGATTTGATGTAAGGGACTAGCTGCCCATTGACTACTAGCTCCCACACCCCTAGCGTCCCTAATTCCAGGATATACTGGACCCCCGACACTCGACCCCTAGTTCTGATTGACCAACTTCAAGAAAGGACACTAAGAAGACCATTTTCACTGATAACAAGACGTTGCCCTCGGAATCAAAGCAAAATCAGAATACTTCATCCTTGTGGCAACCCAGCTTGGAACTGTGTGATCAATTTTCTTCATTGGCCAAAACTAGGCACTCCCTGGCAGAGGGACCCCTGTGGAAGCCAGAAGCATCTTCAGACTCCCATGAATTAGTGGGACCAGTTCCCTGCAAACTGCAGGTAAAACGACATGCAGAATCAAAGAAGTGCTGACCGTCATGCCCTCCAAGAGACCGACAAAGTAAAGTGGTAAAGTGCATTCTGGGATTTGTAGTCTGGCTGAATTTGATTCTGCTAACACATTCCCCTGAACCACCAGCCATCGAAGTTCCTTTTCATTACATTCACTGTAACCAACGTTTGTTGGTCACCAGTCTGGTAACTGACCCCTTAAGTCGACTCTGTATTTATAGGGCACTTCACAACCCCTGCAACTGACGTTGGAAACAACCCCGTGCCTGTGCTGTTTAATATCCTCTTTCTGGCGGGGTCATCTCTTCAGTAAAAGCACCTTTGGCGTGACCCTATAAACCAGTTGAAAGCTCGGAGTTGCCTCTGCAGTCGGACTCCCCGGGCAATGTAGAACTGACTGTTGGACCATGATCCTGGGACCCCAGGGCCTCTACCCCACGAGGGCATAAATTAAGTAAACCCCGAAGTGTCTGATTGTCACTAAGCAGTGTTTCCAATTGACTGCAATGTTAAAAGCCCTGTTTAAAACCCACTGGCAGCTTGGTAGCTACTTTTACACCCATACTCTCTAAGCAGGGTAAAAGCAATTTGACTGTTGAACATTGGTCCTGGGCCCCCAGAGACCTCTATCCTGCGAGGGTAGAAAGTAACTCAACTTTGAAGGGACCGAATGTCGCTAGCAGATTTCCCGATTGACCGCAGTCTTAAATGTCTGCAGTATTTTATGCATTTATTTTATAATAATTTGAACATGCATAACTCCAGTTATATGTATGATAAAAAGTTTGTTTTGGTGTCTAAACATATAAAAATAAGCTCTATATTTTTTTAAGTTGGTGTTAGGTTTCTATTGAGTTGTGCCAATTAGTTATGCACCATAATGGTACTGTAAAAGGCTTAACACGTTTCACCAGTAATGCCTGACTTTATACTTTAACCACCAACCCTGATTTTACCCTTCTTAATGCCGACTTCCCAGCATAGCTGTCTGCAGACGTACTAGTCTCAATTCCTTAAAATAGACATGAAATGAGCTTTGGTTTCACCCAGGGAGGTTTTAGCCTCCCACCTTACCTGACAAACCCATTGGCTGTTTGATATATCATGTTGTCTCTTATGGTGTGCTTGCACTGCAAAGAATGAGGGTCAATTTGGCATCTGAAAAGTACACTGAATGATCACACATTACATTATTTTCTCACCCATGCATTGTTTAAAGAAGTAACCCCTCTTTCGTTTCAGCATAGAAGCTTTTTAAACGTTTGAGAGAGGAATAGTGTATAAGTCTCAGACATATGTTTAAAAACACATACAAATAAGCAGTAACAAAGTAAGTAAGTGTGGTTTTAATGTAGAAATGCATGGAACATGCATGAACTTGAATGTTAAAGTCAGACTACGGCTGTGTCGATGCTTGTCTTTGATTTGCATTTTGGCCTCAAATCTAAACGTGTCACTCCCACCCCAAGAACAGGCAACAACAATCACCCCCCGCAAAGGGCAAACCTCCTGAATCGCCCAATAGCGTTATTAACCAAGAGCAATACGTCAGTGTTAGAAATGTGGGTCTCTAGTTGACAGTGGTATGCACCCTGTCCAAGTCAGGGTAAGGAAGTTACAAACGCAAGATAACCCTTGCCCACCCCCTGTTGGTAGCTTGGCATGAGCAGTCAGGCCTATTTCAGAGGCAATGTGTAAAGTATTTGTACACTACATAACACATTGAAAATATTACAAAGGGACACCACACCAGTTTAAAAAAAAACAATCTTTATCTAAACCAAATATGACCAAAACAACAAATACCCAACACACGTAACTCAAAATATAACTTTTAAATGTTTAAGCAATTCTGTCCATAGGTCTCTAAGGATGCACTGATTTTAGCACAAAGTACCTTTGATGGATCAAATCCAGGATGAAAAACAGCTTCAAAGGAGGAAATCATCAGAAAACATGCATTGGTTCTTGAGTCACAGGGGAATATAAGCATCAGTTCTGTTGCATGCAGGAGAATGTAGCGCTGACTCCTTACTGCAAGGAGAAAAGATGCGCTGATTTCTGGAGGGGACTCCTTTCGGTGGGGCAATGCATTGAAAAATTGGCGCACAGGTGTGATGCGCGAGAAAATCCAGTTTCTGCAGGTCGATGTGGGCGGTGAAACAGGTGCTGCGTGGATTTCCACAGCCGCATAACAGGGCCTGTGTAAAAGTCGGAACAGGGGTCTCGGAAGTTGACTTGAAAGGAGGTGGGTATTTTACCTCCGCAGTGAGGATTATGTTCCTCTCGATGCTAGTGGTGATCAAGGCCCCCTTTTTTGCATGGATTCACAATAAGGTAGGATTTCATTTTGTCTCAACACGACAGTGATTATATCAGTTTTTCACTCACAACATGTTGTGACTTGGTTTTATTCACTTATCTAGGTATCTGCCTTGTGATTTGACACAGTCTGGATATCGCTTTCCTCTTTGAAACTTTGAATTTATTTTGGAAGCCCATTTGGGGGCCCCGCTATACTCCTTTTGTAGAGGTAAGTTTTTGTCATGATTTTCAAATGAACAAGGTTTTGCTAGATTGAGTTGGTGGCTCTACATAGGATACATTTCAATGGTTCATACCACCTTACAGGTTTTGTAATTGAATTGACTCCTCGTTTCTTGAACAACATAATCATTATGGATTGTCCTCGCTAACAATACGTTCAGTGTCTTGAGATCTTTTTAATCTCTGGTGGCTAGGCCACAGGAGTATAACAGAGGGATAGGTTTTGATTGGATTTTTGACTTTGTTTAGGTAGTCTTTTTGTCCGGATGAAGACCTGCATGCGGAGATTGAAGTTATCCTCTAGGCGCAAGACGGGTCGAAACGTCAACAAATTCCCCCTTTTATGGCCTGGAATATAACTCATTGGCCTTTGCATAACACTTCAAGTGATGTATTTCTAAATATGTGTCATCGTTCTGTAAAATAGGCCACTTAAACAATGAGATAGAGCATTTAGACTGTATACAGGCCCTACATTAGTTAGGTTAATTTGTGACTCATTCCAACCAGTGTTTTATATGAAAATTAGAGTCTTTTTGTTTCTCATTTTTGTTATGTTATGTTATTAAAATTTCTAAAGCGCAATTGTTACCCCAAGGTGTCCTGACGCTGAGCACTGCCTAATTTGTTGCTGTGATGAAAATGACTATACCGTAAACAGCCAGGTTTTCAGCCCTTTCCTAAAGGTAATGAGCTCGGGCGCATTTCTCAGGTAAAATGATAAATTGTTCCAGTCTTTTGTGGCACTTGTGATGAAGCTCCTGCCACCCCAGCTAAATTTTTTCACTGGGAAAACAATCACTGGTCTAGCTTCCATAGAACACAGAGGTCTTCCAGGAACGTACCATTTGAACCGTTGGTTCAAATAGTCAGGGCCTACGCCATTTAGGGCCTTAAAAACCATGCAAAGGATTCTAAACTGCGCCTGTTGTTTTACTGGGAGCCAGTGGAGATGTCTGAGTCCCTTTTGTACCAAAACAAACCTAGGAGTACCCGTCAACAGCCTAGCTGCTGCATTTTCCATGATTTGGAGCATGTTTATATGTCTCTTTTGGATGTTCAAGTAGAGACTATTACAGTAGTCCAATCAGGACAAAATCAGCCCAATGACCGCTGTCCTAAGGCTGTCTTTTGGAAGAAGGAACTTTAATTTCCTCAGAATTCTGAGGAGAAAAAAACTTGCAGAGACAGCCCCACTTATCTGGTCTCCAAAGGTGAGTCTGTTGTCAACAGTGAGCCCCAGGTTCTTCACTTTCTTAGCAGGAATTGGGAGAATTCCTAGTTCTTCCAGTCACCAATCACGCGTCCAGTGGTTCAAGTTGTCACCAAACATAATAACTTCTGTCTTTCCTGAATTTAGTTTCAGGCAGCTAGATGAAATCCACCCCGAGATAGCTTTCATGCAGTCGTGGCATCTTATTCCCGTTTTGGTTTCTTGGCCACTCTGGAGGGATAGCACTATTTACGTGTCATCGGCATAGGACGTCAGTTGAAATCGAAAAGATCTTATTAAGGCTGCCAGAGGGGACATGTATACATTAAAAAGCACGGGCTAAGGGACGACCCCTATGGAACTTCACATGGAAGGGAGAACGGTTTAGACCTATTATTATCCAAATCCACCGTTTGGATTCTGTTGGTAAGAAAGGATTTCAGAAGGTTCCAAGCATTGCCTTTTACCCCTGCTTCTGATATACGGTCCATCACAACCTCATGATGAACCTTATCGAAGGCTGCCGAGAGAACATGATCAGTATCACGGCACCTCCTGGTCCAAGGCCTCTCTTACCTCCTCTGAAGATATATTCAAAGCCAACTATGTGCAATGATCAGCACAAAAGCCATATTGAGTTGGATCCAGGATGCTGTGTGTCTGGAGAAACAAACTGAGTTGGATATTCATGGCTTTTTCCATCATCTTTGCCAGAAGAGGAAAGCGTGAAATAGGTCTATAGTTACTTGGGTCAATCGGATCAGGAGTTTAATGGATTCTTGTGCCTCCAGTGGCGTAAATCTATCCATATCGAAGTTATTTTGGATCTAATAGGCATGACTCTAATTAATGCCTCATTATCATCTTTCTGCAAATCCGTAAATGTGGAAAAGATGGTTTCTACCTTTTGTTGAAAAAACCTAGCTAACGTTTCACATAATTCAGGGGTGCTATGTGTTTTAGGTGGGTTGGGGGAAGTGAGTTAAGCTATGGTTCTTTGGAAGAGGATTTGGCCTTACTAATCTGCTCAGCGAAAATTACCCATTCAGTGTCAAGAAGTAATTTTTTGTAAAGCATGAGACTTAATTTATATGCCTCTTTGTCGGTCTTATTGTAGCCTTTTCTCCAAGCTCGCTCTAATCATTTACAATCAAGTTTTAACCTTCTCAAGTCTTCTGTGTACCATGGAGCTGATGGTGTGGCCCACCTGGGGGTCCACATTTTTGCCAGTGCTAGATTGCAGTAAGCAGCATCTATCCATTCTGTGTAGGCAACCGTGGCTTCATCGACTCTCAGCAGAAAGTTATGGGCTGTGGGTTTTAGAAGATTTCCTAACTCTATGTTATTGATATCTTTCTAGGCCCTTATTGCCATCTTTTCCTTGGGCTCTGATTTGCGTTGATGGTAGGCTGGCTGTGCCAAGTTGAACAGAATGGCGGAGTGGTCTGTCCAGGGGAGTGGCAAGACGTCAGTACAGGTCAGATTAGAATTATTGGAGTAAACACCATATAACTTATGTCCGGCTACATGGATGGGGCCTTCTACCAGCTGCTGAAGGTCCCCCACTCATGACTTGTTGCAGCTTTATAGTATCGGGGTCATTGAGAACCTCAAGGTAAAAATTGAAATCCCCCAGTACCGTAAAAGAGTTAGCACAGAGCCCCTCCTCCAGGAGCGTCCCAACAGACTCAAAAAAACACCTCTGGGGCCCATGGGGCAGTACAGGAGGATAGCCTTAAAGGTATCATGGCAGAAGGTGCGAACACTGAATGACAGTGGTTCGCAAACCACATTTTTCCTTGAATCTTATCTCTTCTCGTTCACAATTGCACATGAGCACTCTCTTTTCACGTTTCTCCTGACAAACTTTTACTATCAAAATTACTTATTGAATAAGACATATAAATGTAGATTCTATAAAATAAAGATTTTTTCTATCAAATAATGTTGTCTTTGGTCCTTCTCTCTACGCTATGGCTCCTTGTACAGTATAACTTGTTGAATGGCCGTTTGTATTGAATCCATCCTATTCCTTTTCACTTTTATGTTAAATAAGGTACGTTGTGACCAATTGTTGCCTTAACCACATTAATATAAAGGCCAATAAATAAAGTTCTCAGGATAACTTAAAGGTCATAGTTATGACCCCCTCAGTGAATAGAAGAAAATCCTTCCTATTAAACCATGAGATGTCCCAAATCTGTGACAGTCCCACACACAATAAGGGAGAGACTTTGGACTTTATCATCTCTAAGTCGGAAACTATCTCCCTAGAATCTATTACCCATGTGATTGGTCAGACCATTATCGCATCACCTTCCTCATCAGCTTAAAGGAGATCCCAAGGAATTGCCAACCAAAGAAAATCAAACAGTGGAAAAGGACTCATGATAATATAAACCACAATGATCTAACCACTCTTTGCAACAACACTTTGATCCCACAGACCAATATGTAGGATGTCAACGACCTCACAGACTATTACAATACTACGATACAAGAAGTCATGGACTCTATCGCTCCTCTACAACAGAAGAACATCTCCATCAAAAAGTCAAAGCCATGGTTTAATGACAACTTCAAAACAGAAATATGCAATCTAAGAACGGCAGAAAGAGAGTGGAAAGACTCCCCATCAATAGAATCACTAAAACGCCTAAGATCAATGAGGAACACATATAATCGAAGAATAAAACTGGAGAAAGCTAATATTATCAGAACCCAACTCGACCAGGCCAGAAAAACGATTCAAAATAGTCAAACAGCAATCACGTAACACAGCAAACCCTGTGGACGCTGGAACAAGAACCCTACCAAATTGTGAAGAACTAGCCACCTTCTTCAAGGATAAAACAACCAAGAAAGAGAACGAACTTCAACTAGTGAAGAGACTACTACCGGCCCTTCCAGTCAACCTATCACACAACTCCCAATCTACGGAAGGAATGGAACCACCCGGGCTCACCGCCAAAAATATTGCCACTTGGAACGCCTTCTCCACAATCAGCGAACTAAAAATCTATAATATTCTCTCATCTTTAAACCCATCTAACCATTTCACGGACCCTCTACCTCCCAGCATATTCAAAGCGATCAAAACTTGTATCCACCTACTATGGTCAAAGATTATAAATGCCTCTCTACACCAAGGCACTATACCAGACTGCTTAATAATCTGTCAAGTAACACCCATTCTAAATAAACCTACGGCAGACTGCTCTGACTCTAACAACTTCCGACCCATCTCCAGCATCCCTACCCTGGCTAAGCTCTTAGAAAAATGTGTACAGAAACAACTCTGAAATCACATAGAAAAGTTTCAACTACTTGCTCAATTCCAATCAGGCTTCCGACAAGATCACAGTACAGAATCAGCCCTTACTCATATTGTAGATTACATACTAAAAATGCTGGGAAAGAATTAATCATGCCTTCTAATATTGCTTGATTTATCTGCTGCCTTTGACACCGTCAAACACGGCACCCTACTAAAACTACTGGAGCAAAGAATGTGCTTATCAGGTGCCGTATTACAATGGCTTGCTTCTTTCCTCCAAAACAGATCTTTAAGAGTCAAAATTAATCAATCTCTATCTAAGACACAAGCGATAACTCTTGGTGTTCCTCAAGGATCCGCTCTCTCCCCCATTCTCTTTAACTTATTCATGGAACCACTAGCAAACCGCCTAAAATCAGCTAACATCCACTACCATATGTATGCGGAGGACACCCAGCAATATCTCAAAATTGCCTCTCCAGATGACATTATATCCCTCAACTTCATCCTACAAAACACACACCTCTGGCTCACAGTTAATCACCTCAAACTCAACGCTGATAAAACGGAATTTCTTCTCATCTCTCCACCAAATAACAGTATCACAATTGATCTGTGGCTGAATCATCTTACAACCCTCAAATTCTCACCTCACATCATAGTTGAGGGATATAATGTCATCTGGAGAGGCAATTTTGAGATTCTTGCCCTCGGCCTGGTCTTGGCGTGGCGGGCGCAGACGGGCTTCCCTTTGGCGCGCCTTAAGCGCACCGGCGGAACGCCCGCTGCGCGTCCGGTCCAGCGTGGGTCTAAATAGGCACGCCTGGCCACTAGAGCGCTAACCTGGGCAGAAGAAGGAGCCCGTAAGTGGAGTTTTGTGAGGTCTTCCCTCCGCAACAATCGGCAAAGCCGCGGTGGACTGGGGAAGCCTCAGGGCGAAACAAGGTTTGTGTGCAAATTAAACTTATATTGTTTAAAGTGCTGGTCATAAACATTACATGTGCAAAAATAAGCAAGCAGCATTCAGACAGTCTGTAGCACCTTAAAGCAGTCTGGAACAGCAGTAGGGGGCCGCCGCGCGTCCCGACCAGCACGCCTCTAAATAGGCATACCTGGCCACTAGAGCGCTAACCTGGGCGGAAGAAGGAGCCCGGAAGTGGAGTTTTGTGAGGTCTTCCCTCCGCAACAATCGGCAAAGCCGTGGCGGACCGGGGAAGGCTGAGGGCGAAACAAGGTTTGTGTGCAAATTAAACTTATATTGTTTAGCCCAATAGCAGCAGGAAGAATCAATAAAGTTAAAAGAACTCAAAAACTTGACTTGACCACTTCATGTTTCATACTCTTTAGATGCTGAGGAAAATTTTCAAATGGTTCCCAATCAGCTTATGCAAAACCATCACACACACCCTCTCGTAGCAAGCAAGTGGGACTACAAAAACTCCCTCTATGGCAGGCTCGATAAACAGCTCGCCTGGTGCCTGCCGACCATTCAGAACTCTGTGGCTAGAATCACTCTCACCCTTCCATGCCACACTCTCATCACACCACTACTGAAGGAGCTCCACTGGCTCCCTGTATGTAAATAGGCATAATTCAAACACCTCCCTCACACTTTCAAGGCACTAGACAACACTTGCCCAGCATACCTCAACAATCGCCTCTGCTTTCACAAACCTTCTAGACTCTTCTGTTCGTTCAAACTCCTACTTGCACACACCCCTAGCATACTGTAGTCAGGCCTTCTACATTGCTCCTGATGCATGTAATGTCCTGCCGCAACACACATTTGCCTCTTCACTTGAATTCTTCAAGAAGCTGAAGACATGGCTTATAGAGTAGTCTCACTAGGCCCAAAATTTGGCTACATTCATACCTGCTCAGTGCCAGGATACTTTCCTGGGTGACGGTGTGCTATACAAATCTACATAACGTAACATAACATAACATAACATAACATAACATAACATAACGTGACATAACGTAACGTAACATAACATAACCCATATAGATACAGATACTAGAGCTACCAGTAATTCTGGGAAGGAGATTTAATAGGGATTACAGGTACAGCCATGATGATATCCCCTGGGGAACAAGGAATTACCAGGGAAATTGGTAATTTCTAGTTAAAATGATCTACCAACTCCTGGTTTTCCCACAGAGAATTATCCTGAGGTTTCTGCTGAACAAAACAGATCCACAATAAAGGAGCTGATAATTGATTTTAATGACCCCATCAGAGGGACAAGATATCTCATAATAATGTCCATAATGGGAAGATGGCACTGAAGACAGTCACATGACATTCCAGATTATCTGTTTGTTGTTTTTTATATCCAAACGACTGAACAGATTATTTCCTGTGGATAGGGCTTAACTAAACATTGGCCCACATTATAAGGGTCACATTTTATCTGGAGCTATACATCCAGGGGGAGTTCTGCCATTCGCAGAGTGTTCCTGTGACCATAATGATTGAGTTTCCCAAATCCGGACCCTTTCATTTCAGGCATGGAGAAACTGGAAGTGCAAAAAGCTGCAGGAACTGTGGAGAGATTTACAGCCAGGTGCTCTCCTGCCCCTTGCAGGAGAATGGGGGAGCAGTAACATGCTCCCACTGGACAGGCTCAAGCCTGGCCTGATTTCCCCTGAACAATCAACTCACCACATCAAACCCCCACAGCCCCACCTGAAGACACATTCTGCTTATTCAGAGCATCTGAAAAATGCTAGTATATTTCCCAGATATCTGGGAAAAACGCACAAAAGAACCCAATATTTCTGGGTCACTGTGTGTTTTTTCCATTCCTGGAAGAAAACATAATCAGTGTTAGTGTGTGGATATTGCCTGAAATCAGATTTTCCATTTTTTGGGGTACCGGCACCAGAAACTGGCAGACTTGTAATTAGTGCAATAATGATACACTTGACACACTGAACAACATATTTTACAGCAAAAGCAGTATAAGATGTTCAAGTGTAATTAATGCTGGGGACAGATCTAGCAAGACCATTGGAGCACACCCACAGTACTATCCAGCACATCAAGTAAACCAGTGGGGGGCGTGGCTGACCTGCCTGCAAGATGGCCGCGGCTCCGTGAAGCTCTGCACCTCTATCAGGGCCATTCTGTACTCTGTGCAGCAGTACACGCATTTCCACAAATTAAAGAGGAGACTGTGAACATGCGAACGTGGGGGCACAGGTATTTCTCCTTTTTGGCTTCATATAAGCTGTTTCCTTCTCGTCGCTTTCGCCTCAGTTTTTTCTGGTTGCGGCCACCATTTTCTTTACAGCGGTATGCGGCGGTGCACGGTTCCTTCCTGCCCTGATGCGCTATTTCACGTTAGCAGCTGCCATGCTTTGCATGTATTTGGAGTGATTTCCCCCTACTTTTTGCTAGCACACTAGTCAAGTTAAATTTCTTCTGCTGGCTCCTAGCCTTTAAGACTATTTGGGTCACCAACTGTGCTGTCATATGGGCACCTTCTGTTTTCTTTGCATTTCCTATGTTTTTATTTGACTGTTTCATCACAAGGGTTGTTACGCTGGTTCCGAGTTGAATTCACATTGAAACTTTTTCTTTACCCCTCTTCATCGGACATTGGATTTTCTTTGGTGCTCTTTGAATATAGGTTCACTCCTGATATCTGTGCGATATTTGTGATTTTGGTGCCTTAGGTGGCTTATCTTTCCTTTTGCATGGAGCCCCCTGCCTCATCTTGTCAATAGGTTACATCTACGAACATGTCTTCTGTCCCTAAAGACTCCACCATTACTGCCTCAAAACACCAAAAAAAGGAGCCCTGTTCTCCTACAAAATCTCAATTGCCTCTACCTCGGGATGACCTCATGGAGGAAATAAAGCTTTTGAAACCTTTTGTTATCAACACCAATGATACTCTTCAGAGACAGAGGAGAAATTGTCTAGTTTAGAGTCCATAGTGTCAGTGGTAGAGCAAAAGATGAGGATGTTCAGGATGTGACCACTAAAATTGATGCTATATCCAAAGAAATAGTTCTTCTCGAACAACAAACTGAAGATTTGAAGGACTGCAACAGATGCATAACCTTAGAATTTATGGTATTCCTAAAGGGGCAGAGGGATCTAATATGCTTGCCTTTCTTAGGATTCATATTCCCAAATTAATTAGCCTTCAGGAAGGTGCAAATCTTAACTTGCAGCATGATCACCGCATTGGCCTCCAACTTCGGGGGTCATCTTCTGCATCATCAGCCACTCGCTCCAGAGGGATAATTATTCTTTTTTTTGGAAAATACTGAAATCTTAATGGTACTGTCCATAGCTAAGCTGAGAAAGCAAATGTTATGGTCTTGCCAGAGGGTTTTCTTATACCAGGATGTGGCTTGTGCTACTGCTGCTCACCGTAAGGAGTTCCTTTCCTTTCCCTCTGCTCTTTGTTCTATGAATGCTAGATATGATCTAGTTCATCCTTGTTTTTTCAAAGTTACTTACAAGGAAAGAACCTACTCATTTGACTTCCCAGAAGGTTTAAGGCAGTTAATTTTTTGGCACAAAGGTGAAGAGATTGACTTCGAGAAATTCTGACTATGCACTTTCTTAATATGTTTCAGTAATTATTCTTTTAACTTATTTATAATTTTAAGGAACTGACAGTTACCCCTTTTAGTCTAATGTTTAACTTGGTTTTTGTTTCATGTTTGCTTTTCTCAGGCTGTTTCTGCCTAAATAACTCTGCGGTTTCTCATTTACAGAAGTCTCCTGTCTAGCACAGTTTCCCTTCCTTGATGAGTTCTCCTCCCTGTGCCTTCCTTCCTAGTCCTGGTGTTTATAGTTCCTCTTCATTGGTTGATAAGTGTTACTCCCTTCATTAAATTCGCACATTTCTTATTTTTGTTTTTTGTATCACTTGTATATTCGGCTTAACTCCACGTACTAACATTTTTAACTGCTGTTCCTTATTCTGTTTATACTCATTGATTTTCTTAGCGGTCTCTGTCATTTCTCTTTGAATTTGCTGACTATGCTGTTTGTCTTACTTCTCGTGTATACTTACCTCTCCATGTTATTTACTTCACACTTTGAATGAAGTCTCTTGGCTTTGGGTCAACTTCTCTTTTTCTACTATTCATACCTTCTGTTCTTTCCTCTTTCCTTTACTATTTTATCCTTGGTCTTTTATTCACATCTTTTATATTTTTAATTATAGTTCTTTTCTCTCCCCTTTTTCTCTCTTTATGTTTCTCTTGTCTTTTACATTCATTTTTCTTTCCTTGTTTTTTACCTGTTAAACATCTCTTTCTCATACTTATTTTTATTGCTAATTTTTCCTTGTTGGCTTAATACTTTTGCATTCAGAATTCATATTGTTGTCAATTTTAGAATGCTCATGGTTGCTCCTAATGCTCTTCCCTTCTCATTATGATTGGTAATGTTCGTATTGTGTCTTGGAATGTGAAGGGTCTATGCAATCCCATTAAGAAACAAAGAGTGTTTACTCATTTATCTAGGTTACAATGTAAGATTGCAATGCTACAGGAAACACATCTTACTGAAAATTATATTAGCTGTCTTAAAAAGCATTGGTTGGGACATGTTTATTGCTCTCCTGCTAGGGAGAGACAGAATGGAGTGGTGACATTATTTCACAGGTCTCTTTCTTTAACTAAAGAAATGGAGGAGAGGGATGTTGATGGCAGATGGCTTCTTCTCTGCCTCGTTATTAATGGTACCCCTCTTTCCCTCCTTAACATTTACGGTCCCACCAGATTAGATGGACAGTTTTGGCAGTCCATGTCTCATATCCTACATTCCTGTTCTAACTGTGGAGACTGTAATCAGATTGTGGACGCTTTCATTGACAGGAAATCTTCCTCTAGATATATCCCAAATAAAATGCAAAAAACATTCACAAACACTATCAATTCAAGAGGTTTGGTAGATGTATGGAGGATATATAACCCTGATAATTTGGAATTCAGCTTTTATTCTCCCACACACAATTCAAAATCTAGAATCGGTTAAATTTTTCTGACTCTTCATCTTCTCACTAATCTAACTCATGCCAAAATTTGGTCCATACTTATACCTGATCGTGCACCAGTCTTTATTGATTTAGATCTCTAATTTGAACCCTCTAAACAACGTAGATGGTGCTTTAACAATTATATACTTAAACACCCTATTTTTATAGAGCACTTCAAAAGTTTTCTATCAGAATTTTTTCTTACCAACACTAGCCGAGACATACCATTCCACACTGTATGGGATGCTTTTAAGCGACGGCCTGAGGTTTTATCATTGAGTACGTGGCTGTCAAGAGGTACAAAACTTCTATGGGAGTCTGCATCCCTATTATTATCTATTAAGCAACTTCAGCATGCTTACTACACTTCTAATAAGGATGATACTTTTAAACAACTAGTTCAGGCTATAATGAATTTTAATAGGAAATCGACTGAGGAAGCCTCTGGGACGTTACTAAAGATCAATGCTAAATGTTATGGTGGACGCAATAGAGCCGATAAACTGCTAGCAAATTACTTGAAAGTCAAATCTCAAAAATGCAAAATAGTTATTATCATAGATGAAAAAGGTACTGATCATTTAAAAGATGAAGGAATATTGCAGTGTTTCACAGATTTCCATAATATTGTATACACCCCTGTGTCCTCTCCTTCGGACATTGCCCTGGATTTGTTTTTTGACTCTCTACCTCCCCATTCTTCCCCTTCTCCTGATTGATCCTTTCTGGATCATGAGTTATCTCTTTCCGAGATTAAGATAGCTTTAGCTCAGCTACCTGAGGATAAGGATCCTGGCCCTGATGGCATTACAGACGAATTTTATTCTTGCATTTCGCAGACTCTTGTCCCACATCGCCTATTTCTCTTTCAGCATTTCATTTCTCATAACGAGGCCCGTGGTACTTTTCTGGAAGCAATGATCTGTTAATCCCAAAGAAGTACAAATACCTTTCCTCTTGTGCTAATTATCGCCCTATTTCTCTAATAAATCTAGTTTGCTAAATCTTTGCTAAAGTGCTGGCCCTCCGTCTTAATTAGGTGATGCCCGATGTGGAAACCGGATTTGTTAGGGGTGGAACTTTGGCTGATAACTCTAGAACTTTTCTGAACATTATATATCTTACTTCTAAGAGTTCCTTACCTTTATCAGCCATTACCCTAGATGCTGAAAAAGCCTTTGATCGCCTCCATTGGCTTTTGATGATGCAGCCCTTAGATGGCATGGTTTTGGCCCTGATATTATGTCTTTTATAAGGCAGCTTTATTCCTCCCCAACTACCTTGGTTCTTGTTAATTGATCCCAATCCTTATACTTTACTCTTCAAAGGGGCACACGTCAAGGTTGTCGCATCCTTCTCGTTCATTTAAATATCACACCATTTCACAATCTATATCGATTATTTACCTGGTTCGTACCAAATCCCTTTCATCTCTGAAAGTGTTCCTTGATTCTTCTTTATGGCATAATAAATCCATTAAACTTTCAAACCGTACTATTTCTTGGAAGGATTGGATTACTAAAGGGATAGTCCAAGTTAAACATTTGTTTTGAGAAAACACACCTACATTACTCTCACAAAGTCTAAGTCAAATGTGGCCTGTTCACTACCTTCTTTCTTAGGTACAATCCTTTAAGAACGCTCTAAACTCAACAGTTTTCTCTTCTGTCTTGATCTTCCTCTCCTTCACTGGATCACTTATTAGAGCCATTGTCCACCTCCCTTTCCGTTTAGGCCTCCCATATCTACAAAGATCTTCATTTTTGTCTTCCCAATCACCCCAAGTGTAAGGTTAAACTTCATTGGGAATTGGATTTGCCACACACTTTTTCCGTACATACTTGGAATTCTATCTGGACACAAATACAATGCACATCCTGTAATGCTAGCACAGCTCAAACCTTATATTATTTCTATCAGAGGTTATATTTAACCCCATCGTCTATCTCTAAATACAGTCCTGATTTATCACCTGATTGTGGGACCTGCACAAACATTCCTGGCACATATTTACATTCCTTTTTTCTTTGTCCTAACATTACCTCTTTTTGGATAAAGGTTTGTAAATCAATCTCCTCCATTTGTTTTATTACTTTTCCTTTTGAGATGAACTCTATTTTTTGGGATGTACCTCTGCAAATTGGTGTGGTGCACATAAGTTGGGGTTCATTGTGGATCTATTACTTGCCATTGGCTTTCAAGTTAACACTTCTAACTGGAAAGATGCCACTAAGGTCACCTTTTCTGGCTGGTGGAAACTTCTCTGTTATCATCACAGGCTGGATGGAGCTTCTGCCACTACCTTTCACTAGGCCTGGGTGGTTCACGGTGTTTGCAGTTTTCTGTACTTCGCACTCCGCGGAGTTCGCGGAGTGCTGAAAACTCGGGTTCACGATGTGCAGTGGAGTTTTTCCCTGCTTGTGATCGCGAACTATAAGTTTGCGATAGCGAACAGTGAGTTTGCGAGCACCAGCCGCAGCTTGGGTAGAATTTCTACCCGAGCGGCAGGAATACCAGCACAAACTGCAGTTCGCACCGCAATCTGCCACTCACTGAACTTTGCTGAGTTTTTTTGCAACTTCGCAGAGTTTCGGGTAGCAAAACTCTGCAAACTACGCCCAGGACTGTCTCTCACCACCTTCTTCGAAAGGAGGCCTTTTGGTCTCCACCTACTATTTATCCTCACCTGTAATGCATAACAAGGACAATACTTTTGCTTTTCAGCCACTATGAGTTTTATGATTTACTCTTTCTATACTGTTCATATCAGGATATTATACTATTACCATTTTGTTGTCTGAACATTTATGGTGCTAGTCATCGTATTTCAGTATTGACTGTGGTACAGATGTTGATTTTTCTTTCTTTCTTTCTTTCTTTCTTTCTTTCTTTCTTTCTTTCTTTCTTTCTTTCTTTCTTTCTATATCTATTCTTGTTCTCCCTTTATTTATAAAACGTAAAATGATGTTTCACTAAGGTACCTAGGGGCTAGATGTAGGTAATTGTAAATTACCGATTCGAAAATACCGAATGTTACCGATTCGAATCGGTAATTGCTGTGTAGATAAAAATTACCAAATCGTTAAGATTCGGTAACTAATAGTTGGTGGTAAATAACGAATCCTGTAAGCACAGAAGCACTCTTCAAAGTGCTTCCTACATTTCATTTACCGATTCGGTAAATACCGAATTGGTAAATGATGATTCGGTTTGGCATTGCAGCGCTCGCAATGTAATATGTTTTATTTATTTATTTAGTTACTGAACTCTATTAGGCCTAAATCCGGAGTTTACTACCCTCCACCCCGACCCTCCAGGAGCCGCTACTGGCGGCCACTGGCAAACACTGTAATGGCCACCGTTCAGCAGTGTATCATCCATTGCCTGATGCTGCAGGTTCCACCCTCATGAATGAGACATTAATGATTGGGGATGAACTCCAGGAAACAACCAAAGTTCAATAAAGCAGCAAAAGGCAGAAGAAATAAGAAAGAATAGCAGGCTTCAAGGGAGAAGGCTACTAGGGAGAAGAAGAAATGGGACAGATGTAGAACAGGGTCTCAACGAAACCTCACCACAAAGTTTCTGAAATTGCCTTTTCCTGAAAATTCTGACGAAGGCTGCAGAAAAGAAGGGAGCAACCAGTCAAAACTGAAGAAGCCGGCCACAGAGCAGGATCTACCTTGGATAGCCACTGTAGGAAAATTGCCTCAAATATCAAATCTGTCCTATCAAATGTCTCCAGAATCCTACAACAAAAATTATTAATCACACAGATTACTTAGAACTCCATGTCTCCAATCCTGAAGCAACAGCATGGCAGTCTGTTAATTTCCAAATCACTTTTGAGACCCTCTCATTAATCTAAAATTACAACCAAGCAAATTTTTTATAAACACATCTGAAACAAAATACAATAGTGCACCCTAAAATGTTCCCTTCACTCATCTAACAATAACCTAAATTGGTTCCCCTAGCCTAGTGCCTAAACAAACTGAAGCATGAAAGAAGGTGGACTTTTTATTTCCCTGGAATCCCAATTTTTTAAGGTGCTTTCTTTGAGCCTTCCAATTAGTGAACTCAACTTCTCATCTGGAAAACGTGCAACACAGCTTCTGCGGGTGCTCCTTTAATTTTCAACAAGAAGCAACTTAAGGCGATTTAATTGACAGAGCGGCGCTATACAAGCATGTGCGTCCTTTAATAACGTTGAAGTACCGATCTGATACCCACATCAGTCACCTTTCAGTTTAAGTAGGTATTCGTGAAGTGCATTTATAAGATGACATTACTACTGTTTACAAGTCAAAAACAGCAAGCCCTTCACATTTGACTAGCAGTACTCCTGACACCCTAAGGGAGAACACGAATGTAAAGGGCGAATCCTCTCTGTAATGTTGATTATTCGCCTGGCAGAGTACAAGGCAGGGACCAAGGTTTATAAAAAAAGAATTCATGTCGGGAATACCTGTTGATAAATAACACCTGCATGTTATTAATTGTCAAACCGCCGGCCTGGAATGTTTTCAAGCATTTTGTGATAATACTACTAAAAATTCAGATGAGATCCCCGGGGCTATTACAATTGCATGGCAAAAATGCAAAGTTAAAATGGAAACCTGAAGTTAGGGTCCAGCAGTCAAGGCCCATTAGCGTTTCGCCAGCAGCCTCAGACACTCTGGGTTCCTGGATTGCAGCAAACCCCCAGCTCATTTCGAGAGTATCTGCAGCGTCAATTTGTTCACACCAGCGGCGCACTGGAGCAGAACTCCCAGCGCCGGCCATTATTGCAGAGTGACAATTGCATATTTTCATGGCGGCGCTTAACAAGCCACACTATCACACACTAAGCAAGAACACTGGAGAGAACCCGAGCAAGGCTGGGAATAAATGCTGCGGTTAAGCAAAATGTTCTCGAGCCATATTTTTCACTCAGCAAGGTTCTTATCTTTTTCTTTATGAAGCAAGACAGGCATAGCAGGCCTAACGTTATTACACATTTTAGAAAGATGAGCTGGGCACTTTTGTCTTGGAACAATAGAGAGCCTAATCGCAAAAAATATCTTACAGTCAAGCAATTCCATAATGCTTGACCCAAGGAATCAACAAATACAGAAGTAATCCCGCAATTTTAATATTCAGCTCGGTTTAATATAGGTCATTTTCTTATTTTACCACAAACTATTTTTTTGCACTAAAATTTGTGTGATTAATGCATTGATTTGGCTTTCCAATATGCTTCGCTTCTAGGCAGATTGTAATATTATTTATTTGTATTAGTTTATAATATGTCAATTTTTCTTGCTTATCTGTCAACCCTCAGTAAAATACATAAATCAAAAATATAGCAATGCGGACACTAACAAGGCATAATTATTGTAGGGTCTGTCCCCTCTATAGAGAAATACAATTACCCGGCAGCATGTTGTGGAGATTAGGTCAGAATTTGCATGACACTGACTCATATTTTTCCAAACAATTTTAACATCAGACATTGGCTTTTCACAAAATCTATAATCTTTTCCTTGTTTCTCGGTTTTCTTTTCCTGGCTAAACGAATAAGCGGCTCCGTCAAAACAAAATGATTATTTCAGCCTCTCCCCACAGAAAACTTTAATTACTTCAAGAACGTTGCAAGGATTAGGTCAGATTTTTTTTTCATAATGCTGAATTACATTTTTTGCCAAAATAACAACAGGCAATTAAATATGTCACATTGTAATTTATTGCAGTTAAATGTATTCACTGGCATTCTCCTTACAGATAACATGTAATAGAAAATGCGTCACGCGCGGTGGGAGCAGTTAAACAGGAACTGTGTTACAGCGCAAAACAATAATCTTTAAAACAGAAGACATCTTTACAGTTTTCTGGTGCCTGACACTCAATAACATAGGGTTCAGGGTACAACCAAATAATTCGAAATTGTGTTGTAACAAAGCAAAGTCTCAACTGCATATAAAGTGGCCCACGGTCACCGGAAAATGGAACTAAGCGATCTTTTATGGAATACCTGAGGCAAAGGGTGTGTCACAGGGTTACGCAACAGTGATGCATGTGGACAGGGCAGGGGATAATCATAAAATAGAAACGAATATAGTAAAGAAGTCAATGTGAAAGAGAGGCCGGGGATTAGGGTGACCAGGCCATAAATTTCCATCGAGATAAACTGAGAGGGCGTCTTTGGAGTAAAGGTTCAGCTGTAACTCCAGGTCTGACCTACAGTATAAGATCTGCCTTCTCGAGACTCGCTTCTGTGGGATGAGTAAAGACTGAAGCAGGCACACAAGAAAAAGAGTTCAAATCTGCGCTTGATTTACTCATTTAATTACATTTGTAATACCCCCGAACACGGTAGGTATGTCTCAGTTCCCAGCAGGAGGAACGTTTTTATTGTTTCACTAAATTACATTTAATTTTTCGTTCTTTCATATGTTCCACCAACAGAGGAGGTGAATCGTTTGTTTCCTGCTGCTCTCTGTAGGAAAGGCAAGCCAGTGCTGAGTGTGATATTTAGTTGGTCAAATGGACTGCATTGCAACTCCATTTTCTGCCTTTTGATTGAGAAAATACTTGCCTCTATTAATTGTGCACTAATAGGGGTATGTGGTTCATACATGTGCATTTCTCTGGACTGAAAAAACTGTAGATTCTCTGAAAGACTAATGCCCTGAGCACAAGTTGGCCGGAATGGAGATGAGGCACTTACCGTTACCCGAAGACGCTGTATTCAGTGCTTGTAGTAAATACGTCTGAATGCAAGTTTTCTAATTTAAAATAAGGATTTGCATACGGAATTGGATGCTTTTCACAAGAAGTTTTGTATGACTCAAATTTACCTCTCATTCTTTCACAATAAGTTTCAGGAGATTTTGACCTGCCAAAATGTACCTGGGAAAAGTTTCAGATGGCCAGATGTACCATCCAAAATTGCATGCACAAACGGGTTTGCGACCCGTTTGGGAATGCAAAATGTTACAGGTCCATGTACAATTCCTAATTAGCTAGTCGCAATTTATTTGCGACTTGCTAATTAGGAATTGCGAGTCGCTATTAGGAAGCGGCTTGCCAAGGGCGTCCCTTCCTAATAGCGAGTCTCTACCCTATGTAAAAATGTTTTGCGACCGCTGTTGCGGTCGCAAAACACTTGCAATTTACCGCCTGTTAGAACTGGGGGTCTCTAGTTTTCTGAGGTAGGTACCTTAGTCCAAATAGGGACCCTTGCTTCTAGTCAGGGAAAGGAGGGACACACTCTTAGATAACCCCTGCTCACCCTCCGGTAGCTTGGCACGAGCAGCCAGGCTTATCTGCAAGCAGTAGCGGCCGGCAGTAGGTGTTTCTGTAGGGCGGTGACGTGGGCAGGGGGAGGGGCAGGGTGGGGGGTAGTAATGTATGGATTACGGAGTTTTACAGGTAAGTAAACATTTAAAAAAATAAAACAAATTTCGTTGCGCGCACTGTATCACATTTGGATGAAGGAGAGAAGGAAAGAACGATGGCACAATCCTTTTCAGGCAACGCGGTGAGAATCTGGAACTCCCTTCCGCCGCAGCTCCGGACCACCACCTCCTCCCAGGCCTTCAAAACTAACCTCAAAGTTCTCCTCCTTCAAATACACTTCCCTAAATGTAATCCATGCCCTCTCTATTATCTGAAGGAAGCCCTTCCATTATAGAAAAATCTACTTTACATGACTATGGAAGTGTCTTCCCAGTGTGTTCTTGTGGTTTGAGAGTCTGCCATTTATTGCAGTATTTTCTTTCTTCCTGTGTTTGGTACTCGTGTGTAACATGCACCCGTCACTTTCTTTTGTAACACACTGTTCTCTACCTCTTACATTTGTATATTTTCGATACCTGCACAAGTGAAACCATGGCCTACGTAATGTTTGTTCTTGTGCTTGAGTGCCCTCCATATATTGCAGTATTATACCTCTATGTTTACTTTGTATGCTTTTGTAACCTGCACACGTCACTTTTTCCTCCTGTAATGCACCGTTTGCTACCTCTTGTATTTTGTTGGTTCACGATTGTCACTTTTGTAATGCACCGTTTGCTATCTCTTGTATTTTGTTGGCTCACGATTGTCTTTTTTGCTTAATTTAATGTAACGTTTGCTTTTGTATTTTGTTCACAATTTAATGTTCTCATGTATCAGTTCTGTTCTTATTGTGAAGCGCTCTGACACCTTCGGGTAAAGTATGCGCTATATAAAAACGCACAAATAAATAAATAAAATAAATAAATAAATAAATAAAATTCGTTTTATTTATTTAAATGTTGACTTACCTGTAAAACTCCGTAATCCATACATTACTACCCCCCCACCCTGCCCCTCCCCCTGCCCAAGTCACTGCCCTACAGAAACACCTACTGCCGACCGCTACTGTCTGCAAGGGTAAGTGTAAAGTGTTTGCAACCACGCTCCCAGTAACACAGTGATAACACCACAAATGGACACCACGCTGATTTTATAAAAATAGCGGTATCTTTATCAAAAGAAATGCAGTGAGACCAAACGATAGAAATCCACCATATGCGTATTCGTAATATTTACCTTTGCCGGTTAGTGGGCCAACATTCACTTGTAGGTTCTTGCGGTATTAATGAGCAGTTCAAGATGATCTAATGCAGTCCTAATGCAATGCTATGCAGTTCATAATGTAGAAATAAGACTGTCATTAATGCAAGTACTAATGCTGTTCATAACGTAAGAATAATGCAGTTCGTAATGCAAGAATAATGCGGTTCGTAATGCAAGAATAATGCAGTTCTTAATACAAGAATAAGGCAGTTCCTAGTGCAAGAATAATGCAGCTCGTAATACAAGGAATAATGCTATAAGCCAATCTGCGCGGTCAGCTCGGGCACCACTAGGCCCCAACAATAGAGATAACAGTCGTAAACTTAAAGGGGCGGCCCCAGTACTGCTGGGCAGGTACGGGCCGCTCGGAGACTCAGTGCGCCTAACGCGGTGCAGCGAGGGAAAGATCGAAGCACTCCTATACTCCTCCTGCACGCCTCCCCAGGCCACACATGGTTGCGACTCCCGACCGGAGTCCAAGCCTCACCTGGGGGTTGCGCTGCCTCTCTCTCTCTCTCTCCCTGCTCATTGGACGTCCTGCTGGGTGGTCCCGATGATGTTGCAGCTCTGTTGCTAGGCGACGCTGCCTTTTCCTTTGTTGACAATCTTGGGCAGATTCCTCCTCGGGAACAACAATCACACTCCCTTTCACTTTGCAGCTTCCTTAGCTTCAAGAAATCCTTTAGCACGTTGCGGCTCGGGCCAGTGGTGGCGATCCTTACTTACAGCCTCAGTTACGATGATGGAGCAGCGTGGACCATGTTTTCACACTGCGGGAGCTATTGGGTCACGGGGCACTTCGTAAACAGTACCACAGACCACACGGCAGTCTCAGGCATGCAAAAGCACACGCACCAAGTGTCGCTGAGACACAGTTGGAAACTTTGATGTTACTGAGTTTCCACAACAGGGGACCAGCTCTCCTCGGGCCCTTGGAGACAAGTTACTTCAGGACACAGCACACAGCAAAGTCCTTTGAAGCAGGGGGTCACAGCACACCACAAAGTCCCTTGTCCTCTCCTTAGTCAAATCAGAAAACTGCAGGCCAGCCGTAGAACACACAGCAATGGCAGTCTTTCTCTTCAGTCTCTTCAGCTGTTCTTCTTTGGCAGAGGTTCCTATTGATCACAAAGTAGTTTCAATCCTTTTTCAGTCTAGAGTTCAGTTTTGAGTTCAGGGGTTTCAGCTCTCACTTTTCTACCCCTAAATGCCTTTGAAGTCTTTGTGTTTAGGGGGCTCTGAACTTATACTCAGGACTAGAACTTAAAGGGCAAGCATCCACTTACAAAACGACCCATTGGCACTTGAGGAAACCAAGTACCACAGAGCTTTGGCATCATTACAGTGAGGCAGCTGCGTTGCGTTTGTACCAACTGCACAATTAGGAATGGAAATCCCAGCAGAAGATTTTTGAAGGGTCTGGGAACTTGGCAGTTGCCCATCCCTGCATTTCTTAAGGCACCGTGGTAACCGGATCAAGGCACTAAACTGCTTTCATTGGTAAAATTTGTATGTGGCATTGCATATGAGTATATGCCAGCACTTGCATCCTGTGGCATTTTCATGAGAAATCCCTGCACAGTAAATATTTAGCTTTCTTTAAATATGCAGAGGGGGGCTGTGCAGAAGGTAAAACACACTGGCTTCTATCAAATATACCTTCACACCAAAGAACTGTGGCAACCCATTTGATAAACTGGGAACAAGCTATACTATATGACAGGAAGTGGAAGGACCAAGACTATATTTTAAGAGTGCACTTGCAGATTTCAGAGCACTCCTGAATTTAAGTCTGAATAAAGCATGCTTCATGAGGGTCCTCCCCTAACCTCAACAACCCAAGGAACACCCGATACTAGCTAAAACTCCAATACAGACCTCTATCAACCATTTTGCCCTAAGATAAGCATTTATGAAACATTTGACTTTGGTCCATCCATTGTTTCATCTTGTACCATTTTTCAACTTTTACACACATTATATTTGCTTATTATAGGTGTTGAAGTTCCTCTTTCCTGCAAGATCACCCAGGATTATTTGCCTTTTTAGTGAACCCTATTTTTGATAACCATAAAACTCTGTACATTTTGCCCCTGCCAATCAGTGCTAAAGTGCTTCTGATCTCCTATTTAATCATGGTAAAATTGGTATAAATCTGTTTGACACATTTAACTTGCTTATAACTCCCTAGCATAGAGTACCACCTGTACTCAGGTCATGCAAATTAAATGCTCCTAGTAGGTTGCAGCACCCAGTTTGCCGGCCTCTGCAGTAGCACTGGAAAACATGTCTCTAGGCCGTCCACTTCTGCCTGGGCGTGAAGGGTTAGCCTGCCAGTTCAACCTGGCAAAAGAACATTTTGCCAAGTCTAAACCTCCCTTTTTAATACTTAGAAGTCACCACTACAGTAGGCCATTTTCATACTCAGAAGTCATCACCACGGTAGGCCGTAAAAGCCCATAGGTCAGAGTGCATGGTATTCAAAAAGTTGGATAAGCGTATTTAATATTTAACATGTCCTGTAGGTGAAACACCTCCAAAGTAGTTTTAATTGTGGCAAGGCTGTCTTTCCCACAGGTTAACACTGGTTTACACAATTTCAAAATAGCTAGAAAAGTGGTTCAAGAGCTCTTTTTAACAGTAATTTAAAATCCAACTCAATGGACAGGTTGTATTTTATATTGCTATTTTTCAAAATAGAACGACAATACAATGGAAAGTTTTAATTTTCCTGCTTAAAACAAAGATGTTTTCTTACCAGTGCCAAGCTGTCACCATACCCCTGATGGCTCTCCTATGGTGAAATGTGTATAGTTCCCAGAGACAGTGGGAAAAAACCTCTGGACGTGGGGACGGGGCTCCTCCCTTCACTGGGGCCTGTGTCCAGCCCCTTCCTGAGCTTCAAAGACTGACTACCTTGTTACTGGCAGGTAAAGCTCCCACCTAGGCCTCACTCCATTTGGCATCTCTAGTCAGGCTAGCACCACACTCAGTGGGAAGGGAGGAACTGACCAGAACTGGTTTTGGAGTTGGACAAAGGCTGGCTCTGAATATAAAAGTGGATCCACCAACCTCTCCTTAGAACACTCCTGAACCCATAAAGAATGAAAATAAGCACTGCCCTGCCTTCTGAATATCCTCAAGGAAGACTGAATCGACTTGCCTTGAACCCATTACCCTAGAAGTGACTCAAAGGGTCAGATTACCGACTACCTGTTTGAGCTACAAGGACACACCAATCTTCCAGAAGCCTATTTCCCTGCGACTGCCCAGCTGACTACTTCAAACTGGATCTGCCTGGTGGTCTTTGTTGGAGTAAATCCTACCCCTCAAGTGGTGCTCCCCCAGGCCCTGGACCCATAACTGGTGTTACAGTGTTCCTACTGTCCCCAAACTGTAAGAAGTAGGTCTTGCAAACGTTTTACCACGTGCTAGACTGAGCATCCTAGGTGTGGTTCCCCTGACTTTTTGCCTGCTGATCAGTGTCAAAGTGCAAGTGCTCCCTGTGTAAATTGAAATTATGATTAGTTATCCATGGTTGGCATATTTGATTTACTGGTACGTCCCTAGAAAAGTGCACTGTGTGTGCCCAGGGCCTGTAAATCAAATGCTACTAGTGTACCTGCAGCACTGATTTTGCTACCCACACCAGTTACCTTTCAAAGGGTATTATCGGAGCTGCCTTGTAACATTTGACAGAGGTAACTTTAAATTGGGAACAGCTAGAGATTTGGAGTTTAGGCTCTCTGAACTCAGAATTTAATAACACACCTTTTAGTAAAGGTGGTTTTTAAATTGTGTGTTTGAAAATTCCACTTTTAGGAAGTCGTAAAAGATGGGGTGGGAACCCCAACAGACCCTTGGAGGCTTGGGTAATTAATGTATCAATGGGTAAACATGCCTACAAGGGATTATTTTCTCTACTTATTCTCATGTTTTTAAGAAATCTTTAATAATAAGCTCTACACAGTAGCTTACATTAAGTTATTACAAAAGCTGAATTACTTTCAACATGAACAGATCTGCAGAAAAATATCTCAAACGGTGTATGCTTCTTGAAACACAAATTCATGTTGAAGCAATATTAAAGGGTACAGAAAATGCTATATATACGAACATACATCAACACACAGTTACTGAGATTTAGAAGTTAGTTGTTACTATAGGCATCTCATTGTCACTAATATGGTCATCTATTCCAAACAATATGTACAAAAGGAAATTGAGACTGATTATACAGAAAACAAATCCTTTAGGGAGTTTATTACAGAAGTATAAGGAATCATAAAGTTTAGAAGCATCAGTCAAATGGATTACAACCTCCCTAGCAATGTTAATGACAATATTATTATTACTGTATGTGTGTGTGAACAACTTTACACTTATTTTCCTTAAAACTGAAATAGAGTCAAGTACATAACTCAGGAAGCAAAGTGGTCCCTACATTCCTTGTTCCGAAATAAGATGCAAGGTACATTTTTTCTGCTTGGCTGTATGCTGATGTGTCACATGAAATAAATAACTTCAAAAGTCATTCACCGTTGGTATCACATCACTCTAGCAAAGAATGACTTTGAATGGGATTGTTTTGTTATGGGAAGCCCAGTGGGAACTTTGTGAGAGGAGGTCATCATTTTACATGTGGCAACTATAACCAGTTGAGTTTTTAGTTGTTGTTGTAAAGGAAACCTGAATATAAACCAAAACAGATTGATTGGATCTGAATTACATGTGTTTGTGGCATGTGGCAAATATAGCATAATGCTAAGAGGCAGTCTTATTATGCAGTAAGCTGCCCTAGTCATCTCTTCCATCTCATGACATACTAATGGAAGTAAATGCAACATATTATACCCTAATGTAATGTACAATTGTCTAACATGAGACAGCACAAAAGGCTATTATTTATCACCTGAATCTCTTATGAAGTTAGTGTTTGGCTGTTTTCAGCTACAAAGAAGTGGTTAAGATATTCTTCTCATACTTTATTCAGGTGGATGATGGCTAAAGTAATGTAGACCTATTTAGAGCCCTGGCGGACTAGGTACTCATCTCAAAGCGTGGTGTTTGTTTTGTCCACAGTAATATTGGTGCCATTTGCCTATAATGTGCTTGTAAAACAGTGGATGGGACATCTGCCAAGTTTTTTGATGGCATACCCAGTCTGCCAAACTCTAAATAACTTCCATTGAATGGTGTTTGACTGTGTCCTAATGAGCCAATAGGGCAATTGTGGCTCTTTGAAGTAACACGTGGTTATTTTTCAGAAGCAGCCCAAGCACAATGACTTTCTTTGCAAGCCCATTGAATTCAGTAATCAGACAGAAAATAAGCAATATGTAATTAAGCTAAAACAAATAAGCTAACCATGGCCGTCCATAACACAACCACCATGACAATAAATTAGCCACCCTATTGTAAGAAAAGAGAATTAGTAATAATCATAATGTAAATAAACCCATGCTCAAACCTTTGGCAGCTTGCCACGGAGCTAGAGGTTTGAGCTACACCCTCTAGTAGCTTGGCACAGAGCAGTCAGGGTTAATTTAGAGGCAATGTGTAAATTGGTTACGCAGACCATAACACAACCTCCATGACAAAAAATTAGCCACCCTATTGCAAGAAAAGAGAATCAGTAATAATCATAGTCTAGAGTTACTAACTAAACCTGTGCTCAAACCTCTGGTAGCTGTTCACGTAGCCAGAGGGATGAGCTAAACCCCTTAGTAGCTTGGCACCGAGCTGTCAGGCTTAATTTAAAGGCAATGTGTAAAGTATTTATGCAGCACATTAAACAGTAGTAAAGTGAAAACAAATCTCAAGAAGAATCTCACAACAATTGAGAAACAATAGAACCAAATGCTTGAATTTTTAAAAGTTTGTTTGTAAAAGCTAGCACCTAAGAGAAGAAAAAAGTGCCACCCATGGACATCTAGTTATGTGAGACCAAGCCAAATATGAAAAATATGGCCAACCACGATGGAGCGCTGGTCAGAAACAAGAAGTGGATTGGGGACTGATAAGCACTTACCTTTATAAGAAAATTTTCTGAGAAAGTAAAGTTCAGTGAATGCTGCAGGCGGTGTTGAGGAGGAAGAGGCATGCATCATCATAAAGCTGCTGGGTGAAGACACGTTGAAGATTTTTACCTTTCGGACTTAGTCACTTGTTTTGGACGTCTAGAATCTCCAACAGGAGAAGACAGGAGGCTGTAGAATACACAAGGTCCTGGAGACTAGATAGTCCTTTTGTGAAGGACCGCTGAACAGGATTTGTTGCTGCGGAGAAAAATAAAGTGGAAGCTGCCACAAAGTCAGTTAGTGCATAGTTAGCTAATGCAGTATGAGCTCTACCCCCATCTAATGATGCTTCTCCCTGCAAACCTGTCACCCTTCTCACTAGTATGACTGACTTGCTGGTGACTTGCGTAGGCCTTATAGGAAATCAACATCAGAGGCAGGGCAACAGCAATAGACCTTGTGTCAGTAGCCCAAACCGCTCGTCTGAGATCGCACAAACCCTTGGGTTAGATAAACAATATTAAGCTCACATGTATATAGAGAAACAGATAGGCTAGGATCTCAGTGGAACTCCTCTTCTGGTAGTTACAAAACAACAGTGTGGTGGTTGTTGAGTGACTGTTCATGCATTGGTGAGGGTAGTGCTACGTATAGCTGAGTATATCTGTGGTTCCAAGAATCAGTAGTCATTTTTCAAATTGTTTGTTTTACATCGTCATGCATGCCTTTAATCGATCCGCCCCTTTAGCAGATGCACTTAACTTCTGTTAATATCTTGATTGAGGCAGATTTAGTGGTTTTTTCGTGTTCCAACTGGTCTCTACTGTCTGGCTATTTTTTTTAATGTATTTCCTCTGGTTCCTGCTTTCAGGTGAGCTGTAATGAAGGCTATCTGTTGTTGTGGTTGGACAGATTTGAGAGTAATGGATTAGCTGCTATGTCAACTGTGCGAAGCTTAATGTTCCACCACTTAATAGGATAATGTCTATAGGTACATCTTTGCTTGTGTCTGAAAGCCTGACAGAATAGCTACATAATACCATGATTCAGAAAAGCGCTTGAAGTAACCAATGAAATATACCTGGTTATCACACGCAAGCTTTATGTTTAGGCCTCTATACCCATTATGACTGATCGGTCGGCCTGAAACTTTGACTTTTCCCCGGTCAAGCGCGACCAGACGTTCCAAAGAGGGACTATAGGTTTCTAAGTGCTATATAGTGCTAAATCTTAATAAATTCATATATCTGGTAACCTACATTGGATATTTTTCATTTTGGTGTCATTCTAAAGATAAACATATTTCCCATTGTTATAAATTGGTGTGGGATTTCTATTGTGTGCTGTGTCTTAATGATGTACTGGATTGGTGTTTTTCAATGCTTTACATAGCCTTCCCTCAAGTTAAGCCTGACTGCTCGCAGCCAAGCTACAAAGGTTTGAGCATGGGAATAATTTTCAGAGACATATACTGAGCCCTAGTCTGTTAGTGGCCTTATAGTCAGTGGTAGATGCATATTTACCACGAACAATGACCCACTTTCCAACACATACTAAATGTCGTGTGGACTTCAGGGACATGGATCAGCCTAGGTGCACAGCACCTGTAGTCAGTCACACACTATGGAAAAGTATCAACAGCGAAATTGTAAGAAAGTAATCCTTACTTAACTGCTCCGAATGAGAACCAGATGCGGTATCTCATGCATACAGGTGAGTCCCCCACTTAATTCATCAATGCATGCCACCCGTCCTTGTATCTAATATTAACTGCACTGCAAACCCGATGTTATCAGGGTGACTGCGTGGGACAATTAAAGTAGAGAAGCCATGAGGGATCCTGCCCTGCTTCCATATTCCTGAGTGCCGCATCATGCATGCACCACACGAAGGAGGAGTTAACATCTTCCATGCAGACTGAATACATCTCGGTGGAAGAAGGCTGCTCCGAGAGCTGGTATTCAAAGGAGAAAGCAGCGTACGGAATGCTGTTTTGCAGAGACATAGGTCCTTAAAATTACAGACCTGGGCTCAGAGTGTTATTGGCCCCGTTATTTTGCTTATAAAATGCTAAATGAGGAGGTTAGTTACATGCTAACACTCTTAAAAGAAGGGTGTTATGGTGAAACCCTTCTGACTATGACAAAAAAAAGGGAAAGGTAACTTACGGGAGGCACCTATGCAGTAAAGGTTTTATTAAGTAAGTATGTAGGTACATAGCTCAGGGAGGTCTGTGGTCTTTATTTCAAAGGGCTGGAAAAGATGTGTGCCTATTAGAATAACACAGACAAAAAAAGTGGGAAGGTGATTTCTGTGAGTCACCTATATAATAATAGTTTACTGAGCATGTATCTAAGCACAAGGCTCAGGGAGGTCCCTGGACTTTCTTTCTTCACTTCAACAAAAATCCCTTGTCTACAATACCTTGTAGATAAACCTTATAGATAGGGATTTACTTCATAATTCATGGATGGGTGTACTGGAATGCCCATTCACCACCCATGGAATGTCCCCTTGGTGCATTGCACAGCTTTGCGTTACCTTCTGTTACTGTCCAACACATATCGCGAATTGTGTTGGCTTGTAAATCCCACCACAACACTTTGCAAAAGTAAAGGAAACCAGATGCAAAGTGTTAGTAAATCTAGGGCCCAGTGTCAATGCCAGAACCCTGTGGTATGGGTCTCAGGAAAGGAGTTTTGGAAGTGAAAGTTAGGAAAGGGCTACAAAGCAAAGTTTTGCTGGCTTTCTGTTGTTACATTTCTTTCTTAACCTGCTTGTAACAAAACGTTTGAAAAACAGGTATGTTTCTACAGTGGGGAAATGTTGTCTTTGCAAAATTCTGGATGTGATTCAGCACATTAAGGGCCCGATGTAGGTAGGCAAATACCGGTCGGAAACGGCCGAAAATACAGATTTTCGGCCGTTTCCGACCGGTATGTGGATATTGAGATGTAGGTGCATGTAAAATTACAGAATTGGTCATTTTACCGATTCTGTAATTCTACCAATTTGGTAAAATACCGAATTGGTAAAATTACAGATTCTGTAATTTTAGATGTAGGTAGCACTGTTTTCAGTGCTACAAGGGTTTAAGAATTCGTTATTTACCACCAACTAGAAGTTGGTGGTAAATAATGAAAACCCTTCAAAAAGCATTTTTTTTTGCTTTAAAAATTGTGCCATGTTGCAGACATACATGCCCTAAGGGCATGTATGTCAGCAACATGTGCACCCATGCACAATTGAGGGGTGCAACAGGGTGTCAAAGTGACACCCTGCCACCCTTCAATGTTTCCCCCAATTACCGAATCGGTATTTACCGAATCAGTATTTACAGATTCGGTAATTGACATTGATTCCTTTGGGCCTCAAGGCCCATAGGAATCAATGACAATTACAGACTCGGTAAATACCGATTCATTAATTACCGAATCATACCGATTCGGTAATTAATTCGGTAAATATACCTACATCCCGATTGCCAGTTCTTAAATACCGAATCGGTATGATTCGGTATTTAAGAATCGGTAATCTGGGATTACCTACATCGGGCCCTTAGACCTTTCAGAATTTGAAGACTGTATGTTGTTCAATATATATTACAAAACACTTTTTTTCAATAATATATGTTCACAATCCAAATAAATAAATAAAATATTTCTTTAAAGTACGTTTCTTAAATTTTATGACAAGACCGAAGGCTCAGATGATTGCAATCTCCTTTTATTGCGCCACCCACAGAAGCTCTTTTAAAGAACAAGACCATTAACCAAGTTCCAAGAATTCAAAAAAGGGCCAAACCACCAGCCATCTTCCTTCTTTTTTGCTGCCGCACAAAAAAGGTCTTGTTTGCTGTCACTTCTGCTGTTGTGTGATGAAGTGTTTTAAATAAGGGGAGTGTTTTGTTTGAACGAGATGAAACCATTGTAGAATAGGTATGAGTGTGAGGAATAATCTAAAGGAAGTTATTCTGGAAAAACTCATTCTGATTAGTGACTGTTTGGGAATGATTTACAAGTAATACGAGGCACAGGGAAGTTTGTATCTTCAGACGCCTTGAGACTGACAACTTCTTGTTGTAGCCCTAAATCGAGTGTGGATTTTAAAGAATGACTTCATGGTGGGCTCGACTCGAGCGATGAACCACCCATGTCTGGAGTAGGCGACACAGCCTATTTGTCTAGCGGATGGTTCCATATTTGTCGAGCTGGAAGGCACTTTGGGGCATATTATCAAGGGTTTTATCTCCGCTTTTTTGGCTTTAAAAGCCAAGAAAGCGGAGATAAAATTATCTCCCTATCAGCAACAGGGTGCTAACACGCAAATTCGCATGTTAGCACCCTTTTTCTCTACGCTTCCCCTTACATCTCTAATGAGATGCAAAGGGGGCGTTCCAGAGAAAAATAATAGGAGAAATGTTGTGAAGGGACATTTCTCCTATTATCAAGGATTTTGCTAACCCTGTTAGTGATAAAAAAAGCAGCGCTAACCGCGGTTAACATTGCTTTTTTTACACCTGGTATTTTCCTGACTTAGCCATGATATCCTATGGAAGGTGGATATCATGGCTAAGTTTGTGAGCCCCTATCATCAAGCTAACGCCAAACTTCGAGAGATTATTGTTGGTTTTCCAGCGATAATCTCTCATTTGGCAGTTAGCGCGAGGATTTTTATCACTTCTGAGATAAACCTTGCTAATAGCAAGTTATCTCTGCGATAATTTCCGGCGATGCTTAGCGTTAAAAAATTCGTTGCTAAGCATCGTTAGCGATAAATATCGCTAATCGTTGGTAATATGCCCCTTTGATCTTATCGGTATGCCTGAAGGTTAAGAGTGAGGCTCAGTAGTGAAAGAGGTCTTAGGTTTAGTTTGTTCTTTATTAAATTAAGGTATTTAATACAGTATTTTTTAAAAGGAAACTTACCGTTAACAGTGTGCCAAGTCTCGTGCTCAGCAAGCGCAGGTGTCATAATGAGAAGATTTCATGCCAAGAGGCCCTCTTAGGTGGAGCGGAGTTGACGCGCTATCTCCTCAGTTTTCAAGAAATAATATTGAAACTTACGCTTGCTCGTTGAGTTTAAGGCATGCATGAGCTCTGGTGTCAGTTACCACTCGGGAAACTGATAGGAAAGAAGAAGTTAGTGAAGGAACAGTTCTGAAGGTTAAAAGGTCATTTTACTTTGGGAAAATAAATTAAATGTCATTTTTTGAGGGCTATTGTAGATGTAAAGTCTTTTGGTGAAAAATTTATTTTGGAAAATGTGTTTGTTGTGTCACAAGTAATTGGATGATATTTTATGAGCCAAATTGTTGTGACAGAAGATATAGGGTGATATTTTAAGTGACAATTGTCATTTTTAAGTGGCAAATTGTGGCTTTAAGAAATTACCTAGGGCCCGATGTAGGTAGGAATTTACCGGTCGGTAACGGCCGAATTCGGCCTTTACAGACCAGTAAATGCCTTTTCCAATGTAGGGGGCATGTATTTACAGATTCTGTATTTTTACCGAATCTGTATTTACCGAATCGGTAAAATTACCGAATTGGTAAATACAGACTCGGTAAAAATACCGAATCTGTAAATGCAGATGTAGGTGGCGCTTTAAACAGTGCCACAGGCCCCTCAGAATTTGTTATTTACCATGTAATACTATTGCATGGTAAATAACGAATTCAGGTGTACATGCACGTCTGTGCATGTACACCTATGCCATGTGACACACAGACATGCCCTTAGGGCATGTATGTGTGCCATATGGCACACAAGCCTGACATTGGGGTGCTACAGGGTGTCAAAGTGACACCCCGTTCCCCCTGGCAGGATTCGGTATTTGCCATTGATTCCTATGGGCTTCAAGGCCCAAAGGAATCAATGGCAAATACTGATTCGGTATTTACCGACTCGGTAAATACAGAATCATACAGATTCGGTAATTTAAAAAGAAAATTTACCTACATCTGCCTACTTCATATTTACCTACTCTTAAATACCGAATCGGTATGATTCGGTATTTAAGAGTAGGTAAATCGAAATTACCTACATCGGGCCCCTAGTCAGTTAAAATAACTGAGGAAAATGCCAATAGACAAGCAGACATTAGTACAGAGGAAAGGATTGGCAATATGCTAAATGAGTTTGCCACTGATTTAGACAAAAAATGCAGAAGAAATTTGAGGATTTA
The DNA here is from genome assembly GCF_964261635.1 of Lissotriton helveticus. Lineage (NCBI taxonomy): Eukaryota > Metazoa > Chordata > Amphibia > Caudata > Salamandridae > Lissotriton > Lissotriton helveticus. The sequence continues at coordinate 521,960,118 of NC_136063.1, forward strand.
TTTCAGAATAAAGGTATCTCTTCCCAGGAAGAGCATTTTTGGTCAGCAGGCGAAGGACCAGTGATCAAAAAGGGAAGAAAAGTTAGTAGAAAGTGTAAAAATGTGGACACAGATGGATTAAAAAATAAGAAAACAAAAACTGCATTTGCAGATGGTGGTCTTCATAATCGTACGAAACATGGTGGTGTTGAGGACACAGGAGGTAACCATTGTAGAGGTCCTTTGATATCAGAATAAAGAACTAAAAGGGGTAGAAGGCATACTACTATCCTTTGTGATTAATCTTCAGGGAGGGCAGAAAGTGAGCTGAGTTGCTCTTCTGATTTTTTAATTTGAAGTTGAATTTGTTGAAAAGGATAAGTCTTTTGACAGCAAAATTGGTAACAAGGTGGATGGCCTTGGTGTGGGGACTGCGCCCCCTGGGGAGTCAATGTTTACCCGATGTTGTTGAAGTATCCTCTTTCTGCAAAATGGGGTCCAGCTCTGCATGTGGCGGAATACGTGGAATTGTGGTTAAGGAAGCCGATTCCAAAAAATGTGAGGATGAGGCTACGCTCTGAATATCCACGTCCTAGTTTGACTAAGAAAATAGTCATGACCCCTGATCTTGATGCTAAAATTATAGCGTTCATTGGGAAAGGTGGTAATGATCCCAGGAAAGGACTGAATAAAGGCCTAAAAATGTGCCAAGATAGGTTGTTGGATTTGACTGGTCCACTCACAAAAATCTTCGACATTGCTGAAGAGGCCTATGTGGGAAAGAAGGTTTTGGATTTAGAGGAATTGAGAGAGTGGATTCAGAGAGCAGTTTGTTTGCTGGGTAACACAAACACTGCTATTTTGGTGGGGAGAAGGAAAGGTATCCTTCTCAAAATAGATCCCAAATTAGCAGACTTAGCTAATATTGAAGGTGGCTTGGAGGCCAATGAAATGTTATTTGGAGAGGCATTTATTAAGGAAATGTCTAAATATGTTGGAGCATTCAGCTCTCTACAAAAGAGAAAGAAAGAGATCGATAAGGTTTTGATCGTTGTGTTTTTGGTGGGGCCGGGAGAATTAGAGGTCAATTCCCCAGCCGTGGACAAGGGATCACAACGAACTCCTTTTCTAGACGGTTCAGACCCTATCACCTCAGAGTGGTTACCAACCCAGGAACTATTATCCACAAAGACAGAGAGTCAATACCAGGGGAATTAGATGGACTAGAGGATCAGGTAAGTCAAGGCCCTTTTGTTATCCACATAAATTTGGGTGGCAGAATGTGATAACAAAGGACCGTTGGTTCGTCAGACGGTCATGAGGTACCATATAGACTTCATAGAGGAACCGGTTCAGTATCGGTGTCCGGATATGATAAGATTTGATTCAAAGTTAACAGAATTAGTGGATATGGAAGTGAGAGAATTGGAAAAGAAAGGTGCCATTGTAGAGGAAATGGACTGCTGTGTGGGGTTCGTGAGCAATATTTTTCTTGTGGAAAAGAAATAAATAGATATGAGACCACCAGTCATAAACTTGAAATAATTAAACGATTGGGTGATGTACCATCATTTCGAGATGGAAGGAATGCAAATGCTGTGGGATGTATTACAATCAGGAGACTGGATGACACGTCTAGACTTAAAAGATGCTTATTTATAAGGATGGGCGCAAAATCCGAGGCTAGGCAGGTGTTCTTCTTTCCCATATCAACCGCCTACAATTAGATGTAATCCTTGATGGAAGTCTTTGCATCCACGAGTTTCTCAAGCGCAATCCCCGTGTACTTCCTGTGACCAGGAGGCGGCTTTCTCCTCATCTGGTGCTCTTTTCAGTCTCTAACCCTTTATAAACAAGAGGCATGTGAACTCGCATAAAAGCCCCGCCCCACACACACTAGGGTATGCAACTTCTTCCCACCCTTTCCTCACTATCATGAACAGCTCACTTGAGGGACCTCGGCGCCTGTCGGCGCGGTGGCAAAGTTACAGACACACGTGGTCACTGGAGACAACTCTTCTGGGCCTTTACGCAGCTGTAGTGTAGCAAAAGCACTATAGATTTACCCAACGAGGTAGCACTTACTGATTAGCCAGTAGAAAGTACTCCAGTTGAGTAGAGGTATGGCACAACCGGTGGCATCATCGTGGATAAATATGCAGGCAGGATTCATCCTGGCATGAAGCTTCTGTCACAAAAATTAAACCTCAACAGGAAGCATTTATTGATATAAGCAGGTGCCCGAGTTGAAGCTCAAATTCAGTAACGCATTAAAATCAGCCCAAACAACTAGTGATCACGGTCGAGGCTAGGCAGGTATGCTTCCTTCCCATATCTACCACCTACAATTAGATGTAATCCTTGATGGAGGTCTTTGCATCCACGAGTTTCTCTAGCGCAATCCCCTTGTACTTCCTGTGAATGGGAAGCTGCTTTCTCCTCATCTGGTGCTCTGATCGGTCTCTGATGCAACTTCTTTCTGCCCTTTCCTCACTATGATGGACAGCTCACTCGAGGGACCTCGGCGCCTTTCCGCGTAGTGGCAAAGTAACAGACACACGTGGTCATGATGCAAATCCGCGAGTTTGCGGATTTTCGTGCGAACTCGTGGATTTTTTTTGCAATTTTGTGCGAATTTGCGGACCGCAAATCCGCATTATTCGCCCATAGTTACTTATTTAGCCCCTTGGATGCGTACGAAATTCGGATGGCTCCCGGCCATCTGACGAACACTCCACCCGTAGTGACGGACAGCCAGGAGCCTTTCGATGCATCCAAAGGGTTAACTATCCCAATTTGGAAAGATCATCAGAGATTTCTAAGATTCAGGTGGGAAGGAAAGTTATGGAAATTTGTTTGTCTCCCTTTGTGTTATCCTTGGCCTCATGGTGTTTCACAAAGATGCTTTGTACTGTGGTAGCCATCTTGAGGGAGAGAGGAATTTGTCTTATTATATATTCAGCCAACATTTTAATTATGCATCAGGACAAACTGAGAGAAGAGGGTCACACAAGGTTGGAGATAAATCTATTGGAGAAGCCTGGGTTTGTGGTAAACAGAGAAAATCATATCTAATTCCAAGTCAAGAGACACAATTTTTTGAGGTTTTAATAAACACTATTAAGGGTCAGCTGAGGTTCCCCATGAAAAAAATAAAGAGGATAAGAAAGGAGATTTGAAGAGTTTTGTTAATGAAAAGAATTTCTTTGAGAACGTTATCAAGGATTGTTGATCTGTTGTCTTCAACAATTCAAGCCATTTTTCCAGGACCTTTGAATTACTGTGCTCTTCAAATGTTGAAGGGCAGTCACTTAAGATGTGGTATGAAATATTCAGAAGAAATAGTCCTTTCAAATGTAGCGAAGTTACAACATCAATGGTGGTAAGAAATTTGGAGGCTTGAAATGGGAAAGCAATTTTCGGGGTAAATCCCGAATTGATTATAGAATCAGATACGAGTTTGACTGGTTGGGGAGCTCATTCTGGTGTGACATCGACTGGAGGAATTTGGACTGTGGAAGAAAGGAAATTGCATATAAATTGTCTAGACTTGCTAGCAGGGTCATTTGCGATAAATAGCTTTACAAGGGACAAGGCTTTGTGTTCAGTTCTGTTGAGAATGGACAATGTCTCAGAAGTGAGATATGTGAACAAATTAGGAGGCCCGGGATCAAATGATTTGGCAGATCTGGCGAGAGTTTTTTGGATTACTGTTTGAGTCAGAATATCCTAGTTCAGACGAAACATATTCTGGGACTGAAGAAATGTGGAGGCAGATTGGTGTTCAAGGAAGGGACTCCAGCGACTGGAGTTTTCACAGATCAGTATTCTTGAGGTGGATGGAAGTTTGGGGACCTTGTTATGTGGATTAACCCTGGGCGTAGTAGGCGTAGTGGGGCTACGCGAAGCTACGCGAAGTGGACCAGAAACTATGTCCACCTACGCACTTCGCGTAGCCTCACTACGCGCCACCTGCCTCCCTCCCGCCCTCACTAAATACTACTTGCCTCCCTCCCGCCCTCCCTAAATACTTAAATAATGGTTCTAAAAAGAATAAACAGCACTTACCTTGTCGGCTGCGTCTCCGGGGCTCCCTCTGTTAACCGCGCCACCATGTTGGATACTAATGCGCATGCGCGGCCGCCCGAGAAATGCGCATGCACGGATGGCCGCGCATGTGCATTAGTATCCAACATGGCGGCGCGGTTACCAGAGGGAGCCCCGGAGACGCAGCCGACAAGGTAAGTGCTGTTTATTCTTTTTAAAACCATTATTTAAGTATTTAGGGAGGGGGGGAGGGAGGCGGGTGGCGGGCAACTTCGCTACGCCCACGGAGTGGGTGTAGTGTTGCCTGATACACCTACTTCGCAAATGGCAAAGTAGGCAACACTACGCCCACTCCGTGGGCGTAGCGAAGTACTACGCCCAGGGTTAATGTGGATCTGTTTGCAAACAGGAGGAATACCCAGTTGTAGACATTTTTCAGTTGGCGCCCGGATCCAGATTCTGTAGGGATAGATGCTTTTAGGCAGGATTGGAGGGAACTTCGTCCTTATGCTTTCTCTCCATTTGTTTTGATCACATGAGTAACCTCATTAGTACATGAGTGGAGGGAAACAGTAGTTTTGATAAATTACCTCTGAAAGTCTCAAGTCTGGTACCCACTCCTCCAAGAAACGTCAATAGACGTTTTGTTGGGTCTGTGGGAGAGCATCACGAGTTGGTGATGTAAGATCATATGAGGCTGATGGCATGGAAAATTTCAGGCTTATCTGGGAAGTGCCTGGACTTTCGGAAGAGGCTTCTAAACCTATTAGAGAATCCTGGGCTCCAGGAACAAGAAAGATGTCTTGATTGGCATAGGAAAAATGGTTACGCTGATGTATGGAGAGGGATTTTGATCCTGTTTCAGTGGGTGTAGTCAAATTAGTCAACTAACCAGTTTGTTTGTGGGTGGTCTGGCTTACAGAACTATCAATGTGCATTGATCAGCCATTGCTGCTGGACATGAGCTGGTTAATGGAGTATTTGTGGGACAGAATATTCTGGTGAAAGTTTAATGAGAAGCGTGAGAGTTTCTAAGCCTCATGTGGACAGATACACTTCTATTTGGGATGTATCTAAGGTGTTGTCGTATTTGGAAGATTTAGGAAACATCAGTGGATTGAATTTAAGGATTTTACGTGGAAATTGACGTTTATGCTTGGGGGTGCCTTACAAGATATTCTGAGATGTGCTGATTGGTCTAATGACTCTGTTTTTCAGAAATTCTATTTTAAACCTGTGATTAATGCAGCTTCTTGTTTTTTAGAGAAGGTTTGAACTTGCAATAATTTTAGCCTTCGGTCTTGTCATAAAATGTAGATTTTCATTAGCTTTGATGGACAGAAAATCTGGATTTTATTAAGGACACGGAGGCTAATATTATCCCTCCCTTGAACCTGACCCTTGTTTGGTAATTGTCACATTTTCTTTCATAGGTCGTGGTCAACAATGAAATGGGAAGAAGGGTTCCTGAGAAGAGTGGATCATTTTTTCATTTGGGAAATAACAAGCTCATGTTCATGTTCATGTTAAGGATGTATGTTTTGGTTATGTTAGTAACGCAAAAAAGAAGGAAGATGGCTGGTGGTTCTGGCTCTTTGTTGGATTCTTCGAACTTGGTTATTGTTCTATGTTCTTTAAAAGAGTTGTTGTGGGTGGCGCAATAAAAAGAGATTGCAACAATATTAGCCTCTGTGTCTTTAATAAAATCCAGATTTTTTGTCCATCAAAGTTGAAAATCTATGTTTTCCTTAGTGTTTCCTGCTTCTGCTATAAAACTCTTTTGCTACTAAATATAGACTTTCTTGCATCAAATATAAGTTCAATAAATACTTCACATCTTTCTGCATAACCATGTTTCATTTGTTACATAGGTCCTGCTCTTTAGAGTTTGATGTGGATTCCCTCACAAAGGTGACAGATATCCCATCTGCCTAATTACAAATGTCACAATATATAATGCACTAGGAATTATATACTCTAAATTAACCCCCATACTCTTTGTGATTTAAGTCTTGTACATTATGTGTCCTGTCAGTGCTCAAATCATATTAATTTATAATTCACTTGGTTTATGAGGTTTACAGGCAAGATTAGCATTCTACATACTATTATCCTAACCACTATGAGTCCAAGAGATTCAATGTTAATCCTAAAAAAAGTGCATTGACTTTAAACCACTCACTCTCATTCCAAAATAAAAGTGGAATCACTCTCAGATTCTCAAATGAAAGCATAAACAAAAATACACTTTTTGTCACTCGTTAAATAAAGAGAATCGGACTCCCATTGTTAAAACGTTTACGTTCCTTGGTGGAGCTTGGATGTTCCACGAAGGAGTATGTATTCACTCTGCCAAAATAGTTCTTTTGATACCATCCCTCTGTATCTCTGCAACACCAAAGGAAAAGTTCTGGACTGCCAGCCAAACAAAAAATACTCTTTAGTGAAAACCTTGCTGACCAGCGCAGTGAAACTCTTAATTACTAAACATATCTATCATGCTATGCCATAGACAAAAACCCATTGAAAGTTGTAACGCCAAGTCTTCTTAATGAAAGCCCATATTCTGTATATATTTCCCTTCTTTTTCCTCCGCAAAACACACGGGCAATTATCTTACAATCCAGAGTTGGAAAAAAACTCACCATGCCTTACAAACTATGGGATGGACTACAAAGAAGGACAACTGAACAACTAGTCAAGCCATAACAAATGGTTAATAACAAGGGATGATTCGAGGGGATAAGGGTGGATGAGGTTTTTATTGACAGCCCAGACATTATGGTTATAAAGGTGAGTTCAGTGAGTGGTCTTAACATAACTATCTATAATGTATACACTAGGGGACAACCTGGTGGAAAGAGCTATCCTGTACTGTATTGTCACAAGAGGCCTCCAACGGTAATTTGATTTTTGCGGGAGACTTTAATACCTGCTTTGAACCAATAGATTTGGAAGACGGCAGGCTTAGTGATGATGTTGATGCTCTTTGGGGGGTCCCCCAACTGGATCTCCAGCCTATTAGAAAATGGACTGAGGTTGCACTCCAAGTGAAAGGGTTGTGTCTTGAAAGGGGCCTGAGGGCAGCTAATGGTAGGACTAAGTCTGACGGTAAGGGTGCGGTCACTTTTGACAATGGTAGATCCAAAAACCGCATTGATTATATTCTTGTGAATGTGGAGCTATGGCCTGCAGTTGTTGATATGGAAGTCCACTGCCGACCTGAAAGTGATCACAATCCCTTGGTCCTTAAAATTGATGATAGGAGTTTTTCGAGCCCTGTACTGATGGAAGGAGATACCTGTCCCAATTTGCTAACCATTTCTAATGATTTAAGAAGGGTTCGGTGGGCACGGGTAGTTACAGATGAAAGGAATGTGGCGGAGATAAGGGCCTTAGTAACAGGGTCTCTAAAAAAACGGTCCGAATGCGTCTCCCAGGAGGCGCTAAATGCCAATCTACTGCGAATCCACAATGAGCTCTTTAGTGGGCTGAAAAGGTTCTTCATAAATGCAAAACCAGCTAAAAAGATTGGTCCGTGGAAGCCAAACATGTGGTATAACAACACGTGTAGGTTAGCCCATACAGCTTTAGTGGAAGCTATTAAATCTAGGTCCCATGGCAATATTAAGCTGCGTAGAGCAACATACAAATCAGCCTTAAGACAAGCTAAGAGAGGCTGGGATGAGGATCGATGGAAAGATCTGTTACTTGCTTGCAAGGGTAGAAATATGACCCAATTTGGGGATCTACTTAAATGGGGGAACGGGCAGCAGTCAAAAACCCCAAATAACCATGTTGACCCTCAGCAATGGGTTGCCTTCTTTGAAGCACAATTTGAAATAAGTACAGACAGTATTGGGGTAGCTCCGCTCATTAAAATTGAAGATCCCTTGATGTTTAATGATAGAGAGGTAGAGGCAGTGTTGAAGTCCATCGCGAGTGGTAAGGCACCGGGGCCAGATTGCATTCCGGCAGACTTATTTAAGCAGGACTACGATCTTTGGGTCCCTTATATAAAAATTCTAGTCAATACGTTAGCTGGTGGTGCATCAATTCCTGTATCTTGGTTCGGAGCGGAAATTATTCCGATTTACAAGAAGGGTGATCGCTCTGCTCCAGCCAATTACAGACCCATCAGCTTAATTGATGCAGTGCAAAAGATAGCAACACGTTTGGTACTGGGTAGGATTCAGGGTTGGATGTCGGATGATGACATTTTAACACCTCTGCAGGCGGGGTTCCGGTCTCATAGAGGGACCCTGGATCAAGCTTTTAGATTCGTTTTACTTTATTGGAAGGAGGTATTCTTGGGTAGGGGAATGCTCTTTGCGGCATTCGTGGATTTAAAATCCGCTTTTGACCTCGTCCCAAGGGCAAAATTGTGGGAGGTTTTATTGAAAATAGGGATGCCAAAAGAGACAGTCTCTTTCTTGGTCAAACTCCACGATTACACTTATGCTCAGGTTCGCTGGGGTAAACCAGGTGAGGTCACTGAGAAATTTGAGGTAAGAAAAGGCATCCGACAAGGGTGTGTGTTGGCGCCCACCCTGTTTTCCTTTTTTATTAATGGGGTGGTGCAGTATTTTGTTAACCACCCAACGGATGCGCCAATGTTAGCTGGCCAGAAAGTGCCCTTGCTCATGTTCGCGGATGACACCCTGTTAATATCCAAGACGAGACAGGGGTTGCAGTTGGCACTGTCTCGTTTTGAGATGTTTTGCCGTGAACATGAGCTTGTGGTTAATGTAGGGAAAACAAAGTTTATGGTGCTCCATGGGTCCAAGCCTGTCAAAGCACAAGTTTTTATGGGAGGAGAGCTCCTGGAGCAGTCCGATGTTTTTACCTATTTAGGGGTAACATTTGGTGACAAGCTGAGTTGGAAACCTCAAGTTAAGATTTTAGCGCTGAAACACGCCCAATTAGTTGGAGCATTGATTAAGGAACATAGGTTATCACTAACTAAGCCCATAGCCCCTGTTGTTAAAATGTATTCAACGAAAATCACTCCTGCTATTCTATATGGTGCTGAAATTTGGGGTTTCTGTAACCTATCCCAACTGTCCACTGCTCAGAATACATTTATGAGATCGGTTGTGGGGTTGCCTCAATCATCCCCTCGTATCCCATTGCTCCTTGACCTTGGCTGTCATACAATTGCGGACGCCGCTCGCTATAGGCCGCTGGCATTTTGGAGGCGTCTCTGAACGACTCCGGAGCTCCACCTTTATGCTAGGGCGCTGTCTGAAGTAAGGGGATTAGATCGATCACACAGGATCCCATGGTTGATCGGCATTAAAACCTCACTTATTGATATGGGGATGAGGGATCTTTGGGACAGCCCAGAGACGCAGAATTTCCTTCAAAAAAATCTTATAGAGCAGCATATTGGGAGTTAATTAAAATTAGGAGATTTTCCTCCCATACCAGCTCATCTCTGTCTAGGGATTTCTTTGAGATAAAAGATGAACCCTTTTTGGAAAGTTATTGGGACCTCATAACGAAGCTCTTAGATCTTAAGCTGTATCATCAGTTCAGGGTAGGGACACTACCCCTTCGAAGGCTAACAAGTAAATGGAACCCAGAAATCAGTAATAAGTGCCCATTTTGTAATGATGATATAGAAAGTATTGATCATCTTCTATTTGTTTGTCCGGTTTACCAAAAACCTAGAAGTATCTGGTAGAAACCAGTATGCCGGACCTTGGGAACTAGCTCTGCGATGGTCGCAAAGAAGATATTGAAATTTGGTCCAAACGACATTGCAGTAATAGGAGTAGCTAAGTTCCTGAGTTGGGCTTGGGTATTACGGGTGAAAAATGGGGGGTTGATATAGCCATGTTGCCTATTGTTGTGCTACTGAATTTAATTTGTGGAGTTGGAAACTTTTATTGGCTTTTTATCATGATGTGTCTCAAGTCTTGTGCGTGTGATGTATTTAATCTCTTTTTAAGAATTGTTTTTTAAATTGTTAATATATGTATTTATTTTTAATTTTATTGATATATTGTGTAAGGCCAGTTTTATGTAAATTCATGATGTATTTATGGTTGGAACCTGTTGTAATTAATTGACTGGCATGTCTTTTAAGATGAATAATCGCAAATAAAGACTGTTTTTGAATTGAACAAGGGATGACATTCACATGTTTAAGAAATTGTGTTAGAAATGATTCTCAAGAGGGTGGGGCTTAAATGTTGATCATGGTGGCCATGTTTTATAGTAGCTCCGCTCGGTCGCTTGACATCCTACACAATCCTGCTGTCCTACTACAGTGGAGACACTACCATCCTAAGCACCATTGTCCAGGATGAGCCTACTATAATTTAAGAGAGTTGTGGGGAACGAGATGCCTTCGGAGTTGCAGAGGAAATAAAGCGGCCCATCGGGGAGGGCAATCGCCTGCTGTGCAGTCGGGGGGCTGGGTGCCCTGGCGAGGTGATGGTCGGAGGCATGCTGGACACCACAGCTTTGGTGATTACCCATAGGCAGTCAAACCACTCGATGCAGGACGCGCATGGCCGTTGAAACTTCATGTTTGCTGTGACCCGGTGTCTCCGAGTCTGTCAGATTCGGATGGAGGGAGCCACGCCATGTGGTTCCACAGAAGCCTCCCCTGATGGTTGAGAGTAACCATAGCGGGATAGTGTGGAACAAGCAGTTAAGGCGGTGAGGTGGTGCCGGGCCAGGGGGAGAGAGGAACTGGTAACGTCGTGGAAGAGTGTTAGGTTGGACTGCGAGGAGGCTGGGGACTGATTTCCACCTACTATCCCACTGTGGCATGTAGGTACAGTGTCCCAATCCAGGGGGATGGCCTGGTTGTGGCATAAGTGGGCTGGAAGCTAGCTTCAGCACACAGGCTTATCTGAATGGATGGTGGGAGGCTCAGTGAGGTCACGTGTGGCTCATGAGGTCTCACATAATCACAAGATGGAGCAAGCAGAGTCAGGATGAAATTGGGGGACGTTCTTTGGATTCTTCATCGACTCATTGACTCCTGCCATGCCAGCCATCTCCCAAGCAGATGGGGGGAAAGGTGTAGGGGCATACCATACAGTCTGTACACCGTGCAACAACAGACTGTGGGTGGGACCACCTCATAGTGCACACCTTTTTGTATGGAGGGGCAGTAATCTAAGGTTTCAGCCTCGATGAGTGGACCTGGCAAGGTGATCGGGCGGTAAGAACATTCTGTGGTACTTGATCCTTGTGTGGTGGGGGAGGCTGATGTGGGGGGATGGACAACGAAGACTGGATGGAAGTCCTGGGGATGCCACAGGAGGAGGCCATAGTGGCCAGGCTCCATCTGATGCAATTCAGGTACCTCTACAGGGTCTACTTCGCACATCACTGATTTTGGCACATGGGAGGGATTGCTACCTGCTTCTGTCATCATTGCGGTGCAGGAGAGGGCACATTTTTCCCCACAGTGTGGAGTCATCCTGAGTTGGTTAGAGTCTGGCGGGGTGATGACATGCCTGGGTAGGTTTCTATCTCGGCACATTCTGAAGGACCTGAAACTTGCCCTCCTTCACTTCACGGATGATTTAGGTGGGAATATATATAAAGTGTTCTTGCTTTACCTGGAATTGACTTTGGCCCAAAAAGATATTGCTAGAAAATGGAAGGTGACAAACCCCCATCACTGGTGTTGTGGTAGAAGGGGATGGGCCATTGTGTGGGATTGGAGATTGCAGTGTACAAGATGAGAGTCCACCCCAAAAAAAATCCCAAAATCTGGAAGGGTTGAGCAGACTGTAGTGGTATACCATTAGAACTAGTCCGTCCAATACACCACCTGAATGATAATGATGTCCGGGCATTCCAGAGAGGGGAGTGGATTGCACAGTGGTGAGACGATCAATATGTCACGTAGGGCTAGATGTAGGTAATTCTATTTTACCACTTCTTAAATACCGAATTTTACCGATTCGGTATTTAAGAAGTGGTAAAATAGAGGGGGGGGGTGTAGGTATTTCTGAATCGGTAAATACCGAATCATTAAGATTCGGTATTTACCGATTCTGTAAATACCGATTCGGTAATACCCATTGATTCCTATGGGCATTGAAGCCCACAGGAATCAATGGCCATTACCGAATCGGTATTTACCGATTCGGTAAATACCGATTTCAGCAAGGGTGCAGGGGGTGTCACTTTGACACCCTCTAGCACCCCAAATACAGGCATGTGTGCCATGTGGCAAACAGACATGCCCTAAGGGCATGTCTGTCTGTCACATGGCATAGGTGTGCATGCACACATGTGCATGCACACCTGGATTCGGTATTTTACCACCCAATTGGATTGGGTGGTAAAATACCGATTCTGTAAGGCCTGTGGGACTCAGAAGAGTCCCACCTACATCTTGAAGTTACCGAATCTGTAAAAATACCGATTCGGTATTTTACCGATTCGGTAAATTTACCGATTCGGTAAATTTACCGAATCTGTAAAATAGGGCCCCTACATGCCAATTCTTAAATACCGGTCAGTAACGGCCGAAATCGGCCGTTACCGACCGGTATTTTGGCTCCTACATCTGGCCCTTAGACTACAATTGTGTATGTCAGTAGATGCACTTATGAAATCTATTGTATTTAATATAAATCTTAGAAGGGGCTTACATCCTGCCCATGCTTTTTATTGGTTTGTGTGCTTGCCACTTACTTTTCCTCTGTTTCGATTGGTTGTAGCATACTATTTCCTGTTATTTCGATGTGTTTCTCTTATCAGTCGCCCTGTTTCACTCAGCTTTGCTGGAACTTCTTTTAAGCGTGCCAGCACCTCTCCTGTCACTAAAAGATCTGCACAGCTGCCCAAGTGCAGTGGCCTCTGCGCTCTATGTTGTTCTCTGTGGAGACCTCATGATCTCAGTTCTGCCACGGCACTCACCAGTCCCCTCCCGGGCCCGAATCAGACACCCACTGTAGTGCTCCCTTTTGTTGCAGAGGCTGGCACTTCTCGGTTGGATATTAAACTAAAATTATCACCTCAGCAGATTTACTTTCTTTACATAAAGATATGAATAATTAAGTGCGCCACTTATGTCACATATTTTGGAGAAAATAAGCAAGCAAAATATCTTGCAGCAAGTAATGTAAAACTATCCAAGTAAATTACTTGTGTTTACCCAGCATTAAATGATGCAATTTTGCCATGTCTGATCACAGAAAATTACAGGTGCTGCTGTCAGTCAATTTAATGGTACTCTCCTTATCCACCTTGTTAAAGTAAAAGTGCTGTCTGTTCACAATGTCTTGAAAAATTAGCACACAATTCATATCAGCAATTTGTCCAAGTAGATTAGTTTGGAGCATGGGGTAGCTCCTACTCCCGAGTAGATGATAACAGTTGGTAATATGTGAATATAGCCTTCCTTACCGAAGCCCCATCCCGCATGGACTGGCAAGAAGAAGAGCCCCCTGCATGAATTCTTGTAGAGGGAACGAAATGCATCCCACAAGAGGTGTTAATGGAGGCCACACAGCAGCCAAGAATACAGTTACGTGGCGTTTTCATTTATCGTCCATGTAAGCATGTTTACTGTAAATTCTTGGCAAGCACAACATTTACATATTAGGTGAATGGGACAACAACATGTAAACATTTCAGATGACCATGGAATGTGAATTGTAATACTAAGTGAAATAAGTCTCGATGCAGTTCAGGTTCTACACGTCATCTGTCATCTGGATTACAGTACAAAGATTGTGATGACAAGAGATCCTTCTTTTGATGGAAGCACCACTAACTGAGTTTGCAGCAGCTACCATGCAGGAGTAACACAGGCTATGAGGCTCATAATCACTAATTAGCCTGGGCTTTTTTGCTTGCACTTTAACAGGTTTGTTTTATGCAGCACAAAAAGCACTTGATAACGTAAAGACAAAGTTTCTATATGCGCGTGGTATCAGGCCAGATTCTTAAAGTTTTTATTCTTGTGTACTTTGCGTTGTCTGTTTGCACTTCACCTTTCGTCTCTGCACAACACAACAACTATTTCACCAAGCACCATGCTCGTTCGCACGACATGCAGGTTTTTAAAGTTTTTAATCATTTGCATGCTGTGCACCGTTTGGGGCCTATTTACATGACCCTTGCGCCTCTGGTGCGTCACTTTTAATATTGGAAAGAGTGACATCCCGTGGCACAAGGGGCTTGAAAATAAGCCCCTTTGTTTGCACTTTACCCTTCACATTGACTTAGCACGACAACTATATAATTGTACTTGTTTGGTCATATGCTTTAATCTCTGTGTACCACGATAAGCACTTTCTCATGTGAGGGACACGAACAGAACATGTCACCGTTAGCTGCACGATACCTCTTCTCTTGCGGTATCTGTACTGCAGTGCATGCACCTTTCGGTTTCAATCAGGCACTGCATGACAAATGTCTCTGCAACATGCAAACGACCACACTACACCTTGGCACAGGCACTGCTGGGTCTACAATGAAGTAATGAAGTATGCAATATGCAGCCGCGGTCCGCTCAGGTAACATCGGTGGGGCGGAGGGGCCGGGTGAGAAAGGAATTCGTGGGATGATGCAGCGGAAAATTTTAATGAATAATTAATTTTCCCTCGACATCGTCCTTCGAAATCCCCCCTTACCTGGTCCCACTGCCCCCCCCCCCCCCCCCCTGTTACCTGCACGGACCGTGGCTGGCTATATGATACCCAGTAGGGTACTCACTATCTCCAATCTGGAGCCAATAAAGTAATTTCCCATTGGACTTTTCGACCCTCATCTCTGAACATCTACAGATGTGCCTACGCCTAGCAACTGCTGAACTGTATACAACTTTTGTTGCTATATTCTGTCTAATTTATGACAAGTTAACTTTTTACTATGCATTGTAAATAAATAAAATAATAAAACTATATCGATGGAGATGTGTGATCACGTAGCCCTCCTGCCAGGCTAAGAACCACGATTGAAACATAAAGTCCTGGTCAACTCTATCAAAACTAAATCACACGCAGGAGTTTGGGATTGCTTGAAGCTAACAGACTATGATATGCTATGATGGTTCTATACTTGTATTTAACTAATGTGTACTCTTTTGATAATGTGGAACTTGTTTTGATTGTTTTGCCTTGTTGAGACTCTGAAACCCTTCGGTCATGCTCAAACTTTAGAAAACTCTTTAAATAATAGGTACAATAATTTTAAACCTCCATGAATTCAATTGATTTAAAAATCATTAGCTCGTAGCTACATTAGTTACTTAAAATTCAATACAATAGCCAATGTTATTTCAGAATTTAAAATAACTGAATCTGTAAATAACTAGCTAATACATTTGAAATAAGTAATTTATAGTAATTACATTTTTATACAAGCTAACATTTTTTGACATTTTTACATGCTTTTTGGTACATTAAAAATATGTATACAATATCTAAAAATTATTATATTTTTTCATACTTGATTTGCAGTGCCTTTTTAGGTTTTGAATGTTTCTTTGTGCTCCGCCCTTTCCCTATTCTCCCTGATTTATAGTACCTCAAGTAACAGCACAATATATTACATTTCTCAATAAACAAGTCAAAGCACTTTAACAGAGTTTCAGTAACCTATATTGCACAACTGCTCATCAAGCTAAAACTTACAACAAAAAACAGCTTATTATTAATCACGAAGGTGAAACCTATTGCATTTAACAATGCTGTTCTTTTTTCTGTTTATGTGATTATTCCGCTAAGCAGGTCATGCTGGCCATGTTGGAAATATGTTTTTGACTATAATAAGATCAAAAAGACAAAAATCTAATAAGGGGAACTGGAGAAGTACATTTTGAATGAATGTAAGTGAATAGGCACCAAGGTAATTAAAGCGCACAGTATAAGTCAAGGGCTGTGTAGACCAGGACCAAGATGCAATTTCAGGCCAACTACAATGGGTCCTGGACCTACCAGAGTCAGATACACCAAGAGGATTCGTCTCTATGAAAATCTGGAAGTGAAAACTTTGGAAACGTTTCTAAGTCCAACTTCATAATGGGACTTTGCTACCTTCTTAAAGAAAAAATGTTAGGATTTTTTCTAAGAACCAATGCAGAATGAGACTTTGTCACTTTTTGAGAAGAAAAGTCTTTCCCGCGCAGGATGCTGCTGGAACTGTACTCGTCACTATGGAACCAAAGGTCGGATACGTGAAGCTGATTGGTCCTGCTGATGCTCTGAAGCTTTTGGGATATCTTGTTAAAAAATGTCTAAGCCTCAACTCCGAATGCAACTTATTCATTTTTTTCTAAGGTGCAGTGATCGTTTTCTCGCTGGTACTGTTGAAGCGCTCGAGCTCTGAAGGAAAAGCTTTCAAACGTTTCCAAACTTTCTACTGATGCCCAAACAACCACAGGAGTACACTTCTAAGGCCCCCAGGACCATCATGGAAGTGTACTTAGAGACTCTCATTGTGTCAGGCAGAGGCCAACAGCAAAGTCCAGCCCCAGTCCAGCAGCCACTGATCCATCTGGGATTCTTCTCAGGAATGTCCTTTTTAACTTGTTAATGATCCTGGAGCCACCCATGGTATTGGTCATAAAATCTTTAGAGATCTTTCTGTCTTTGTATTTAAGGTGGAAAGCGGTCCAACCTCCTCAAGTCCTTCTCCCAGGGGAGAGATGCCAAGTGAAGCAGGTTTAGTTCACCTGGTATCTTTTCACAAGTTCAGATGTGAAGGCTGGATGAGCATCCAGCTTTGTAGGATTCCACAGCCAATCTGCGAGGGACCCCCTAAAACACACCAAATCCCTTTTTAACCAATAGAGTAAAAGTCCCTAGGCCCTTGTCTGCCTTCCTGTTTAGTTGTTCCTGTTTGCTGTACTGCAAAAAGGCCCAAGATGTACTGTGCCAGGGCAATTCCAAGACGTCCAAAGTCTTCAGCCACAAAAAACATGGGCTTGGAGAGCTTCAGTGCATAGGGGAGTGTACGATTGAAATTACTGAAGACCTTCCACATCTAGCACCAGAATTCAGTTTGAAGCAGGCCCTGGATCCACAACAAATAATGAAACTGAAGTCTAGTAAGACTAAGGGGGAGATTTTCAAAAAGTCATGCAATGCAGTGCAGCCCCGGTGAGGCTGCGCTGTGTTGTGCGACAGGGAGGTAGCAGGAGAGCTCAATATCATCAGAGATATGGCTCTCTTCTCCCCTTTCCCTTCCGCCGGTGCTGATTTCAGTTGCAGTGCACCATGCACACACCTTAGCGCCGCAGTGCTACGGTCTGTGCATGAGTGTAGCTTAAGTTTTTTACATGAACGGTACGCTTCCTGTATAATGCAAAGTTTTTCCCGCTTTGCATACGTGCTGCACAGTGCAGAACGCATGGAAAGTCGGAAAAGCACAGAAAAAGTGAAAGCATTTCTCCTGTTAGCGCCTCCTTTGTAGGAGCGTTAATTTTTGGCGCAAAACCATGTTTACAAATCTTTGTAAATATGGTTTCATGTCAAAAGGCATGAGTGGTTGCATGAGAAGGCCCATATACCACCCATGTAATGCCACCCTCGGCATAAAGTAATGCAAAGAAGTGCTTGCGCTGGTTTGCACTACTTAGAGGGTGCTTTCCAGCGCAAAACGTGTTTCAAAGCAAAAAACAAAATTGCGTTTGTTAGCATCACTTTTGTGATGCTAAACCAGCGCAAAATGTTTGAAAATCTCCCTCTAAGTATGGTCCTTCAATAGCCAGAAAAGGGAAACAGAAGAATTGTGATCTGGGCCTGTTTGATCCCTTTCAAAAGCTCAAACATTTTAAATGTGCTTCAGTCAGGCCCGCCATGCAGGATTTGGTGTGCCAAAGGGTGGTTGGGCAGCAGCTCCCACTATCAACATTCTCTTGAGATCATAAGGGGCATTCTTGCCTATTCAAGTAAGACTTTGAATCAAAATAGTCTATTGTGTGGCTCTTCGGAGGAATTTCACCCCTCATTAAATGAATCACAGCAGATGCAGACGAAGCTTGATCAGCTTATCGTGGGTCAGGCAATCTCTTATAACTTTTCTGAAAGATATATTTACTAATTAGATAGAAACAATTTCACTTTAGCAATGAATTAAATTGTTAAAAAACAGTTCGGAAAAGTTGATATACTTTTTCTGCAGCTGTTTCCTACTGGATAATGCAGAAATATTGATTTAATCTACGTTACTAGTATTTCATATTCGAGCAGCTAAACTCAGGTTAGTTAAAATAGCTTTTTGTGATTTCTTTATGGTAGCTACATGCTAACGTTAATTTAGGCCTATAACACTTCTTGGCACTATGCCCCCTTCCATGGGGGCAGTAAGGTACATTTACTAGTGACTTACTAAGCACTTAGAAGGGGGGTTTTAGGACTGTATTAGAGTTTATTTGTATAGGTCTTTCTGCAAATATGAGAATTTGCAGGCTGCAGGGCATGAGGCCTCAGTGGAGGCCTGTGTCTTGTATTCTGGGTCAAAAACTGGAAGGCACGATATAGTGCTTCAGTCCACATTTGACATTTAATTTGACATGCCACAATTGTATTTGTTACATTAAATACAATGGCTATATATTAAAAGTAAATATACACAATGGGGCTTCAGGCCAATTCTTTCTTTATTTTAGGGGTCACAGCACATACACTGGGCATTC
Organism: Lissotriton helveticus; assembly: GCF_964261635.1. Taxonomy (NCBI): domain Eukaryota; kingdom Metazoa; phylum Chordata; class Amphibia; order Caudata; family Salamandridae; genus Lissotriton; species Lissotriton helveticus. The sequence continues at coordinate 521,978,767 of NC_136063.1, forward strand.
AATAGAAGTGTCCCAATGTTAGAGTTCAAAGTCACCAGTAGGTGAGTCCCAAAAATAGGACAATATAATTGGGGGTGACCACCTCAAAAATGGTAATTTGAAACAAGTAGCATTCTACCAATCTGGTAGTTGTGCAAGGCACATTTTTAGGGCAAGCTTACAGCACTTGTGCTGTGGCGTTCTGTTACAGTTACTTTGTGGGGTCTGACTCGTCCCACCGCTTTGGATTGGCTATTGTCTGTGTCACTACAAAATCACATCCTGCAATTGGCTGCTTGTCCCACCATTTTTTACAGGTTAACTCCCATGGAGTACTGCCGTGGGAAAAATCAGCCACACGCATGCTGCTTGCTCTGTTTTGTTTATCTTACATTAGGCTTCTCATATTTAATCTCCCTGTGCTGTCTCTCCCTATTATTATTTATTATTATTATTTATTATTATTATTACCCTATCGCAACACTGCTAACCCACCCCCAACACCCCACCAAGATCTCTTCTTTTTTCCCCTCTAATTTAAATTAAATTGGTAGAATTCGTTTTTTGCGTAGTTTAAAGTAGTAGAATATAGCACTGTATAGGGGAGATTAAAATACTTGCCCAGATTTGTAGGCTGCTGAGCAGATACCGAGGCTTGAACACGGATCCCCAGCTCCTGTGATGAGACCCAGCTCTGGCACCAGAAACAAGTCAGCATTTGCTGTCCTTCTTTTATGTTTGTCAGTGAAATCCTCGTGCACTAGCTAGTTAGTACTAGTACCTGTGGAACAACACATGCACGCGCCCAGTGGGTGTACAGGAAGCCTTACTTTCCCCCACGGCTGGTGACGAATCCGTAATGGTTATTGTGTTTCAGAAGGATGATGCAAAGTTGTATTTATTCACTGCGGAGTTATATCTAAATCTGACTCATAATTCTATGTTTGCTAATCCACCTAGCTCTTGTTCCAATTTAATAATGCGTCAGAACTGTCCCAACTGGCTTTGCATAACTAAAATGCCTAATGCACTCACCAATGCGCTAAAACTATCTGGCTAAGAAAAATATTTATACAACCAATCGAAGCATTGTTACACTGTGCCTTTCTCATACATGAATCAATGTGTATCTAGGCACTGTCCGTCTTCGCATAGTTCCTAGTATTAAATATTTCTCTGCCAGCGGGAAAAGCATCTCGATATTCGCAGAAACTATTGCACAAAAGAGAAGACTGCGGTGACTGCAAATATTCCCCCTGGTGCATCATACAAAGGAGCTACGAAGACATCGGCTCTCGCCATAGTGCACTGACATCATTCACTCATTTTCCAATTAACATTGATTGTCTCTGGCCTATGCTACTATTACAGTCCGGCTACCCTGCTTGGACATTTACCCTAAATCTCAAGGTATAGATTCCCTAAATACCAGATTCTAATATTGAGAGTTTAGTGGCCTGATTATCCATGCCATCGCCTTCATTGCCATGTCCAGTGTCTACGCCATGCAGAAAGCTAGAAGTTGTTTCACTCTGGTTAACGTATGGTATGCATGTATGCATGAAGGAGGCCACCAGTCTTACTAGCTGTGTGCAAAGTCCAGAATAATCCAAGCTAAACTCTGTGAGGGTCAATTAGATCTGGTAAAAAGTATTACTTACTACTCAACTATCTGCCCATGTTCTCAATATTTTATAATCATAAGGTATACACCATGAGAAATTACATTACAGCAAGTTCGTTTGGCACTTATTCTATAGTCATAGATGAGCCCACCTCCCCTTGTTCGTATCCATCTGCTCCATCGAAGTTAAAAGTGAGGACTCTTCTGAACAAGTCACTGTGTAAGATCCCCTGAAGCCCACCCCGGAGGCCAAAGAGAGAATGTACCAGTGGGACAGCCACTTCTTATTCAAGAGCCTTTAGCGTTCTGGACCTGATGGGGTGGAACCAACTAGAACACCTGGGCCTTGTAGTAAAAGGTGCACGTCGCACCGACGTGGTGCAAGCACCTGTTTTTTGTGGACCAGGTGCAGTTTGATAGTAAAGAAAGGGCTACAAGGCTCATTGCATGACAGGGAAGGGATTCTCTAATATGCATGTGGCTCTCCTAATACAATGGAATCTGGAGTCCCCTGGTGCGTGTCCCATTACAGAAGACGTAGTGGGGGAAGCACACATTGCCAAAGACAGCAAACAATTTGTATCTCCACCACAGGGCAAATGGTAGAGAGCAAGGCGGGTCTCTAAAGCCCTTGGGAGTCTTTCCAAGTCAGTGCGGTGACAGGCAGCATCACCTGGGAGGGAGACATGCCCTATGCCTGAAGTAGGCACCATACGCTCTTGAACTGGATGCTCTTTCTTTAAAGCAGCGCAGATAAAGTCTATGCCTTTTGTCCTACAGCACATGGCACCCACAATATAATTCTCCTCCATGTGCTTCTGAAGGAGACTGCTGTGCCGGAAAATCGATATTACAGATTATCAATACAGTATAATTACCCATTCATTAACAGTAAGTAAGCAGTCTGGTATTTGGTGTGCTGCAGAGGGATGAGGCATCATCTAATTTCTGCCTCTGCTATGAATGTGGAGTGGAACAACCACTTGTAATGGCCTATCCCTTTCTGCTTAATCTACAAAGAACTGATGTAGAAATGCAGTCACTTCCCTTGTACGTCACGCTCATGAGCGATAACAGGTAACAGCTTCTCTCCACTGCAACTTAACTTTGTTCTTCCACAGCTATTCCAGCTTCATCTGAAAGCCTACCCTGCCACTTCCAATGAGTACACAGATTGCAATGGAAAGTGTAAAAGATGATTTCCTGGTTGTTAGAGATGAGGGAAGTGTCTAGCATCTCTTATCCACCTAGAGCTCTTATTTGGTTCGATGCCGCAGGCCAAGTTAGCTTTTCTTTGCAACTGAAGTTAAAAGTTGTCTGTTAACGCCTGGAGTTGGTTCTAGCAATACCCTTTAGACCACCACCAGTAGGTTTGAATGTGCATTTACATTCGCATGACATATAAGGATCAGAGAGCAGAGCCTGTGTGGTTCCACAGGCTCTGCTCTCCACCTCAGCATCACTCAGCGCCATCACAGCATCACTCATCGCCACCACAGCATCACTCAGCGTCGCCACAGAATCACATCAGCACCACCACAGCATCACCTCAGCATCCCTCAGCGCCACCACAGCATCGCTCCGCGTAACTACAGCATCATTCAGCAAAACCACAGCATCACTCAGCACCACCACAATATCACTCAGCATCGCCACAGCATCACATCAGCACCACCACAGCATCACCTCAGCATCACTCAGCGCCACAACAGCATCACCCAGCATAACCACAGTATCATTCAGCAAAACCACAGCATCACTTAGGGTCTCCACAGCATCACTCAGCGCCACAACAGCACCACTCAGCGCCACAACAGCATGACTCAGTGCCACCTCAGCATCATTCAGCATCACTCAAGGGCACCACAGCATCACCTAGTGCCACCTCAGCATCACTCAGCATCAACACCGCATCACTCAGTGTCACCACACCATCACTCAGCATTGCTACAGCATCACATCAGCACCACCAGTGTCACCTCAACATCACTCAGCGTCACTACAGCATCACTCAGGGCCACTACAGAATCACTCAGCACCACCTCAGCATCACTCAGCGCCACCTCAGCATCACTCAGCACCACCTCAGCATCACTCAGTGCCATCTCAGCATCACGAAGTATCACTCAGTGCCACCTCAGCATTACTCAGCGCCACCACAGCATACCTCAGCGCCCCTTCAGCATCACTCAGCACCACCACAGCATCACTCAGCGCCACCACAGCCTCACTCAGCTCGACCATAGCATCACTCAGCAGCAGCACAGCATAATTCAGTGCCACCTAAGCATCACTCAGCGCCACCACAGCATCACTCAGCGCCACATCAGCATACCTCAGCGCCCCTTCAGCATCACTCAGCACCACCACAGCCTCACTCAGCGCCACCACAGCCTCACTCAGCTCGACCATAGCATCACTCAGCAGCAGCACAGCATAATTCAGTGCCACCTAAGCATCACTCAGCGCCACCACAGCATCACTCAGCGCCACATCAGCATCACTCAGCGCCACCTCAGCATCACTCAGCACTACCACAGCATCACTTAGCATCACTCAGCAGCAGCACAGCATAATTCAGTGCCACCTCAGCATCACTCAGTGCCACCACAGCATCACTCAGTGTCACATAAGCATCACTCAGCGCCACCTCAGCATCACTCAGCACTACCACAGCATCACTCAGTGCCACCACAGCATCACTCAGCACCACCACAGCATAGCTCAGCGCCATCTCAGCATCGTTCAGCGCCACCACAGCATCACCTAGCACTACCACAGCCTCACTCAGCCCCACCTCAGCATCACTCAGCACCACCACAGCATCACTAAGTGCCACCTCAGCATCACTAAGTGCCACCTCAGCATCACTCACGCCACCTCAGCATCACCTCTGCATCACTCAGCACCACCACGGCATCACTTACACCACCTCCGCATCACTCAGCGGCAGCACAGCATCACTCATCTGCACGCTACATCTGCATCACTCAGCGCCATCACATCATGACTCAGTGCCACCTCAGCATCACTCTGCGACACCTCAACTTCACTCAGCGCCACCTCAGCATCACTCAGTGCCACCTCAGCTTCACTCAGCGCCACCTCAGCATCACTCAGTGCCACCTCAGGATCACTCAGCGCTACCACAGGATCTGTTAGTGCCACCACAGCTTCACTCAGTGCCACAACAGCATCACTCAGCACCACCTCAGAATCCCTCAGCGCCACCTCAGCATCACCTCTGCATCACTCAGCACCACCACAGCATCACTCAGCACCACCATAGCATCACTCAGCGCCAGCTCAGAATCACTCAGCTGCACACCACCTCCGCATCACTCAGCTCCATCACAGCATCATTCAGTGCCACTTCAGCATCACTCAGCACCACCACAGCTTCACTCAGCGCCACCTCAGCATCACTCAGCGCCACCACAGGACCAGTCAGTGCCACCACTGCTTTACTCAGTGCCACAACAGCATCACTCAGAACCACCTCAGAATCACTCAGTGCCACCACAACGTCACACAGCACCCCCTCAGCACCAGCACTGTATATTGTTAGCATCACTTAACAACACCACAGCACCACCTCCATATCAGCACAGTACAACTTCAGCATCAGTGCACCAGCCCAGCACCAACTCAGCATCACCTGAGCTCCACCAAACCTTCACTTTGCATCACCTGACCAACACTCAGCACCACATCAGCATCACTCAGCACCACCACAGCATCATTTCAGCATCAGCACAGCACCACCTCCTCATCAGTGAACCACCACTACCAGCACAACATCACCTCATCACCAGTGCAACATCACCTCATCACCAGCGCAGCCCCACCTCAGGACCAGCGCAGCACCATCTCTGCATCAGCATAACACTGTAACATCGCATCATCATAACGCCACCTCCACATCAGTGCACCACTACCAGCGCAACCCCACCTCAGCAGCAATTCAACACCAACGCAGCCCTACTTCAGCATCAGCACAGCACCACCTCAGCATCAGTGCAGCATCAGTGCAGTACCACCATAGCATCATCTCAGCACAGCACCAACTCTGCATCACTCAGTACCACCTAAGCACCAGCTCTGCACCCCCTGAGCACCAGTGGAGCACCACCACCTCTGCATGACTCAAGACCACAGCATCAGTCAGCACCACCTTGGCATCACTCAGCACCACCTCAGTATTACTCAACATCACCTCTGCACTAGTTCACCAACAACTCAGCATCACTCAACAAGACGTGAGTATCATTCAGCATCACCTGAGCATCACCTCCAAGACTCTGCACCAGTCATCACCACCACCACCTCAGCCCCACTGTGCACCACCTCGCTCGGCCCTCGGAATCTGGCATCTGTTGATTCTCCCTTAGCATCCATCCGCTGCTAGTGTAGTAATAAAGGTACTATTTTCCAACCTCACCCTCCTCTGGTTTATTCCCTCCCTCCCCATAACAAACAAAAGTTATAACAAACAACCATTGGACAGGCAGTAAGAAGTTGCCAGCATTGCAAGGCCAAAACAAAACTGAAGACATTCTTTATTGTAAATACTTTTATAATATGGAGGTTCAGTTGTACATAATGTTTTCTTGGTCATATATATAAGGTAACAAAAATGCTTCTGACATTAGTATAGCTTTTTAGCATGCTGCACAGCAGTCACACTTCTCTACAGCAAAGCTTAAAGACATTGCAAAGTCAATATCACTGGCTAAACACTTGTAAGGTCTCTACTCTACCTACAGAACTTAGTTCAACCATACAGGACTCATCGAACCCTTAGATCTTCTGGGAATGGAGACTTTGTTATCCCAAGATTCAAACTTGCCAGAATGGGCGGGCGGTCTTTCGCTCATCTAGGGCCGAAGCTCTGGAACGCTTTACCAGTTGCTCTAAAATTGGAGAATAACTTGCTGCGGTTCCGGAAGGGACTTAAGACCTTGCTTTTTGAGTGATCTGCCCGTTGTCCTGGTCTGCTCGATATTACCTGATACTTCTTTCTTCTTGAGTCTATCCCTAGCGCCGGGAAACCCACTGCGGGTAGCTGTTGCGTGTTACAAGTTAAAATAAATAAATACAAAATAAATAAAGGTGAGACCTATTGGTTATGCCAATGCTTGTTTCTTTTTGCTTTGTTGCAGTATTCAAGCTCAGAGGTATGCAAAGAATGTGCTAAATGCTTCAGCCTCAGAGTTTTTCATGCCCCCTCTCTTGTATTCCCATTGTGGGATAATAATTGATTTTTAAAGATAACAAAATGTTGGTTCATTCTGCAATTTCACAATCTTATAGTTATTGTCAAACCTGGCATCCTTGGCGTGGTTTCCACTGACTTTTTGCCTCAGAAATGGGTTCCGCAGCAGTGTTTTTTGCAAAATGTATGCTTCGTCACCTCTGCGCCAATCAGAACCAACGCAGTGCTCTTTAACTCTGAAGCAGTGCCAATCTGAAGACATCCCTGCACAGCTCAACGCTGATACCTGGCCGTAAGGTTTGATAATGATGCAGTGTTGATCTGAGGTCTTGACTGCGAGGGTTGCTAAAGATGCAGCTCCGATCCGAAGATATCTTTGTGAGGCTCGACTTCCACATATCCACCCAGTCACGTGGATCGGACCCGACACATCAAGTCTTCGACTCGGATGCTTTTTGTTTAAAAAAAAAAAAAAAATTATTGTTATTTATGAAGAACAAAAGAGAGACAATGAACGTCATCGCCACGCAGGGTGGTTATTGTATCTAGTCTAACAATTACATATAATCACATCAAACACTGTCATGTTCATCAACCCTGCAAGGATACGACAAACATGTACTGTTATATTATGATCATGATGGAGATAGAGACAACGGGCTCAAACTGTCTCAATATCAGGGGCCTCTTCCGCTTGAGTCTGCTGTAAGAGATAGTGCCGCAAGGGCACCCATATGTCCTTAGACTTAGAGGATGTATGAAGTTCTTCAGTGAATATTTCAAGATTATCTTTACAGTGAACCAGATCAAGGAGCCAATGTTGGAGACGGGGAATTAGTGTGCTCTCCCAGGTGAGCGCTACACGTCGTTTAGCAATAACAGTGAGAGTTTAACAAATATGCCGAGCACTCCCTACAGTTCAGGAACATAGCTAAACAGACACACCACAGATGTGTACTCCATTGTAGCTCCGGACATTTGCTGAATGCAATTCAGTACGTCGATCCAGTATTGATTCTTGCTCCATCTATGGTACTTTTTCAGTGGACCCTGCGTGGGTCCTGCAGCCGTCGTGCCCTCTATCATAGTGGGCATGAACTTTGGATTTACTGAGATCTAGCTCAACTGCAAGTAGCCTTTCAGCGCTATTGAGTTTCAAGCATTGTTTTTGGATTTAATCTTAAAAAATTCATATCTCAGATTCGATTTACGGATTTTTGTTGTTTTGATTTTGTTTTACTCAGATAAATATTCTCTATTTTTCTAAACTGGTGTGGAGTCTTTTTTGGGGGTTTTCACTCTGTTGCAGTATTTAATGGTTGTACAAAGAATACACATGACCTCTTAAGTTAAGCTTTACTGCTCTGTGCCAAGCTACCCAAGGGTGGGCACAGGTTAATTTTGGTTGTGTATCTGACTTTCCCTGACTAGGATTGTGGTCCCTACTTGGAGAGGTGGCAAACCATTTATGAGGAATTGGCTTAGGGCAGTGCCACAAGTCTTCTTGCTGCGCTGTCGTACATCAATGTGAACGGGCAGGAAGGCCCCATATTTAAGAAATATGGTCCATTCCTGTGCTAGTGCACAATTAGCAGCCTATCGCCAATGTAGGTACCATAGTGCAAGGGTGTATCTTTTGCAGGCTGGATTGCTTTTGTGCAGGAAGGGGCACCTGCTGGCACAATACAAAATGAGAGGAATTTACCTCTTTGTATGTGTGCTACATAATGCACTGGTCCAGGTTTACATGATTGAGTAAATCTGGGTCAGCGTCAAATTCCAAGGGAGCTCCGTAGGAATACGCACCACAACCCCCATGAAACTCCTCCCTAATGCAGAGTAAGGCAATGCAGTGACTTGCTCTGCTTTGTCTTACTTCATATCTGTTAGACCTAGCATCATTGGTGTGTGTTTCCACTATATGTGTGCCTTTGCCTCCTGTATTTTTGCTGTTTGTTGGACTTCGTTTTGCTGGTCTAGATGCTTTGGGCACAATACCACTGCTGTTCAGTGCCAACGTGCAAGTGCTCCCTTTGTAAATTGTTGCTATGGATTGATATTTTCATGATTGGCTTATTTGATTTACTAGTCGGTCCCTAGTGCAGGGTAGTGTGTGTATGCCTAGGGACACTAAGTCAAATGCTGCTAGTAGGTCTACAGCACTGGTTGTGACACCCGCATATGCAGCCTGTAAATGTAACTCAGGTCTGCCACTGCAGTGTCTGTGGACAGTCTAGTACTGCCATGTCGACTTGGCAAGTGCACCCACTTGCCAGGCCCTAACCTTCCCTTTTATTACATGTGAGTGACCCCTAAGGTAAGCCCAAGGTATCCCTGTGGGCAGGGTACAGTGTATGTGAAAGGTAGGACATGTCATGGTGTTGTGGCATGTCCTGATAGTGAAATACTGACATTTTTGTTTTTCACTATTGCAAGGCTATCTGTTCCCATAGGATAGAATGGGGAATTTGTTCATAACATTTTATCACCATAACTACTCCTGGGAGCAAGGTAGGAACATAAAGTTTAATTTGCCTGAAATCAGAATGTTAAAATGCATCTTTTAGTGAGGTTGATTTTTATGTTCTGTGTTTGAAAATACCACTTTTAGAAAGTAGGTATTTTCTTGCTTAGCCATCCAGTGTGCCTCTGCTAGGATGTGTATTGACTATCTGGCTTTGGAGTGGCAGGGGCTAGGGAGGTGCAGTGGCTCCAAAGAGTCTGGATGAGTCAGGGCTGGGCTGAATACATCTGGGCTTCATTTAGAGTAGTGGGAGAAGATTTATTTTCACCTGAATTGGCCTGGTCTGCCATCCACAATGCTGTCTCCACCCCCTGACAGGAAGTTGCGCCAGAGAGATCAGAACTGGTGTAGATTGGGCACAGGGCTTCTCTGCCACCAGAGAACAATAGATTTTGCTGTATCGGGCCGGACCCCACAATTTTAGATCACTTTTGGGACTTCAAGAGGAACCTCTGCCAGGAGAAGAGCTCGAGTAACTGGAGGAAAAGTACTGCCTCTTTTCTGTGTGCTGTCAGGGGTTGGCCCGCAGTGGCTGCTTCTGCCAAGGAGAGGAACTGTGTGTGCATCCTGCTTGACAAAGTTTCTCCAAGGGCTTGAAGTGGAGCTTGCCCCCTGTTCAAGATGCCTCATCATCTCTGGGTTAGCTGGAACCAGTCGCAGCAGAAGAAAAGAGCAGCCGAATCCACCACTGAGTCCCTTGCAAACTCTGTTTCCTGAAGGCACCGTAGTGAGCACCGTCTCATTCTGCGACACAACACTGGTCTTTCCGACTCTGTCAACATGCCGCTGCTTGCACTGCGTCCTTCGGGCACCGCACTCCGCACCGCTTCACGACACGCTGCACAGACGTCCTGGAGTACGCCGCTGCCCAAATCAAACATCAACCGGCTCCGTCGTCGCACTGTGACCTGCCAGCACCACATCGAGCACTGTCCCACCCTATATCGCAAGCCTTGGTCTCAAAGACTCCGTCAACGAGCCGCTGCTTACACAGAGCCGTGAGGACACCACATGCTGCAATGCTTCCATCTCACATCGCAACTGCGACGGTTCCCCCGACGAACTCGCTTCTGCACATTGGTCGCAACAAGAAAGGTACTGTCTCTGAGTCTGTCTGACTTGTATCAACGCAGTTAGCTGGTATTGTTAGATACTGTCGTGTTCAGTATTGCTGTAGCCCCGGATGGACTACCGAGTCGGAGGAATGGTGTTTCAATGTTATTCCTACAATTTGAAAGTTATTTTGCACAGTAACTATTTTTAAGAGTATTTTATGTTGGAGTTTTCTCGTTTTTGGTCTTGTTGGTTTAGATAAAGTTTTGCTCATTTTTCAAAACTGTTGTGGTGTCCATTTGTAGTGTTTTCACTGTATTGCTGTATGCATGCACAAATGGTTTACACACTGCCTATGAGTTAAGCCTATCTGCTCATGCCAAGCTACCAAGCAGGTCAGCAGGGTTATTTTAGAAGTGTATCCCCCCCACCCTGTCTAGGAAGAAGGGTCCCTACTGGGACAATGGTACCTACCTCTGCCAAGTAGAGACCCCCATTTCTAACAATATGTATGAGGCCATGCAAGGAGGGTGGCTTTGCGTTGCCACATAGATATGATTGAGAAGCTTGACCTCCGGAGCGTCAAACAAAGTGATGCTCCAGCAGCGCAAGCTGCTTATAAATAAGAGCTTTAGTATAATAACAGAATATTGTGGAGAAATTATTGTTCCACATAAAAAAATAAAAAAATATGAACTGCCAAAACATTATTAGAGTTGGCACACATTTACTATTCTTAATTTTATGCATCTTGATGATATGCAAATGCATCTCAATGATGAATATCATCAAGGTGCATAGATGTAGAGTTTAGAATAGTAAGCCTATACTTTACCTGTGTATATCAACCTTGGCAGCAACCCTTGATTTCACTTAACCAATACTCATCCTTGCATTTGGAGGCAAGCCCAGCAAATAATAAAAACGTATCAAATGTAGGCTGTCACTAGAGGCAAGAATAGGTTCCCCCTGAGAGCTTGCACTATGACTCTCAGAACTGGGGAGGGCAATGCCTGGTTCAATTACCGCCCCTAGAGATTCAGATCTTATTGAATTAGGGGAGACCAAGGTAGAAACAGGAACTGTGCCAGAGCCTACAAGTCAGCTGCAGGAGTTCAATTGGCCCAGGGGGCAAACCTATTATTGGACAAAGCTGGATGGAGGGGAGCTAACTTATGGGGCAAGCTCCGCTTTGAAGGCCCTACCAAAGTCCATTGTGTAGAACTGACCGATTCAGGTTTAATAAAAAAACTCAGAGGGAGAGTACTTAAAAAGTAGAGGTCGAGCGGACCTAAGAAAATTAGCTGCTAATTAAATCTGTTAAAATGAATGACAATACAATCTCCCCTTATTTGCTTTGCTCCCTTGCCCAGCCAGCTAACCTGCCTGACCATATTTATAGATAGTTGGGCCTAGATTCAGATTCAAGCCCAACCAATAGGTTACCTTATGTTTTAGCTGAGGCTATGATTCTAAAGTGTGACCATTTAGTGGTGAAACATTTCCGAGGACCACCACATATGGAGAAGCCTCAGGAAGGAGATCAATTGTGGGGATATCAGATAAAGTGGGCGGCCGAGCTTGTGCAGCTATGGCATAAGTGGATAAGAGGCCTAAAAGGCCTGCTGCAGTCAACGCACTGATACTATCCCCACCAGGGTACAGTTCTCAACAATCCAATATTTGTCTGCATCTTAATTTACTCCCCGCATTAGCTTCGGATGTTACCCTAGATTGAGACTCGACTGCATGGGGCTTGTGCTTAGATGTATACTTTTCCCGTAAGCCTGCGACGATGACTGCTGGGGGAGAATACGATCAATCAATACCTGATGGGAACATAAGGAAAGGAAAACAATTAATGAAACATATCATAAGAACATTGTAAAATTTCGATTATAATTAACTTTAACATGAGGAAATTAAAGTTCAAGAAGAAGATGCTTTTTCAAACTCCATGGGATTTTCTATACAGCTATCAAGAAATTGTTGAAGCACAGCCTGGTTTTCATAAGTTGTTGTCTTGTTTTTGTAAGTCACTTTAAAAAGGCATGGATGCATTAGACCAAATCTAGTGCTTAGGTTGCATAAAGCTAGGTGCATGCATAAAAAACTCTTTCGTTTATTTGCAGTAGTGTTTGCATATTCCTGGGAAAAGAATAGTTGAGAACCTTGCCATGTTATATAACGTTTTGCTTTAGCAGCCTGCAAAACTTTCAACAAATCTGTGTATTCCAAGAAGTATAATATTACACCTCTTGGATTGAATTGGATAGACATATTTTATGGAGGGCAAAGAAGTCTTTGGGCTCATTGTATGTTAAGTGACGGAGATTCTGGAAGTTGAAGGACCTGCAACAAGAAATATTGAAAAAAGAGATAGGATTGAAGCCATCCAATTCCTCAGGCAGACCATATATGCTCAGATTGTTACGCTTGGTCTGATTTTCAAGATTTTCTTTTTGTTTTTGTAGATGCAAAATATCTGTTTTAATGTGTGACATTTGTTGAGAGGTCATTTGATGCTCTATTGTAGTTACTTTATTATCCAGGGTTGACCATTTATCTACGATAGCTTGTAAGTGAATGTTGGTTTCCATCATGTAAGGTGTAAGAGCTTGAATCTCATCTAGAAGTAGTTCCAAGGAAACTGGTGGTGGAGATATTTTCGGTGAAGGGGGATCTTTCTTTACCCTTTTAATCATTGAAGAAGTAGAAGAAGATGGTATTTTAAAGGTATTCTTCCCAGCTGGTGTAGATGAAAGATATATAGGCACAGCATCTGTGCATTGGGGAGAAGTAACTTGTCCTGGTTCCTCCATATCGGACTCTAAGACCAAAAAAGGATTCGAGGTGAATACTGCAGGGGATTGAGGACGTGTAGAAAGAAAAGACAATGAAATCACACCTCTACCAGATTTAATTCTCCCTATAAACATATATGTCATAGTAAAAGAAGCGTTGGTCCTTCAAAAAATCCTTTGATATTATGAAATCCAGGAGAAAAACGGTGTCTGTAAAGAAGAAATTGCAAAAAGATCGAGATGAAGTTCACAAGGATGGCAAACAATTATATAATCTGTTCCTGGCCAGAGTAATAAGCTTGTGACAAGATTAGCGAGCATTGCCCCCCAAAAATGCACCAGGCGCGTCAGAAACGCAAAATGAATAACACAATGCAGTGTCACGCCACACACTTTTATAGAAAGAGAATGCCACTCAAAGTTATGCCAGTTGTAATACCTTTCACATTAGTAGGAAGTTCTTCACATTTCAGGTTGTGGAGAAATGTTCAATAACAGTGGGAAATTCCAGGAGAAACCATGCTGTTCAGACAGGAAGGATGATAAAGTTGCAGGAAAAAGAATAAAACATAAATAAATCCGGTGAAAGAAGTAGTTATAGTTGCAGCTTGGCACTGAAAAATGAGGATATGCAGCAGTGCCGATATCTCATTGACATCGTTAAAACTATAAAAATGGCGGCCGCGAATCTAGTCACGGATATGCGCTGCACATTTGTAATAAAATGTGCCCTTATTGGGCTTACTGTGACTGCAGAAGATCCTCACTGGAGTCCAGGCATCTTTAAAAACAAACTCTCCCCAAGTAGACAACTAACAGCGCGGTCCTGCCGCCTGTCATCGTGGAAGTCCTCCGGTCGCGACATGGAGCAACACTAGGTGGCCGCCAGTTCCTCCGGCTCCAAGCCACACCCCCCTACTACTTATAGATTTGAACAAGATGAGACGACAGAAAAGAAAAAGTACTTGGAGCCTTTCTAAGATAGCCAGCCTTTGGTATTCAGCAGGGTGTAAATAAAAAATCTATTATGTACAAGAGGAGGACCAAGGGGATAAAACCCAGAGCCTACCCTCAATTAGCTCTAGATGTTCAAACAGGCTGGCTAACTGAGAGGCCAGGAAATGTAAAGACAACAGTTGAAGCACGCGGGGCAAACTTGAAGTAGCAGTGTGAAGGAAGCTAAGAATCCTTACTGTAGCATCTCTGTTATACGATCCCCCCTGGGATAGCAAAGCAGAGCGAAGTCAGCCCAGCCTCTATCAGACACTGACGGACACAGACCTGCCCACCCTTAGCTCAGGCTTTGCCAGGGCATGTCCTGCACCACAAGAGATGGCAGGCGCTCTTGTAGCATGGCGCGAAGTGTCAGCGTCAATGGCCCCTCCTCCTTGGTGGTGATGGCAGGCTGGGACAGTGAGTCCCACAACAGCCTAATCCAGGAAGCATCCCACGCTGTGGGAGATGGCAGGCGGTCATGTAGCGCGGCATATTGGCATTGATGGCTCCTCCTCTTTGGTGGTGATGGCAGACTGGGACAGCGAGTCCCACAGCTGCTGTGATCCAGGAAGCGTCGCCGGTTCAAGTATAGTTAAATGTTTGGAACTTACGGTCAAGGCTGTAGTAGACTACCTTTTGTTGGCCTAGTGTAGGATTAACATGTAATTACCCAAGAGGTTAATCGTTTGCTTTGCGCAGTCAAGGTTAGCCCTCATGGCTACTAAGTTAGCAGTGGGTTCTTGTCTGTGCCCTGACATGCGACCTGTTACTGTTTTATGTAAAGAGAAAGGATGAACAATGGTGGAAAGAATTATTTCTTCGAAACAAAGACCTGTTCTGTCTTGAAATTTCGAAAAACTAGCTTGAGAAGAGCCTTTGGTTACCAAAAGCAAATTTCTTAGAACTGCCAAGGTCATTTTGTAGTAAATGCACAGTACAAACAAATATAGGGCCAGAAGTAGGTAATCTAGATTTACCGATTCTAAAATACCGAATTTTACCAAAAGGTATTTTAGAATCGGAAAATGGGATGTAACTGAATCGGTAAAATTCGGTATCAGCCATTCGGTATTTACTGATTCGGTATTTACCGAATCGGTAATTCCCATTCATTCCTATACGCCTCCAGGCCCATAGGAATGAATGGGAATTACCGATTCAGTAAATACAGAATCGGTAAATATCGAATCAGTAAATACCGAATCAGCTATTCAAAAAAAGAAAAAGCCAGGAGTCAGCCAATCAGATGCAACCACCCCCTTCTGAACCAGGAAGTGGCTACACCCAGGCAGGTGCAAGCAATCAGAAGCTTCCGGAGAGGCTGTGAGAGCAGAGCAGAGTCCCTGAACCACAGGAAAACTTTACTGCTTTTAAAAGTGTAAAAATGGCAAACACCAGTGAGAAGGAAGGTTCAGAGAGGAAGAGAAAAATCAAATTTAGCACCATGGAGCTGCAGGTCTTCGTGGAGGAGGTGGTAAAAGAACACCAAAAATTGTTTGGGAAGCAGTCCCTGACGGTGGCAGAATCTGCCAAAAGGAAGATTTGGCTTGAAATACAGTCAAAGGTGAATACGTGGTACGATCTCAGGAGCTTAACCAAGAAAAAAATTGCAGAGCTCCACAAGGAGGCAAACCCTACTGGAGGAGGGAGGAACCGTGCACCTGCCAAGACAGAGCTGGAGGAGCTGGTGGAGTCCACCATAGAACCAGAGAGCGTCTGTGGACTGGGAGATGCAGACAGCTCAGCCAGAGCTACCACCAGAAAAGGTAAGAAGCATGCACAGCAATCACCTCCACCCCACCCCATCACCTTCCCTTTCCCCTATGTGGCTGTGCTAACCCCACTCCAGTAGAGGTAGCAGCATACACCAGCAATGCATTATGGGAGATGTAGTCATTGAAACACCTACCATGTCATACAGCACACCAAGCAACAAGGTATGCAACACACATCAGTGATAAGCAAGCTGAGGCAATAGCTACAGTGTGTTAGTGAAAAGAATTCATTTGTATAAGCAGTGCTGCAGGAACACAGAGCTAATGTACGCTATTATGTCCACAGGCGAGACATCTCGCAGGCGTACCAGGGAGAAGGAAGGCAGTGCACCACAGAGGGACGACACCCAGGAGGCAGGCACAAGTGCAGGGAATACCACAGAGGACACTGGTGAACCAACAACAGAGCCAGCCTCTCAAGACAAGACCTGCAAATGTCTCCCCAGAGCGTTCTGGCTCCCCTCTGCTACTGTCCTCACCTGAACTGCCTGTACCTCTGCCTCATACAACACCTGCAGTTCTAAAGAGCAAGAGGCATGTAGTTGCCACACTAGTCCAAATGGAGCCATCATCAGGTGACATGGAGGGGGATGAGACACCAACTTTGGCTGGCGAAGAAAGCACTGCCATACAGCAGTCTAGCTCAGAGGGTGCCCGCACAGGTACCACATGCAGCAGGCCCAGAGACAGCAGTGCTGCACAACATGTGGAGGGTCCCAGTGTCTTCCGTGGCCAGGAGGGTAGCATGGTGACGATACAACGTATGCAGGGGAAGGCCATCCAGTTGGTGCAACGCCAGATGAGGCACCTGAATGAAAACATGGCAAACATAGGAAAGGCCATCAGTGCATTGGTGGATGAGAACAAAGAGATGGCGTCAGGTATGAGGAAGATGGCTGCAGGGATGCAGGACATGTCACAATCCGTGCTTCTCTTGCGCACAAAACTGGACCAGGACAGGACAGCAGGCCGGAAGGACAGGCAGCAAGCACAGCGACACGCTAAGGCAGTTCCCTTCTTTGCAGGCGATGCGTGAACATGCAAGAGGGACTAGCACACAGCAGCAATGAGGTGTCCAGGAGCCTTGCAAGGGTTATGAGTGCTGCAGAGGTGCTGCTTCATGCTCAGTCAGCACATACTGCTGCTCTGGATGTACCTGAGAGCGCGTAAAGCACCAGTAGGAGCAGCATGACAAGCCCCACTATTGCTGAGACACGGAGGAGCAGCAGGCTCCATGGTGCTCCCACTGCCCACACACCTAGTGAGGACAGCCAGCCAATTTAATCTGGCACCGGTAGCATTGCCGAAAATGACTAGTGCTGCCCACACTCCATGACCTTTAATGGGGAAGTGAGCCAGGACTTTCATTATTAATGGATACCATTTGTGTTTCACATTTGTGCCTTTGAGTACTTGCATATTGCCAAAAGTTAAACTACGTTAGGTACATACTCCACCTGTCTGTGTCTCTTTACTTACTTAAAAATAGTTGTGTGTGATCTCTGCCCGTTTCTGTCTCCCGTCTGTTGCTGGCACCACTCCTGCTGTGTTGGGGTCAGGCAGTGCATGTTCATCATCGTGGTCCTCATAATTGCACAATTCCACCTCTGTGCCCTTCTTTGTAGCAAGGCTGTGCAACATTGCACAAGTTGCAATGATCTTACAGCAGATGAGTGGTGAGTACTGCCGTGCGCGTCCGCTTTTGTGGAGGCAGTGGTACCTGCTTTTTAACAGCCCAAAGGTGCGCTCCACCACGTTCCTAGTGGATTTGTGTGCCACGTTGTATCGTCATTGATGGGTTGAGGTAAGGTGTCAGGATGAACGAGCGGACGGCATATGCACTATCATCTATTTGAAAATTACAGAGCCATTAATCACATGCGCAAAAACACATACATCTGCTATATCTATCAGGGTGTGTCACAGTGTTTTACCTAGCAGGTATCCTTCTCCGAATTCCCCCACTGTCAGGCGTGTGTAGATCCCACTGTTCTGAAAGATGTAGGAGTCATGGGTGCTTCCCGGGAATTTGGCCACAATGTCTGTGATGATGTTGTTAGCATCACAGATTACCTGCACATTGATGGAGTTAGTTGACTTCCTGTTTCTGTAAATGTATTCTGTGGCAGTAGGTGGGCAGATTGGGATGTGGGTGCCATCAATACAGCTGATGACGTGCGGGAGCTGTGCCAGTTGATAGAAGTCAGTCTTGGTCTTTAGCAGTTCTGCATGTGTCAGGGAAGCTGATGTAATAATGCATTTTCTGCATCATGGCCTCTAGGAACTTTCGGAAGAAACAGTACAGGCAGCTCAGGGACACTCCACCTACTGCAGCAATCACCCCCTGGTAACTTGCAGATGCAAGCAGGTGTAGGCTACAGAGCATCTGCACATGGGGTGGGATGGCGTGCGCCCTAGGTGTTGGGAGCTCCAGGAGTGGGTGCAGGTCCCTAATCAAGTCCAGGATGGTTTTGGGGTGTAGCCTGTACCTTAGCAAGATCTCTGCCTCAGTGAGTTGAAAGAACGTTATCCGCTGTCTGTAGACTTGCTCCTTCCGTCTCCAGGCCCTCTCTCCTGCTACCAATAGCCATAGACGCCTTGCTATCGCGTAGAATGCCGTCATTCTGGTCACACTGTTGCATTTTGGGGCCTTTTTTATAGCCTGCACCTGGTTACCACCTGCTTTCAATCCATGGTAATTACCGACTCTTAAATACCGAATTTCAAGAAATTCGGTATTTTAGAAGTTTCCTACATCTCGATTCTCATTTTTTACCATTTCTTATTTACAGATTCTGTAAATTCTTATTCGGTAAATTCCAATTCGGTAAATTCCGATTTGGTAAATTCCGAATCTGTAAATTCGGAATCGGTAGTTTCCGAATCGGTAAATTACCGATTCGTATTTACTGAATCAGTCTTTTTTGGTGTCCTACATCTCAATTGCCCGATACCGGTCGGTAACGCCCGAAATTCTGTATTTTCGGCCGTTACTGACCGGTATTTGGCTACCTACATCTGGCCTTCAGTCCCTAGGAGCCTGGACTCTTTGACAAACCCTGACAGTTATGAATAGTGTATTATTCAGACATAAGAAGAAACAACTTGTTTTCCATTGTGCCAATAGCACTGTTCTGCAGAATTCGGGTAACAGGGCGGAGGGAACAAACTGCTAAATACATGTCTTGGAATCGTTGGGTGATGTGCTTGCTGTGTTTGCTTGCGGTGTTGCCAGCTTGTCAGTCATTATAACCAAGAGGTTATATGGTGCTATGTCACATAATATCTTTGCAAGCCAATGTAGAATAGAGGAGCCAGGGCCCAGATTTATCAAGCCTTTACATTCTCCTTGTGTCGTACACGGTGACGCAAGGACATTGCAAAGGCTTCAGTAATATCTACAAAGCTAGAGAAGGGGCGATTTGCACCACCTTGCATGGCTTTATAAAGAAATGTAATGCAACGCAGCTGCTTGCACTGGGTTACGTTACATTTTAAGTTGGGTGGCTTTCTATGGCTTGAGAATGGGCGTTCCAATGCATCCACCTATGGATTTTGGAGCATTTCGAGATGTTCTAAAACCAGTAAACCTTGGAATGAATCAAAATGCTACACCTTTTCCAGTGATGAATAATGAGGAGAAATATCTTTATTTTTTCCTATTTCTTCTTGTTATTGCCTTTCTCCATGCATGCTGCATTCTGCAGCACACTAACTGTGGGCCAAAAATCCGTTCCGCTTGCGGAATTAGCGGATTTTCTGCAATTTCGCGATCCGCAAATATAGCGAAATTGGCCGCAAATCCGCTTGCGGCAGATTTTTTTGGGGCCCACAGGAAGCACTTACAGTTAAGGCAGGTGCTCGAGTTGAAGCTAACTTTGTAACCATTTTAGAATGGCGCCGGCAAGCTGCCAGATTTGAAGTTGCTTACTTGCAAGTTGCAACTTCAACTCCGGCAGCTTGCCGGCACCATTCTAAAATGGTTACAAAGTTAGCTTCAACTTGGGCACCTGCCATAACTCTGTAAGTGCTTCCTGTGGGCCAAAAATTAAACCTCAACAGAAAGCACTTACAGATATAAATAAAGCAGGTGTCCGAGTTGAAGCTCAAATTCAGTAATGTTTTAATCAGCCCAAAACATTAGTGAGCACGGTTGAGGCTGGGCAAGTGTGCTTTAACCCTATATCTGCCGTCGAAAATTAGCTGTAATACTCGAGGGAGGTCTTTGAATCCATGAGTTTCTCGAGCGCAATCCCCGTGTAGTTCCTGTGACCAGGAGGCTGCTTTCTCCTCACCTGCTGCCCTGCTCGCTCTCTGACCCTTTATACACAAGAGGCATGTTGACACGCATAGAAACCCCACCCGTTTGGCCCCGCACCACACACTAGCGGAATCAAATGTCTTCCCACCCTTTCCCAACTATGATGGACAGCTCACTCAAGGGACGTCGGCGCCTTTTGGTGCGGTGGCAAAGTTACAGGCACACATGGTCAGTGGAGACAAATCTTCTGGCCCTTTAGGCAGCTGCAGTGTAGGAAAAGCATTTTACATTTACCCAACGAGGTAGCACTTACTGGATTAGCCAGTAGAAAGTACTCCAGTTGAGTAGAGGCATTGCACAAAACGGTGGCATCTTCGTGGGTAACTATGCAGGGCAGGATTCATTCTGGCATGAGGCTCCTGTCACAAAAATTAAACCTCAACAGGAAGCAATTACAGATATAAATAAAGCAGGTGCCCGAGTTGAAGCTCAAATTCACTAACGTTTTAATCAGGCCAAAACATTAGTGAGCACGGTCGAGGCTGGGCAAGTGTGCTTTAACCCCATATCTGCCATCGAAATTTAGCTGTAATACTCGAGGGAGGTCTTTGAATCTATGAGTTTCTCGAGTGCAATCCCCGTGTAGTTCCTGTGACCAGGAGGCTGCTTTCTCCTCACCTGCTGCCCTGCTCGCTCTCTGACCCTTTAAACACAAGAGGCATGTTGACAGTGATACGCATAGAAGCCCCGCCCGTTTGGCCCCGCACCACACACTAGCAGTATCAAACTTCTTCCCGCCCTTTCCCAACTATGATGGACAGCTCACTCAAGGGACCTCGGCGCCTTTTGGCGCGGTGGCAAAAGTTACAGGCACACATGGTCAGTGGAGACAAATCTTCTGGCCCTTTACGCAGCTGCAGTGTAGGAAAAGCACTATACATTTACACAACGAGGTAGCACTGACTGATTAGCCAGTAGAAAGTACTCCAGTTGAGTAGAGTGCAAATCGCAAAAAAATCCGTGAGTTCGCGGGAAAATCCGCGAATTCGTGGATCTTTTTGCGATTTCGCGCAAATTCACGGACCGCAGATCCGCAAAATACGCTCATACTTACAGCACACAGAAAGAGGAAAATGCCTCTCATGATTGTTTTTGTCCAGGAAGGTGTCCCTTCCTGCACAAAAACAATCCTGCCTGTAAAGTAAGCTCCCTTGCACTATGGTGCGAGGGTGCCTGCATTTGAGCTAAGCTGCACACAGTGCTTCAGCATAAGGAGACAGCAGAAAAGTGCCATATCTTAGTAGATGTGGTGCATTTCTGTTGTCCCATGTCATGCAACGCAGTGCAGAATCTTTACTTGCTGCCCTGAGTAACATGAAAAATTAGTAAATACGTCCCTACATTCTTAAATAGATGCTTCTGGAACCCTGAGGGTTAGAAATGTTTCCTGTGCCTGGATGTGTGCTGGAGGAGTTAGAGACTTAGGGCCATATGTATCAAAATGTTGTTTTGCGATTCTCAAATTGCGATTTTCAGCTAATCGCAATTTGAGAATCGCAAAATGCTATGTATGTGGGATTTGCTAATAATTTTGTGAATCCCACATATTCCTTTTTTGTGAATCGCAAATTGAGATTTGCAAGTAAGGAATACCTTCCCATTCATTCCTATGGGCTACGAGTCCCATAGGAATGAGTGGGAAGGCATTCTCGATTTGCGATTAGCAATTAGAGAATTGCAAATTAAGGGGGGGCCGAGCTGCGTGTGGGGAGAGCTCACCGTTACCTTGCCAGGCGACCACAGAGGTCCTGCTACTGTCCTGTCTCCCTCCCGCCGCCGCAACTACCACCGCGGCTGCCGAGCGGAGGGAGACTACGTTTCCCAGGTGCCCCAGGTCCAGGAAGTAAAGGAGGAGCGCCCGGAGGCGCGTTGAAAAGTCACCGGCTGTGTCGGTGGAGCGGGGGCCGAGCTGCGTGTGGGGAGAGCTCACCGTTACCTTGCCAGGCGACCACAGAGGTCCTGCTACTGTCCTGTCTCCCTCCCGCCGCCGCAACTACCACCGCGGCTGCCGAGCGGAGGGAGACTACGTTTCCCAGGTGCCCCAGGTCCAGGAAGTGAAGGAGGAGCGCCCGGAGGCGCGTTGAAAAGTCACCGGCTGTGTCGGTGGAGCGGGGGCCGAGCTGCGTGTGGGGAGAGCTCACCGTTACCTTGCCAGGCGACCACAGAGGTCCTGCTACTGTCCTGTCTCCCTCCCGCCGCCGCAACTACCACCGCGGCTGCCGAGCGGAGGGAGACTACGTTTCCCAGGTGCCCCAGGTCCAGGAAGTGAAGGAGGAGCGCCCGGAGGCGCGTTGAAAAGTCACCGGCTGTGTCGGTGGAGCGGGGGCCGAGCTGCGTGTGGGGAGAGCTCACCGTTACCTTGCCAGGCGACCACAGAGGTCCTGCTACTGTCCTGTCTCCCTCCCGCCGCCGCAACTACCACCGCGGCTGCCGAGCGGAGGGAGACTACGTTTCCCAGGTGCCCCAGGTCCAGGAAGTGAAGGAGGAGCGCCCGGAGGCGCGTTGAAAAGTCACCGGCTGTATCCGCGTCGCGGGAGCGCGCGGGGCAGCGCCGGGCTAAGCCCGGGCAAAGGGCGGGCCCTCTGTGGCCCTCAGAGGACCTGAGGAGGACGGGGCGGGCCACCCCCTTTGGTTTTCACACCTGACACTACATCACGAAGGTAAAGACTATTTCTCATGCATCTGTTGGTATTCCCTTATTATCATGACTTCTAAAGTGGATCACCCAGCTAGCGTTGCAGGAACTGGGCAACAGTTTTCATGGTTAGACGAGCTAAACCTCTTATGTCAAACCACCTATGCACCATCAGAAACCCCCCTTTCGCCCAAAAGCGACATCATACTATCAGTTAATTCCACTCTTTCGGAGCAGCCCACATTACTCAATAAAACTCGTAGTCCTCATATTGCACCCCCCCAGGTTTCATCGGTGAAAAGGACTCAAACACCGCCTCCAGGCTCACGCATTGTTAATTCTCCAACGATTCCATCGACTGCTGAGGCCCAAGATCCCTTAAGCCCTCTTATACACCCGCATATATTACCGCTCATTGAAAAATTGCTTAGCTCTCTGATAGCCCCGTTGTTGGAAAAAATTAACATGTTAGGGGATAGGCTTACTGGATTAGAGTCAGCAATCAAGTCAAATTTGTCGGCTGACAAACACTGTGACACATTTAACCGTCCAAAGTCACCTCCTACTCATGAAGGCATTAAACGGGATAAAAGCTGTCAAATACAATTAACTGGCCCTAGTACAGTGGGGCAAAAAGTAACCAAATACTCTCCAAGTGTCTCCTTTCCCCAGTTGACCGCACCTAGAGCAGTTCATGATAAGATTAAATCAATCCATCTACCACCAGAAGCAGCCCCATTCGTGTGCATACTTGCTGGCGTCCCTGCTCTTCCCCCTGGAAAAATGGAGAGTCAACATGACTTACTTAACAAAACCAAATTCTGGCTGTCAAAAAATAGGCCACTGCCTCGTCACCTATATGGAGCAATAAGGAGCGTCAGGAGGGTGGACTGGCTGGGTTCCCTTCATAAGGATCTTCCTGGGGACCTGGTACTCGTGAGATTCAGAGACACAAACATTGTCCCTTACTTGAAAACCTGGCCGCCACAAGAGACAGACGGCCCAATATCTATATGGGACTTATATGACTTCTATCCCTCAATCCCTGGTGTTCCCCTTTTTTCGAAATCATACCCTACATGATCGGTCTACATCATGATCTTTTTGGGAAATACTGGGAGTGCTAATAACTAATTCTAACCCCCATTTTCACCATCTCAACCCGGGGGTGGAAGGGAACTAATTATGTTTGGGACCTTGTCCTACTGTTTTTGGATTACATTACATTGGACTTGGCAATCACGGAGTGTTGTTGAACTTTGCAAGGTCCTACCTAAATTTACTCCTCTTTTTAGACTTTTTAACCTTTTTTTCTTTTATTTAAGTTGACACTGGTTCTTTTGATTTTTCTTTTTAAATGATGATCATCTTTTTCTTTATCCTTTTATTTGAATGAAATTGTCTAAATGTACTGTATTATGTTTTCTGTTACTGTATGCTTATATGATATTCTTTGGTAATATCGAATAAAGCTTATTTTGATTTGATTTGATTTGATTTGAATGCAATTTCAAGGGTGACAGGGTATCAAAAGGACACCCTGTTGCACCCCTGAAATATTTATGTGTGCACATGTGGAACACATACATGCCCTAAGGGCCATGTGGTGCACATACATGCCCCTAAGGGGCATGTATGTGCACCACATGGCACTTTGAAAAAGGAAAAAAGTGAATTTTTCAAAGAAATCACAAATTACCACCAACTTGAAGTTGGTGGTAATTTGCGAATCCTTACAGGCAAATCACACTTTTTCTGTGCTTCCTACATTGCATTTAAGGAATCACAATTTGCGATTCCTTAATTGCAATCGCAAAATAGGGAATCGCAAATTTTGCGATTCCTCATTTTGCGAGTGGTTTTCTTTCTCATACATTGCACACAGTTAAATTTCGATCGCAAACGCTGAAATTCTGCTAATTTTAGCATTTGCAATCGCAATTTAGCGTGATACATATGCCCCAACATTCCCTGTCTGTGTGCCTTGCATTTGATTTTGGTAATATAACATATCCACTTTTTTTGACAATATTCTTTTACATTTCTTAATATGTTACCGTAACCTTTTGTCAGTCAGTCATTTGTTTCGATTTCAAACTCAATGGATTAAGAGCTGCATTTCTCCTCTTCAAGAATATTAATATGCACTTAATTCAATTAAAAATATTTCCTATTTTCATTGTGATTACGTAAATTATGAAATCTACAGCCGAAACTAATTTAGATGTTAGCCAAATTAAGATAGCATCAAAAATCAGCATTTACTACATCACTACAATATCCAGATAATTCATATCTGACCATCTTTTCAGCATGTTAAACAGACCACCCTCCACCCTTTCTGTGGTGTTCTTTCTTGGAGGTAATTCTGGCACACTTCATGGCAGATTAGCCATTCTTGATAGAGTAGTTGAACTTTGGATATTTTGGCAAAATTATCTCCACAAGCTGGGGAGCAGATGGTGGAACTGGATCAAATCCAATATGAAGTGTATATACCAGTTGTGAAATATTCCTCTGGCAATAATATTAAACAAGCTACCATTCAATTGGCAAATTTGGCTTTAGTTCTACATCTAAATCAAAATCAGCCTTATTTCTGAATGTATGTAGCCACCGTCATTTCTCACTCTTACTTCTTTCTTATGTGTGAACCTACAAACAGTGTTTGCATGAATGGTGTGTGCACTGTGTTTGAAATTCTGAATTCTTTTGTAGTTTAACTGATCCACCAATTTTCGCTGAACAAACTATGCTAGCTAATACTTGCTGTCGAAATGGTCCTCTCTGCAGGGCCATCACCAAAACTTGTGCCTTCCTCTACCTACTTTTTGCTAAATTTGTTTAAGTCGGCCTTAGATCTTTGAGCACTTTACCACTGCTAACCAGTGTTAAAGTGCTTGTGCTCGCTCCCCTAAACATTTGTTTGATTAGCAGATACCTAATTGGCATGTTTAATTCACTTGTAAGTCCCTTGTAGAATGGTATACTGTATACCCAGGGCCTATAAACTAATTGTTACCAGTGGGCCTGCATCATTTATTGTGCCACACTCTTAAGTAGAACTCTAAAACATGTCCCAGACCTTCCATTGCAACCTGAATGCAGTGTTACACTATCATATCCACTTGATATGTAAAAACCCCATGCCAAGCCTTAAACTCCCAGTTTATTACATAAAACTCACTCCTAATGTAGGCCCTAGGTAGCCCACAGGGCTTGGAACTGTGTATGTAAAAGGTAGGAGGTGTACCTGTAGGTTTTACATGTCCTTGAAGTGAAAAACTCCCAAATTCGTTTTTCCTTACTGTCGGTGCCCACACCTCTCATAGGATAACATGTGGGATTCCTAATTTCATTTAATAAGCTATCATTCAAAATTGGGAGGAGTAAGATCCGTCATGTCTTGTCCCTATGAAATTGTAATTATAAATCCCCTTTATTGGCAAAGTCGAATTTATCATTACAATTTTGAAAAGGCCACTTTTAGAAAGTATGCATTTTCCTGCTCTGAACCCTGTACATTGTAGACTGTCTCTGATACACATCTGGTGAGGGTGACAGCTGGGCTTTGTGTACTCCCCTAGTCAGCCACACACATTGGGAACTTAGGTGTGACATAATGGGCCATCCTGGGAGGACGGGAGGGAGGAGCTGGGCACCGTCTTGCACTTACACCTGAATAGGCTGTGTCCTGTCCCCACAAAAGGATACATATCCCCATATAGCGAGTCTGGAACCAGGGCACCACAAAATCTCCACCACTTCAAATGCACCACTGAGTATGAGAACTGGACCTCAGACTCTACCACTTCAGTACCCTTCTAGACCTGTTGATACTCTGCCAGGAAGATGGACTGATGTTCTGCTGAAGGACTGCCACTCTGCTGGACTGCTGCTCAGGCAGAATTGCTTTCTTGCTGTGCTGTCCTACTGCCTGCTGCCCTCCTGGTCTGAGTGAGAAGGACTGGACCTGCATCACTGGACCCCCCAGAACCCAGAGGGACTCCAAAAGCTCATTGGCTGGCTTCCTGATCTGAAGTCTCAGAGACAGAAACAAATTCCAACATTCCTGCTTCTGAACCTGGACTCTGCCATCTTTGAGCCTACTCTGCCAGATGGTGCTACCGCAGTCATACACCCTTGGAAGTGGGCTTAAGGTGGTTGCTCAGCAGAACCAATGCATCACTGCCGCTGCAGAGACCAGAACCGGTGCATTGCCACCACCGCGTTGGTAAGCACCCTATGCATTATGGCTACTGCATATATCTGAATCAGTGTATCACCCTTTTTGTGTGGCCCAGAACCAGAGCATCACTGCTGTTGAGTGGCTTGGAGACAATTTCGACAAGAAGTTTTACATTACGGTATTACCGGTCCAATATGAGGGAAGGCCATACTATGTACTCAGATCCGTTTTAGTTAAGGATCAGATGAGCTGAGATTTGTAATATTATTTATAATTTTCATCATTTTTCATTGATTTGTCTAGGACTCTAAGTAGCCAGTTGCTCACATTGACTTTTCTTCCAAAACCAGCAGTTATGTATTGATATTTCATGAAGTTAGATGAGGGAAATAGAATATAAGTCAATGGGAAAAAGAGGTTTTGCATATTTTATTAACTTACTTTTTTCATGAAACCATTACTTTTTCACATATTTACAATTTGTGGCACAGATTGGTCAGAACCAATTTTTGGGTTGTGTCTCCAATATAGTAGTAGACCTTCCATAATGGACTCAACCAGCGAGTCAGCCTGACACAGTGTATCTCTGCTGCTGCAAACCTGATCTGCGAAGTCCCTCAAGGATCCTCACTCATTCTCACGCTATTCCATGTCTACATGGTACCACCTCATCTGAACCCATGGAATCAGCATCACCTCATACGCTGATGACACAGAGCTTATCCTCTCCAACAACACTCCCTATACCCAGACTTGCATGTCCAAAGTCGCCAATTAGATTAAGACCAACTGTCTAAAGCTCGACTCAGAAAAGGCAGAGGTGGTAATCTCTCACTGTGATACCTCACTGTGGACCTCAGACTGGTGGCCAGCCGAACTCAGACCACTACTTATTCCGGCTAGTCAAGCTAGAAACCTAGTGATAGTGGTAGACAACAAACTCTTGATGACCAGCCAAATCAACAAGGTGAACTGCTGAGTCCACTCCTTCAAAAGCCTCATAAAAATATTCAAATAGCTCTGGCTCAACAACTGTAGCATCGTCACTCAGGCCCTTATCGCCAGCAAACTTGACTACGGAAATGCAGTCTTTTGGCAGCATCACTGCTCAGCCAACCAAGAGACTCCAGGTCATTCAAAATGCAGTATACAGACTCACGCTCAAACTCTCACCCAGCACTCACATGTCTACACATCTAAAAGACTTCCAATGGCTTCCACTAACCAAACTCACACTCTTGAAAGCCCTACAGTATCTATGCTCTACATGCTTTAATAGCGGATTAAGTATTTTGCGCATGGTGAAATGATGCCTGCTTTACAGGCAGAATAGTCTGTGCAGGAAGGAACAACTCTCTGCACAGAAACAATCCTTAGAGGCATTTTCCTAATTCTACTTGAGCACCCGAATGCAGCACATGTGGAAAGAGGATATACTGAGGAAAAATAAAATGATTTCTCCTTGTTATTCCTCACTTGGGAAAGCATAGCATTTTGAATCATTCCAAGTTTTACAAGTCTTTGCAAATCTGGGACCCACCAAAGTCCATGAGTGAATGCATGGGAATACCCATGCATCACCTATGGAATGCATCCCTAGTTAAAATGTAACATAATGCAGCACAAGCAGCTGCCTTGTGTTATAGTTCAATACAAAGCCACGCAAGGCTACGCAAATCAGACCTTGCGTGGCTACATAAATATCACTGAAGGCTTCATAATATGGGCCTTAGGGGCAGATTTATAACTGGCGCATCCCCAGGGATGCGCCAGTTATTTTGCGCCACTGCTCCACCACCCATGGTGCGCCGCATTTACAATGCGGCGCACCATGGGGCAAAAACGGCACAGATGCGTGACGCATCTGTGCCCTAAAGGTGGCGCATTGCTGGAGTTGCGTCGCAAGCGCGACGCAGCTCCAGCAAGGCTCGGGGGTGCCCCATCTTTACAATGCTGCGTCAAGACCTACGCCTGCTTCAAGCAGGCGCAGGGTTTTGACGCAGCATTGGCCTGAAAGTGACTGAGTGAAGTCTTATAGATTTCACTCAGCCACTTTTGCGAGGCGCACCTGCCCCGGAACGCCCACCCTGCGCCGTAACGCCCACAAGTGGCGCAGGGCTTTACAACATGACGCATCTGCCTAGATGCGTCACGTTGTAAATGGGTCGTAGGGATGCGCCACGTTTACGCCGCAGTTGCGTGACACAAACGTGGCGCATTCCCAACATAAATCTGCCCCTTAGTCTTTAGCTCCTGCCATATTACTTAAGAATTCTTTTAAAGAAAATGTCTTTTGTGTTTGGAAATTCTCCAAGGCAAGATTTTCCTGAATGCTTGGCCATGTGCAAGTAAGTGTATGTCGCCAATTCCCATATTCAGTCTTTCAAGTAGTTAGTAAACCACTACTGAAGTGTGTCTGCCTCATGTCGTTCTGGTGTTGAACCCTGTTAATTTTCACTTATCTAGTAAAAAAAGCTACCATATTATGGGACAAATTTACTAAGGACTTGCGTTGTCTTTGTGTAACACAAGTCATTATAAGGCAACACAGGGGCATATTACCAACAACTAGCGATAATTTTTGTCTCTAACTTCTTTAGAGACAAAACTTATCGCCGCAAATCGGCGATTTTTATCGCAGATAAACCTTGCTATTAGCAAGGTTTATCGCAAATGCGATAAAAACGGCCGCAATGCATGAATATCGCTGAAAAGTCAGCGATATTCATGCATTATCGAGCAAATGCTCTTAGCCATGTTATCCACCTCCCATTGGATAACATGGCTAAGAACTGCTCAGGGCAGGTGTTAGCTTTTGGAGATATTCGCGCTTAGCGCGAATATCTCCAAAAGTTGGTAATAGGAGATAGCGATGTTAGCGACTGTTTCCAGTCGCTAACATCTTGGCACGCCCACTTTGCATGTCATTAGTGATAAATATCACTGACATGCAAAGTGGGGCCCATGATGGTCGCTATCTCCTATTAGCTGTCGCTAACTGGTGTTAGCGACAGCTTGGTAATAGGGAGATAATTTTATCTCCGCTCTCTTGGCTTTTAAAGCCAAAAAAGCGGAGATAAAACCCCTTGATAATATGCCCCACAGTTCCTTAACTGGGATTTAGCAAGTCACGCAAAACCACTTCGAGTTGCTTTAGGTAGTTTAGTTAGTGCAAAATAATGCAAGGCAACACACAGAGCTTCCTTACGTTACTTTGCATTGGATAGGCATAACATGGGTGGAGCATGGGCGTTACTGTGCATCCACCCATGTATTTTGATGCAGACCCAGAGTTACAAAGACTTGTAAACCTAGGTTTGCCCTAAAATTATGCACGTACCTAGAGGTGTAATGAGGAGAATTATCTTTATTTTGCCTCGTTAATTCCTCTTTCCACGTGTGCTGTATTCAGTCCACATGTCTCTTCCTGAATAAAACAATCCCTTCCGTAAAGCTATAGTGCATCTTCCTCGCTGCGTTGTGCTGCGTGAAAAGATTGATAAATAAGTCCCTCCTAGTGGTACTTACATCACATCAAAAGTGCAAGTCTATTGTTTTTGATAATCAAAACCTGTTATGGTAGCAAGCACTTTTCAATTATATTATAACAATATCCAGAAGAATACTCAAAATGTCCTTGTTATCAAACAAAAATAATATTCGTTCAATAAAGTATGTCTTGATTATGAGAAAAGGCATTTCGGGTATATAATTATTATTATTAATATTCAGAATATTTTTCAGGCAGAAGCGAGTGATGTGTTACTAGTTTAAGAGCACCTTCAACATTTTTCAAATAGGTTAAATATTTCCTTGTGTATGACTATCTATCCTTCAGAATCTTTTTCTTTGAAAGGTTTCAGTTTCTGAGCATGCAGTGCAGTTTTAGTAGTAGACACTAGGTCGTGCTGTTGTATAGCAAAAGATAGTACCACTATCCTGTGCTACACATAGCAATCAGTTCATGCTGTGCACAGTCTTGTAAATACTGTTTTACGTTTTTTTTTTTTACTAACAACAGAAGCATTCTAGGCCTATGGAGGAAGACTGGAATTAAGACACATTTGCTTTCTCCTCACACGTTGATATGCTTAGCGCGCCTCTTTGGGGCCCGTGTGCATAGCAAAGAGCCATACAGGTACACAGAGCTTGGAACAGCCGCGGGATGTGTATGTGTATGTTTGCCTGCCAACAGCGGCGTTCCAATAAATATTTAAATACTCATCCATAGGACACGCTTTTTGTTAAATTAAAGCTCATGGTGCCAGCGACACACCTAATGAATGAGGGATTGCAACTTTACCTGAATTCCTGACAAACCACTCACTATTCCTGTCACAATTATTGTGAGGAACTTTCCCCTCCTCGTGTGATTCGAAGCATATAGGCGCATACTACTTATATGTATTGCTGAAAAATACAGTTTTTTGTATACGTTTTTATAAGCACCACGCTAAAAACAGATTTAGAAGTGTGATAACGCAAAAAAAGAATGACCGAGTTTTTGTGTGCTTGCTGGTAAATTGAAGGCCAGTACACATAATAATATTTAGAGCCAATTCTGTTTGTTGACCTGCGTGGGCACCACGGGCCTCATTTATGAAAAGTGACGCATCGCTGCGTGAAAACAGCGATGCGACGCAAAAGTGACGCATTGCTGGAGTGTGTCACAAAAGTGACCCTACTCCAGCAATGTATTCTTTCACATGGGGCAAGCCCCATGTGAAAGGATTTGCGTCAGTCTTACGCCTGCTGTGAGGCAGGCGTAAGAAATTGATGCATTTGTGTCCTAGAAGTGGTGTAGTGAAATCTCATAGATTTCACTGTGTCACTTCTATGACCCCTTCTTGCGTCAATACGCCCCCCTTGCATACATTATACCTGGCGCAGGTATAATGTGGCGCAGGGGTTTACAAGGTGACGCATCTACATAGATGCGTCACTTTGTAAATGTGGTGCAACAAGGCGCATTTTTTTACTCCACTGGTGCGTCACAAAAAGTGACACACCAGCGGCGTAAAAGTGACGCACAGCCTCATAAACGAGGCCCCACACGCTTTTATCATCCTTCGCAGTGCTTCCAGATGGACAGGAGCATCCGCTCAGGCATTTCCTGCTAAAGCTGTGCCCACCGTCCTATTAATTCAAATCATCTCATACAGTACATGAGGAAGTAGTCAGCGTCGAAAACATAGTCAGAGGTATGGCAGGATGTCAGCCACCGCTGAATCTGCTCCAGGAGAAACATGAACTTTAACATATGTTTATTTAATTGTCCATTGCCCTCTATATGTAATACTCATGGGGGTTTCAGAAAACTACATTGCATACCGAAGGCAACAATTCAAACATGTATTGACTGAAGCAGCATTGAGTGACAAGTGTCAGTAACATAAATGTACTCATATTGCATCGGGGCTACTGTACAGATTAACCTTAGAGAAAACGAAATCTTCCCAAAGTGAGAGATTGAAGGGGCAGATTTACAAGGAAGTGCCACACCGCGGCAACACAAGCCCGGTGGCTGCGCCGCAGCACTTCCAAAGCACAGGAATGCAACATATTTACAATAATATGTTGCATTCCGGTGCTCTCTCCTGCAGGCATTTTCCTCTTTCAATGTGTGCTGTAGAACGCAGCACGCATTGAAAGCAGAAAAAAACGAGGGGAAATTAAACCATTGCTCCTTGTTGTGCCTTGGCGTAGCATTCCGACACATTTCCAGATTTACAATTCCTTGTAAGTCTGGAAATGTGTCTTGTTCCATGGGTGTTGCGTGGGAACACCCACAGCAACACCATTGGAACGCCCCTTCAACACAAAGTGCTGCGTGTGAAGGGGCCATATTTACAAGGACAGGAAAAGCCACGCAGGGTGACTTTACCTGTTCTTGTAAATATCACTTAGCAGGCTGCCCCACCAGTGCGTCACAGAACGTGATGGACCGGCGGCGCAAAGTGCTTGTAAATCTGACCCTTAGGGACTTATTTACGATGAGGCCCTTGCACTGCCGGTGCGTCACTTTGTACAATATAGAAAGTGAGGTATCAGCGTGCGAGGGACTTGGAAATAAGCTCCGAAAGAAGAATCATATATTGACTCGAGCAGCTTTTAGTCACAGTGGTCCTTATTGTAAAAGGGCAGTTTATCTGGAAATAAGTTGATTTGTACTTATTAAGCAAAGGAACACGAAGGGGCAGATTTACAAGCCCCTAGCTCCACTTTCGCGTCACTTTTAACATGGGAACAGTGACGCAAAAGTGGCACAAGGGGCTTGTAAATCTGCCCCAAAATCTTTAAATCGTTAAGGGGCTGATTACAAGTCCGCCACAGTGAATACACCTCATGGAATCCTGCTTCCCCTGTTTCCAAGTGGGTTGCATTCTCCACACCTAGGATTACTGGGTGTGGGGGATCCATGCACGATTTCTTTAGTCAGTAATTATGGCGGGAAAATTCGCAAGAGGCTTTTGCTACATCAGCAGCTGGTCTCATTCACAGTTTTTCTTTGTACCAGTGAGGACCACACCATGTAGATGGATACCAGAAAAAACTTCCCAGTCCCTCCCCACCCCTCTCCCTCACCTCACCCATTTACCGTTGAGTACGTCCAAGCAGGTGGTAAAATGTAAGAGGTAAAAATCATATTGATTTGTGATTCTGTGTGGTTTATAACCAGAACATTGGTCCCACGCGGTAATTCACCGTTCCTTGAGGTTTTATTCATAATTGCACAGTAGTGGTGTGAAATTACCTCATGGTAACCGTTACTCCCAATACTATGCAGCTTGTAGTCAGGATCTAAGACGAATAGTCAATACGCATGGATTAAAGGGTGCAAGTGAAACTTGTGGCATGAAGGTGCCTCAAGTTTTCTGTAACAGATCTTTTTCCCACTGTGCTGTCTTAACAACAATGGCGTTATGAGTGAGCCTCGCACTCCATACAAGTAAGGCTACATGCTTATATTGTCTATAAAATTGCAAGTAAAAGCAGGATTGCATCTACTCACATGCATACAGCATCCTAAAAGAGGGCAGAATTTTTGTAAATGACTTTCATGGAATGAAATACACTTTTCAAATTTCATACCACTAACATAGTTCAAATCAATAATCATTTAAAAGCGAAAAACTAAGGGGCATATTATCAAGGGTCATTTCGCCGCTTTTTATGGCTTTTTTGCATTAGCGCATGTTAGCACCTGTTTTCCCGACTCCTCGCTTTGCATCTCTAATGAGATGCAAAGTGGGCCTCACTGGGCAGTACTCCTTGTAAATTATCACTGATGTGCTCATTGCAATATTTACAGGGAGGCCCACGCATTTTGCAGCTATTAGATTTTGCCAAAAACTAACGTCTGCAAAAATGCTGATTTAGGTATACTTACCATTGGGGGTGGATTATGCTGATACGACAACAGGGTCATATCAGCAAGGTTATTGCCGTTTTCCTTGGAACATCGCTGGAAAACCAGCGTTGTTCCATGGAAAACGGCGATATCCCTGCTATCGCTGGAATTTTTATCGCCTCGGTGATACGTGTTGTTATTAACGCACTAACCAGGTGATAAATTCCAGCGTTAGATGGCGATAAATAAAAAGCGCTAAGTACACTTTGCGATATTTATCGCCATCTATAGCTAATATGCCCCAGTAACCTGTAAGCTCTCACCCAAAAACTACTGGTGCAGGGAGGGCCAGGAGGACCTCTCCCTCTCTTCAACAAATTCATTTTGATGCTTGCGGATGAACCCTCTCCATAAGAAAATATTTTAAATGCATAGTCTCATTGCGATGCAGCTCTGGGGGATGCAAACCATCTGATATTCCAAAAACAAAATTAAAGTTTAAATCCATTCAGACAGACCAGGGCACAGTGAGCTGCAGCAGACACTTAAAATACAGATTCATGTGCTTTCCTCATCAGTTCTAAAATGAGTTTTTGCAGCTCTCAACCCAAGAAGGAAAGACTCTGAGGCCCTTTATTTAAATATATAGGTTTGTGATCCCTTGTGCTTTCAATTAATTGCAAAATGGTGGTAGACTTTGCTGCAAACACAGCAGACAGAGGAAGAAGGCTTCACTGGTGTAACTAGCATGAATCTTTTTCATTAGCTTTCTGCTAAATTAAAATTGTACGGACACCCGAGGCTAATGCTGCCAACATGGTTTATGAAACAACATGATTGTGGATGAGAGAAGTAAGGAAAGCCGGCATTTGTCCAAAAGAGCCAGTCAATGCAGGTGATCTAAAGGAGTGAGGAGGCAGAGTGACGTTAGTTTGAATACAGAATAATGAAAAAAACTACAATAAAATGTAAGAATGATATTATGGTAATTAGAACATAGATTTTTCACTAATCGATTTAAAGTAAATACTATCTTACCTTCATGAAGAAGTGAGACACCGGCAGCATCCTTTGCTCTCCAGGATCTTGATGTGTGAAGCAATTCACATATTTCTTAAATTTCAGATTTTTTTTGTGAAATACTCCACAATATGCTGAGTGAACGATTAGCACTATGAGATTCAGAAAACTGATAATGGTGTAGTTTATTAAGGAGATGTCTTAAAATTCTCTCAATTTCATTGTTATTAAATTCCCAGTTCTGTGTAGTAATTTAAATAAAATGATACATTGTTGTAGCTCTGTCTTTCTCAGTTATCTGTGAAACAATAAATTCAAATGCTGTCATATGCGAACACTGTAAACCAGTAATGCATGCTGTATACACAACAATGTACTGATAAACTGATGAACTATAAAGAGGCATTTCACGCTCTCACTCTTGAAGGCAGATGATACCCTTCAGTGAGTGACATTGTGTTATTACATTTCGGTATCCTGGATATAGAAATAAACCATCACTCAATTATTCCACCGTGAACGGCTACTAAAACCCTGGGTTAGGCACACAATTAACCTACCATCTCCGTGCAGAAGTAAAGACTGAGGGGCATATTCACAAGGAGTTATTGCCAAATTAACTGCACTTTAGCGCAGCCAAAGTTGTGATAAATTTACTGAGCAAATTCACAAGCTGTTACTAACAGCCCACAGCACCAGTTTTCCTGCGATAGCAGAAGCGAAAAACATCACCACAGAGGACCTCCGCAACCATCGCTAATGAGATACAGAGCAGGCGTTCTCATGCAAAAAGCAGTGAAAACATCACCTCAACACTCACAGCGACTAGCCAGATCGGCAGGAAATTAACCTGGTGAGTAGGTCCATGATTAATTCAGTGGGTATACGTGTAGGTTTGGGTCTGGTTCTAGGAGGTTTTAGATAACTAGTAAGCCCTCATCCTGTAGGATGTTAGGGTATAAGGACTCAAAATCAAGTCCCACCATCAGTTCAGTATCGGTGTCGAAGGGTATGTCCTCAATGACATCAATGAGATCCATACTGTCAAATACATATGTGTCTCTGATCAGGACTAATTCTTTGATCACTGCATCGATATATTTGCCCAAAGGTTCCAAAATCGACCCGCAACCTGAGACAATGGGGTGTCCGAGTGGGTTGAAGGTATCCATGTGGATTTTGGGGAGTACATAAATGACAGGTGCCCTGGGGTGTTGGTTGTTCAATTAGGAAAATTCTTTCTGATATATGATGTTTTGAAATCTAGCTTGATTAGTAACCGTTTGGATCTTTTGTTTGATGTCAGGTAGGGGGACTTTGGAAAGTGGTCGATAGGAGCAGCCATTGGATAGTTGTCTTATTATTTCTGTCTGACTCATAACAACAAGAGAGGAAGCGAACAGAGTTGGCGCTCCTATCCCCCTCAAGGTAATTCAAAGAAAACAACAGAGGAGCGTGAAAAGACTTTGAGAAAAGAGCAAGCATGTAACACCACTCACAGTCTCAATCGGCTGTGAGGGAGACCTATTAAGGTTATTCGGAAGGCCCTCACTCACCAACCTGGTTGGTGACATGCTTCATCATCGGGCCCCACCAGGAGTGGCCGAATGCCACCCTAGTGTGCTGCAACGCCAGGTTACCTCCTAGCTGGTTTTTAAAAATGTACCAATTGTGTCAAAAAAGAAATTTTAATAGTTTTGCCAATTGGACATAAGTAAAAA
This sequence comes from Lissotriton helveticus, assembly GCF_964261635.1. Taxonomy (NCBI): domain Eukaryota; kingdom Metazoa; phylum Chordata; class Amphibia; order Caudata; family Salamandridae; genus Lissotriton; species Lissotriton helveticus. The sequence goes on from NC_136063.1 coordinate 522,015,974, forward strand.
CAGTGGTGTGGGATAAAGGACCAAAATTAAAAGTCCAGAATTATCCTGTGTTGTTGGTCAACATGTTTCTACCTCAATGATAGTGGTATATCGGGCATTCGTCAGGACCAGTGAAGTGAAGTAGTTGTGATAATAAACCCCGGTGGTATGGGTGCGCTAAGGCCCTCTCTAGCCTGGGGTACAAGTGTCAAAAGGAAAGAATATCAAAAACACTGTCTCTAGATACCAAGTTATTGGAGTGGAACCGAGTTTATTAAGAAGTGCTAATCGTTCAAGCATCATGGGTCTCAGGAGGTGGTGTGGAAGCAATTTGGCACACCGCCTTCAATGCTAGGCACCCGTTCGGTACTTAGATGAACCCTCAAATGCATTTGAGGGTTCATCTAGGTACCGAACTATTAAAATTACTTTTTTGACACCATTGGTACTTTTCTAAATTACGCTAAAAATCACACTTAAAAACCAGCTCCGTAGTAACCTGGCATTGCAGCACACTAGGGTGGCATTCGGCCACTCCTGGTGGGGCCCAATGATGAAGCATGTCACCAATCAGGTTGGTGAGTGAGGGCCTTCCGAATAACCTTAAGAGGTCTCCCTCACAGCCGATTAAGACTGTGAGTGGTGTTACATTCTTGCTCTTTTCTCAAAGTCTCTTTTTATTTCTGTGTCATATTCGTCCATACCCATAACCACAATGCCTCCTCCTTTATCTGCAGGTTTTATAACCACATTTGTGTTGTTCTTGAGGTTGAGGAGAGCTTTCTTCTCTGCAAGGGTAAGTTATGTGGAATGTATTCAAACTTGTTCTTAAGGGCAGAAATTTCTTGGAGGACTAATCGTTCAAAGGAAAGTATTTCAGGTGGCAAGGGGGTTGCTGGAGGCTTGAAGGTCGATGGGGGATGAAAAGGGGAATGGCTAGAATAGTCAGTGGGTGGTCTATCAGAAAACAATTGTCTGAAGTGAATGCGTCTGAAGAATTGAAGATTTTCTATTAAGTCAAAACAATTGCAGTGTTCTGTGTGGACAAATGACAACCCTCTGCTGAGAATAGAAGTTTCCTGTGAGGACACAATGTGTTGAGAAAGACTGAAGATCGGAATCAGTTGGTGGTTAGATTCCAAGGGATTGTCAATGTTGGTTATGGTTGTTCTACTTACAGTGGTGGACACCATTGGCAGAACGTCCTGCGGGTTTGTCGTTCCTCCGGGTATTGGTATTGGTATGTGGCTCTTGTTCTGCATCTTCCGCGTCCGCTTTTCCCATCTAAAAAATGGGGAGGTAGAAGCAGTGGTGGAGAGGGTCTAGTGTTGTTCCTAGTTATGAAGCCGCCTTCACCAAGGTCTGAATCCTCTACAGTGTTGGAAGAATCAGAGAAGGTAATAGTTTGGTTATTTCTGGGCCTGCCCCAATTGCGTGTTCTTGGTGGATGATATGGGGTGTTGTATGGGGTGTGTCTTTTCTTTATCGTAGTTCCTTATGTCCTTCTGTATTTTATTGATCTTTGTGTTTAGTTCAAAGGTACTGAAGGTGGCAAGCATTCCAGGAACCCCGCTTTTTTCATACAAGAGAGGAAACAACATATCCAACCATGTTGTACACGCTATTACCTGGTCCAAAAAAAACAACACCACAGAATCCGTCTTCACGTCATGGGGCCTCCACCCAGTTGATGGACAATACAAATGCCAAAACTGTGTGACTTGCGTTCTTACGACCAACACCAAGGAATTCAAAACAAATGACCCCACATATACTCTAAAATCCTTTACCAACTGTCATAGTTGGCCTAACGGCTAGGGCGGTCGTCCTCGAATCTGGGGAACCAGGTTCGAGTCTCGGCAATGACACTGAAAACCCTGTGATTCTGGGCAAATCGCTTAATCTCCCCGAGCCTAACAAAAATTAATGTAACGCAACTGGTGCTATGTAAAGCGCTCTGATACCCGATACCTTTGGGTCAAGTAAGTTTGCGCTATATAAAAATCTGTAAAAAAACAAAACAAAAAAAACCTATGTAATCTATGAAATACGATGCCTTTGTGATCTCATATACATTGGGCAGACCACACACATGGTGAAACAGCGCATTATTCAACACAAGAGCCGCATCCTTTGAAGGGTTGAACGTGCCCCCCCCTGGTTGCGTACTAACTTGAGCAACAACACTGTGAGCTTGACTTAACTTGGCAAGTTATTGACAAACCGACAGAACCAGCCAGAGGTGGCAATTTGCAACAAATGCTCTACAAGTGCGAATGTTGATGGATTACACGATGTAACTCAGTCAGTCAAGGACTGAACACCCTGGATGAGTGGCATAACATGATCCAACTCTAATGCCATCTCCCTTTCCATTGATTCTGTTTTTCCTCTCTGCTATATATTCACACTGTTTTCCCTCTGACATCCACTACCTTCACTGTGTGTCTTCCATTCAGCATAACTAGTCTCTAGTCGTCGCTCCCTTGACCTCCTGATGCCACAATAATATTCTTCCATTATATAGAAACTTCACCTAAACACTTTGGGATTAAGTTTTGAAGACAGATTATTAATACTTGCTAACCCTGCAAATTGATGTACCTTTCACCTCTGTTGTAATCATTATTATTGATCTCTGTAATTCATTAGGAGATGCTCTCTACCAAGGCACGTTCTCCAAGTAAACATATTTCTGTTTAAACATCTCACCAATGTTAGTATGACACTTACTTTTTAACAGACCTTGGCAGTCCATCATGTACGCTGCCATTGCTGTTTTTTTACCCTCTGAACTGCTGTCTTCCTCTTCTCCATCCTAATTCTATTTCCCTCCAACCTTCTCCTTCACCTTATTTGTTTCTTTACCACTTTTACTATTACTTCAACATTATTTACCACTTCCCTTTTAATTCTCCTCCTCCACCGGGCCTTCACTGATGTACACGCCCCCTCGTGACGTCTTTCCGATCTGCGGAAGCTACTTCCTGGTTGCTCCTGGTGCAGCCCATTACAATCGGACACACGCCGATCGTCCTCACCAGCTCTGCTAGGATCGGGCTGGACCTGGATGCACAATTGGACCGCATGCCTTACTAGCGGCCAGTTAAGTGTTTCTACCACCCGCTCCCTGGTCTGGTAGCCCACCGTTCACCCCCGTTCTTCCGGATGCTCACATTCGGCTATTTTCCTTTACCTTGACCCCGGATGCCTCAATCTTGTCATCAGCTCATCGCATTTTCCTGCCTTGGACCACTGCATTACCCTCAAGTGAGCGCACTACCTCCTGCACCTGGCTATCCATACACTCTCCCTTTGGCCAAATCTTGATTATTCTTTCAGCCCCGGACACAAAACTCGCCGGACTGCTGCTGACCACCTCCACACCCACAGGACTTATGTGGGTCATCATCCTTCCTCCAATTCCTTGGGACGGTTTCTCACTCCAAATAGGGTGAGTCCATGCCCTGATCCTTCCCCTTCAAGTTGGCCCTTTCCCATGATCCCTTTGACCAATCCTTCCCTCTCTCCATCCTTCAGCGTTCTTACCTCTGTGTATTCCGGCTGACAGTACACGAAGCTCGCTGGGCCCCACACCCATCACCAGAGATTGATTTCGCCTGGTTTATTCCCCCATCAAGTAACCCCTTTTTCTACCATTTAGTACCTGACAGAATCATCTACTTCTCTCTTCACCCCTTGTCTCACTCTCTGCTCGTTATTTCCCTTTATACAGCACGTACACTATGGCAACCTGGTCCTGAAGATGACCCTGACTCACTAAAAGTCTAAACGTTGTTGACTTACTGCCCAACTTTCGGACCTTGCATCTGTTTCACATAGTGCTAATTTCTGTACACTCTCATGTAAATAATTTATTGTGAACCAATAGCTCTTTGTAAATATTTCACTTCTGTTCACTGTGTGCCATTTATTGTTGTGTCACTTGTCACTTGCATCGTTCACCTTATGTGTCATGACCACGTATGTGCACAAACTGTTTTCTGGTTACGCTTACATTCGGTGTAAACAGTGTTGATACTATTGTTTCCCTACACTTTTTCCAAAATACATAGTGATATTGGCATATTCTTCTACTTTGGAATCTCCCTTGTCTTTTCCTTTTGCAACTATATGTGCATGCTTTTATAATAGCCTAAATTGAATGTTACCTGTTGAGACATTGTTCATGTTACACTTACGTATGGCACATTGAGTTTTAAAGACCATATCTCTGGCTGGCTGGAATTCGGAATTTTTAAACATTCATTAATATTAAAGGCTCCATTTTGGGGATATTATGGGAAGTTCAGCACAGCGGATCCTGGGTCACTCAAGGAAATGACATGCTGAGGAATCCATGACAAAGCAGTACCATGGGCACTCTACTTGAGGGATGCAATGGAAGGCCTGGAGGCAACCAACATTCCACCCCCTAATTTAGCCCTGAAGCTTTCTGCAAAATGGCTGTTAAAAATGGCAAGGATACAATCGAGGGTCATGGACATTCAAGAACTGTCCCGTAAAGCTCACGCTAGTCCATATGACAGCTTCTCATATGAAATTGTCACTTAAGAAAGAGCTGCTGAGACTGAGATGTGATTTAATTTCTTTAAAAGCCTACACATTTGGAAGATTACCAGCGTCTATTGAGCAGAGGTGCCATCTATGTTACTTTAGGAAGGCAAGCCTCACCCACATAATATGTGTCTGCAGAGTTGTGAAAAATCTAAGATGTTTCTGGCTGAAACCGATGTTTTGTAAACTTGATATAAGGCAATGCAGCACATCTATCTTTGCATGTCTGAGTGGTATGACCCGCAGTTATTGGCCCTGTTGTGTGAAATTACTCAAAGATGCTAAAGAAACGTTGACGTCAGCACCACCAAGCTCCTAATCATAAGTGTTATTAAGTTTTTATTTGCTGGACATTTTATATGGGGTGCTCTGATTTTTTAAGACAACGAGAGGTACACAGTTCCCCGGAGAGTTGGGAGGGGTAAAGAAAAGAAAAGTAGAGAAAAGAAAAGAAAACCAAGCGAAAAAGAGGGGAGAAGGGGAATTCCCCTTTCGGAACTAAAACCCTCACACACCCAGCAAGCTAGGTGTCATGCTTCATCATATGGGGTTTGCTCCTCGTCAGACTGGCACTGCAATGTCTGACGGTCATCCACGAAGGGGCTCTTTATCGGAGATCTTTTGTTCCTGCCAGTTGTTGCATGTGGGTATGAGGGTTAAAGAAGTGGTGTAGTCGTGCGAAGTGTGTGCAAATTAAAAAAGGTTAGGTAATCCTCGGATGACTTTAATGATGTGGTTAACTACCTTATTAAAAATTAGTGAGGGAGAAATACACACTGGTACAATGGTCCAGTAGTGTATCTACTTCTTCAGGACCTATAAAGTGAAAAACTACACACATAGGGGGTTATACAACCTTCATCTGGAAGTAAGTATATGTGCAGGCCACTGGGTCCTGCCCTCGATTGTCCGACCTAAAGTGGGGTGACAGAAAACATGAGGAGGTGTAATACTGCTCCAATTCTGCATCACTTAGGTCACAAACGCTTGGTTGATAGAATGAATTGTGCACACAACACAATACGGCTGGGTGGGTACATGTTGTGGCAGTGCAGAGTTATTTAAAAAACGAAATAGAGATAAACAATGAAAACAAAAGGGTGAAGACGCTATTGGTACTCTAAGCCATGATAACCAAGGGTCGCTATCAGTGAAAGTTAAAAACTTTGTTGCTCACCCTAATGTATTTGCTAGTGCGCTTCAATGGTCTGCTCCCATGTAATGGCACCTAAGAGTAGGCACCCTGGAGAGAAAATGGGAAAAGACGGGAAATTGTTGAAGCCAGACACACGTGTACAGCATACTAGCAGTAGCGCCCAAGCACCAACAGGCAAAAAACGCTGGTCTTCCGCCCCGTTCCACCACGGCTGCTGCCGCTTGAGTGGAGGGCTTTACTGACCTATAGCTGTGCTCCTCTTGGAGGCGGGCCTTCCCGGGTGATTACTACTTGAGGGAATGGCGGCGCTGTCGCGCAGCGGACGCGCGCCGCGGGCGCGCCGCGGGCGCGCCGAAAGCGAGCCAAAGGCGAGCCCATCCACGCCAGGTCGGGCCCAGGGGCCAGGACCCCTGCCCCTCGGGTGGTCTACGCTAGGCAGGCCCTGCTGCGTTGGGAATCCGAGGCCCGTCCACTGCCCAATAAAATACTGTCGAAACTTAAGCGGGAAGGGCTCTTGAGACCTCATGTAAGCTCTAAGTTGGTAATCAGGGCACCTTCCCTAGCGTCTCCGCCAAAGCAGGGGTGTAGGTTCTCATTACTCAACACTCGCTCATTACAGAAGCCTGGAGGTCTTTTCCCTCCTACAGGAGGATAACCTAGATCTTCTCTCTGTCACCGAATCCTGGCTTAATGAATCCTCGACACCGGATCTGGTGGCAGCCCTGCCCCCCAATTATTTCACCATCCATGCCAACCGTCCAGATAACATTAGAGGGGGGGGTTGCTATCCTTTTTAAAGACACTCTGAAAACTGATTTACTCTGCTCAGAGTGTATTGAAGGTGCTGATGTTCTAGGCATGAAGCTCTGCTCCCCTACAGACTGGGTGGTTTTCCTGTTAGTATATCGCCCGCCTGGTACATCAGTTAGGTTCTTGGAACCTTTCTTGAAGGTGGTGCACGACCTTCGCTCCCGCTATGAAGGACTGGTGGTGCTTGGTGATTTTAACTTTCACTGGGAGAGAACCCCGAAAGATGGTCAGATTCAACAATTGGAAGAGGTCCTAGTATCCCTAGGTCTTACTCAGTTGGTGGGGGACCCTACCCATGAGAGGGGTCACACGCCGGACCTGATTTGGTCTTCCTGTCCACTCTTAGCCCCGCTCGTGATCTCCCCTTGTCCCTGGTCAGACCACTACTTGATCGAAGGTCACTTTCCACTTTCCTTAAAACGGCCGGAAGTTAAACCAGACTGGAAATGGTTGCGTAGCTGGAACTAGGTCAAGGCTGCAGATCTGACAGCTATTCTATCACAATCTGACTATCCCCCGGCGCTGGTGGATAATTTGGAAAGTGAAAGCACTGCCTTGGTGTCTATACTTAAGGAGGCCATTCAGGTAGTTGCACCGGCCCATAAAATTAGACTGAGGGACAAGGGCAAAGGAGCACTATGGTTCAATAATGCTCTTAGAGAAAAAAAACAAGTCCTTCGCAAATGCGAGAGAGCTTGGCGTAAATCGCGCACGTCTACTGCACGGGATGCCTATACTGCACAATTTGCAGTGTACAAAAAAGCCATCCGCTTGAGGAAAGCTGACTTTTATGAAGCTGCTATCTCGGAGGCGGTCAACCCGCAGAAAGAAGTATTCAAAGTCCTGAATGATTTTCGAACAGTTATAGGACCAAATCCGACCTTTAATCTAAAGGATTGTCAAGACTTTCAGGCCTTCTTTATGAATAAGATAAAGTACCTGATGGTAGAGATCAGGCAGACCCCACACTTTCATTGCTCTATTGAGCCTCCCCTTATCTCCCCGAGGCCAATTCTGGGATCCCTGACGGGGCTGCCAGCCCTCACAAAGGAGTCTCTATTCACTATAATGAACCGGGTGAAATCAGGATCCCCAGCAGACCCCTGTCTGCCCAAGATCTTCAAACTGGGTTTGTCTGGTATGGAGGACAAAGTCCTCACCCTGTTGAACCGCTCCTTAGAAGAGGGACTTGTCCCCTCTAACTTTAAGGAAGCACGGGTGGTCCCCCTCCTAAAAAAACCTGGTGCCGATCCTAAAAACATAAAGAACTTTAGGCCAATCTCCCAGCTACCCTTTCTTGCTAAGATCCTGGAGCAACATGTTTTGCACTCTCTCACACACTTCGTAGAAAGCAATCATCTTCTTGAGTCTAATCAGGCAGGTTTCAGAGCTCATCATAGCAGGTAATTGGTGATGCTCTCCGTGCTGGATGACCTGAGACTGAAGGCTGACAAAAAAAAATCCATGTGCCCTGGTCCTTCTGAACTTATCCGTGGCATTTGATACCGTGAATCACTGCCAACTTCTGTCGCGGGTTGAGGACCTAGGGATTCAGGGTACAGTCCTGGCCTGGTTGACCTCCTTACTTAAAGATCACTCACAACGAGTTCAACTGTCTGACCTCATGTCAAATCCAGCTAAGTTGACATGTGGAGTGCCCTAGGGTTCAGCCCTTTCGCCCTTGCTTTTTAATATATATCTTCAGCCGTTGATTGCAGCCCTGAACAAGATGGACTGCAGGGACTACATTTACGTCGACGATACACAAATTCTGATCCAGATCGAACACTCACCTGCGGCCTATTTGCGAATGCAAGACATTCTCAAATTTACGATTAACTGGATGTCGGACAATTCTTTGAAAATCAACCCGGACAAAACGGAAGTCCTGGCAGTTACCACAGCAGCCAACCCATGGAGTGATCTGTTCTGGTCAGCTGAATTAGGGGCCATGTCCAGTACCAGCGGCAGCAGTAAAGAGCCTAGTAATCAAAATTGATGCCCTGTTATCCATGACACAGCAGGTGTCGGCGGTGGTAGGCACCTGTGTTAGTCTACTATGCCAGCTCCGTAAACTATCCCTACTGCTGTCCGTTCCCACCCTTAGGCTGGCTGTTTCGGCTCTGGTTCTGGCGCAGGTGGATTATGGTAACTCCTTATATTTGGGTTTACCAAAGAACCTTGTAGCCAGACTCCAGGTAGTAATGAATGATGTGGCCAGGCTTATTTTTAATAAGCCTAGGCGTACTAGGGCAATGCCCTTACTTCAGGACCTACACTGCCTGCCAATTGCTCAAAGAGCTAAAGTCAAGAGCCTTTGTATAGCACATAAAGCCGTCCATGGCTCAGCCCTGACCTACATCAAGGATCGGCTGACTAAATATACACCAAACAGGACTCTTCGGTCCACTGAGGCGTGCAACTTGATGTGCCCTAGGTTCAACCTGGTATCCAAGGGTGGCAGAGCCTTTTCAAGCACGGTCCCCCGAGCATGGAATCTTCTCCCAGCTAAACTGAGGAAAGAAACTAATCTTCTTCTCTTCAGGAAGAATCTGAAGATTGTGCTCTTCTTGGAAGCATGGGGGCCACTGTAGTGGGTGGCGTGGTGTTCCTACCGGTGTTGTGTGTCCACTGTTAGCGCTTAGATACCTCGGGGTGATAAGGCGCTTTACAAACTTATAATAACATAACATAACATAACATACACATACGGATGCAACCAGGGAAATGCCGCCATCCAGGTCACAAAACCAATTGTCAGTGTGTACACTGCTAAAGCACACTCGGTGTGTGTGAGTATGCGTTTGGAGGCCTTGGTTGTACTGTCTCTCGCATGCTCGCAGGCTTTCCCGGGCATTTCCTTTGTGGCCGGTGGCATATCCTTTAGCAGTGTACACACTGACAATTACATGGGAGCAGACCGTTGAAGCGCACTAGCAACTACATTAGGGTGAGCAACAAAGTTTTTAACTTACACTGATAGCGACCCTTGGTCATCGTGGTTTAGAGTACCAATAGCGTCTTCACCATTTTGTTTTCATTGTTTATCTCTACTTAGTTATTTAAATAACTCTGCACCGCCACAACATGTACCCACCCAGCCGTATTGTGTTGTGTGCACAATTCATTCTATCAACCAAGCTTTTGTGACCTAAGTAATGCAGCATTGAAGCAGTATTACACCTCCCCATGTTTTATGTCACCCCACTTTAGGTCAGACAATGGAGGGCAGGACCGAGTGGCCTGCCCATATACTCACTTCCAGATGAAGGTTGTATAACCCCCTATGTGTGTAGTACAGTTTTTCAATTTATAGGTCCTGAAGAATTGCAATGAATGCATGAAACATGTCGACCTCCGGGTAGTAGATACACTACTGGACCATTGTACCAGTGTGTATTTCTCCCTCACTAATTTTTAATAAGGTAGTTAACCACATCATTAAAGTAATCCGTGGATTACCTAACCTTTTTTAATTTGCACACACTTCGCACGACTACACCACTTCTTTAACCCTCATTACCATAAGCAACAACTGGCAGGAACAAAAGATCTCCGATAAAGAGCTCCTTCGTGGGTGCCCATCAGACATTGCAGTGCCAGTCTGACGAGGAGCAAAACCCATATGATGAAGCATGACACCTAGCTTCCTGGGAGTGATAGGGTTTTAGTTCCGAAAGGGGAATTCCCCTTCTCCCCTCTTTTTTGCTTGGTTTTCGTTTCTTTTCTCTACTTTTCTTTTCACTACCCCTCCCAAATCTCCGGGTAACTGTGTACCTCTCGTTGTCTTACGTTCTGTCAGGGCATGTACACTGGACTGCATTAAAAATAGCCCTATTAAGGTCCCCCAATTTGTTGACACGGTGCTCTGATTTTTTATCACATTTCTTATGCCATTTACAGGCAACATTTTTATACATAGGTGTTACGGACTGTGATAATTAATGTAGTAATATCACTGAGATCCCAGTTCTGGGGCTTTTTAACATGGTCAAAGGGTCTGGGGAGACTGTGCTGTTGCATGTGCTGAATCTGCTCACTAGACCTTAGTCAAAATGTAATACTTTCAGCAGGGCGTTGGCTTTTGAAATCTTTTTTTTTTGGTAGGAGATATGCCGTTGGGATCAGAAATAATCGCATAGAGATCGATCAATCTATCTATCTATCTATCTATCTATCTATCTATCTATCTATCTATCTATCTATCTATCTATCTATCTATCTATCTATCTATCTATCTATCTATCTATCTATCTATCTATCTATCTATCTATCTATCTATCTATCTATCTATCTATCTATCTATCTATCTATCTATCTATCTATCTATCTATCTATCTATCTATCAATCTATCTATTGTGGTAAATAAATAAATAATACCTCTCTTTTTGACTAGACATATATCATAACAGATAGCTCAATAAATAAGAGTCAAGATTCGAGGTAGTAGGAGTTTTGCAGGTTTAATACAGCATAAGGACAGGAACAGGACAACCTGCATAGGAATAGGATGGCAGGACCCAGCAGCTGCTGGGGCTGGATCTGGGATGAGCGCGCTGGCTTTTAATAACAATACATGAGCATATATACATAACGCAAACACATAGCATTACATTGCAGTGGGCGTAGCAGTGGGTGGAGCAGTAGGTGTGACGCGTAGCAGTCGCGAAAGATAAGGGCGAAAGTAGGTGTAACTGGGCGTATACATAGACATGTGGTGCAGACGTAACAGGATATGTCATGAATGGGGCGGAAACCATGGAGGGGGCTACCTGAGGAGCCGGGACCTCTAACCTGATGGTGCGCGCAAACTGGCAATGACGTATCACTAGGAGAAGCTGGGGGCTATGAACTCTGTGCTAGGAGCAGAGACTGAAGTCTGGAGGGTCGGAGCGACATGTACCTAAACCCTATCTAGTATCTGATGTTTAGGGAACATGTTGATATGAACTAGAAGTTAGGAGGGGAAAGGCTAACTTGATTCTAAGACTGGAGCATGCATTATTCTACATGTAGTGCGTGATGAAGAATATGAAGAATATGAAATGACCATTAAATGCAGTATTTCTCTAACGTGGAGACGTGAAGGCTAGACAATGACGGAAACTATTGATGCGATTCAGTAGTTTAGGAATGCAGGGAAGGAGGGCTGAACTGATAACTGGAATCATAACATATTCTTGGCAGACTCAGAGACTGAGCCAGGCTGGGCCGGGCACTGCGAGGCAGGAAGTAAGTGAAGGGTCGAGGATACAGGTGGGGGCTGTATCCCTCCTCAGCGAGGCTTCAGGAGACAGGAGCTGAATCTGGTGTCCGGGCCCTTTTGAGGCCTAGAAACGGGGACTTTATAATAGAATAACGTGCACACTGAGAAACGTGGCAACGTGGCTTTACATAGGCCTGATATTCGTAGTATTCACGAGGACTAGTAACTGGCATACTAGAGGTGGACACAACTGTAATTGCGTCATTAATCAGACATGGGGAATGCATATGCATATTTAATCATGCACACATAACATATGATGGATGACACGTAGAGACACAGAACATGACAAAATGTACTTTTCCACATTCCCTCCTTGTCACTACGTTTCCATCAGGAAACATCAATTTTCATGATACCGTCTATCATTTCATACAGTATCATTTGCTCATCTTGAATTATCCTGGAACGGGATTTAGAACTGGGCTTGGGACTAGGAATACAAGAGGTAGCACAAATGCCGCAAATCGCAGGGCCACATTGTATACAGAGGCAGCAGCTGAATATGATCGCTACTGCAATACCTAGGAAGGACAATATTTTCCATCCCCATGCGGAAATTATATTCCAGAACCAACCGGACCATGTCCAGGTGCCTGGGTCTTGGTGTAACAGATGGGCAATTTTATGGAGTCTGGTTATAGCTGAATAAACAGACGGCGCGTTATTTGGAATGAAAATGCAGCAACTAGATCCGATGACTCTACAGGCCCCGCCCCTATCGGCCAGTATGACGTCAAGGACGAGACGATTCTGTAAAACGACAAATCTCATAGCAGATTGCTCTTCGGTTAAGTTACCTAGAGCAGAGGCAGTCTCATTTACTACAGCTTCGAGGGTTCTGGTTAACCTACGGATCAACTTACTATTCTGGATAGGTCCTATAAAGAAAAAGAAACCTTTATTGAAATCGGTATATTGTTCTAGAGTAGTTTCAGTATAATCGACAATTGGGGACTCCCTTCTATGTCTAATGTGTACTAGATGTGTATTTCTATGATAATCAGATGGGGCTAGAAAAACTGGTGGCAGTAGGAAGGCAATGTAACAGGTTCCCTCCCAATCGAGGGGTAGACGAACATATGCAGTTTGACCACAAATAAAATATGAATGACGTGAAGCTTTGAAAATAGATTTCCCACTGTCACTATACTTGACAATAGTAGTACATTCACTATGTCCTACATGTACAGAACCATTATTTCGGACACATAATTCGCCTTTGACTGGTAGTACTGAAATAGCGGGTAAGTCTGGAGTAGTATCAGACTGAACATTCAGGACCATGAAATTCGACGAATAATTACCTAAATTATACACTTCATTTTCTAGATCTAACCCTGTTCGGTGAGGGAAACCTTGCTTGTCTGGGAAACATGTACTGTTAAGAAAAAACATATCTGTTGAGGATGACGTTAACGTGGACCATGCTCCACACGAACCATTATGTGAAAAAGGATAAGGAAAGAGTGGCAGAACTCCCTTCGGTGTCTGGAAAGGGGGGAGTCGACCACACACCCAACAATTAGTGGCATTGCTGGTCTGGTGTGAGTAATGTAACATGCGGATAAATGAGTTATTACGCATAGCGAGGCGGTAGGACAGCTCGTGAGGAGGCAGATCACTAAACGTGTGCTCTACTGTAGCATTAGCAGACTTATTTACATGTGAAACTGGGAAACATAGGTAAAATGCATAACTGGTGCAGGAAATCATAATGCTGAGAAATAATATGAAACATAGAAAAACGATACATCGGATTGAGTTTTGACTAACTCTCTCACTATGGGGGTCTATTTTATACATGTCAGAAACAGTCTAACCGTTTCACCTAGGGGAGGACTTAGACAATCAAACTGACTGACTTATTTTACTAGACCGTAGTTTCTGTTTATACTCCTGCTGCGGAGTTTTCTCTAACAGGGGAGGGGTTGTAGCAATGTCTTTTGCGGGACAGTCCTTGAGAACAATATTCTGGCAATCCTTTGAATCCTGGGAAATGTTCTTTAAGACGGGTTTTAGTCCATTAAAAAGTTTAACATGAGAAAGGTGCACCCAGCCCTTGCGTCCTTCCAACTTCACGGCTGTACGGGTGGTGAGGAGGACCTGTCGGGGCTCTTTCCATCGAGGCTCCAGCGGACTTGATCTGTCAAAGTTGCGGACCATCACCATGGATCCTGGGACGATTTCATGCGGTGCCACCTCGGTATTGTCTGGAAATGCGGCAGCAACCTGTGAACGACATGAGTTGAGGGCAGACATCAAGGAAGCTAGGTAATCTGTCAGCATATTACTTGAAACATCGGTAATACTTCGGGGTCTAGGAGTACCCCACATGTTAGGGGGGCGGCCGAATACGACCTCGTACGGGGACAGACCTGATCTGGAATGTGCGACCATGCGCATATAAAATAAAGCGACTGGCAGAGCTACTAGCCAGTCCACACCTTTTTCTTTACACACTTTTGCAATACGGATTTTTAGAGTCTGATTATGTCTCTCAACGAGACCGGCTGCTTCAGGATGGCGTACACAATGGAACTTCCACTGGTACCCTAGCAAAAGGGAAACCTGCTTCATGAGTTCAGATGAGAATGGCTGGCCGTTATCAGAATATACGACTCTAGGGAGTCCATAACGGGGGAAGAACTCACGAACCAACTGCTTGGCAGTGGTCGCGGCTGTGTAATCTGGGACTGGATATGCTTCTGTCCACCTGGACAAAGCGCATACAACTACAAGGACATACTTGAAACCTCGACATCGCTCCATCTGAATATAATCCATCTGGAGGACTTCAAAAGGGTGGTCAGGGGGCTGGAAACCACCTTGTTCCACCGGGACACTTTTACCTGGATTAAACTGACAACATATCATACAGGTACGGACTTTCTGCTTGGCTGCAGCTCGTAAATGCTTGTTGAACCAAATGTTCTGGATACTGTCTAACATAGCTTTTTCTCCTAAATGTGCTGGACTATGTGCGGTATTAATAATGACTTGAACCATAGAGTCGGGGAGAAACCATGTGGCTCTACCCTTCGTTAACCATCCTTGATCTGTCTGGACCCCTCCTTGTTCGGACCATTTCTTGATTTCATCGGGAGTAGCATGTAACTGGATATCTATGACATCTTGAGTAGGGTCCTTAACTGTCATACATGTAATCGGATCTGGAGTGTGTGTCATGTTAACTGGAATGTCTAGAGTCTGTGCTGTAAGCTTGGCTGTGCGATCTGCTAGATCGTTACCCTGGGAAATAATGTCAGTGACCTTCATATGTGCTTTGCATTTCATGATAGCAATGGATGTCGGTAAATGTATGGCATCTAACAGAGCTTGAATAAGGAGACCATGCTGAATCTTGGTTCCATGAGAAGTCATGAAACCTCTCTCCTGCCAGAGCACTCCGAAGTCGTGTACAACTCCAAATGCGTAACGTGAATCTGTGTAAACATTAACTTTCAAGTTCTTGGCGTGTATGCAGGCTTGTGTAAGAGCAACTAGCTCTGCTGCTTGAGTGGACAGGGTATCAATACGGTGTGTTTCAATAACTTCAGTGTCAGTAGTCACTGCATACGCGGCGACTAGTTCTCCTGTACTAGTTCTTAGGCATGAACCATCCACATAAAGTGTCAGGTCGGGATCTGGTAACGGAATATCTGTCAGATCTTGTCTTGGCTTTGTCGTAATGTTAACTACTTCCACACAGTCATGTGTGGCAGAATTCGAATTAGCTGATGGTAACAATGTAGCAGGGTTCAGGATGTTGCAGCGTCTGATTTCTATGTGTGGCTGGAACAGTGTCAATTCATAACCTGTTAAACGTGCAATTGTCAAGTGCTGAGTTTGTGTTCGGTTTAAAAGAACTTCCACAGAATGTGGAACTTGTACTGTCAAGGTATGTCCTAAGACTATGGAATCACTTTGTCTGATAGCTAGGGCTGTGGCTGCAACTGACTTGAGGCACGCAGGCAAAGCCTGGGCGACTGGATCTAGTGTGCTAGAAAAATAAGCACATGGCTTGTTTTGTCCTGCTTGATCTTGCGTGAGAACAGATAATGCTGTACCTTCACGTTCAGTAACGAAAAGTGTAAAAGGCTTACTGTAGTTTGGTGTCGCTAGAACTGGAGCTTGGCATAAAGCTTTCTTTAACTCGTTGAAACTAAGTGTATGTTCAGATGTCCAAGGGAGAACAGTCGATACGGCTGCCTCCTGTGTCGTTAACTGTATCAGTGGTTTGGCTAGAAATGCATACTGGGGAATCCATTGTCTACAATAAGAAGTAAGGCCGATAAAGGCACGTACCTCCTTCTGGGTCTTGGGCTGAGGAAGACTCGCTATTAACTGGATACGGTCTGGTGTCAACTGCCTACCCCTCTTGGACAGTAAGTGTCCTAAGTAGACCACTTGCTGGACACAGAATTGAAGTTTAGAAGGGGACACCTTGTGCCCCATCTCGGCTAGGAAATATAAGACTGTAAGGGATGCTTGCTCGCAAGCACGTTCAGAACGGGCTGTGATCAGTAGATCGTCGACATACTGGAGCAGGGCAGTGTCAGTTGGCATGTGAATGTTGTCTAGTTGTCTCTTAAGTGCTTGACTGTAAATACTAGGACTTTCTGTGAAACCTTGAGGAGCTCGTGTGAACATATAGCTCCTTCCATTTAAACAAAATCCGAAAAGGAACTGGCTGTCTGGATGAATAGGAACACTGAAAAATGCGTTCTTGAGGTCTATGACAGTAAAGAACGTGGCTTCGGAATCAATGGCCGTTAATAGGGAAGAGATGTCTGGGACAACTGGGTACTGCGGAATAATACATTTATTAAGCTCTCGTAGGTCGATCACTAATCGATATACTGGGGGTGCATTTGGATCAGTACGTTTCATGACTGGAATGATCGGAGAATTACATACGTTGGAGTCAGTTTCTACAACTACTCCTTGAGCGATGAGCTCGTCAATAATTTTGGATAAGGCTGCTACAGCCTCGGGTGGCAATCTGTACTGTCTGATTCGTGGTAACACTACACCTGGTTTGAGAGTCACACGATAAGGTGTGATTTGCATATAACCTACATCAGTTGGACCTTGCGCCCATAAATGCTGTGGAACATTAGACAGTCTTGAATCAAAATCTCGTAATACATAGTGACCCTTAAAGTCACGTAGGAACAATCGTATTCCCTCTGGGGAACAGCATATAACTGCACCTAACTCTTTCAGTGTTTTAATGCCCAATAGGTTTTCTGGACATGACTTAGTAAGTAACAGATCAGTAGTACGGGACAATGGACCTACTTCTAGAGTAACTGGCTTTGAAATCTCATTTACGATAGGTTTTCCTGAAAATCCAAGGGAAACATTTCTTGAGCCTGAGAGCGGAGCCCCTGGAACTTCGGCGTGACTAATTGTGGTCCTACTTGCCCCTGTATCAATCAAAAACTTTCTGTCTTTCCCTAATACTTGACTGTGAACATAGGGACCTTCTTGATCTACAGGTATCTCGATGAGAGGCAAGCCTACCTCCCTCTCTAGGCTGTTTCATGAATACTGCTGGTACTCTGGATACTCAGACTGTGCATACTGGTACATCTGCGATGTAACATGCTGTGTTGCAGCAATAGGCTGCGGTGCGGTAACTGTCTGTTGTGCATTCTGTGGCTGAGGAATCTGTGAAACTTGTTCTTGTCTAGGCGGACGTGGTCTTTCTTTAGTCTTACCAGTAGCTATGTTGTGTTTCAGAACTGCACACTCATTTATAAAATGACCTGGCTGTTTACAATAATTGCAATTCCCTTTAACGGGAGCTGCAGGATGACTGGCTTGATTCGGACCCCTCTTCTGACTGTCTTGAGGAACAGATTGTGCAACTAGTACTTTCATTTTCGTGTCTTTCATACGTTTTCTCTCGTGTTCTTGCTCTTCCCTGATTCTATTCTGGTGGTACTGGAGCATCTGGAGCATCTGGGACGGAGTATTAGCTTGCCAGGTACTTTCGACTTTCAAAACTCGATTTTTAACTTGTGGACTTGAATTCTCGACTAATTTAGTAACAAAGAGATGAGGGTATGACTCGCTACTTGTCTTGAGGCCACTATTGATGCTAAAGCATTTTTCAAACCTAGAATAAAAATCACTAATATCTTCCTCTTGTTTCTGTTTACAGGCTGAGATTGCATCCCAGTCTTCTTTTCTAGTTGTCAATAATCTGGGTAAAACTTGAATCAATAATTCTGGTAATTCTTTACATTTCTCTCCTAGACCGGTACCTGGTACTCGTGCCTTGTCTTCAGCTTCTAGAACTGCCCAATCGATCTTTTTCTCTCCCACCTCCCATTCTTTTTCCTTTAGCTTTTCATACACCCCTGCGGGCAACAGGACCTTTAACATTTTAATGATATCTGGGTAAGTGTATTCTCCCATACGGAGCATGTCTTTTAATTCTCTATGGAACCCTGCTGGATCTTTGTCATGACAGGGAATTAATTTCTTCATTTCGAGGAGTTCCATCTTTGTAATTGGAGTGTAAACAAACACTCGTTGCATTTCACCGTCCTCTGTCTTAACTGGATGCACTTCTCGTAACGGGTTCTGTCTTTCCATGTAAAATGGTTTACTTTCTGGGGGTGAGACATGAACAAAATGCGGGTTCAGAAACGTTCTATATTTGTGACGCTGTTCTAGAATGACACTAATTAAATCGGTACCTAGACCTCTCCATCTATACTGGAGTAACTCGTTCAGGACATCATGTAACGGACCTGGATCAGAGTGCTGACCCTCATACAGAGTAATGAGGTACTGGATCATATACATACCCACCAGTCGCTGCTCGGCTGGGGGCAATTTCAGAAACATTTGTGCCACTATTTCGTCTGGAAAAGTGGTAGAATCAGTAATCCATCGGACTGCTGATCGGGCTAGTTCCTGTTCATGCATGGTACTTAACTCACTGTAACCGATTCGTGATTGTAGAATGTGATCGGTAGCTTGGAACACTTGTTCTAGGGAACCTTGTTCTGGTGCTGAATGATGGAAAATTGACTTGTGTTCTAGGCGTAAATGGCGATCTGGAAATCTAGATTTTCCTACATACGCTATTCTGGCGGGATTCTCGTCCTCTACCTCTTCAGTATCAGAGTTACTTTCTTTCTCGCTTACTTGTGCTGCTTTACGTTGTTCGTGTATCTTTATTATTTCTCTACGGATTTTCTTGTACATACTCTCCATGGCACTAATGGTATTGTGCTTACCCTCGGCTATATTATCACTCCACTTTGTCAGGGTTTTCATTTCGGCCGGATCTTTAGACGGGTAATCTTGTTCTCTTATTAGACAGTTAATTAAAAACTTTAATATCATACGCTGGATCTCAGCTTTCCTTTGAGACATGGCATCACTAATACTTTCTGGATCATCCCCTGTACGGATGAAACGATATATTCTGTCTAGATCTTCTTTCATATTGGGTAGGGTGACTAGATACTCAGTCACCCTCCTTACGCGTACTGAATATAAAACCATATTATTCTCGCCTGGGACTGGGTCATAGGCACATTCGCCAAGGGCTTGCCTGATTTCTGCAACAGACTTATTACTCTTGGGAGTACGCTGTGATGCTTGAGCATGTAATTCGAGTGCTGATAAACGCTTGCGTGGCGGCGGGGTTTGAGGAGGACCTCCTCCTGCGGCCCCTAGACTAGAATCGTCGACTGATATTCTTCGTGGCGGAGCGGGAAATTGAAATGCTGGCTGGACCGGGGGTACCGTAGCAGGTACTGCATGGGGTGCCCCGGTGTCTGGAGGAGCAGGATGTGCCTGATTTACAGGGACTGGCGGAGCGCGAACAGGATCTGCATATTCAGGGACTGTGTCGTCCAGATAGGACGAAATAAAAATATCAGCTGTGGTCGGTTTGTGACGTAGCTTGGTCGGAACTAATGGTGGCGGGAAATTACTGGATGCCTCCGGGGTCGCTTTTGGCAAGCCCTCGGCAAGAAGAGGGTACATACCCTTAATAAGGGCATTCCTCTGTCTGTCTGATTGTTCGGCTTTGACTTGTTCACCTATCTCGATTAGTTCTTTTTCTTGGGCTCGCTCTAAGGATTCTCTACTTAATTCTGACTTTCTGATTTCCTTTTCAGTTCTTTTATGAGCTTCTTTACGCCATAACTCGATGGCATCTTTCTGTGACTGTCTGGCTTTCTTTTTCCATAATGCTTCTTCTACTCGCATGATGCATTCGGCATCCCATGTACCCGATACGGGCCATCTATACTTTTCTTCTAACTGTTTGGTATACTCTACCCATAAGTCTAGATACAATATGGCACTTATGCCATGTTTCTGATACATAAAGTGACCTGGACTGTCCCTGGGCGGGACGGGAACTGCTGCTTCCAGCAGACCCTTTCTAGTTTTTAACTGACGTAACTTGGAAAATATGGGCATGACTGAACTGTAATCTAGACACAATACAATACACAATGAACACGATACTTATTCCCCATTCATACCACGACATTAAAATACATGAAAAACATTTAAAAATAACAGTTCGAACAGAATACTACCTGGAAATACTGAGAACAGAACACATAAATTTTCTCGAGAACAGAAACTGACTAGAACAGAAACTAGATGCACTGCTGAAACAGTACGAAACTTACCGGTCTCATAAAGAGACACGTCAGGACCCGCATCCACCGAAGTGGGCACTTCGTTTTGTGGGACTGTGTACCACCAACCCACAGACCAGAGTCAATTAATTGGACCCTGTCTAGATACCACCCCAGTAACGGTACTCACCGGGCAGCAAGAACGGAAGGCCTCAGACTGGACTGGACTGCTACGACGACGGACGACGAACTTCGGGCTTCGGACTTCAGTTACGGGTGGACCTCCGGATACCTCGGACCTTGGACTCTTGGCTTGGGCTCTGGTCGGGACTCGCCGCGTTCCTCCACCGTCTCGTCTGGATGCTGGACCGCCTCCTCCGTCTCCTCCGTGGGCCTGAGGGATACTTGAGCAGAAATATCTGCCACTGCGCAGAAGAGTTCCGTCACGACTGCAGAGGGTCAGGGGGTCGGCGTGGCTTCACCGACGCGTGGGGAAAGGGCAAGTCCCTATTCGGGCGACATTATGTGGTAAATAAATAAATAATACCTCTCTTTTTGACTAGACATATATCATAACAGATAGCTCAATAAATAAGAGTCAAGATTCGAGGTAGTAGGAGTTTTGCAGGTTTAATACAGCATAAGGACAGGAACAGGACAACCTGCATAGGAATAGGATGGCAGGACCCAGCAGCTGCTGGGGCTGGATCTGGGATGAGCGCGCTGGCTTTTAATAACAATACATGAGCATATATACATAACGCAAACACATAGCATTACATTGCAGTGGGCGTAGCAGTGGGTGGAGCAGTAGGTGTGACGCGTAGCAGTCGCGAAAGATAAGGGCGAAAGTAGGTGTAACTGGGCGTATACATAGACATGTGGTGCAGACGTAACAGGATATGTCATGAATGGGGCGGAAACCATGGAGGGGGCTACCTGAGGAGCCGGGACCTCTAACCTGATGGTGCGCGCAAACTGGCAATGACGTATCACTAGGAGAAGCTGGGGGCTATGAACTCTGTGCTAGGAGCAGAGACTGAAGTCTGGAGGGTCGGAGCGACATGTACCTAAACCCTATCTAGTATCTGATGTTTAGGGAACATGTTGATATGAACTAGAAGTTAGGAGGGGAAAGGCTAACTTGATTCTAAGACTGGAGCATGCATTATTCTACATGTAGTGCGTGATGAAGAATATGAAGAATATGAAATGACCATTAAATGCAGTATTTCTCTAACGTGGAGACGTGAAGGCTAGACAATGACGGAAACTATTGATGCGATTCAGTAGTTTAGGAATGCAGGGAAGGAGGGCTGAACTGATAACTGGAATCATAACATATTCTTGGCAGACTCAGAGACTGAGCCAGGCTGGGCCGGGCACTGCGAGGCAGGAAGTAAGTGAAGGGTCGAGGATACAGGTGGGGGCTGTATCCCTCCTCAGCGAGGCTTCAGGAGACAGGAGCTGAATCTGGTGTCCGGGCCCTTTTGAGGCCTAGAAACGGGGACTTTATAATAGAATAACGTGCACACTGAGAAACGTGGCAACGTGGCTTTACATAGGCCTGATATTCGTAGTATTCACGAGGACTAGTAACTGGCATACTAGAGGTGGACATAACTGTAATTGCGTCATTAATCAGACATGGGGAATGCATATGCATATTTAATCATGCACACATAACATATGATGGATGACACGTAGAGACACAGAACATGACAAAATTTACTTTTCCACACTATCCAGTCTGTACTAGTCTCAAGTTCACTTATCTTCTGCATTGTTGGTCATTTTTCCCTCTCTCTTATATATCTTGTGGTACTGTAAGGTTAAAACTGATTTTTGGTACACTACTGTCTACTGTGGTCATTGTTGGTCATTTTTCCCTCTCTCTTATATATCTTGTGGTACTGTAAGGTTAAAACTGATTTTTGGTACACTACTGTCTACTGTGGATATTGCAGGACCAAGAAAGCTAATATTATAAATAATATTCACAATGTATGTTTATTGAGAAGGCTTTGTTTTCCTCGCTCAAGCGCCAACAGTTAACAAGAGAGTGGCCATGGCCATGGACCCCCTCCCCCAAATAGTGTGCTTTGTAATTCATTTATACAGTATACCAGCAGTTTCCATGACAGTGCAGCATGGCTGGAAAGCATGAGGTCCTATTGCATTTGCCAACCAACACCATTTGTCTTTCATCGACCCCTTCATTGTGCTTCAAGGACTCAGAATTATATTGATCTCCGTAGGCTATAGCTCTGCCCCTCTAGTATATAACATTTTTGGCTGGATTCACTACCTGGCTTTGCCCAGAGTGATATTTTTGTTAGAAGATACTACAGTGCTTACCAAACTGTGGTGATGTACTGTGGTTGTAACCTTTTGATTAAAAAAACTTAAGGGAGGTGTATCTGGTAACTAAAAAAATGTATAATATCTTTTTCTATCCATACCGACTACCAGTGCTGCTGGCTCAAGTGCTGTTGCAGGAGGAGAAGAGTCAGTTGGCGGGGGAGAAGCAGGGATGGGTGGTGATAAGTCGCATTGTTTGCTTATTGACAATTACTATTATACTCACTAGCTATCAGGGCGTTGTTGTGATCGTAAACCTCCCATTTTACCACATGCAGTGCTGGTTGAGTTATGGCCTCTGGAGTTAGTGCAACTGGAGAGGAGCATGCTGCTCACCTGATTCACTTACTTAGTTTTATGGTTATCACAGCTATGGGGGGTATTTTTTAAAAAGTCGTTCTACTCCCTTGACTCACTGTATCTGTTAAGCGAGGCAGATATGTATCCCACCCAACATCATTCATCACCCCTCTTCCTGCCCATGGCCTTTTGCAACCCATGATCAAAGTGCAGCAAGGTTCAATTTCATGGCTACAGTGTTGGCTGTGCGATGTGCATCTGCTTCAGTTAATACATCATTTACAAATTACTCTATGCATTGCAAACCAAACACCCAAGGTGCATTTCCCTTCACCCACTCAATCACCTCTTAGTAATTCACCCCTTTATTCTTCCCTACGTTCTTCTGTCCCAGCCTAACAAAAAATGGAAAAATACATTCTTGGTATGTACCACATTTTATGGCCATATGATGTCACTCCAAAATATATTCCATGGTTTCCCACAACAGATGTATTTTACACTTGTTCAGATTTTTCCCTTTCGAAAAGTACAGTGACTGAATCAGTCAAAGCTTAATAGTCACATGGCAAATCATTGATCAGACACAACCCTCTATTATATATCAAAAGCCGTACCTACCCGCCTAATACCTTTACCTCACCCTACAGTAGAGTAAGTTGATTCCTTTCCTTACTGCTCAGTGAATTAATTTGTTGGAAATAATTTGTGGTGGTGGGCGAGGCCAGAGAGTAAAGTGGGACTAAATGCTTGATTTGATTTTAACTTCAAGCTTGGCATATGGAATACTTTGTGACGAACCTGCCAAATACAATCTATGTAGGCTTTTCCTTCCCCTGTAGTTCAGTGCATTACAGTGCAGTCTACTTATGGCAGACAGGATAATAATATCCCCATTTTTATACATGAGTTGTGTGATGCAGTTCCCTATTTATTATTCCTCTGCCTCTTTGGATTCAGGGTAGGAGTGAAAGCTATTTAGAGAAGAGCAGGGCCATTGGAATTAAAGATAGAAAATTGTCCACTCAAGAAGCTAAGCTACAGTAGCAAATTACCTGATGTGCTGGCTAGCGTGCCACCATTAATTTAGCACAACACAACTTATACTCCATAGTGCATAATCCCATACCCATGAATGAGAGGTAATTTATTCTTATTTTTCCATTCAAAGTGTATGCTTAGTTATTAGAAAAGCCTTTAAAGAAAAAAAATCAAATCAGTTTTTGTGCCGTAATACTTTTCTGCCAGAAAGTCAGTACTTTTTATGCACAGCATGTGTCGGTGAAATATAAAATTGGCCTTGTAACTCTCCTAATAATAATCAGATCAAATCGCAATGGAATTAGGTGACCATCAATGTACTGCTAAATCAAATCAAATCAGGTGTTTTTTAAGCGCAACTACTCACCCGTGAGGGTCTCAAATTGCTGGGAGTGTGGGGGGGTTCTCAGGTTCCAGTCCATTAAGGAGGGGGTCTGTTGAAGAGCCAGTTTTGAGGTTTCTTCTGAAGATGGGGATTGATGTTATCTGTCTGAGGTGGAGCGGAAGGTCGTTCCAGGCTCTGGCCACGTGGAAGGAGAAGGAGTGGCCTCCCGGTTTGGTCTTTCTGATGCGGGGGACCATGGCGTAGGAGAGCTGGGCTGATCGTTGGGTCCTTTGAGGTGCTTGGGATTTGAGTCGCTGTTCAGGTATGCTGGTCCAGTGTCGTGGAGGGCCTTGTGAGCGTGGGTTAGCATCTTGAAGGTGACTCTAGCTTCGATGGGGAGCCAGTGGAGTGTGTGCAGGTGCTGGGAGATGTGGCAGTGTCTTGGCAGGTTGAGGACCAGTCTTGCAGCAGCGCTTTGGACTTTCTGTAGCTTGCGGTGAGGATTTTGTTTATTCCGGCATATAGTGCGTTGCCGTAGTCGAGCCTGCTGGTGACCAGGGCGTGAATGACAGTCTTTCTGTGTTTGAGGGGTATCCATTTGAAAGACTTACGTAGGAGGCGAGGGCGTGGAAGCAGGAGGAAGAGATGGAGTCGATCTGTCGGTCCCTTTTGAGCTCTGAGTCCAGGATGACTCCCAGGTTGCGTGCATGGTCAGAGAGGGTGGGCGGGCCTCCGAGGGCAGGGGGGCCACCAGGTGTCATTCCAGATGTCTGGGTTTGGGCCCATGATGAGTACTTCCGTTTTGTTGATGTTTAGTTGTAGGCAGCTGTTTTTCATCCATCTGGTGACGGCTTCCATGCCTTCTCGAAAGTTGTGTCTGGCTGTGTTGGGTTCGTTGGATAGGGAGAGGATGAGTTGGGTGTCGTCTGCGTATGACACAATGTTGAGTCCGTAGGGTCTGACTATGGGGTGAGTGGAGCCATGTAGACGTTGAAGAGCGTAGGGCTGAGGGAGGACCCCTGGGGGACTCCACAGGTGATAGGTGTAGGATCTGAGAGGAAAGGGGGGAGTCTAACCCGCTGCGTTCTGCCGGAGAGGAAGGAGCGGATCCAGTCGAGGGACTTGTCTTGGATCCCTGTGTCGTGGAGTTTGCGTATTAGGGTGCGGTGAGAGACTGTGTTGAACGCCGCTGAGAGGTCGAGGAGGTTGAGGGCTGCTGTTTCTCTTTTATCCAGTAAAGTACGGATTTCGTCTGTTATGGCGAGGAGGGCAGTTTCCGTACTGTGTTTTTTTCTGAGTTCGGATTGGGAGGAGTTGAGAATGTTGTGCTCTTCCATGAATGTGGCGAGTTGGCTGTTGACGGCTTTCTCAATGACTTTCACTGGGAACTGGAACAGGGAGATGGGTCTGTAGTTGTTGAGGTCGTTTGGGTCCGCCAAGGGTTTCTTCAGCAGGGGGTTGATCTCAGCATGTTTCCAGTCATCAGGGAACAAGGCGTTTGCCAGGGAGCGGTTGATGGTGTTGACGGCTCTGTTGAAAATGCGGTGGGGCAGGGGTCCAGGGGGGCCTCGCAGTAGATTGACTTAATTGTCTTCAGTGTGCCTTCGGTGGTGTGGGCTGTCCAGTTGTCGATTGCTGGCTTCCGGGTGTCGGGGTGGTTGGTGAGGGTACAGTGTGTTGGTTGTCTTTGTCAAAGTTGTTGTAGATGCTCTTGATTTTGTGGTGGAAAAAGGTGAGTTTGTCGCAGAGGTCTTGTGAGGAAGGGATGTCGGTGGACTCACTGGTGGATTGGGTGAACTCATTGATGATGTTGAAGAGTTCTTTGCTGTTGTGTGCATGACTACTGTCTCAACCACTAATTTAAAACAATTGTTTGCTAAAAGCATTCTTTACAATTTGTCTTTTTCTTTTTCTGGATAGAGCGACTCCTGCTGGTCCACCCACCAGGCAGGAGATAGTGACTCGTCTGCAGAGGCTGGACCTTATCTAGTGGGGTTATCGGCAGCTAGTGGCCCAGGTGGATGAGGAAAAAGAGGCTGGAATAGCTGCCTCTCAGCCAGGCCCCCAGTCGAAGCCTTCAGCCGCCTGGCCATTCCATCACTGGTGCTGCTGCCTGATGTCAAGGGTCCTGACTGGAACTGCTGCTGCCTCTCCCACTCTGACACTGACAGTCCATTGCTATCCTGCAGCAGCTGGACCACTTGGAGGGGCATGTGGAGAGCTGGCTAGACATGATAGAGTGGAGCCTGAACCAGTTCTGGACCCGAATAAACAATTCCCTCCCTTAGCCCTTGTTTAAATGTTTTGTTTTGGTGGGAGAGGGACTCGCTGAGGGTGGAGAGGGTGGGAAGGGAGTTGGGACCAGGTTTTGTTATTTGTTGGACTTTTGGACATTGGTTGTGGAATTGGAATGGGTCCATTTGTTTGGGGAGAGGGATAGGCCTGTTGTGGGTGGAAAGGGTAGGTTTATATGTAAAAAAAAGAAAGCGGAACATTTCATTTCTTCATGATTTATGCCTGAGGTAGTTTATTTGTGTTTTACTTTTACTTTGCACTGCTACTTTAGTTTTCACACAGCCTGTTTTTTCTAATCTGCATATAAAAGTGCATACTGGTTAGTTATAGTTAGTTATATACCTTGTAACTTTCTTGACTATTAGGGGGATGCTGCCATGGCCTATATTGCCTGCAACAACCAAGATAAACAATTTCTAAAAATATGATTGTTAAAAAAATGATTCTGTATTGCCAAAATTAAGTGGTGCATTTGCATTCTCCTCAGGAATGTCCAGCACTTTTGGGTGCCTATCTGGACTGGTCTGGTAGGTAAGCAGGAGTGTTGAACTCAGCTTTCGTTCATGTAGGAGACTAGAAAGCCTGCGGATTGTAAAACAGAAACTGTATTTTAGAGCAAAGGAGAAGAACATAAGGAAGATAAGCTTCACGAGGACTCAGAGTTTCACTTTTACCACCAGTGCAACACACACACTCAGCAGCATTTCACAAATCAATGCACCTCTCTTCATTCCACATAGCTGAGTACGAGGCCTCAGAGTTATGGTCTCCCTTTGAATTTGATGACTTCTTTCTTCTAGCTGTATTCTTCCATCCTCCTCCTGACTACAAGTAACTTAGCCCTAGTTATGTCCCGAAGAAGATAGATGTGTACTGAACTACTGTTGATGAACAAGTAGACAAACAGGATTGCAGTGTTTTGTATAAATTTTTGTTTGTTTATAAAGTGACTGTTCTGGCCTCTGAAGAACCTGAAAAAAGGAGTGAAATGGTCACTCACCTACAGGAAACAATGATCCCTCATCATTCAGGCCACAAACAATGCAAATTATCTCAGTCATGTTCCCAAATTATAGTTAAACACCTTCCCTCACTGTCTGCCACCACATGAATCATTAATCATCACTCACAATCACTCAACAATATATCACTTGTTGGTGCAATGGTTACCTGTTCCAATCCAAGCATGGTGGCAGGTACACTACTGTATCTCCTCCTTGTTGTAAGCAACGGCTAGGGATTTGGCATTCTTGTAAATCAAATGATCTTCTGGGGCAGCCCTCCTAGGTGATGAAAAAAACAGAATGATCATACGAGGGGACCATACAGCTAAGTAAGTATGTAAAGGGCAATCGCCCCTAGGAAAAAATTATCACCCATAATTCAAGCCCCAGACATTGCAAATAATCACAATCAAGTTCCCATATTACAGTTGAACACCCTCCCTTACTGTCTGCCACATTTATAATCAATCATCACTCACAACCACTCACTCACCGTTGAAATAGTCATAGTTATCTCTGTCAATCCAAGCACAGGTAGCTTAGGTAGTAGGTACACAATTGCATCTTTGATGCAGGCAACACATTGGAATTTGGTTTTGACATTCTTGTAAATCAATGATCTTCTGAGGCAGGCCTGCTATGTGATGCAAAAAAGGATCGGCATGCAAGGGAGGCAGGCATTGTCTCCAATGTCATGAAGGAATTGTGGAGGTTTCTACACTCACTGCACACTGGTCCACCTGCAATCCGGCAATATATGTGGCTAAAAAATGGTGGGGCAGCATGAATCTGACACAAACATAATGTTCCTCTACCTATTTATTCCTATTGACTTTTTTTTGCAAAGAAAGAAGTTCAACAAGAAATAATTAAAACGTTCAATGGTTGCACTGGCATACTCATTCTGAAAAGTAGAATTCATCTTCAAACTCAGGTGGTTCACCCAGATGTTGGTCAGGTAATACACTTGATTCTAACCAATTTGCCTCCTTCTCCTCCTCTTCAGATGTTTCAGGAATTATGTAATTGTGTGGTACGCAATGTTTGTTCATTTTGATCATTGTCAATCTCTTCACATTTTGAGGTGGGAGATTTGCCCTCACTATAACAACTATACCAGCTGCACTGAACATATGCTCAGCAGATACACTGGCTACAGGACATGCCAGATACTTTTTTGCCAGCCTGCTGAGCCCTGGCCAATGGTGCATCTTCCCATACCAATACATCAATGGGGTTTGATCCATATAGACCTCTTTTGGATCATCCAGATACTCCTGGAACATCCTCTGGATGGTCATTAGTGCGGACACTTGCTCAACCTCTTTTGCCATCACCTCTAAACTGCCAATTGATACCAATACAATGCAGAGCTTTGATCCGGTACTTCTGTTGCTGCTGTTGCCGGTGTTCTGGCTGAAGGTTTTGTTGGCTACTATGACACAAGACTGCCCTCTCTGGAAGCTGAAGGTAGCACACCAGAACTGCGAGTGAGACTCTAAGTTCCAGTTGTTCTTCTTCCAGGTCTCTGGTTTGCTCAACAATCCACCTCTTGTATTTTGAAGCATCCCCTTCACAAAAAGGAATGACAGTGGGCAGACTTATATTGTACCGTGGATCAAGTAGTGTGGCACAGATGTATTCTTTGGTCGAGATGATGCTGTCTTGCAGCCTTTCATTTGAAACCAATCAAAAGAGTAAGCTTTCAACCAAGACATGCGCTTCTGTGTTTTTTGTTCCCATCTGTGGGAGTAAACCTTTCAGGCACATTCTTTAGATGGTCCTGTAGCAGATGCAACCACAGGATAGGTAGACCTATCATATTGTTCTCATTGCTGACTTCCCGTGTGAAAACCTCAAAAGGGAATTGATTCTTTTTTCCCTTTCCCCCACCTTTCCCGTACCTCTCACCCCTCTGGCATGCCCACATTCATACTCATACCTGCACAACCATTACTGCATTGTCACGTAACTACAGGGCCCGATTGCCACACTATCAAACTACCAAAGGCCTCGTATTATAGCTGGGTCCCATTTGCCAGGACCTACTGGCGACTTCACCTCCTCCCCCCATGTCACCCCGTACTGGTTTTTTGGTTCACCCCTCAAGAGGAAACGAGGCACTGACAAAGCAACACACATTTTTTCTATAAACAATCTGGGAATTAAGGGGAGGCTGGGCACATGTTCAGGGAGGGTGGTATTTTCCTTCCAGCTCAGTAGGGGAGAAGGCAAGAAAATTGAACTTTGCAGGCACGCACATACATACATCCACCCTTTGTTGGTTCCCAATACCCTTCCTTCTGCCAGACATCACCCTCATTTATAGCTTGCAGTGGATGGTTGCTATTCATAGGATTACTGTGTCAACAATTTCTGGTGGCACATCACACGTTTGTACCGACTATGTACATGTAACCCAGAACAGTGTATGTACATCCTTACTTTATTTTCTATTTCTATGCTGGAGAAGCAACTCTGGCAAAATAGATCTGACTTGGAACCTTTCATTTCGGGCAGATGGGTGCTACAAATTCTAGGAATCAGACTCCTTCCACAAAAGAAATAGGGAGGAGGTCCAACTGTTGCATTTTTGCCAGCTTCCCATTGTACAAACCATTTGGTAGTTGAAGTCATTGGGCCGCTCCTGTCTGAACATGCCTGTATTTTCTTCTTCTTTTCTAGGGCCACTGACCCAGGCGACTTTTGAGAAGTAGGTGTTGGTAGACTCAGTGCGCATTGTGGTGGGGCAGTCGCTGTTTGCTATGGTGTCTCCATCTGACTCCGAGTCTTGTGTCATTATGAAGTGGCTGAATTTACAGTTGCACTGCTGGATGTCACCCTCTTCTTCCTTATCATCACCCACCATGATGGGACTTAGACCTGAGGTTCCCTGGATCTCCTTACCTTCACCAGCTCAACCACATTCAGAATTTATTTTAAGGTGTCCTCCTACCGGATTGCATGTTGTCTTCTCAAATGGGTCATTTGGCCTCCAGTACCATAATTTATACAAGGTTTACCTCGACTAACATGTGCGTGGCAAATGGTGCACACTGCAATGTGCTCCCCATCTTTGCTAACCCTAAAAAAGTCCCGAACGGAAGAAGAGTGCTTTTTTACCGTGCCACTGCCAAAGCCTGGAGAACAACTGGCGGTAGGTGGGTGTGTCGTCGATTGCCTCTCTGCAGTGCATACTTCTACTGAGGTAGTTGTTAGTGCAGGTTTCAGCTGTGGCTGTACAAATATGGGAGCTGGCGGTGCTGACTGTGCCACATCCTTGGAACAAGTTGAATAGCAATTTCAGCCTCCTCTGTGTCACCTTCCACAATGACTAGCTTGTCGTCATCATCCTCCTCATTATCCCCTTGCATAATTAGAAGACTTTCAGGAACTTTTCTTTCCCCTTGCCTCTCCTGGTGTCTCCCGGACTCTGCTGGGTTCCACTTCATGTCCAATCATCATCATCATCAGAAGTGGTGCTTGAAGAACATGGTGGAGTAGTACCCCTCCTTTTCCTTGCTGGAAGTTTTGGAGTCAATGATTCAAAAAGAGGAGATTCCTACTCAGCAGGATGCTCAAACTTCAGTTCTGCTCCAACATCGGAAAAATGTTTTATTGTGGCTGCGGCTGCTGTCTACTTTGCTCTGTTGCCTGAAGCATTTGTGTACTACTTTGCGAAAGGGACAAATCCAATTCAACATCACTGTTCCTTGGTGTTGCCATTATTGCAGTGGCTTTCTCACTGACAGACAAGGTATTGGGCTCAGGTTGAGGTGGTACTGTTCTGCTCTCAGCCTGCTCCCTGTAGAGTGGTGGGGCTATCACACAGTGTGGTTCAGAAACGGTTTGGTCTGACATGCTCTTGGTGGGAAGCTGCTGCTTCTCAGTGATCACTTTCTTGGAAACATCTTTCTTTAGGGCTATCTTAAATCTGCCAGTTGGCAGTTGCACTAAGATGCACAAGTGGAAGAGATTGGAGTACTGACGTGTGACATCAATCGTACAGGCCTTTTGTTTGCCACTATTACCAGTGATATGTCTTCTCTTGTGCACCTAAAAACAAACAAGCAAAAAAAACATTTAGTGAAATGTGGCATTGTTGTAGTTTGAATTAGTACAGACTAAGGCAATATTAGTGTGGTTGGTTTCTTAGGTAATAACGAATTTAAAGTCAAACCACACTCCCATTTCATCAAATGTAATTCCCCATCAGGATAACACACAATGAACAGATAGAGCTCTTTCCTTTATGTCCATCATTGTAAAGGAGACACCTGTGGCACTCATGGAATTACATGGGTAAATGGAATAATAATCTTTAAAAACAAATTGAGTTTATTTTGCACCTATGGCTGGCAAAGTGGTCCAGGGGAAATCGAATAATCATAATACAAATGAATGATGCTGATGCGTCTGCAGTGCACCACAGCCAGGGTGTCCAGGAGGAAATGGAATTATACATTAAAAAATTGAATGCTGTTGCTTGGCTGTGCGCCTATGGTGGATCGTTTTGAACATGGAGAAAGTATGCTGAACTATACAAAATTGTTAATTTGCAAAAGAAGATAAATTAAATGCAAAAATATACCTAGGCCCCAACTGAAAAAATGCAGGCCATCCACCACAATAAATTTAAAAAATCAAATAAAAGTACAAACAAATATTGGTGCATGACCTCTATTAAACAAGCAACACTCTTATGTAGGTGTTTTTGAACCTACTTGGTAAATCTCAAATTCCAAGTCCTTAAATCCAATTGTATATATGCAGCAGACAAGGAGAATGATCCTTCCAGCTCCATATCCAAATGAATAGTGACCAGGAGTGGACAAAGCACTGGGAGGAGACTGCTGGACAGGGACAGGAAGTTGGAGTCTCTGGAGAACTTCCTTCCTGTTGGAGAACAAAGTAGGAATAAAGGCTTCTTGCACAAGAAACAACGCCAACGGTCCATCGGAGAAAGAAATCTACTTGAAAAGCCTCTTCAGCTGCTTCTCAAGCACAAAAGCTACTCGAGTGGTGCATTCAGGAGCGTGATCCACACTACGTTGGCGCGGTCGCAACTGGAGGCTATGCAATCAAGTGCGAAGTCTCACGTTTGCTCGCTAATGGTCTGAGTGTATCGTGGTACTCGCGAGCACCAAAACCAATCTCGAGCCACAAATCGAAAAAAAGCCTCCGCTTTTGACCCGGAAGGCTGTATTCAAGAATTCTGGGTCCTCTGTGGAGTGCCTGAATTCTGCCAACTCTGTAAACGATATTCGACAGGCGCTAGGGAAACCCTACTCATGAAGAACCAGGTACGTATTCTATGTCAAGAAACAGCGCTTCTTGTGGAGACATTAACAAGTTATATGGGTGATCAGAATGCACAATGGCAATGCAAATGGGTCAATGAATAATGTCTATGTTAACACATAAAGTCTTCACACACCACGTTTTAACGGGTGTGAGAACATCAGACCTGATTTCCCATGACGTTGTCATTTGACCCTCGATTACACACAGCACCCACAAGTCAATTTTAAGCCTGTGACTTATAAGAGGAATGCATGGAGACCATGATACCCTTCTTTGTGCACGCACCACTCTCACACATCCATATATCAATAACACTGTAGTGACTGTTTATTTGTTAATATATGCTGTGTGTTTCAAAAGTATAGGTCCATAGCCACATGATCCCATGTACTATGTCTGTTCCCTTAGTGTGAGCTAACTGGCCCATCTACCCAACTGTATAAACATCGCACCCATAGGAATTGTGAACATTATCGGTACTGTTTATGGAAAGTTGCTTTCTATAAAATGTTCAGTTATTTACAACATGTTCTTGTCACACATATGTTTTGTCTTATTTTGAAATCTATACAACTGTGTAATCACTCTTGAAAATGATGATAAGGATTTTTAAGACTTGCTCACTTAAATATCTCTTTTAAAAATACAAACCATCGAGGTTAACAAATGTTGCATATGTTAACACATGACTTCTATATTTTAAATAATGTAGATTGGGTTTGAAAGATATTCTTTTAAATAATGCACGTAGCGCACAGCATCTTCAGCCACCTCTCCTCCCTCCCTCTTCAAATTGAAAACCCGGTCTTTCCACCCTTTCCTTTTTCTCTCACCGGTTCACGATTACGAACGGCAATCAACACTGAGGCCTTCCGTGAACACCGGTTCGCGCTGGCTAATTCAGTCCTTAATCCCGCCGCCCTCACTCAATCGCTGTCATCGTACCAAAGCAGTCGCTGAAGGGGAGACACGTAGCGGCTGCACGCGTCGTCGTGCAATAATCAGACCACGCAGATGTTTAAAGTGTAAAAGACCATTTATTAGGACCAGGCTGCATACTAAACAATAACCAATAACAACAACATTAATAACAGAAAACCCCCATACACTCCTCCTTGTTTCACTCTCTTCGCCCACTCTGACTCATGCCTCCAACCGCTCCATATCCCTTCCGTACTTCATCCATATCCACAAATCACCTATCATCCTGCCCCGAATCCTCTGGCATTGCAGTCATACCTCCAGCTCCCCACCTCATAAAATCTCCCCTCCCCCAAGGGATGGGTGCACCCGCTCTTGACCTCCCCAACCCCTCCATAGAATCGCCTAACACACCCTGTCCTAAACTGGCACGCTAAACCAACCCAAGCCTCAAACCCATATACTGCAGGGTGGGTGGGTTGCCTTCGAAAAGTCTCCCCCCCCAATGATGCCGAGCGCAGAAAGAGGAAGTTCCCTTCCTCCCCAGCGCTCTTATACCCACCCCCTAAACCCTCCCCTTCCCCTGCCTGGTCCTATCCCCTGCGCGAATGACCCCAGGGAAAGACTGGTCCGCGACCTACTTCCCCCGGGGCCCGGCATCGCGCAATAATCAGACCACCCAGATGTTTATAGCATAAAAGGCCATTTATTAGGACCAGGATGCATACTAAACAATAACCAATAACAACAACATTAATAACAGCAAACCCCCATACACTCCTCCTTGTTTCCCTCTCTTCACCCACTCTGACTCATGCCTCCAACCGCTCCATATCCCTTCTGTGCCTCATCCATATCCACAAATCACCTATCATCCTGCCCCGAATCCTCTGGCATTGCAGTCATGCCTCCAGCTCCCCACCTCATACAATCTCCCACCTCCCCCCGAGGGATGGGTGCGCCCACTCTTGACACCCCCCCCTCCATAGAATCGCCAACCAGGGAACCCCCTGTAAGGCGGTTACCTGGACAACCCCCCCAAGTAGGAAATCAAAACAGTGCATCTTTCTGCCATACCCCACTCACACCCACCGACAACGCCAAATCACCTCGTTCCACAGCTTACTGACCACATCCCTCATCTCCATCATATAATACGCATACCCCAAATGAGAAAGATGCACTCCGTCGTCCCTGAACAGTAAGGGTTCCTCCAGTCATAGACCCGTGTGAGAGATAACCTTTATGTCCTTGTCCCCACAAAACAGTCTCATCGCTCTGTTGAGCTTCCTCGGGCCTTTTCAATGGCCCCATGTTTCATTGCTCCCCTCCACACTTTCCTGGGGACAAACTCAGTCCAGGCCATGCAAGTCCCTGCAAGCCTCGTTTTCAGTACCTCCAAATCCCTATGCATCAGCTGCAAGAACGCCAAACCCGACAGCTGTACCAAATCGTTCTCCCCCAAGTGGATTATGACTAGTCCGGGCATCCTTTTTGTGGAACCATCTTTGGGAGCCAAGGCAATAGTGCCCCCCATCGCATCCCCCCTTTTCCCCACCAGTGCACCTCATGTTGTTGTCCTTTGAGTCCCAGGTTACGGCTGTATACCTGTTGCTCCGCGTACTTCGATGCCCAGTGCACAAAGGAATGCCCCACGATCCAGGTAACCGTCTTGGCTCCCGGTCCACCCACGCAACCTACGAAAGAGAAATATGTTAAAACAAACCTAAAACCCCCACAAACCCAACCACCAAATGGCCGCTCACTTCCTCACATACCTTCACAGCACCTCGACTTCCACCTCCCAATCTGACGAATCCTATCCCAGGACCACCCCAACCGGACCGCAGCTGTCCCAGGCCCAATTCGGAAGGAGTGAGTCCCAAAACCAGCCGGCTCCGGCCCCAGACTCCGCAACGCCATCTGCAACACCGCCAGCAATTGGCCAGACTTTAACCTTGACCCGGACTCATGACAGAAGATTTCGCCCCGCCTGCCCTGCGAAGCCGCCAAAAAGAGCCTCCATTCGGTCACCGGACACACACTCACACTCACACTGGCTGACTCACACAGCCAGACCCACTTGCCCCGGCCTAACTGATCCATCTTCGAGTGTCCCAGCCAAATCCTCAAGCGCCCACCAAATCAAAAGGATCTCAGCATACCTCCTGCCACCCATCGACCTTGTGCCTAACAATTCTGACACCTGAAAAGCCCCAAAGAACATCCACACCATGCACAACCGAAAGATCCGTACCTCAAACAAGTCATAACAACACTCCGGCAACACCCCACCAGCCGAACCAACAACTCAAAAGTAACTGCCTCCCTCAACATACCACCCCCCTCTGCCTCTCCCTACCCCAGAGGTCTTCAAACGTTTGCAGGTTGAGCCCCCCCAGTTGAGTTTTTTTAGAAGTTGGGCCACCTTACCACCTGACAGAAATTTCTGGACTCGACCGCCACGCGATTAGGAAAATATGGAGACCCCTACTAATAATGTATTCACTACCGGTAGGGACTAACAACAATTATTTTTAAAAGAACAGTAGTGAAAAACAATAAACCAAGTGCCAAAGAACCTAGGGAAAACAACTAGATTAACATACGTAGTGACATGTGACCATGATTAACCGAGACCAAACATGATTTACATAACAAAATACTTTTATAAATGTATTTATCTTTTTTTCTTCATTTTGTTTGGATAAAGTTATATATTTAAAAATACAATTCAAAGATTAAGTCAATGAAGGACATATAATTATTACAACACAGAGAAATATAACAAAAAAATAAAAATAAAGAACCCAAATGACTTGGTTGTGATTCATGGGACGATGAAGTTAGCAAAGCGGTAGATGAAAACTCAACGCGCGTTTCGGCTATTGCCTTCTTCAGGAGTCCGTCATTTGCAAGCAGGACAAAAATAAACATTCACTAAAAAACATAGAGAAATCAATGTCACATTACATATTATAATGATATCTTACAACAATCATTTGAATGCCGTAAAACCCTAGGTCTAGGTCACATTGATGGAATTTAGTACTATACATTGATAGAATGCATGGCAAACAGCTGGATTTCATTTGTCTGAGTTTATACAATTCAATATGCTTTTATTTTATCATTTATGGCACATTTTATTCCCCCCTTGATTCTGTACATTATTGTGCATGTTTTGTAGTTTTATATAGATATAACATTTAATATGGATTGATTATGTGTTTACCATCAAAAAGAAGAAAGAATTGCCTTTTCTTGTCATATATTTTTTCTAGGGTGTCGTTTTCTATAGAAACTAATGATATTAACAATTACATTTTTAAAGAATCATTTATAAGTCTACAACCCAAGAAGATAAACAAGAAGAAAAGTGAATACCTGAAAGGAAGATAGCAAAGAAGAGAGTGGTAGCATTTGTTGGTTATCACTTAGAGAATTTCTTTTTGAGGTAGTTGGTGGGCCAGGCTTGATGATAAATTGAAATGTAATTTCAACAGATATCTATATTGGAGAAAATGTTGTGGATATTGCATAAGACATATGCTCCACAATATACATAACAATAGGTATGATAACTGCAGAGAAACTACTTACATAATAGCTGGCCGCTATTTTTCTAGTTTCGCTAAAACGTGGTGACAGATCCTCGTTATAGTCTAAAACGAATAACAAATCTAATTAGTATACTAGAGGCCTAGGAGTTCTACTACCTAACTTATGTATCTATTCTGGTGCCCAGTGTGAAAAATAATTTAATTACCGATTTATTTGTGGTCACTCTAACTGAAGAGATGAAAAATGTGAACTTCGGGAGTCAGGAGCAGACGTTATTGGCTGGACTAAGTAAGAAATGGTGGACCTTTGTGACAGCTGTCAAAAGATGTAAATATGTTTGTGTTATAGGGGATACCAAGTACTGAATAATTTAAACGAGCCTTGTTAATACAGTCACAAGTTTTATTTCAAAGAAACATAGGTACCTTTAAAATTGATATAGTGTAGTCAGAATCAGAACCTCAAGGAAATCCTTAATGATAGATGTTTGGTAGCCGATATTCCATCATAACATTTTGCGTCACAGGTGTTTTTTATTTTTGTTTTTCTATGCAGTGAAGAAGGGGGGGGGAAGGGGGGGAATATACGAGTTCTTAGTAACCAAAAATAATAAAACTTCTCCGTTTGCACAATAGCTGTTTCGTATAGAGAAGAGAAACTGATTCAAACAAGTTTTAGTACCTTCGCTTGTAAGACGGGATATCTCTTTAAATGTCCACGCACTGGATTCTGACTGCGTCTAAGGTGGGCAGTATAGTTCTATGATTAAAGGGAAAAGATGCCATGAGTATCGAGGGTTTCTAGTGATTTAGGGACAGAAGGGGGGGTAAGGGGGGGGGGGAAGAAGGGGGGGAGAGGGGATAAATGGGGACGGTGAGTGTTCTAGTCGGACCGCCACGCGCACATTCCGGGCATATTCAGCGAATAACATTCCATACAATAAGAGTGTTTAGTAAACTGCAGGTTTGTGAGTGGGTGGGTGTGGTGAAATGACAGAGGCTTATTACACAGCTCAAAACACCACTTTCCAAGATAAAATGTGTGCACATTTTTTTACTAGGATGCTTTGTTTTACATATGACATGGATTGATAATAACACCACCAACATAAATGTGACAGTACTATAAAGGAGGGACGGATGTCTGCAGTCAATTTTTGCATTTGTAAAGTTAGTGTGCGTTTTTCTGCAGGAAATCTCCACCGATCCGTCCAGCTCCATTCGTAACACGGGCAAAAACGTTGCTGCCTGAAGATAAAAAAGTTAAAGTAATACGAACCAAAGTGCTTTAAAGACACAGAACTCTTACTACCATGGCTTCCCCTCAGTTCAAACACATATCTTCAAAGAGTTTCTGAATTTTGCTTAAATCGACAAAAAACACATGGTAACTGGACTAAGTCGGCGCTAACACATCTGATGTACAGCGTGGGATAAAGCGGTCTGATTTTAATGGTTTTCATACACACATATGTGCATTTACAGTCCGCAGATGATATAGACTCGATATTAAATGACAACCTTCCACCTACGTGCAATCCATACCATGAAAATAAAGGGACAGAATCCAGGCGAATTAGGCGCCTTTAGATGCTTTCTGAAATAGTTACACAACGAGCCAGAAACATCTGCTTAGAACGGCTTAAATGTACTTTTTTATACAGAACATGAAATGATAGCGGTCTCCTTGATTCCCTGCCTGCGACTGCTGAACACTTAACAACAGTTTATATACCACGATTATGACTATAAAATCCATTCAATGAATTATATAAATTTGTTACAGGAACCGGATATCATTTATCTGCACTACTACAAATCTGTCCAAAAAGCTTGTTGGATCAGAAATAATAATAATTGTTTTGCATGAGTGCTTGCTGGGAACAATATTCCCACTTAAAACAAACACGCCCTCAAAGTATGAACTACTTTGAACCATCTGCATCCCACCCTCTCACTGTGTAACACTTAAACTCCAAGCAGGCAACTACCACACGCACTCAAACACATACACGTTACTTCGCACCATATGCTGGCAGCCGAGCCTTACTTCTCTCAAATCAAAAAGACCGACAAAAAGAGCTAATTGCAACTATGTATTTGCAAGGAAGCAACATTCCAATGGGGATAGAGCCCACAAATATTTGACAATTATGTCCACTGCTTGGCAGATGTTCAATGCATGTTTTAAAATGTTTATTCAAGTTATTTATACTGCTTTAAGGGCCCCTTGCGGAATTGGGAGATTTTAAATATAAGCAGCACAGTTTCATGATAGTTGACTTGTTTTGTTAGGCACGGGGAGATTGTGATTTGCCCAGAATCACAGGATGTTCACCTTCATTGCCGAGACTCGGACTGTGGAAACTTTGTCTCCATTCTGGGAAGAGCTAACTCTCCCAGGAGGGGGTTAATTCATGGAGCTAAAATGCTTCAGCTGCAGTGGGAGGCGAGGGGTCTCCACTGCTGAAACCAAAAGCGTGTCTGTTTGTTTGTTTGCTTTTGGTTTTAGCAGAGGAGACTCGTGCCTCTCACTGCAGCTGAAGCTTTCAGCTCTGTGAATTAACCCCCTCCTGGGAGAGTTAACATGACAAAAGAGCGGGCACCTCCTGCCCCATCGATCTCCCCTCCCTCCCCCTTAGACATACCAGAATCCTACAAGAAGACTTGTACAGACGACGGGACACAGGGAACAAAGGTCAGATTGAAATGGAGTGCGCGCCCCCCCCTGGGAAGGTGTCGCGCCCCCCCAGGGGGGCGCGCCCCACAGATTGAAGAACAATGCCCTACCCCAACCTCAGAGCATCCTACTTAAAATCACATCCTTAATAGGATCAAACCCCAAAAACAAGCTACAATAAAACGCCACTCCTGCCAGTTTTCCAGATATCGTTGCAGCTGTCAACCTCTTGTTGATGCAACACAAAACAAACCGCCGGACACCCTCCTCCACCACTGCACGGTCCCCTAGAACAGAATCCTGATGCCACCCCATAAACGAGCCAAATTCCGCCGAAGCCAGCTGATATGTCCTTCTCGTGGTGTCGGAAATGGAATGTTACACCAATCCTATCCCTCTCACTCCCCCAAGGCCCAGATGCCGTCCGGCAGCTCGGTCTTGTACTGATCCGCTCCTGTTGCCAAACACCGGAACCGCTTCCACTGCGAACGAGACAAAGCATCCGCAATGTCATTATTCGCTCCAGGGACATGCTTGGCTTTAAAAATCTCATTCAAACGCAAGCATTTCAACATGAAACTCCGCAGCAACCTCAGCACTCTCAGATCCCTGGCTCTCTGGCGGTTAACCAACTCCACCACCGTCATGTTGTCAACATAAAAAAGAACTGCCCTATTCTGGAACTCCAAATCCCACACCTCCAGCACCACTAGTAAGGGAAAGAACTCCAAAAAGGCAATGCTCCTCCCCTGCTACAACCAGTGAGCTGGCCAGCTCTCTGCGCACCACCTACCATCCCAGAATAGTCCAAAACCAGCTGAGCCTGCTGCATTGGAAAAAATTTGACATTGCTAAACCGCCCTCTCCTCATCAAAGTCCAGGGACACTCCGCTGAAATCTGTCAAAAACGTCAGCCAAGTCCTCAAATCTGCCCACACCCCCATGGAGATCCGGACCCTGTGGTGTGGAAGCACTGCCCCCGACATGGCCATGCCGAGCCGCCGGCAGAGCGTCCGTCCCACCCTGACTACCCTGCAAGCGAAATTCAGGAAACCCAGCAACCGCTGTACCGGCCTCAAAGCAAGCCTCTTCTCCCCAATCGCCCACAAGAGACACTCCCGAATTTCCGCCGCTTTAGCCGCAGGAAGCCTGGCCAGCAAGTGAATGGAATCCAGCTCAATTCCCAGGAACGTCAGACAACAACCGGGGCCTGCCGTCTTCTCGGGCGCAAAGGGAATGCCAAAGTGCCTGGACATGTCTTGGAAACTGGACAGAGCCCTGCCACAGTCCCCCGATTGGGATCTCCCTACAAAAAGGAAATCATCCAAATAATGGGTGACGTCCCGGTGGCTGCTGCCTTGCGTGAAAACCCATTGCAAGAAGGTTCTGAAAAGTTCAAATAGCGCACAGGAAATCGCACATCCCATGGGCAAAACCTTGTCTACGTAGATGGCCCCCTCAAACTTCATCCCCAGGAGCGAGAAATCCGCCGGGTGTATTGGCAACAGGCAGAAGGCTGACTTTATGTCGCATTTGGCCATTTCCACCCCCGACCCACACACTCGCACTAGGCGGATCGCGTCGTCCACGGACACATAGAGCACCCTCGAATCCTCCTCAGCAATGAAATCATTCACGGACTGACCCTCCGGCCATGAAAGGTGGTGTAGAATCCGAAACTCCCCCTCCTCCTTCTTGGGCACTACCCCCAGCGGAGATATGATAAGGTCGTCGGCCGGCCAGTCAGTAAACGGGCCCGCTACTCTCCCTTCCTCCACCTCTTTCTTCAATTTGGCAGCTACCACTCCTGGCAGCTCCTTCGCTGACTTCAAGTTATCTGCCCCCCTCTGCACCCTGGGACCCTGATACCCTACCCTAAAGCCTTTCGTGAACCCCCACCGAATCCTCAATGCCGCCTCCTGATCTGGGTAACACGAGAGCCATGGGTCCATCGCCTCCACCCTAACCGGTGTAGGCGCCCTTCTGCCCAGGTTGTCCCCTACCCCTCGCGTTCCGCCACTGTTCCGAGGGGTTGACCAGAGTAAGACACTGCGTAAGGGCATGCTTGCCCCCACACTTGGAGCACTCATGCTTAAATTTACATGGGTAGCGCGAGCAGTAACCCCTGTTGTAACTCCAACAAGCGCCTGTGTTGTAACTACCTGGTTTTGAGGCCTGTCCAGTAACTCAGGCCCCTGTGGCAGTCCCTCCCCCCGCCCCACCGTGGGCGGGACACGGTGGAAAAGACCGATACGCCACAGGCAAACTGCTCGCAGTGTGCGTGGACGCCGATGAATGCGTGGATGCCATCCACTGCATCCACAGCTCTTGGTCCACCTCACCCCAATGTTTGTCATGATTCGCACTAACCCTGGCCCTGAACTCCTCATCGTAGCTCAGCCATGCGAAACCACCAAACTGCATCTTCGCCTTCCTTATTATGTCCATGTATTTGAACAAAGCTATGGCCCTATCCGCATGCTTCTCACCGTGTATGCTCGTGTAAATGAGGAACACCGACGTCCAGTTTTCCATAGTCACGTGTACCCTGGGGAACCTAGTCAACTCCCACTCCTCCTCTTTTGAACCCTCCTTGGCCTGCACCTCCCTGTGCAGCAGTTTGAAAACATCCACATATTCGTGCCTCCAAATCCTACCCTTAACTTTATCTGACAGGTGTGAGCCTAGGGGCATAGCCAGCCCCATGTACGGGAGCTTCTTCTGATGTTTGTCCTCTGCTTTATCACCCTTGTCATCCTTACCATCCACTTTGTCAGTCTGAACCCCTGCCGTAACAACAGCCTTGCCCCCTCCTCGCATCACCCACAGGCAGCTCCCACTGTGGTGCCTCCTCTGTAACTCGGACAGATCCCTCCCCCACACCTACCGATCTGCACGCTTTCTTGTTACTCCCCTTCGGCCCCCCATCTCATGCTGCCCACCAAGACCCCTCACCTGATACCGATGGATGCAGCTCCTGGGCCGTCCTCTAGGGATAGAAACCTTGGCTTCGTCTGCCTTCTCCTTGCTCTTAGATGTCTGAGGCACCTGTAAAATACCAAGGCTACTGTTGTCCTTCACCCCCCGAGTACAGTCACTGTCATCCCGCACCTCCCCTTCCTCAAGCTCATCATTCTCATCCTCGTAATCCAACTCCACCACCGGATCCACATCCACAGGCATCCACAACACCTCTTTCACCGCCCTTTTCACTCCCTTGCTTTTCACCGCACTCGTTCCCCGCCTCGCAGACACCCCCGACGCAGTTGCCCGTTCCCGCGCCGGAGGGATGGATGCCGCGGACCGCCCTGCTGCTACATGCCGGCGTCCAGGGGCCGTCTTGCGCCCTGCCAGACAACCCCAAACTCCGCCAACATCCGACGGCTTGGTGCCCCCCCTACCCCCCAGGCCGCTCCATCCTGGGCTGGCCCCGGCACCATCGGGTCTCAAAGCCGTCCTGGCCGTCCCTGACTGACACTGCAGCCTCCCACCTTGACCTGCCCCTCCCCTCCTACTCCTAACCGGCCTGGCCTCTTCTTCCTGCGCAGCCCATCTCTCCTCCTCAGACGTGGGAGTAGGTGGCCCCTCAGCCTCTTCCTCCCATACTGCCCCTACCCTGGCCGCATTCTGCTCCGCCCAGCGTGCCTCGTTAAGTTGCACTATGAGCCTCTGCTCCCTAATCCGGTCCTCTCAGGCTAGCGCCTCCCAGCTCGGGGGGTTGAGGGGAGGGGGCGGGCAGTAACCCTGGGCATCCAAGCCCGCCGGGCAAAGCCAGTCACGTGCACCCACCTCCATGTGGGCCCTATCTACCACCTTGTCTGCTATGAAATGGGCCTCCAGGGGGTCCCCCCCACATACCCTCGGGGCCGGGCTGCCTGCCCTGGAACTCATTGAAAGGTCCATGGGAACATCTCCCCATTGCCCTGCCTCCTCTGAAGTCCCTTCTCCCTTGTTGCGAGCTGCCGGGGTAACTGTCAGGGCCCCCTCCTCTCCCTCACCCACCCTCCCCCTCCATGTACTCCCCCATCAAGCCAGGAACCTCCCCATCTGCCTGATGTATCTGCGCAGGGCCCCCCGCCCCCCTGTCCCCCGCCCGGTCCCCCCTCCACCCCCAACATCTCCGGGATCCCCTTTGGGCCAGTCTTCAAATTCGCTACTGCCCTCACAAACTACTCAGGGGGGTTGAAACATGTAGACCATCACACATAGCCAACTGATAGGTAATTAATCCTTACTAGTTGCATCACACAGATTTTAATTTATATCCTGAGCCGCCAATAATAAAGATGAGGCAAGGACTCTCAGAGACATTTTTTAAATATAGAACTTCACATCACACTAACGCACCAACATCCGCTCTGCTGTAATCAGGTGTCGCAGCACAACCGTGGAGCATTCGGCCACCCGGTTGGGACCACAATGATGAAGCATGACACCAACCAGATTGGTGTGTGAGGGGTCTTATAAAAACCCAATGGGTGTCAACTCATGCAACAAACAGTGACAACAAGTATTCACATACACATAGTGGGCCTGT
The DNA here is from genome assembly GCF_964261635.1 of Lissotriton helveticus. Classification (NCBI taxonomy): domain Eukaryota; kingdom Metazoa; phylum Chordata; class Amphibia; order Caudata; family Salamandridae; genus Lissotriton; species Lissotriton helveticus. The sequence goes on from NC_136063.1 coordinate 522,060,719, forward strand.
CCATATTGTTTAAGTATCATACGCTCCAGGGGACCAGGACGCGCCCCCACAATACCCTTGCTCTCCCATTGTTTTTCCTAGTAACATAGACACATTCATGATTAGGCATAGCAAAATTTCCTGTCGTAATTTCACTCCACCCGACTCATATTCAGGGTCTAATTAGACAAATGAGAATTATATAAACTGGTATCAGTAATTCCTCTTTATGAAAGACTAAAGTCATTTCATGGTCTAGACAGTAATAAATCTCTACAGCGGATATATTTCAGCACCTTGTTCCTACTATAGCTGTTTTGGGCAGGAAGTGCGTAGTCAGCAATTGGATGTTGAACCAGCGTAGTTAGCAATAGAGGCAATAACATACTGATTGACTTCGAAATAGAGTGCACTAATAGGTGAACATTGAAAATACATGCCTACTATTTGTCATGAGATAAATGTATTGTTTATAGCCACATGTATTAGTGTGGGACCTACTTGTATTCCTTCTCACTGACTTTTAAAACCCACACCCCTTTTTAATGTTCACATTTTGAGGGCTAAGACAAGTTATAGTCATGTATCATATCGAAAACATTAACACCAGATGGCACTCCACTTGCAGTTTATTTTTTTCAAAATAAGATCATATACCTATCAAATCCAACAGGAAGAGTAGAAAACTCACTGCATACTATGTAATGCAACCTCACATACATCAAATATGTACAGTCTACAGCCATAGTCAGGTGGAATAGTACACACAACATATCTAAGTTACATGGAACATCTAATGATACCTCACTGACCACTGATGTTTGTAATCTCCAAATGATACAAAAAGACTTATGAGTGATCCTGCTAAATGTCAATGGCCTTGAACATTACATTAAACTAAAAAAACGGTAATTATAGCTTTAAAAACCAAAGGCATTGCAATTTTGCAAGAGACCCACCTCTCCCCACCGCAGAATCAGTAAAACTGAGAAAAATGTGATTCGGTGAGTTAGGTGCTATACATGAGTAATGAAATCATGGACTTAATCTACTGCTGCCTAGCAACTCAGCAGAGTAACTATTGTTTTCAGCATAACGCTACTGGTAACAATTCAAAAGGTGCAGGAGGATAGAAAAGGACAGTATTTTTACAAGACAAGATCACTATACACAGAACTACATTAATAGTGCGATTGGTCTAAGCATTAACTGAACATGAACTCACATTGATACATTTGAATAAAAACAACCAAACACAAAGAGATGAAATGGCCATACACCTTAAGGACTTCCTTAAGGACAATGAGGTATCAGTGGACTTGGACCAATTATTATGAACAACTAGCAAAACATACATTAGATGAATTATGTCAATGAACTCTGCAATATAGAAACAATAAAGGAGAGAAAGAAGCTACAATTGAGGCATCAATTTGAGACTTAACTATACAATACAATGAATAATCACCAACTCTCTTTGGCAAGAAATAACTAGGGCAAATTATGCGCTTATCACACTATTTATGTCTTAAGCTGGATAAAACATACACAGAATGAAGATAACCCACTATAAGCAGGGGGATAATGCTGGGCAACTCCCAGCAATTAACTGCAACAGCAAGAAAGTAGATCTGCAATGACAAAGGAACACTTCTCATGCATCCGCTAGACATTCTTGGAGAATTCTGAAAGTCTGTTAACCAAATTATATGATTCAAATCACATAACTACTTCTCTATTAGAGGATGCTTTCTTAGTATAATTTTGCTCCCATGCATAGACACAGAACAAGCCTAAACCTTAAGTAGTAGTACCTCAATAGAAGTTGTAGTACTTCAATATGAGAAATGGAGAAAGCAATAGACAGGATTAACACAGGGAAAGCAATCGGAATGGAAGGCTTCCCTCTAGAATAATACAAGGTCAATAAGTTTATGCTTTCCCAATAGGTACATAAGATTTTTTAGAAGCTGAAGGCACAGGAAGCATAGAACTTGAGTTGAACAGCAATCTTAACATTCAATCTGAAGCCAGGAAAGGATCCTTCACAGTGCACCAGTTATCATACTATATGACTATTATCCAGGGATACAAAAACACTGATGAATGTCCTTGCTGAAGGGCTGTAGCCACAGGTGTCAACACTGATCCACCTGATGCAAGCAGGCTTTCTACCCCAGAGATTATCAGCAAACACTTTGTGCACCGACACACAACTACTCTGGTGGGTTAGGAAAGACAATTGTGAAAATGTATCTTTTTCTCTCGAAAAAGCATTTGATTGCATGGAGTTGGCTCCCTTCTCAAAATAAAGAAAAGAGTTGAATGAGGGGCAGACTTTATAAATAAAGTGCACTGGTTATACACAATCACCAAGGTGCAAGTCTCCTGCAATGGCTTTGCTTCTAATACAGTTCATACCTGAGAGAGGTATAAAACAGTGATGTCCAATAGAAGCACTTTTGTTTGTACTAGCTCTTAAACCTCGAGCAGATAAAAGGTAGTGGTCCTCTAATATTAAAGTCATCCATACACCATCAGGGTCAAGAAAACTACTTATATGTGCAGAAAACATGCTATAGACGCTTGCAACACAGATACAATTGTTCTAAAAACAGTCAACTTGATAGAAGTTTTCTCAAAATGTATAGGGTATTGTATAAATTAGAAGGAAAGCAAAGCGCTATCAGTGTCAAAGGCAACAATGTAGTACCCTACCTGTCTACATGGGTGCCAAAGAATTTCAAACATTTAAGCATACTGACAACTGATGCCTAGAAAATATGATAGGAGATAACATACGGCCACAACAGAAAAAGCCAGAACCCTAATTCTTAAAATAGTGAACTTTCCAGCTATTATTCTGAGGGAAGGCACAGACAAAAATGATAATCGCACCTAGATTCAACAACTTTCTGCAATATTTTCACTATTGATACCACACCCCACTCTCCCGGGAGTCCTCAGAAGCAACCCCTCCTTCTCCTGTTTCAAAAGGGACCTGAAACGCCATCTCCTAAACAAATACTTTCCTGAACAGCGTCAACTAACCTAGTCTTCTATATCCGAGTTGTCTCCTCTCTCTCTGGACATTCAAGGATCGTGGGTGCCCGGACTAGGTCATTCACACCTTTTGCTTTTTATTGTTCTCTCCCCCTCCGCAGCACTGAATATGTATTTCCCATGCTGTATTGTTTTTCTCTGTGGTTTGCTTCCTTACTGCCGGCCTACTATGTAATGTAATGTCTTTCTGTTTTTTACTGTATGTATGTAAAGCGTTTTGATACCTACGGGTCAAGCTAGCGCTATATAAAACTTTTAAAATAAACCTGAAATAGATGTAGCAAATTAAAAATCTATCTGCAGAAAGATGAAACCATGACTGAGGGTCCCCACACTGCATACAAATACAATGAGAAAAGGACAATGTTTACCACACATGCAAACACATTACTTGGCACATCTACTGGCACCGCCACGTCACACGATTACAAGTTGATGATGAGAGAAAGCCAGTGTGGACCAGAGCTGAACATAGCTACTGTACAAAAGTAGAGTTGGGCTCAATATATGGAGACTCCATTACGATTTTAGAAAGATACATGCATGCTACAGCCGGTGCCTTGAAAGAAGCACACAAGCTCTTAAAATTAGGCCCTTACATACACCTGAATTCATCACTATGGGGCAGCACAGGAGTGAGAAGTATTAGGAAAACACTTCAATGGCAAACATGGAAGGGATGGAGATAGACACACTTTAGGATCTCATGCAAGATGGACTGTTACAACCTTTTGCTGACTTAGAAACTTAATTAAACATCCTACAGATATGAAAATGCACCCGGTTTGTCCACAGTATTGAGAGGAAATTGGGAACCCCAACATATACACAAACAACTTCCCCTTTTTGAAAATATTTCAAGATTTGGAGACAAAACAAAGTGTGATATCGGGTTTGTATAGCACTTTAATTGAATCCATATTTAGGGCAACTACAGCAACAGCTCCCAGAGCCAAAAGCATGAAACGCAGCAATACAATAAGAAATTGATGTATGGGAAAATATCATCAATAACAAGGGAATAAGAGTTGCTAGACTCAAATATAGCTATTTTAGAATACTATGCACAAATGAGCCCAAATTCAAAGTGCTAGGAATGCAATATAGAAACCCGTGATGTATTACATATGTTTGGAATGGTACCCAATTAACACAATACCTGTGACAACAATGGTAGACCTCATGAAACCTCACATGGACAACATCTCAGTCTTTCAGTATCCATGCTCATGCTCATGATATGTTAGATATGGCAGGGATATTCCCCTTCATACATGAGACCGTAGGTTGCCACTTCACTGGCAGTTGCAAAGCTCTGTGGGCCAGATGTCTTAAAAAAACATTTTGTGATTCCTTAATTGTGAATCCTTGCGGATTCGCAATTAGGAAATCTCAAAACAGCATCTATGAAAGTGTGTTGAACACTTTCTGCGATTCCCAGTTGGTCGCAAATGACCTACCTCATGAATATTTATGAGATACGTCGCAATTTGCGACGCATTAGGAATCGCAAAAATCAGAGGGATGGTGGCCTGCTGAGGTCAGCAGACCACCATGTTTGTGATTGTTTTTAAATAAAGCAATTTTTTTTTGTAATGCAGCCCGCTTTCCTAAAAGAAATGGAACAGCGTGCCCTGCAGAAAATTTTGCAGCACTGCAACATTTCCAAAACGCTGGGGGGATAAAGGTGATTTGCTACTTCTCTGTGTGCTGCAATCCCCTTGTACATTTGCTGCAGTGTGCTAACATTTTTTTACCACTGCCTTGCTTTCAAGGTCCACAGCTCCACACTGTCACTGGCCTCTTTTGCTTTACTGTTCCACCGAATAAAACATACCGATGGCACGTTTTCTTTTTGGTAGTTTACACAGGGATGATTTACTATATATCATTGTGTCCACAGACCATAAAGTACAGAAATGCAACCTGTTGTTGTTGCATTGGAACAGCGCCCACTCTGGCACTCTTGGAAACTGAAGCACGAATAGATATCGGGTAAAAGTTAATACTTTTGAGGTAAGGGAGGTAAGCAGTTGTTTTGCATGCTTTAAGTTTTATAAAAGTATAAATCCAGGCGCAGAAAATGACACAGACCTTCCAGGATGCTGTAAATAGTTTATTGGCAGTTGCACAAGTCAAACGTGACGCGTTTTGGCCGCGGCCTTGATCACACAATTGCGGCGGTGCCATGTTTGGAGGCTTTATACCTCAGGTGAGTATAAACACAAACAACATACTTTCTCATGTTCACTTTCTTCCTTTTTTCTACCTCTTTTCTTTAACAATATTTAAATTACTAAGTGCCTTATAACATACATGTTGTTCCCAATACATTTTACATTTCCAATTTATGAGTTGTAATATATAATACAATATTATTATACTTGCTGTATAGGATTGTTAATCCATACTTATACTTTTCATCGAGACAGCACCACTGATCCTCCTACGTTTCGAATTTGTATTGGGATAAATCACACATGCAACTTGGTAGTTGTTACTTACAAAGCATATTTGATCTTGTTTGTTTATCACCTCATATGGCAGAATCAAAATATAATGAACATTTCCCAATGTTATCAATGTAGAGTATTTTTTCTATTCTTTTCATAGAAAATTGTTTAAATCCTCTTCCATATTTAATCTAATAGGATGTTGGGAATCTAGGTTGAGGATATATATACTCTTCAACTGTCGGAGGGCTTTAACTCTATCCCCCCCTCTACTTGAGTTTGGTATCGTACCAATCACAAAATAGGACATTTGTGCAACATCTCTCTGATGCACATCAGCACTGTGTCTAGCTACTGGGCAAATCAACACATTGTTCTTTATAGCATGCATGTGTTGTAAGATGTGTTTGTGTACTTGTAAAATCGTGCTACCTATATATCTTTTGTTACAGGTGCAAGTTAGTACATAGATTGCAAAATCGCTCTTGCACGTGTATCTGCCCTTAATAGGTATTGGTTTATGAACAAATGGGGAATTATGGTATAGATGCATCAACAATGCCATTTGCGATTCCTTATTAGCAAAAAATAAGGATTCGCTAATAAGGAATAGCAAAAGGCTATGCATGTAGAAATCGCAAAAAAAAATAGCGATTTCTAAACATTCCTTAATTGTGACTCGCAAATTGCGAGTCGCAATTAAGGAATACCTCCCCATTCATGCCCATGGGCCTAGAGGCCCATAGGAATGAATGGGAAGACATTCTCAATTTGCGATTCTTAATTAGAGAATCGCAAATTGAGAATGCAATTCCAAGGGTGCCAGGGTGTCAAAAGGACACCCTGTTGCACCCCTGAAATCTGCATATGAGAACATCTTGCACACACACATGCCCTAAGGGCATATGTGTGTGTAAAATGAAACTTTGAAAAATGCACTTTAGTGCATTTTTCAATGTTTTTGCAAATTACCATGAAGTTCAACTTCATGGTAATTGGCTCCCCCTATTAGCGAAATCGATAATTTTTTTATTTAATTCATTGCATTTAAGGAATCTCAATTTGAAATTCCTTAAATGCAATCGCAATTTAAGTAATCGCAATTTTGAGATTTCTTAAATTGCGATTTTTGCATTTGGGATGATGCATCCCAAATGCAAAAATACTGGTCGCAAAGGGGCAGATTCTGAGAATCTGGCCCTTTGCGACCGGTTTTTCCTTTGATGCATCTATACCTATATTCCTTAGTGTTTTGACCGATTTTGCATGCTTTGCATTTGGAACATTTGAAAAACCCCTTCAAACCAGCCAACCCATCACCAGATCGTAAAGTTTCTGGACTAGATTTGACCAGACTATCTCTCATGGATTTAGCTCTACGATACGTGATACAGGGTTTAACTGGTACCTTCATACCTATGACTGGGTCAGGACACACAATGTGCAATTTTATTTAACCATCCTTTCAAGCTGTTAGTTTTGATTACTGTATGTGATAACTAACCTCACACTTTCATCATTTTCCTCCCTTTTCTTACTTCCAAACAGTGACTGTTCTCTTGGAATTGTATGGATTTATGTTTCTCTGTGCTTATTGTGCATGAATTGTACCCTCTGTCTCTGAATCTTTGTATCATTTCTTCTTGACTCAATTTTATATGTTGTGACAGACTAAAGTTTCTTCTGACGCGCATTAGCTCCCCAAAGGGAATCCCAGCTATTACATTCCTTGGATGAAAACTGGTCGCATACAATATAGAATTGCCTGCCGTAGTCTTTCTAAACAGTTTGGTTTCCATTTTGCCATCCATCACGAATATTTCCATATCTAAACAATTATATGACTGTGTACTAGTTTCCCTCATAAAATGTCGATTAAGATCATTGTGATTGATTGTATTTATGAAGTTTAGAGCACTTTCTTCTGTTTCGTTTCATATAAAGAAGAGGTCATCAATATATCGTAACCAAACTGCAACATTTTCTTCCCATTCCTTAATATGAACTACTTTGAGAACCCACTCCTCCCACCATATATACATATCATTAGTTTCTTGTGTTAATACATACATATAAATGTGCTGCTATTTGTATTTACATTTTATTCTGTTCAGGTATTTGTTTAAGGGAATGTCATTCAAAGTGACAATGTCTCATTTCCTGCCGAGTTTTAGAATATGCAGGTTGTCATTTGAGGAAAATGTCTTCTCAATTCCCTCTTGTAAACACCTATTTGTTTTTAGCCTTTACTCTTCAATCTCATTATCTAGAATATATAGTGATATTTTTCTTTTCATTTAATTTCTTTTTTGGGTTTTATTACTTCATGAGAAATGTTTAATCCACGAAAAAGTGAGTATTCGCAATGCATTAGATGTGGATCGAGCAACCCCTTCAGGGAGTAAAACGGTTGAGTGAGGATTGGACCCTGAATGTCCTATTACTTACCGGTAATCTTCATTACTCCGGGTCCCGTAGTCCTCGACACCTTCATACTAACAAGTGGAGATAACCATCTCCCAACAGAAAAAAAGAACAGAGGCATGCTGGGACCCTAATACTGCCCCTCCCACCGGGAGTACCTAAGCAGTACTTACTCAGCATCCCGTCTGTACAACCAAGCCCAGACAGGAAGGCCGGCCGCCCGGGAGGGAGGGAGGGGCGTAAGAAGGTGCCGAGGACTACGGGACCCGGAGTAATGAACATTACTGGTAAGTAATAGGACATTACCCCCTGGTCCCTCCGTCCTCGACACCTTCATACTAACAAGTGGAGAATACCAAAGCAGAAAACCCAGCATTCCGCACGCACAAGCACACCCAGGAAACCACAACAAAAGCAGCCACCCAAGGGAGCACCGAGAAGGAGGAAAGGAAGACTGCAGGAAACGCCCGGCCCGCAACCAAGAACAGCACAGCAGGGACACGGACCGGAGACAAATGAAAAAGGCCAGGGCGCCAAAAAAAGGAGGCCGCCAACCTGAGAAACCAGCAACCGGAACCCGGACCAGGACACCAAGACCAGCCAAAAGAACCCACTGGAGAAGACCGCCAAGGAGAGATCCATCAGGAAGGCACACAGGACCAGGCAGACCCACCAGGAAGATGAGACAACCCGGAAGAAGCCAAAGAAAGAAAAGGCCAACAGAGCGCAGGCACCAGCACCCAGCCCAAAAGGAAGGAGAAGCACAGGCCAGAAACCAGGCCAAACTCCCAAAAAGAAAGGACTCGAGCCCAAGAGAACCGAGGAGGAAACCCGGCCGAGAAGGCCCAGGAAGCAACAAGCACCCAGGAGCCGAACAGGACCGAGAACCCGACCCAAAAGACAGGGACGGGGAGAACCCCACAACCCAGTCGAAAGCCCACCAAACAAGGAGAGGCCAACAAGACCGGAAACCAGCAACACAGAAAACAAAACCAGGCCGGAAACAGAGAAACAACCACAAGCCCAGAAAACCCCAACCCCAAAGGGATGGAACACAAGGCAGGAGGGGAGCACAGAGCAACCGGGAAACCTCCGCTGCCGCCCAACGAGGCACAGAGGGAAGCACAAAGAAGGTGCCCAGAAGACACAGGACCGACCAGGAACCCCACACCCAGGCCAGACCAGCAGCAAGGGCAGGAGCAGCAGGAAAAAGAAAGCCCAGGGAGCACAGCACCCCGACCATCAACACAAGGCCCCAACCCAGCAACGCCAGAGAGGAGCCAAGCAAACCGCAAAAAGAGGGCAACCAACGGCAACAGAACCGGGAAGCCAGGACCAGAACCAAGCAACCGGACCACGCAGGAGGACCCGCATGGCCAACCAAAACCCGGGAACGAGCCCACGCAGCGCCCACGGCACAGCAAAGGGCAGAAAGGAACCGGGAACCCCCAGCACACCACCGCCACAACCACACAGAAGGGCGAAGAACAGGGAAAACTGCCAAAGCGGAAGCCAGAGGAAGCAGAGGGCCAACAAGCAGAAGACCCCAGACAACTCGCAGCCAGGAGGGAGAACCCCACCGAGGCAAGAGCACCACGGAACCACACCCCATCCAGAACGGGGGGGGCACCCAACAGCCCCACAATAGGAAACAAGGCCGGAGAAAGAAGGGAGGCAGAAGCCAACCCGGACACCAAAACCAGGAAACGCACAGCAGAACACCCCCAGAGCAGGCAAAACAGCCAGGAGGCCCAGCCCGAGGACAACCAGAACAAGCAGGAAGCCCGCAGACCACCGGAGGCAAAGGACCCCACAAACGCCCCAACACAGGCGAAAGAAGACCGCCAAGAACCGCTAGCAGGAAAAAAGTCCCGAAGGACCCACCAGGGACGGTCACAACAGCAGAGCGCCCCGCCCGGAAACAAAGAGAGCCCAGGCAAGGACGCAGAGCCCAAAAGAAGACCAACACGCAAGAGCAGAAAGCCCCAGCAGACACCCAGCCAGTGCAGAAAGGCAGCACGGCACCAGGTCACCACCCGGGAGAACAGGAGACCCGGAGAGGGGAAAAAACAGAAGCCCCGCCAAGGGCGCGGCACAAGCAAAAGATAGCCCGGCCCAAACAGCGGAGACACAAACACCAGTGCCCAGAAGGGAAAACACCACCGGAAAAACAACCCGGGGGGAGGAAGCACCAGGGCAAAAAGAGCAGACTCCCCACAAGCCCCGACAGAGAAGTCAAACCCACAGGAGGCCACCAACCAGGAACAAACCCGGTAGGGACCCAGGCAGCACCAGGAGGTGCAGGCAGGAAAACACCCAAAGCAAGCCAAAAGGCAAGCACAGGGAGAGCCAGGGAAGGAGTAAGGAACAAAAGCAGCCAGCCCCCAGAAGCAACCAAGACCAAAAAAGGTCCCCGGGCAACACCTGAAGGCACACACCCCCGAAGAAAAGGAGAACAGAACAGCCACAGCCAAGGCAGTACCAATCACCCAGGTGCAGGCAGAACGCCCCCAAGAGCACCAGGAAGAGCACCCGAAACCCGAACAGGGACCAGGCACCCCCCAAGGGAAGGAACAAAGAAACACCAGGAACCAGAAGCCCCCGCAGACCAAACCCCGACCAACCCAGCCAAAGCCAGGAAGCAGAGGCGCACAGCAAGCGGAGCACAGACCACCACACAACAGGCAGCCCACAGCGGAGGCAAGGCCACCCGGAAAAATGGGGGCAGAAGCATCACAACCAATGCCAGGCCACGACAGCCACCCAGGAGACACCCCAAGAAGGAGGAGCAGAGAGGCAGAAAGAAAAGCGGGAAAACCCGCCACAGGCAAACAGGAACCCAGGGGAGGCAACAGGACCCCCCCCCCCAGCCACAACACCGACCCACCACCAGCCCGGGGGCTGGGAGCAGCAAAGGAACCCGAAGAAGGGGAAACAGAAGCGAAACCCCAACAGACCGCCGCGAAGGAAGCGAAAGGCGAACCCGACCCAAGAGCAGCAGAGGGCAAGGTGAAGCAAGCAGGCAGGAGAGAACCCACAACACAGGGAACCCCAGGAGCAAGCAAAACACCACCAGGAGCAGGGACACCACCAGAAGGCAGCGAACCAAGGGGAGAAGCCCCGGCAGAAACCCCCACCATGGAGACCAAGGGCGATGAACACACAAAGGAGGCACCACAGAAGGGGACCAAACCCAGGCGAGGGAAGCCAGCACCAAAACCAGAAGGCAACAGAGGGGCAGTGGAGACAAGGAGCACCAAACCCCAAAACAGGCCAGCACCCCGAACCAGAAGCCAGCTGCGCGAAGCAAGGAGCAGGGGTAGGCAGCAGCAGAGCAAAACCAACCCCCCCCCCAGCCCCCGACCAACAAAAAAGAGGAACCAGGGAAGAGGCAGTGGCGGGTGGGAGAAAAAGAGCCCCAAAGAACTCCAAATAGGCACCCAGTAGCAGGCACACCCACCAACACACCCCAACCCCGGGAGCGCGACATAGCAGGGCGTCCCGGAGGAGGAGAAAAGCAGCCCGGACAGGAACACCCAGGGGAAACACAACACCCCTAAACCAAGGCGAACCAGGGCCACCAAAGCCAGAAGCAAGAAGCACAGCGGGGAGGGAGACCAGGAGGACCCACAGGCGTTTGCAGGCCACCAGCGAGGAGCACCACACGGAACAAACACGCCGTGAGGAACACCAACCCTCTGGCAACAGGGCACCCCGCCAGCACGGAGAGCAACAGCCAGGCAAAAAGTAGGCCACGGCAGCAAAGCCCCGGAAGGCAAACCCAGAGGACCATCAAACCACTGCCAAGACCAGGAATGCGGGGAGGGGCAGGAGAAGAGTGAGCCCCCACAAGGAAGAAACCCATGCCCCAGAACAGCACAGAAAGGAAGAGAACCCAAAGGGCTCAGACAGCAGAAGAAGCACACAAGAGCTGGCGCCGGAGACCACTAGGCTACCCGGACAACACAGGACGTGCACAGGCCCAACACACATGTCTGCACCCAACACAGCAGCACACGCAGCAAGCACAGAGACTGTCGCAGAAGGCCAAGAACAAGCACCGCCCAAACCTGGAGCACACAGGACCGCAGAAGAGCGTACAACACACACCCATAGAGCAGCCCCCACGCATAGGCAAGCGGGACACACCCGAAGGAGGGGGCAACCCCAGGAACAAAGCCCTCCCCAATGCTCAGGACACCAGGAGACATAGCATGCTCCGCACGTATGAGGCCCCGGGTTCCATCCCCGGCACCCCCTGGAGTCTCTGAACTGTATCCCGGGTTAGTCCAGAAGGCTTGCCATCATCGAAAAAACAGCCCACCAGGAGGAAATCCAGCACCCAAGCAGCAACAGCGGCAGCCAGCAGCCTAAAAGATGCCGAAGAACAACGATGCAGGGCGAGGAGGAAAGACAGCCACAACCCGCCGTCATGTGCCCCACGGTCCCATGCCTCCAACCATCCGCCCCCAATGCGCTGTAACCCACAGGGCGAGGACACGGCACAGAGGCATGAACCCTGGCGCCCAGCACCAGCGCCCGGTGTGCAAACAGAAACCACAGCACACAGCAACAAAGAAGGGGCAGAAAAAAATACCGCTATGCGGAACTCCCCCCGGGAGGAAGGCCCGACCCACGAACCAGGGCCCCCCCACACCAGCCACAAGCGCGCAGCAGGAACCACGCCAGGGCCAGGAAGGCAGCCGGAGTAAACCACGACACGACTTCCATGCAGCCAGGATCCAGGAAGACGCGCCCCTCCGACCCGGAAGAGAACCAGAGGCCGGCGCACCAGCCGCAAAGGGCCGGCAAACAAAGAACACCGGCCAGGAAGAAGCCATGCCTCCCAGCAATGCCAGAAACCGGTCCCCGGAAGCTTGTTTCCTTTTCCAGTAAAGAATTGGCTTGGTAGTTTGGTCTGCCCTGTTCCCATGATGCACTGGGCCAGGGACAGACTAATTTGCATGTAGCCAGGTTCTGAGCTGGGATGGTGCAGTGAACTAAAAAACGGTGATGGATCAAGCCCTGATCTTTTGACTGGGTATGAGTGTTCTGTTTAATTCAGATGCTCTGTCCATCACCACCCCCTTTTTGAATCGTTTTAGCCACCACAAGTGTGGCAGGGTATACTCAGACGTGAGTCCCTTGCTCACTGCACCATCAGGATTCAAGCAAGCCGGGCCGAAGACGGCTGCAATGCCAGAAACCGGTCCCCGGAAGCTTGTTTCCTTTCGAGTAAAGAATTGGCTTGGTAGTTTGGTCTGCCCTGTTCCCATGATGCACTGGGCCAGGGACAGACTAATTTGCATGTAGCCAGGTTCTGAGCTGGGATGGTGCAGTGAGCTAAAAACGGTGATGGATCAAGCCCTGATCTTTTGACTGGGTATGAGTGTTCTGTTTAATTCAGATGCTCTGTCCATCACCACCCCTTTTTGAATCATGCCTCCCAGCAAGCCAGGCAGGCCGGGAGGCAGACACAGCAGGAAACAGCACCCCAGCCCGCGAAGCCAGGCAGCCGGGCAGGGGGAGCAGAGACGAACCAGCACGCCACACCAGCCCAGCAGGAGCAGGGCCAGCAACATCACAGCACACCATCAGTCCATTCTGTCGACGACAGAAAAAAAGAACAGACCGGATGCTGGGTAAGTACTGCTTATGTACTCCCGGTGGGAGGGGCAGTATTAGGGTCCCAGCATGCCTCTGTTCTTTTTTTCTGTTGGGAGATGGTTATCTCCACTCATTAGTATGAAGGTGTCGAGGACGGAGGGACCAGGGGGTAATGGTGATTTGGAAGAGGCCGAGGAGGGGAATGAACATGGGAGGAATGTGGAAAAGATGCCGCTCAAGGAGGAAAGAAGTGGCAGACAAGCCGGCACGTTGCTGTAAAGGAACTAACTGAATTGGAAAATAAGCAGAGGAGATAATTAATCATCTAAGAGCCTTTCCCGGGTTGTATCTGATTGAATAATCTTTAACGAGAGAAGACATGCCAGGGAGTTTGACAGAATCAGTGCTTGCACAGCACCCTGAATCTGTGCCCACCAATATAGGTGTCTGTTGAGTATTCATACCAACAAAAGGTTTGAAAAACTTGTGAAGGTGTATTCCTGCAAATCCAATTCTGTCTGTAGGTTGGCAGGCAATGTGTGCGTTGTATGTAACAATATTGAGGACAATAATATTGCCCAGCTTATATATTGCTGCTGCAATATCACCTACCAATATATTGACTTCATAAGCACATATTAAAATACAGATTTGCAATTCTTAGCTTCACATCTATTTATCCTGACAGAATGTAAATGGATACTTGTATAGCGCACTACTCACCCGCAAGGGTCTCAAGGCGCTTGTACGAATACCGCTGTGGATCCCATCCTGGCTTTCCCTGTGAGGTGTCCACTCCTGGGCACCCCCAAGGTGAAGCCAGGCATCCTTAGTGTTGTGGGGGCCGTTGTGGAGATTAAGCAAGCTTTGTTGCCCAGAGTTGCAGAGTGGGACTCCATGATTGGAATAGGCACCGAGGAGAGAATTATCAGGTCCGTGGAATTTTGAGCCCAAGACCCGCCGAGGCAGGAATTGAACCCTGGTCCCGGGCCTGACCTCTGCATCAGGGTCTGCCGCTCTAACCATTGAGCCACACTTCTCCACTGTTGGTGGTTGCGACAGTAATGGCAGTAGAAGTGCAGGGTGATATTGAAACTTCAGCATTGTGGTACAACACCCATTGAGTATGAGGGTGAGAACTTTGAAATATGTATCCATGTAAGCGGTGGTTGAAGAATTGAGGCTTGTGTGGTGTTCTGTTTGCTTTGTTATTATTATAATTAATCTTCATGATGTGAAGAGTCCGGAGATCCATTTTGGGGGATATGTTGGCCAGATCTATTGTTGCTGTCATATATACATAGTAGGCTTTGGCCAAAAATCAATAATTTATAATAGTGGCCTTTGGGTCATGCCCCTATCCGTGATTGGATGGCTTTGGTGTCTATCTACTTTCCCTGCACCGATTCAATGGCTTTTCTCCCTGTGCATGTTTATGTCAAGATCAGGAGAATTTTGGACTCCCAGCGTGCTCATAAGTTGCTGACTATCCTTCAATTGCAGACCTCCTTTGTATTCTGGGTACTATATTTTGCTGTTTCGGAAAATACTCCTTCAACTGTCCTCAACACCCATGCCGTCTAGGTTGCTTCCCTCATCCCTCCTCATCTGGCTCATTTTTTTAAATATGTTGGTGCTCTGTTTTCATCCACCCTGCTGTCCTTCCCGACTCGGGTCACCCATCCAATTTATAATTTTAAGACAGTTGAGCAGCTGCAAACATTGCCGGGCTGCTCAACCAATTCTGTGCTTCTCATGACTTTTTTCTCTTTTGTTATATTTTAAGTAACGGATCTTACACGGGCATCAACCCTATTAGACTTGTAAAGTAAAAATGACCACTGTGGTGCACGTCATGATAAGTACATGTGCATGCATTGTGAGGCTGGCGCCCATCATTAATGGATTTAATGTGACAAACGATTCCAAAAAGTCCTTCGTATAAATAAAGATGTCTTTATGCACGCACATGCATGTGCTTACAGAAAAGCAGGGGGATAGTGAGTAGCTCTGCATTTTAGACTTATTGGGTTTCACAATGCTTGCTGCCATAAGAGCCAGCCAATATACTGCACTGAATTCGGAAGCCTATGGTACAGATCCAGGTTTCAGACAAATACAGTAATTTGAAGATTACTGCGGTACGTGGTTGGGTAGTGTCTTGCGCAAAACCAATACAAGTAAGAGAGAAACAGTTATCATGTAACAAATGCTCAAGGGAACAAACAGGCAACGACCACTAGCGTGCCAGAAAAATCCCTCTGTGAACACAGAAGGAACTAAATAGAGACAAACTTGGTTCCCGAGCCCAGCAATACAATATTAAATGATAGATATCAGTCCAAAAAGAAGGTTCTTCAGGTTGTATCAAAAATAGAGTCTTTATTGTTGAGATACAGATTTCTGTTGGTGATCCTACGTGAACGGGATCATCCAAAGTAGCCAAACAAAAGAACAGCCAACACGTGTTTCGTCTTTGGGAAGATACCTAAATGACTTCCTCAGGGCCGAAGAGTTCTGTCAAGATCAGGTCTAGAATGGCTTCACTGTATTATTACGATTTCTCAAGTAGTAGTATTCTCAAATTGTCGAAGTAATTCCAATGGATTAACTTTTTCCATATATTTTCATATAGAGTCAAAAGTTAAAAGTCGTGATGTTCGTAAGTGGCGGGAGTACTCTCCGGGACCGGATTAAGAAATCATTCTAACCACTTATATTGGACCTGCTCTTCACCTCTACTATGGCGACTCTACCGAATGGAGACTTTTAACTTTTGACTCTATATGAAAATATATGGAAAACGTTAATCCATTGGAATTACTTCGACAATTTGAGAATACTACTACTTGAGAAATCGTAATAATACAGTGAAGCCATTCTAGAAGTGATCTTGACAGAACTCTTCGGCCCTGAGGAAGTCATTTGGGTATCTTCCCAAAGACGAAACACGTGTTGGCTGTTCTTTTGTTTGGCTACTTTGGATGATCCCGTTCACGTAGGATCACCAACAGAAATCTGTATCTCAACAATAAAGACTCTATTTTGATACAACCTGAAGAACCTTCTTTTTGGACTGATATCTATCATTTAATATTGTATTGCTGTGCTCGGGAACCAAGTTTGTCTCCAAATACAGTAATTTCTCCTATTGTGTGTCTGGAATTTTTGTTCAATAGAGCTTCAATGCAATTCAGCCTCTTTAGCTCAAATCTGTAACAGAATCAGTAGTACCAATTTTATCTTTGTTACTCTTGAAACTTGGAAGAGTTTCTGTTTACCCAGCTGAAAATGATTAGTGCTATTTGTTCTTCAGACCTATTCACATTATCTATGAACCTGGCTTCAAGGAAATCTGGTAAGGCTAAGTGTTGCATTTGGGTTCTGCCCATTCAGTATGCAAATATTTTTTGCTTTTTTGTTCACCCATTTTGGACTTTTTACCATGGCTGAGTCTCACTACTTGTATCTCACCCATGGTAATCATATGGCAAATGGACTCCACATGTTTATCACCAGTGTCTGAATTTTAATATAAGGCTGCTGCACCACAGAAAGGGAAAGGGCCTCTTGGATGGTACACATGAACAAGTGTGCACACATGTGTGCACATGTGTGATGGCTGCACGAGGGAGACTACTGTTATGCTCAGCCTGGTAACTGCACACAGGTAGCCTGGCACAAAGAGGACTTTGCAGGATTAGATTGTTATAATGTTAGTGTACACTAATAGGGAATGTTAGTATAATTTACAGTTTTATCTGAAGCGACACTTTATTATACACATAGGGGAAGTGCCTTATAGAGCAGTTTCCCTTCCCTTTGGCCTACAAAGTATAGTGACATATAAAATTGGGTGTCACCTGTGCGAGGAAATCAACTCTGCAAGTTCCAAAAAGATTTCTGCACAAATGATGGGTCATCCAAAATTGTCATATTTTCTCTGGCTCAACTCAGAATCAGAGCCAAGGCCGTTTGTCATCCTGCTATGCCAGGTGAATTCATTTTTTTTTCAGCAGTAGGAACAAAGGAAATAAATAACAGTGCTTCACTCAGCTCCTGAGGAGTGGGGATGAAGGATGTGCATCTATCAATTCTCTGTCACACTCTACCAGGAATGGGCTTGCAAAGACAACTGAACAAAGAATGGAGCCCCGACCTCTTGACCCAACACAGAAGGGAGCTCCCCTTTGAAGAAAAAGGTGAGAAAGGCCATGGCAGTGATGTCAGTGAGGGGCAGAGCTGAGGTCCTCAGAGAAGATGTGACTAGTGACTCCTGGATGATGTCATTTTGAACTGCACCGGCACAATGTGCAGGAGGGTTGGGATAGGGGTGGGGAGATGACGTGGCACCCTAGGATTGGCCAGGTGTGTCTAGCTTCTGGAACCTTCCATTCCTCTTTAAAAACTCTTGTACAAGGGGAGGTTTTCTCTTGCTTGGTGTTTTTATGCACTTAGCTGCCGGGCGCTCAGGCTGCCTTAAATAACTGGAAGGACGAATCCCCTGATTCCCAGGAAGGACTAAGGACTCTGCCCAGCTGAACCCAGGACCAGTGAGTCTCCCAAAGGGCCATTGAGGTTGCCCCCTTATACTCACTGGACCTCTGCGCCCAGAGACAAAGACCAGGAGGAAGGTTGGCACAGTGAGCCACGCAAACCAGCTCTCTCTGGATGACAGTGCTTTGGAGGTGAGGAGGTCTGCAGCAACTACCCTTGGTGGCTATAGCTCACCACCAGGAGTAAAATGCGTGCAGGATCATCCAAGTAGGTCCAATCAGGGCTCGAGTTTTGTCATCTGGAAGATTGGCAAACTTTGACCTTTTGCCTGAGGAGAGCGTGGGTCTCCAACACCATTTCTAAATGTACCCCCCGAGTGGGCCGTGGCCCAGGAGTTGGCACAGAATGCTTTGTATAAATTCCTCCAGGGAGGGGGCATGCATGGTGCCCCCCTGAGACTCTCCTGTGGCCCAGTGACTTCATCCCCTGGGCGTATTCTCCCTAGAGGGGTCTGGGATCCCATCCTCAACCACCAAGCATCAGAAAACAGGGGGCACACCATTGCTCCCCTGACCCCAGTGGTGGTGTGCCCTCCCCTTCTCCCGATACCTGTGTCTTTGGGTAGTGCCAGCCACCACAGACAGAAAAGATCCTGACTGCAAGAGCAGGCAGGGAAAAAGAAGCTTCTGGCTCCAACATCCACATAGTGCGGTGGGGGCTGCAGAGGCAGGGTAGCATGGGGCGTGTTTCCTTGACTATCCCCAACAATGGGGAGTCTTGTGGAGAAGCGTGGCTCAGTGGTTAGAGGCGGCAGACCCGGAAGCTGAGATCGGCTGTGGACCAGGGTTCGATTCCCCGCCTCGGCGCGTCTCGGGCTCAAAAATTCCACGGACTCGACAATTCTCGCTCCGGTGCCTACTCGACTCACGGGGTCACACTCTGCGACTCTGGGCAATAGCTTGCTTAATCTCCACTAAGGCCCCTCGCGGCGGGATGCCTGACTTTCACCTTGTGGATACCCTGCCGGGGTATCTCACAGGGGAATACCAGGACGGGTTCCCTAAGCAAGCGCCTTGAGACCCCTGGGTGATTCGTGCGCTATATAAATCGAAATACATTTACATTTACATTTACATCTTGGGGGTGCCTGGGTAAGACAGGGAGCTCTGCCAAAAAAAACACAAAAAAGAATATCCGCGCAGTGCAGGCTATGCAGCGAAAGAGAAAAGACAGCAGCTCTCCCTGGTACAGCGGGAGAGCTGTTTCTTAAATATGCACTTTACCAGGCTGGAGCGCAGCATAATGCCTTATAGGGCCTTTCAATTTACCCAACATCCTCTACTCATGGTGGCTCCTGGATGGCAGGAGCACTACCAATGTGCTAAAGGAAGCATGGGGGAGTTGCAGGTGTGCAGCAGCTTCCCCATGAAGAAGTTTTATAAGGGACTGACCATATTATTATTATTATTATGTTTGCAGGGTTATAAAACTCAGGACCCCTCTAGGATTTTCTAATGTTTACAAAGCACTCCCAAGGCTGGAGCTTCTACTCTACTGATGGGATAGCAACACCCTCTAGGGGCTTATTCTATGGTTGCATTTATTGTGGCATAAAGAGGCTTAAGGAAGGTACCTGTTGTGCAGTGCCACCTTGGGGCAAAATCTATGGTTGCATGCTATTGTATCAAAATGTGATACCACCTAGTCTGTTCTCTTTCATGGTTTGAAAGTTAAAAATCACACAGATACATGATATGTTCATTTTTAAATAAGTTATTGATATAATACTGTTGACAGTGATTACTAATCCCAGTGCATATGCTTTATTAATAGTAATACTTACATTTACACATGATTATTATTATTGATGATTGCATTTGGATCCAAAATGATGTATTCAACATGTGGATTTCTGCTCTTGAATCCTTGATCAAGCCAATAGACTTACCTCACATGATTGTATGACTCCTTTAAGATGTTAAAGGTGATTATTCAATGCCATATGTGGTATTTTCAATCTGACAATCTATATATTTGTAAATTAACGCATAGTATTTAGTAGGATGCGTAATAAATGTACTTTTCCTTTTTCCAAGAAAAAACACTGACTAATCATTTATTGTGTTCCACTGAATGGTAACACACATTATACCCTGAGTAGTCCTTGGAATGCACTGCTTCCCTACACTGAGAGAACCAAGCGCTACACTGGGTTGCTTGGTTCCCAGTAAGGAGAAATTGTAGGCTTATTACTTGTGCAAGCCACACACCTAATAACCCAATTTCCTACAAATGAAAATACCATAACTCAGCAATGGGAGGAAGGCATTGGCTAGTGCTCCCGGCCTGCCCATGCCTGATTGATTAGACCTGCTCAAAACTAGTTCCTTTTCAGGAGAAGAACTCTTGTGACTTGCATAATAGCCTTGGATAGCACCAACAGAATGTGATGGAATGGATTTGATGTGTAATGGACTGAACTGGTTGGTAGTGGTAGGAGTTGTAGGTGAGAGAGAGCTCCATAGCCATGAAGATGACCTTAGTCACTTAGAAATATTCCTAAAAAATGACTTTGTCAAATTTGGTTCCACAATACAAAGGAGACATCACGGTGAATTAAAATTTGAAGTAAAGTGACATAGGACAGTGAAATAGAAAAAAAATAAAAATAAATAATATATAGACATATATTGAAGGGAAGGAAGAATTTAGAAAGTGGGAGCATGAGTCGATAGATACGTAGTAAAAGGTAACCATAAAAGATCAGATTACATTTTTTGTGAAAGGTAAATAGAGGAAACTGTAGAAATCCTGTGTTCATCACAAACAAAATTCCACCAGGTTAATAAGGATATTGTAGAATAGTCTTTCCAGGACGATAAAATAACTTTAAAAGCAAGTGCAAGAAAAAGGTCAAATAACAAGGAAATGGGGGGCAAATCGGCAACATCAGGAGAAAAAGAACCTAAAAAAACATTTTGTAATGAGAGCGAAAAGTCGCATTTAAAAACTGACATACAAATTTTCCAAACAGATTTCCAAAAGGATAAAACATTAGAGCATTCATATAATTGATGTGTCAATGTACCCACGACATTAGAGCATGACCAACACATTGGAGACGAGGAAGGAGAGAATTTAGAAAAACAGGTGTAATAATGGCTCTATAGTAAAAAAAATATAAAGATTGAGTTATTCGGGCAGTAGCAGAAACTTTAAATAACTTAGACTACAATTTATCCCAAGTCGCAATAGGAAACGAAATAGCTAAATCAGTTTCCCAGACAATTTCTATATGGGATTTGGATCTTTCAACAACATCTGAGAATAATAACTTATATACAGAGCGGCTTTAGGTCTGTGTGTTGGAAATAAAGGATATAGAGGAGAAGAGGGGGTAAGAGAGGGTGTATCAACAGGTAGGTCAAGAGTGGATAAGTACAATTGTAATGCAGTGGAAATTATAGTATATTGGTCAATGCAGGAATCACTCTATTGGTATTGTGCTTGTAGAAGAGGAAAAGGAATAACCTTATCATGCTGCAACAGTTGGTGTGCAAAATTGATACCCTTTTCTTTCCATTATTTAAAATAGAAAGATTTACCCTTATATTTAAGAAATTTATTTTACCATAGGGTGGAGGATAGGAAACATTGGAATGGAGTAAAACCGATAGAGAATGTATTAAATAATAGTGTTTGGGAGTATTTCAAACTAGGGATATACGATAGGAAAGAGCCATTAGACATAAAAATGACATCTTGAAAAGAAAAGTATTTTAGGAAGGATCGTTCAAAAATAATCCTTTTGGGAATAGGGGAATCACCAAAATTATAAGCTAAGGCAAAGGATTGCTTAAGCAAAAAAGCCGAGTGGTACATTTTAAAGTGAGGGAAACGCACACCACCTTCTCAGTCTTAGGGCAAATAAGTTTAGTAAGGGCAATTCGAGGATGTTTCTTATTCCATAAGAATTTTATGTACACAGAATTAATTTGAGAAAAATAGGAAAGGGGAATTCGAATAGGTAACATTGATAATGTGTATAAAACATGAGGAACAATCATCATTTTAATCGTATCTAACCTGCCCCTCCAAGATAAGAATATGGGGGACCATGTAAGGAGAAGTGATTGGAGTTTAGTAATTAATGCTTGGAACGTAAATCGAATTGTAGCATTCAAGGAAGAGGAAAACCAAATACCAAGGTATTTAAATTTTGAAGGACACCAGGCAAAATCAGTGCAAGTGGACTTTTCTACTTTTTGCTCAATGAGATAATATTAGCAAACATTCTTGCATTATCAGATGCCAATCTGCCCTTAACAAACCCAACTTGTTCCGTTTTAATAACTAAGGGAATTTTGATTTCAAGTCGGGCTGCAAGAATTTTGGCAAAATATTTGCAATCATAATTTATTAAGGAAATGGGACGATAATTTTTACAATAAGAGTGGTCTTTATCTGGTTTAGGGATTATAACAATTAGGGCATCCATTAAGGACCCAGACGCTTTGGCATCCGCAATACAGGAATTAAAAAGTATCAAAAGTTTGGGAACAAAAATAGAGGTAAAAGTGGTATAAAATTCAACAGAAAGACCATCAGGTCCCGCCCGGAGCTTTAGACTTTTTTAGCGATTTAATAGCATTAAGTATCTCTTGAGGAGAGATGTCTTTCTCTATTGCATCAAATTCATCAGGTAAAGATGGGGGAGAAGGAAGGCCTGAGAAAAAAGTTTCAAGATTTTGAGTAGTGGGCAATGTGTCATCAGAATAAAGAGATTGATAGTACTGATGAAAAACATCAGCAATATCTTCATCCGATGAGACCATTTTGTTGGTAGACTCATTCATGATAGGACCAATAGTTTTACGTTCCGATTTAATCTACAGATAATTAGCTAACATCCTGCCCGCTTTATTTTGGCCTCCATGGTATTTAGATTTAATTTTGAGCAGGGTATTGCAAGCTTCAGATGTTTCCAATTTGTTGAGCTCGGACTTAGCTTTAATGAGTTCATGTAGGGCGGAGGGTGACCTGGAGGAAAAGTAAATATGCTCTAGTTCTTTGAGATGTTGTAATTGGTCCTCATATTTTTTTATCCTAACTTTCTTGATTTTTTAGACATATGATATGGTAAAGGAACGAAAAGAGGACTTGAAGGCATCCTAATTATTAGGAAGAGAGGTGTCAGGTGGGTTGTTAAAGCTAAGAAATTAATTTATAAAAGTGGTAGCTTCTTTAATAAAGGCAGCATCAGATAACAAAAAATGATTGAGCTTCCACTGGCTAAATTTAGAAGAGGTGAGTGAAAGGTCTAATACAGCATGGACTGGTGGCCGGTCGGATATAAAAATGGAGCCAATATCAGAAGACTGAATGGAAGGTAGGAGGGACTTGCTGACCAGAATATAGTCGATTCTAGACCTAGTATGATGTACATTTGAATAAAAAGTATACTCAAGCAAATCCGGGTTACATGTTTTCCAGACATCATATAATGGACGAGAGGCAATGGCCGATTGAAAAGCTTAATGAGATTTCTCTGGGTTAAATTTGCATTTAGACAATCTGTCAAAAAAGGGGTCTAACCATTGATTAAAATTGCCAGCAACAATAATATTGGGACATTCAATGGAGGAAAGTAAAATTTTGACATCATTCCAGAATTGAGGGTCTGGTTCAACTGGTCTATAAATATTTAGCAAAATTAAAGTTTTATTATGTAGCACAATCTTAGCCATTACCCATCATCCTTCATCATCTTTTTGAGTGGATAGAATTTGTACAGATAAAGATTTGTGAAACAATATGGCAACATCACCCTTATTGTTGGATGTAGGAGAGTGACCCACCTGACCAAACCACTGTCTCTTTAATTTAAGTGATTCAGCCTCATTCAGCCTCATTACAATGAGTTTCTTGAAGAAATCCGATCTGAGAGTTAAGCTTAGACAAATGGGACAATACCTTTTGCAGTTTGACCGGATTCCCAAGGCCACGTACATTCCACGTAACAAACTTACACATAGTGGAGGGTAAGGAGGGTGAAACAGGAGTGGGTAAGATACACGTAGGATAACATCTGTAAGAAAAAATTTCGTAACAAATACACAATACCAACATAGACCTGAAAGAAGCCAAATACAGATGATGTTACAAAACAAGGAACAGTAGATTTGGTGAAAGACCATGAAAACAGATCAAGGAAAGAAATTGTTGCAAAATAACACACAATGTCATAATACAAGAACAACAAGGTAAAAAGATTGAGTTGTACAAAATAAAGTAACAGGAAGACAGAGAGAGCGTGGGGAAAAAAATGAAGGAGAGGGGAAGAAAAAGAGAAAGAAGAAAAAGGAGAGAGAGTAAAGAACAGAGCGAGACTAAGGAAAAAAGGCACACAAACAGATCAAGGCAAAACAACCAGATTTGAAAGAAGAGAAGAAAACAATGAAGAGGGAGCATAGTGACGCAAGGCAGAGCGGATCTCAGAAAGGAGAATATAAGAGATGAAAGGAGCGCTTTATACTGAGAAGGAACATAGAGAGAAGAAAGTAATTAAAGTCAGAAAGAATGGAGGAACACATAACAGTTACAGCTAAAGACGCAATCCTGAAGAGCTAGACAAAGGGAAAAAAAATAATAATTTAAGAGTTAGTGTCCATTCCATTGGGAGAGATGCTGCGAAGAAAAAGTTTAAATTTTTCCGTATCGTCGAAGGAGCGTGAGCGACCGTCATGAGTAATCTTGCAGAGACAAGGGTGAAGTATTCCGTATTGAATATTGAGATGTCGCAACTGAGGGCGAAGGGCAAGGAATTCCTTACGACGTGCATTTGTTGCATTGGAGATGTCCTGTGTGATGAAAATATTGTGACCAGACCAAATAAGGCGACGTTTGAGTTTGGCAGCCTTCAAGACAGTCATCAGCTCAGTGAACTCCAGAAGGAGTATGATAATGCCCCGTGGTTTGGTAGGGTTAGAAGTAATGCGACCCAAACGATGAGCTCTCTGTATGTGGAGGAGAGTAGTAGAAGATAGAAGACCCAGGAGTTCAGGAAGAAATTTCTGGAGGAACAGTACCATATTCGAACCTTCCATATTTTCTGGAAGACCATATAGGCGTAGGTTGTTTCTACGATTTCGATTTTCAACATCCTAAGTGTGGATTTTTAATTTATGAATTTCCTGTTCTAGTAATGGAATCTTTGTGGATAAGTCTTGTATATTGCTAACACGTTGTTCCAAATCTAATACTTTGCCTTCCATGACGATCCATCTCTCCTCAATTTGTGTTAGTTTTTCATTTGTTACAGTCATAAATGGTTGCAGAACCCGAACTTCATCCAATATAGAATCTAGGACTGGGTTCTGAAAGGAGTGAATAGGAGACGGTGGGTCATTTTTGTGTCTCTTTGGTTTCGTGCCCATTACAGAGGATCTAGCAGAGTGAGTATCATTGTGATGAAGGAAAAAGGCGGCACTAAAAGAATCCAATAGGAATGGAGTTGAAGGTAAGTACCAAGAAGAAAGAGTCTCAAGAAAGTAACAATACAGCGCTTCAGAGAAAAACACGGATGGTAAATGCTTCTTCAGTTAACAGTAGCAAAAATGTATCAAAGTGGCATTCTAGGGCTTCAGGAAAAAGGCATTGGAAATATATTATTGGTAGCAATAGTACAAGAATCAGGAATATAGAAACATGAGCTCAGCGACCCAAAAAGGCGGCCGCACACATTTCAAATATATTGAAGAATGCCACAAAAGTGGGAAAAAGGCAAAGAAAAAATAAATAAGTTCAGGGCAAACCCAAATCGGTGCACAGCACATCACAGTCCAACCAGTAAAACTGTAGAACTTCATGTAACAAAATGCCTTTTTCAGAAGTTAAAAACAGCTATAAGGCCATATCTTATCATCATAATGGGGTAGCCATTCAAAAAGACTTCATGTACAAGACGCCAGCATATAAGACCTTTAGATGACAAAGGTGAATGAACATGTCCCCTGCTGATATCGAAAAGAAAGCCTTAAATCATTGTCACAAAGTAGAGGCATCCAAAAGAACTCCATAGGTAAAATGCCGGTATGGAAGAGCCATGGGAGGTGATATTTAAGAAGCCTGTCCCATGCTGACATCAAAAGTAAAGCTTAAAGCATTTTCACAACTGGACAAACCGGCAAAAGAGTTGTAAATGAATGACACTAGAAGAAAGGAACGAAACAGAGAGCTGGTGAAGAGACGCGGGCGCGGCGACCTGAAATGGCGGCCGCCCGCGTCTCGGCCGACAGAAATGTTCCAATGTTCCGTAGCGCGGGAGCAAATACGTTGGGGAAGTCCAAATGCGGGCCAAAGACTCACCGCATGGTCAGCAGACGACACCCATTGCTCCGGTAAAGAAAGGCAGCGTATGAGCGGCTCCAAAATAATTACGAGTTCCGACTTAACGCGGAGCTCACGCTGAACCTGCCATCTTGCCTCAGCGTGCAAGCCCATCCCCCCTCAGCACCCTTAATCATAAAAACAAAATGCTACTTGCCAAGGGGATTTGTCACACTTTTTTACTGGTATTTTTTCAGCCTTTTTGTAGAACATAGGTATTGATCTAGTACCTAATTATACCAAACAACCATGACCAAACATGGAGCTGGGCAAGTTCAATTTACTATTTTTTGGGACTAGGTTCAACACTTTGGAATTATAAAAATCCCTTGGAACATAGGAGTCATTTGAACAACTCAAACGATGGCTCAATGAGGAGAAACTTGTGAATGGCCTAGACGTCCTCAAGGAAGATTAAGCCCACAATCTACACTCGTCTCATGCATCTTCCATATCCATAAGCAGAGTTTGCATTCCACTGGCAAATAATTTCTCCAAAAGAAACTGCATCTTACCGAGAAATACAGGGAAAGAATTTTGATTTTGTTTGGACTAGGAGGCCATGACATTTAAAATGGCTAGAGAAAAACCCCAAGAGCAAATATTCAGGAAATAAAGGCAATTGGCTCTCAAAGACTGGAAGGGAAAATGGCTTTGAAGGAGAACATGAAGTGGATTAAAAAAGTATATCAGACGGTGATGGATGGAAGGCTTGAATTAATCTCAGCCACTGGTAATCACTTAGGGCTGCATCCCAATCCATCATTATTTTGCACACCATGCTACCTCAGTTTGGACCCAGCTTTATGCAAATGAGTCTTGTCCGGCTCCAAAAGGAGCAGTCCAGCCCAAACTGCCAAGCCAGGTTTTCCCTGAACTGAGACACAAGTAACCCAGGATCAATTGCACCCTAGCTAAGTTCTCATCAGCGGGTACAGTGTGGTTCCAGTGACACGGTGTGCATGGGACATTACACATCTGGCATACCCATCCAACTTAGGGTGACACAATACGTAGACAAGACACCGCTGGGACTGAGGCCTGAGTTACACTAGATTAGGCAACTCAGTTCAGTGGTGGCACCATACAAGAGAATCTCCATCGAACTGGCCCAGTCAGTCTCTTATGGCCACCAGAGTCATCAGTAGTGGTGATACTGTGGGGTCGGCTGTGAACCTATGCCTTAGCTGGAAGCAGTTGCGGTCTCCGGGCCCAGTCTTGTTCAGGTGTCAGGACGGATGTATGACATTACAACGCATACATTCACAACGCATACCATTACAACAAAACTTTTACAACGCAGGATCCATAACACCGCATGCCATTACAACGTAGCTGCTATTACAACGCATGCCATTACAACGTAAGCATGGGTAAGTAATTTATAGTGTAAGTGTTGGATAGTGTAGGGGTTAAAATTACTATTCTAACTCCAGGGGGGCGTAATAGTAGGGTAAGTGTTGGATGGTGTAGGGGTTAAAATTAAATTAAATACTTACCCATACTTACGTTGTAATGGCATGCGTTGTAATAGCAGCTGCGTTGTAATGGCATGCGCTGTAATGGCATGCGTTGTACTGGATCCTGCGTTGTAAAAGTTTAGTTGTAATGGTAGTGCGTTGTGTTAGTTGCGTTGTAAAGGATGTTTCCCTGTCAGGATAGTTGCTGCCACCAGGTTAGTTAGGGGCTTCAGCAGCACTTTGATGTCCCCGGCAGCACCTTTCACTGAGCCTGTAACAGGCTGCTGAGTCAACTCAGGTTGACACATTCTGGTAAAGTTTCAGTTGCAGCTTCTCAAACACTGTGCAGAGGGACTGGTCAACCTTTTCTCAGCACAGCTAACACCTGGATCTCTCTGTTACATTTGTCAGTTTCGTTTTCTCTGGTGCTTCCTTATGCTGGGAACATGATGAGCCTCTCCTTATTGTACAGTCACCTCTCCTGCAGGGCCAAGCCCATGTCTACAGGCAGATCCTAAGCTCCTTCACAAACTTATGACTTTAGTTAATTATCTGTTACTTCTGAGAGGCTGGTTGTCAGGCATCCACCACCCCTGGTTACAGGCAGGTAAAATGTGGTGTGGTTTGGACCCCACTTTTATACACATTTCTAGACAGCAGCTGTAGATTCACTATTTCAAACTTCAGACCCACAATGTGGTTCTCTTTCAAGTGTCTTTCTGAAGCTGCTTCCCAAATACAGCTTTTGTGTAAAGTGATTTTTTCACAACAGGTAGCACTGGGGCTGGCTCTATGCAGGAGTACCCAAAACATGAGCACAACAAAATATGAGCTCTCAAAAGGCTGTAATCAGGGACAGACAAAAGGGTACTTCTGGCCTAGAAACACCCAGACCTTTTAAAGCATAAAGCGTAGCCCCACCCTTTACCTCTACATAATAGCAGTACTTATGAAGAACTAACAGCAGCCACTTGGGAATAAACCTTTTGAAATGTATAAAGGTAGCACTGTCTCTTCTTCCTCACTTCAGTGTCTGGGCCTTCATCCTTTAGCCATTAGAATGCCAGAAATACAGTTCCACTCACTGTGGAAGCTATTCTCACCCTTTATCATATGCCATGCTAAATAGTGGCATTAAAAATGAAACCCTCTGACTTCAGTACTCAGACTCATCCACAAAGTCCTACTTCCATACATGTATCACAGGATCACTCTAGATGCACATGACATGTCATAGTAAGGTTCTGGTCTCACATAATAGCAGAACTCTATACGAGAAAGCTCAGTAAGCCTCTCTCTCACTGTCTCAGATAAAACCCCTGCTCGTTATACACAACATTAACCACAGGACATGAATGATATGAAAATAATCTCATAAAGCAAATAATAACACAACAGTAATAATGAGATATAATTTGCTACAGGGCGTGCCAAGATCTTCTAGGAGGGCAGATGAAGAGTAGTAACCCTGATTTGCCTCTCGTGGGAAACATGAAATACACCAAGGTCATTTTGTATTAGGTGAGAAAATGGAAACAGATTAAAGAGTCAGATTCTCAAGCAAAGGGCTCTCTACCATCTGTCTGCACTCAAAAACCCACGGAGAACACGTCAAGTATGGTCCCCACTGATCAGCCACTCTCTGTAGACCTGAAATACTCCTTGGACATGAGGGTCCCTTTTGCCAGATAAAAAATAGAAATGACATGGGAGCTCTGCCTCCTCTCACAAGGCAGTCCTCTTTCTGATCTCGACCCATCTGTCATGGCCTACATGGAAAGTGGCTCTTCTCCCTGCATGATTGTAGAGCCACCAATTACACATAGCAATATCCATGACAACCTAGCCAACACTGATTACACAAAAACCCTTAGTAACCATTATTAAACTAGGGGAAAGATGTCGAGGACAAACAGTAAATTAAAATAAAAGTCTCTCAATAATAAAGAGTCATGCTGCGTGCTCGTCTGTGGAGTAAAAGTCTGAAGTCACCCATCTTAGTCCAAAGTTAATTAAACTTCGCAGATTGATTAATTACATTATTGGAGTCTCTATTATGCAGTTCACAATGCCTTTTTACAGTTCACAGTACAAAAGGGGGTGGTGATGGACGGAGCATCTGAATCAATCAAACACTCACACCCAGTCAAAAGATCTGGGTTTAATCCATCACCGTTCTTTAACCCACTCTGCCACCCCAGTTCAGACATAGCTATATGCAAATCAGTCTGACCCTGTGCCTCATGGGAACAGTCCAGCCCGAACTGCCAAGCCATGTCTTCCCTGGACCGGAAACAAGCTTCAGAGGACCGGTTTCTGGCATTCCAGCCATCTTCAGCCCGGCTTGCTTGAATCCAGTGGCAAAGTGAGCAAGGGACTCACGTCTGAGCATACCCTGCCACACTTATGGTGGCCAAAAGCAGTACAAAAGGGGGTGGTGATGGACGGAGCATCTGAATCAATCAAACACTCACTCCCAGTCAAAAGATCTGGGTTTAATCCATCACCGTTCTTTAGCCCACTCTGCCACCCCAGTTCAGACATGGCTATATGCAAATCAGTCTGACCCTGTGCCTCATGGGAAGAGTCCAGCCCGAACTGCCAAGCCATGTCTTCCCTGGACCGGAAACAAGCTTCCGAGGACCGGTTTCTGGCATTCCAGCCGTCTTCAGCCCGGCTTGCTTGAATCCAGTGGCAAAGTGAGCAAGGGACTCACGTCTGAGCATACCCTGCCACACTTATGGCGGCCAAAAGCAGTACAAAAGGGGGTGGTGAGGGACGGAGCATCTGAATCAATCAAACACGCACACCCAGTCAAAAGATCTGGGTTTAAGCCATCACCGTTCTTTAGCCCACTCTGCCACCCCAGTTCAGACATGGCTATATGCAAATCAGTCTGACCCTGTGCCTCATGGGAACAGTCCAGCCCGAACTGCCAAGCCATGTCTTCCCTGGACCGGGAAAAAGCTTCCGAGGACCGGTTTCTGGCATTCCAGCCATCTTCAGCCCGGCTTGCTTGAATCCAGTGGCAAGAGTCCCTTGCTCACTTTGCCACTGGATTCAAGCAAGCCGGGCTGAATTGCATATAGCCATGTCTGAGGGGGGGGGTGGCTGTGTGTATGTGTGTGAGCGTGTAGTCTGTGGAAAATTCCAATTCTACACTGGCACAGAGAAACAACCTAAAGCTGTGACCATTTGAGTACTATATTAAATTCACATGGTCACATTTTGGCTTTTACCTGTCCCATATGACAGACTCAAGTGTGGGAATGTATGCTGGTAGGAGTTTTGCTATTGCGGACACATTGCAGTGTTTTGCAGCAGCTACACATGATACTATTTTCAGTCTTTAGTCATACATTGTATGCATAGGTTAGTATATTCAGGGTAAGAAAACATGGAGGGATCCATGCAAGCCAATTTAGCCTACATTCTTTTTTGGCTTGGTAGCTTATCTTTGATGACAGCCGATTTAGGTCCAAGTACTGCAAACAACCACCATGACCATTAGGAGGAAATTGTGTTTTTGACCATATTTTGACATTTGCCTGGAATTCTGTGTCCCAAATATTAGAGGCAGCAGACAGGTCACTCATTCGTGATTGTCCCTGTACCTCTATGTAAGAATATTAGTTGAGAGTGGTGAGAAGCCACATAAAAATAATCACAATCCATGCCAGGGTGACCCACAAAAGTAATTAAATACACCTATCTGGTAGGTTGGCACAAAGCAGTCAGTCTTAACTTAGAGGCAATGTGAAAAGATGTGTAAAGTATTTATGCAGGCCTCCAGCAGTTATACAGTGAAAAGAGAGGCTGCAATGCTAGCCTTTTCATCTTTCTGTGTTGCGCTGCATCGGATCCAGTGAAGCTACCAATCAGTAGCTGTAAGGGACTGCAATGAGAGGTATTGCTTCATTCTGTGGCACACTGTAAGGGATCCAGAGAGACTTTCAGTTGAGCAGGGAGGAGTACACTCTGACACCAGCTATAGGTCCAGGACCTTGACAATAGCATATGGGGGGTTAAGACTCACTCTCACAGAGGACAGTAGAGTGGGCCAGGTCAGGTCTAGTTAGGTCTGGTTAGGTGCAAAGTGGGAGCGAACTCTGGAAGTGTTTTGTTACCCTGTAGCTCAAATAGGAGGCTTTTGAGTCAGTTCTATGGACCGGGGTTCAAAGCAAGCAGGACCAGTCAGCAGGGCAATCCTTCTTTTGCATCTTCACTAGTCCAGGAGTGTTCTAATTTCCAGTATTTCTGGTTTAGAAGGTGCCACCTTTACACCCATTGCCAGGCTGTGTGGAGGATATCCCTTCATCTAACCTTAAAACTGGTTCTGGTCAATTTCTCTGTTTCCCCTGTGTCTGGTTCCAGCTTGACTAGTAAAACTAAGGACCAGCAGATGCATGTGTGAGTTGCATTTGCTAGTAAAGGGGATGGCAGCTTCAGAAGTCAGGAAGGGCATATGTACATCCCTCGGGCTAATCTTTTAAACTTGGGAAGGAGCTGGGTGCAACCCCCCAGGCCATCCTGCTTAGGAGGAACCCACTTCCCTGCACCCAAGATCATTTTGTCCCATGTCTGAAAGGAGTACATGTGACACCACAGGAGAGCCATTAACAGTCATGTAACCCAGGACACTAGCAGCATGGCTAATTTGGTTTAGTCAGAAAAATGTTACCTTTGTAAAAGTGCAAAAGAAACAACGGATGGACTGAATGCTGGACAATGCAAACATTCACCCTCAGTCACAAGGATCTGGGTATAATCCATCATTCTTTTGCTCACCACACTACCCCAGATTGGACCCAGCCCTATGCAAATCATTCTTGAACCTGTTCCTTGTGAGAACAGTCCAGCCCAAACTGCCAAGCCTGGTCCTCCCTGGACGGGAAACAAGCATCCTGGGACCGGTTTCAGGGCATCACCCTTCATCAGCCATGCCAGCTTGCATCCTGTGGTGTAGCGAGCACGGGAACCACATCTAGGCATACCCTTCCCACTTAGGGTGACATAGGCAAAAGAAACAATTATTGGACGGAATGCTGGACAATGCAAACATTCATCCCCAGTCACAAGGATCTGGGTTTAATCCATCATTCTTTTGCTCACCACACCACCCCAGTTTGGACCCAGCCATATGCAAATCAGTCTTGACCCTGTTCCTTGTGGGAACAGTCCAGCCCGAACTGCAAAGCCAGGCCCTCCCTGGATTGGAAACAAGCATCCTGGGACTGGTTTCAGGGCATCACTCTTCATCAGCCAGGCTAGCTTGAATCCAGTGGTGTAGTGAGCACGGGACTCACATCTGGGGATACTCTTCCACTTAGGGCGACATATGGAGCAGAAACAATTGATGGACGGAAGGACGGACCTAAGTTGATGTTTACCTTTGTGAATCGGGCACATTGTATGCATTCAGGCATCCTATGAATAACGTAGTGCAAAGTAATCATGATGAATGTTTATGCATTTGCAGTGAGAGCCTGACTATAGTAGGTATAGCACCCTCCACTGCCTCAGAAGATGTAAATGATTATACCACACAAGGAGCTTGGTATTACACGTCTTTATTCCTCAGTTTGTATCCGTGAACTCAACATTCTAAATCATCAATTCCATTAACCACACCGAACACTTACGTCACAGTGCTACAGAGTCCGCCATGAACCATCATCTCTAACTCACAAGACACTACAGTGGTAACTGGGACTATATTCATAGTTCACAGGAGGCTTGGTGGTGACATTAGCTTACAAGCAGATACAGATGCATGCTGTGAACTGTAAAAACGGTACAAAAGGGGGTGGTGATGGACGGAGCATCTGAATCAATCAAACACTCACACCCAGTCAAAGGATCTGGGTTTAATCCATCACCGTTCTTTAGCCCACTCTGCCACCTCAGTTCAGACATGGCTATATGCAAATCAGTCTGACCCTGTGCCTCATGGGAACAGTCCAGCCCGAACTCCCAAGCCATGTCTTCCCTGGACCGGAAACAAGCTTCCGAGGACCGGTTTCTGGCATTCCAGCCGTCTTCAGCCCGGCTTGCTTGAATCCAGTGGCAAAGTGAGCAAGGGACTCACGTCTGAGCATACCCTGCCATACTTATGGCGTCCAAAAGTGGTACACTGCAAAAGTGCCTGATTCTAGCATTATTATCTACATAACATGGTGTTAGGATTATAGTAGAATGTTTAGAAGTGCTCATTATTATCACCAGAACAACCGGCCAGGAGAAATCAAATATTACAAATATGCATGTGTTGGATTTATATTGTGTGGTCTAATCGTATATCTTTTATATACAATGTATACACGTTTTTAAAAAACTTGTGTGGAGTCCATTTGTGGTGTCATCATTGGGTTGCTGTGAGCGTGGTTGCTAATACTTTACACATTTGCCTTGAAGATAAGCCTGGATGCGTGTGCCAAGCTACCAAGGGGGTGAGCGGGGGCTATCTCAAAAGGTGTCCTTCCTTTCCCTGACGTGTAAACGAGGGTCCCTATTTTGCCTAAGGTACCTACCTCAGCCAACCAGGGATCCTGGGTCTAACATTTGGTGGTCAGCTATGTGGGATTTGAATGTGTATTTACAAATTCACTTACAGTGATTGGTGTACATCACAAGTTTAGTGCAGACCACGACACAACCACATATTGTGTTCTTGAGTTGTTGGTTCTATTTGTTTTTGTTTTTGAGCAACCTTTAAGCCACACATCATGTCTCAGAGGAGTCAAGTAGCCAGTGAGGCTGCAGAATTGTAGTTAAACATTGAGCAATTGCTTACCTACAAAGTTGATCAATTGAGGTAATACTGCAAAGCTTTGGGATATCCCATGAAAAGTAGCGCTAAGAAGGAGGAGCTGCAAATGGCCTTGAGGGCCTGGTGGGAAGCCAAAGGGACTCAGGAGACGGGTGATGTTGAGGTGGATGAAGATGACCCAGGGAATGGATTTGGTCCACAGGATTTGTCAGTGGAGGGACCAGCTTCAGGGGCTGGTAGTAGCCATTCAGGGAGGAGTTTTCACCAGAGGATCTGGAGGGAAACCAAAGGGTCAGAGAGCATAAGTTGGAGGTTTTAAAACTTAAAAATCAAGCAGAGGAGGCTATTTGTGGAGTCATCATTGGGTTGCTGTGAGCGATGTTGCCAATACTTTATACATTTGGCTTGAAGATAAGCCTGGCTGCTTGTGCCAAGCTACCAAGGGGTGAGCGGGGCTATCTCAGAAGGTGACCTCCCTTTCCCTGACATTGAAACGAGCGTCCCAATGTGGCCTCAGTCAACCAGGGATCCCGGGTCTAACATGGGTCCTGTGCACACTAAGTCACTGGAACCAAGCTATACCTGGCTGATGAGCTCTTATAAGGGTGAAGCCAGTCCTAGGTTGCTTGTGGTCTACTTCAGGGAGGACCTGTGAGTGTTCCTGAGGTCACCCCTCCTGGCTTAAACAATAATGTGCATACTGTGCATGCTACAGTATGCTCTGCATTCTTAACTTAGCATACCATAACATGCAGGAGCTAGCCTCCGTAGCAAATTTAAAAACTGACTGACACGCCAGAGTGTAGGAAAAGCTTTATTTTACAACTTATATCCAACGCGCATGAGACTTCAACAACCTTTCAAAACATGAACTAAGTTATGCAGTACAATCCATTTTAGAACTGTGATTGACATTTTGCCCTACAGCGAGGTTACATTATACTCAGACCCGTATTGACCTGTTTCTTTTTGTAAGATAATTAAAGTTATTGAAGGTTCATAAAATATCCCCCCAAAAATAGGAGGCCCCCAATGTTGAGTAATGGAATAATTATATAAATGATGGGGATGATATAAATGTTGTGGATGTGGACTGTCTATTCGCATTAGAATATCTGTTGCAAGAAGGGGGGCAGGACATGAATACTGGCGTTGACATAAAACAAGTTCTGGAGAGTTTGGGTGTAGATGTGAACACATTCAGTGGAAGTGGTTTTAAACCCAAATCTAGGATGATACCTAATATACCACATGACAACATAGATGTGTTCCATGAGATTATGATGAGAGAAATAATATATTCGAGAAATGTACATTTGATTGGAAAAACAATCTGTTAGGGCCACAGGGGGAGGCATTAACGTCATTGAGATCAGATAGCTCCATACTAATCAAATCCACAGATTAGGGGAAGAATGTGGTAATCATGGACACCGTAATGTATATGAATGAGGTCTGCAAACAACTAGGTCAAGCTGGTTGCTATGAGATTTTTTCTTCTGAAATGTATAAAACATCTATCATGAAATACTATGATGTTGTTCATGAATGCCGGACCACGGCATTATGGACTTTGAGAAATATGCTTTTTTATGAAATGACCATCCCTAAGTACCTTGTTTTTATCTTTTGTCCAAGTTCCATAAAAGCTAGAGGAACTGTCTCAGAAGGCTTAGAGTGTTTCGAATGAGGGACTGTTTGAAAATACAGAAATCTATATTAATCATTTCTTATTCCCATCAGTATTAGCCTTGCCATCTTACTGAAAGGGACAGCACAGGCATTCTGAAAAGTACAAGATATTAGTTGTGAAGATGCATATATGATGAACCGGTTCAAGGCACCTCCCTCTGTACTTGTATTGATCATGAGTTGGGAGTGAAAGCCTGTGAGCATCTACTGAGAACTAGACCTATATGCATTTATGAACATACCAAAACGCTATTATCTATGGTATGGTTTTGTCTGAAAGAGACTATCTTTCTGTTCGGTGCTGTATTCTATAGGCAACTTACAGGAACCGCGATGGGTATCTGCTTCGTCACCAGTTTTGTAGATATTGTAATGGGCTGGTGGGAGGAGCAGGTTGTCTGTACGGATTCCAATGAATTTACTAAAAATGTGGTCCTACGGACCAGATATATTGATGATTTATTCCTGGTTTGGAATTGTCCTAAGTAGAAGGCTTTTGAATTCATCAATATACTAACATGCAACCCCTACAATTTGAAATTCACTTTTAATATGTCCAAGACTGACATTGAGTTTCTTGATGTGAAGTTGAGGGTGGAGGATTGCACTATATGCACAGGCCTACAGAAGAAGGAGACAGCTGGAAGTAGCGTCCTACACTACAAGAGCCACCACCCAAAATAAAACTCATTATTAGCATCCCTTATGGGGAAAGGTTAAGAGTTAAACATTTGTGTAACACAGTGATGGAGTTTCAGAAAGACAAGATTCGAGCTGCCAGTTGGTTCAGGATGAGGAGCTACTCGAACAAGACTTTGAGTACAGCAAATAAAAAGGTTGCTCCAGTAAGTAATATCAACTTATTTTTCCCAATCTCCACAAGAGAGGAAAGGAATGGATTTGTTCAAACACCATGTCCCATTAGATCAGATCCATTATGGGTAAACATAGGAGTTTCTTGAAAACTGATGTCGTAATAGGCCCGTAACGGATCACCAAACCCTCTATTTCAAACAGACGAGTTAGATCGCCATGGAATGCTCTTACCCATAGTTATTATATGAACTACAACAGAAGTGGGAATTGATTAGGGACAACCAAATGTTCTCGCAAATGTGGCCCTGGTAAGGCCTGTAAACTTACTGTCAATACCAAAGAACACATGTTAAATATATAGTAATTGTAATTGCATTTATATAGCGCAAACTACCCCTGACGAGGCGTCAAAGCTCATGTTCAGCGGGGAGCACGCTATTCCGGGACCCATAGAGGATTAGTGTTGAATTAGTATAGCGAAACAAGCAAGTACATTTTAAGTGGTGGATAGGTTAGTCAGTTATTTGTATTTGGAATGATAGCAGAAGGATAGAGGAGGACAAAGGTTTGCATTTATTTATCGCTCGCTTGTTGACGCATGCTATTCAGGAAGCCTATAAAGGATTAGTGGTGAATTAATATGGTGAAATATGAGGTAATTTCAGTGGTGGATATCAGTCTGTTACTTGGAGTGAGAAAGATAGCGGATGGATAAAAGGGGAAGAAAAATTTGCATTCATATAGCACTTGTTACAACTGATGGGTGTTGAGCGCTTTTCTGGCGAGTAGCACGCCACTCCGGAACCCATAAAGAATTAGTGTTGAAAATTAGTATAGTATAAATATGAAGTAATTTGAGTAGTAGATATGTTATTCAGTTATTAGGGCAGTATATTAGTATAGTTGAAAATGGAACATGGAATTTGAGAAGTGAACATGTTAGTCTGTTAATTTTGCTTGAAAACGATAGTGGAGGGATAGAAGAGTGAAGAATTCTTATTTTTTATTTTTTAGGTCTTAACAGTAGGAAGAGGCATTTGGATGAGTAAAAAGGAGTTTTGGAGGGAAGGAGTCAGGGGGGTTAGTTTCGAAAGGTTTGTTTTAGGGGTTCGGTGTAGTAAAAAGAGGTGTCAGATGATGCAAGGAGGGGTAGAGCAGGAGAGAGTCTAGAAAGGGTTATTTTGGCGATCATAGTAGTGGTATGGGGTTTGGGATAAATGAGAGAGTGGATGTAGAGGATATATTGATATATGTATAGGATGAGAGATAGGGTAGTGCATTATAAGGAGTAGTAGAAAGAAGTTTGAGATGAGTCAGAAGGTTGGGCTAGAAGATATATTGAGCGAAGTATAGGCTGAGAAATAGGCTAGTGCATTGGAAATGCTAAATTAGAAGAAAGTGATAAATATATAGATCCATAAGTACATTGAAAGTATATAGATACATAAAGGAAGTAAGTATATTTAGATTAAATATATTGATAGATGCACAGGATGAGAAATAGGGTAATGCATTGGATATGCTTTTTCAGGAGAAAAGTAACAGACACACAGATCCAAGTACATGGAAGGTACATAGATGCACAATGGAAGTATGTACATGTAGACCAAAGATGATTTTTATTTATTGATGAATATTATTATTATTATTATTATTATTATTATTATATATATATTTTTTTGATTTTCTCTTAACAACATAATTATTTTACATGTTTTATAAAGTAATACACAAAGATAGGTACATATCTATAGTGAAAACAAACGGATATGCTGTAAATTTCTGTTTCCGTATGGTGCTTATCTGGGGAAGAGCCAGATCTTGAGTAGTTTTCTGAAGATAAGGTGGTTGTCAGTGGATCTTATGTTGGGGGTAAAGAGTTCCATAGTTTGGCTGCTTGAACTGAGAAGGATGTGCCACCCATGTTTTTTTTCTTGTACGGTGGGATTTTGAGGCGAGATGCTCCTTTAGAGCAGAGGTTCCTTTGTTGAATGTGTTTGGTGATTTTATTCCTGATGAAGAGTGGTCCTATTCCATGTATTGATTTGTGGGTAATACAAAGAAGCTTGAACGTGGATTTTCTGGCAACCGGTAACCAATGCAGGGCTTTCAAGGCAGGGGAGATGTGGTCTTGTGGTTTGATATGCAAGAGTAGTCTGGCAGCCGAGTTCTGAATCCGTTGTAGTCTTTTCATGGTCGTTAAAGGTGATCCGTGGTAGAGGCTATTGGCGTAATCGAGTTTGGATAGAACAAGGGAGATGGTAGCTTGGACCTTGTGTGGAAATCCCAAATGAGGGAAAATTTGTCGGAGCGTTTTTATAGTAGCAAAGCTTGATCTTGCTAGTTTATCCACTTGGACATTCATCGACAGCTTGGAGTCCATGGTCATTCCGAGGTTTCTTACTTCCTTCGATACTTTAGGCAGTTATCCCAGTTCATCAGGTCATGCGGCAAGCGGGTTGTAATTTTTCCAAGCGCCACACGTGAATATTTCAGTTTTTGAAGCATTCAATTTGAGATGGCTCCAAGTCATCCACTGATCCACGGCTCTGAGACAGCTGCAAATTGGTTATTTTCAAATGTCTTTGGGGCATTCCAGTTGAAGGAGTATTTGCGTGTGATCTGCATAGTTGTAGCACGTGAGGTGAAATTTATTGATCAGTACTGGTAAAGACTTCATGTAGATGTTGGAAAGCATGGGCGAGATGATAGAACCTTTAGGGACCCCTGCTTTTGTGGAGTACGGTGTGGATGAGAAAGGTGGGGTGTGGTTCACATTAGTTCTGTTTCGAAGGTAGGAAGCGATCCAGTCTAGAGCAGTTCCCTCTATGCCGGCTTCATAAAGTCTTTGTTTCAGAGTGTCATGGTCAACCGTGTCAAAGGCAGCTGAGAGGTCCAAGAGGAGT
Source organism: Lissotriton helveticus (assembly GCF_964261635.1). Classification (NCBI taxonomy): domain Eukaryota; kingdom Metazoa; phylum Chordata; class Amphibia; order Caudata; family Salamandridae; genus Lissotriton; species Lissotriton helveticus. The sequence continues at coordinate 522,100,773 of NC_136063.1, forward strand.
AGCGCAGCAACCCCGTTGCGGTCAACTGTATTCTTTAGGTCATTCCAGATGGCAAGGAGGGCAGATTCAGTGCCTCTTCCCGGACATAATCCTGTTTGGAAATCTGAAAGTATATCATTCTCTTCAATGAATTGTGACATCTGGGCGAACGCTGCTCTTTCTATCAGTTTGCCCAGGAAAGGTCCATTTGTAATGGGTCTGTAGTTGTCAGGGTTCAGCGGGTCCAAGTTTGTTTTCTTCAGTAAAGGGCGTATGTATGACTTTTTGAGTTTTTCTGGAAATATTTCAGTAGTTAAGGAATTGTTGATGATTCTTCTTACTGGAATGGCAGCAGAGGTTGTTAAAACAATTGTCTTGAAAGTTTGTGGCCATAAATTCATCGTGTGAGATGTGTTGGAAGGAACGGAGAGGCTTGATTAGAGCATTCTTGGATAGTTGTTTTGTACAAGGGTTAGTGCTGGTGCTTTGTTTCTGTTGTAAGTATGAGTCCAACGTGTCTGCTTTGTCCGTGTAATGATTTGCCAGTTTGTCTGTGAAATCTTGAGTAACAGGATAAGTTCCTTCTAGGCAATTTGGTTTTCGAAATTCATTGAGTATTTTATAGAATTCTTTATTTGCACATTTAGCGTTTTGAATTCTGTCTGAATAGTACCTTTTCTTAGCTTTTTTGATAGCCGACTTATATAATCTGTTAATTTTTTGTAGGTGAAGTTTGTCTTGTTTGGCGTTTTGAGCCAGATACATTGCAGCTTTCTAATTTGTTGTTTTATGTCTTTTATTTCTATTTTTCTCCAAGGCGCTTTTTTCTTTTGTTCTGTTGTGTGGTTTTGAGTGGTATCAGGATGTCAAAAGCTTCCTGTAGCCACTCCTATAGATTCTGAACAGAATTTATGGTTTCCAGATTTATACTGGATGTTAGTTGTGTTTCCAAGTGTTCCAAATTGAGTTTGTTCCATGGCCGAAAGGTGGATCGATGTAAGGTAGTTTTAGGTGAGTTGCTTAGTGTTGTTTTATGTTGGAAAGCAAGCAAGTGGTGGTCTGACCATGTGACTGGAGTTATAGTTTGAAAGGTAACTAGTTCAGTATTAGCAAAAATGACATCTAGGATATGTCCAGCGGTGTGTGTGTCGGATTGGGGACAATCTGATGCAGGTTCAATGCGTCTAGGCCGGTGATTATTGTTTTTGGATGTGTCAGATTGGTTTTATCAAACTAAATGTTAAGGTCACCCAGAACGCATAGGTTGAAGTGTATTGTTATCAGATTTGAAACTGTGTCTAGAAGTGCGTCTGGGAATGTAGCCTTGCTAGGTGGAGGTCTGTAAAGGAGGAGGAAGTTACAGGTGGAAGACGGTGTAGGATTGCATCTTGTAAGAAGAGCCTCACAATTCTTTATGGAGATGTTGTCAACTTTAGTGATATGTATTGTTTGCCTGAATACAACAGCTACACCAGCTCCTTTTGGCTATATGATTTTGGGTGATTATTTGATAGCCTAGAGGAATGGCTTCATGCAGGACTGGAGCCATATCCTCTCCCAACCATGATTCGGTTATGAAAAGTATGTCTGGTTTTGCATCGGTGAGAAGGTCGTAGATGTGATGCTTGTTTTTAGAGTGGGATCGAGCATTTATTAGAAGACAGTGTAGAGAGTGGCCTTTGGTGATAGTGTGACTTTGTTTTGTAGAATGGTGATCAGTATTGTGTGGGTGTGTAGCAGGTGTGTTTTTAGTGCTGGTATTAGCTGTATTAGGATAGCAATTGTGTAGCTGTTCTTTATCGTGTTCCTCATCCAGCATGCTAAGAACACATTTTGATGGGTCTGCATGTGTATGTGTTGGAGATGGTGTTTGAGAATGAGTTGGAGTGCTGTGTTGCTTTTGTGGTGTAACATTGTTAGAAGGTTGACTTGGGGAAGCAAAGTTGTGAGGTGTGGCATGTTGCTTATATTTTTTGTCTGTGTTAAAGGCGGAAGGTGTATGAGTCAGGGGAGGTGGTGCAGCATGTGGGTCATGTCGTAATGTTCTAAATTGTCCAATGGGTGAGAGGCGGTTAGAAGAGAGGTGCTGTATTGCTGTATCTGTGTTAGGTGTGGTGGAAGAGTGAAAGCTTGGCATTTGAGTTTGTTCCTTTGTGTGCTTTGAAAGGTGGGTGTATGTATGTATTTTGTAATGGTAAGTATTATGAGGTGTTGCGCTCTGAAAATCTTGTTGTGCTGGTGTGTGCGATATATTTTGCTTTTGAGGTGTGGTGAAAAGGGGTGCTGATGTATATGTTTCATGCACCTGATTTGGTTGTGTAGTATTGTTTGTGAGAGGAGGTTGTGACGTAGAGGGGGTGGTGATGTGTTTATGAGTAGAGTGTATGTTGTGTGTAGGAGGGAATGAAGTAGAGGTGCGAGTGTTTATCTTAGACTGGTTTGTTTCAAGAGTTACAAAGTGTGGTGGTGTGCAGTGTGTGTGTGTTGTGTGTTATTGTTATTTTGGTAGAAGGGAGAGGAGGGTGTTTGTTGGACAACTGATCGAAGGATCATTATATGTTTGTTAGTGATAAAAGGTGGACTGTTAGGTGTAATTACAGCAGGGAGAGTGTGTCTGACGGGGATGTAGTTATGTATGGTCTTGATTTGCATTGTGTTAGTGATGAGTGTATTGGTTAGTGGTATAGGATAGAGTTCTGTACTGTTTGTGGGTGATGGTGGATATGTGTGGTAGTTGGGATAGTAGGGTGTGTAAATGTGGTTTGGTTGGCTTGGTGGTGCATGCTGGTACATTAATCTGTGCATAGTGTTGTGCGTGGTGTATATTTGGTGTGAGTGTGTTGCTCTGTTTGTGGTTGTGGATGGTGTGGGCTGGGTATTGTTAAATGAGAAAAAGGGCAGCATTTCTGGCCCTAGTCCCGACCAGTCTCGAACAGGCTCAAACAAGCAACTACCCTTGTCCTCTCCGCCCCTAACAGGCTCAAACAGGCAACTGCTCTTGTCCTCTCCACCCTTAACCAGGACGCCCGGGCTGAGACGCCCTAAGCCTGGCCTTTTTTGTAGCCCTAGTAATCAGGTGACCCCTTCAGCCAATGGGAACCCTAGCCCTAACACTATCCAATCACAACACTAGCCCTAACATCTGGAACCAATAGGAGACCAGGACCTTGCAGCCAATCTTAGCCCTAGTCCAAGCACCCAATCAGTTCAAAAACCCTGATCTCTACGTCCAATAAACGCCTTAGCCCTACCACTAGTCCCAACCCAAGTCCAAGCAGCCAATGATACAGGTAGCCCTAGTCCCTACTTCCAATAGAAAGCCTAACCCTACTCTTAGTCCCACAACTGGTCCAACAACCAATCACACCAGAAGCCCTAAATAGCTACTTCCAATTAAAGGTCTAACCCTAGCCCCAGTCCCACCCTACTCACAACAACCAATAACATAGGAAGCCCTAGTCCCTACTTCCAATAGAAATCCTAACCCTAGCCCTAGTCCCAACACGTGTAGATAAGACACTCCGGTCCTGTATGTGCCAAGTACTTTTGTGTAGTGATTCGTTGGCTGTAGAATCACAAACAGTTGAGTGTCTGGGTTTAACTAAATACAGATAAATTCTAGTGACTCTCCTATAGACCTACTGCCTTTCTGCTTAACACCGGAGGTACCATAACTGGGATTCATATAACAGGCACACCTCTAAGAAGGTCCATTCAGGGAGGTTAAGGTATCCAAATTTTAACAATTCAGGAGCCAGATCACAGCAAAGTTGAGACTTAGGATCCGGGTGTCTGATTGCACAACGGTTCTACGCGAGAAGGTCCAGCTCGTTGGCAAGTTTCTCATGTGGAACTACAGAGCGTTCTACAAGGATGAAGTATATGGGGACTACCAGGAGGGCGAGAGACTGATGCTGAATCTTCCAAACCACAAACTGAAGTAGCTGTAGAGGAGGAAAAGCGTAAGCCAATATTACTGACCAACTCATTCATAGTGCATTGCTATCACAGTCCGTGGGAACGTGGAGTTGAAGTTTGGGCATTTGGTGTTTTCTGGTGTGGTGAAGGGGTCTATGCGTGGTAGTCACCAGTACCAGAAGTACTTCTGAAGAACCTGAAGGCATGAGTTCCCAGTGGTGGACTTGCTGCTGCATCCTGCTGAGGGGAGGTCGGCAAAGTCGTGGTGCACTCCTGGCAAGTATTCCGCTGTGTCCGAGTGCCCACAGCCAGATGCTCGGGCTAATAAGAGCACGGATCTATAGCTCTACATGCAAAGAACAGATGCATACTGGTAAGTAGCAAATTCCGTGCGGGGCATAGCAGCTGTAAATCGCATACTTTTGCATAGACTATACAGTAGTTCCCCTGTTGGCGGTGGCTACCTGTATGCGTTGCAGTAGTTTGAAAAAGTGTTCTAAGTACAGCCTGGCCCACACTAGCTTGTTTTGCTTGCACATCTACACAAGTGTTTTGTGAAAGTGTGTGGTGTAGACCATGTTGCGGCTGTGCAAATGTCATCCATGGGGATGTTACCCAAGAATGCCATGGATGGCCCAAGTTTAAGTGTGGAATGCTCTCTAGGGGGTATGGATAATGTACGCTTTGCTTTTTGGTACCAAAGGGGATGATGGACGGAGCGTTGGAGCAAATAAAACACTCCCAATACTGTCTATATGTACTTTCATGACTATGTAACCTTAAATGTGTGGGGAGCTCTATATTTACCCTGAAAAAACATTTTAGAACATCAGTGACCTATTTAAAATGCTGATGCCGCATATCCGGTCCCTAGACTTTTCAAGCAAGTGCATCAAAAAGACATTTCTAAACTACAGTTTTTTTTTAGTTGACAGAGTTTAAAGAAACATAGCATGGCATGGCAATATAATCAAACAACTAGGACAACTTGAATCAAGATACATTGTAGACTAATTGATTAGAGATAAAGCACCCCACAGTTCTCAACAAGGATGAGGCACTGGAGGGATATGTGAGATGAACACCTATTATGGGTGTACTGTAAGCTCCTCTTGCAGTACTTGATTTGTCCAAAGCATGCCTAGTGTTATATGGTCTTCAGCATACCCAAATCTGTATTTCTTCTATGTCCAATATTGGCAATATGTGTATCTTTGGTATAGGTGGCTTGGTTATGATGTTTGGATCAGTAATTAATTATGTACAACAGATCCAATTAATGACAGAATATATTCATAGGAATCAGATGAGTTTTCCTCTAGGATTGTATTTACAAATAATTTGATATGTTTGATTTTTATCTTAGGACTGTGTATATTTGTGTATGATGTTATTCATACATATTACTAGAGTCTTTTCACGTTTGATTGACTTATATTTAACTTCTCATTTTCTATATATGGATTCATTTTTTATGATCAGAGAATACTAGTTAAATGTAGCCCACTGGGGTGGTTATGACAGCCATATAAGACTATAAACGTAATAAGGCTGCACATGGAGTAGCCCAATTAGGCAGTATTGGCTTGGATTTTACAGTAATCAGGTGCTGATCAGTTTGCATGTGCTTCCAATGAAATGATTGTCTGTTTGAATCCCTCATGTTTCTGCTTGTGATTGACACTTTTTTTCAGGTTTACTGTTATATATGTGGAAGCATTGGATGGATACATTTCTGACCATATAAATGCCAGGACTTGCGCATTTGACATATTACCTCAATTGATATCAGTAGCGGCTCTTATCAGGTGAAAATGGTGAAAAAGGGCGAGGGGCAATAACAAAATACAAAATAAAAAAATAACACCTGCCACTCGCTGCTCTTCTGCTTTCTGCTGTGCACAGGCTGAGGCTCTAACACTCCCCTGTGGCCAATCCAGACGCTGCTTTCATGCTGATCCCCAGCATGGGAGAAGTGCTGGAATTTGCCTGAGCAGGCTGGTTTTCGACTCCAATGGGAACTGGGAGCCTGTGCCTGCAGTTCACAACCCAGCAATGCAGATTGGGTTGGAAAGATGTCAGTGCACATGTCAGTTTGGCTATTTTCAGACAGCCGGCCAAACCAATATGAGCACTGACAGCTGTGCCCAGAATCCTCCTCCATGTATGGCCTTGCCCCAAGATTTGGCTCTCCGAAGAAAAATAAAATGACTATAAAGCTGTTTTATTATCATTTTATTTTTACAGATTGTTTCTGCTGGCAGGGCGGTGATGCTCCTACGCCATAACGGAGGAGACGCCGCTGATTGTAGTGCTTTTGAAGTGCATTAACTCTTTACTAATTTGAGAAATTCTGATGTTATTTTATCAACTGTTATGCTTTTGAAGTATATGACAATGTTGATCTTGCCAGCCTTTGTACGCGGTTATTAATTGTAACACTTCTGTGTCTCTGCACAGTGTTTTATTTATTTCAAAAGGTGGTGGGTCCACTCATCTAGACTCGTGGGAGCCGAAACACATCGGACCTATGTTGTATAATAAAGGATTATGTTTGCCTACACCCTGGAGTGCCCATCTGTTTTTGAATTTTAAAAACTTCTGTTGCATTTATTACAGGGGCTCGCTCTCACGACAAAACAACCACTCGTTAGTTGGATGTGACCACTTTGCCTCGATGACTTTGCGTTTCCACATTGCCCTTCTCTCCTCATTGCACACCACACTTCTTGCACATGCCACTGTTCACCCATGCCATCCTGCCCTTTGAAACCCCTTGGACACTGCACAGTCCATTCATTTCATCTCTCTGTTTTCATTTTCCTAAAACACTCTCAGATTTGGTATTGCCATTATCAGAAGGTCATTCAGTCAAGCATCTATTTGTATTAAGAGAATTAGGACCATATGTAACAAAATACAGTTTTGCGATTCTCAAATTGCGATTTTCTGCGAATCACAATTTGAAAATCGCAAAATGCAATGTATGTGGGATTTGCAAATAATTTTGCGAATCCCATATATTCCTTATTTGCGAATCGCAAATTGAGATTTGCAAATAAGGAATACCTTCCCATTCATTCCTAGGGGCTAGGAGGCCCATAGGAATAAATGGGAAGTCATTCTCAATTTGCGATTCTCCATTAGAGAATCGCAAATTGAGAATGCAATTTCAAGGGTACCAGGGTGTCAACAGGACACCCTGTTGCACCCCTGAAATGTGCATGTGTGCACATGTGGCACACATCCATGCCCTAATGGCATGTATGTGTGCCACATGGCATTTTCATAAATGCAAAAATTTGCATTTTTAAGTTAAATCACAATTTACCACCAACTTGAAGTTATTATCAAGCCCATTATCACCGCTTTAGTTTCCTGATAATGTTATCGCCGTTCCTTGATAACATGGCCCGTAGATATTTTATAAAAAAGGAAGTAAAGCACCCCATCACCAGCTAAACATTTATACACACCCCCCTTTCATCTGAAACACTGGTGCCCTAATTATCAGTTGAGAGGAGCTGGATTACTTTGCGGAATTCTGCTCCGCACAATCCTGAATTGACTGGTGTTCGGGAATATCAGGCACGATTTAACACCCCAAAATTTTCAGCATGTGTAATAAATTTAGAGAAAGGTATGCGTTGCAGTGCGGATCAATTTTATGGCTGTCACTGACCACGATGATTTTGATACATACGCACCAAATATATAGAGCTCATACTTTTTCCAATGCAATGTATCCCACGAAAAAAAAGTAGAAAAGGCATATCCAAGGCATCTCCATGAGCCAGTGCACCACATTTTTATATCACATGAGCACCCCGGTTCCTTGCACTGTTTTAATCTGTCATCAAATCAGATTCATATTTTATTATTAATTTAACATTTGGTAGCCTGATTTACTTTTAGTATATTTCGAGTTCTCTACCTCGGTATCAACTTCTTAAGAATCTGCTGTGAGTGATGAATGGCAAATCACCTCACAGTTCCATTCGTGGAGCCCATCAAGCATACATCCTGCCACGCTCCGCTGCACTCTGCCGCTGAGGACGTCTGAGATTTCTCAAACTTTAGTGCTTATGGGGTCGTTTTTTGTTCTCCTGCCTTAAACATCCAAAACATTCATGGCGGGGAAATATTTTCCAGCCAAGAAATTGCTAAATGTTTTCATAATAAGGCTATAATCAGGCTCAATCTCTCCCGTCAACATCAAATTGAAATTTTTGAAAATATCATATTGCTGTAAAGGAAAATGCATGTTATGATTTTTGAGGCTGAGAGGAATGTGTAGCGTGGGTGAGCATGGTAGGGTGTGCGACATTTGACCTCTTATATTCTCGTGTTGTGCTGTCAGTTAAATGAGTCGCTATATATTACAGTTGAAAAGGTTAATGAGAAATATTTATTTTCATGATGCCAGAAACAATAGTCAGCCTGTACAAGTAACTATATATTATTTCACAATATTCCAATTATATTTTATGAAGGGGTTTCTTTAGGTGTCGAGCAAAAGTTGGCCCCCAGAGAATAGATATACTGCAATGAGTCCATTAAACACATCTGTATTTCAGTGTCTGTTCACTAATCTCCTATTATGAACTAAGCCCTTCGGATATTAGCAAGAACACCTCACTGCATTTCAAGCTCTGTGGGTTCTAGGCTATGTGCATGAACCCAAGGAAATCCTACCAGCTTGTAGGATCCAAGGTCCAGGAATACATCTGTATCCTTGAGTGATTGATTGGTTGATTGTATCACATTCCTTTACAGCTATTTGTCCTTCAATTGTTTTTGATTCTCCAGACACCACTACATAGTTTGGTAAGTGTAGGTTTTTCTTTAGCAATATAGCAACATAAAATTACCTACACACCAGTGTGACGAATCCTGGAAAAACCCTCCAGGAGAACATTAAGGAAAGGGCCTCATTTAGACCATGGTAAAGTGGGAGTATGCCAGGGTGTCACTACCCAACCAAAATTGAGGGTCATCTATTTTATTTTGAGCTGGGGAAAGAGCTGTGTTTACTTGAGTAGATTCTCGGCTGAAATTCTTAGCTCTAATGAACTAACCACCCCAGGGTCAGCTCCCATTTTTACTTACTGGGAGCACCATGTCAGGCACAGAGGTACCGGGGTGGGAAAATACTAAGTAGTCCCCTGAAACAACCTGAATGAAAAATTGGGGCAGATGATAGTCTACTACAAGTAATACAGTTGCTAACATGTCAGATCCAGGCAATAGCTTCAATATTCTTACATGAGTTCTACCCCCAGGAGCTATACCACATAGCAGACAGTCTTAACTTGGAGAAAATGTGTAAAGCATTTAGAAGTACAAAATAGTCAAATAGTTGAAACCACAACACAAAAAAACACTCCAGTTTATAAATTGAGAGAAGAATTTCATGAACAAAATTAAACCAAAATGACTGAAATCCAGTGAGGGAAACCAGAATTAGGAATTTTAGAAGACCTAAAGGAAAATAGTTGCAAAAAGCACTAAGCGGCAACGATAGTCTATGGTCACAGTAGACTAAGTCCTAAGTGTTATTTCAGGCTGACTACAATGGACCGTGAGTTGGATACCCCAATCAAGTTCGTCCGAGTCGGAAATGTTACCTTCCTTCAGAGAGGCAAGGTATCAGGCAGTACCTGATGCAGTCCTCTAAGAGTTCGGTAGCCATTGGATTAGGTTCCACTGAAGCTGTTGGTTTTAGGCTCAAAGCAGTAAAAAAATAAAATGTCACACCCAGGGAAAGCCTTGCCTTCCCTGAATATTTTTGGCACCTTCACCAGTCGAAATTTCTGCATTTGGCCTTAGTCTATTTTTTGAAGCTCAGAATCCTCTAGAGGGACAAGGTTGCAGGCTGTATTCTATGATGAGTTCTACGAGACCAGATACCTGCTCACTGAGGACCCGATGAAGTGGATTTGCTGCTGTGAATGAGCTCCAAAGAGGAGAAATCTGCCTTTTCAGCCCACCAAAGTCGTACCTTGGGCATATTGGCTTGGGTTGTTGGCTCTGGCCATCCGGAGGTCTAAAAGTCCAAATATTTTCTCAGCACCAACTTTTCAGAGGTGTTACGAGGAGAGTAGGACTAGGCGTGCAGAGAAGTAAACTCAGGCCTGCAGTGTAGGGCCTGCGTGCAGTTTGCTAAGTTAGCATGCTGTCCTGAAAAGTGCATCCAATAACCAAGGGGACCCCTGATATTAGTTATAGGTGGAGATGCAGGGGAAAGAGACAATATAATAAAATGGAAAATCTCCGCCTGTACTAAGTCACTAAGTGCTTATAAAATCACTAAATAGGTCGGTCTTCCTCCCAGGAGAAAAAAGGTCAACAGAACAACAAAAAAAGTAATGGTTAAATGAGTTAGTTTTAAACAAAATTCATAGAAAAACAATTCATACATTTCAAAGCATTTAACAACAAAACACAGTAGGAAAAAGATAATGATCCCCCACACAAAACAATAGACATTCACGCAATCACTACCACTCTCACTGATTCAATCACATGCGTCCAGATCCTACAAAGATCCATTCATTCAAGAGAGGTAAAATTCTAAAACTAATCACAGAGCAGCGAAAACCTATGAGTCTAAATATAATGGAGAAAGAAGAATGAATTGAAGCAATCTTGCTGAATACAGTGTTATATCGTTTTTCTAATGGACAGCAGTCCAAACTAAACACAATGTATAAATAAACTGAGTGTTATCACAAACATGAATAAATGGTAATAAGCAATAGGGAGTATCTTTCTCCACATGTGTTGACAATAAGGACGTTGAGAGAACAGGTAGTTCAAATAGGTTTCGCCAGGTTATAATCGTTGTGCCGACGCACATTTCAGTGTGCAACCTCGGAGAGGTCTCACCTTCATCAGGGCACGTGTCTACTAGGAGACAACGGTGGGGGTATCTGTAAGGTAGATATTGATACGCAGAAGGCTTCAGGCGGCAGTAAAATATAGCAAATGGGGCAAAAGGACCTGGGGTAGAAGGCAAATTAGAATAGAAGCGGGCCGAGATTGGGGCGGCTCACGAGGCAAGATCAGGGCGCCATACTCTCAAGGAAGCCCGATTAAGATCCTGCGAGGTTAGGAGAAAGCGGGCATACAATCGGATTGTCAGGCCTTACTTTCCCATTTGCATACACATTGGGCACCCCTGTGGTAGGTCTCGGGTAATCCATGGGCAAGGTGCAGTGTAGGTAAAAGGCAGGACATATACTAAGGTGTGTTATATCCTGGCATGAAAAACACTCGATTTCGTTTTTCACAGCCATAGGACAGAATGGGGGAGGCTGGGTGTTGTTTTTGTTAGCCTAGTTTCCAGTAAGTTTATAATGGAGAGGTGAGGTTTAGTATTTATGAACTCACAGAGTCATAACACATCTTTCTGTGAAGGTGGTTTGTTCAGAAACCACTCTTTTAGAAAGTGGCTGAGTTTTGTGATTTAGGCATTTCTGTGTGTCCCTGCTGAAATGTGGATATTTATAATGGATGTTATAAAATGTTATATGTGGATGTTTTTAATGGAGAGGTGAAGTTTAGTGTGTATGAACTCACAGTGTCATAACACATCTTTCTGTGAAGGTGGTGTGTTCAGAAACTACTCTTTTAGAAAGTGGCTGAGTTTTGTGATTTAGGCATTTCTGTGTGTCTCTGCTGAAATGTGGATTTTTATAATGGATGTTATAAAATGTTATATGTGGATATTTAGAATGGAGAGGTCAAGTTCAGTATGTATGAACTCACAGTGTCATAACACATCTTTCTGTGAAGGTGGTGTGTTCAGAAACCACTCTTTTAGAAAGTGGCTGAGTTTTGTGCTTTAGGCATTTCTGTGTGTCTCTGCTGAAATGTGGATTGACTGTCTGGGTCTGAGAGGTGACAGGAGCCAGGAGAGGTCTTGACCCAGGGAGAGGTTCAGATGGCGCCAGGCTGCCCTGCATCTGGAGAGTAGGGGGGTGAGAAGCACGGGAGGTGAAAAGGACTAGGCTGGTGCTATAAACCAATTGACCCATCTCCTGCTGAGTGATTAAGGATCCAGACCCCCAGTATCAAAGGGAGAAAGGTGACACTGGGAGTGAGACACCCAGAACTGATTTAGGGAGGGATCAGGGACCCCTGAGCACAAACAAACTTCAAAGACATTAATGGGCATAACTATGAGAGCGTACACCCCTGAACGTTGGAATGAAACAGAAATGGATTGAGACTGAAAAGGCTTGGACCCATTCTGTGGCCAAGAGGAACCTCTGCTAAAGAAGGAGCAACTGAAGAGACCGCTGTGGAAAGACCAATCCTTGCTTTGTGATCTGGGGCTGGTCTGCAGTTTTCTGTTCTAACCAAGGGAGAGACTATTGGGACTGTGCTTAGAGGCACTGGGTCCCCGTGCTTGAAGAAGACTATGCTTTGTGCTGTGTCTTGTTACCCCAAGGGCACGAGGTGAGCTGGCTCCCTGTTTGGAAACACAGGAACATAAAAGTTTCCAGGGAAGTCCCAAGTAACGTGGTGTGCACATGCTTTTGCAGCTTGAGACCCTCAGAAGTTGTGCCTTGTTATCATGGGCATGTAGGAGTAATCTGAGTCTCAGATGCGCATGGTGCGTGTTGTGGTGCAGGCCAAGGCGTTGGTGAGGAGCTCTGGGTCGGTGTGTGCACTGGTAAATCAGGTGAGATTCGGACACACAGAGTGCGTGTTGTGGAGCAGCCAGATGCGTTGGTGAGGAGTGCCTGCTTGTTGTGTGCACCGAACAAAGAAGTGAATCTAGGGCGTGCAGAGTGCGTGTCGTGGTGCAGCCAGGGCATTGGTGAAGAGTGCCTGGTCATCGTATGCACCGGGAGAAGAGGTGAGACTCAGACGCACAGAGTGCATGTCATGGTGCAGCCAGGGCATTGGAGAAGAGCGCCTGGTCATCGTGTGCACCGAGTGAAGAAGAGAGTCTCGGACGTGCAGGGTGCGTGTTGTGGTGCAGCCAGGGCGTTTGTGAAGAGCATCGTGTGCACTGGGAGAAGAGGTGAGACTCGAACACACAGGGTGTGTGTTGAGGTGCAAGCAGGGCCATTGGTGAAGAGCACCGGGTCATCGTGAGCACCAGAGAGAGGCGAGCCTTGGACATGCAGAGTGTCGAGGTGCAACCAGAGGCGCTGGTGAGGAGTGCCTGGGTAGTGTGTGCTCCAAATTCGAAGCAAGTCTCCAAAGTGCTGAGGGCAGATCTCGGTGTTCACGGAGACCGCCGGACGGAGAGCCAGGTCATTGGGCCCTCGGTGTGAAACAGCAGCAGCCGGACCAGCAGCCCCGGAGGAGCTGAGCCGCCGGCCCGAGCTCGCCATACCCATTGACAGAGTTCTGGATGAAAGAGGAGAGGAGAGTCGGGTCGCGCCCCTCCAGGTAACGTGGATCACCACCTGGGGCGGGGTGTGGGCCCGGAGGGACACTCTCTCTGCCTCTCTCTTCAGTCAGCTGCGTGAGCCTGTTACATCAGCTCGAATCTAGACCCATGCTGGCCCAAGAAGGGGCTGTACGGGGGCGGGAGCCAGAAGCGGTACTTTTGTGTCATCATTGATCCATATTGGGGTACTGTTAATGGAGCACCTAAACTGTTGTATTACACTTTCCATTATTGCTGCTATCGAACTATCAAACTGTCGTATGACATCTGACCTCATTTGTGCTTGACGAACTGCATGCTTGGTGTGCTACACACTGCATTATTTTTCCCTTGCAGAGTGCATGATTGTAACGTGGTACATTGCATTATTTTTTCATCGCACAGTACCTGATTATAACGTGGCGCAGTGCATTATTTCTTCATTGCACAGTACATGAATGTATCGTAAAGCATTGCTTTGTTTCTTCCTGGTACAGAGCATGCTGGTAGTGATAAGCATTGCATTATTCCTTCTATTGCAAAGTACATGACTGTGGCGCTATGTATGGCATTGTTTCTCTGTTGCACAGTACAAGAGAATATCTTTACACATTGCAGTATTTCTTTTCTTTTGCAACGTGTGTGATTCCAGCAATACAACTTGCCTAACCTTTTGGAAATGGTTAGAAGTGAGCTTCACTGTTGGTTAGAAGCGGTGGTTGGGATTAGAACCTACTAACCCACTGGAAGGAATACTACCCATTCTTATATGTTGATTTTGTATTGAGTGGTCATATAGTATAACTTCTTATATAAAGATTATACTCATTTTATAAAAACTTGTGTGGAGTCTATTTGTGGTGACATCATTGGGTTGCTGTGAGTGCGGTTGCTCATATTGTACACCCATGCCTTGGAGATAAGCCTAAAGAACAATTGATGACCAGAATGCAGAACAATGTTCTGCATTCTGCATTTCAGCCCTCATCAGCCAGGATAGCTTGACTCCAGCGGCGAGGAGAGCCTGGGACCCACGTCTGGGTATACCCGTACCACTCAAGGTGACAAATGCAAAAAGAACAATTGATGGACAGAATGCAGAACAATGTCCTACATTCACCCAAGTACAGAGATCTGGGCCCAAATCCATAGTGTTTTTTAATCACCATGCCATTCCAGTTTGGACCCATATGCAAATCAGTCTTGACCCTGCACCCAATGGGAACAGTCCAGCCCGAACCGCCAGGCCAGGTCCTCCCTGGACTGGAAACAAGCATCCTAGGACCGTTTTTGGGCTTTCAGCCCTCATCAGCCAGGACAGCTTGACTCCAGCGGCATGGAGAGCACAGGACCCACGTCTGGGCATACCTGGCACACTTAGGACGAGAAATCAAAATACACACAGTTGATGGACGGAATGCAGAACAAATCAAAGCATTCACCCCCAGTTAAGAGATCTGGGTTAAATCCATAATTGTTTTGCTCACCATGCCACCCCAGTTTTGACCAGGCCAAATGAAAATCAGTCTTGACCCTGTGCCTCATGGGAACAGTCTTTGCTGTTATCTACACAAAAACACATGGTGTTCCATCCATGGGCGGTAATACTAGACGTCCCGAAACAGATTCAAAATGAATACGGGGCAGAGCCTGCTTTAAATCTCGGTATGAAGTTACTGAAAGATTTCAAACAGGTCTCAGCTATAATATTAGCTAACATTAAAGGTAAAGCAGCATCCGTGGCAATCTTCCAAAAACTAAAAGAACTTGATGAAACTGAACACCCATATGAACTGGCCAGAATAATAGAAAAAGCCTATGAAGAACTAGGAATAGATAGTTAGGGAGGGAAACCAGTAAAACCCGAACTAACAGAAAATCCTGAAAAAGTTTTTATTAAAAACACACTCACTACTCCTAAAAAGAAGTGGGAAAATACTAGACAGACACTTCCTAAAGAGAAGCGTTCTCAATTCAGAGGTAGGTCTCCTCAAAAGGAGCCCTCTGGAAAGAGGTATAACCTCAGAAATAGGGATAATTTAGGAAAACCTGATAGATATCAAGATACTGATACACGTTCCTATCGTACCTTTCAGACTTCCTCGCAGAAATCTGAAAAAAGAGGACGATCAGAACACAAGGAAGAATGCGTTAAGTCCAAAGACGATCAACACGTTCTGAAAAATAAGAAAACTCAATTCACCAAAAAGAAGTTAGCAAGTCTAAAAATCAGACATGCAGAGGATCTTGAGGACACAACTCAAGAACGGGGAGTGGGCCCAGATAATGCTGGACAGCGCAACAGAGGTAACCATAGCTCGCAAGATCCTGAATGATCATCTGGAGACAGTAGACCTGAATGAATGCATTCAGGTTGAAACTGCAGATACCAGGGTTAGTGTACCACATAAGTTATAAGCAAAAGAGAGAGCCCTCGTGCAGGGTAAACGCATAAAAGTCGTTACTCCTGTACCTGTCTTAGAGGCAGCGACAAAGGCAAGCATTCCAAATGCAAAAGCTCTACATCTGAGATGGATACAATGGGTCAATTCTCTTGCTGCAACAGACGTTGAATATGTTTTTGACCCTTACTTGAAGACACAAGAATTTCTCCAATACGAACAAGAATGTCCTCTGCCCACTGAAATTCTGCCTCTAGAACAATACGGCTTTGTAATATATACAGAGGGATCAGCACAACCCGCAATTTGGGGTAAACAAGCTTATAGTGCTGCGTGCGTGATTGTTAAAGGTCGATGACGCGATGGTAAATTCAGACCCATGGTCACAAAAACTCAATCTCTCGGGGACTGTACAGCTCAGCGAGCTGAACTACAGGCTTTCAAGATGGTGCTTGAAAATACCGCTTGCGAATTCCCCAAACTCATAGTGTGCGATTCGTATTACTGCATCCAGTCTTACAATGAATATCTGCAGAACTGGATTCAAAATGGATTTAAAGATGCAAAAGGTGGCACAACCAAGCATAAAGTGCTTTGGGAACAAGTAGTCCTATTACAGAAAGAACTACAAAAGACTCACGTGACCCATACACTGAGTCATCAGCGTGATGGCGTTCGGTTGAAGGGAATTCATTGGCTGATGAAGCCGCGAAGGTGGCTGTGCAAACGCCTTCCGTAGCTGCAATCACTCATTCAAAAACAAAAATAGACAGCGAAATAATGCAAGCTGTCACTGCTTCAATAAAAGACAGTGGTAAAACATTACCAAAAGGCTTACCACTCAAGTACTCATATATAACTCATGCAAATAATGTTCCGTTTGCTCGAATCCCTGAAGTGGGGGATAGAGTAATCCCAAACATGGAACACAGGTTAGGACTAATCTTAGCAGCACATGAAGGGCTTGCCTCTGCGCACGCAGGTGTTTCTTCTACAGTATCATTATTAAAACAAAGATACTGGTGGCCACGCATGAGGAAACAAACCAGAAGCTATGTTTTGGAATGTGAAATCTGCCAGAAAATGAAAGTTTCAACAGGGAAGCACCCGGCGCAGACGCCCCTTCTAATTTCAGATAAACCATTAGCATGTGCTTACCTGTACCACTGTGGTCCCCTTCAAAGGGATGGTAACTATAAATACATCATGGTCGCAGTGAATTCTTGCTCAAGATTCATTTGGATGTGGCCTCAGCGCTCGGCTGACACCCAAACTGTTATAAAAGATTTGCGAGTCTTTATCGGCGCATACGCAATCGGCACGCTGCATTCTGACCAGGATCCTGCTTTTAGCTCTTGGGCTTATAAGGAGGCCATGGCCAGTTTGGGCGTTGCATTGCGGTTTTCGAGTCCATTCCATCCTGCGGGAAATTCTGTTGTGGAGAGAAAAAAACGTGACATAAAGCAATCTATAACAGCTAGGGTATTAGGTTCGGGTGATGGGTGGGTTAAACATCTAATAAGTGTCCAACGTAGTCTTAATAACCTTCCAAGAAATTCTGTGGGTGGAATCACTCCATATGAAATAATTTTTGGTACCAGAATGATGGTTGAAGACCTCGATCGTCATTCTTCAGTGGTAGAACAAAAACCCTTTGATATCAAAGATCGTTTGACTGTCTTACAGGACTTAAACGAAACAGGAAGAAGTCTAAGCAACACCATCCAAAAGCCAACGACCACTGAAGAAAAAACACCTGCCCCAGCAAGACCTGTCTGGATTTCAAAGATTGGGGATCTGGTCAGAGAGAAAATAGCGGATAAGAAGGAATTTGGGCCTTCTTACAGAAAACCAGTACCTGTACTAGCAATCCACGGATCAAGAACAGTGTTACTGCCTCCCCTTGCTGGAAGAAAGGAGAACCAGTCCGTATCAATTGACCTGGTAAAACCACACCATGTGGCCAATGATAAGTAGTAGGCCCAGTGGACTCCCAAGATGTAGCAGACGACCAAATCTTGCTACTATCCAAGAGGTTCAAACTGAAAGACTCATCACCTTTGAAGATTCTGCAGCAAAAAAACAAAACTTTCAAGGAACAATTAACTGAACTTGGTCAAGAGCTAGCAAATACATATCTGGTTTCACCATGGGTTGAATTTTGGATTGGATTAGGAGTATTTTATCTCCTACAATGGCTCATTCTTGTTTTAAGTTTGGGAAAGCTGATAGATGGACAACATGTTAAAATGGACACAGCAAGTAAGAACATCAACTTGCTCTTGCAACCACACAAATCATCTCATCGTGAAAAACGAGACCTGTCATCAGTGAACATCACAGCGGTTCCTCTACCTGGTGGAATAGCATGGGATACAACTGATTATGCACGTATGGCCCTGTCTAGTTGCCAAAGATTCCACATCAATTTAAGGTTTCCTTGAGTGATTTTGTTTCATCTAGTACATTTTCAGCTGATTGAGACTTAGAGACTGTTAATAACATGATGACAGACTTACAAATGTCAGCAAAATTTGCAAAACATGAATACTTAGAAGGTTCATCAAATTATGAAGAAATGTTTTGTTTTAATCATTTTGGTCATCATTATTTGCACAAATCGGAAATCCTAGAAAGCATTGTTTAGAGCCTGCATCATCCCAGTACAAATAATGTTTTAAATGAAACTGTTCAACAGACATCTTGTCTTGGCCTGGCTAAGATAAAAGATTTAAACAAACCGTCCATACCAAAGCCCACACCTGATAGTAATAGAACTACAGATGAGGAGATAGACGTAAATTATATTTTACAACAAAACAGAACAAATACTGATTGGAAAAAATGGTTAATCTGGCCCACAGACACGAATAACTGTCAAGATAGATTCCTGAACAAGAAACAAGGGTTTACAGTAACTCGGCCAGATCCAAGATATGTCCAGAGACAACATCCAGGGATAATAACAACTTACAGTGTAGGAAAACTGTACCTTGAATGGCTACAAAAATCCACACTCCTAGATATAAAACAACACTTAACTTTACTTAAAGATTGCATTGAATTGCGAGAATTCTTACTTGGTCCTCGCAAACCACATCATAACCGTTTCATATATGCCGGTATTTACGCTGCTTACAATGAAGCATGGAAAGTCACGCAAATGGAAACAGCTGAACGAATGGAGAAATTGATCGTATTAATTTAGAATAAGCACTCTCTGTAGTTGACAATAGGTTAACAACTCTGTCATCCAGAATTTATTCTTTGGACAGCCTTGTATCCTGTGCCATAGACATAATGGAACAGGACTTGCTAATGTTACAACATGGCCAGTCTCAATTACGTTCTATAATGCTGTTAGGCTAGACGTTACAAAACCTTCGTTCTGGCTATGTGCCCAGGCGTCTAATCAACACCACGTCATTGTTTTCTGTATTTAACCTTACAGATAAAAAAAACTCTTTGGCACAGAGGGGAGCAGACTATACGGTGATGAGCATAGAAAAACTGGAGAGATTACCATTGACCGTTTCTGAGAAACCTTCAGTTGAATGGATAATACAAGGCACCATCATGATACCAGTGACAATTTTCCAGTTTCAATATTGCTTAAAACACATACCAGCGGGCCTGTATGAAAGGTTGGGTAAGGAATACATAAAGTCGACCTGGGATTTACCATACACACCCAAATGTTGGAGTGGGGAAAAGGAGTTATTTCTTAGTGGTAAAAATTGCAAAACCACGTTAAGCGGTACACTTCTGTGTCAAGGCATTAATTTACATGGAGCCTGTGAAGGTTCTTCAAACAACTTATCATGCCACCTACAGGGTTTCCCGGCAGCAGTGATAGATCCAATTTTTAGGCAGCTTTCCAATGGGAGCTACATAATGCTGAATGATCACAGCTGTTGTGGAATGATGCCAGGAATAGCCTATCTTGTTAGTGTGTCAGCCAGGCTCACTTGTTGTATGCAAGTATTGTTTCCAAAAACTAAGACAGACGGGGAGTCGCCACTATGGCCTTCACTGAACATCTCTTCGATACGAATTGATGCTTTAAGCAGAATGAAAGCCATTCTTTTACAAAAAACTGTGCCACTGACCTCGTCCAAAGAGACATATGATCTTCAAGTTGCAAGGTCCTCTGCAGAGATACATGCATTATTATCAACAAACCGCCCAATACATTTCACAGAAATGTTAGGTCGTATCTTAAACATGTCTGATACCAGCGGTATTGTACATGTATTTAAGACGATTTCTTTGGGACTGTTAGTACCATTTGAAGAAGTCCTGGGCATTTTTACTAACTTCGTGCACTCTGTGTTCGGCGGCCTGCCTCTCATCTTGGGACTCATAGCAGGGATCCTAATTTTATTCCTCCAGCTCCGTTATGGCAAGTCCGGCCACCAGCGATGCCCAAATTACCATGGAGAATGTTCTTCTGGCAATGGAGTATCGTGAAAGAATAACACAGATCCTTGGCTTGGCTCGTTTGAGAGATCTGAATACCACATGGTTCCTGTCATTCAGACCAATCTGTCAAGATTGCATCTTACCTGTTCTACGATGCCTGCTTTGTGGAGAGGAATGCGTGTTAGATATCTGTATAACACTTCCATCGGCAATGCCAACAGATGTTGACGCTTTACTGGGTCCAGTAACAGCTCATGTATTGTGTTGCTCCCAACGGCTACCAATCCTGATGACGGCATTCATTGAGATCTCACCGGCAAATCCAGCTGAAGGTGAGATACACGGACCAACAGGCACACAGGTACCATCTGCTGCGAACATTGCTAATGCGACTGACTCTGACGGCGATGTTTCACATCTGTGTACAATTGACCTTCTTAATGAAGTGGTTCAACTTTCATCTACAGTGGTAGATGATTTCTTTGCCAGCCTAGATGACTTACCCCCACATGCATCAAGTGGTTTTGGAGTCGCAAACGGTGCGAACCGGAAAAATCGTCCGTTTGCGATTCCAAAATCACTTTTCGGGATGCATTAAACAATTTTAGAAAACTCGCTAGTTTTTGCATTTCCTAAAAATGCGATTGCATTTAAGGAATCGCATTTGTGCGATTCCTTAAATGCAATGCACGAATTTAAAAAAAAATGCGAATTAGGAAATAGGAAGTGCAAATTAACACGTGTTAATTTGCGAAATTTTGCAAAAAAACTCAAAAATGCATTTTGGAAAGTGTCATGTTACACACACACATGTCCTTTGGACATGTGTGTGTGAAACTTGCACTTAAAAAAACATTTCAAGGGTGCAGAGGGGGTCCTTTGGACCCCCTCAACACCCTTGCAATGCATCAACAAATTGCGAATCGCCAACAAAAAAAAGCAAAACGGCATTGATTCCTATGGGCCTCTAGGCCCATAGGAATCAATGTAATGCCATTCCTTAATTGCGATTCGCAATTAAGGAATCGCAAATTCCGTAAATTAAGAAATCCTAAAAACTTTTAAGATTTCTTGATGCATAGGATTTTGCAATTCCTAAATTGCGATTCCTTAATTTTCGCAATTTAGGAATTGCAAAATCCTACAATGATGCATGTGGCCGTTAATGTTTTCTCCTGAAACGGAGAATAACTTTTGAAGTTAGCGCACAGCGTTCCTTGAAATCTGAAATTCGACCTTCACTTTTTTAAAACAAAAAACTTCTAACTTTGGAACTCTATTTTTCTACGATTTGATTTGACTTTTTTCCAAAACATAATGAACTTTGGCACAAAGCAATCTGCTTAAAGTAGAACTATTCTCAGAGAACAAGAATTCTCTGAATACTTCCTAGGAATAATATTGACCTAATACACATACCGAAACCCGAATAGTTTGTATATTCTGCTATGGGATGGTCTCTAATTTTTTTTTCTGTACCCAAGAGCCCTTTTCATATATGTAATTTCATGGTTCATTCGCTTAGCATTACCAATGTCATACTATGTGCTTACTATGAAATCATTGTCTTTTAAATGCGTTCAGTACAAATGCTCATTTTTACGTGTGCAACCATTTCAAATGCATTTTATATGTATTTTTTTGTGGGATTATAAACACATACTCTAGATTATATATTTTAGTGCTTGATTTTAGCTGAACATGATAACGTGGAGTGGGTGTTTTATAACATTTTAGGACCCTATTGTAATTTTCCTGATTCATGCACTTATATAGGAATAAATCACCATATCCTTATATAGGCATAAGAATCATAACCATATTTAGACATAGCTCATGCAGTCCAAATACAGCAGAGCTACTTCTACTAGTTCTGAAAATCCACAATAATTTCTTGGAAAACTCGGCTTCAGCAGCTAGGGAATTCCCCTTGTTCGAATACTGACTTGTCCAAGAACTCATGGAGTTTTCAAAGAACTGAGACGTTATTATGTCCACCTTTGATTCAAACTCGGTACCTTCAAGGTATAAATATGCCCACACTTGCCATAGCAAGCACACAGTGGTTTGGAGCAGTTCGACTATCTACTTGCCCGACGCGCCCTGCTACTGCAAGTGCTGAAGGAAGCCGACCCTCCAGCAGACGCACTGAGAGAGACGCTGTCTTTTCTCTTGCCGAGAAATCCAGCTCCAGTGTTTCCAAGCTACCCTTGCGGGGTGTTGGGAAATCGAGTCCTGAGCCTGACCTTCTTCATTCCAAATCAAGGTACGACGCTGATTAGACCCTAAGAGAAATCTTGGACAGATTCTTGGCAAAGAATATTACATTTATGCTACACCTCACTAACTTCTTCCCTCATACTAAGCTTAGGTTAAGTACATCAGGGTAGGCGTATTTTAGAAGCACCAGTTGAGTACTTTTAGCCTCTGTTATTTATGTATGTATTTATCTATGGTCTAGGCACCATACAATGCTCTTCCAGTATTATTTTATTCTACTCTTTTTACTGTATGCATTATATCTTGCAACCAGTTTTACGATTGTAGCCGTTCATTTCTTATGCTTGAGAAACAAGACTGTCAATAAATACTTTTATTGAAAACGCCAGTCTATCTATTTCTCTGCACCTCTGGTGAAACGAAGCATGCACGATTGACTGAGTGAAATATCTATCTATTGTTTCCCCGACTCTGAAGATCAGTTTTATCTTGGGGAAAGAAAGTTGTCATGTTTATGCGGTTGTCAGAAACTAAGGGCCAGATGTAGGTAAGTTCCATTTACCGATTCTTAAATACAGAATTTTACCGATTCGGTATTTCAGAATCGGTAAATGGTATGTAGGAAAAAATTTGGTAAATAGCTGCCGAATCGGTAAGATTCCGTATTTACCGAATCGGTAATTACCAATTCGGTATTTGCCATTCATTCCTATAGGCCTTGAGGCCCATAGGAATGAATGTCAATTACCGAATCGGTAAATACCGATTCGGTAAAATTGTAAAATAGTCAAGGGTGGCAGGGTGTCACTTTGACACCCTGCTGCACCCCTGATTAGTACAGGTGTGAACATGTGGCATACATACATGCCCTAAAGGCATGTATGTCTGTCACATGGAACAGGTGTAAATGCACATTTATGCATTTACATAGGAATTCGTTATTTACCACCAACTAATAGTTGGTGGTAAATAACGAATCCTTAAAGCCCTGGAGCACTGTTTACAGATTCGTTAATTACCGATATTCGGTAATTACAGAATCTGTAAATACGGATTCGGTAATTACCGAATCGGTAAAATGCCTCCTACAACTCAAAAGGCTTTTACAGGTCGGTAAGGGCCGAATTCGGCCGTTACCGACCGGTAAAAGCCTACCTACATCTGGCCCCTAATCCCTTCTTGTGAACTCGAGAAAGTTTCTAGTGACCTCTGAGCTAGCTGGCACTCACAATTAAGTCTAATATATTTCGATAGAGACCTAGTCGACATAAGTCCTACGTCACATCTATAGGATATATTATTCTAATGGGCAGAGCCAACTGGGAATATAGGAACTACACTACAATGTCTCTGTCCCCACAAACGAGTGCTAGTGCCCAACATCTGCAAGCATTGTTACAAATTAAGCAGTTGTATTTAATCATTCTGATACAACTGTTAGGATGCAGGTTGATGGGCTCCTCTGTATCTGGGATGGGGAAGGGACCGAATACAAGGAAAGGGCCAACAGTGGCAGCACTTTTTTTTTTTTTTTGGTCTGGCCCATAGACAGCTTTAGTTGTCTTGGCAGCATCATGTTACCAAAAACATTATAAATAAAAAATGCATGTGCCTATACATACACTTAATGGCTTTGGGTCACCCTTCTCCATTGGTCTGTTTCCGCTCATCGCAGCATTGGCTCTCTTCCACAGTGAGTGATGTCATTTTGCTAACATGTGCACATCTGCCTAAAATGAAGCACACTTTAGTGTTGCAGCTGGTGGGCCAATAATTTACTGAATTTTTTCTTTACGTTTTTTATCCTTTATTATTTTTTTGAGCCATCCTTGCATCTTTAAACAATGTCTTCAAAGTGCACTAAACTAAAGGCAATTGCACCTTTCTTTATGGTAATAGGAATTATATTTCCCCCAAATATGGTCTACCTAGAAAAAAATATATGCCTGCTCTAAGTACACTTGCCTGCTAGGAAACACCCATACTCTTCAATTAAAATTATATTCAATGTATTTATATTTTGAAACTTTTTTTGCAAGGATGTAGCTATCATAATTTGGTGATTTCAGGTTTTTTCTTTTTGCTTTTTCTGGCATATGTGTGCAATACAATTTTTAAAGGATGTAACCATTTCACCTGCTTGCCAAAGCCAAATCTAATGACTTTGCCATTGCTTTCTATTTATTCTTTTAGATTATTCCATGTCCCTGAAGGCAGCAGTAGGAAAAACAATGTTTCTACTGTTACATTATAGTGGTACACAATAGAAGTCACTCTCCATGGTTACCTAGTTTATATATATAGAAGTCAAACAGAAGAACATAGTGATAAACTACTTGACATATCACAGTATTTTAATTAACACTCTTACACAATTGCTTTACATTCATAACGACATTAATTTGAACAACTGCAATGTATTGAATCTTTCCTAAATTTCGATGTGCACTATTACCTTTCCCTTCCCCTTAATTTCAGATATGGTCAAAATGTATGCCACCAATAAGTATGCTAAAGTCTGATCTATGTTATTTTTTGTCTCACTAGTTTCCTAGCTGCCAGATCAAAAAACTGTTTAGCGCTATTTCGCATGCTTACTGGTAAGTTAAGGTAGTGTATGCTCCAATCACACTTTACCACTGTGTTATTAAAGCAGGAATCTGAAGGTGGCAATGTTTGATCAGAACATTTGTTCATATGTGTTGTGTGCCATTTTGCTGTGGTGGTGATGTGTCCTGTTCTTTGCACTCCTGTGTTTTATGCATTATTGAAAAGTCATGTTGTGCTCCATTATGATTGTGGTTTTGAGTTCTGTTTTGATGGCTTTGTTGAGTTATGCCCTATTATGATTTAATTGTTGTTATGTTGCTTTGTGTATGTTATTGTGTTATGGTTTATTGCTTACTTACGACATGTCAAAAAATGCGGCTGCATTTTGAGCCGAGAGCAGTACACTTTAGCATTGTTTAAAGTGGTAAAATAGCACTTCTGCTGAACTTCACGAATTTAAGACACCAGTGAGTCCAAAACTATGGCAGACTATGTCTTAAGCTACCACCTTCAATGTTAACTTTCTGTGATAGGCCTTCTCATCTCACTCATATCTCGCTATGTGACAACCAAACCTATTACCAGATGATGCTATGTAAAACATTTCAATTAGAAAAGGCAATACACTTCAACATTATCCCTTCTCTCTTACTGCTGAAGCCACAAGTATTTTATGTTACACTCCTTTGTATGACACACCTCCCTCTGATTCAATATGTTTATATGTCTACCACTGTTGTTTCCCCTCTCTGTTCCCATTCTTTCCTCCACCGATTTTGCTCATTTAAAGGTCGCGCCTAGGCAGGAGGCATGTGCAGTCTGGTAGACACGCTGTATTCAATATAGGACTTTGATCCCGCCTGCTGCTTATCGCAGGTTGAATCCAGTGTCCCTCTTCTTTGCTGCCTCCTAATTAGTTTACACACCCTAAGCTTCGTTTCCCTTCCTAGCTAAGGAGCACAGACCAAGTACAGATTAACTCCACTTGATTATTGGCTGTCTGCTGCGATGCAGGTACTATTTCTTCCACCCTCCCTCCCATGCCCCCTGTCCTCATTGCCCCATTTGCGTTCTGGTGCTGTGCTTCATACACCAATTACTCTCCTCCCACAGACATTTTTACTATTTTATGGTTTATTTTCACATTAAGTAGATTAGACATTTGGTAAACTTGTTTGAAGGTTACTGGCCGCATTCAGCAAAAATTCTAACCCTGCCTTGCCATTTTCTGAGGGACTGGAAAATGTTCATTTTGTTTTGAAAACGTCTCCCCAAAAAACGTTGAAAAGTTACCAGTTGAATAACAGCTGGGCTGGGCCTGGTGGTCGCGAAGCATGGTATTGCAAGTAGCCTGTTTTCTTTTTCTTTGGTTCACACATCAGTGATACCAGGGAACGGTGACGGAGGGGGTCGGACTCAGAGTGTGAGTGCAACTCAGATGTGGCAGGCGTTAGATGCCTGGCTACACCAGCCTGCCCCGTGCAGACTGACTGGAGTCACTGCACCCCAGAACACAGACTCTTAATTAAGCTCAAGGCCCAGGCAGTGAAGGATTCTCCTCAGGCTCTGAACCATTTCTCAACACTCTTGTGTGAGTAGCCACAGAGCACAGCCTATTATTAACGGCTCTAGTATATGCTGAAGGCTGATGCAGGCAGAGCAGTGGAGGGCTGTGAACCTTGGCCTCAGAGAGAGGCCTGCACTTTTCAGAGAGACCAATGCTCACATGGTGTCCTCATCTGACCGAAGTATTCAGGTTGTCCTGAAAGAGGAGAGTGAGAACAGAAGCCGTCAGGGTACAGCACTAGAGCTGGAATAATCTTCAGAGTAAGTGAAATTAAAAAAGAGGGGCGATAACATTCAATGCTACAAAGCAATGGATTTTAAAACAAAAGGTTGTGCTTGCCTGGCGTACTTCTATGTAAAAAACAATGATGCTCATTTTCTTTCACACTACAGTGATTTGATGGAACAACTGATTTTAATCTTCTGATACTTGTGCCCTTGACCTTTAAAATGCCTTATTGTTTTGTTGACTCCCTTTCTGGTCACTTGGGGTTGCTTCCGCACCTGCCACTTCTCTAGTTCCAGCAACTCTGGGGTTCAGCTACAAGGAAAATGGGGCTTATCCTGCACAGGCAGATGTACACCAACATAAGTGCAAGGTTTATATGAATAGTAGTGGGGTCTATTCTAGATTACAAGAGCAGTTGTAGTTGGATTCAGGGAAACCAGAGGGAATGCTGGATATGCCATGCTATTGATGCAGGATTTCAAGTAAGTGAAGTGCACATTGACAAGGCCTTTAAATTCTATTTTTTGGGAGGCATCTGACTTGTTTTGAGAGTGAAGATAAATGGGGAACACCCTTTAAAATAGGGTATGTTTGGAGGTATGCTCTTAGTACACATCAGTGCTAATCTTCTCCATTACTACCAATCTAGCGTCTGATCACACTGAAGCAGACAGACTGTTACATTAGTCATGATAGACAACATCCTCCTGATCACATCTGAACATGGCCCCTCCTTCTGATACTGCTTGACCTCTCAGCCGCCTTAAACAGAGTCAACCACCCCAACCTCATCCACACCCTGGAGTCTCAAATGCGATTCATTGGCAATGTTCGTCTTTGGTTTGCCTCCTACTTTTCAAACCAACACCAACTTGCTCATGTGGGTACTTCCAGACCCCAAAAGATCCCTTTCACCTGCAGAACCCTCTATAGTTTCATACTGCCCCATGTCAACTTCAGCATCTAAATGAACCCCCTGGAGTTCACAAATAGCATCAAAAATCAGTAGTGTGCCAGTGACATACAACTCTACTTGAAAGTCTTCTTCACACCAGACATCCAACGCCTAAATACTGCCTGCACCTCATCCAGGCCTGGATGTCCAGCACTTACCTGAAGTTTAAACCTGCCAAAGCAGAATTCCTGTTATTAACCAAGAAAAACACACAAGAAATAGTAAAAACATGGCTTAGTGACATGACTCTCGACAGCTTTGAACCTCAACTTTCAACAAATGCATCACTTAGATTCATCCTACACACCAACCTCATCCTCAGATAACACATTGTTAAAAAACAGATATGGCCTGGTACCAGCTCTCCTAAAAAAAGTGAAGGAGTATCTTCCATTTTTTGGTGGCAAGATGGCGGCTGCGTAGTGTGCCACGCTAGCTGTTCCTCTGGCTCCCACCAGTTGGCATAGACAAAGAGGAATGTATAATGCTGGACCTCACTTACCTCTTTAAACCAGCCTGTCTCTAGTTTTGGCGTAGTTGCACTGCTGTTGTACCATGGTGGACAGGCGTGGCTGTTTGGCGTACTGCAAACATGGTTGGCAGCTTGTGTAGCTTTTCCCCCTGGTCACGGAACTCAGGAAGCCTGATCATTCTCCCGAAAGGGAACAAAAGGCCTAAGGAACAGGCAGAACCTACGCTGTCAGTTCCTGCATGTGCTGTCACTCACAGCAAGAATTTAGTGGCAGTGAGAAAGACAGAGGAAACCCCTGCTCCTGCTACTGGGAAGTCGGATGCCAACACAGATGGATCGAAGCGGGAGCCCCTGGGAGGGCAAAGTGCATTGACTGCTCCTGAGACACTGAAGGAAAGGCAGCCCTTAATTCTGGAAATATTTGCTGGCAATATCACGGGGCAAAACCTGAAGGATCATGGTAGGTCTATCACCTCTGCGCCTGCTTCTGTGGCGCCTGCAAAACAAGTGGCAAGATCCCCCCGGGGTCTGGCATGGCTGATTCACTACATTACAGTAAAATACAAGCCATATCTTCACAAAAGGAGAGCAATAGTGGGTTGAGGGGATTGGTAGAGGCCAGAACTGAGGTCATAGATGCCCCCATTGCTCTGCTACCAGATTGGGTTCAGAGGCAAAATTTTGCGAGGGACAGGGGAGCACCCTCTAAAGAAAAGTCAAGGGCAAGCAGCTTTAACACAGCTGGGAGTGTCTCCTGAAGGAGTGGAGAATTTGTTTTCACTTATGGACGAGTCTGATCGCTTCTGCGTACGTGAAGAATTGATGGAGGAGGATTCTGCCCTTAATACATCGGGGGCAGCTTGATTAGTGGGAGGATGAAACCTTCCACATAGAACCGTTTGCTCCCACCAAAAAGGCAAAGTGAGAAATTGAATAAGAGTGATAGGGAGCTGGGGTCAGAGTCAAGAAGTACTAGACAGCTAAGGTGGGAGTATTCTGCCACACGCCAGATATATAGTGAGAATGAAGCAGAGGAATTGGACACCCGGGGGGTCCTGTTGGATTTGAGGCCAGCAGATGCCCCCACTATGGACACAATTTACACTACATTGAAACAGATGCAAGACAAAGAAAATACAAGGAGAAGTTCGCAAAGTAAATAAATATGCTCTGAAATGGTGGAACGGATTACTGTAGTTGTGGAATGAGCAGTTGAGGAAGCAGTGGCAGGCATTGTACAGTGGAGGAATGGCAGAATACACAGGAATCCCAGTTGGTAGATATGATGTGGAAGCTAGGGGATTTTGAGAATCCCCAATGAAGAAATAATTAATGGTTTCTCAGTCTGGCAGAGAATGCAGAGGGAAATGATATTAGCTCTTTAATGCTGAGACTGCTGTAAGGAGCATTTCCTGACTTAGCCCAGTAGGACTGGGAAACTGAGGTACAGAGGGTACATCACTTTCCTTAATGCCCAAGAAAAACAACTTCAACAGACGTAGAAACCTAGAGTTATTTTTTTTATTACAGTCATTTTCTTTTACGAGAGGCTATCTCTGATAAGGCAAGACCAGAAGCAAAGCGGTCGTATGATGGGCATACATTCTTTGTCTGCCCACACTTCTGCCATGCGACAGCCGTGAGAAGGTGGCGCCTACGGCAACTGTTTCCTCCCTTTCAGTGACTTGGTAGTGAGGTGTTCTTGATAAGTCCCGCCTACCACAAGTTTATATTTAAGGAAAGGACAGGGACATTTCTGTCAGAGATTAAAGCCTAAGAATATCTGAAAGAGATTACTGATGAGTCTGGTCTAGATTAATGCCCATGGACGCTTTGTTTTCTGATCCGGATCTCTACTGTCCTCTATCTTTCTCACTTCCGTATATTCTGCAATGAGATACATATGTCCCTGGAGAGGGTTTTTGAGAGGGTCCATTGAGTCGACTTTTTCTCTTCTACTCTTTGTTCTTCTTTTTGGTCTTGGTACAAATTGTTTGGTTTGGTCCTTATTAGGTATTGGTCATTTGAGAGGGCTTTGTTATTAGATGATGATCGTGTTAATCATATGAAAAAGTGGATCCCAATATTTATGGCTGACAATATAGGGAGTGCCCCCACATCTATAACATGGGATGTGTTTTAAGCGGGGCTCGAGGTGACACCTCAAGATTTAGCTGGGTTAGGCAGGAAAAGGAGAAGCAACATCTTCAAGAACTTTATCAGGCCTTATCGGTGGCTGAGACAGGCTTGGTAGAAGCAGTTTTTAGTTGACTAGGTAGTGAAGATGCTCAGTTTAGATATGTATTTGCCAAAGCTTCTATAGTGAATATCTCGGCCAATAAAGTAGCGGGCACCAATACAGTATGGAAAAACAAAACTTATGAATTTAATGAAAGAGTGGGGCATATGTTAGCATTTTGTGCCAGACAGCAGTTGACCTTCGGGACATAAAGCAAATTTGAGAACCGAAACTAGGACTTATCTGTGGCCAAAGGGCAATTCAGAAATATTATCAGCTGATATATGCTGAGGAGAATGTAGAAGCTGGAAAGATATGGTCATATTTGGATCACGATATCCTGGAAATATTAACTGGAGAGGATCGTAAACTTCTAGAACAGCCCATTTCATTAGAAGAAGTCACTCTGACTTAGTGTCTGGGAAGGCAATTATAAACTTTTGCTACCAGCCTGAACAACTATATATCAGAGGTATTCCTGTCTATCCAAAAGGGTACCACTCCACCTGACAAGTGGGCTTCCACTAAGATCGTGGAGTTTCCTAAAAAGGGTAAATCTGTGTTGGAGCTGGGGATGTACCAACCGATTAATGTAATCAGCTGCAAATCTAAAATCTACCCCAAAATATTGTTTTCCCTGTACAACATGGATTTATTCCCGGGATGGGAACAACAGATCATATTCAGCTGGTAATTACCCTATTCTATGTTGCTAAGATGTCAGTAGATCCTATGGCATTAATACTTCTAGACGCAGAGAAGGCATTCAATAGGGTCTCCTGGTCATAACTATGGTCAATAGGAAAAAAAAGGGATGGGGCCAGAATATATTAAAATGATTAAAACACTATATATTAATCCTATTGCTAAAATTTCCCTGATGGGGGGAGAGACAGTAGCGATCCAGCGGGGGACAAGGCAGGGCTGTCCTTGTTCCCCCCTTCTATTTGCCCTCTTCATCAATCCTTTCATTTAGTGAATTAAAGGTAATTCTTTATTCTTACCGATGTGTACCAGAAGGTGGGACACCAAAATTCTGGAGAATGCAGACGATTTAGCAATTGTCACCCCTCATCCCACCCGAGCAGTCACATAAATTGAACTTAAGGCTGACCAATTTAGCTGAATTTCTGCCTGACTTAATCGGGATAAAACTCAGATATTCATAAACGGCAATGTGCGATTCGGTGATAGGCGGGTAGTGCCGAATGTGATGTATCTGGGGGTTAATATTATGGCAGATACAGACAAAATTGTACAGTGCAACTTAGATCCACTGATTAGTAAAAACTAGATGGAGCTGTGCAGGTGGAATAATCTTAGACTCACCCTGATCGGGAGGTGCAAACTTTATTACAATAATGCTGTTACCGAAAATCCTTCACTTTTTTAGGGTCCTACCACTAGAGGTGAATAATTCTTGGTTTAAGGCTTTGGATGGAGTGACCGTGAGATTCCTGTGGGCCTATGGCAGACCTCGGAGGGCGATGAAGTTTCTGACCCTTCCGAGAGAACGGGGGTAGGTGGTTAGGCAGCAGTGAATTTCCAATTGTATTATTGGGCCTTGGCATTGCAACAGATGAATGATTTGCTTTATGGCAATGGCAAGGAATTTGCTGCTCGCAATTTTACTCCCTCGTGTTATGAACTTGCAATTGGTGATGAGGCTCGAGGGTGCCTGTTTTGCCAATTAGAATTTGGATATTATAAAAAAACTTAGGTTTAAGACACTTTTATATGCACACCGAGCTAGATGTAGTGTCGAAGAAAAACTAGGATTGGCAGTTTTAGTTTTTATACACCTCTCCAAGAGAACCCCCTCTTGCTGGATATATTTTATGATCCCCACATTAGGTATTGGAAAGAGCATGGCCCATTCATCCTTGGGGATTTCAGAGATAATAAATGTATAAACTACCTATAAAGTTGTTAAGAATAACTGTAACCTAGGGAATCATGAGTTTTTCAAATTTCTGCAATTCAGGGACTTTACAGGGAAAGAAATGAGGGGGGGGTCGGAAGAGTTCTGTAGGGTTGAGCTGTTAGATTTGTTAACTGAGAGAAAACCACCAATCGGGGCTATCTATAAGATGTTAAATGATCGGATGGGGGATGTCCTGGACAAACATGCTGATCGTTGGAGGGAAGTATTACAAATGGCACATGGGGCTAGCCTCTCCTCTTTAGATCTGGCTTGTTCAATTTTTCTGTCTGCTAATCTGCAAGAACAATACTGCAAAACTTAGTTTAATCTTTATATTATGCCTGCTAAAATTATTAAATGGTGAGGAAAATCTGGTGTGAATGGCTGCGGTGCCAACCTTATGGAGCGGATTCAGTCCATATGTTTCCGGAATTCCCATGTCTGGGGAACGTGAAGAGGGGCATAAGCCAATTTCTCAAAGCTATATTGGGTTTGCGAATTGAACTCACACCTAAATTGTTTTTATTAGGGGTTCAAAAAGAGAAAATCACCCCATCAGTTTAACCTTTTTTGTTTCTCTCTATGGCAGTATTCAGACTGTGTCTCGCGAAAGCCTGGCTTGATCCTGCCGTCCATCTCTTAATCAATGGCTGGTACCGTTTATTTTTATTTATCACATAGAAATGGTAGTTCATGAATGGAAAGGTAGATGATGTCGGAAAAGAGGACTGCAAATTTGGACCCCAATAAGGGAATGGTTGCAGACATATTCTGAGGGTGGAAGGATAAGGCAAGAGGGAGGGGAGTAATGTGGGGTACATCTTGAGTCATGGTGGGATTGGGTGGGGGATGTTGCCCCAACATGCTGGGTTTTTCCATTTTCACCATGTGACAAAGATTGTCAAGGAATATTGAAGTCAGGGTTCTCCCCCCCGTTTAGTCTTTTTTTGTATCTACCTGCCTATTTTGTATTCTTGTTGGCTTGGATGGGGTCGGATGGTGGGCAGTGGGTTGGGTCAATCGTCAATAAAGAATTTAAAATAAAATAAAATAAATGTTTTCTTCCAGTAAGTGACTTTGGAACTGCTCTCCCATCAGGATGGTGATAAGGTTTGTCTCCTTGGTCTTCCATACTTCACATTGCCCCTCTTTATTAGCATACTACATGCCATGGCACATCTCATCCATGGCCTGAATAAACATGATCATCATCTCCATCCTGATTGAAGTTCATTGACTTCCCATGTTGGCCCATGCAATCTTCCATCTTCAAAACCAGCTGCATCATTTACAAAAACAAACTGGTAGCTCTTGGCAAGACTGTAGTCAGTATACCATTGGAATGGAGACTAAGGCCCCCCATTAGGATGACGGGCGGGCTTTGTCCACCCGCCATTCCATCGCGAAAAGGGACCGCCCGCCATAAGGGCGGGGGTCCCGATGGTGGCATTACAAATTGCCCATCCTAATATAGCTGGCGGTGTCTGATAGACACAGCCACCATATAAACCCTTTTCCGCCCCGGTCGCAAGGCGACCGGGCGGAAAAGCGGCAGGCCGTGTTTACAACCGCCGCGGACCCCCCAGCCATACTAATATGGCTGGGGATCATTCCGGCAAGGATGGTGGGCGGATCGCCCCCGCCAGGCCAGCGGTGGCTACCGCCGGCCTGGCGGGGGCGATCCGCCCGCCATCCTAATGGGCCCCTAAGAGTGTAAAAAGGGAAGAAAACAAGGCAGCAGGCTTTCTGTGTGCATGCAGAATCTGGAGCAACATACCCTTATCAGTCAAGCCAGCCTAAATTCTCCAATTGACAAAAGAGTTGAAGTCACACAGTGATTAATTTGAGACAGGGGTTTCCAGTGCTCTGCACCAGCACTTGCATGTGAACACCTGCACTTATAACAGTCTGCCACATGGTGACACTCTTTGTCTAAATTACAGTTGAACAAAACAGTTGTTTATTAACCCAATCTACATTAAAATCACTAATACCTGCCACCCATGCCATTCTAATAGTTTTGGGGGCCCAGAATAGTATGGGTGTGATGGTTAGTAGTTGTGTTGGTTCTGTCTTTAGCAGTGCTGGCTGGGTCAATGGGTGGTGCCAGCTGCTTATGAGAGCCCAGGCACTTATTTTCTGAGCACTGAAGTCACACCTCTTTAAAGAAAACCACATCACAATACAGTATCAGTATGCCCAATCTAGGCAGAACTGCAAATAAATAGGGCCACTTTATACTGTCGAAGACCATCCATGCACCCAGAGAGAGCAGAACAGCATCCTCACCTTGGGGAGCTGCTGTCATGTCTGGTAATCCGTATAGATGCCTCTGATTCAGCCTGGTACCTCCCTGGGGCATAAATCCAGATTGATCCGAATAGACTACTTTAGCTATCACCTATACCAGTCTGTTGGCCAAGACCGTCGCCAAGACCTTGGCCTCCATGTTCAGCAGAGAGCTGAACCTGTAGGATTTACAGGCTATTGAGGGTTTACCTTTCTTAGGAAGAACCACTATCAGGGCAATTCGCTGGTCAGCTGGAAGAATGCCTACCTGTCTGGCTTTCTCAAACATATTGAGCATGTGGGGTGCTGTTTTATCCGCTATACATTTGTATAGTGCCACTCGGAGGCAGTTGGGCCTTGCTGTCTTACTGGACTGAAGTTCCAGAATTGTTGATTCCACGTCGACCGCCATCAGGTCCGAATCTAGTTTCTCACCCGTCTTCTGATGAGAGAGAGCGGAAAGAAATATCTTTCAAGAGATTGGTGCAGTCCTGGCTGGAGCAGGTAGCCCTAGAGGAATATATACTTTTGTAGTATGTTGCGAACGTCTTTGCTATGTCCATCCAGACTGTATGGGACTTACCCGCCAGGTCTTGGATCTCTACAAGACAGTTCCTATCCCTATCTCACTTTTCTAGCCAGGGAATAAGTTTATTAGCCTTAGCACCAATATCGTACAACGGCCTCTGGGTAGCTAGTTCATGCACCTGGGCAGCACCCTCCAGATCTCTCAATTCCCATTGTTTGAGCTGAAGATGGTGTGTTAATTCGGTATCCGGCTTCCCTCCACCCATCAGTTTTAGTTCTAGGGAAGTGATCCCTCTTTCCATCTCATCATGCTTAATTATCTAATCCTACTTTTTGACCCCAATAATGGCGTGTGGATACACGACACCATGTTAAAGACCTCCCACAGGGTGCAGGCCAAATCTACCGATTCTACATCCTCCTGGTAATACTGGTCTGTATGTTCACGCAGCTTGTCTTGGAGTGTTCAATCATTTATATGCCAAGATGGTATCCTTGGGGATCACAGTGATCCCTTGATCGGGTCAGCAAGGGAGAACATCACTGGGGAATGATCAGAGATCCCCGTGGAAAGTGTCCTACATCGTGGAACTGGCCCACACTTATGTGGTGGTTAAAACATTGTCCAGCGGTGAGAGTCTACCATGTTTTGCTGACAAATGGGTGTAGTGTGAAATGGTCTGGTAACGGTTATGTTACCACCAAAGGTCCACCAACCAGACCGCGTCTACAAAGGAGTGTAATGGGTTGTGCCCACCCCTCCCCTCCTGCTGGTCGACCTGTCAACCCCAGGATCCATCACATTGTTCATGTCTCCCCTAATACTAAAGTGCCTGCCGGTATGTCAAGCATGGAGGTACTAAGTGCCAGCAGGGTTGATCCCTGTAGTGTGGCGGTGCGTAAATGGATCTGAGATTAAGTATTTGACCCGCCCAAACACGTCTGCTGGACATATCTACCCAACGGGTCATGCCAAGTTTGGCTGGGTGTATATGGTGTTGAGGATTTGAGTTGTTTGCCCATGCCCCTGGAGCTGGAGGTGAACCCTGCATGTGCCACCAAGGAATATCCCCAGTGGTCGAGGGCTTTATAATAATTGCCTTTTAAATTAGTCTATTGTAATAAGACGAGGCCTTGGGCATGTCTACGGATAAATTGCAGTACCAGAGTTCGTTTAATTTGACTTTACATGCCATTAGCCTGATACCCTCTGCGTGGACTACTCACTGAACCTTGTACACCGCGACACCTGTTCTAAGCCACACAACCTACTCTCTCTCCTTCAAGCCCTTCCTCGCTCAGCCCACAACAGACTCTTGACTAGAGAAGTTTGGAACGAATAGCTACATAATTAAATATCCAACTAACCTCTCCAAATACACGATTAAATCTCAGAAACATAGACTACTCAAAGCTAACACTGAAACCCTTATCTCTGACCCCTATTTCTGCCCAAAAAAGGTGCTATTACTAACCTGATCTTCTACAGTAAAAGAAGAGCTTAATGGAGAATGGCGCTAAACTCTCTACTCAGAATCACCTCGGCCAAGACGTTTCCCCACGGTCTGAGACTCTTAGCTGTTACGTCATCTACATTTAGAGCAAATGGTACCATTTCAATCAGTAACAATGGGATTATACTAATTCAGGCCACACATCGCAACCTAGGCATTTTTGATGACAGATTTGCCTTCATTAAAAAATCAATGAACCAAAGTGACAACACTAGCCACTTTAGAAACATCCTTCTCCTAACGCTGACCCAGGCCCACCCTGATCCCTCTCTCAAGCGCCACAACCACCAGAGGAATGCTCCATTTCCCTCAATCAATACTCACAGGACCGCCCGGGCCCCACCAAACTTAGGAGCCCCAGACTCACCCGCCGTACCTGACCTGACCTACCACTTGTATGTAATGCTGGAGCAATTGTTGCCCTTAGTGCCGATCATCTCACCTACACCTTCCCCACTCACCTGCTCACTAGCTCCTTCCCACACAATTCCATCCCCCTACAGTTGACTTGCCGACTCGCCACCAGGAATTCCGCCCCCTTAACATCCCTGCCAGTGCCAGGAATTCAGTCCCTCTCACATGCCTTCCAGCACCCACTCACCTCGCTCTCCCACTCATCAGAGTTGGATCTAATCCTCAGAATATGTCCCCCCTCCCCAGCGTCCGCTGGCCTTGAACTCGCCCATGCCCTCCCTAGTGAACAACCCTCCTCCTACCCTACACAAGACCCATAACCCACATCTGGACCATGCTGCTAAACTCAATAAATAAACCAGGAACTTCTTAATCTCAAAATTATCATTCAAAATCTCGTTAATTCCACTGAGGAGCAGACACATGAGCTCTCTTCCAACAATGCTTCGCAGGAGATCCGGCATAGAATCCAACCCCACCATATCCTTCCTCCTCCTTCCACTATGTTATGGAGTGACCCCGGGCTGAAACCTACAGCCCTGACCTGGAATACCTCTCCCTACCCGCATGCCCCTTCTAGACCCGCCAGATCCAAAAAACAATTATCAGAACCTGACATTCTCTCCCTCCTCCAAGCTTACAACATCCCTCCTACACCCATAACACTTTCTCCTAGAACTTCACTAACCACCCCTTTAAGGGCCCCTTATGCAGCCTATCCCAAGCAAGGGAACACTGAGACTATCCAAAGCATCACATCTAACCCGCATAGAGCGCCCAGACTTAACGCCAATACCTTAAACATTAATAACCTCATGCAGATGCCCACTATGCAGCCCTTGATCACTGACAACAAATCACACCTTAAATGCATGTTACACAACTGTAGATCAGTGTTGAAACATACTACAGACCTTACAGACCTCATCCCTGCTCAAGAACTTGACCTCCTTATCCTTACCGAAACCTGTCTCACTGACTCCTCAGGCTCCATCCTTGACATGCTTGTCCCTCCCAGCCACAACATTATCAGACTTGATTGAGCTAAGAAAACTGGAGGTGGCATTGCTTGTATCTACCTCAACTCTCTCTCAGCAAACCAATCCCCCTGAGTTAATCTCTCATCCTCTGAATATTTATGCATAGACATCACTATCACACACAGACCCCTAAGCACCCTGCACATTTTCTACCACCCTCCAGTAGACAACCTCCCTCTCATTGAACAAACTATGGGGACAGACCATCTCCTCCAACCTGGGCCGACACTGTCCCCAGATCTTCCTTGGTGACTTCAATCTCCACTGGAATGACCCGCACGATCAGGTGGTTAACACGCTTAAAAACTTCTGACTGCTCCCTGACTCAATTCTGTAACAGGCCCACGCACAACTTAGGCTCGACCCTTGACCTATTTATCTCCAATCCCAACTCCATTCCTTTCGAATCTATTCTCCCATGACTGGTCAGACCACCACTACATCAACTTCTGTATCCTTGAAAGCTGGATCTCCAAAAGAGCACAACCTAAAAAACAAAAACAGTGGAAAAGATCGCTCCAAAATGCAAATGTTAATGACCTCATTTTTCACCTACAAACATGTCTGACGTTCACGACCTCACTGAGCACTATAATAATGCCATGATGTCTGCCCTAAATGCAACTGCCCCCTCCAACTAAAAAGAATACACATCAAACACTCTAAACCATGGTTCAATGACAGCCTAAAGGATGCCAGACGCAGCCTGAGATTAGCAAAACACACCTGAAGATCCTCTCCATCCACAGCTCTTCTAAAATCACTAAGACTAAAACGAAGTAGATACCACTAACTTATCAGAACGGCGAAAGAAACCTACTTCCAAACCCAACTGGACAAAGCCAAAAACCGCTGAAACGGCTTTTTGAGCTGATTAAGTCACAATCCAATAACACCTCTATCCAACCCCCGCTCGTCCCCTGCCCTCAACCAAACTGTGATGCTGTTGCTGACTTCTTCCTCAGTAATGCAAGCAAGATTGAATCAGATCTTAAATTGGCCCTAATCGAACTTGCACCCTCTCCTGACTTCTCTTTAGCCACGGCCCCTCTGACGCCGCCATGTCTCTCCCTCAAAAACAATGCCTCCTGGAGTCAATTCTCACCCCTCACTAACACTGCCATCCTCAAAATACTCTCGACCCCGAAACCTTCTAATCACTTCAATGACCCTCTTCCCCTTAACTTCTTCAAAGAAATGATAGGATCACTAGTCCCTCTCTGGACCACAATCATCAATGTCTCATTTCTTCAAGGTGAATTCCCGACTGCCTGAAGACTGGCCTTGTGCTCCCTATTCTCAAAAAACCTATTGCGGACCATGAAGAGCTAAATAACTACCGTCCAATCACAAACATCCCTACCCTTGCAAAACTCCTAAAGAAATGTGTTCATGAACAATTGCACAAATACATTGAGCAATTCCAACTTCTCGACCAATTCCAATCAGGCTTCTGCACGGGTCACAGCACTGAAACGGCCATCACTCATATTGTGAATTATGTTTTCACTCGGCTCGACCAGAATGAAACCTGCCTACTAATACTACTTGATCTCTCATCTGCATTCAACACTGTCAAACATGAAAATTTACGAAACCTCCTGGAATGAAGAATGGGGCTCTCAGGCACGGTCCTTAAATGGTTTGCCTCTTTTCTCAACAACAGAATGCAGAGAGTCAAATCCGATCAAACTCTATCCAACTCCAGCCCCTGCACTCTGGGTGTCCCACAAGGCTCCTCACTCTCCCCCACACTCTTTAACCTTTTTATTTTCACTCTTTAAATTTTTCATTGAACCCCTGTCTGTAATCCTCAAAGCATCCAACGTACAATATCATATGTATCTGGATGACACCCAACTGTACTTGAAAATAGCCTCCCCTGAAGACATCAAGTCACTCAACGGAACCCTACTCAAAACCCTAAATTGGCTAACCACCAGCCACCTCAAACTAAACACCCTCAAGACTGAATTCCTCCTCATCTCACCCACTAAGCAAACCCTCACTGTTGTGAAATATCTAAGTAACCTCACTGCTCTTAACTGCACACCACAAATAATTGACTCCACGAAAATCCTGGAAGTGGTGTTAGATAGCACCTTAACATTCAAGATCACATCAGAGCATCTACCAAAGGAGCGGGAGCATCCTAAGAAAACTCAAACCCTACCTTCCCCATGATGACTTCAAACGGTGTTGCAAGCACTAGTCATCTGTAGACTTGAATACAGCAGTGCTACCTTTTGCAGACTTCCAAAACTCAGCTTAGCCCCTCTCAGAGCCTCTCTTAATGCGCCGACCAGACTCATCACTGGTTCCAAGAGAACCAAGCACATCTCTCCAAACCTGAATTTGCTCAACTGGCTTCCATTTGAGGCAAGGATTCATTTAAAAATTGCATGCATGACCCACAGAGCCCTACACTTCAATACCCCACTGTACCTGAAAAACAAGCTCGAACTCTCCGGTTGCAACCAGGCCTCGAGGAGCACCAGCACACTGCTGCTTAAGCCGAAGAAATTTTAAAAACTGAAAACATTCAATCGTACATTCTCTGGCATTTCCCTGAGAATCTGGAACTCCCTACCTGCGGAAACAAGACTGATCCCCTCAATATTTGCCTTCAAAAGGGAAGTTAAGGCCCTCCTCATAAAAAAGGCGCTGTGTTAGAAGATTTTCTCCTCCTGCCTCAGATCTTGTTTAGCTGTGTTAGCTACTACCTGTGTTAGCTACTACCTGACATTTGTTATGGCCTGTGTCACCCGCCACTATGTCATTCTGTACCTGTTGTATACTGGTTTTTCCTGTACCTGCTGTATATTATTTTTCTTCCCTTTCTCCTACAGCTATCTCACTATGTTTTCTGCAACCCTTAAGATAAAGCGCTCTGATACCCGCTTGGGTCATGTTCGCGCTATACAAAACTTTTTCAAAAAATAAATTTACATTCAAGAGCATAATTTTAAATTTTGAATAAGCTTGTGAGCCCATTCTACGTGTTCATGCTATACCTATCTACTTGACGTGTATCTAGAACTTCCAGCCGCCACCTACCTCCCGACTAGTCCATGTCCCTTCCCATTGTGTGACATATGGCTGGCATCCTGTGTAGTGTACTGTTCAAAACTTCAGAACTAACCACTAATAAAGTACCCATTAACAATGCCCCCTCTCTGCAACCCTGCACTACAGGCTTAAAATCGGCCACCTTCCCAATATGCAGCGCGCCCGTCACCCTGTTCTTAACTTTTACCGTTTTAAGGGTTGACTGGCCCTCCTGGCGCAAGCAAACTTTTTGGGAAAACCATAGCATACCCCCTGCAAATAAAACATATTAGTGACTCCCTATTATTGCCAACTGAGTGTGCAACGTAAACATATTATATGATTATGAGATCGTGCCAGGAGATGATTGTATCTGGAGATAAATGTACACATCAATTCATAATTTACTAAGGACCAGAGATGTGCTCAGTCTGCAGACACTCAGGAGATCTCATCCTCCGGCCTCCCGCCCATCCTGTGATTCAGCCAGGGACTTCCCCCATCGATCTTTGGGGCGACCTTTCTTTTCCTTCCGGGCAGCCCACCGCCCCCGTGCAGGACAGCCCTCCAGCCAGTTCCAAGCCTCTGTTGGTGTATGCAAGTACCAGGCCTCACAGCTTGGCCAGGAAGAGCATCATGTATTTTAGTTCTTTAGCTCTTAGCACTCTCTTTATCTTTTCGAAGCCTCGGTTCTGACGCTGCACCAGCAGCATGAAATCCAGGAAGAACCGCACTGTGGAATTCTCATATGTTAAGTCCCCATGGGAGCGAGCTGACTGGCCTATAGCATCCCTGTCCCGATAGTTGGAGCTTCTGGCAATGATGATTTGGGGGGGGGGGGGGGGGGCATGTTTTGGCGGTGGTATTGGCCATGCAGAATGCTACTGCGACTGCTGTGCAGAGTGACTAAAAATAACAAAACAAGCATTGGCAAAGCCTATAGGTCTCACCTATAAAAGAGCTTTTGATGTTGCCAGTGTTTTTTTAATCATGTACAGCAGCTTGGCTTCTGTGCATCATGGCTGAAACAAACAAAAAAATCGATATGACGCGGGCACAGGCTGCAGGCTCTGGCTGCATCGTTGATTTTTTTTTTACACTTTCAGCAACGCTGCACACTATTCACTCTGCTGTACAACATGACTAAAAACATTGACAAAAGTCAATAGCTCTCTCGTAGGCGAGGCTTACAGGGTTTGCCAATGCTTGTTGCGCTCGTGTGGCAGCCTACGTACCTGGACCCTCTCACACACGCTCCTTATTGAGCTCATGCAGTATATATAGAGACCCGTTATCGCGAATTCACAGTGGGACGTGCCCATTAGGCAGAATTCCCCCTCGCAATCCAAGGTTACAGATGTCTGTGTACATGATACGTGATTATGTGCAGTTTGATGCCCAGAGTTATTGCCAGCTAGGATTC
The DNA here is from genome assembly GCF_964261635.1 of Lissotriton helveticus. Lineage (NCBI taxonomy): Eukaryota > Metazoa > Chordata > Amphibia > Caudata > Salamandridae > Lissotriton > Lissotriton helveticus. The sequence continues at coordinate 522,143,293 of NC_136063.1, forward strand.
CGCTTTTTCTTTCTTGGTAATGCCTTTTTTTTACGCATCCGTGATGCTTTGATACACCTGTTATCAATTAGGAGACCAGTGATCGTAACCTCTGAGCTCTGAAGAGAAACATACTTTACTGCACTTCAAAAGCATACAACGTAATTAGAATCATATGTTGCTAAAACAACCTAGCATGTATAAATCATAAATAATAACTTGGCCCTACAAGCCATGTGGTACACGCCTTGAAAACAATCCCCGAGTCTGCGTAGGTCTGTAACTTGAAACGCGCGGTGCTACCAAGGGAGCGTCAAGTAGCTAGGAAACCAAGGAGCCTGCAAGGTGGAAGCTATTCAACCATGACTCACTGTGGATATCATTTCATAAACACACGTCTGAAGATCAGACAGTGCAATCAAAATAAAAAAGACAAGAAGGAAAGGGTCTGTCTCCATTTTTCGGCCTGCCTGAAGACAGCTTTAACTGCCTGCTAGAGCTCCTGTCATCAACACCAACTAAACATACCCAGGGTCTAATTACAAGTGCCATGAATTTTAGATGCAGAGATACCGTGGCCAGAATTACTATATCTGGCAGGTATCTCTGCATCCAAATCCCTCAAAATGCTTATTTTGTCCTCAGTACAACAAATACCCATGAGGACCTGGAGGTACTGGGTCCATAGCCACCAGGAACTCCAAGCAGGTGGGTGGTAAATGGGAGCGACGGTATCAATATGTGGTGTGGTTTGGAGACTGGCTAAGCTGTGGCCTGGCTGGAGGCAGGGGCAGCCTTAGGCATGTGCAAGTTGTGCACCTGCACAGGGCCGCCAAACCCCAGGGGCCACCACGCCAATATATATCCTTAATATAGTAATCCTCTGAGGATGGATACATATTTGCGTGGCGGCCCCTGGCAGGGATTTGGCAGCCTCCAGCTCTGTTCCACTTCAACGTTTTATTAAAACACCTTCCTGAGCTCTGCCCCGCCCAGACCCCCTCTTCTGGGGCTCCTACCTACGCTCCCTGCCCAGGGCCGCCATGAGCCTAGAGCCGCCCCTGAGGGAACCTTAGATGCTTAGCCACCAGCTCTAGCAAGGGGCAGGGTCTCGATCCACACTGGAATTTCCTGACTGTATATTCTGGTGATAACATTGCTGCTCCTGCACCTAATTCTCCTCAGTGCAGCAAAACTGGCCAACTTGTGACTGGAAGGTCGTACGTTGTAACTGTGGGGTGTAGCGAAAGCCATGAATTTGCTTTCCACAGTATTATCATGTCTTTTTCTTGGAATAAGATGGTAGGCGCATATTCACATAGGTAACCACACATGTGTGTATACATTATGTGTATACTTACTACGATAACTAAATGTAACGCTACATTTTTTTGGGTATTCAACATTTCCAAGTGTAGATTTACACCTAGGTGTACACTTACATGAATTCACCCCTTCACATCTAGGTTGGAGCCTCCTACAACAGAATTTAAACGTGTAACATTACTACTAAGTACTTTGCTAGCCTAGGTGCAGGTCTCTGGCACCATGGCAGCGATCTCCCTATAGGAAAGCACAGGAAAAATTACAAAAATTCATTACTCATAAAAAAATACAAATATTTTAATGCATAATATAAATAATGAAATCAACTTTTGCAGGACAATAACTCATAAAATTAAATGTGTGTGAAACAATTAATGCATTTTAGCATATTCATTTAATTGAAAAATTATTTTGTAACAATAAGTTTGGAAAACTTGCTTTCACTAACATTTATACTGATGCTGAAGTACATTTTATTAAAGGTTGCTTTCAAATAATTTACATTATTTGTAATTTTTAATAAACGATTGTTTGATAAAGTTTTTTAAAATACATTGTAAAATAATAAATGAATTAATTAGTAATTACATATACTTTTTTAATACGAAAAAGCTATGTGAAATAAAATAGGGAAAAAATGAATGAATTTAACTTGACCACTTATTGGGTACTATTTTATTTCACTGATGTAATAAAATGCCTCTTTTAACATGATCACCCTCAGTTTTTTGGATTGATGCTGTTGGCATTTATTGTTAATGTTAATGTTAACTGTGTTTTATATAGTGCCTTATCACTGGCAGGTCTGTTAGCGTTTGGAGGGGAGTGACCAGAAGCTACTAAACGGTGTCATAAATAGTGCATGAATATGGAGCAAGACCGTATTCAGGGCCTCTCTAAACAGAAACTTTTAAGCTGCTTCCTTAACAAGAGGGGAATGGGTTCCTTTCGGAGATATTCAGGTAACTGGTTCCATAGCTGTGGGACCAGGAAGGAGAAGGCTCTGCCCCAGTAGCAGTCGGTGGTGGGAGTAGCTGCCGGGTGGTGACGTGGGGAGGGGGAGGGGCAGGGTGGGGGGTAGTAATCTATGGATTATGGAGGATTACAGGTAAGTACACATATAAATAAATAAAACGAATTTCATTGCGTGCACTGCATCGCATTTGGTGATGCAGTGCGCGCATCAAAATTCATTTTATTCTTTTCTGTCTTATCCGGGTTGATTTTCACTGAATTTTCTGTCATCCAATTCACTGTAAATCTGAGAATATTTTGCGCCAGATCCTGTGCATGGGAGGAGTTGTCAACACAAAGGATGAGTTGGGTATCATCCGCGTAGTTAAAAACTTTACAGTCCAAGTTGGCTAAGGCTACTACCAGCGGCTGCAGATAACTGTTAAAAAGGTGTGGGGACAGGGCAGAGCCTTGAGGGACACCACAACTAAGGGTGCCTTTGTCCAATACCAACTCGCCCAACTGGATTCTCTGGGACCGACCTGATAACTCACCTGATAAGAAGGATTCGAGCCATCGGTGTACCAGTCCGGGTATGCCCAAAGCAGTGAGTCTGGTCAGCAGTTGAGCATGGCTGACAGTATCAAACGCCGCTGATAGATCTAATAAGATCAGGGCACTAGGTTTTTTGCTGTCAGCCACAACTCTGAGCTCGTCAAGTACTGACAGCATCACCAGCTCAGTACTGTGTTGGGCTCTAAAGCCTTCCTGGCGCCCCTGGAGTAGCTGGTGTTCCTCCGGGAGAGATGAAAGTGTTTTGAGAACATGCTTTTCTAAGACGTTCGCCAGGAAGGGTAGCTGAGAGACGGGCCTATTGTTTTTAGGGTTGGCCGCATCTGCCCATGGTTTCTTTAGCAAGGGGATGACTCTAGCCTCCTTTAGGTTAGATGGCAGGTACCTGGTTTCCAGAGAGTTGTTTAACATAGTGAGGATCTGTCTTTCCAACCCGGGAAGGGCCATTCGAAAAAACCTAGGAGGGCAAGGGTCTGCAGGAGAACCTGGTTTAGTCCGATTCCTCAGGGATACCAGGAAATCTAAGTCTAGTTTGGGAAAGGAGGTGAGCAGCTGACAAGGGGGGGACTTGGAGCTGGGTAAGGAAATTTGGTTGACAGGAGTGTTATCGATCTCAGAAAGGATGTCCCTGACCTTCAGAAGAAAGAAGGATTGGAAAGCATTGCTGTCAATAGACTCAGCTGCCGGTTTCCGCTCTGACTTTTGGCTGAGTTTCTACAAAATTCTGAAGTTCTCTTTCTGTTTGTTTACTGCATCAGAGATTCTAGTCTCATAATACTCAGCTTTTGTAGTCATGATAGATTTTTTTTATTGGGTGAGTAAAGTCTAATAAATTTGCAGCTCGGCTGGGCCATTGGCTTTACGCCACCGTCTCTCTGCTTGGCGGAGTTTTTGCTTTTTGCTTCCTTTCCCTCAGCAACTGATTAAACTCTTGTCTCTGACCCTATCCCTTCGCTCTGGTGCCACTAGGTCTATAGATGTACGCAGACTACCCATGAGGGTTTCGCTTTCCTGGTCCAAGTTTCCAATTTCAGATTTAGGGGGGGGAACCTAAGTAGGGTGTCCACTAAGTATTGAGAGGCAGTAATTTCTAGAGCATACAACATACACAAGGCAAAACGCCAGCGAGCTTTGGCACTTCCTCACTGTACACTGAGACCAACCCTGCTAATCAGGCCCCTTTGCATGTTCTTTCACCCTTAAATCCTTTCTGATTTGTTAAAAGCATTGCTTAGTGTAGTTAATATACTTATAAGTCCCCAGTAATGGTACCCCGTGTTCCCAGGGCCTGTAAATTAAATGCTACTAGTGAACAGTAATACCTAAAGAAACAATACAAGTCATCTTTAGGCCTTCCCCTGCAGGCTGACTATGCAGTTTTAACGCCTTAACCGTGGTGATTTTTCTGCCGCGGTGTGGGCGTTCTAAAGGGTGGGCGGGGCGCCGTTGGACGTGCGCAGCAACAGGGAGGTAGCTTGCGCGACGTCCAACGGCCAACGGCAGCAGGGAAGGGGTTAAAACTGTAAATTAGACTGGGAAAAGCAAACCTTTTGCCATGTTTACACCTTCCTTTCTAATACTTATAAGGCACCCCTTTGGGAGAGTGCATGGTATTTAAACAGTTGGATGGACACATGTACTTAGGTTTTACATGTCCTGGCAGTGAAAAATTTCCAAATTCGTTTTTCAATGTTGCAAAGTTGCCTTTCCTGTAAAAAAAACACTGGCACTTCCATTCACTCACCAACACAGCCATAGCCTTATACTCACTAATGCATACACCCAATGACTCATGCACTCACTCATCCATGCAATCAGCCACACACCCTCTCATCCACCCAGACACTCACAGACACATACACCCACACATGTACCCACTCACCAACCCACACAGCTACTTCAACACCAACTGACAAACTGATACAGACATTCAGACAACCCAGTCAGAGACCCATACATTCACTGAGACACCTAATCACTAACTTATACAGTCAGTCACACATCCACTAATTCATAATATGCTGGCACTCATACAGCCACTGATTCATCAATACACTTTTGTGTGTATATATATTTATCACTCATTTATTTTTAGAAACACTCACAGTCACCAGATGATATTGTCAGTGCTGTCATTAGTGATTTCATTTGAGATGTCATCAGTAATATGTGAGGTCATAAGAAGTAAATTGTGGGGGAACGAGGTATAGTTAGCTCAGCTAACTATAACTACTGGATTTCTCTGGTTTTAGATGAGTGAAATATCAGCCTAACTTTAACATCCCTGTAACCTTTTGTTTAATGAATCTCTAAGGTTTTTAAATTATACTTCCTAACTATAACAGTCCTCTAACCTTTGTTTTTTATAGTGAATTTCTAAGTCTTTTAAAATGCTAATTTCTAACAATAACTGACCTGTAACATTTGGTTTTTTCAGTGAATTTTTATGTTTTTTTAAGTTGCAATGGTGTTTGTAGAATGGTGTGGAAAGGGGGCTGGCCGCTGACCAGCTCTGAGGAATCCCACGGTGTAAGACTTACAGAAAGTAACAGGAGGGCTTCTTGGTCCCCAAGGTCCTTTAAAATCCAAGAGAACTTTATTCCCCAACCATTAGTGTGTCAAGAGATGCATTTGCAGAGTGGTACAGAAAGGGGGCATGACCTCCAACGACCTCTTAGCAAACTGACTATGTAGGACTTGTTGGAGGTCGCAATAAGAAAAAGTGTGTAGCTAGCTAATTGATGCAAAAGGTTACTAAATCTCTCTAAAATTCTCAACACCACCCTATAATAACAAATGTGTATACACCAGTGTATTACCAAAATATTTTTTATTTTCTTCTTTTTTTATATGTAAAGCTCTTGATCAGCTTTGTCATCAGCTGATCAAGAGCTTTACATATAAAAAAAGAAGAAAATAAAAAATATGTTTCGTAATACACTGGTGTTTACACATTTGTTATTATATGGTGGTTTTGAGAATTTTAGAGAGATTTAGTAATATTTTGCATCAATTAGCTAGCTACACCCTTTATCTTATTGCATTATTTTCCCTATGTTTTTAGCTAGTCTATTTAGATATAGGGGTCCCTTGTTTCCTAAAGAGGACTTGTTGGAGGTAACAGGAGGAATAGCTGGCCCCCACTTCATGATTCCATTGTTAACGCTTCAGGGAGTGGATGAAAGTAAGTGCACTGCTGGGGTAATCGTATTAGTGGAAGCCTATTGCCTCAGTACTTAAATGACTGCATAAAAAGGTGATAGGTCTACTACAATGGTACTCTCTATGTAATTAGATGAGTGCATGAGTAGAGCCTGAGTGTTTCATTAGTGCACGTGTGTGCCTCAGTACATGGGGCACAATTGCACAGTGGTGAAGAGAGGGGGCGGGGCCTGAGGTGACATGTGTGTAAACACGTCCTGTGGCACATTTTAAGTTGGGGGATTAATCCCCTTGAATCCTGAGGGTCCCTGTACTCCAACGAGCCCGCCAGGTACCTCCAGTAAGCGCCACCGAGCTGCGTTGCAGAGAGGTGTAAAAAGGGGTGTGGCCTCTGAACACCTCTCTGCAACACAGCTTCCTGGCACATACTGGAGGTACCTGATGGGCTAGTTGGACCCCAGGCACCCTCAGGATTCAAAGGGACTTATTTCCCCAACTTAAAACGCACCACAGGGCTAGTTTGCATAGTGGTAAAGGGAGGGGGTGGGGCCTGAGGTGACGTGTGCAAACACGCCCTGTGGCACATTTTAATTCTGAGGATCCCTGGGGGCCAACTAGCCCCCCAGGTACCTCGAGTAAGCACCACTGTGCTGTGTTGCAGAGAGGTGGCCCAGGCCATGCCCCTTTTTACACCTCTCTGCATTGCAGCTCTGTGGCACTTACTGGAGGTACCTGGTGGACTAGTTGGACCCCAGGGACTCTGAAGATTCAAGGGGACTTAATCCCGCAACTTAAAATGCACCGCAGGGTGAGTTTGCACAGTGATAAAGGGAGGGGCGGGGCCTGAGGTGACATGTGTGCAAACACACCCTGTGGTGCATTTTAAGTTGGGGAATTAATTCCCTTTTAATCCTGGGGGCGCTTGGGGGCCAACTAGCCCACCAGGTACCTCCAGTAAGTGCCACAGACCTGCATTGCAGAGAGGTGGTCCAGGCAAAGCCCCTTTTTACACCTCTCTGCAACGCAGCTCTGTGGCACTGACTGGAGGAACCTGTAGGGTATGTGACAAGTGCACGCGGCCAGGCCCTGTGTTATGTCATAGATATATGGTGTCACGCCGGGTACACCAATCCCTCATTTTTTTATGTCTCAAAACTATATCTAAATAAGTTGAAAGTGTATATGCGAGCAATCGATAATCTAAAATAGTTTAAACATTTATATATTTCTAACTGTAATAAACTTATAAAATGATAAACATATTTTCTCAAAATTACTTCGGGTGCGACCTCCTTGCACGCTCGGTGCATGATTGCCATGTGACCTTAAAAAAAAGCACTTGATGGTTCATAACATTTCACATTGTAACATTTGGAGGACCCATCTCATTTTAGTCCTTCTCTCAACAGCGTTTGATAAAAGACTCCTCTTCTGCTTAGAGAGCTTTTTTGAAAAGTTTTTTGCTGTGTACACATATCTTATATTACACACAACATGCAACAATCATCTTGATCAATATTCATGGTCTGTACATTAGCCTTCCACGTGTGATGGCCTTGCATCTGAAACATTTCATCAAAAAATAAATGTGTGTTCCACAATGTCCCTGGTGTGTGTGTGTGTGCGCATTATTGTGCTGCCTTTCGGCCTGGGTATTGATGGCTCAAAGGGGTATCATCAGCCACAGGCAGAGTGCACATCCTAGATCACATGCGACAAACAGTAAAGAGTAATGTGTAGATTTGTGTTGCAGTATGCTCTGTTGTCAAGCTTTACCAATATAGTAGTGTGTCATATGTGGACTTTCGGATACACGTTTGACATGCATTGCTTGCCTGTAATGAGCATTAACACTGTGTATGGTGTAGCCTCACTGCTGATCCTCCCTCTATCTGAGCACATTCACATGTGTGTGCTTCGCGATAGCAACACTTTCAATAATACCGCACACCATTGACATGCGTGTCTGCGCATATCCACAAGCTTGATACCGACATGTGATGTTGGCCACTCAAAGTTTTCGGGCAGCATCTCATTAGCGATAGTTGCGTCCTCCCGGTTCATGCTACATTAATGCAAATTACGCATTCTGGGACGTCAAAACTGCAACAGGGACACACACACTTAAGTACACTTCCTGGGCAGGCAGGAACTGAACAACGCCCAGGTCCCCGGAATAGTTATTCCCAACCCTACGCTGGCCTGGCGTACGCAAGCCCAGCCCACTTTGCCTACATATAAATATGATAACGACGACGCCACATGTCCTAGTTCTTCCACACTGCCTCAGGTGATATGGCTGCATCCACCTTGCAATCACAATCCACAATAAAACAGGGATCCATGAGGTGTACACCATCCTGTCAATCAACACTGGATATGAATTGTGAACACTGCTGGCTGTCGTGTTTGGACTCACAACAATGACAGCAGGTGAGCAGTGGGGCCTGGGTGCACAGGGGCTGCAATTGAGCGTGGTGCTGCGGGAGGGGTGGGATGCATCAGCCTGGGTGCACAGATGCGAACAAGTGATGTTAGCCATGCGTAATGATGTGATCTCTGACCTCATTCAGTCACATATCTGTCTCATTTTAAGGACCTGCTGGATCATACTGTAGGCTTGAGCCAGTGGGTGGCGCTGCCCTACAGACACGTGGGGTTGGCTTTTGGAACACTGTAGTGAGCTGATTACTAAGTGTACCAGCACACATGCGTGCGCCACTGCATTACAAAAGCACATTATGCTTCTAGCATGTGCTCTGTTCCTTTGTATGTGAATGTTGGCATAACATATTACTATTTAATCTTGTGTATTCTAATGCACTCCAACTACTCTTTGAAACACAATTAACACTAACAGTTGGTAGATCGTACTTCAAGAAGAAAGGATGCACTCAACTGGTGTTCTCTATTAAGCTTGAAATAAACCTTCAGTTACCTCAAGATGTTTCCAGCATTATATTATTTTTCCCTTTTCAGACACTGAGTTGGTTGTGCCAAAATGGGCGGAGTGGGTGCTCACCCCGTGACAATGCCCTGGGCATTCTGATGCCTTCCATCGTGGTATCAAGTCACCGTCCCCAAACCGAGACCTGCTGTGCCACCCTGAGAGGCACCCTGGAGTCGGAGCTTGCACGGCATGTCGTTGGACACACTGGTGGTGGCAGGTGAGCAGTGAAGCCTCGGTGCGCAGGAGCTGCAATTGAGCACAGTGCTGGGGAAGGGGCTGGTGTACAGCAGCCTGGGTGCACAGGTGCAGGTAAGCGATGTTGCCGTAGATAGTAATGTAATCTCTGGCCTCATTCATATCTGTTTCATTTTAAGGACTTGCTGGACTGCACTCTTTCTCTCAGACCCCACTGTCCCAGACACACCGGTGATGGGAGGTGAACAGTGAGGGCTGGGTGCAGTAGGCCGATGCTATGTCTCCTCCACCCACACCCTCTCTGTCCCATTCTCACTATCTTCCTTTCATTCTAACTACCTTTCTTTTTCTCTTGGACATGGCACACATACTTATGTTTCTTTTTTGTCTTGCTGGTTTTGTACGCTGCTTCCGAAGGAATCCCGCCCACTTATTTCATGTTATACTGTTGTTTGTTCGAATAAAGTTGCATTTCCATGTATTTGTTTTGTTTTATTAAAGGTTATTTTTATACCAATAAATAAGTGAATGTATGGGTCTTCGTTTTCTGACAACACTTGTCTGTAGTTTATTGTGAAAATTGGCGGTTTATAGGAGGTTATGAGGGAAAACATTTGTAATTTTGCGGTGCACCTACCAAATATAAACCAACAGACTATTACAAAAATGAAGCCTGGGTAATTCTACAACTGCAAGGGTTCTATGAGTGTATCACTTTATAACACCATGAGTACTGCCTGTGTGATTACAGAACCAATAAGGCACTGCCTAAGGCCACCAAGGTTTCAGGGACAGGCGAGGCTCACCCTTCATATTTAAGTAAGCCCCGGAGGGTGGCGATCCCCAGACGTGAGTTGGCCCCCGAACAATTAGTAAACAATACCCAGGGGCGTGGCGATCCCCTAGGCTGCGAAACGTGTCTGTGCCCTCCCGTGCCTAATTTACATGTGAGATGAAGGTCCCCAGTGCTGCAGAGACCCCGCAAAATAATAATAGGGTTGACCCCGGAACATTACCCACCAGGGGTCTCATTTAAATGAACGGGTGAGACCCCGCTTAATTTCTTTTTCCATTTTTACCATCCGGATCCGCTTTATTGAAGCAATACAAGGTTTTCCTCCCCTCGCTTCAACAGGGCAAACAAGGATTTGTTATCACAGGGTGGAAGCCATGCACCCGTCCTGTAATAGCGAACCTAAATGTCCCACAGATGCACACCCCGGGACATTGTATGAGCTGCGCCTGGGAGGTGCAGTTCCCTAGGGCCATGATGCATTGGTTACTGCATAACTACAGAATTAGTATAAACGCATACTAACCCTACTTGCATATGTATAGTACAAAGACCAGAGTGTAGTGAAGAGGCAGAGGAAGCCTAAAATCAAAAAATATAAATCCTACCAGAGGTCGGATGACATAGTTCAATGAGCCGATGACCCTGGGATGAGTTGAAACAGCTTCACGAAGAAAACGGGTCTTCAGCAGAACGCAAGCAAACTTGAAATATTGGTGAGTGCAGCCTTCTTTTTACCTTCCCCCGCTCGTCCCCAAATGTATGTAGTGAAGAGGCAGACAGCAGTGGATCCGATAAGTAGATTTATTGCAGGAAAACAAGGCAGCTTAAATAACCACCAACAGGAGCAGATAGCAAGGCAACCGTCTTCTCCAGCACCGTGTAGAAACTCCCCAAGATTCCTCTCATGACAGCCCTACATTCTAACATTACATACTTACATTCTACAAGCATTACATACTAACATTACATACTAACATTCTACTATGACTTACATTGGAATACTACGTAGAGCACATGACTTTACAGCAATGAGCACATGGTTTCATCCCACTCCCTGTATTGTATAAATGCAAATTATCACTACTTCCACAGGTATGCTACACACTGCCCAGAGCACATCACTTTACAGCAATGAGCTCATGATATAGGCTTACGGTTTAATCCCCAAGTCTTCAGGCCAGTAGGGGTAAATAGTTTGCTTCCCACTCCCTGTAGAGTATAACCGCATACTAACTCTACTTACACAGTTATACTACAGCGGCCAGTATGCTACAGTGCCCAGAGCCCATCACTTTACAGCAATCAGCTCGGTTTGATCCCCGAGTCTTCACACCGGTAGGCGTGAGTACTTCGCTTCCCACTTCCAGTATAGTATAAATGCACGGTAGGGGTCAGTAGTTCGCTTTCCACTCCCTGAATATTATAAACGCCAACTAACACTACTTGCACACGTATGCTACAAAGACCAGAGCACATTACTTTACAGCAATGAGCTCACGGTTTAGGCTCGCGGTTTCATACCTGAGTGTAGCAGCATCTCATCTCAGTACCATGTCACTCTGTGCAACACCGCACTTTCAGACCGCTAGGAGTGACTACTTCGCTTCGTACTCCCCCACAGAGGTTACAGTGCTCCTATCCTCCTGTTTCCTACTCTTTTCGCCCTTTTTTCCCCTTACTCATTTCAACAGAATAACAAAATGGCTGCCAACACTTTCTAGTTGCAGCCGCTAGCACCGCTCGCAGTCAATAAGCAGCAAGCCCGTGCTCGTAACGCCTCAGCCAATCAGATGGCAGAATTCCCAAATATTAATATCTGTAAATTTCGATATTTCTCCAAAACTACTGAATGGATTTATACCAAATAAACAAAAGTGTGCTTTCTAGACCAAGACTCTTCTCCCTGCCAAATATGGGGTAATTCCTTTTAACACGTTCGACCTGAGCCTTGTCTAAAGTTTCCTATGGAAATTAACATGGAGAAAACACGTTTTGGGGTCCCCTTTTTTCTTGCCCCCCCCCCCCCCTTGATGAATCACCCCCAATTTTTTAACATAGTACCTGACGCCAAAGTTATAAGCAAAACAAAAAATGATCTTCCTATGGAAACTTGGTCCTAACTATACCTACTGGCGAAAGGCAAATTTTTTGACCACCCCTTTTTCTCCGCCCCCACTTCACAGATCACTCCGGATCACCAGTACGATCACCCATCCACTCACACACCACCCACTCAGATCTGTACAGGCACTCATAGAGACACTCATATATCTATGCAGGGACTCGCACACCTACTCACAGACCCATGCATTCACATATGCACCCACTTACAGGCCAACACAAGCATTCACACACCTACTCACAGAGCCACAGAGGCAATCTCAGACCCACATAGGGACTAACACACCCACTCACAGACCTACAGAGGCATTGACACACCCACTCACAGTTCTATGCTGGCACTTTCACACCCAATCAGAGTCCCACACAGGCAGTCACACCCACTCAGAGACCCATGCCGCCACTCAAACACCCATTCACAGACCCACTCAAACACCCACACACCTACTGACAGACCTACACAGCACTTGTTTTGAATACAGCCCCAGGGTGGGCCAGGTCCCAGTGCATTTAAAAAAAGGAGGGGGTGCATAAAGGGTCCCACTCCTGAGACTGATGAAGCTCCAGGGACCACCACTTCCCCAGAGATAAACAACAAATAATGGGGGGCTGCATGGACGCCCATGCCCCAGGGACCACCACCTCCCATGGGGCTAAATAAGACCCACAAGTAAGTCAATCACAGCGGGATAGCTCAGATCTCATTGACAGTCCCACCCCCTATCTCAACCACTGGTTGGAGGATGTAGTCCCCATGGCTACTGAGGGTCGTTGTGGGCCAAAAACCCCTATTGTTTCCACAAGTTAGTCTCCAACAGCAGGATTGCTCAGACCTCATCGGAAGGTCCACCACCTTTCTCAAACACTCTATAAAGGGGCCGCCTGGTGCACTACTGATTGGGTGATGAAATCTCCTTGGCTGCTGAGGGTCATTGGGGGCCAAGAACCCCTATTATTATAGAACAGGATGCACTCTTTTAAGTTGTCGAGGAACACCCTGTTACTTGTGTCTGTGAAGGGGACATGTGGTCTCAGAGAAATGCAGAAACAACAGTATTGACATGTTTCATGGTTTGCTCTTTCTGCGGACAATAGTGGGTTGACCACTGCCACTTCTGTCTTTGGCAAATGTTGGAGAACACTAAGGAACTATGTGGACAAAATGACATTAATTTACCAAGGTATCCTTCATTTGGATTTCCAGTCCAACCCCAGTAATTGTGCCTAGGTCATTGCCACCAGAGTGCACAACCATGAGGTCTGGATTTTGGCAATCAACAATGATTTTTAACCAATGGCAACAGTTTTTATTTTTATTTTATTTTATTTTATTTTTTATTTATTAGCATTTATAAAGCGCAGCATATACCCTGGGGTGTCTTGGCGCTGATAAATTTGCTAGCTTGATGACAAGTAAGCTGCCATGCTCAGAACCTCTATTCTATACCGTGATCTTATTTATTAAACAGCCAGGTTTTTAGTTTTTTACGGAATTGGAGCAGTGTGGGACATGCTCTGATTTCCTGGGGTAAAGTATTCCAGAGCTTGGAAGCTGCTACCACAAACCGTCGGTCTCCCCACAACACTGTTCTAGTGCGAGGTATCGTTAGTTGGTTGCTGTTAGTTGAACGCAACTGGCGTATAGGTTGGTAAGGACATAGATGGTCTTGAAGGAACTGCGGGCCCTGTTTATTTAGTGCTTTGTAAACAATGCACTGTGATTTGAATCTGGCTCTATTTTGAATCGTCAGCCAGTGTAGTTTTGAAATGGCATCAGAGAGAGGGGCAAACTTAGGAATTCCCAGAACAAGACGTGCTGCCGCATTCTGTATGGTCTGTAGTTTTTTTATCACTCTAACTTGGGAATTAATAAAAAGCCCATTGCAATAGTCAAGGGATGTCAAGACTAATGAGCTCACCAGAGTTTTGATGGCAGTGGTAGGAAGATAAGGACTTATTTTACGGATCATGCGTAGTTTATAGTGGGCTATTGAGGCCACTTTGTTAGCATGATCCATGAAATTTAGATGGTCATCAAAAAGTATTACTAAGTTTCTTACTTTTGTAACTGGATTGGGGGGGGCACCAAAAGATTGGGGCCACCACGAGGCAGGCCATTCTGGTGAAAGTTGTCCGAAAATCATTACCTCGGTTTTTTCCGAGTTAAGTTTTAGGCAGTTCACTGCCATCCACTCGCCTATTTCCGTCAAACCTCTCTGGAATCTTTTAGCTACTTCTTCTCCATCACCTCTTATTGCCATCACCAATTGAGTGTCATCCGCGTAGGAAGTTAGGCTCATCCCATGTGCTTTGATGACATTGGCCAGGTCCGACACATAAATATTAAAAAGTGTCGGACTCAGGGATGAGCCTTGAGGTACCCCACACGGTTGTGACAGCTTGGCAGATTGGTAAGGGCCAAGAGTGACGGCCTGCGTTCTCTCAGAGAGAAAGGAAGCGAGAAGGGCTCTAGCCGTGGATGATATGCCCATTTTTCCGACACGGTCGACCAAAATACTATGGTCGACCGTGTCGAAAGCTGCTGAAAGGTCCAGCAGTACCAACACCGCTGTACCACCTTGATCTTTTATTATTCTTACATCTTCAGATGCTTTAATAAGGGCGGTTTCAGTCCCATGGTATTTACGAAAGCCATACTGAGTGTCGTCCAGCTTTTTATGGGTTTCTATATACTCAGTCAGTTGTATGTTCATGGCCTTTTCCACCACTTTGGCCATGAACGGGAGACTGGCAATGGGTCGATAATTTTTTAATTCTAACTTATCGGCTCCTGGTTTTTTTAATTGTGGTTTGAGCAGTGTGGTTTTTAAATTAAGGGGATATATCCCTGATTGCAGGATGGAGTTGCAGACTTGTGTCAGGACTGGTATAATCGAATCCATCACCGGTAAGAGTGCTGACAGTGGACAAGGATCCAGCTTGGATCCAGCTTTGATTGTCGATACAATTTTTAGTACCTGATCTTCTGTAAGTGGTGAGAAATTAGAAAAAGGTGTTGTTTCTGTAGATCGTGGGGCCTCCTGAGTAATGTTGGAAACCTTGGTCTGCATGGTTTTAGCCATAAAAGATTGATAAATCTCATCCACCTTAGAGAAGAAAAAGTTGGCCAGGGCATTACACATGTCCTCGGTTTGAGGTGGGGTCAGATCGGGGGTGTTACCCGAAAGGGCTTTAGTTATATCATATAACTTTTTGCTAGAGTTCTTTGCCTGCTCGATTTGCGTCATGTAGTACTCTTTTTTTGCCTTTATAATCAAGGCTTTATATGTTGTCAAAGCATCCTTATATTTGGTTTTGTTTATTGGATTATAAGACTTTCTCCATTGTCTTTCCCAGTATCTATTCTGTTGTTTTTGTGCTTTTAGTTCGACCGTATACCATGGTGCGGTCGGAGTGGACCTGTTGTTAGATAATTTCTTAATAGGGACTAATGAATTCATGGCATGTCCCAACCAGTCATGGAATTGTTGTATGGCCAGGTTGGGATTATCCGAAATTAGCGGGCAAGTATCTTCTAGGTGGTTTTTTAGGTCCAACTGGTTGACATTTTGCCATGCTTTAAAAGATATAGACTGGGAGGGGGAAGTCACTGTTACTGGTCTTTTTTCCATGACCAAGGTACAGAGAACCGCATAGTGGTCTGTCCATGGAAGCGGAAGGATGTCGCATACATGTAGCCCCTGGACATTTGAAAATATGGCATCTAGAATATGTCCAGCTTGATGAGTAGGTGATGTCACCAACTGTTGTAACCCCAGGGCTTCCATATCCGCAATGAGAGCTTGAGTCTCCTTATGGTTAGTGTCATCTAGGTGGAAGTTCAGATCACCTAATACTGTGATCGAGTCCTCCAGAGCTAAAGATTCCAAATGTGTACTAATACTCGATAAAAAGCCAGTTTTACCTCCTGGGGGCCTATATAAAAGAAGCCCTTTAAAGTTAAATTGTGGATTTAATTTGATAGAAAACATCAAAGCCTCGCACGACATGTCCTGTATTTGAGTCACTGTTACCTCCAAATTTTCTCTAGCTATAATGGCGATCCCTCCACCTTTCTGTCTAGGTCTATCCTGTCTGTAGGCTTTGTAGCCTATAGGTGTGGCAATGACCACGTCCGGGTCGGACGAGTCATCTGTCCAGGTCTCTGTAATAAAAAGTAGGTCCAGTTTTGAATCTGTTATCAGGTCGGCAATTTCCTGGCTATGTTTACATAAGGACCGTGCATTAATGAGGGCTATGGCAACATTATTCGATTTAGGCTGTAGTTTTAGGGGATTATTCTTGCCCTGACGCGATGTTGTAAAAAGGCAATGCGGACAACATTGTTTGATTTCGTGCGTTTTATAGAAATCTAATATGGTACAGGCATGATTCTTCGGAGTTCTTAGATTAAGGAGAGCGTCCTCCGGGTAGACCATAATGGATTCTTTAGAGTTAGGGCCAGAGGTCGTGGCCCTCGGCCCGGTCCCGGCGCGGACGGGCGCAGACGGGCTTGCCTTTGGCGCGCCTTTGGCGCGCCGCCGGCGCGCCCGCTGCGCCCGCCCGCTGCGCGGACGGGATGGTGCCATGTTTTTATTCGTGACTCAGCAGAGGAGGGTGGGAGGGTGCTATCGACTGCAGCGCTGACCTTCCCTCACCAAGATGGCGCCTCGGGAGGGTCAGGTGAGGTCAGGGCGCCTTCTAGCAGCGCGCTTTGCCCAGGAACAGCACGGAGACCTCAGGTGAAGTAATCTCACCCACGAGGTAGTGTCCAGTTAAAAAAGCACAGTTTAAAATATTTTACAGTATTTTTAAAAATCGTCGTTTGTAGTCAGCGACTGAGTGCAAAAAAGCAGTGTTAAAGGTATAGATAGATTCCCCCGGCTTTTCGCCTCAGGGGAGAGCAAAATAGCAAATTGCAAAATAGCAAGTTGCTTCCCTTTTAACTCTCTCTGGCCAACCCAAGTAATGTAAATCCAGGTCCCTGCCAATTCCACTCTGGCTGGAACTCTCTCTGGACCAAAACACAAAATTATGGCACAGAATCCAGAATCTAACCATTTTGTAGACAAGCAGGAGTAGCACACAGGAAAAGGCTGCAGCAGAATGAGACAGTTTTGAAGATGAAAGGCAGATAGAATGGAGGACAGCAAGTAACATATAAAAGAACATATTTGAATGAATGGTGGGGATGTGCATGGTGCTAAAATTAGGTAGTGACTTTAAGTAAAAAAGTAACTAACTCTGATTGGATTTGGAAAAATAAAAAATATATATTGTTTGGGATCTGCTTGGGATTGCAAACAGTCAACCACACCTCCTACAGTTAAATTGAAGCTAGTATGCTGTTGAGAGAAAGTCTTGTGAACTGTTGACATACTGGTAGGCAGAGACTATTGGACATATGGTTACTATGGAAACAGAGCTAAAAGAGTGCAGGGGTGGGACCAAAAATCCTGCAGCATGAACCTGAAAAGCAGGTTGGTGTACATAAATTGCTCAGTAAGAAGTGTATGTTTTATAATTGGCAATATTTTACAAAACAAAATATAAATGAAAAGCATTAACAGCAGATTGTTGAATGCTTATAATAGCTGATGTGGATCAGTGGATATGCTGCAAATTCACTATGGGGGCCACGCTGAGCCCGTGGTAGATCAGCAGTTGTACGGAAAAAAACTACCAAAGTGTGTTTCTTTACAGGAAATATGGAAAGAGTAAAAATTGCGATAATTTAGGAGTGGTGTAACAAAAATTAAAGACTGAAGAAACTATAGGATTTGATAAGTATGTGAGTATGAGTCAGAACGCAGTGGACAGGGTAGCCTTTATTGGTATTTTTGTACTGAAAGTGGAAGAGAATTGAGAGATTTCTGACTTGAGATTTGCAGTGGCAAACAGATATTAACAGATAATAAAGTTGGACAACAGTAAGGGATTTAACAGGCATGCTAATTAGATTGCACTATAAAAATTATTTTTAAAAAAACCTATTAGTGTATGTAAGCTGAAAGATAATGTGTTGTCTTCTAGACACTACAGTAAAAGGCAAAATAGAAGGGAGGTTAGATGAGAACATTACTTAAAAATATAGTGAGCAGCAAAGAAGGACGAGGAATTGCTAACCTGAAATTTTATTAAGTCAGTGTGAATGAATGTGTTTGAAACTAGATGTGGATGCTTGGTAATATTATAATTTAATAGTATGTAATTTGCACTCACTCACAAGTCAGGAAGGCACGTAGATGCCCAGTTACACCCCACAAAAGCACTTATGTACCCATCACTCATTTAGCCAGACAGTGACTGACACATTCAGTCACACACCGATAATATAATTCACACACCCAGTTATTCACCTAAACATATGTTGTGTTATGTTCTGTTAATAAATGTGTTAAGCGCACAAATACCAAAAGCTGGCTTGGTGCTGGTAGTCCAGAAAGAGCGAGGACCTCTATTTATTAAAAAACAGCCAGGTTTTCAGGGCCTTCCTAAAGGCAGACTGGGTAGGAAGTGTCCTAATGGGAATGGGGAGACTGTTCAAGAGCTTAGTGGCTGCTACCATGAAACTCCTGCCACCCAGGAAGCTTTGTGATAACTGGGAGTAGATATCAGTTTTTCTCCTTCTGAGCGGAGATATCTGTTAGGGACATACCAGTGTAAAGAGCGTCTCAGGAACTAAGGACCTGTACCATGAAGTGCCCTATATGTAATACAAAAGGCCTTAAAAGTAATGCGGCTCCTAACCGGAAGCCAATGCAGCTTCTGAAGGTGTTTACCGACTGATTGAAACTTGGGAATTCCTAACAGAAGCCTAGCGGCATCATTCTGAATCATTTGCAGCTTACACAGCTGCTTTTCGAGGATAACAATATAGAGCCAGTTGCAATAGTCCAGTCTGGCAAGGACTAGCAATTTAACTACATTTATTTTGCTATCCGTAGGGAAAAAAGGTAAGATTGGTTTAGTACCTTAAGTAAGAAAAAGCTAGATGAGGAAATGGTGTTAACTTGTGCCTCAAAGTTTAGTTTCTCATCTATCACTTGTCTTGTCTTCCTATATCAGAGGAATTATGACATCTGAATGTTTATGAAGGAATACTTATACAATCCTTTTCAAGCACTAGTTTGTATTGAACTGAAGATGATAAAACTATCACTCACTGAGCTTCAGAAAGGGTTTGAAGGTAGAGTTGTGTATTTACCATCAGATTTTAAATGCAATATTTACACTGTGGCTGCATAGGGAGATGTTGAAGAACCTCTTGTTATTCGAGTAAATGGTGTGCCCACAAAAACAAAAATATATGCCATGAACTGGTGGATGTAAAAAAGGTGAAGAAAGCTTCATTGTATCTTAAAGAGAATAATGTGTACTACAAAGATGTAGATGTTGTCGAACATGGAAGTTGCATGGATGAAGAAATGTTGCATTCAAGTGGACAGTTTATAATATGTGGATAGAAGTTGATCGGAAGAAATATAGGAGCACTGTGGTATTCATCCACTACATTCAAAAGAGTTTATGGGGGATGCCATCGAACTGTATCAGATGTAACAAACTAAAGGAGCTCCAATAAGTGTGTGGAAGAAAAGTTGAGAGGCTCAATGTTCTCCTCAACTATTTTGAACTGGAGTAGGCTGACCGTGTAATGACTGTCCTGTGCAAATACTTGCAGCAGAATGTAGGTCAACAAGATTATGTCAAAGGACCCTAGAGTTCACCAAAGTATTCCATATGTATTTCATCTCTTGTTTGAAAGTTATTTGTCTGGAGTGTCATTTGTTGTTAACCATGTTCTACAGACAGTAGTTAATGTACAAAATATGTCTGCAAAAGACTGTGTTGAAAAAAATCATGGAAAATATTAGAAGCTTGAGTGAATTTTGATTAATTTGATGGTTTGTCAATGTCGGACTAATGAGTACTGGTATCATTGATATGGTGAGCTTTGTGCATGTTGCAAAATGTATGTGCACCAACTTGATTTGTAACATCGAGTTGTGCAGAGCATGCATGGGGTGATTTACATGAGTTCTTTAGATAAGCAAACTCTAACATTGAAGGTATCGAATTAAAGACACCAAGAGATCTTTGCTCTTTAGATTCTGCAAATGTTTGCAGGTACTTTAACCAAAGATTTCAAGCTAAATTGTCCTTTATCTGCAGATAAAACATCCACCTCTTGGCAAAATTATTGATTTATTTTGGTGAAAAGAGTACCAAGTAAAAGGTAATCCTTATAATCATATGCTGTTGTGGGTAAAAGAATCACCTAGATTTGGAACAGACACAAATGAGTCTGTACTTTCTTAGAACAGTACATTACATGTAGCATTCCAAAAGATACAGAGGAGAAAAGCCTAAAGCAGCAAGTACTGCATTTCAAATTACACAGATGTGGAAAGTACTGTCAGCACAAATACAGTACAGAAAGAACATTTTATACAAAATGTCAATTTGGATTTCCAACACATGTTATTCCTAAATGAAGAGTGAACAGTTTTAGGTCTGAAGTGAGAGATACACTTACTAGTAAATCACCAAAAACACCTACATTCTTGGGAGAACAGAGGTTTTCAAACATACTAATGACTATAATCCTGTCAATTTGAACATGTGGCATGCCAATATGGATATTCAATTTGGGCACACAACTCTATAGCTGTTGCTCATTATGTTACTTCATCTATCTATATATAGAAATACGAATGTCTGTCTGTCTGTCTGTCTGTTTGTCCTTTATGCATTACTACACCATTTATCCGATCGCCATGAAACTTTGGGAAGTTGTTGAGTACACTCCCGCGAAGGTTTCTGGCATAAATATTTTTTAAATATCGGCCCCCCAGGGCCTTCATAATCTTTCAAATACTGATGTACGCACCGGACGCGAAAAACAACAAATCATGTATCTACAAGCACTCGAATAAATAAATAGAATTAAAACACCATTCATCCGATCGCCATGAAACTTTGGGAAGTTGTTGAGTACACTCCCGCGAAGGTTTCTGGCATAAATCTTTTTTAAATGTCGGCCCCCTAGGGCCCTCTTAATCTTTTGAATACTCATGTATGCACCAGATGGAAAAACAAAACATTGTGTATCCACAAGCACTCGAATAAATAAATAGAATTAAAACAACACTTTGAAATGTTTTCCATATTAAAATGAATAAGTTTCAATAAAAATGACACAATGTAAATTGAATGTTATCATAACGAGTTTCCTTGAATTTCCTTTCTTCGGAGATCGCAGCAACGCGCGACGGGTAAGCTAGTACATAATAAAATCTGAGAAGACAGAGATGAAAGATGTGTAGGAAGAGAGCTCTTCTGAAAAGTCTTTAACAAAAAAATTGTACAGTTTAAATTTGAAGATGCTTTCACACAGGAAAATTGGATCCTATGAATGTTGCAATCATTTTATTCTGCTAATTTAGTTGAAGTCGAAAGGAATTTTTTGGGCAAGTCTAGACCTAGCATCCACTTGAAACGGAGTTTTGAAATCTTTTCCAGAAATTCAATATCTTGCTGAATTTGAACCAGGTAGTACAGACATTGTAAAAACAAACATGTTGGACACTTACAATAAAAAAAGAAGTGTACATCTTGAAAATGTTTGTCCATATGAAGTACTATTGTACTATTCATATTGGAAAAGTTTTGACAGAAAGTGTAGATGAAGGTACATTTGAAGCAGTTGGTTGCAATACGTGTGTGGGGTAGGATATTGCAAAGGCAGTATAATTAACTATGGAAAACTGAGTTGCCAGACTTCTGAAAAATGTCAAGTTTTCTATTAGGCACTTTTACAGCTGTTTAATCCTTGGTGTTGTGAAACACAATTATTAGGGCAGATTGACTGCCATGAAGACTCTTACAGAGCTGCAAAGGATGGCATTGAGCGCTCAGTATTTGCAAACGACTTCAAAATGTTGAATGATGAAATTCAACAGTAAAATACAATTGCTGCTGAGGTGGCTAAAGAGAGGTGGCAAAATACCCAAAGTTCAGCACCTCAGGGTCAGGACCCACTCATCAGCCAATATTTGCAAATGGGGCTTCTATTGTAATGGGTGAGGTGGAGATTGCAATGGAGCAAGTAAAACAGGGAACAATTGATTTGCCAGATTTAGTTGCACAACTAAATGATGCTCAAATGCAAAAATATATGGTGGTGAAAGGTACAGTTGAACATTGATTGCTTCATGACAAGAAAGAGTGTGCATGCTCAACATTTAAACTTTTACTGTTGTATGTCAGTGGTCAACTGGGCATTGGTAAACATTGCTAATACAAGTTCTCACTGCTTTTCTACAAATGACTGCAAAGTGTAATTTATCATGTGTGGTTACAGCACCTTCTGGATTAGCTGCACATAATATCAAAGGTATTACTTTAAATCAACATTGGATGCTGCTTGTGGAACATGACAACAAACTGGAATACTAAAAGGTATCTGGTGAAGCTTGTCATGAAGTGAAAAGAGTGTTTAAAAAGTTTAAACTTTTAATCAACTATGAAGTGAGCATACATGGCGGCCGGCTATCGGTGGGTCGCGTGTGTTCCGGAGGCATGCAGCGGTATTTTTGGATTCGCAGCCTACTGGTGGAAATTATGGAGAATTAAAATGAAATTTAAAAAGTTCGAGTAGCATTTTGACAAGAACTTATGTGTATTGGTGTTGAGGGGCAGCAGGGGACCCTGTAGCCGAGTGCGGAGTTACAAGGCCCAAAGTGCAGACTGTAACCACAGCAGAGAACCTGTGGGCGAGAGCGGCGCTGGAGCTACGCCGGGGACATCATGCTGCAGGTAGGGTTCAATTCCGGGGTAGTGGACGAGCAGGCAGCAGGAAGAGTGAGGCCAATGAGGAGAGTGCTGCAAACACCATTGTAGAGCAGTCCCCGAGCTTGTAGCCAACAGAGATAGTTTTACCCATTTTCTCCTCCAGCGCAGGAGCAGGTAATTAATGGTAAGAGTCAGACTGACAAGACTAAAGAACAAGTTGAGAGGGTTGACAGGGGACCCAGTGCTGTTGAGACTGGTGGGGGTAGACCTAGAAGTGTCTCAAGATATACCTTGAGAAGTGCAGTGAGAGGTGGCTCGGTGGAATTCCCTGAGCTGGAGGACTTTCCGTCCAAGTGCAAAAAGGAACGAGGGGGAAAAAAGAAGGAGGTGTTGAGGAGTAAACCTTTGATGGAGGCAGTGGAGGCAGTGGAGTTCCACCAAAACCTACAAAAGCATAAGCAAAGTGATCAACCAGCAGGCGGGGGGTGCACTACTGGGGGTTTCAAATTTTGGAGATTGGTCTGCGGGTGAGGTCTCTTTAAATGACCCAGATGGCAGTTTAGAGCCTTTAGTTGAGTCACTTACAGTCCAGGGAAATTTTGAAATTCTGAAGAACCCCAGAGAGAGGTAGAGCTAGGAAGATACACCCGGCCTTTTGAGGAAGGTATGGACAATGGGGGAGGGGGCGAACTTTGGAAAAGGAGATCTCTCCATCAGTGTGTTGCTCACTACCCTTACTTTAGAGATTCATGGGATATTCGAGACTTCAGAGTTCAATCAGAAGGATATCATGTCCGCGTGTGAAGTGTTAGAGAAAAAGATAGATAATCTGACTGGAAGAACATCTGCACTAGAAGCTGAAGAGAGTGCTGCAAACACCATTGTAGAGCAACCTTAAGAAGGAAGTGCAGGTTAACAGGAAAGAGATTGAAGAGCTTAGAACTAGGGAGAGAGAGCATTTCTTTTTTGTTTTAAACAATTCTTTATTGAGATTTTTTTAACATTTTAACCAACCATCCCCCCGCCCCCCCCCCCCACCCAGCCCTCCCCTACAGGCATGTTACTTTATATACATACACATAGTCAGGTATAAGCATAGTTTTAAACATGTAGCATAAAATATCAATCATATTCGACACCGTATCCTAGTTCAGCATTTTAATCAGGAACTTTCTATCCATCGTGTAAGGGGATCCCAGATTTCTAATCCTTTCTTTTTCTTTTTCATTCTCTTCCTACTGTAGATAGCTATCTCTAAGCTGTGTGTTGCTAGTAGTCGTGCTTGCCATTGTTGGAAAGTAGGCGGGTTTGGATGTAGCCATGCCGATGCCAGGCAAATTCTGAGCACTGCCATAGAGATGTATATAATCAATATCATTCTTTTCGGTCCAATGTCCCCATCAGCTCCTAGCATTATTTCAGTTATTGAGATTTCTATTGTGGATTCAAAGATTCCTGAAAAAAAGGTAGAGATTTCCCATTTAATGTGACTAAGTGTGCAGCATGTAGTGAACATGTGTATTATATCTGCTTCGCGTAGGGTGCATCGTGGGCACGCTGTGCCTTTGCCCGTGCTCCATTTGGTTATTCTATTAGGTGTATAATACAATTGAAAGAATGTCTTATAGTACTGGGCTTGTAATTTGGTTGACATAAGTAATACCTGGGAGAGTTCAAACGCCCTCTTAATTGCGCTCTCTGGTGTATCTAGTTTGTTCTGCCGTTTTTGAGTGCGTTTGTCCAAATTATCAGGAAGTTCAGAAATTAGGGTAGTATATATTTCCCCAATTTTAACTCTAGTGCTTTGGGCAGCTAGATCGATTGTTTGAATTCTCTGGAATGCAGCTCTGCCGCCCCCCTTTTTCATTAGGAAATCTCTAATTTGTAGATATTTAAAGAAATCCCGATGATCTAGACCAAATTCTTGTTTTAGCTCTTCGAATGAAATAAAGCCCATTGGGGTGTAAAAGGAGCCACATTGGGTGATACTCAATCTAACCCATCTATTCATATATGCATCCGTGAAAATCTCTGGAAGGTTGTGATTTCTAAGGAGAGTCGTATAGTAAAAGAACCTTCCGATCCTGAGGAGTTTACGCACGTGATTCCATACAATATAGATACCCTTCAGAGTTTTAAAGCGAACTTTCTTGAAATGACAGTCGTATCGTATGTCAGACGCCACAGATGTTCTCCCCCTTCATTACCGAGGATAAGTTCCTGTGGAACCCCCCCCCCCTCTTGCTCAGGGTCTCTATTTGGGCCCAAAAGTACCCTGCTATATTTGATTATTGTAGCCCACCAGTAATCTTTAAAATTAGGTACAGCGAGGCCTCCTCTTTCCTTCGGGAGAGTAATGTATCTGTAGGCTCTTCATGATCTATGATAGCTCCAAATGAAGTGGGAGAATATATTATCTATCTCTTTAAAGATCTGTGAATCAAAGTTTAGACAAATAGTTCTGAAAAAATATATACATTTGGGGAAAAATAACATTTTGATAACATTGCATCTCCCTATTATAGTTAGATGTAAGGTATGCAATCTACTAAGGCTTTTTTCCGTTTGTTTCATGAGTGGGCTCATATTGATTTTAACCAAGTTATCTAAATTTGAGGTAATGTTGACCTCCAGATACAACGCGCTTTCCACTATCCTAGAGTCATTATAGGTGCATGTATTATTAATTATTATCTGGGTTTTATCTTGATTTAGTTTATAGTCGGAGATTTCCCCCAAATACCTGGTTTCCTCTTCCATTACTTTAACTGCTTTGCTCGGGTTGCTTGTAACAATTGCGATATTGTCCGCGTATGCTACGGTCTTAGTTTCTCCATTTGGGGTCGTAATCGGTGTTATGGTTACATTGGCTTCTAGCATGCGGATAAACGGGTCTATAAATATGGCGAATAATAGGGGGGAACATGGACACCCCTGCCTTGTCCCTCTAGTCACCTTGATGTTATCTGACATTTCCCCGTTGATCATAACCGCAGCTTCCGGGTTGACATATAACATATGAACAGCTTTGATGAATTGTTCCCCAATCCCACTCTTTGACATAGCAGTCCATAGATATTGCCAGGAGACCCTATCGAAGGCATTCTCTGCGTCTAATGATAGTAGTACCATAGGGTCTCCTGTTACTTCTGCTATATCAAAGAGTGTGATTACCCTCTGGACATGGTCAGTGGTTGATCTGCCAGGAACGAATCCATGTTGCCGGGTTGAAATAATCTTTTGTATTTCTGGTGCAAGTCGACTAGCCAGCAATTTGGAATAGACTTTAGAGTCACTGTTTATTAACGTGATTGGGCGGTAGGCACCTAATTCTGTTGGGTCTTTATTTTTCCTTGGAAACAAGACAATTTTAGCACGAGCCCATGACACCGGTGGCCGCCCTCCTTGGAAAACATGAGTCATTAAATCGGTTAAAATTTCCTTTAATGGCTTATGGAATCTAGCGTAAAATTCTGTGGGTATTCCACCTAACCCGCTGCTTTTCCGGGGGATAAGCTGTTGATTGATAGAAGAATTTCTACCCATTGAGGTATTTCGGCGAGGTTGTCTCGATCGGCTTGTGGGAGCGGATCCCCATTGCTAGATCTAGCTATTCCTCAATTTCTTCCTGTTTTTTGGCAGATTCTGTGTACAGATCCTGATAATAATTCCAGAATGCTTCCCTTATCTCTTTGGAGTCTTGCCTAAGGTCATGTTTGGGATCTTTGATCTCTTTAGTCATATTTGCCATGCTCTGCTGTCTTGTTCGGATTGCCAAATGATGTCCTACCTGCTCGCTTAACTCATAAACTTTCTCTTTATTCAATGTGGCTTTGCATATTGCTTTTGTAGTAAAGATCTCTACTATATTGTTCCTTGCAATGGCTACCTCCCGTGAGGCCCTTTCAATATTCAGGCCCCCCTGAACTGCTCTTATAAGTCCTTCCTCCGCTGTTGCTAGTTTGTCCTGCAATATTTTTATGTTTTGTTTCGACTCTTGATTACTTTTGATTGAGAATCTAATTCCCGCCTTAAGTGTGTCCCATACTACTTCCAATGGCGCACTACCCAGGTTATCCTCTAGAAATTCTGGTATCCATTTATCCATGAGTTGGCAATATTTTTCACTTACTAATAGAGCCTTCTCGAATGTCCATCTAGTGTGGTCCTGTTGTATCCCCTCTGTGTCAATGCTTACAATTAGGGGATTATGGTCTGATAGGACCCTGAGTAATCTATCTATGAAACAGTTGGTTATGATACTGTGGGAGGCAAATATATAGTCAAGCCTAGCAAGCTTAGAATGTGGGTGAGAGAAGAAAGTAAAGCCTGGATTATTGGGGTGTTTAGATTGCCAGCAGTTGGATATCCCATGTGTATTACATAATTCCTGGAGTGCTCTAAATACTTTTGGTTTCCTACCCTGATATGCAAAATTATACCCTAGTGACCAGTCAGATGGCAAATTCAGGTTAAGGTCACTGCATACAATCATTGGGAGCGACCAGTGTACTAATTCATTAGAGATAAATTCCAGCAGGTCTGGATCATCAGTAATGCATCCATATACAGATCAGATAGTTACTTTTTTCGCAGCGCCGTATTGACATTCGGCAATTGCCCGCCGCCCAAACTTGTCAGCGGCTGATCTCGTGAATTGAAACCCCCCTCCACCTACCAGAATGGCCACCCCTCGTGTTTTGGTTGCCTGTGTTGTGGCTGTGACCAATCTGTATCCGAGAGTTTTCAGGAGATGCACTTGAGACCCCTCCATATGAGTCTCCTGGAGACCTACAATATTAGCCCCAGTTGATCTAAGAACTACTGCGGTTCTCTGCCTTTTCTTTGGATCATTGAGACCACATATATTCATGGTTAATATTCTTAACTTAGCCATTCATAAGGTTGGAGCCTACCCCACATGATTTAAGTGCTTTGCCCTTTCTGATAGATCCCCTTTTTTACCTGTACCATCCATAGCCTGGCTATGGTTTCCATTTTTGCCCCGAACTATGATTTCCATCCTTAATCTGTGCCTGTTTGTTCGTCCCCCATCCCCTCCCCCCTTCCCTACTGTGGCAATCAGGCTCAATCTTGAGCCTGTGTGACAGCGTATGGATCATCCACTCTCCCTCCACCCCCCCTGCGCCCGACACCCTGGCACCCCGGTCCCCCATCCTATTTTCGGACCCCCTAGTAAAATTTAGAATACATTCATCAAAAGTATAGTTCCTGGTCCATTTGTTAAATTCACTAGGGCCTTTGGTTTGTCCAGATCCGGATGTCTCCCTTCTTACCCCAGCCACCTCCTCACAAATGTTTCATATTCCCTGGTTTCTAAAATTAGCCCAGTTAGCCTAGTTGGGTTTCTTCCCGCCTTCAAGAATTTCGTCAAGAAGTTTCTGGGCTTGTATTTCCGAAGAAAAGTACGTAATCCGCCCTTGATAAATAATTTTCTGTTTTGCGGAGTTTTGTAAATAAGCTGCTGCTCCGGTTTTGAAAGGGGGTGATGAGTTGCCTAAGCCTCCATCTTCTTTCGACTGTGGCATGTGCGAAGTCTGGTTTGGCAAAGTACGTAAAATGTTCACTTTTTCTTTTTATGTTGGGTCTAGCCAGGTCATAGACAGACTGTCGGAGGAGGAAGTTCCCAAAATAGATTAAGATCACCCGTGGGTAGTCTTGTGAATTTGTTTGTCACTTTGAAATTGAGAGAGGGAATCTGTGTACCCTTTGCACTTCCTTATCCCAGTCCCAGTGTGTTAATTCCGGTAGTGAGTTTTTCAGAAGATTTCATGTAAACCCCCTTATGTCATCTCCCTCAATGTTCTCTGGGATTCCGAGGTTATTCCGTCTTTGCCTATTTTCGGCCTCCTCCAGCTTCCACATTACATCTTTTAGGGTTTTGTCTTGAGAGGATGCTTGCTCCTTTAGTGTATCCACTGTGATCTCTAAGTCCTCTGTGCTGATGGGTTTTGGGAGTTCTGTCTACTTGGTCTGGACCACCGGAATCCACAAGGTGTGTGGCCGAGTTATCCCACCCCAGTTCATCTTCATTGTCTGGCTCACCAGTGTTTCTCCTGATTTTGTTTTTCCCCCCTCTCTGGTCCGACCCTTTCTTGGTTCTCTTTTGAGCTCTCTTCTCCTCCTGCTGGCTGTGACTGCTCGTGGAAGTGTTATC
Organism: Lissotriton helveticus; assembly: GCF_964261635.1. NCBI lineage: Eukaryota > Metazoa > Chordata > Amphibia > Caudata > Salamandridae > Lissotriton > Lissotriton helveticus. The sequence goes on from NC_136063.1 coordinate 522,172,321, forward strand.
ATCTTCTAATTCTTCACTGTTGGAGGAGAGTTCTGACCCAGAGTCGGCCGAATCCTCATTCAGGGATTAAAAGTGCTCCATAGCATCAGGGGGTAGATACCCTCCGTCGTGGGCCTTTCTTTTCGGGATTGCACCTTCCACTTCCCTGCTAGATTGTGCGTTTACACTTGGTACTTTGCCAAGGGTCTCTAAGGCTGGATTCCCCTCCGATTCTCCCTTATCCGGGGCAGTCTGAATGCTGGTTTGGGGTTCAACGAGGGGGGGCTTTGGGGCTTTCTATCATGGTCCTCTCATCGCATGACCCCAGGAGGGCCTCCCTTCCTGTATCTGTCCTGGGGAGAGGTCAATGGGTGAGATTGGGAGCTTTCTGGGCACAAAGGATCGCCTATTATCCCTGCCGGTTCCGGAGTCCCATGTTCCTTATTAGCCTCATGGGGGGGAAACAAACTTGTAATCGGCAATTGTTTTTTTCCCCCTTTGCCCCTCCCCGTCTGATCTGTAACATACCTTTAAGCTCGTTTTTTTCATTCTTTTTGGAGCTTTTACCCAGGTCCACTTTTTTCTCTCTGCTTCTCCGCCTTGGCGCATTTCCCAGCTCGGTTATCCAATAGTTTGGGCTCTGGTCTAGCCCTTGCTGTCAATTTCCCTCCGTGGGTCAGAAAGTGTGTTTGTCCTTGTTCTGCCTTGTCCTCCTCGTGCAGCCATTGCCTCTGTTCGGGGATTCACTGCCTTCTTGCCGTTGCTAGGCAACCCCAACCTGCTGCTCGAGTTGATCCTTCTCCGGCCGGCTGACAGCAGATACTGAGTAATAGATTGCCAGTGCGAGTGCGAGAGGCTGGCTATCACGTGGAAACCTCCGTGGGTGTAGCTCCAGATGAGCAGCCTCCAAAACCATGCAGCTGAGCCCGAGACTCACATTTCTCGAGGGGCCAGCTCCATTTCCCCATGTTGATGTGTTCCCTTTTGCAGGGATGACGGATTACCTCACCGGCGCTTGACCAGGGGCTTGTGGATGCAGGACATCTACGGCCTCATCTCAGGGAGAACACCCCTCTTCTTCTGGAGCCTGAATTACTCAGAATGCCGTGGATGGTGTGGCCGGGCGTGGAGTGCTGTGGAGGTGAGTGATCGCGGATCTCACTCTGCCACCATCTTGCCCTACTGCTGATCACATCCTCAAGAGAGAGCATTTCAAAGAAGGAACAATTTAAAAAATGTAAAAGTTCCCGAGGGCAAAGAAGGAGCTGACATTAAAAGTTTTGTGGTTCTGATGTTGAGAAGAGAGCTTCAGTTGGAGGAAACTGAAGAAGAAATTGCTATGGATGTTCAAAGGGTACATAGGGATCCCTTTCGGTTAAATGCAAAGCGAACCAAACCTAGGAGAGTTTTAGTAAATTTCCTCACTTACACCCTGAAGGAGAAGATTTTAGCCAAGGCCCTGAAGAAGAAAACTTTAGAACCTGACGAAGTAAGAATTGACATAAGAACGGATTTGTTGATTGTAAAATCCAAAAAGACAATGGGAGTTAAGCAAAAGAATGGAGCCGCTAAGAAAGTTAGGCGCTTCAGTTCAACTTAAGTTTCCTGTGCTACTTTAAGTGATGTTAAATAACAGGATGCACTCCTTTAGTTTTGTTGAGGAGGTTGATAAGTTCATTCAGCAGTTTGAATCGGGGATTCACTAAATGCTATACCCTGGAGGAAAGCAAATGTGTTTCTGCCTCAATGCTATTCGAACAGTTAATTTACGCTTTTATATTTTTTAGTTTTTCACGCTAAGGGTACAGGCGTTTTTTCCATTGCATGCAGAGAGGTCACTCACACAGCTTTTTGCCATGGGAAGTCTGTATCGGTTTTCCAAGGGTTGGGGGCTGGGGTATAGGGTGCACAGGGTGGGGAGTTTAGGTGAGAAAAATATGAAAAATACCTTCTATGTTTTGTTGTTCACCAATCTAGTTGGTTCTGTGAAGCTATTAGGGGATGTTCGGGAATAGATCAAATGAGATAAAAATCATATCTTGGAATGTGAATGGGCTCAGGGTGAAGAGTAGGAGAGACAAGATAATGCATTATTTGATAGACTGTCCTGCACAAATTATTACTTTACAGGAGACACATCTGACGGAAGGGGAAAGTAGGGTGATCTTCAAAGCACAGAGGTTGGTTGCACATGCAATTTACACGAAGGAAACAGCAGTCACTAAGGGGGTAGCATTATTGGTTAAACATGGCACAAACATTTTGGTAGAAGGGAATGTCTCAAATATTGCAGAAAGATGGCTTTTAGCTAAGTAAAAAATGTTTGGGCAGAGCTATATCCCTTTTGTGGGCTATTACGGTCCGAACCAAGACGATATAGGTCATTTGGATGAACTAGCTAATGAGCTTTTGGGATTCCCGGACCAGATTATTATGGCAGGAGACTTTAATACAGTCTTGGACTATAAACTAGATAGATCCGTGAATAGCAGAGAAGCAATAAACCCCAACATGTCAAATAGGGTGCAATTGTTGATGGCCCAGTTGGGTCTTTGTGATATTTGGAGATGTAAGGCTGGCGCTCAAATAGGTTTCACATATTATAAGAAAAAATATAAATATACGTCTCGGATAGACAATTTTTGGATGGAGAGAGTTGTTAAGGACTCTGTTTTGGAGGTTGAGCATATAGGGGTACCCCTGTCAGATCACTCAGCTATCCTCCTGCATATGAGCATAGGAGAGGGAACAGTGAGCTCAAGATGGAGCCGGGATCGTACAATTTTATTGGAAACCAAGACTGTTGAGATCTTAAAAGAGGAAACTATGGACTTTTTTTAGAGTAATCAGGGCTCAGCTATGATTGGGATCATATGGGATGCTTACAAGGCGTATCTAAGAGGCACGCTAGGCGCTTTGGTGGCAGGGAAAAGGCGAGTATACTATAGAAAGGCCTCAGATACAGAAGAGCAGATTCGGAAGTTAGAAGCGGTTTTGAGTACATCAGGAAGCCATGAAGGTAGTAAACAAGCATTTACAATGCAACGGTCTCGCCTTTGCAAAAGTTAGAGCTATGGGCATTTTAAATGACAACATTTTTATTTATGTGTTGGTTTTGAAAACAGACAAATAAATGGCATTTACAATGCCAATAGCTTAATCTCTTGCAAATGCCATGCACAAACATAGAGCCCCGCACACACACACATACACAGAGCCCAACACACACACAGAGCCGCACACACACACACACACACACACACAGAGCCACACACACACAGAGCCCCACACACACACAGACCCCCACACACACACAGAGCCCCACACGAACACAGAGCCCCACACAGACACTCACACAGAGCCCCCCCCACACACACAGAGCCCCACACACACACAAAGAGCCACACACACAGAGCCACACACACACAGACACACACACAGACCCACACACACACAGACCCATACACACACACACACACAGAGCCCCACACATACACAGAGCCCCACACACACACAGAGCCCCACACACACACAGAGCCCCACACACACACAGCCCCACACACACACACAGAGCCTCACACACACACAGAGCCCCTCACACACACACAGAGCCACACACACACACAGAGCCACACACACAGAGAGCCACACACACAGAGAGACACACACAAACACAGAGCAACACACAAACACACAGTCCCCCACACACACACAGAGCCCCCCACACACACAGAGCTCCACACGCTTGTTTAAGTCTGGCCCGTTATCTCTCTGCAAGGCCGTGAAGTGGTTGGAAAAGAAGGCGAGGCACGCGGGCACAACAGGATCTTACTGCTGATAAATCACATGCACTCCTGTCTGAAGCATCCGCTCACTCGCTAGTTTCAAAACAACTTACTGCAGCGTGCAAAGCCGCCTGGTTTCAGCAGACAGCCGCCCTCGTGGTCCCTGTCACCGCTCCACTGCCGCGTGTGCTCAGGGGTGCCAGAGCTGCCTCGGCCTGAAGCGCCTTTTCCCGTGCGGTCATGGTGCACAGACAAGCGGTCCCATGGCGGTGATTTGAGCTGGGACTTCGAGGAAGATCCGCGCCGGTCCGCCGTAGCTCGCAGGAAGCTGGCGCTGAACCCTCTGGGCCTGGAGTGGAAGTGGCGCCGTGCAGACCCCAGAGACGGCGTAGGGGACCTCCGAGCCACCAAAACAGTCACACTGCTCCGTTCATGGCCACCGCTCATGCCACCCCTCCGCTCCTCACATCGCCATCCTTCCGGCGCTTGCTGCTCCGCTCTTACCGCACGCTTACGATACGATCCATGCAGCAGGAAGTGAGTAAATATGCTTGAAGCTCCACGGAACCCTTACCGTGAGTCGCCTTCATTTTGAGCGCTTCCCCAAATTTACTTGTGGTTGTGGTATCGTTGGCTGCGTCTGGGGCAGAGGGGCATGGACATTTAGCAGTCTGAGAGGCCATGAAGAGGTGAATCATCACTCCTGAAAGAAACCCCCCAAGCTGGCCGCAAGGATATTATCACAACAAATATTAAGGAAGCACTCTAGAATCATCGCTCGCGTAAAGTTTTCTCTTTTAGCCTGGGCTCCCTGACTTCCTGCTGACTTTAAATGTTCCTTATCTTCTTTATGGGACCATCTGGACAGATGGACTTCAGCAGTAAGTCAAGGAACCCAATCTGAAAAGGACGGGGCTTAAAGAGAAAGAAATACGTCATGGCGACCTCTTCTCAAATGGCTGGCCACCGTTTAGGAGGCCAGGCAATGGAGAAGAGGGGCGGGGCTTAACCCTCGCTATTGAAACTCACTGTAAAACATAAAATCTCACGAGCTCGACTGTGCATGTGCGCACTATGCCACGCGAGACCTAAAAAGAGCAGGATGAAATAATACATTTAAAAGCGAGTTTGTCAGGAGTTTTAAGGGATAGAGTCAAAAAGAAATGGGAGTCTAGCCAGCTAGCGCATTTTGAATATAGTGAGGGCTGTAGTAACCTGCTAGCGTGGAATGCATAGAGTGATCAGGTTAGGAATTTGATTAAAGAAATCAGATGTGAAGACTCAGGTGCTGTTCTCAGTGACAGCCGGGGAATTGCATCAGCGTTTTATAGACATTTTGGGAAGGTCTATAGGGAAGACTTGGTTGTCACTGAGGATGACGTGTTGACCTGGTTGGATCGCATGGTTCCCGTACCGGAAGAGGTAATGGAGGTATTGAATAAGGAGATTTCTATTGAGGAGCCGGAGGAGGTTATTAGAGGAGGTAAGAGGGGGAAGGTGCCTGGGCTGGATGGCCTTCCGATTGAGGTTTATAAAGTTCTGGCAAGTGTTCTAATACCTATTTTGAGGCAACTCTTCAATGCATTCTTTATGTCAGATTTTGCCTTTCCAGAATCCTGGAAAGAGGTGAATATAACTTTGATTCCTAAGCCATTAAAAAATGTTGATTCGTATAGACCTATTTCTCTTTTAAAAGCTGACTACAAGCTCTTTGCGAAGGATATAGCAGGGAGGCTTAATGGGGCTATGTCACACTTGGTACATGAAGAGATAAACAGCTTTATTAGAAGTAGAGCTTTGAAAGAGCTGATGTTCTCAGTTGTAGGTTCTATAGATATGGCTACTGCATATGATCTTACTTCGGCAGTAATAGCGTTAGACTCGGCCAAAGCGTTTGACCGCATAAACTGGGTCTATCTGCAGACACTGGCCAAACATCTTAATTTGGGTACACATTTTTGTAAGTATTGAAAGATATATATACTGCTCCGGAAGCTAGAGTGCTAGTTAATACAGATAGTTAATACTGACACAGCCAGTGCAGATTATGCGGGATACTAGGCAAAGTTGCCCCCTGTCCCCAATTTTGTTTGACCTTTATATTGCTTGCTAGAAAATTTAGGAGCAGTACTGGTATATCGCCTTTTGAATTGAATGGTTGGATAAAACAAATTAGCTCTATGTGGATGACATCTTAATCTTTACAACTAATTTACCACAAAGTTTGAGGTGTCTCCTGGAGATAACAAACTATTTTGGAAAAATATCAGGCTATTATATTAATGAAGACAAACGAGAGTCATGGCTTGGAATATGGAGATGGAGGGGATTCAGTGCAAAAAAGAAATTAGATATCTAGGAGTTAAGATTACTCAGAATATTGCAGATCTCATGAAGGCAAATTTTGACGGGATCAAGAAGGAGATAAGTGCCAGTTTACGAGGTTGGGTGCATCTTCCACTAACCATATTTGGCAGAGTAAATTTAGTGATGATGATAGTCCTGCCGAAGTTAACTTTTCTGGTCGAAACAATCCCTCTAACCTTAAGGAAAGAGTGGTTCATAAAATTGCAGAGTGAAATTAGCTCTTTTATTTGGGCATCTAAAGGGCCGTGGCTTGCCTGGAAAAAACTTTGGAGGAGGCTATTGAAGGGGGGTTTAGCTCTGCTTGATTTATTGTTTTATTCCTGGGCGTTTTCATAAAAAAATGGAAGGATGTAATTAGGTTCCCCCACAGATTTAGAGATAGGGAGAATGTTTAAAGAAATGTTGAGAAAAGAAAAGGAAGCAAAATGGGGTTTATGTATAAATACGCTGATTCAAAATATTTTAAGAAAGTCAGGTTAAAGGTTCTGAAGGGCATGGCAGAACCGTGGTACAGAATTAGAAAGGCTTTGAAAATGACTTACTTTAGCCAGTCGGCACTGATATGGGACGCACCAGGTCCTCCGCATTTGACCAAGGAACTACTGGCCTTACCTTTAAAAGAGGCCGGTATATTAAGGTGGAAACAGTTATTCCTAGATTGTCAGTTAACTTTGTGGGGCTGGTGCGAGCAGCAGATATGCCCAAGGTTCTCGAGATATAAATTCCTCCGGATCCAAAGTTGGAATTTGGCGTCGGCTGAGAAAATTGGAGATCCTAACGAACTTGAGGAAAAGCTCCTGTCTAGTCTTGTGTTAATAAAGGAAATTGCAATGTGGTATTGGCTGATGCTTGAGATGGAGGATGGTGCTTTTACTTTACCGGGGAATCTCTGGGGAACACGCTTGCTGGAGACTGCGCTGGAAGACCAATGGCAAGTATCAATGTCTATGCTTTATGAAACAGTCAAACCTGTATATCTGAAGAGGAACCATTTTTTACTGTGCAAAGGGCTTATTGGACTCCACAAAAGTTGTCTAAATTTGGGTCCGAAGGAGGCGTGGAGTGTCCTAAGTGCGGCAGTCCACACGAAGACGATCTACACATGTTTATACATTGCCCGAGATTCAGCCCTTTTCGGAGGCCGTGAGTAATTGCCTGTCCTTTGTTTTGAATCTGCAGAAAAAGGTAAGCGATGTATTGGTTACATTTGGAAGATTAGATCTGCAATGTATAGTTACCAAAGACAGCTAAAAATTGGTGTTCTATGCTGTGCTTCTGGCGCCTAGTGAAATATGTAAAGTATGGGTTTCTTCAGCTCTCCCAGCGGAAGGTGGCTGGTTGCAATCAATGAGATTTACTGCTAAGTTAGATATTTCGGATCAGGTAAAAAAGAGATATGAATTTTGGACTCCATTTCTGTCCTGGTGTGGGTGTATCTGGAAAATGGTCCGATGATTAAGCCTTCACCTGCCTCGCTACAGTCTTTCCTGTGTGTGCAGGAGGACATGGGAAAGAACGTGAGGTCGATTAAAGGAGTAGGTCTCCTAGTAGATTCCAAGGGTGCTTTTGGGGAGTCTTCACCTTTTGTTTCTCTGTTTCCAGCGGATGAGGTTTGAGAACTCAGGGTTGGCGTCGTTAGAAGAAGGGTGGAAACAAGGCAAATGAGGAAAAAGAAAAAAGAGAAAAAAAAGATGAAGTGAGCATGGTCTCAAACTTAATGCTTGCCTTTGTGCTTTTGAGAATGCAAGAGGTTCTGAGAATGGATTATAATGACTTAATTGGAAGAAAACCTTTGATTGTTGTTGGACATCTGCTGCAACTCACTCCTGTGCATGGTCAGCCTGTGTTCAAAACACTGCTGCATGATGAAACTAGAAATTCTGTGAAATCATTGGAATTGTGAATATTTGGTAACATTTCAAATACAAAAAAAAATAATCAGGAATATGCGACAAGCATCTGATATTGAATATGGTAATATTTTTTAAAGATAGTAGAGTAGGTCTTCTTTCAAAAGAGGGAAGATGTGTTTGAGAAAGTCGTCTTGTTAAAAAATTGTATTCAACAATGAAGACAGTAGCAGAGCCAATGTTGAGTTTTATAGATGATAAAAATATTGTATGCCTAATGCTAACATTGGAGGAGTGTGCACGTTTCAACAATGAATTACGGGAATTGGAGAAAAAAGAAGTTTTGCAACCAACGGCAATTGATAAAATAGGCCACCAGGGTGTCATTGTATTTCTAACTGAAAGGGTACAAACAAAACTGGATTCATTAGAAAAATCTGTTTCACTAACTGCAGGACTGGAGAAGTGTTTAATTTATTCAAAACCTGTAGGGTGATTTTGCGCCGAAATTTAAATTTTGGGGGAAGGTTTGGTTAATGGTGCTATGGTTAAAGTTGTGGATTATATAAATCTACTGAGAGGAATGAGCTGGAATACTCCGTTAGTAAATTTGAACAGATTGACAATGCAAAGCAAATTGGATAATGCACTGCACATTTTTTGCTTGTGAAAGATTTATATGTTCATCGGAAATACTTTCAGTTTCTCTAGCCATTACAGTACATATATCAGAAGGTTTAAGCTTAGATGCAGCATTTATTAATATTGGTAATAGAGTGTTTAAGGAAGGTATGTCATATGTAACTTTGTCTCGAGTGTGCACATTGTGTGGTTTGAATCTAGTTGCATTTGATGAGAGCAGAGTAAATGCAGACTCAAGTTGTGTTAAAGAATGCAACCTATTAAGAAGTCTGTACGCTCCTCTTTTAGGATAGTATCTAGTTTATGAGAAACGTTCCATTTGTCCACAGTGGAAAGTTTCAAAGCGTAGTGATGCTGTTGCAAGAAAGGAAATTTAAAGAGGAGAAGGAGGTTGTTAAGAAACAAAAAATGTGAAATGAGTGAGATATTGCTGGTTACAAATTGCCAACCCCCTTTGGTATGAACTCCCATGCTTTTATTCTGGTCAATGTATTGATTGCATTACCTTTTGTTGTAGATGCAATTCTAGAGAAACAATAAATGGTATAGTGTTCTGCAATGTGTGTTTTGTTGCACTGTTGTCCGAGTAGTGAAAGAACTGTGAATCAGGCATTTGAAACATTGTAGATATATGTAGTGGATCTGTGCAGTTTACTCAGAATTGTCAAGAGGATGCACAGGAGTTTCTAATGGTGATAGTTGGTGTTTTAGAACAAGAGAGAGATACCTCTTAATGAGGCATTTGGACTTAGTTACTCGTGACACCATGAATGTAATGGTTGCTCATACACAACTACCCAACTCGAATCAGTGTGTTTTATTTATTCAGTGTTGCCAGAGTCCAAAACTGTGCCTTTTGAAAGATTAATGAGAAATCTACACAAAATAAAGTATGTCCAAATTGTTGAACAGATGTTTTGTCAACTTTACGTGTAGCAAGCAGTGGCAGACAACTTTATCTGCATTGGCTCCAACAAAAAAAAGGGATCTGCTTTCTGGGATCAGCAGTGCGAGAACCTGGTTTGGAGATTATTGCTGCACTGTGTAATCATTGGACCTTATGTTGTCCTTTGTTCCGTTAAACCTATACCATATCTCCTTTCCCATCTATCCCAGAATCCTAACCTCGTACTTGGTGCCCCCCTTTGTCCAATTTGTTTATTCTCTGGACTGAGGTTACCCATTCCTCATGCGTGGATGAAATGTTAGATATTCACGTAATGGAAACCTCCCTCCTAGCCAATAAGAAGAGTACACCTTTATGCTTATTGGTTAACATCGCTTTGCTTTCCTTACCACTAAGTACCCCAAATATTGTTAGTTCTGTGCTTACCTCTATGTTGTAGCTTATCACATTAGTAATTGTCTTACCCACATCTTGCCAGAAATCTTGGAAAAGGGGGCACTGCCGAAATATATGTATGTTGTCAGCCTTTTCTTCTCTGCACTTAGGACAGCACTTCACTTCCTGCCTGCTCATTTTAGTTGGCAAGGTAAAGTCCCTATCATCCACTGTTATTAAGCTCCAATACCATCTTGCTACTTCCTTTTGTTTCATCAGCCTATCTTGTATTGTCTTTCTTGGTCCCTGTTTCCTAAATCTTCGTTGTTAAGTGAGTCTGCCCAGCTTTTAAGCTGATAGTATTTGAATTTAGATGTGTTGCCATTTGTCCTTGCTAAGAGCAGTTCCCAACCTATTAGTTTGTTTTCCTCTAGCAGTTGACCCCACTTCAAGATGCCTTCCTGTTTCAGTGGTTCAAGTGAGTCTTTCAAGCAGGCCAGTTTTCCTGGTGAACCCCAGATTATCTCAAATTCTCTATAGCATGGTATCTTCGTCATTCTCCAGATCTGGTACCGTAATTTGCAGGCTGACCATAGCGTCTTCAGCTTCACTTTTTTGTAGAACTTTGGGTAGCCAAATTCATACAGGAAGAAGCTGCCTTCGTGTTTCGTCATGGCCAACAAGTGAGGGGGGTATGTTTGTTGATCTCTTAGTGGTACTCTCACATTTTTTAATTGGAAGGCTCTGTAATACTGATAAAAGGTTGGTGTGGCTATCCCACCAAATTCTTTTTTCCTGCTGAGCTTTTTCCAAGCTAGTCTGACTCCTTTATCCACCCATATAAAACTAATCAGCTCTCCTTGTAGTTTTTTAAGCTAGGCTCTTTCAAATTCATATTGTATATTGTTGAAGTTGTAAGTACATTTTGGGAGAATGAATATTTTTAGAACGTTAGATCTGCCTATAACATTTTATGGGAGAGCTTTCCAGCTTTTTAAACGCTTTCTAGATTCAAGAACAAGTTTGTTAAAGTTTACCTGGGCAATTTCATCTATATCTTGTGTATTTGGATGCCTAGATATTATATTCTGTCTTTTACCAAAGGGTTGTTGCTTTGGGAGTGCCACACCATAATTTCAGTTTTTTGCTGGTTTATTTGATAATTAGAGACTCCCCCAAAGATTTCAAGATCTTGTAGGATTATCGGAAATGTAGCTGTGAGGTTATTTGTAAAAACACATGTCTCTTTGGATTATTCCTGCAAGTATAGATACAATGATCATTTAAAACATGGCAGTGTGTGCAATGTGGTTTGTTGCTTATTTGCAAGGTATATTGTTTAGTTTTTTTTCTTTTTTATACAGTCTATATGATTGCTTTCACCCCAATGCTCAAGAATGATTCTTTATCCAGTTTATCATTTATGTTGTTTAAGTATAAAGTCTGAGAACAGTAAAAAGGTAAACAAAATGTTGATTTTTATTATAACATAGCATTAGAGCATGGAAACTGTGTAGTTCTTTATTGCCGTTATAAAGTTATGCATTGCTAACATTTCTAAGTTTCATTTATTAATTTTATAAATTGTAATACTAATTCATGTCTGTTTTTTTATACAGATGAATGGCACCATCTGTTGTAGTAATGTGGTTTACAAATGAGTTCTTCCAGTGTTGGATTACATTGTGAGGATGTTCCAGACTACAATTCAAAAATATACACTCACTTACCCAGTCAGGCACTCACTAACCGTCCCATACAGCCAATCATATACCCCTTATACAGACATGCACTTCTCACATACCTACACAGTCATTCATAGACCCACTTTCATAACCATAAGGATACACACACAGCTACTCACACATCCACATAATCACTTATATACCCACTAACACACCCATATGGGTACTCGTATATTACCAACTCACATACACACTCAGACACCCACTCACATACCCATACAGCCACTCTCACAATCATGCACAGTCCCACATAGCTACTCACTCACCCGTTCACTCAAACACACATACCCACTTACTCACCCACACATACATTCCCACTAACACAGCCATAAATTCCCTCACACAGATACTGACATACCCACACATCCACTCAGACACCCACTCACAAACCCATATACCCACTCTCACACCCACTCATAGACCTACACCGCTACTTACACACCCACACAGACATTTACATCCCACTAACATACACATACAATCACTCACACAGCTACTGATACACCCCCACTTCCACACACATACTTACTGACACCCTTATACAGTCAATCAAACACTCATTTATACTTGCAAACACCTACTCGCATAGATTCATAAACCCATAGAGGCATTCACACACCCACCTAGCCACTCATAGACCCACACACCCATAGAGAAATTTATACAAGAACTGATAGATCCATAAAGTCTCTCAAACATTCAGAGACACTGATACAGCCACTTATACATCCACTTGAACTTTAGTATTCTAGATGACATTGCAAAACATGTACTAGTGTCTTCTTTAAGTCTTTATAGTTTTATTCCCCTTAGTGAATAATATTAAAGTAGTCGTATGTGCTACTTTGATGTCACTGATGTGGGGTTTGATATATGAATACATAGAAAAACATTTTGAGGAGAGATTTTAGTATTTTAAATATTGATCTGACAGCAGGTAAAAATTAATACATGCTGATTTTAAATATCTTTTCTGGGGGTGGATAGTGTTTGCCAGTGATATATTTGTTTTAGTATTAATGTATATGTTTTAAGATGACTGGAGCTTCTTTTTAAGTGGTATGTTTATTTTGTGTTATGTGTTTATACGAACTGTTTGTATTGCCTTGATATAAAACTGGTAATAACATTTTTTACCAAATCACAAACACTTAAACACACAATTGCACAAAAACATAAAACATGTAGTTAGCTCTTTCTTTGCCAAGATGAATAATGTTTTGGGGGGGTTCTACCAAAACGTTTTATATTTTTTGTGTGACTTTTTTGTTATGGAAGAAGAATAGCAAGAGTAGTAAAAGGAGTAAAGGAGTAAAGAAGCAACTGGCTGCACTCTTCAAGAGGAATAGGAGGTGGGACAGTGAGGTGCAGCAAAAATATAAATTCTGCTTGTTGACAGCATCCATAAACCGAGCAACAGATGACATTTTTAGATTACATTTTTAGTGCAACTGGCATATGACATTTGCCATAACGAGTCACTATGTCTTGCAGTTTCTTAAAACAGCAGAGAAGGTAATCACCTGGTCGGGTGGTAAGGATTCCACAGATAGCCCAGCTGCTGATGATGCTGCACCACCTTCTTTCTCTGTGATCATCCTTTCATACATCTTTGTATACATGGTTTTCAGATGTTTCCACATGGAGGATTTGCCATGCGAATACTTCTTCCCGGTACCTCTCAACAGTTTTTTGCTGTATATATTGCATTACACAACTTTCTTTTCTCCTGAGGGGATGGAGAAATATTTCCAAACATCGGAAGCCTTCTTTGTATCAAGCAAGTCTTTTTCTTCTTCATCCTGCACTTCCCCTTCTCTTCTATCTTCAGCAGAAGACATTTTGACTTTGAAAACGATGGAGCTGTGGTTTTCAGTCTGAATCCTGAAAGATGTGAAACCTAAATACCTGATTTAGGGTGTGGTTTGCAATGTGCCTAGGTGGAGACGTACTGTACCCAATGAGATTATGAGATTTGGGTGTGTTCCTTTAATCTTAGTGGATTCACGTTGGTATCACAGCAGGCCTCTGGATTCACCAAACTCTTACACTAAATAAGTTGTGAAATATGGATAGGCTTCCAAATTTACATGTATGGCTATGGTTTCTCTGATGTCGATGTCAAAATCTGTGGGGCCAGTATATCAGATTTATGCATATATTTTAATATTTTATCAAATCTGCGGATCCGTTGCAATTTTGTCACAAGAACTAGTAACCATAGAATACTCATTTGGCCTCCCTTTTCAAATACCTGGTGGCACTGCAGATCCATAAAATGAGTAAAAAAAAGAGAAAAACTTGGTGTATTGCATTTATACGAAGACTTCATAAGTTACTTTACCTTGATTTAGTAATTGTTACTTTTAAAATGTATAATAGGAATAGATGTGTGACTAACATGAATAACTTCTAAAAAATTATATAACTAAATTGAACTTATTTATAAGTTAAATTGTAGCACAATTTGTATAAAAAAAAACGGTGAAAATCACTAGATGTAATAGTTAGGAAATAGCATTAAAAACCAGTAGAAATTAACTGAAAAAACAAGGGCTAAAGGGACGTTATAGTTAGGAAATAGAATTTTAAAAATCAGAAATTCACTGAAAACTAAAGATTACATGGATGTATAGTTAGGATCAGATATGTATTTGTTTAGCTTTACTCAGCTTTATTAAGTGAAAAATACCTAAGCATATATAACAACATGACATATGAAATCATGATATCATAGATATTAATACATAAAGGAAATAAAGCTGTTTACAATTTTGCATATATAAAAAAGAGGGAAGGAAAAAGGGAAGGAAATGAGAAGAAGCAATACGAAGAAGGTAATATAATAATTGAAGGGCGCATTGTAAGACACAAGAATTATTAAGTTGGAAACAAAAACAAGTTTAAAAATTGTTAAAAGATAATTAAGGAAAATTTGCAAAACAAAGCAGAGAAAAATGCAATTTACGGCGGTTTAAACATTTCCGAAGATTTAAAACTAATATTTAGTTTTGCATGAATATCTAAAAAGTCAGTTAATAGACACCAAACTAAGTTTCTATTAACATGTCGAACCAAAAGCAACATACAAATGATTATAATGACAAACATTATACCACCTATATTTGATTGAGAGCATAGTAGTACATTTACAAATAAGTGTAATTTGCTAAAAACTAAGGCCAACATGAGGTCAAATAAGCTTTTTTTGTGTGAACTTAACGAAAAAGCATCAGAAAGGCATACTAAGAAAAGAAATTGAGTAGAAAAGGACAATCTAAGTAATAAATAATGTGAGTAGGGACCAAACTTTTCTCCAAAAAGCAACAGTAGCAGGACAAAAAAAGAGTATGCATGGGACCACAACACCAACCAGTTTGACCAGTTTGATTTTGAGCATTTGAAAAAGTGGCTTTTGACACCGGAGTATAATATAATCTATGGTATAGAAAAGACCACATCAGCTTCCTAAGCAAGTTCTATTCTTGTTTTAGCTCGAGTAGAATCTGGGAACAAAAACTATTTATAAATATAAGAAGCTTTATAATGGAGCTTGGAAAAATGTAAAAGAGAGAAATCAGGGGAAGGAGTAGAAGAATGAGAGGGAAGAGAATAAAGGATATCTAAGACAAGATCTTAAAGAAGAGAACATTTATATGATACCCCATTGTTGCCAAGGTATCCAATATAAAGGTCCAGTATTGATAATAATAAGATGATTATATCAGAGAGGAGCCTGTAAGAAGAAATCTTGGGTAGAATTTTGTGAAAAATAACATGATTGCAAAAGAGAATAAGTATGTTTAACTAAAGGTAAAGGTGGAGATATAATAGTGTTCTTTGAAGAAAGAAGAAAGACTTCTTGAATAGAAAAAGGATCAATTAGAGAACATTCAATATCCAGCCAAAGAAGTGTGAAAGGGAAAGTGAGTAGAAGAAGCAATTAGGAAGCCTGTCGCAAACAGAAATCCTTGTGATAGATATGAAAGCCAGGGAAATTAACAACACTGTCAGGTCTGGGTCTCTAAGATAAGAAAGGGCTGGTCTATGCTTTGTCTTATTCCAAAGAAATGTAGATAGAAGAGAACCAATTTGTTTAAAATAAGAAATTTTTATATGAACAGGAATTATATACAGGATAAATAACAAAATGGATTTAACCACTATTTTGATGGAGTCAAGATGACCCCACCAAGATAAGAACAGCGGATTTTAAGAAGAAATGTGTTTATCAATTCTAGACAAACCTTCTTTCATATTAAAAGTGATAGAGGATGTAAGGGAGTTTGTAAACCATATGCCTAAATATTGAACTTAGAGCAGTTCCAATGGACGCCAGTGAAGTCATAAGAATCTTTAAGATAGGGGAGTGTGGCTAAGTGCTGAACAAGATGGTCACTTAGCATGAAAGCTCCAGAGTGACCACCCTGTTTCCTCCTGAAATCTGCACAACACCAATGCAAGGGGCATAACAGGGTGTCCTACAGTGTAGGGGACTGCTTGTGATGCGGACACAAGCCCGGGAAATCTTGACTGCGCAGCCAGCAGTGAGGTCTTTGCTGCGATACTCCGTAAGGAGTGTGCCCGCCGATCGAGTTCCAAGGGCAGCTGGGGGAGTGGCAATGGAGAGTGGACTATGCCTGCGCCTGAAGTGTGGAGACAGGCTGAATCAACCCGTTAACTGAGAAGTGAGAATGGATGGGTGGCGGTGGAGAGTGCCTCTTCTCCGCATCTGCCTGGGAAGTGGTGTACCTTGTGAGTGGCAGCAATTGGGCCCACGCAGACCCAGGAGGAACCACTCCTGTTCCACAATATAATTCAGACACCTTGGGCCCAAGTTATCCATCTGAACAGGTACTATAGCCATCTGTGTGCTGGGGCTACATCTGCACCTTGGACTGCGGAGGGAGGGAGTTGCTACCATTGTGGACAGTGCACATGAGTGCCCTCTGGAATAACATATGGTTGGTCTGGGTCCCTGAGGTGTCGAAGGGACCCTCGGTGGTTCTCCTCCTGGAGGACTTTATCGTCAACTACCTGAAAACCAAACGTCTCTCAACATTTTTTACAATTGAAAGGGCACACAGAGCACCAATACCAACACCAAAGCCCGCCCCCCCCAGAAACATTATTGCCAGACTTCTCAACTATCATGACCGTGACACCATCTTGCAGGCCACACGCACGCAAGGGACGTATCATATGAGAATGCAACAATCCGTTTCTTCCAGGATTTTACCCTCATGGTGCAACGCAAACAATGCACCTTTGATGAAGCAAAGGGAGACTTGCGAGTTAAAATCCTCAAATATGTGATGTTATTCCCAGCCAAACTCTGAGCATAGGATAAGGGCAAATCATGGTACTTAACAGAGCCAGAGGAGGTATGGAACTGGCTGGAAGGCGGAAAAGCACCCAGACAGCAGCAGCAATGGGAATGGGATCAGGCATGACGTGGTGAGAAGAGCAACGGCTCCACCAGGGGGCCTCACAACAATACCACAAATGGGGGATCTCTTTTGGAGGACTGTTCACAGTGCCCTGCTGAGTGAGGTTATGGGATGGGAGGGACTACAACATCCACTTAAGGGAGAGGGCTTTCTGATTGGGGGTGCAGCATTCTGGGCCAGGGCTGGGCCTCGGACAAGCTGTCATGGGCACTGAACTGAGGAGTGCATAGCCAGGCAAGGATACGTTAGTGCCGAGACCTGATACTAATATGTATGCAGACACAATTTAAATCTGAAGGTATGGGAGAAGTGGGTGGCCACCTTTGGGTTGGAGACAACAGTGCTAGCCCAACCGAGTGTGTTGTAATGGTTAGAAAAGGGTGACAGGCACTCTGCAAATTGGGGAAGTGGGTAGTTATAGACCTACTGTGCAGGGTAGCAGAGTAGGGGGAGGTATTAGGGGAATGTGTTTAAGTATTAGTACATTGGGAATGTTTAATGGCTTTGCTAATTTTGCTGTACATACACTACCACATTGGTTTGACAATACTCTAATCTGGAATGGTGGGGAGGAGGGGAGGGCAGACGGGTGGGAAGTAGGGTGGAGGGTCATTAGGTTACACTATGACAGCACAATCCACAAAGGCTCTGAGGGGACAAAATCAAACTTACCACTGTTATTTGCATAGACACTCCCCTGACCTGGTTTTCTTACAGGAGACACACCTCAAGAGTAACCACTATCTAGCGCTCAATAGATTTGGCTACACTCTTGTGGCCCACACACGATTTACCTCAGGTTTTAGAGGGGTGGCGATCTTGATAAAAATATGGTACCCTTCCTGCCGGGCTGCTCTTGGCAGGACCCATTCAGTAGATAGGTGGCGATAGCCGGAATGTGGGCGGGACAGGCCATCAATCTGTGTTCTATTTATGTAACCCCATAACTTAATGCCAAGACCCTCCCGGGATTAAGCAGACTACTTCTTGACAAGCCCCCAGGTATTCTAATATAGGATGGGGACATGAATGCCACAATTTCTCCAGACCTTGATACGACGACGGTCTTACACCAAGCCATGGTCTCAGAACTACTAAGAGGGTTCGCAGAGGTAACTGGGACTAACCGATCTGTGGAGGACACACAATCCATCTGTCAGGCACTACTACACACGTCTCTGCCGCACATGGCAGCAGATCCAGATTGGACTATCTTTTCACACAGCCCATGGCACGAGGTTCGCTCCTGCGATGCACAACATAAAGCAAGGGGAATATCGGGTCACTCTCCAGTGGAGGTAAGTTTACGAGGCCCCACCTGAGCCTATACTCTCCCTCCACATATTGAACCCTAGCAGTTTAAGGACCGAGAATTCCAAGACAAGTTCAGGGAAAAATCGAAACAGTACTTTGATGAAAACTTTGTGTCGGTGAGATTACCATGCACACTGTGGGAGGCTTACAAAATGGTGACAAGGGCTACGTACAAGCAGGGATCAGGGATAAAAGGAAATAATGTTATCTCTGCTGCACTGAACTTGAACAAGAAATTACAGCCTTGGAGTTACAGGTGGGGGGGAGAGGGCATATCGGATACCGAATTGGGACATAAGATGTGCCTTAAGCTGCGGAAACTTGGATACCGGAGAAAAAGGCAGCCCAGACGCATGCAGTGGCCACACAGAGGTGCCTATATGATCTAGGCGATAAGGCTAATAAATCAATAGCATGGTTAGGGAAGAGGGACAGGGACCGAAGCTGGGTGCCGGAGATCCATGAACCAGACGGCAGCACATATCGGTCTGGATCACAAATAGATGAGGTCTTCGCAACATATTATGAGGAAATATAGTAGTCCACGACTGAAAGGGCGGGTGAAGACTGTGCTGATTTACTTATCGATAGTTCTTTGTCGGAGCTTTCGGTAGAAGATAGGGAAGCTATTGACTTAACAAGGGAGGAGATCGTAGGAGCCATTTGAGACTTGCAGTGTGGGAAGGCACCAGGTCCAAACGGACTGCTCTTAGAATGATATAAATGTGTAGCAGACACAATAGCTCTACGAGTGCTGAATATATTCCAAGCAGCAAAGGTGGAGGGACCGCTACCAGAGGATTTAAGAATGTCCAATATAGTGGTTATACCAAAGAAAAGTAGACCCCCTGAGTTATGTAGCTCATATAGACCCATTCCCTCCTGAACTTCGAGCACGGTACTAGCTAGGGTGCTGGCTAATTGACTTTGTCTCATTATTTCCACAATAATTCAAACAGACCAATTCATGTTCATGCCACATAGGAGTAACCCTGGGTGGGTAACTTCGCTCTGCCAGGGGAGTTTGCAGAGATTTGCCTCTCTGTGTCGAATGCAAAGCAGGCAAAAAACTCTGCCTCCTTGGCAGAGCCGAGTTAGCCGCTCCCTGCCGCCTCCCAAAGTCTTTAAGTGTAAAAAGAAAAGCCACTTACCTGTTATCTGCTGCCTCCCCTGCCTGGCCACACTCTGTCCTGCTCCTTAGTCCTTGCGTCCCCTTCTGTAATAAAAAAAAACACAATGTTGTACGTCTGATGCGCTTGCACACACGCGTCAGACGTACAACGTTGTTTTTTTATAATTACAGAAGGGCACACGAGGACCAAGGAGCAGGATGGAGAGCAGCCAGGCAGGGGAGGCGGCAGACAACGGGTAAGTGGCTTCTTATTTACATTTTTAAAGACCTTGGGAGGCGGGAGGGAGCGTAGCATATTTTTACAGAGTTTGTTTTAAACTCTGTGGAAATATGCGTAGAGGCACTATGCCCGCTATGCCCAGGGTTACATAGGGGCACCAGGCTAAATGTCCGATGCCTATATGGTGTCATGTCGGTAGCTGGGTCCCAATCAACCGCATCCATCGCAGTGCTTTCATTGGATGCCTGTATGGCCTTCCACAGCATCGAATGGCCATACCTATTTGCGGTACTGCCCAGACTCATTTTTGGTCCAAAATTTTGTGCCTGGGAACATCAGCCATATTCTGATCTGTCGGCAAGAATCCAGGTAAATAGGTCAGTATCCAGGCCCTTTATGCTACATAGGGGCCAAGGGCTGCCCCCTCTACCCTATCATTTTTGCTATGGCACTTGAACCGATTGCAGCGGCAGGAACGAATCTCCTTATATGCTGATGATATTCTACTCTATGCATACAAACCTCGCCAGACATTCCATAGAATTATACATATCTTTCAAACTTTTGGCAGCTACTCTGGCTACCAGATTAATTGGGGCAAGTCACTAAGTTTTTCCCTAGCCGGAGAGATCCCACTTCTCACATCAGCCTGTAAAACCCTGACACAAAAAGATAAATACAAGTATTTAGTGATCTGGGTAACTAAGTCAGAGATGGAATTTTTGGGTCTGAAACTATACCTCCACTGGAGACACTGCGAGGGGACGTGTGCCATTGGAGGTGACTCTCGGTTACACTCATGGGTCGAGTCGTATTGTTCAAAATGATGGCCCGTCTGCAACTCTTATATGTGTTTCGGAACACTCCATACCTGATCCTAACCACGTTCTTTCGAGCGATTGAGGGGGAGTAGCGTACCCTGTTATGGGAAGTGGGTAACCCGTAATTGCATTGCAAAAGCTGCAGATGGAAATATATGTAGGGGGCAATTGGTCCCGAGTTTTAGGAACTACTACCTTGCATCCCAGCTCATAAATATTAATGACTGAGTCTTTACAACCTATGTGGAACCAGCATACTGGGGTAGACCGCCACACTATGAGAAACAGAGTGTACCAGGCTGTATTGTATCTAAAAGACTGTGAAAAAACACTTCCTATACATACATGGACAGTGGCACAAACATGGCGAGCGGCCAGAAAACTAATAGGGTGGGAGGCCAAACTGACAAAACAAACCCCACTCTTGAACTGTGATTGGCTGGGCGAAGTAGGGATGCTCTGGGGCGTCCGTAAGAGGGGCCCCATTGGGATAGACCCCCCCTAGTACAGAGGTTTGGCAAAAGGGGACATTGGTTACATTTGAAGATTTGCAAACAGAATTTCAGATGGCCGACGGAGAACGTTTAAAATATCTGCAGCTGACACACGCCCTAAGATAAATGTTTAATCTTGTTTTGCTTGAAATAAAGTTTTATTCCATTATATTCATGGATGTAAGTTTCTCCACATACTCACCCACGAAGCACCTCCAGCACCCCCAGCATGATATTAACCACACGCATGTTTCAAGTAAATAGACAGGATAAGTATACTACATATGTTGTTTTTTTGTAGATGCTCCCAGAAGAAGGGTTTCAACTTGAAATGCATTGGAGCTGGGAAATGCCACTGTTGAAAAGTGAAAACTTTATTAAATACATTGAGTATGTGGAGAAACTTACATCCATGAACATAATGGAATAAAACTTTATTTCAAGCAAAACAAGATTAAACATTTATTCTTACGAGATTATAAGAAGGATAATCACCCCAACATTAGTGTGCCCTAAGGGATGCCATCAATTTCCAATTTACAGCACTACTTAGACATTCATTTCTTACTCGTCTCCAGGGTGAAGACGATACCTTGGGAGCACCTATAAAAACTCAACAGTTCTTTCAAAATTCAAGAATACACCAGCCGTGCACTCGTCGATTAACAAACAAGTATTTACACGCCCTAAGATGCCATGTGCCGGAAGGAGAACAGTTACCTGACTGGTCTCCTGTAGAAGATAGATTACTCCTTGACCCGTTAACAGACAAGGCAATCTCATTAACATACTGGAAGGTAATGAACAATTTACCTGACCCTTTAGGCCCCCAGAGGGAAGCATGGGAGACAGACGTAGCTCTACCAGAATATGACGATTGGGCTGAGGCCCTGCAGAGTCCTAAGGAAAGTGCTATATGTACTCGGTTCCGATTAATTCAACTTAGGATCCTACATAGGTCATATACTTCTCGGATGCTCCAACACAAAATAGCCCGCTGTGACTCGGGACAATGCACCAGGGGAAATGGGCTCCTTTTTTCATATTCTTTGGGCATTCCCCAAAATTCAAAGATACTGGACTGAAGTGGCCCGCATAATGATTGCAGTAGTGAGTCTGCAAGTCCCAGCAGAAGCATGGTTGCCCCTATTGGGAGTAACTGGGGAAATAACATGGCCTAAACACCCAAAGGTCTGGCTGATGTTAGCTGCTGTGGTGGCAAAGATGAACATCACTAGTGCGTGGGGAGCGATAGAACCCCAAAGCCTAGAGATTGGAAACAAAATTTAAATTAGTGCAAGCAAGCAGAGAAAGTAGTTTACCAGAGCAGAGGAGGTCCAAAGAAATGGGAAAAGATTTGGGGTGCCCGGGAGAAATACATAACTTAGGGGTCGATTACGATGGCGGACGGAAGGGCGACATCCGGCCTGGAGTATGCGGAAAATGCCTTTTTCCTGTCCGCCTGCCGCGGTCACTCCGTCCGCCCTATTAGGATGGTAAACACTGCCAAAAGTCCGTGCGCGACGGAAGAGCACGCACCGCCGCGGAACTACACCCGACCTCGCGGCGGATGTAACCAATCCAGAGACACTGCCATACGGAATGATGTCTCCGACCGTCCTCTAAATCACGATGGCGGGAAACACACATCAAATCGCTGCGGAAAAACAACCTGCCTGAACACGGCGGATTCACCACAGCGAAGATACAACACATTGCAGAGATACCCAGCACAAGTAGATCGCCGTTATGGACCCAGAGCTACACGCATTTCCGATACTCTTCGTGCTCCACCACCAGCAAGTCATGGACCATCATCGATGACGACGCAGGTATGCCAACCCACCAATTGCTGTCGGAAGGGGAGTACCTGCCAGGGCTGTGACGTTGGAAGGGGGAGTGTCATGTTTGAAAAACTACATTGACGATCGCACCAATATATCCACTATTGAAGTACACAACCAGGAATGACAATGACAAACCACTACACATGATTGACTTGCTTTATTAAACATAATAGGGGTATAATCTCAGAGTATTCAAGAGCATGGGCACTGGGCAAAACAGAGCAGGTACATCATTGGCAGCACATGAGAGTGCAGAATGCAGTATCAGAACAGCAACAGGGCATTGTGGCCAACAGAGCAGGTACATCAGAGGCAGCAAATGAGAGGGGCTAAGTGCATCAACAGTCCATTGCACAGAACAGGTAAATCATTGGCAGCACATGAGATGGCAGAATGCAGTATAAGAACAGCAACAGGGCATTGTGGCCAACAGAGCAGGTACATCAGAGGCAGCAAATGAGAGCGGATAAGTGCATCAACAGTCCATTGCACAGAACAGGTACATCATTGGCAGCACATGAGAGTGCAGAATGCAGTATCAGAACAGCAACAGGGCAGTGTGGCCAACAGAGCAGGTACATCAGAGGCAGCAAATGAGAGGGGCTAATTGCATCAACAGTCCATTGCACAGAACAGGTACATCATTGGCAGCACATGAGTGGGCAGAATGCAGTATCAGAACAGCAACAGGGCATTGTGGCCAACAGAGCAGGTACATCAGAGGCAGCAAATGAGAGCGGATAAGTGCATCAACAGTCCATTGCACAGAGCAGTTACATCACTGGCAGCACATGAGAGTGCAGAATGCAGTATCAGAACAGCAACAGGGCATTGTGGCCAATAGAGCAGGTACATCAGAGGCAGCAAATGAGAGGGGCTAAGTGCATCAACAGTCCATTGCACAGAGCAGGTACATCACTGGCAGCACATGAGAGTGCAGAATGCAGTATCAGAACAGCAACAGGGCATTGTGGCCAACAGAGCAGGTACATCAGAGGCAGCAAATGAGAGTGGATAAGTGCATCAACAGTCCATTGCACAGAGCAGGTACATCACTGGCAGCACATGAGAATGCAGTATCAGAATAGCAACAGGGCATTGTGGCCAACAGAGCAGGTACATCAGAGGCAGCAAATGAGAGGGGCTAAGTGCATCAACAGTCCATTGCACAGAGCAGGTACATCATTGGCAGCACATGAGAGTGCAGAATGCAGTATCAGAACAGCATCAGGGCATTGTGGCCAACAGAGCAGGTACATCAGAGGCAGCAAATGAGAGGGGCTACGTGCATCAAGAGTCCATTGCACAGAACAGGTACATCACTTCCAGCACATGAGAGGGGCCAAGTGCATCAAGAGTCCATTGCACAGAACAGGTACATCATTGGCAGCACATGAGAGGGCAGAATGCAGTATCAGAACAGCAACCGTGCATTGTGGCCAACAGAGCAGGTACATCAGAGGCAGCAAATGAGAGGGGCTAAGTGCATCTACAGTCCATTGCACAGAACAGGTACATCATTGGCAGCACATGAGATGGCAGAATGCAGTATAAGAACAGCAACAGGGCATTGTGGCCAATAGAACAGGTATATCAGAGGCAGCACATGAGAGGGGCCAAGTGCATCAAGAGTCCATTGCACAGAACAGGTACATCATTGGCAGCACATGAGTGGGCAGAATGCAGTATCAGAACAGCAACAGGGCATTGTGGCGAACAGAGCAGGTACATCCGAGGCAGCAAATGAGAGGGGCTAAGTGCATCAACAGTCCATTGGACAGAACAGGTACATCATTGGCAGCACATATGAGGGCAGAATGCAGTATCAGAACAGCAACAGGGCATTGTGGCCAATAGAACAGGTACATCAGAGGCAGCACATGAGAGGGGCCAAGTGCATCAAGAGTCCATTGCACAGAACAGGTACATCACTGGCAGCACATGAGAGGGGCCAAGTGCATCAAGAGTCCATTGCACAGAACAGGTACATCACTGGCAGCACAAGTACGTGGGTCAAGCGACCCGTC
The DNA here is from genome assembly GCF_964261635.1 of Lissotriton helveticus. Classification (NCBI taxonomy): domain Eukaryota; kingdom Metazoa; phylum Chordata; class Amphibia; order Caudata; family Salamandridae; genus Lissotriton; species Lissotriton helveticus. The sequence continues at coordinate 522,197,276 of NC_136063.1, forward strand.
CCAAGGACATTAATAATGCAAGGGGGGTTACAATCGTCAATCTACACACAAAGTAAAATGACTTGTGAGTGAGGGTAACTAAACCTCACAGCACAGAATCTGGTGGACTGCTTGAACTACTCGCCTCGGACACAGTTCCAGCAACAGAAATAGGAGTGTGAGACACAGCCACAGATCTACTGACTGACACATGAGCCATAGACCCAGACACACTGCCAGCACCAGAAACAGGAGTGTGAGACACAGCCACAGATCTACTGACTGACACATGAGCCATAGACCCAGACACACTGCCAGCACCAGAACCAGGAGTGTGAGACACAGCCACAGATCTACTGACTGACACATGAGCCATAGACCCAGACACACTGCCAGCACCAGAAACAGGAGTGTGAGACACAGCCACAGATCTATTGACTGACACATGAGCCATAGACCCTGACATACTGCCAGCACCAGAAACAGGAGTGTGAAACACAGCCACAGATCTACTGACTGACACATGAGCCATAGACCCAGACACACTGCCAGCACCAGAAACAGGAGTGTGAGACACAGCCACAGCTGTAGTGACTGACACATGAGCCATAGACCCAGACACACCGCCAGCACCAGAACCAGGAGTGTGAGACACAGCCACAAATCTACTGATTGACACATGAGCCATAGACCCAGACACACTGCCAGGACATGTCCCTGTACAGTGACCAACAAATACCATGCCTGCATCTGACACATGAGAGTGGCGGACACACACAGTGCCAATACCTGGAACAGGAGAGGGAACAACTGACATAGTGCTACTACATGATGCATGACAGCGAACAATAGATACAGTGCCACTATCTGACACATGAGAGTGAACTGCAGCTGAGCAACTAGGACCACTGAAATGATGAGCCACAGGGCTGTATGGGCCAGGAGGCAGGGTGGCTCTGGGAGCTGGGGACAGCTGTACTGGAGCGACATTGAGGTGGTCAGCTCTAACTGGTGTGTGTCTCTGTTTCTTTGTGAAATGTAGGGGCACCCCGGACATGACTGGACTGGTAAGTGTAGTGGCATCATCAGACATCAAAGGTGGATCATGTGCTTGTGGTGGTGTGCTCTCGGGGGACGTGCTGGACCCTGCCTGTCGTTTGCTGTGGGCCTGCCTTCTGCCCTCTGCATCATGTGTAATGGGGGATGCAACAACAGTGTACTCCTTCCTCTGCTTCTGCGGGGCGTGGATGGGAGTAGAGGTATGGGGGACTCCACCGCTGACACATGTGTTTTACGTTCCTTCAACAACATCAGCCTCAGTGCAGCCAGGGGTGATGTATGCCTGTCCTTGATGGAGCTCGTGTCTATGGGAGAACCCCTGGACCTGGGATGTGCCTTGGCCGTAGGAGGTGTCCTGTCTCTGGAATGTCCCTGATCCCTGGGCGGTGCCCTGTCCCTGGGTGCAGACTTGTCCATTGTAGTGTCCCTCTCCCTTGAAGCGACCTTGCCCTTGGGAGTGTCCCTGCTCTTGGGAGGTGCCCTTTCCTGTGTAGTGTCCTTGTCCTTGGGAGTGTCCCTGCTCCTGGGATGTGCCCTTTCCTGTGTAGTGTCCTTGTCCTTGGGAGTGTTCCTGCTCCTGGGATGTGCCCTTTCCTGTGTAGTGTCCTTGTCCTTGGGAGTGTCCCTGATCTTGGGAGGTGCCCTTTCCTTTGAAGCGTCCTTGTCCTTGTCAGTGTCCCTGGTCTTGGGAGGTGCCCTTTCCTTTGAAGCGTCCTTGTCCTTGTGAGTGTCCCTGCTCTTGGGAGGTGCCCTTTCCTGTGTAGTGTCCTTGTCCTTGGGAGTGTCCCTGCTCTTGGGAGGTGCCCTTTCCTGTGTAGTGTCCTTGTCCTTGGGAGTGTCCCTGCTCCTGGGAGGTGCTCTTTCCTGTGTAGTGTCCTTGTCCTTGGGAGTGTCCCTGCTCTTGGGAGGTGCCCTTTCCTTTGAAGCGTCCTTGTCCATGTGAGTGTCCCTGCTCTTGGGCGGTGCCCTTTCCTTTGTAGTGTCTTTGTCCTTGGGAGTGTCCCTAGACTTGGGAGGTGCCCTTGCCTTGGGAGTACCTTTTTTGGGGGATGCCTGTGTAGCATGCGAAGCCATTTCCCCCAACACCCCTTGAGGATCCTGTGTGTCAACTCCAGTGTAGCTCACGTCGTCTGCGGTGAAAGATTTCCCAGTCCTAGGGGATGGTGTCTTGCCCTCCGTGCCCTGCCTTGCTGCCTGTGGCTGCTTCTAGTGAAATAACCTTAAAATGAGGCCTGGTCTGAAAATGCATTCTCCCCTGAAACATCAAGTGGTGTGGATGGTGGAACAGAAGTAGCACCCTGTCTATGCGACTGTACAATGGCTGAAGACACAGTGTTTGCCAATGACTGAACTGTTCTGTAGAGACCAGCAACATCGCCATGCATCCCCTCCATGAATGCCACCACCTGCCCAACTTCCTATCGTGGTCTTGGAATGAATTGATCATGTTGGTCTGCCCTACACACAGCTGTCGCAGCAGATCTACTGCCTCAGCACAAAGTGCACTTTGTGTCACAGGGGCAGGCTCTGCGGTGCCTGTACCAAAGGCAACTCTGCTCCTCCTACTCTGGCGAGCACGAGCAGTACATGTTGCAGTGGGTGGCAGTGTGGGCCCTGTGTGCTGTGTCCCGACTGAAGGTGTTGATTGCCCACTCCCTGTCTGTGACAACAGTGATGACTCACCAACACTGTCTGAAGATGAGGACGATGGTGTTTCCACTTTCCTTACAGCCGAATAACATGTATCACCCATCCTGCACACGACCCACCTCTACCAGACATCCTCATATCAAAAAACCGGTGTAGGCTGTGAAACATGTACAAAATACAAACAGGGCAACTGCATGCAGACCAGCACGCATGTCATGCCATGGGACCACAGACCTCAAGGGCATGTCCTGGAACCCTCAAATACAAATCAAGTGGTATGTCCACCTGGCGGACATGGAGGCTACCGCTCACTCCGCTAATGGCACCTACATGCAATGGCAGCAAATCAAACGCACCACGGATGTCACTAGTGTGTATGAGCACCAATACATGCATGCACTCACAAGTCTCACACACATACAGTCTGCTTACCGCTAGTTTGCTGTTGATCCCCTCCCAGCCGGGCGGACAGGTCAGGATGCGTCACAGCAATGATACGGTGCATTAGAGGGGTCATGGTGCGTGGGGCCAGACGGGTTGATCTTGGAATCATCCTCAGTGTCATCTCGGCAACATTCTTGCTCAGCCTGGATATGTCGTCCCAGCGCTTGTGGCAGTGTGTGTGTCTTCTCTTGCACACCCCCACTGCCCGTACATCATGTGCTATGGTCCTCCACACGGCCTTGCGAAGGTGCTGCTTGACCTACCATGATGGGAGACAAGAGGGAAACGTCCGTAGACCGTTTCACATTCACAAACATCGTAGAAACACGTATCTTCATGCAGCCATGCTCAGTACAACACATGTGAAGGTCCCTTAGCACACCGCCAAGCTTGTAGAAGCCAGGAGTCAGTGACCACCTCATGGTCACCAACATGTTCCCCACTGCACTTACCACCTGTCCGGGGGCCCCGTAGAGCCGGTCATAGTGGCTGAGCACACCGTCCACAAGGACTTCCAGCTCCGCTGCGGTGAAGGGACGAGACCGGGTCTCTCGCACTCCCTGCATGGCAACGTTCACGACTGTGGCAGTACAGAAGCAGTTGTTGGATATCTCAGCAGCAGCAGGTCGAGGTGATGGTCGCAGGCAGCAGTTGTTGGATAGCTCAGCAGCAGCAGGTCGAGGTGATGGTCCCAGGCAGCAGTGGCTGAAAGCAGTGAATGTGTCCTTCCGAAATTCACAGATATATAGGGCCCAGAGCTCATATCATTGGCACACGTCTGCAGCTATTGGTTTTCCCAAGATGCCTCATTCAAAAAGAGCCAATGAGTGGCCCTGGTGTGGCGGTGGACGGCACCCGCTATATTTGAAAGCGCATACGCGCCCCGCGTTACCTATTTCCATTGGCTACATGTGCACAGACCGTCATGGTCACAGATCTGCAACCGCATGTGCGCTCTTCCGCCACGGTGCATCATTTGAACATCAAAGCCTGGCATCGCCATGGCAGTGCACGCATTCCGCGTGGGTGGTGCAGGCTAACACATACTTTTGAATATGCAATTCGAAATGTCAGTTGATACCCCCCCTTACAGTCACATTGCAGCACCCACCACAGAACGCCGGTCCTGGCCAGTCACCCACCGCCGGTCCATGCCGGTCACCCACCGCCGGTCCAGGCCAGTCACACACTGCCAGATGGTGGTCGGTCACCCACCGCCGGTCCAGGCCAGTCAGCCACCGCCGGTCCAGGCCAATCACCCACCGCCGGCTCAGGCCAGTCAGCCACTGCCGGGTGGTGGCCAGTCACTCAGCGCCGGTCCAGGCCGGTCACCCACCGCCGGTCCAGGCCAGTCACACACGGCCGGGTGGTGGCCGGTCACCCACCGCCAGTCCAGGCCTGTCACCCACCGCTGGTCCATGCCAGTCAGCCACCGCCGGGTGGTGGCCAGTCACACACCGCCGGTCCAGGCCAGTCAGTCACCACTGGTCCAGGCCAGTCAGCCACCGCCGGTCCAGGCTGGTCACACACCGCCGGTCCAGGCCAGTTACCCACTGCCGATCCAGGCCAGTCACACACCGCCGGGTGGTGGCCGGTCAACCACCGCCGGTCCAGGCCAGTCACCCACCGCCGGTCCGGGCCAGTCAGCCACCGCCGGGTGGTGGCCAGTCACACACGGCCGGTCCAGGCCAGTCAGCCACCGCCGGTCCAGGCCAGTCAGCCACCGCCGGTCCAGTCCAGTCACACACCGCCGGTCCAGGCCAGTCACCCACCGCCGGTCCAGGCCAGTCACACACCGCCGGGTGGTGGCCAGTGACACACCGCCGGTCCAGGCCAGTCAGCCACCGTCGGTCCAGGCCAGTCAGCCACCACCAGTCCAGGCCGGTCACACACCGCCGGTCCAGGCCAGTCACCCACCGCCGGTCCAGGCCAGTCACACACTGCCGGGTGGTGGCCAGTCACACACCGCCGGGTGGTGGTCGGTCACCCACCGCCAGCACCCGTTGGTGTGTGACCGGCCAACACCCAGCGGAGGATGACCGGCCACCACCCAGTGGTGGGTGACCGGCCAGGACCGGCGGTCTGCGGTGCATGCTGCAATGTCACTGTAAGGGGGGGGTATCAACTGCCATTTCGGATTGCATATTCAAAAGTATGTGTTAGCCTGCACCGCCCACGCGGAATGCGTGCACCACCATAGCGACGCCATTGAGTCTTCATTTTCAAATGATGCACCGTCGCGGTAGTCCGCACATGCGTAATGAGGGGTGTGACCGTGATGGTACTTGTCCATACAGCATATGTCATGCACAATATCATGAACAACGATCATCTTCTGTGTAGGTGGAAGGCGTCCACACATGGCATATGTACACACACTGCATGTCTCCGCACACATGTCATGTTGATAGTTGTACATGTGTGTTAGGACAGGTACAGAATGCTGCAACAATTATGATGTAAAGTCAATGGCCCGTGGCCATGTGTGTATTTCATATACACTGATTTTCATGTGTAGTCATACTATTGACCTTGCCAGTGGTTAACTATGGCTATTGATGTGCACCCAAGTTGCAACACATGTGCATGGCGACGTGTTGACGTCTTGGTTTTGCGTAGACACGTTTAAATTTATACACATCTACACAGTACATCAAAGGTGTCTAACCACATTCAGAAGCTGTTGTGAGTGTGTGGTTTGTGTGTGTAAGTAACAATGATGGGGGTATACATGCATTCTGTGTATGCGTATGTGTGTTGCCTGTTGTGTGCCCATGCATGTCATGTGAGGATGCCCAGCATTGTAGGTGGGGTCATTGGTGCATGAAGACAAGGAGGGTGTGTTCCATGTTCGTATTGTGTGTGCACGTGCAGGTGTGTCTGTGGTGACGCTTGTCCACATTTGGGTCCTCAGTCATGTGTTGTTGGCAGTTCTTTAGACATGTGTGCACGTTACATTGGACATGTTTGCACACATGAAGTAGTTTGTGACTGTACATTGTTTTTGTAGTTATCTGTATTGCATGAAATATTGGTCACGTCACACATATAATCATTGTCGGCAACATGTCTTATTTGTATTGTGTTGGTCAACATGTGATAATGTGGAACAGCTATGCGTTGTTGGTCAATTGACATCTGCTCCCATCTACTCCTACACAGGAGGGCTCCAAATGTGCATCGACCATACACTGTGCTGGAGGACATGGTGGACGAGGAGGTGATCCGCAAATTCTGGCTTGATCAACGTAGATTGCTGGAGCTTGTAGCCCAATTGTCTCCTCATCTGCAGCCACGCAGAACATATCCTGGAGCCATTACACCCACAGCAAAGGTGATGGCGGCACTACACCTCTTTGCAACTGGCACCTTCCAGTACACAGTTGGACATGCCGGGGGGATGTCACAATCCATGTTCAGCATGGTACTGCGGGATGTTCTGAATGCCATGATGCTTTACAAGGATGAGTACATCCATTTTCCACGGCCGGCAGAGTTGGCAGCAGTCAACGGGGACTTCTATGCCCTGGCACAGATACCACACGTAGTGGGTTCCATTGATGGCACACATATCGGTCTCATTCCACCCCAGGCACGTGAGCCTGTATATCGCAATCGAAAGCTCTACCATTCGATCAACGTGCAGGTGATGTGCCTGGCTGACAACATCATCTCCCATGTGTGTGCCAGATTTCCAGGGTCCGCCCATGACTCACACACCCTGCGGAGCAGCATTGTCCCCTGACTGATGTCTAATCTGCGTCCCGAAGGTGCGTGGCTTGTGGGTGAGTATGCTGTGAGGACAGTTGTGTTGTATGTGTGGCATGGTGTACCCACCAACCCTGGTAATGATATTTGTGTCTGTCATTCCCCCACATAGGCGACTCTGCGTACCCAAACAGACCGTGGCTGCTGTGTCCCATACGTAATCCTACTACACCTGGTGAAATGCGTTATAATGATGCCCATGGGAGGACACGTCGAGTGGTGGAACGTACTTTTGGACTGCTGAAGTCTAGGTTTCGCTGCCTGGATAAAACCGGAGGGGCCCTACCATACTCACCAGGCAAAGTATGCAAAATCGTGATTGCCTGCTGCATGCTCCACAACCTGGCCTTGCGCAATAACATTGAACTGATCATGGACCCTGAAGACCAACAGGTTGCTCGGCCTCCCATCCCACCCATGTCGACTGATGAGGATAGTGGTGAGGAAGAAGGTGTGGACCAGAGGCGTCAGCTCATTGATCGCTATTTCCCTTGAATGTGAGTAACTACCTCTTTTGCAGTTAGACAATGCGTGATGTATGTTTGGTGGTGGAGTGTGGATGTGGTGTGTCTATGCTGCCTGTTATGGTATGTTCTGTTTGCAAATGTGTGTGGTAGATGGTGTACATGCAATGCTCCCTGATGTGTGTCCTGTGATCCACGTAATTGGTGATGAGTGTGGTTTGTGGGATGTTGCAGTACAGTGTGTTGTGATGGGTGTGAATCACTTTCCTGACCTGTGTTTGTTGTTCTCTCATTATCCCTAGATCACTCCCACAGAGCCATGATTCTCAACAACCTTGATCCCTGCACCTGGTAACGTAAAATTCTAAGACAATCATGTGATTAAAACATGGAGCCCACACATCATTGAGTGTTTACGTGATGTTTATTAACAGTTTGAGGATTGATGTTGGTGCATATTTACAAAGGAGTGTTGGGGGGAAGTGAGAGTTGAAGGTCATGGCAGATGAAAACACCGTGGGGACACCACATTGTGTGATGTCCAGCTAGTCCAACAGACGTGTGGCAATGCTTGGCATTGTGGGACAGGATAGTTTGCAGGGTGAATGGCAGGCTCAAGCAAGGGTGAAGTCATTGGCGGCCCCTCTTAGAGCGGGTAGATGGGGCATTTCCACTGCTGTCACCGGGATCCAGCCTCAGACTGCCCCTCCGTCTTGGAGCCGGAGCGGAGACAGCTGTGGGGGCAGGTTGGTCAGGGGCCACCTCCCTGTCCGTGGGCTCAGGTGTGGGTGGCGGTGGTGTTGGTTACCGGTCCCGCTGGGTACTTGGGTGAGGGGGTGGTGGTGTGGCGCGGGATAGCCAGTCCCTCCACAGAGCAGTTTGCTGGCCCATGAGGTCCACAATTTGGCCTATGCGTGTATCAATGGACCGAAACAGATGACTGCTCTCTTGTGAGTCTTGGTGGGCCCGATCGGATTGTGCCTGCGACCGCTCATAGGAGGCATGGACTCCGGCGATGGCTTCCAGGGTTTCGGCGCCAGGATGGGGTGGGTGTCCTTCCCCACCTCGCCGGACAACTTCACTCCTGGTTGTGAGCTGTGCCCTCACCTGTGTCCTCTCACGTCCACTCTCCCTGCTTGCCTGAGATGTCGAAGGCCCAGCATCGGGTGATGGGTCAGGCAGGGTGGCACAGGCAGGAGTGGTGGTGGTGGTGGTGGCTGCACAGCTCACAATGGCAGGTGTTGTTGTTGTGCCACAGGCCAAGGTGGTGGAGGCAGGGATGTCCTAGGAGCCTGATGGCCCTGGGAGTCTGCTTGGGCCCGCATCGTCCTCTGCACCCGAGCTGGCAATGGGATCGTCCCCGGAGAGTCTGTGCTGTGAGGGGGCGACTGGTGCTGGCGGTTGCTGCTTTCACCGGTCAAGTTGCGATCACCTGAGGGACAAGATTTTCATGATCAATGCTGTGGACATGACATGTTTTTGGTACCAACATTACAAATCACTAACCTCTCACACCCCCTAACCCCCACCACCCTCCCTGTGGACATGGGGGCCTGTTGGGAGTTGTAGTGCTGGTCTAACACACACCCCACCAAACACCACCCTCCCTGTGGACATGGGGGTCTGTTGGGAGTTGAAGTGCTGGTCTAACACACACCCCACCCATCACCACCCTCCCTGTGGACATGAGGGCCTGTTAGGAGTTGTAGTGCTGGTCTAACACATACCCCACCCACCTCTCACACACACCCCATCCACCTCTCACACATACCCCACCACACTCCCTGTGGACATGGGGGCCTGTTGGGAGTTGTAGTGCTGGTCTAACACACACCCCACCCAACACCACCCTCCCTGTGGACATGGGGGCCTGTTGGGGGTTGTAGTGCTGGTCTAACACACACCCCACCCATCACCACCCTCCCTGTGGACATGAGGGCCTGTTAGGAGTTGTAGTGCTGGTCTAACACATACCCCACCCACCTCTCACACACACCCCATCCACCTCTCACACACAACCCACCACACTCCCTGTGGACATGGGGGCCTGTTGGGAGTTGTAGTGCTGGTCTAACACACACCCCACCCAACACCACCCTCCCTGTGGACATGGGGGCCTGTTGGGGGTTGTAGTGCTGGTCTAACACACACCCACCCACCGCCACCCTCCTTGTGGACATGGGGGCCTGTTGGGAGTTGTAGTGCTGGTCTAACACACACCCCACCCACCTCTCACACACACCCCATCCACCTCTCACACACACCCCACCACACTCCCTGTGGACATGGGGGCCTGTTGGGAGTTGTATTGCTGGTCTAACACACACCCCACCCAACACCACCCTCCCTGTGGACATGGGGGCCTGTTGGGAGTTGTAGTGCTGGCTGCTTTGACAACATGCAAGGCTGGAAACGTAGGAGGCAACATTTGTGTTTGGTCATGGTGAGTGCATTTGAGGCCAGGACTTCACATTTGGGTGACTATGTGGCCCACACGCATGGATTGGAGCCTGGGAGATGAGTGTTGTCAGTTGTGCAAGGCAGACCATGTCAGTGTGATAGTGGTGATTGGTTTGTACTTACCAGCCTCTAGTCCCTCCTCGATTCCTTCCAGGCTCTCAGGGTGCAGTATGCCCAGCACCTTCTCCTCCCATTCTGCATATGGTATGGGCTCTGGGGGAGTGCCGCCGCCAGTGTGGTGTGCACACAGGTGGTTCCTTGCCCTGATGCCTTTCACCCTTGTCTTGAGGTCGTGCCACCGCCTCTGGATCTCGTGTTTGGTGCGTGGCACGGTCCCTGACGTATTCACTCTGGTCACTATCCTGTCCCACATGTTGTTTTTGGTTGCCACGCTGGTCTGCTGGATTAGGGTGCCGAAGAGATGTGGTTCGACACGGATGATTTCATCCACCATGACCTTCAACTCACTCTCTGTGAACTTGGGATTTTTCTTGGGTGGCATGGTGTGTGATGTGCAAGGTGTTGGTGGGGTGGGGTGGGATGTGCAGGTGTGTGGTGTGTAGGGATGGTGTGGTGGGTGTTTGTGTGGTGGGTGTGTTTGTGTGCAGGTTGTATGTGTGTTTTTGTGTGTCTGCTGTTCGTGGTATTCAGCCTCTTGCTTGCAGCTATGCTGTGATGCAAAGGATTGTGGCTGTGGGAGGGATCCATTTTATACTCTGTGTGGTTGTTGTGTCCAAATGGTTGTTGCCAGTCAGGTGTTGTGTGGGTGTGTTGACTTGGGTGCATTTTTCGGTGCTTGGGGGGTGTAATTGTGGCGTGTAGTTGCTGTGGGTGGGTATTTCAGGTGGGTGGGTGTCCTGTTTGGTGTGTTTTGTATTTACTTCCGTCAGCCATTTTGTAATCGGTTTGACGGAAGGGATGTGTTCGTGTGGTCCTTCCGCAGTCATAGTCCGTTTGTCGATGCATTGTTTCCGCTGCGGTCGAGGAAGGATGTGAGTTCCGTTGGACTGGCGGCGTTATCCTAATCGCGAGGCCGGAGTTCCGCAGGTATTGCGGCGGCTGTGCCTGTTCCCGCGGTCATGTTCGTCCGCGGCAGAGGGTGTTTCTTTAGTGCCGTCCGCTTGCGGCAGTCTTTGGTGTGCTCCGTCCGCCACGGACGGTGTTTGCTGTGATCCGCCGCCTCGGTCGGAGTTTCTTCACATTATTATCCTAATCGCACCAGCGGTTTATCCGCGGAGCGGTCGGGAGTATTTTTGCCGCGTCCATGGCGGACAGGACCCATTTCCGTACGCCATCCTAATAGGCCCCTTAGTCGGCAGGGCAAGGGGGAGAGGTTGACACAAGAGATTTACACATGTAGAAGGCTGGGCATGATTTAGAACACCTAATTGATGATTGGAATTGCATTGTTCTCTCTTCCTACTACCACCAGATTAAGATATATATGTAATATTGTGATTGTGTATGATGCAGTGGTTTAATAAAAAAAACTTGGAAAAAATTAAGAATCTTTAAGACAAAAATTTAGTAATGGGTAGCACCTCTGTTTTGTCATAGTTTATTTTATAACCAGAGACAGAAGAGAAAATTCCACAAAGCTGGGGTGGTAACATCTGGATTAAAAAGAAAGAGCAGAAAGTCATCTGCATAATGGAAAGTTTCAAATGATGGTCTCCATCATAAAAGCCAGAATTCAGATTATTTTCATGAATGTGAGATAAAAATAGTTCAAGGGCTAATACAACTAAAAGGGGAGACAAAGGCAACCTTATCGAACACCTTGTTTTAGTGGGAAAGATTGAGATTTACAACCATTGACCAATACAGAAGCCATCAGGGCTGTATAAAGTAAAGAAATATGTGATGTCATTTTTGGGCCAAAGCCATGCCAAGTAAGAGATTTAAACAAAAAAGACCAGTCTACTATATCAAAAGCTTTTTCAGCCTCAATAGCTACAGCAGCTAGAGAAGACAGTAGAGAAGAGGCTTTGTTCAGAACGTTAAAAAATTATCTGAAATTATCAGAGGTCATTTCTTCCCTTAACAAACCCAGATTGCTCTTTACAATTTAGCTTAGAGAGAAAAGGTTCAAGACGAAGAGCAGGTAATTTAGCAAAAATGTTGTAAGAGAATTTGGGTGATCATTTTTACAATAAGAGGGCTCATACCTTCTTTATGGATAAGACACATGGTAGTTTTTTTGAAAGTACCTCCAGCTGCACCGGTGTGACACCGGTGTGATGAAAAAACTGAAAAAGATACAAAAGTCGATACAATACATCTGAGAAGTGTAAATGTATCCATCGGGACCAGGAGTTTACCTTTCTTAAGGGAGTGAAGTGCCTTAAGAGAAAATGGAGAGTTCCTTTTATCAAAGAAATAAAATTAAAGTTCTCATGAGGAGAGGGGGGAATAACATTAAGTTAAGCATCAATCAGAGATGAATCGACTGGAGATTCTTGTGCTTAAAGAGTCTTATAAAAATTCTTCTGGGATATCTTGATCTTTAAATAGATGAGTCCCATCAGAAGATTGGATAGATTCAATAGACAAATGCAGCTTACATATTTTAAAATAATTTGCAAGACCTTTTCAGATTTATTGCACCCTCCATAAAAGCGCGTACTTCTACAGCGTAAAATGGAGCCAGCATTATCCATAGTTAGTTTATTAAAATTTATTTAATTTGGCACAAACAAGCTCTTACAAACTAGAGTCAGAGGATGAAGTATAACATTGATGTTCAAAATGCTTAATAGTAGTTAATAAGGATTTCAGATGATTAGCAAGGGATTTCTTTTTTTTGGCAGCAAATTCAATAATAAATCCATGAGCTGCTGCTTTAAAAGTATTCCATAATAATTGGGGAGATAAATCAGGGCTGGTATTAAGAATGAATAATTCATTAGTGAAATTAGTAAATTAGGTAGTGAAAATAGGATCCAGTAGAAGAGAATTATCAAACCGCCATCTGTTCAATTTGGGATGGACAGGGAGAAAATCAAAATCTACAACAACTGGGGCATGATTGGAGATGACTATAGGTTCAATTGTAAAATCAATGAGATTCTGTGCTAGAGAATGACTAAGAAAAATATGATCCAAATGAGTAAGGGACCCATTAGAAAACTCCCTTGCAGTAGGATTACATAACCACCAAGCATCTAATAAATGAATTATTTATGTGTTTTGTGAGTGATAAAATTAACATGGGGTTGATGATCTAAAAAATGGTCTACAATTTGAATACAATTACCTCCTAAAAGGAACAAATCATCTTTATATTGAAGACACTTTTTAGTTTTTGTAGGCCAAAAATCCTTATCCGGTAAAGTGGGACCTTAAACATTAAAAGCAGTTAATGACATATGATTAATCATACGTTTAACAATTAATCAATGACCTTCAGAGTCTGTTTCTTGAGCAGCCAGAGAACATTTCTTCTTTTTGTTGCATAAAATAATAACTACATTCTTCTTATTAAGCATAGGAGACACACAAACTGAGATAGGTCGCTTGTAGAAAATCAAGATCTGGATTATAGGAAGCTAAATGAGATAAAATGATCTGCCTTTTAAAAGGATTTACAAAACCTTTCACATTCCAGGATAAAAACTCTGAATGGAACAACCAACAACAATATGTAGAACTAGAGGAGTATCAATATAAAAAGGGAGAAGAAATAGAGAAAAAAGAAAAAGAAGAACAGTAAGAGAATAATGAAATTACAAATAGAAAAGAAAAGAGGGAAAGGAAAAGGAAAGCGAAAAGGCAGTACATGTAAAAAAATGAGAACTGAAATATGTCCTCTATATAAAAAAAAACGTAAAAGGAACAACGGGATAGCGACACACACACGAAGACACCATGACCAACAAGGGGCATAGTACCACACTGGAGAATGACAGTGTAAAAAATAAACAAGCTTGCAAAATAATTTCCAGTTTCCTGTAAAATAAATAAAGAAGAAAGAAAAAGGATTAATTGGAGCCTTTGGCAAACCATCCACTTGAATTAATCTATCTGAGAGAGAGAAAAAAACAGTTAGTAATATAGGAAACCAGTATGAAGAGTCATTGCTGTCCATCAACGTGAAGAAGCGGGACCCACAATATCCATCGATTACATTGTATGAGAATTAATAAACTTTTTCAACTCCAATAGATCAGTAAAAGTAACAGTATGATTTTGAAATGTCATTTTAAATGTACAAGGACTGAAAAGACCATAGAACGCACCTAAAGCTCGTAATACAGGATGAAGATCAAGAAAGTATTTTCTGTGTTAAGCCATGGCTGTTGCAACATCCTGTGTAAAAAAAAGCTTTGCACCAGACCACAGACTCTGCTTTTTTGATTTAGCAGTAGTTAAAACTTTCAACAGTTGGTCTGTAAACTCCCAAAAAAGAATAATCACACCATGAGGTTTGATGGGAGACACAGATGAAGACAGGCGAGGACCCAGTCTATGTGCACATTGAATATTTAATTTGGTTGACGAAGGTAAGTCTAGTTGTTTAGGCAAAAATGAAGTGAAGAAGGAAACAGGGTAATCTCCTTCAATTCCTTCTGAAAGACCATATAAGCATAGGTTATTACACCTATTTCTATTTTCTAAGTCCCCATCATGACTCTTTAACAAAAAAAACTCTTTCTCAAGAGATGGAATTTTATGTGGCAAGACATGTAAATCACTGACCTGCTGTTCAAACAATGACATTGTAGCCTCTAAATTTGACCACTTGTCATCAAGCAATTGAACGCGAATATTAGTTTCCTCAGTGAACTGTCACAATGCTTGTATTTCCTCCAGAATTGTGTCCAAATAAACAGGTGAGGATGACTTGGGTGGTGAAGGAGGATTTTGCAGTAAAGGGTGAATGCATTTTCATTGAAAAAGATGTAGAAGTTGACCAATGAGAAGAGGCAGAATGAGCCATATTTGAAGACACAGATTAACCTTCCATGAAGGATGCAGACAAAGGTGTACAAGGAGTAGATATGGCGCTAGTATGTCCTTTATTATAAGATAGAGGTTTCTTAGTTCAGCCCATATATAATTTGAGCAAGAAAAAAAATCTGAGCATATGCGAAATCACTCCTGCATTGCAAATATAATGAATGCCCTTCCAAAATTTCCCCAACCAGTAGTGTGCCAGGAGGTGCGTTTGCAGAGTGTTGGAAAAAGGGTGCATGGCCTCTGATGACGTCTCAGCAATCCAACTGTTCGGCACTTACTGGAGGTAACAAGAGGGCTTGTTGGCCCGCAACGAGACTTCATCCCCCAACCGGCAGCACCCTAGGAGGCATGTTTGCAGAGTGTTGGAAAAAGGGGGTGGGTCCTCTGTCGATGTGCCAAGCTTTTTTTTGTTTCCTTTTTAGGTAAGGGGGCTGTGCAGCCCCCCTTCCTAGATCAATTTTGGCCCCGGGGACTCCAACCTCCTGGGCCAGTGTTTTATGAAATGGGGAGGAGGTCAACGGGGCCCATCTCCTCAGGCTGATTACAGCCACAGGAAACCCATTCATCGGGGCCCGGCTTTTCCTTTTTTTAAAGTATATTTTTTTAATAAGGGAAGGGGGGACTTGTGGCTCCCTTCCCTGGGCCGATTTAGGCCATGTGGACCCCATCCCCTGGGGCTGTGTGGCCCCCCACCCAAGCTGATTTTGGCCCCAGGGACCCTACCCCCAAGGACTGGCTTCCAAGTTTGGGACTGTGGAGAGAGCCTCAACGCCCCCGCAGTCCATGCTGGCTACCCCTTGTCCTGAGGGAGCCAGCATTGCTTTTAGACAGAGGGAGCTGCTAAACATGCAGCAACCTCTGTCCTAAAGCAATTCTGCTGTACTTCGTGCAAGTGAGTGCATGTTCATGCTCACGCTTGTATGAAGCAGAGCAGTGTTTCCTAAGGCATAGTGGGAGGAGTGCTTCCACTAAGTCATAGCAAACTGCAATGTCCAGTGGTGGGCACCCCAGAATTGCTGGAGCCAGCCCTGGGGAATGGTAGCCCCCAGAGCTCCAGGAGGACGGCCGAGTCGTCCCCTCCTTTGTCTGTATTTTCCCTCGGGAGGTGGTGGACCTGGGGACTGTGGGGGCTGCATGCCCCCGCACTCAAGGTAAAAGAATCCCGAGGAGGTGGCAGCCCCTAGGGCTGCGGGGGAGCCATGCAGGCCAACCCGCATTAACTTACATTAAAGCCCCAGAGGGGCCCCTGGGGCTGCAGGGGGGCCTTGTGTCCCCCACACTTATTTGTTTTAAAGTCCTGGGGAGGTGGTCATATGGGCCTCCCCCACATTAATAGTTAAAGAAGCCCAGGGAAGGTGGTGGTCCCTGGGGCATAATCCCCAGGATGGGGGCCCTGCACCCGCCTCCTTTTTTCCATAATGCCCACAGTACCTGTCCCACCCAGGGGCCAATAATGAACCCACACCTAAACTTTCAACACAGCAGCTGAACCAAAAAGGGAAGGTTTTTTTCTTTTCCTTTTATGGAAGGGGGCAGCACCGCCCTCCTTCCCTGGGACAATTTTGGCACTGGTGACCCCATTCCCCGGGACCAGTCTTTTATGAAATGGGGAAGGGGCTGTGTAGCCCACTTCAACGGGCCGATTACAGCCCCAGGGACCCCATCTCCCGGGACCCAGCTTTTCCTTTTTTTAAATATATTTTTTTTCAAAAAAGCAAGGTGGGATGCATGGCCCCCCTTCCTTGGGCCATTTGTAGCCCCAGAACCGCATCCCCCAGGGCCAGCCCTTTATTTATTTTTAAAAATATGGGAAGGGGGCTGCACAGCCCACCTCCCTGGCTGATTTCGGCACTGTGAACCCCATCCCCCTGAACCAGGCATATCCGTTGGCGAGCATGGGGGGAGCCTCAAGGCCCCTGTAGTTCCTGGCAGTTCCCCATGTTCTGTTGGAGCAGGCATCGCTTTGGGACAGAGGGAGATGCTAAACATGCAGCTCCCTCTGTCCAAAATTAATTCTGCTGTGCTTCGGGCAAGCAAGAGCATATTTTTCATGCTCACGCGTGTATGAAGCAGAGCAGAGTTTGCTATGGCTTTGTGGGAGCAATGCCCTCTCCAAGCTATAGCATATTCCAATGTCTTGTGGTGGGCACCCCAGGACATTTCTGGAGCTGGCCCTAGGGGATGACAGTCCCCAGGACCATATATGGCTCCAGGAGGGGGGCAGGCCCCAGGGCTGCGGGGGGTCTATGCGGGTCCCCTGTATTAATTTACAATAAAACCCGGGAGAGATGATGGCCCCTGGGTATGCAGGGCGGTCCACGTGCCCCCAGCACTTATTTGTATTAATTAAGCCCCAGGAGGTGGTCAAACAGGCCTCCCTCACAATAAAATTTATAGAAGCCCCGTGGAGGTGGTGGTCCCCGGGGCATATTAAGCCCCTGGAGGGGTGGCCCATGTTTCCCCTTCTTTTTTTCCATAATGCCCCCAGGACCTGGACCACCCGGGGCCGACAATGAAATAAGTGTTTGAGCCCACGCATATTTAAAAAAATATGTCTTTTTTACCCCTTTCGTGTCCGATGGGGACGCCCTCAAAAGGCCTAAGGGGTCAGGGTGTTTCTACCCTGCCCCCTTTTCTTTTTTTTTTTGCATTTTTTATGAGACTCAGTTCAATCGAGTTCCAAGAAAGCTGCCAACACTTCCTGGTTGATGTGTTGGCAGCCAATCAAATTTCAGTATGGTTTCAGCAGGACCATGGGCTCCTAGATATCTATTTTTTTCCATCTTAAATAGTTCCGAAACTACTGAACAGATTTACACCAAATTACAAAAAGCACTCTTTCTGGACCAACATCTAGCTTTCTACCAAATATGGTTTAATTTTGTTTAGCTGTTCTGGCTGTAGTCGTGTTCAAAAGATGAAAAACCCTCATAGACATAGCAGGGGGAAACATGTTTTGGGACCTCCCTTTTTTCTCGGCCCCCGCTTGATGGATCACCCTAAAACTGTCAACACCGTAGCTGAACCAAAAAGGAGAAGTTTTTTTAAAGATTCATGTAGATTTGTCTAGCAGTGCCAAAGTTATTGGCAAAACAAAAAACACTTTTCCTATAGAAACAATGAGCCTGATTACGACTTTGGCGGTGCTGCACCGGCTTTGCACTAGCACAGCACTGCCAAAGCCGTGCATGGTCCACCAACAGATTACCAGTTCAACTCGTGTCTGGGGGGCTTTTCTTTTGCCATTCACATGGCAGAGCTCTGAAAACAGTCAATGCAATGAAAACACAAAAGCAGTTTCAGCACGGCATGGACTTGGGATTCATGCAAATAGGGGGGCACATGTTTTGTCCCCCTTAATGCATTCCCATGGCGTCAGGGATATCGTGGCTCTGTAGAGCCCCCTTTGTTTCCACACCGCCAGCCTTTTCAAGGCAGACTAACCCCCATGGAAAGGCTGGCGGTGGGGAAACTCAGAACATGCTCGTTGCCTTGCATATTGCTGTGCCACCACCAAGGAACTTGTGCAGCCGGCGCACCAGTGGCGGTCTGAATGGCCTCATCAAAATAGGGTGGCTGCGATACGGAGAGTCTTGCGTTCAAAATATACATTTTAGTATCATTGTAGTCATTGTAGAGTGTGGGGAGGTGATGTATCATCAATAAGAGCTGAAGCCTCGAGCTACTCTCATCAGATCTGTGTATGTGGTTCATGCTATGTTGTTTGCCATGCATATTAGTTATAAAGATATATATTTAACTATGACCATGGATACAGTATAATTAGAGGTTTACAAAACTGTCAAACTTGTTTTGATTTACAATTAAAAAGAAACTCTTTTATCCCCTGTTAATAAATGAGTGACAGTCAAAATGAATTCCCTATTCCTAGATCAGTGTTCTAGGTACCTGGTTTAAGAATGCTCTTCAATGGTCGGCGTGAGGCTCGTTTGTGTCCACTAGGTCTCTAAACTCATCGACCCTCTCGGCTATAGACCCAGTGGTCTTATATTTAATCGTATTACCAAGGTGTGATCTTCAGTAAGAAGGCTAAACACATGAAAAATGGAGCGCGGGACTCACTAGGGGACATTTCATTGGGGAAATTAAGTCACCAATCTCCAATAAATGCGTCCGCCATTAATCTCCTTGAATCACAGGAAAATCATTAAAATGCAGCCATTAATGCGGTGAATGAGTATATTTAAAGTGCGCCGTTAAGGCCTTATCGTCTCCTGCCCGTCCTCTTGTCGATCTTTAGGAAGTCATTGTAATCCACAGTCGTTTGTTTGTGCCCAGCTGGGCCAGATTGTATTGACAGTTTGACAAATGCATGTTTGTGTGAATTCCCAGCCCATGTTTACTTCCAGTCGTTCTGCACGCGCGGCGTGGCTGAGGTGTGTGTGCTGAATAGGATAGCATGTGTGAATTATGAAAACAAATGAAGCCATTAGCAGAAATCACATCACTTACTTGCAGACCAGGGTTTGCATATCCTCGTGCTCGCATGCATTACTCTGTAGTCGCACAGAAATAGTGGTCTGACTGCCACTGAACAAACTCTACGAAATTAATCCCAATTTTAGGCAAAGCTAAAAAGCTACATTGAAAGCATTTTTATGTTTTTACAAGCAACCCTCTTGACTATGTCCAAGCGTGCCCGAAATATAATTATTGATTTCAGCATATTTTTATGTATTAATAACATTTTTTTAAATCCTCATCACATTTGATATAAGAAGGGTATTGAGTCTTTGGTGTGAAACAGTCGATTTCGAAAGCTTTATTTTGCCAACAGCATGTCAATTGGAAATAAATTATTATAGTTTGCAGATTTCCTATTTCTAATCACATGCATCTGTATTAATAGAGCTACAAATAAAGTTGCTGCTCCTACAATACGATAAAAATGTATTCCTTCAGGTTGCAGGGTCGTGTTTCAAGCGATTGCATCGTTTTTAAATAGTTATACATCTGTTGAACAGATTGAATTGAAAAATGACATAGCGAAATGTGAGTAAACAAGGGCAGTATTGCTAGGAGAAATTTACAAATGAAAGTAAGTTGTAAGAAATTCCTCATGCTTACTGTTTCATAACACACTCAAAATACAACTTTTTTGTTTTGTCCTAAAAATAAATGTATCCTGGAATGAGTCATACTGCAAGCATTTAAAACACAAAAGCTTACAGAGGGTAATGTATATTCTGAGGTACAATATATTAATATGAAAAGTATGCACTTTGAATCTTATCCACAAAGGTAAATTTACATGGTGTAAATTTACTCTTACACTTTATAGAAACTTTGCTACTTTTCTCTATTAACTAATTCCGAGAGGAAAGTTACTCCAAAATATGGATTTACATATCCCCAACTCTGGAAACCAAGAGCCAGAACCAAATTTAGAAGTGGAAAGTTACCACTTAACATTTCACATGTAGGCAGAGGACTTTGCCATCATGCAGAGATCGCCCTATGTTCAAGTATAGAGGAACAGTAAAAAGGTTAAGAAAATTAGTCAAAATATGTTAATGTTAAATATTAATTTAAAATAATGTAATGTAATGTATTTTTTAACAACTAGCACAAATGGAAAAAAGTTTCAGCACTGATGTCTTAAAAATGTATTAAAGTCTAATTGATCTAAATATCTTTAAATTATATATATTTATTTTTTTAAATGTCTATTGATAAAAGTCCTACCTACAGTAGAAAGTTTTTTAAAATATGCATTACAAATAACCAGCACCATGTGACTCTGGGCAATAGCTCGCTTAATCTTCCCGACGGCCCCCAGCGCCTAGAGACCCTTACGGGTGATTGTGCGCTTTACAAATGTGGACTTTACTTTACTTTACTTTACTCAATTTTAGTATAGAATTTATTTAATCTAAATCTTTTACAAAGTACAGTTAAAATTATTTTCAGATGTGAAGACTATTATAAGCAGTACTACTGTAGTGCTGCTAAATGTACTACAAAATGTAGTTTGGCAATAGGCTTTATTATGTGGATATCAAACACACACACACATGCACAAGAAAAATATGCTTGTGCTTAGAAAAATAGCCATGCGTCTGGGTATGGAGGATGTTCAGCTTACTGGCCAGGAAAATAACATGCACCTTTGGCAATACATATTTGTGCATTCACCAGCTTCTAGACATGTGCTTTCCACCCTGATATGGGTGCCTCTAGTACATCAAAATGGATCAAGTGAACACATTGCAAAAAGCATGGAGAAGTGAAGCTTTTTATAGGATGTGTTTGGGAAGATTTCTCAAGAATGTTACATTCAGTTTTTATCATTAATATATCGGCCTAGAAAAATAGAGATGCATCTCTACTGTATCTCTATGGCTATGGATTATGACCTTCATATTTTGTATATGAGAGGAAAGAGCTTGACCGTGAATATCCAGTATTGCAAAATTAGTATTTGACTAAGCATAAATTAAATAATGCGTAGTGTACCCATAATGCATAGTACCCATAAATGTGAGAGTGTGTTAGAAATTTTATATAATTTCTTCCCTGAGCTGTATGCAATAATCTGAGATTTGTTTGCACTTCAAACAGATATTCATCATTTTAGACATATGTAGGATCTTAGATTTTTTTTAAATTATAGGACTGCTGAGGGCCTCACTTTACCATGACATCCACAGTGCAATATTAGTCGATTAAAAGGACAGGGAAGTTTTAACCCATTTGTACTCCCCTCAGCTACTAGACTAAAGTAGCCACAATATAGGAGATGTGACCAATGCATGAGTCAACAAGTGAGTGCTGCAAACAGGTGAGTCTGTGAGCACGGTCAGTGATAAATTCCCCAAGAACATTGTTTAAAATTTCCCCAAATAGAGGTTTTGGCAAATAAAAAGATACTGTTTTGAAAGTGAGTTATTAAATAGTTCCATACTTTATGGTCATTCGCAGTGCCTCTGAGCATTTTGAGCTGTACAGGCAGTAATTTGCCCAAAGGAAAATCCTGTTCAGTAGCACAATTTGATGTGCAGTATGCTAATAGTGCCTATATCATAGACTGTACCCCAGAGGTAAAATACTTATCATACATCATGCCCTGTAAAAAGTAACACACATTATTAAAGGCTTTGTCCAGAGACCAACTGCTTAACATATTTCTGTGTCATTATCTTACAGCAATGTCTTGTGCAATGCAATAGGATAGCAACAGACTTGCTGATTTTTTATCCCTGATACTGGGACACATACAGTACTACACCCACCATTATTAATAATGAGTTAATAAAAAGGCTTATAATTGATTATATTGAGTCGTTGACAATACTGAGACACATTTGGACATTATATAGAGCCGTTGATGATAAACTGTCACTGATGATACTGTATAAAATAATGCCACAGATTGTGCAGAGCTTTTGATGGTACTGCACCACTACTTATGCTAAGCATTAGGCACACTGAGCCATCTGATGGTGCTGCATAACTCCCAAAACCAAGTTACTAAAAATACTGAACACTGATGATAATTAGCCATTGATAAGACTCATTTCTGACATTGCTGACCACTGATAATATTGCCCATTAAAGATACCACCCCACTGATTATATAGAACAATTGACAATTCTTAGGGTGTGACTATAATTAGCCCATATAAAGATTAATTGATAATATTGAACCTTTGGAAGTACAGAACCACTAATCATATTGAGCCATCAGTGACACTAAGGGCCCCATTATGATGAGGTGCACAGTTCGGAGGATTCCGAGCCTCATCGCAGTTTCAAAACTGACAGCCTCATTACAACAGAGGCTGTCAGCTTTGAAACCAGCCGGACATTCCAGCTGGCTTCTGACAGGCTCAAGGAGCCCTGTCTGCCACTCGTAACTGGCATGTAATACCTATGGATGGCGTTTTACGCAGTGTGGATTAGGATGTCAGTTTCCGGCAGGGTTTCCATGCTGGGATTTCCAACATGAAAACTGTTATAAAGACGCCTAGAACAGGTAGGTGAAGATTCAGTCACTTTATTAAGGCCTCCACTGTAGCTCCTCTAACGCGCAGCGCTTAAGCAAAGCAACCAACAACACTTCAGTCAGGCTGCCTTTTCAACATTCCAAGACAGCCTCTGGCTCAACAGTATGAACATTCCAAATGGCGTAAGGAGGGAGGGGGGGGCAGAGAGAGAGGGAGAGACCACAACAGTTAAGTGGAACTATAGGTACATACTTTGTCAAGTAAAGGAATTATAACACATCTCCCCCCCATTGACAAAATTAGAGAAAAATTACATTATTGCATAATAAAGTCTTTGTGCCATCTGGGTGACACAATTGGTCTTCTTATACAGTTCTTAGGAAGGGTGGCAGGGTCTCCAGTGCCCCCATGTGTTATAGGGTTTCCATGAGTAGTGTTCTCTAGGCTAGGGCATTTAGCCAACCGGTCCATGCTCCAATTTTGCCCATTCTCAAGGACCGCAATGTTGTGTTTGACCTCCACTATTCTCCTGGGTTCATAAAACTTAGATTCATGATCCCCTGCAAGTGTGGGTTTTTTCACAGCGACCCAATCACCCACAGACCATTCTCGTTTTTTTGTTCCATGCTTTTGATCATACCGTTCTTTGTAGTTGGCTTGATGGGAAGCTATTTTTTGTTTTGCCATGTCATAAGAGTGTGCTGTTACCTCTCCTCCCCCGATCCAGATAGGGTAGAACTTAGTACTGGGTTCTCTTCTTCTGAGTGATGAGAATGGAGAAATGCCAGTGACCAGGTTGGGGGTGGTGTGATATGCCCAGAGCATATCTTGAATGGATCGTTTGACAGGTAGGTGTTGATGCAAGCTAGTTGTATGTTCTCTTTCACCATTCTGTTTACTCTTTCGACTAAGCCATTGGCTCAAGGACAGTACAGAGCCGTTTTTAGGTGGGTTATTGCTAAACTGGTTAGGAAGTTGGACATGGCTGACGAGGTGAATTGGACCCCATTGTCTGTAACCAGAGTGGCCGGAATGCCTTCGGTGACGAAGGTGTCACGTAAGAAGTTGATAAGGGATTCAGTGGTTATTTAGTGCACCATTTTAATGACTACCCAGTGAGAGTGAAAATCCGTCAAGGCAAACGCAAATCTTTTAGTGAAACCTCTCTTATTGATTGTGCCTATGATGTCCAGAGCTAGTTTTTCCCATGTTTTTTCCGGGATGGAGACTGGGGAAAGAGGTGCCATCTGGGTGTATTTAGTTGTGTCACTGTTTGCGCATATGGTGCAGTTCTTGACATTGGCCTAGACCATACAGTCCATGTTGGGGAACCAATAGTACTCTCTGAGTCTATTTTTTGTAAGGCTTCTCCCTAGGTGGCCCTCATGAACCAAGTCTATTATTTTGTCGTTCAAACCATCTGGGGGATGATTTTGTTGTTTCTCCATAGGTAACCCTTTTTTCAGTTGATTTCATGTCTTACTTCCCAGAATTTGTCTAGATCTTGGCTGACATTTTTACGCAAACCTTGAATTGTATACACTTTAAGACAGGAAAGTGTGACATCTTGGTTCATGCACTCGAACCATTCATCTTTCTTTATCGTGGAGGAGTGGACCAGTAAAATAGGAAAATCAGATGTTTCGAAGTTTTCTGAAAGGTCTAATGGTGCCCTCGAAAGGAAGTCAGCTGCGGGGTTGAGGTCGCCCGCGCCATACTCAAGTTTAAAAATGAAGCTTTCAAGGCCTAATACCCATCTAGCTCTCCTGGGTGTACTGTAAGCTGGGCCTTTAGAACTGAACCTGTAAATTAGGGGCTTGTGATCAGTGCGAACCGTGAACTTTATCCCCCACAGGTAGAATTTAAAGTGTTTAATTGCCCAAAATCAGGCCAGGGCTTCCCTCTCTATGACGGAATAGTTCCTTTCTGAGTTGTTAAGGGTGCGGAAAGCGAAAGCAACAATGCGTTCTCTCCCACCGATGACTTTTTTTTTTTTTTGCAGAGTTTTATATAGCGCGAACTAGACCCGAACCGAATCAGGTATCAGAGCGCTTTACATAGCACCAGTTAAGTTACATGAGGACACACTTTCATTTTAGGCACGGGGAGATTACGTGATTTGCCCAGAATCACAGGAGGTTTTTGGCGTCGTTACCGAGACTCGAACCCAGATTCCCAGATCCGAGGTCGAGCGCCTTAGCCGTTAGGCCAACCCCTCACCCCAGAGAGAGGGGTTTGAGAGAGGTTTGCTCCTATGCCTTTATTGCTGGTGTCGGTGGTTAGAATGGCTTTCCTGGAATGTTGTTAAAGGCTGCCTGGTGCACATCTAGCCATTTGAAGGGAGTATGGTTCTTGGTGATCTCCCTAAGCTCATTTGAGATATCAGAAAAGTTTTTAACAAATTTGGCCATGTATTCTGCAATATCCAGGAAGGATAAAAGTTCTTGCTTAGTGGTGGGTGCATTAGCTTTTTCAACAGCCTCAAGGAGGATTAATGTGGGTTTAAATCCATCTCTGGATATGGTGTGCCCAAGGTAATCAACAGTTTCCACCCCGATTTGGCTTTTTTCCTCTTTAAGAGTGTGACCTGCCTCCTTGAATCTCTCGAGGACTGACCTGAGAGAGGAGTCATGTTTGTTAGGAGTACCTCGTAGATCTAGACATCGACTTGGAAGCACATAGTTATGGGGACCCCATCAAGTATCTGCTGCATTATTTTGTTAAACACCGCTGCCGCTGAAGCGAGTCCAAACGGCATGCAGAGAAACAGGTCCATGCATAAACTAATGTCATTCCCGTGGGCTTTCTTGGCTATGACCACAGGTGCGACCCATGCAGTGCAGTCCACTGTTTGTATGACACAAAGGGATTGTAGTCTGGTCAGTTCAGTTTTAAGAGGTTCCCACATAAGGTGAGGTATGGGCCTAGTTTTGTGTGCGATGGATTTAGCATTGGGTTTAAGTTTTATTTTATGTTGGAAATTCTTAAGGAGTCCTAGATCAGAAGTGAAAACCTCAGGGAACTCTTTGACAAAGATTTTACCCTGGGTGGACAAATCAATGGTGAGAACTTGTTCTGTGTTATTAGGGTCCAGCTTTATGCCTAGCTCTTTTTGGTGTTGCCACCCCAAGAGGTTGGACCCCTCCTCAACAATGTAGACTTTACCAAGGGTTATACGGTTTTTGAATGAAATTTGGGTTTTAACCATGCCCTTCAAAGGAATAGATTCTCTGGTGTAGCTACTTAGAGAAATGTCAGGTTTAGCTAATTCACTTTCATTACAGAGGTTCATATTCCTAAAGTCAGTAATGTTCACAAAGGTGAAGGGGGAACACGAGTCCGCAAACATGTTAATTTTCTTGCCATCCAACCCTACTTCACATTGTGGGTAGTTTATTTGATTCACGGTGCTGGAGTCGCAGACTTGGAAGACAATCTTCTTCACTGACTGAATTTCATGCTCAGGAGTGAACGCCGCATTGATCTGTTTACAATGACAAACTCTAGCTAGATGGCCTTTCCTATTGCATTTCTTGCAGATAGCTGTTATGGCTTGGCAATTGAGATTGTTAGCAAGGTGGTTACTACTACCGCACCTGTAACATTTAAGTCTGTTAGGGTTGTTGTCATGAGTAGAGCTGGGAGTTTTAGCATTTTTAATTGTACAAATACTGTTTTCATTGATAGTGTCAGCATTCTCTAATTCAACAATTTCTGATACCTGGCTCTGGACTGAGTAAGATTGTTCGGGTTACACAGGATTAGGTCTAATCTCTTTCATGCAGAGAGCGGTATGTTCAATAGATTTGGCCAACTCGATTGCTTCTTGTGAATTAGGTTCTTTTTAGAGGAGCTACAGTGGAGGCCTTCATAAAGTGACTGAATCTTCACCTACCTGTTCCAGGTGTCTTTATAACACTGGCGACAACTGGTCTGCATAAGGGAGCAGTTTGGGCACTCCTTCCGTTCTGTCTTCATCCTCTTGCTCAAGCGCAAACACAACCTTGTGGACTACAAGGTGAAGGTACTGTTTTCATTACGCTTTCTGCTATCATCCCATCCTCGTCGCCAGTGTTATAAAGACGCCTGGAACAGGTATGTGAAAATTCAGTCACTTTATTAAGGCCTCCACTGTAGCTCCTCTAAAGCGCAGCGCTTAAGCAAAGCAACCAACAACACTCCAGTCAAGCTGCCTTGTCAACATTCCAAGGCAGCCTCTGGCTCAACAGTAGGAACGTTCCAAATGGCATATGGAGGAAGGGGGGCAGAGAGAGAGGGAGAGACCACAACAGGTAAGTGGAAATATAGGTACATACTTAGTCAAGTAAAGGAATCTTAACAGAAACCCTGTCAGAAAGTGACTTTGGGGGCCCCTAGCAGGGCCCCTTCACGCAGCAGCTTCCAGTTTGGGGCCAAGGGGGCACCTATGGTGCCCCCTGTTCATCTCTGCACCGTGTGGCAGGCATCTTAAGTTGTCTGCCACACAGTGTGGGATAAACACAAACTCCTTTTTCTATATGGGAGCTTGTGCAGCGGCCGGTTACCGACCGCATTACAAGCTCCCATATAGAAAAGGCAGCTTGCGACCGCACCCTGTGTGGTTGCCTTAAAATTCAGCGGTCGGGATCGCAGACCATAGGTCTGTCAGACCTACATCCTCAATGGTGTCGGGCAGATGCAAGTCCGCCCAACATCGAAATAAGGCCCTAGGTGTCTTCTGCATTGATATTTTGACGTTTACATATAAACTATTGATACTGTATTTATCACCGCAATCACATCACTGTTCTATTTATTTTGAATTTGAATATGTATATTGTCAGACTTTACTAGACTGTGACAATAATGTTTATGGTGACAATATTGTCTGAGCTTCCTCGCTTGAATTGTCTATGAAATAACTTGTGTGTTGGATACATTGTCACTTCACTGCCACATATTTTTGTATGCATAATTATATATTCTAAATATTATTCTTTGGGGCCCCATTTGTTGTCAGTACTTTTACTATTATACAACAAAATTCTCGACAAGATATACCCAAAAATTTGCATATATTTTCTAATTCAGTTGGTTTCTATAACAGTGAAAATTATCTGAATATACCTTGAAAATAACCCATAATCAACTGAAACACTTTTCACCTGAAAAGATGAAAGTAAACTGGGAACCTTCTTGAGTTTTGGATGTTTTGTGGAATGTGACAATATGAACTTCGCATACCTTTGCCAGTGAAAAAGAAATGTGCTCACTCTTAGTTTTGCCGTCATGTGTGTCAGCACACAACTAGGGAGACTGTCAGCACCTTGCTAACATCAAAATGACAGCTATTTATAAGATATAGAAAAGCTAGTGAGATGCTGCAAGAGCAATATGTGTTGGGCACATCCACTGAGGAACAGTGTGAGATAAAAACTGTTTACAAATTCAGTCACATATTTTTCTATAGCTCTGATTTTTACCGCAAGTAGATTGACTTTAATATTATTTAGGAAAGACCTGTTAACATATTGCATACATGTAATGTGAATTGGAAGATTGTGCGATGCAAAGTTTAAAATGCTGAACTTAGTTAATGCTGTAAATAAGATTCTCAAACATGATTTGTTGAACACAGAACCTCGCAATCTGCACTCTGAAAGCAATTTCCTTGAATTCTAATCTGGCAATCTATTCTCATTGTCTATGCTTTAACTCATTTAGATGGCACCACTTACATTCTAAAGAGTCTACATAACTGAAAGATAGGGTAAGGTAGAGGAGAAACCCTGATGTTGGAGGTTTGCCATTACTGTGTCTTCCTCATCAGTCTTCCATTTCAGAGACCCAACACTCCAGCCTTGGCATACTTCCTTTTCATGATGGTGCCTACTGCATGCAAGACACAGTAGTTCACGAGGCTTCTGGTGCAGGGAATGGGATTTTCAGAAGAATAACATCATTCCTATGTGGTGTTGCAACAATTGTCAAAGTGGGGGTGCTGACATCAATGTTATATCAGTGAAGTCATAGGAATTGCGGAAAATCTAAGTGTCATGCAGAACAAGTGTAGCAAATGAGCCACACCCAAATCAAATGCAGTAGAGTGGTATGGGTGTTGTATGTAGCTGCCAGTACATTTAGAGTTGCACTGTAGCATACTTTCATTTATGGACAGCACATTTTCCTTTGAAATGGCCACTACAAACAGTTTTGTTGATAAAACTTTACAGCACACAATGATATTTTGTGGAAATTGGGTTTCAGTGTATTGATTGTTTTGATCCTATTAAAATCTGTGCTTCTATTACACTATAGGATTGCAAACATGTCTCATCATTTGTGCTTTCCTAATTACTGCTATATTTTTTAAAACATTTGTACAGTTAACTTATAGGCATTTTTAATCTTTGTTGTTAAAAAATAATTGACATTCTACTGTTTTTCTTTTCATATTCCTGGTGCTCAAGCAAGATTGTCACAGACTTCAAATTTTAAAGTCCTAGCACTTTGCAGTCAGAAACATAAAAGTAAACACCAATCTCCATGTTAAAATATAAGATGCAGCTTGTTGGAAGACATAGGCTGACATTTGACCTCTGTCTTTGAAGAAAATGTGACAAGCTAAAAACAAAATTTAATGTCATCCTTATTGCTCATTCACCTTCCAAATACCAGCATGATTATTTTGAGGGTACTGTAGCACTCCCTGCTTCCAGTACCTATGTCATTACAGCATGCTTTTAAACTAAAGATCACGTTATGCTATGTTGGACTTTTTTATGTAGCTTTCCTTTGTGATTTAAACATCTCTTTGTTGCCATTAAGTGTATGAAAGCCAATTAACAGATTATTTTAAACCTAGGTGTGGTTATGTAGCAGAACATGCTTTTTGACCCTCAGTCACAACCCATGTCTGTATGATCCTCATATCCCAAGATAATGTATACTGTCTGATCACAAAAATTATTTCTTCCAGATAGTCAAGTCCGAATTTCCTAAATCCTTACTTGTATCTTGCTAGAGCAGTCTTTTATGTGAAAATTCAGAGTGCTAAGTGGTGCTTACACCCTTGGTGACAAATACACCATTTCAATAAATCGTGGAAATTCTTTGGATATTCCTCAAAAGCAGTGGACTTGCGTTTGTCCACAATAGAGAAGTGGAACAATCAAAAACATTAAGTTCATGTAAGTGTCAAGCACTGACATGTTTGATCCCACGGAGATGTGACAGAGGGTTGAGCCGCTGGCTCCCAGCTCAGCCTTGACACCTACGTTCTAGCCACAAGCTCAATGTGGATACATCAAGGGCATCCTAGGGGAAAGGGGATTGGGATGAAGAGAGAGAGAGAGAGAGAGAGAGAGAGACAGAGACAGAGACAGAGACAGAGATGTTGAATTTGTAGACAATTTCAGCCTCACGCATCCAAGCACAATGTTCTCCTTCTGAAGGTGTGATATATTCTGTAAATACAAGAAACATGATTAACTCTAATTAACACTAGCTTGCATACTCTGTCCCCAATTCCTCATATGTTCCTGCAATGATCCATTTTCCCACTTGGGTGGCTCACTCTCCCTCTGTGTGATGTGAGTCAGTGTGACCTGAAAGAAAAAGACGTCTTTATAAATCCACTTCTATGTTCCACTCCTGCCAGTTTTTGTTAGGGCTAACTTTTGTAGTCACATCCGTATCTGACCTATGGAGTCTTATTGTTTGGGCTCTTAAACCCAGAATGTTTTAGAACAATCACACAATATGTGGTTAGTTTTCATCACATAGCATTGGTACAAAGGGTAAGTACAACACAAAGAGACAAAAGTATTTAATCAATTCACATTGCTTCGAAGGGTAAGTACAGCACAAAAAACAAAAGTATCTTAGTGAAAACATGTTAGTTTCACAGAGGTTTCCATAACTCAGTTAGCGACAGTTTTCATCACACTGTGAGCTGCAGGGTTGTCATGCCTATAGCATGGCTATACTGTTAATAACAAAAAGAATTACAATGTAACTCGATTCACTTCTTAAGCATGCCAGCATGATACGTTGTTCAGTTATGCACCATCTAGAGTTCAAGCACTAAGTATCTGCCTTTTTTTTGTTTTCAGGTTCGTGCACCTTGCTTATTAAGAAAACATCAAGTTATTATGAAAGCAAGCATGCAGTGCGTTTACACCAAAAACAGTCCTCAAGTTTTCCATTCAGGAATGCTGCATCTTTTCTTTCAGGTGACTGGGGATACCGAAAAGAAAGCCTCTGCTGGATAAGAAAAATGCGGACGCAGAGCAGAAGAAGCAATGAACTGCTTCCAGGTAAGATACCCGAACAGCACGCAGAGGTTCGAGAATGGGCCTGGCCTTAAATAGTGGCTGCGCCCGACTGCAGCCAATGTGGCTACTGCCCCCCATAAATTCTTATGAGACGTGTCAGTCCGATATTTTCACTATGCAGGGGCTTCCTAGACGGATGTAAGCAGTACGGTGCCTGCATCATACAGTTTCAATTTTGGAGGCATACATTGATGGTTTGGCAACCATTCTCTCAGTTCCACCAATGGTAGCCTCTCAAGAGGGCATTCGGGGGAGGGGGTTTGGTTAGAACACGTCGTTGACAATGTGGCAGATGCTGCCAAGTTGGGCCCACGGGCCCGACAGTACAGCCCTCTCAAGGTGCCTACAAGGGATGTGGGTTTCTCAGGATGTCATAGATAGAACTGACCGGTCTGAAAATCATTGGTGTGACCCTCTGGTCCCAAGATCGGGTGCATGACCTTTCTAACCCAATAAGTTATATAGTTTCTTGCTTACTCTTTTTGAATCAAGAACAACATTTGCCTAGTATTCTGGGTGATTATCGAATAACAATAGAGGAGGACCTTTTGTACACTGCATATGTTCAGGTATTGGTATAAGAAAGGAGATTTTGAAAACCGGATGAATGGGCAATGTCTTTGGTAGATCCAGTTTCTTTGAGACCTAGTCAAACTTTTCAATTATCTTAATGGGCCCGATGAATCATGGGTGAAATTTACGAGATCCCTTAAGGTTAATATGTTTTGTTGTCAACCATACCGATGGACCCTTCTGATACTCGTGACCTGGGCATCTTTTTTGTCCTCATAAAGCTTGTACTATTGTTTGGCTACAGTTAGGTTAGTCTGTGCCTTTCTCAGATTTTCCGTCAATTGTACTTTAAATCGTGTACAGCTGATGCGAGTGAATGTGACACTGTGTCCACAGCTAACATCAGTGGGTGAAAACTATAATTGCAATAAAATAGTGAGAAGTCAGTGGATGCATGTATAACATTGTTGTATGCAAATTCAGGAGCTCATAAACATTCTGCCTAATCTACAACAGATCCTAGCAAATAACAACATAGGTACGGCTCCATGCACTGGTTCACCCTTTCTGTCTGTCCATCAGTGTACAGAGAGACTTTAAAATGTAGACACAAACTGCATTCCCCAATCCAAAATTAGCACTGACATGAGGCCAAGGAGGCGTAACATGGAATGTAAGAAGGTTTTAGTAGCCAATTGTAGAGAGGAAGTTAAGGCTTAGAGCAAGACAAAATGTGCCATTCAGTGAGCCACGCTAAAGGGGTACATGTAATGGCATTAATTGGCCTGCAGGTAATGGCATTAATTGGCCTGCAGAAATAACACAGTATGCTACAAATGTCTTTGCACCTTTGGACATAGATGACCACCAGAAATGTCAGTGGAGGAAACCTATAGACTTCCTTTCTCCAGGGTATGCTGCAAGCACTCTGGTGTGACACCACTCTAAGGCCTTGTTTTGTAATGATGGGCTTTGCGAGTTAGAACCAGTGTATGACGTATCTAATCCCTTCTTCAACTACTGTGTCTGTAGAGTAGTGTTGTACCACCTCTAAAGCTTGTTTAGTTTCTCGCACCCGAAAAACCTCTTGTAAGAAGTCAATCCTGTATATGATAGACCCCTGTACCTGGATAATTAAGGATGGCTTTGCAACAACCACATGCCCAAACTTGGAAAGTGTGTCAGCCTTTGCTAGTCTACGACCAGGTTGAAAAAGTATCACAAAGTCATAATCATTGAAAACTGGGATCACCACAACTGTGTGGTTGACAACTCCTGTGCTGACTTCAGGAACTGCAGGTTCCTATGATCAGTTAAAATGGAAACTGTATGTAAGCTTCTGAGAAGGAAGTGCCTTCATTCTTCGAATGCTTCTTTAATGGCTAAGGGCTACCCAACTGCTATGGAGTTGCTGACCTCACGACATTCAGCTAATGAGGAAAGTATACTACCGGATGTAACTTCCCGGCGTGTTTGTCTCTCTGTGAAAGAACCCATTCAACAACCATTTAGGTGGCATCAGCTTCTACAATGAATGATTGGGAAGGATTTCAGTGACTCAAGACAGGAGCTTGTAAAAACACAGCCTTTAATTGGCAGAGCATTGCCTCGGCTTCCTCCCCCCACTAGAATCGTGCTCCTTTCAGGAGCAGTTTGGTAATTGGGGAGACTATAGCAGAAAGATGATCTACGAACCTCTTATAAAAGGTGGAGAAGCCAAGAAAACTCTGGACTTCTTTCATGTTCTTTGGAGTATTCAAATGTGCATTCACCTCAACCTTTTTCGGGCCCATTAAAATCCCTTCAGCTGCTACCTGAATATACAAACAACATTTTTCTATCTTAGCTGGAATATTGTTTTGCTGCAAAGTGTAGAAAAGCGCCCTAACAAGTGTGACATATTCTGCATAAGAGTTGAAGTAAATCAGAATATCACCCACGTACACAACTGCACAATGGTCTATGAATTCTAGCAGTACTTCATTGATGAAATACTGGAACGGTGCGGGTGCATTGCAGAGCCTGAAAGGCATGAAAAGGTATTTACAGAGGCCGAAGATTATACGGCAAGCCATTTTCCACTCATCACCCTCTCAGACTCTTAGAAGATGGCACGCACCCATCAGATTGAATTTGGTGTAGATTTGTGCAGTCTAGACCTGGTCAAGGAAGGTGGAGATCAGGGGTAGGAAATATCTATTTTTTTTACAGTGATTTTATTCAGAGTCCCGTAATCAATACTTATTCTGTGATTCCCCTCCCTTCTATGGTACAAAGAATATTAGAGAAGATGTAAGAGAATGGGAAGGTCTAATGAATCCTATCTATTGCATCTCCTCCAGGTACTGGCATAAGTGTGTATTTTCCTTTTCTGTCAGGGCATAAATTCAACTATGGGGAAACTGTGAGCCTGGCTGTAGATCAATTCTGCAAACAAAAGGGCAATGCAAGGGGGTGTAGTCTTTCCTATATTGAGAGAAAGAGAACTCTGTTTATTTAGACCATAGTCTTTAAACTCCAAGATCTTATAAATACCTAAAACTATACAATACCAGTCAATAACAAGAAGAAACACATTAACATTTAAAATCACACAGTTACTTTCCGGACAGCTTTACTTAATACATCTGTAATAAAACCCTATCTACCATCGTCCCTAGCAGCCTCTATATTTCCAGTTTTATCGACTCAGTTAAAAAGTTTAAAACCTCATAAAAACATAATAAAACAATGATAACATAGATCCTAAGACTAAAAAGTGCTTTACCCACAACATTTTCCTTAGCAGCAATAAATTAAAACCATTTGGTCCATAGCTCTCTTTGGTCTTAAGCCTTTATCTACTGAATGGGTGGATTTAAAGATAAATTAATCAAAGGCCTTTGCTTAAGTTTTTCCCTAGCAAAACAGTTGACACCTCTCATATAATTTCCTAGTACAATTGTGATATCCAGATTTTTCCTTTCAATCAGTGATGCAATGGCTTGAGCTCGTGACCTTATTCCGTATTTTACAAATAGTGGCCGTAAAACAGTTTTCTCACCTCTACAACCATAAGGCAATCTAACAGTATGTGCAGTATTTTACACTTGGTTCCCAACCCGCATTTGCATAATCCATAGGGATATAGCATTTCTGCCTTTAGTTTCCCCTCCATTAGCCATGGGTTAGTGCAATTAGTATTTTCAAGATTTCGCATCTAAGTCCGTGGTTTGGCAGAGTTTCTAGATACGGGTACCAAGCATCATTTTCCCACACTTTTATCATACATTGGACCGTTTTTTTCTTTCTCAAGTATTCTAGGTCCTGATACCTTGATTGTTCCATACCTTGGGCCCTAAGTAAACTCTTGGTAAAATCTACGTCTAAGGGATTCTGGTTTACTCTCACCTTTAGACTGCCAGTTATCGCCTTTATTTTCCTTCTTGCTTCCTTTGCCCATTTTAGGCTGCTATGCCGGATTTCCTCACTGCACCAATGTGAAACCTTCTGCACGCCCCCTTGGGTTTGACGTTTCCAAAATCTTGCCAGGGCCATTTGGGCCTGACTATTCCATGCTATTGTTCCTGTCTCTAATCTAATTGCCTGTATCATGGCTGAATTAGGTAGGGACAATAGCATTTTTAGGGCCTTACCTTCCTCCCGATCCCACCCTATATTGCCACTTAAATGGGGAACTTCTACCCCATACAATAATTGGGGCGGGATCATAGCTTCATAAGCTTTTAACATTGGTTCATGTGACATGTCCCCATAGTCTTTATTACATTTTTTCAGTTCACAGATGGAGGACGATGCTTTTGCATTTTGGGCTTCCAAATGTGTACCCCATTTTAAGGAGCTTTCAAACCATAGGCCTAGGTATTTATACTCCTTTATAATTTCCAATTTTGTTTGACCTAGATACCAGCTAAAACTTTTGGTCCTTTTACCAAAACATAGAATCTTCGTTTTGGCCATATTTACCACTAAAAGTTTGACCTCACAGTAGTTTCTAAAAGCAGTGAATTTTCTCTGTAGCCCTAGCTCCGTCTGATCAATTATCACTAGGTCGTCCGCATATAGCAGGCTTGCTACTTTCCTACCACTCATTCTGGGGCTTGCGCTTCTTTCTACTTCCAGTGCTGCTGGTAGGTCTGCTAAAAAAATCGAAAGAGGAGAGTGGCCAGGATACAGCCCTATCTTAGCCCATTTCCTATGGTTATTTTCTTTGTCAGCGCCCCGTGGGTGTCCTTAATTACTTGGGACCAGTTTCCTCTGTGTAATTCTTTTAGAATGTCCAGTAGACCTACTGGGATATGATATTTAATCAAGCACTCTCATAGGCTCCTGTGATCCACCAAATCAAAGGCTGCCCGGAAGTCAACGAAGCAACAGTACATTTTCCACTTTTAATCTATCGACTTCCGGAAACGTGCCCAGAGGGCATAGTAATGGTCTACTGTGGAGTGCCCTTCTTTAAATCCCCCCTGTTCAACTGGGACAATTTAATTCTGTTCTACCCAATGTTTTAATTTGCCTAACACTATTTTTGCAAAAATGTTCTCCCCGATATCTAACAAATTGATTAATCTGTAGTTTTTTGGGGTATGCATATCACCTTTATTGTGTATGGGCCGTATTATTGCCCCTTTCCAGTTGTTGGGGAACCTCCCAGTATCTATAATAACTCGGAACATTTTGTCAAAAAATTCAGCCCACCAGTCTGTCTGGGTTTTAATTATCAGGGCAGGGAGTTTTCTGGGCCCGCTGCTCTTGTTAAATTCAGGCTCTTTATCGTGCTTTTTACTTCAGGGACCGAAAAGTCGTGTTTTATATCTGCTACCAGACCCCTCCAATCTGGATGCTGATTCTCTTCTCAGTTTCTTCCGGAACTATACAAGTCCTGCAAATATTCCTCCCAAGCTGCTTCCTCCACTGCACAGTTCATTGCGGCCATCTGGCGATCCGCTGCCGAATGAACTAGTTTCCCGAACTGTCGTAGGTTCCTTGACTCAATTGCCTCAAGTAATTTTAACCAACAGCCTTCTTTATATTCTCTTTTTGCCCACCTAATTAACATATAATATTCTCTTTTTAGGATCATGAGGGCATTTCCACTACCCTGCCCGCCCTTTATAAATTGGCGACGTGCCATTCTCCTAACTTCTCTCTTCTTTTCCAGACATTCCTTTGTGAACCACCGTCCTTGTGCCTCCGGCGTTGAATGGTTCAATTTGTCATTTATTTTACCTTTTCTCAATCCATCACTAAGGGTTTGGACCACTTCCTCAATTTTACCCACGTACCGATCTAAACCCTGGTCACTTACTGTGCCCAGTTCTAAGTTCTGTTGTAACCTTACTAGCCTGGCCACATATTCTTCTGTTAACCTAGTTGTACACCGCCTAGGATATTCCACCTGTTGTTCAATAACTTGGTTACAGGGGTTCAAATGTGCATCAGGGAGCTCCAGACCTAGAATGTTATGGTCACTCCCTTCTCTATTTGAAATCCTAAACCCTTTAATTAGTTAGAAGCTCCAGGGGGTCGTGAAAACATAATCGATTGGACAGTTTTGGGAACCTAGTTTAAACTTTTTCTTTGCTGGGCAACCTAAGCAGGATCTTCCATTTAGGCAAAAGAGGTTTTTAGTCCCCAAAACGTTTCCCAACTGGGTGTCCTTAACAATTGTTATACATTCTGGGAAAGTTGCTTGTGTTATATCGTAGGCCTTTAATACTTCTTGAAACCAGCAGTCTACTTTCTTGGGGTGTAATTTATGATTAAAATCGCCCGTTAACATAATCAAATCCATGCCATACGTTTCATAAATTGAATCCATATCTTCTTTAAAATACCCCATTTCTGCTGCAAATTCCTCTGTGGTATCCCATTGCTATATACACATTTATAAGCATTATCATATTCATTTTTGCGAAATCAGATAGCATTATCCTACAAGCGAGTAGCCATTTACACTTTACAGTTATTTCAATCACCTTCTTCACTATTTTAGTTGACACCAGAGTCATTATTCCCCCAGCTGGGCGGCCAAATCTATGTTTCTTTGCTAAGCGGTTTAGCTGGGAGAAGCCATCGAATGTCGGGGTCTTGCCACATCGCCAAGTCTCCTGGATACCCATAATCTCTGTATTTTCTCCTAATTCCCTTATGTTTTTTTGTTTAGCTCTATCTCCAAGGCCATTTATATTCATAGGGTGCACATTCCGTTTGTGAAGTTAGGCCTCACCGGCGCGTGCAGCGGGTTAGGAAACTTAAATGTGTCTTCTATTAACAGCGCTTGTATACCTGACCACCCAATCTGGACACATTTTGGTTTCATAACCCGCAGCACTCACCGGTGAGACCTAACTTCACAAACGGAGGGTGCACCCTATGGTCTGACCTACATGAGACGGACAGATTATACAGAGAAAGTCTAAAGAACAGATCGTCTCCTGTGATGTGCACAACGTTCCTTCTTGCTCAGTCATATTCTTTTTATCCAATTTCGGAGAACCACACATCCTGTGACTTAAGGGGATGATATGAGCTTTGTGCTATAACGCCGAGAAAGGTTTTTAAGATTAAGGACGTTCCACACCAAAAGGACAACCATTGAAGGGTGCGTCCTTCTTATAAGAATACAGGTCCACCTACCACCTGGACGAAATAACAGTGTGATAGTAAGAACGAATAGTCTAGAGCTGGTGGTTGATTACCCGGCACACACGATGGAGGAGTAATATCCCGATAATTTTAAGTCCTGAAGAGGGTGGATGTATATATCTCTTCTATTCCTCCGAAACTCGTCGACGCTACTTTTGTATAAGGAATCCAACAATGGGGGAGCCATAAGGATAAGAGCAGGGGTCTCACCTGGTTTTTCCCCTACAAATATATTTGGACCTTTATAGATAACAGAATATTATCTGTATCAACAGGGTTTCCTCTTGCAGAGTGCATTTTCATGTTTTTTCATTGTATTTTATATGTATGTTATTTTTCACTACTGGATTAGGAATTGTATTGTTTCTAACTCCAGGAGCTAGAGGAGTGGTCCTTGTTTTTTTATCCAAAAAAACAACTTTTTATTCTGTGATTTTAATAAAATAAGAAATTCTGTACGCGCTATATCTTAATCTCAGTGGGTTCATTTCACTTGACATTTTTCAAGTATTTAGGGGGTCTGTTCTTAAGGTATATTTATACCTTATAGGTTTTATGCACTAGGGCATGTGTGTTGGTGAGTTGATGAATGTGAGAATGGTGTAATGACTTGAAATTTTGTATTTTCACTGTGATATAGTGATAGGTCCCTTAGGATATCAGAGCCCCCTCTTTCTCTTTTTTTGCGCCTGGGTTTTATACACCAATGATTCTGACAAAACTGTGAGCGTAATGAGATCTCAATCAATCAGGGAATTGTAAGCGCACTACTCACGAGCGAGAGTCTAGAGGTGCTGAAGAGCCAGGTCTTGAGGTTCCTCGTGGAGGTTTTCAGGTCGGAGGTGAGTCGGATTTCTGCTGGTAGCTTGTTCTAGGTTCCGGCTGCAATGTGGGAGAATGATCTACTACCTGCTCCAGCTCTGTTGATGCGAGGGATTTCGGCCAGTGCGAGGTTGGCTTACCAGAGGTTTCTTTTGGGTACGTGGAAGTTTATTTTGTCATTCATGTATTTGGGTCCATTGTTGTGTAGGCATTTGTGGGCGTGATTGTGGATTTTGAAGGTGATACGTTTCTCCACGGGCAGCCAGTGGAGTGTTAACAGGTGTTTGCTGATGTGTTTGTTGTGTGGGATGTTGATTACGGGTCTGGCTGCAGTATTTTGTATGGTCTGAAGTTTGCGGAGAAGGGACTTGTTGATGCCGGCGTAGAGTGCATTTCCATAGTTCAGTCTGCTGGTGATGAGTGTGTGGGTGACTGTCTTCCTCAACTCTGGGGGGATCCACTTGAAGGTCTTGCGGAGGATGTGGAGGGTGTTGAAGCAGCTGGAGGTGATGGCGTTGACTTGTCTGTTCATGGTGAGCGATGAGTCGAGTATGATGCTGAGGTTTTTGGTGTGGTACGAGGGGGTTGGTGGGCTCCCGTGGGTGGTAGGCCAACAGGTGTCATCCCATGCTGAGGGGGCCGGTTCCAAGGATAAGGACTTCTGTCTTATCAACGTTGAGTTTTAGGCAGATGTTGGTCATCCAGACTGCGACATCTCGCATTCCTTTCTGGAAGTTCAGTTTTGCGGTGTTGAGGGAGAGGAAGAACTGGGTGTCTTCGGCATAGGATACGATGTTGAGGCTGTGTTGTCGGACAATGGCTGCGAGGGGGGCCATGTGATTGTTAAAAAGGGTCGGGCTCAGTGAAGATACCTGGGGGACTCCGCAGGGGATTTCAGTGGGGGCGGAGAGGAAGGGTGGTAGTCTGATCCTTTGGCTTCTTCCGGTGAGGAACGATCGGATCCAGGACTGTCCCTCGTATGCAGGCCTCATGTAGTCTGGCTACTAGGGTGCGGTGAGAGACGGTGTCAAAAGCTGCGGACAGGATCTCACACATTACCCAATCAACATGGGGGTTGAGGGTTTGGAACCATGGAATGCCAACTATGGCCTTAAACTGATAAGGACAAATTTTACAGTTTCTTGATGTGAACCATATAGAAGTACTGTTATCTTATCAATAGTGTTCATAATGGGTCCTGATGATAATTCACTACCGCCAATACTTCTAACTAGATCCGGTACCTTTTTTGTAAGTAGAGGTATGCCTAGATGTCTGGCAAAAGCCAAGTCTAAAAATTCCCTGTCCCTCCGGAGTCAGAAACTACAGTTGTGCCTTGGTTCTACCTCAACCGAGCAGGAATATACAAATGTCTATAACCATTTTGAGAATGGGAAACTTTGTGATAATCAAAACCAGAACAACTAGTCTCCACAATCATTGGGTGCATTGGTTTCCACTTCGCCGTTTTCGGTTTTATTGCCTTTTCTCTTTGGCTTAGCTCAATAGTCTTTAATCAAATGAACATTCTCTGTACAATATAAACATAGTTTTTGATCTCAGATTTGTTGCCTCTCTTCTTCTGAAAGAGGACCCAAAATGCCACCTATCTGCATGGCTTCTCCCATTTTTGAGGTTTTTGCACTGTCATGTTTTTGCTCACGGATTACCAATACCTTATTATCGGAATGCACCTTATCACAGCATAGTTCGGAAAAGCAATAATCAACCTTAACCACTAAGTCTATCAGCTTTTCGCAAGAGTCTGTGGGTTCACAACGTGTGCTAACAGATCTTCTAATTTGTCCTTAAAACCCCAATAGAATAAGCAACGTCTGTTCAAAGTTGGCCATTCAGACTCTGCTACTAGTCAGTTATAAGCAGTAATGTACGTAAGGAGATCTTTATTTCCCTCCTTTAACTTCAATAATTCTGAGTTCACCGACTGCATAAACGTGTGCTTGTCGAAGAGTTTCGTAATTTGGGTTTTAAAGGCTTGGTAGTCATACAATACAGGATCATTCCATTTCACTAATGGAATAGATCAAGAAGCTGTTGTGCCAGCCAAATAAGAGAGAACAAGGCTAGGCTGCAAATAAAATGATTTTAAAAGACTGCAGATTTACCTGGGTCTCCCGAAAAATGTTCTGGAGGGCCAATGGCACAGCAGGAGGCGTGGTAATGTGGATAATTGGATTATGACCTTTCTTCCCTGAAGAGATTAGAATGGAGGTTGGTAACATGAAGCTTGGAGGTTTGGAGACTTCCCATACAGGTTTTGGTGGAATGGGCCAACTCATTTGAAGGCTATCCAGCCTTTGAGTCAAATTGTATGTTTCGAACTGCAAATCCATAACATATTAGCCAGATCAGCAAAAGAAATGTCTCGCGACTCCAACACACTCAGGTGGGATATTAAACACGGGCTTGCTATTCTGTCAGGCATTGACCTGTTTAATTCCACAGAAATTTGATGGAGGGCTGAGCTCAACGTGAATAGATCAAAAGTATCCTGGGGGAAAAGGAATTGTGATAAAGAGAGAGAGATGTCGATTTTGTACATGATTCCAGCCTTGTGGCCTCCAAGGATGATGGTTTCCTTCTCAACGCTAGATGTATTCAGCAAGCAGAAGTAACGTGATTAACTCTAATCAACACAAGCTTGCATACCTTCTTCCCAGTTCCTCATATTTACCGGTGATGTTCCCCTTTC
This sequence comes from Lissotriton helveticus, assembly GCF_964261635.1. Taxonomy (NCBI): domain Eukaryota; kingdom Metazoa; phylum Chordata; class Amphibia; order Caudata; family Salamandridae; genus Lissotriton; species Lissotriton helveticus. Next base: position 522,239,040 of record NC_136063.1, read on the forward strand.
CCACTTGTATGGCTCTCCCTCCCTATGTATGGTGTGATTAGGTGTGACCTGAAAGGAAAAAACGTCTTCTGGATTTGGAATCAATTGAACCCCCATTAACTCCCCCTCTATGTTTTAATCCTACCAGATCTGTGTTAGGGTTAACTTCTGTAGTCACAATCTGTATCTGACTTATGGAGTCTTATTGTCCAGAGCCTTAAACTCAGATTGTGTTAGAACAGTTGCATAATATGCATTTAGTTTTCATCACACATTGGTACAAAATGTAAGTACAGCACAAAGAACAAAAGTATATTACTGAAAAAGTGTTAGTTTCCTACAGGTTTCTGTAACTTAGTTTATGACAGTTTTCATCACACTGTTGTCAAGCTTATAACATGGTTATACTGTTATTACCAACAAGAATCACAATGTAACTCTAGTTACTTCTCAAGTATGCTAAAATAGTTCAATTATGCACCATCCAGCTTTCGTGACCTAAGGCAGCACACATGGAAAAAGCAAAAACGAGGAGAAATTAAACATTTCTCGTCGTTTCGCCACCTTAGGAACAGGTCTTTCCTGTTCTTAAATTCGGCGCTGCCACCTATTATCGCCTCTGTTGATAATAGGTGGCAGCGTTGAAGTGAATGGGTGTTGCGGTGGAACGCCCACCGCAACACCCACTGCACGCCCCCTTTCACGATGAGATTATCGTGAAAGAGGCCCTATTACCAAGGCAGCGTTATGTCAATGAACGTGGCTTTAAGCAACGTTAATTGACTTAATGCTGCCTTGATAATATGGCGATGCAAATATCGCAGCGTTATCGGCAGAAAAGTGCCGATGACGCAGCGATAAGGGGCTTGATAATATGCCACTTAGAGAGAGATTTTTCAGAGAGGAGATTGCGACTACATCTGAGATGTAGAGCTTTCATCTGTGCATGCTAATGTACGGTGTCCGCTGAAAACTCCAAGATATCTTTATATATATATAAAATCCCTTTGCTTCTGTTGAGGAGGGGTTAGTCTACCCGGTCTATTATCATGCCAACTTCTTTTATGGTTAATGGATTACTGCTGACCATATTTGTGTTAGGCATGTTCTTACTTATTGTGGCACGTATACTTTATTCTAGAGCACTACAATTAAAATAAATATTTTAAATGTTTCTTGTGTCTTTGTCAGATCTTAATGTGGACAAGTACGAGTGTGAGAGCGAAAGGGTGTGTCCTGTCACTGCGATTGCTGGGAGTGTAGGGAGTGTTATGTTCTGGGGTTTCTAATCACTTGTTCCTCTGTGAGTGAGTAGGAGGGCAAGTGAGGTACTACAGCTAGTCGGTTCCAGGCTCATGGGTACTAAGGTGGTAGGATAAGTCAGTCCCTGCCTGCTAAGGGTCTATGTTCCAAAGCATAGTTCTGTGATTTCGCGGAAATCCCTGCAACAACCCTTACACTAATGTCACTGGAATTAATATAGTTAAGGTTTCCACAATGTGAATACTCTGGTTGCCAAAGTGAAGAATTAGCTGTCTTCATGCTGAGCTGGAGATGGAAGGGTGAAGGCTTGGCAGCCCCTAAATGACAACAAGAGGACAGATCAATGGATGCTCTCCCTATCCTCAGGGCCTCCCAAGCCCCTGAGAAGTGCTAGGTCTGCATTTTGATGGGTCTCTAAGGATCCGGAACCCAGCAAGTTATGTCAAGAAGCTAAAACCAAGGGGTAAATCTAGGATCAAGGCAAAAAACTATGTAGATACTTCAGCTGCTGTGCTGATTCTGGTCTTACATCCCTACATGGTGTATGTTTTTGGACCTCCAAACTTGCCTTCTGCTCTTATTACTCTCTTGGTATGTGAATTGTCAGTAATTGTGATAAGGAACTTTGACAGCTTGTGTTGTTACCTGCAGAAATTTTCAGGAGCATGAATTTTAATGCTTTTTCTTCATTGATTTGAATTTCTAGTGGAATTCTTCATAGTAGATATGGAGAAGCTCCCATCTCTATCATGGTCTTTCCGAACTTCACAATGCTCATAGACATTCTTTGCCTGAAGATAAAAGTGACACGCTCACAGACTGCTTCCAATAGGGTACTGTGTGGGAATTGTGGTAGTTTGAGAATTGTCTTTCAGAAGCTGAGTTCTTGGCTTGTGTTTCAGCAGTTGCTAACTTCGTGCATTATCTGTTACAGTGCTTCTCCTTATCTTGCAAATGTAACTAGTTGTGCTTATGTTGTAGGGAGGGCACCACATTCCACCCAACCCCAGGTCATACTAGACTTCTGTTTGAAGACATAACTGGAGGCAGTTAAAATCAAAGCTAAAGTTCATATGGTTTTTCAGTAGCATATCTAGTCAATATATTCATTATAAAAGCCATGAAATTTCACACATTGTGTAGAAGTAGGTGTTTGTCCACTTCAACTTTTAATGAAGCAGGACCTTGCCTACTAGCTTAAGAAGTAGTCAATTAATGCAGCAAACAGGGTCTAGCTATTTCTGAAGTAGAGGTTACACACAAACACCTCCAATTTGAAATTAACTGCTCATAATTAGTGTTAGAAACGGGACCCCCGGGCGGCCAAGGCTCACGCCAAGGTCAGTCAGGGATCACCATTTCTAAGGTCAGGGCAAGGGAGTCACACACCAAGATAACCCCTGCTCACCCTCTAGGTAACGTGACGCGAGCAGCAAGGCTAATCTCGGAGGCGATGTGTAAAGCGTTTGCGCGCGCACCCCAGCGACAACACCCTAGGCCCACCACAAAGGAAACTCCACACAAGGTTATATCAAAAATAGCCTTTGTATTATAATAATAAAAACACATTAGATAACACACATACTTTACAATGTGCCAACAGGCACGGGCAAGATTTACAAGGGATTATGTACAGGACAGGGCCACCTGGACCACTGTCAGGGGTATGCACTTTTTAGAAATAATACTTGTAGGTATAACACTTAGTACATAAACATATAATGACTGTAACACAGAAATAGTAAATGTAGCATACAACCAGTAACTACTGGTAAAGGGTAAATACCTCCTACGCCACCCTAAACACTGTAGGGAAATCACGCAGGGAACTAGGACCTTATCATCAGGACCTATGGAAGGAAAACCATCACCTAAGCAAGTCACATTTAGCAAAGGCAATAAACCATCAACAATCCTCTAAGCAGGTCACTTTTAGCGAAGGGGATAAAACATAAACAATTACCTAAGCAGGTCACTTTTAGCAAAGGTAACAACAAACATTCCTCTAAGCAGGTCACTTTTAGCAAAGGGGAATAAAACATAAAGAATCACCTAAGCAGGTCACTTTTAGCAAAGGTAATAACAAACATTCCTCTAAGCAGGTCACTTTTAGCAAAGGGGAATAAAACATAAAGAATCACCTAAGCAGGTCACTTTTAGCAGAGGTAATAACAAACATTCCTCTAAGCAGGTCACTTTTAGCAAAGGTAATAACAAACAATTGCACATGAAACATTAAAACACATTCAGAGGTGCAGGTAGAACATTTGCGCAGAAATCACATAAGCAGTAACTCATAAATTGCGCAGGGTGCTTGTAGCACAACACTAGAACTGTCCCTCAGGCCAACTGGCCTCGCAAGGGGCTGAATGCCCTGAGTCTCAATGTCAGGGGGTCTGCGCAGGCAGCACAGAACACAAAGCCTAAACGTAGCAACTGTCCACTAAGTGCTGGACAGTTGTGAATCACAAATGGGCACACGTTGGAGCCTCGTGGGCTCAAGAACACAGGTGGGGGAACACAGCGTGGGAGCCACGGGGCTCTGACCAACTGACTGCCTGTGTCCCCCAAGAGCCTCTCTCTGGGCTCTAAATCAAATAGAATGGCCCTTAAGAGCTTCAGCGCTCTAAAACAATGATGAAATGCCCCCAGAGCCTCCTGTGGGCTCGCAAAGTTACTGTGGGCGCAAGAGCCTCTCAGGGCTCGTCAAACAAGAAGGCGCTGTGAGCCTCGTGGCTCTAAACAAACAAATGCCCCCTCGAGCCTCGGGGCTCGTAAATATACTTAGGGTGGGAGCCTCTCGGGCTCTAAATAAACAAATTGCCCCAGGAGCCTTTGGCTCCCACAAAGAAATGCTGCCCACGTTGGAGCGGCCCTCTCCCAACGGGGCCGCTCGAGGAACCACAACGAACCCGCCCCCGCACTCACCGGGACTTCCTGGTACTGCGGGAGGCGGGAAACACGGCCGGCTTCTCCTCTTCTGGGCGGCGCTGCAGGGGCCGCGGGCGGGGCTCCCCTTCACCGGCGGAAAGCAGAGGTCCGGGGCTCTCCTCTCTCGGGAGCCTCGGCAGGACGCTTCTCGGCTCCGCTCCGGGGGCGGGACTTCGGGTCGGCCTCTACCGGGCCGCGCTGTGATTGGCCGGGAACACAACCACTTTCGGGTCATCGCGGGCAGCGCGGCGGCCCGTCTTAGGCACTCGTAGGCTGGGGGAGACTTGACCGAGGGGTGGGCTCCCTCGAGTTCAACTATAAAAAGATCGGCAAGGTCCCTGGCGAGGTGGGCACTCGCCAGGGGCTTCAAAAATCGGCAAAAATAGACGGCCTAATGCCGGGTGGGCACCGGCTCGTAAATAAAGCGCTCCACAGCGCTAGCAGGCACATAAGCGCTCCCAAACGCTAGGCAGTAAAATAAGCGCTCCCAAGCGCTGGAGGGCAGAAGCAAAGCGCTATTGAGCGCTGGGGCAGAAATAAAGCGCTGCCAGCGCTATAAGGCAAATACACAGCGCTTCCAGGCGCTCTGGCAAAGTACAGCTCCAGCAAGGGTCTGGAGGCAGGCAGGGGGGCAAGGCAGGGCCAGAGCCAGCACACTGGGTCTCCAGGCAGGGAGACAAGCCAAGTGGCGGTCCTCCTGGCCCCAGCAGCAGCAACAGCCCCCTCTGGCAAGGATCCAAAAGTAGAACAACTTCTGTGGGGACACAGCCCCATTTTTATACTGTGAAATCCTTTGTTTCAGGGTGCAGGGTGAGGGGAAACCAGTTGCAGCTGGCTTGGGAGTACCCTTGATGGCCCAACCACCCCTTTCATTCACTGGGGAGGCTAGGGTCATTAGACACACCACAGGCGGGCGGAGCCAGCATTGTGTGGGGAAAAACCCAGCCCATCCAGGACCCAGGTGCACTCCTCCCACACATCACTCATGCTGATTTCACACTCACCACCGGGCAGACCCATCCAGACTTCCTGGAGCCTGGCATGCCAGCCAATCACCCTCCAGCATCCTCACTGCACACATACATCAATGTCCAGAAGTAGCACTTCCCTTCTAGACACATACAAGCCGCACATACCATTGCGCAGCATTCATTCTCACGAGTTCATACATACTAAACTCGAGCCTGCACTCCCCACGCATCAGGAACTAACATGGACACACACATTCCCCATGCATTCCTATGGGAGGGCAGGCCAGCCATACTACACGCACGCACTTTCACTCAGGGACACAGGGAAAAAGTGCGCCAAGACCCAAAAATCACTAACACTGGGTCACAAACAAAAGCAAAAAAATTAGGGGTGAACCTGCCCTAAGGCCCAAGTCCAACACAAGCCCCTTCCAGCCAAAACGCAGGGCAGACCAATCACCACCGTGATGGGCTTCCCTGCTTGGGGCGATAAAACAAGGACGCGGGCCCACAACTGCAGGGACACCCTCCTGTTTTACGCCACGGTGAACCCCTAGGGTTCCTTCTAAAACTACTGTAGGGACTCACTGGGGTACCCCACTGGTACTCTCCAGCTGCCCTCGGCCAGGACCAGGCCCTAGGCCACCCAGGTACCACTGGATCCTGCCTACTCACAAAGTGGGGGGTAGTAACCCCTGGCACATAATAGCCATTCTCCACCCTTCCTGTCTGCAAGACAGGGCTAGACTGCCACTGGTTCTCCAACCTAGGGTCAACAACCTCAGGCGGACCAGGAGTCTCAGGGAAGGCTCTCCTCCCCCTACCTCTTCTTCTAGGGTTCCTCCTCCTCCTGCGAGGGGTTCCCTCTAAACAACATTCTCCCAACCTAGGGTTTAACCCCTCAGGTGGCACCGGGGTCAGAGGTGGGCTCTCCCACCCTCTGCACCCCCTTCCAGAGTCCTGCTCCCTCCCAACCGGGGCGGTACTTCTGGAAAAAGAACTGGTCAGGACACTGATTACAGTAGTCCCACCCTTCAGGTCAGGCTGATCCTGAACCTGGCCTTCCAACCTCCGGTCTAGAACCTTTGGTGGAACCAATGCCTGGCACTCCAGGACTTCTGGGGACTCACATACTGTTCCCCAATCACTCCTTTCGCTGGACTCCTGTACCCTACCCACTGGAGCGGTACTGCCAGACTCTAGAACCATAGAAGCTCCGCTTACAGATGCTCCAGGTCCTCTACACACTAGGAGATCTCCCTCAAGTGAACTAACAGGCAAGTCTAGGTTCCCATCCTGGTGTTCCCTAAAGAAACCATCCAGGCTCTGTGACAGGGCTTCGGGCGTCTGGGGACTCTCGGTCACACACTCACTCCTGCTCCACTGAGACAGGCAGTCAGCCCCTACACCCTCCTCACTAACCTGGGACCTAGCTGGGCTACTCTCACCCTCCTCTACCACACTGGGCTGGAAGACACCTGACCCACTATTGTTGGAATCACTCACTAGTGACTCTACAGAACCTCTCGCACTGTCCCAGCGCTCTGCTTCCTTTGCAAGGTCCCAAGGACAAAAACATTTCAACTCCAGCAGGTGCTGGCGCAACTCTGGACACACAACACTGAGCAGTTGCTCCCTGATAACTACGTTGAGCAGTTCATCTAACTCAGATTCCCCGTGAACCTTTAACCAATCAATCACTGCATCATGACAATCATCGGCATAATCCTACCAATCCTGGTGAGGCAGTTTCCTAAGGTTCCTGAACTTCAACCGACACTCCTCCTCTGGGGTAACAGGTACCAGACTCGGGAAACTGGGAGTGGGACTGTCTACACAAATATTTAAATAGCTGCCACCACTGGACTCAACCCTCCCTGGGGAATCCAGAAAATCAAAATTGCACTCAGGGGATAACCTACTCTCTAGGGTTACCTTCTCCCTGAACAAGGCTCTTTCAGCCTCTAGCTTGGCGTGCTCCAACCTGAGCTGTTCCATCGCTAGCTGATGCTCCCGCTCTTCCCTCCTATCCAACCACTCCTCTGGGGACAGGACAAGGGATGGGGCGCTGGCACTGACACTGGACCCAGCAAGGGACTCCCTATCTATGGGGTCCTCACTATCTGCTGATATCCATCCACTGTCATCATCATACAACTCACATTCTTCAGGGCTCTCCACAGACTCACCACCCTCATGGCGTGTGGCCCTGGCCCTATCTCTCTCACTGTGCTCAAGATCCCACTGACCCTTTTGCCATAGGATCAGGCTGTCCCTAAGCTGGGACTGAGTATCCAACTCACTCATCTCCATGCCTCCCTCTTCACAGAATCTGACCAGCTCTGACCTACTGTACCTAAAAAGACAACAGAGATCAAAAACAAGCTCCATTTTGGCGGACGTTCTCAAGAAGAGTTTGACACAGAGAACCTGGGGGTCTGAGCTTACACAGGAGTACACAATTACAAAAATCAGCAAGATTCCTATCTCAGAGAACTTGCACTCCTCTGTCCAGTGTAACACACCACTCATTCACACACACCCTCCCCTCGGACCGGTAAGGCAGTTTCTACCACCCCTGATTTTCTCAACCTGACCACAAGTGACACAGGTACCAAACTCTGGAAGCAGGGCAGGGAACAAATGTACTGGACAGAAATTACAAAATGACACCTTTCAGGAGAAGCAATACTGATCTTCCCTAAAAAACAATAATCCCCAAAATGTGGTTATCTAAAATTGCAGAGTTTTGAAGTGTGGCCTGTCGTCACTGTGGTACAGCGCAAACGCAAGTCCAATCCGCACCGCTCGCCACCAATGTTAGAAACGGGACCCCCGGGCGGCCAAGGCTCACGCCAAGGTCAGTCAGGGATCACCATTTCTAAGGTCAGGGCAAGTGAGTCACACACCAAGATAACCCCTGCTCACCCTCTAGGTAACGTGACGCGAGCAGCAAGGCTAATCTCGGAGGCGATGTGTAAAGCGTTTGCGCGCGCACCCCAGCGACAACACCCTAGGCCCACCACAAAGGAAACTCCACACAAGGTTATATCAAAAATAGCCTTTGTATTATAATAATAAAAACACATTAGATAACACACACACTTTACAATGTGCCAACAGGCACGGGCAAGATTTACAAGGGATTATGTACAGGACAGGGCCACCTGGACCACTGTCAGGGGTATGCACTTTTTAGAAATAATACTTGTAGGTATAACACTTAGTACATAAACATATAATGACTGTAACACAGAAATAGTAAATGTAGCATACAACCAGTAACTACTGATAAAGGGTAAATACCTCCTACGCCACCCTAAACACTGTAGGGAAATCACGCAGGGAACTAGGACCTTATCATCAGGACCTATGGAAGGAAAACCATCACCTAAGCAAGTCACATTTAGCAAAGGCAATAAACCATCAACAATCCTCTAAGCAGGTCACTTTTAGCGAAGGGGATAAAACATAAACAATTACCTAAGCAGGTCACTTTTAGCAAAGGTAACAACAAACATTCCTCTAAGCAGGTCACTTTTAGCAAAGGGGAATAAAACATAAAGAATCACCTAAGCAGGTCACTTTTAGCAAAGGTAATAACAAACATTCCTCTAAGCAGGTCACTTTTAGCAAAGGGGAATTAAACATAAAGAATCACCTAAGCAGGTCACTTTTAGCAGAGGTAATAACAAACATTCCTCTAAGCAGGTCACTTTTAGCAAAGGTAATAACAAACAATTGCACATGAAACATTAAAACACATTCAGAGGTGCAGGTAGAACATTTGCGCAGAAATCACATAAGCAGTAACTCATAAATTGCGCAGGGTGCTTGTAGCACAACACTAGAACTGTCCCTCAGGCCAACTGGCCTCGCAAGGGGCTGAATGCCCTGAGTCTCAATGTCAGGGGGTCTGCGCAGGCAGCACAGAACACAAAGCCTAAACGTAGCAACTGTCCACTAAGTGCTGGACAGTTGTGAATTACAAATGGGCACACGTTGGAGCCTCGTGGGCTCAAGAACACAGGTGGGGGAACACAGCGTGGGAGCCACGGGGCTCTGACCAACTGACTGCCTGTGTCCCCCAAGAGCCTCTCTCTGGGCTCTAAATCAAATAGAATGGCCCTTAAGAGCTTCAGCGCTCTAAAACAATGATGAAATGCCCCCAGATCCTCCTGTGGGCTCGCAAAGTTACTGTGGGCGCAAGAGCCCCTCAGGGCTCGTCAAACAAGAAGGCGCTGTGAGCCTCGTGGCTCCAAACAAACAAATGCCCCCTCGAGCCTCGGGGCTCGTAAATATACTTAGGGCGGGAGCCTCTCGGGCTCTAAATAAACAAATTGACCCCAGGAGCCTCTGGCTCCCACAAAGAAATGCTGCCCACGTTGGAGCGGCCCTCTCCCAACGGGGCCGCTCGAGGAACCACAACGAACCCGCCCCCGCACTCACCGGGACTTCCTGGTACTGCGGGAGGCGGGAAACACGGCCGGCTTCTCCTCTTCTGGGCGGCGCTGCAGGGGCCGCGGGCAGGGCTCCCCTTCACCGGCGGCAAGCAGAGGTCCGGGGCTCTCCTCTCTCTGGAGCCTCGGCAGGACGCTTCTCGGCTCCGCTCCGGGGGCGGGACTTCCGGTCGGCCTCTCCCGGGCCCCGCTGTGATTGGCCGGGCACACAACCACTTCCGGGTCGTCGCGGGCAGCGCGGCGGCCCGTCTTAGGCACTCGTAGGCTGGGGGAGACTTGACCGAGGGGTGGGCTCCCTCGAGTTCAACTATAAAAAGATCGGCAAGGTCCCTGGCGAGGTGGGCACTCGCCAGGGGCTTCAAAAATCGGCAAAAATAGACGGCCTAATGCCGGGTGGGCACCGGCTCGTAAATAAAGCACTCCACAGCGCTAGCAGGCACATAAGCGCTCCCAAGCGCTAGGCAGTAAAATAAGCGCTTCCAAGCGCTGGAGGGCAGAAGCAAAGCGCTATTGAGCGCTGGGGCAGAAATAAAGCGCTGCCAGCGCTCTAAGGCAAATACATAGCGCTTCCAGGCGCTCTGGCAAAGTACAGCTCCAGCAAGGGTCTGGAGGCAGGCAGGGGGGCAAGGCAGGGCCAGAGCCAGCACACTGGGTCTTCAGGCAGGGAGACAAGCCAAGTGGCTGTCCTCCTGGCCCCAGCAGCAGCAACAGCCCCCTCTGGCAAGGATCCAAAAGTAGAACAACTTCTGTGGGGACACAGCCCCATTTTTATACTGTGAAATCCTTTGTTTCAGGGTGCAGGGTGAGGGGAAACCAGTTGCAGCTGGCTTGGGAGTACCCTTGATGGCCCAACCACCCCTTTCATTCACTGGGGAGGCTAGGGTCATTAGACACACCACAGGCGGGCGGAGCCAGCATTGTGTGGGGAAAAACCCAGCCCATCCAGGACCCAGGTGCACTCCTCCCACACATCACTCATGCTGATCTCACACTCACCACCGGGCAGACCCATCCAGACTTCCTGGAGCCTGGCATGCCAGCCAATCACCCTCCAGCATCCTCACTGCACACATACATCAATGTCCAGAAGTAGCACTTCCCTTCTAGACACATACAAGCCGCACATACCATTGCGCAGCATTCATTCTCACGAGTTCATACATACTAAACTCGAGCCTGCACTCCCCACGCATCAGGAACTAACACGGACACACACATTCCCCATGCATTCCTATGGGAGGGCAGGCCAGCCATACTACACGCACGCACTTTCACTCTGGGACACAGGGAAAAAGTGCGCCAAGACCCAAAAATCACTAACACTGGGTCACAAACAAAAGCAAAAAAATTAGGGGTGAACCTGCCCTAAGGCCCAAGTCCAACAATTAGTGAATTTCCTAAGTAGTGACCTGTGCTTCTGTATTTTTTCTTCCCACCGTATTTCTCTTTGTAAATTGGTGCCCACGCACACTGTTTTGTGTTTTTTGCTCATTATTTATTTAGGGCATGTGGGCATGATATTCGTTTTATTCGACTTTTTTTAGATTACTTTAATTTGCTTTTCTTTTCTACATTAAGTTATCTAGTAAATAAGCAGCCTCAAAAAGACACAGATGCTTGGTTCCAGTTTATTTGTATTTGTCCATCTGGTCTTTCTATTCTTTTCATTGCAGAAGAGTGGCAGTTGCCTGGCAATGCTTCCTTGCACCTAATTTGACTTTTATGGTGGAAGACATGTTAACCAGCACATAAGCAGGGTAATGCAGTGGACATATGGGGGTCGATTCGGATTCGGGAAAATGCACTCCGAATAGCTGCACAGAGCATTTTTCCTGTACGAATCGTACCCTGCAACCTCCCCCGTACATACGATGAAGTACGATTCGTACCAGGAGCAGGACTTCTTCGCTACATAAATTTGGTGACGAGCGGGAGAAGGTGAAAAGAAGGCAGCACTCACCAATATTTCAAAGTTTCTTGTGTTGTGCTGAAGACCCGTTTTCTTTGCATAGCTGTTTCTACTCATCGCAGGGTCGTCGGCTCATTTGGTGCTTCTTCTGCCTCTTCACTACATTCTGGTCGCTGTACTACATGCATGCAAGTAGTGTTAGTATGCATTTATACTAATTCTGTAGTTATACAGTAACCAATGCACCATGGTCCTAGAGAGCGTGACCTCCCGGTCACATCTCATACAATGTCCCAGGGTGTGCATCGTGAGACATGTGTGCTTGCTATTAGAGGGCGGGTGCATGGCTTCCACCTTGTGATAGCAAATCCTTATTTGACTAGTTGAAGCAAGAGGAGGAAAACCTAGTATCACTTCAATAGAGCTGATCCGGATGGTAAAAGTGTGGGAGAAGAAACAAAAAAGTGGAGTTTCACCCGTTCATTTAAATGAGTCCCCTGGTGGGTAATGTTCCATGTTCAATCCTATTATTATATTTCGGGGTCTCTGTAGGACTGGTGATCTCAATGTCACATGGAAATTAGGCGACAGAGGGCACAGAGACATTTTGCATCGTATGGGGCCGTCACCTTCCCGGCCATTGTTTTCTAGTTGTTTGGGGGGTTCGAGGCCAACGGAAGTCCGGGGATCACCACACTCCGGGGCTTTACTTAAATATGCAGGGTGGGCCTCGGCAGTCCCTGAAGCCTTGGTGGTCCTAGGCAGTGCCTTATTGGGTCTGTAATCACACAGGCAGTACTTATGGTGTTATAAAGTGATACACTCATAGCACCCTTGCAGTTGTAGAATTACCAAGGCTTAATTTGTGTAATAGTCAGTTGGACTATGTTTGGTAGGTGCACCGCTAAATTACAAATGTTTGCCTTCATAATCTCCTGAAAACCGACGATTTTCACAGTAAACTATAGACAAGTGTTGTCAGAAAAAAGAAGACCTGTACACCTTTATTAAAACACAAATAAATGGAAGTGTAAGTTTATTAGAATGAACAACAGTATAAAATAAAATAAGTGGGTTGGACTCCTTTGGAAGCAGCGTTCAAAACATGCAAGTCAAAAATGAAACAAAAGTATGTATGCCATATGAAAGAGATAAAGAAAGGTAGTCCGAATGAAAGGACGATACTGAGAATGGGAGGGAGAGGGAGTGGGTGGAAGGGACAGGGGAGGGAGAGTCAAAAGAACAGAGAGAGGAGGAGACAGATTGTCTAGGACACTAGGGTTCACGACAAAGATTAAACAGCAGTTGAGTGCATCCTTTGTTTTCGAAGAACGATCTACCAACTGTTAGTGGTAAACATGGTTCAAAGAGGAGTTGGAGTGCACGAGAATAGACAAGGTTAAATAATAATATGTTATACGAAGGTTCACATATAAAGGAACAGAGCGCATGGTAGAAGAATATTGTGCGCGTGTAATGCAGTGGCGGAAGGCTGTGTGCATGTACACTTAGTAATGAGCTCACTATAGTGCCCTAAAAGCCAATGCTACGTGTCTGTAGGGCAGCGCTGCACGCTGGCTCGGGCCTGCAGTACGGTCCAGCAGGTCCTTAAAATGAGATAGAGATGTGATTGAATGAGGTCAGAGATCAAATCATTACGCACGGCAACATCATTTATTCGCACGTGCGCACTCATGCTGATGCATCCCAACCCTCCTGACGCACCGCGCTAAACACATGTCTGTAGGGCAGCGCTGCCCACTGGCTCAGGCCTACTGTACGGTCCATAAGGTCTTTAAAATAAGACTGAGATGAGACCGAATCACTTCAGCGATCATATCATTACGCACAGCAACATCGCTTGTCAGCACCTGCGCAGACAAGGTGATGCACCACACCCCTCCCGCCGCACCACGCTCAATTGGAGCCCCTATGCACCCAGGCTGCTCTGCTCACCTGCTGTCATTGTTGTGTGAGCAAACACTGCTGGCAGCAGTGTTCACATTTCAGATGGAGTGTTGATTGCAGGATGGTGCACACCTCATGGATCCGTTTTGAAGACAACGGGCAGACACGCACATCACTGGTGTGCGGTATTATTGAAAGTATTGGTATCGCAAAGCGTACACATGTGAATGTGCTCGGATGGAGGGAGGATCAGCAGTGAGGCTACGTCATACACAGTGATAACACTCATTACATTCAAGCAATGCATGTAAAATGTGAATCTGAAAGTCTCACATATCACACACCACTATACTGGTAGAGTCTGACAGCAGAGCGTACAGCAAATGAAATCTACACATTGCTGTTTACTGTATGTCACATGTGACCTAGGATGTGCACTCTGCCCGTGGCTTCTGATAATTCTTAGAGCCACCAATACCCAGGCCGAAAGGGAGCACAATAATGTGCACACACACCAGGGGCATTGTGTAACACACATTTGTTTTTTGGTGTAACGTTTGAGATGCATGGCCATCACACGTGGAAGGCTAATGTACAGACCATGAATATTGATCAAGATGATCATTGCATGTTGTGTGTAGTATAAGATATGTGTATAGAGGGAAAAGTTTTCAAAAAGCTCTCTAAGCAAAAGAGGTGTCTCTCATCAAACGCTGTAGAGAGAATGACTAAAATGGGTGCGGTCTTCTAACTGTTACAATGGGGAATGTTATAAACGAATCAAGTGCTTTGTTTTAAGATCACATGGCTATCGCGCACCGAGCGCGCAAGGAGGCTGCACTCAACGCGATTTTGACAAAATATATTTATCATAATATAAGTTTATTGCATTAGAAATATATGAATGTTTAAAAATTTTTAGATTATCGATTGCTCTCATATACACTTTAAAGTTATTTAGATATACTTTTGAGACAAAAAGAGAAAACCTAGGGAATGGCGTACCTGGCGCAACACTATACATGTGTGACATAACACAGGGCCTCGCAGCGTGTACTCGTCGCATACGCAATGCGCAGCGGCCTCAAACCCATACATATATGACGTAACATGCGGCTTGGTACTGCGTACCCATCGGATACCAAAGAAGCAGCTGGGGCGACTTCATGCGTATATGATGTTATGCAGGACGCAGTGCCACGAACATGTCGGATACGAAATGTGCATCATTTACGAGTTTAGCAGCATGGTGGATTGGATTTGCGTGCTGATGGAGATTGGTACGCTACCGGTATGGGAGTACAGTTTTCTATAAAAAATAATACATATTTTTTGGGGAAGATATAAAACATGACATAATGTTTAAAATAAAAAAAAGTATAATAGAGTTCCAAAATATTTAGAAGAGTAATAGAAAAAATATAGGTTTTATAAACATTAAGGGGCCGATTCCGATTCGGTAAAACCCTTACAAATAGCCGTACGGGGCATATTTCTCATACGAATCGTACCCTGAAATGTCCCCGTACGTACGATGAAGTACGATTCGGACCCAAACCAGATCTCCGTACGAATCGTACGAAAGACCATATGACTTAAAAATCCGTACAAAACGCATTCGGAACACGTTGTACGCGACGTCTGAATGGATCAAAGCAGCATTTTCTGACCCAGCAAGTATGGTGCGTACACCCCATTATTGCAGGGGTACGGTGCGTATGTGATTGTGTGGCTCTCCGAACGAATCGCTCATACGCGGCATTTTCTGTACAAATCGCGTTCTCATTCCCCGGTCCGGATCGTATTTGTCGGGTCGTACAGCATGTTTACGATTCATATGGTTCACTGTGAGGGTCCGTGTTCTACGGATTTCCCCTTGCTTTTCGTACGGTTTGCAACGATTCGGTCGTATATTTTTCAAAAGAATCGTACTACGCGATTCGGACGGAATTGTACGAGTCGTACGGAAAGGGCTACGGATTCGATTCGGTCCTACGATTGGTTTACTGAATCGGAATCGGCCCTTAGAATATAAAATTGACAGTTAAAAAACCTTAGAAATTCAATGAAAAAACCATAGGTTTTACGGACATTATAGTTAGGAATTAGCATTTAAAAAAACCTTTGAAATTTCCCTGAAAAAAACACAAGGTTCAGGGACGTTACAGTTAGTTGGACATTTGACTCATATAAAACCAGGGAAATTCACCTGTTATAGTTAGTTGAGCTAACTATAACTAACGCGCCTGCAAAGCACTGCTTATGATGTCACATATTACATCACTCATGACATGGTCAGTGACATCACTGATGACATCTCAAATGACATCACTGATGACATCACTCATGACATCATCCACGTGATAATCTGATGCACATACTGATGCTCTAATATAAACTTTGATACACCCATTCTAAAATGCAAACTACTATTTTTGAAACCATACTCACAAGAATGCCATATACTGCATAACACTCACTATTTCCTAGGTGTACACACACACATTCAGTCACTTATACTTATAGTTACTCTTTAATACGGGACTGTAATATGCACTCATACATCTATACATGCAGTCACACTCTGCCACTCATCCATGAAGTTACTCACACACCTAGTCAGTAAAGCAAAGAATCAATCACATACCGATTTACTAATGTATACAGTTATACATACCAACTTCGTTGTTTTTAGACATACCACATCAGTTATTTATACTGATACTAAAATGTATTTACTGTCTTATACAATCACTGATAGAAGCAGACACTTATTTATACACTAACTCTTCAAATAACTTAGTCTCATGTATACTCATTTATATACTCCAACACTCATATATAGTGCCTCAAAACATATGTAGTAAGTCGCAGATATGCCACTGAGACATTCAATCACTCAGCAACACACCCATACACCCACTAACACACCCATACAGTCCTTCGAAGATGTACTTTTTAATCCATACAACCACTGAAGCACCCACTCAGAAATCTATGCACAGACTCATACACTCCCACATGCACCCACCCACACAGACACTCAGAGACCCATACAGATACTCAGACAAGAATTCAATAACCTAAATAGACCTCATGTAGCTATTCAGCAACCCATGCAGTTGCTTACACACCAACGGAAAGACTAATACAGACTTTTACACAGTTTAGTTACTAACCCATGCATTCAGTAAGACATGTTCCATCACTCACTTATACAGTCAGTCACACAAATATGAAATAATTCCTTTAGGCACTTGTAAATGCATTAATTCTTCAATACACCTTGGAGTATATATATAAAACATATGTAACATTTACAGTAAGACACATTCACTGGATGATGTCATGAGGGATGTCATCAGAGATGTCATTTGAGATGTCATAAGTGATGTCATCAGTGATGTCACTGACCATGTCATGAGTGATGTAATATGTGACATCATCAGCAGTGCATGCGGGCGCGTGAGTTATAGTTAGCTCAACTAACTATAACAGGTGAATTTCTCTGGTGTTATATGAGTCAAATGTCCAACTAACTATAACGTCCCTGAAACCTGTGTGTTTTTCAGTGAATATAAATATATATTCACAGTTAACATATATTTATATTTAAAATATATTTTAAATTAGTAAATAAAAATAATATTACATTTGGAGAGTGACATTTTTAATTACTCTACTTTAAGGTCTATATTTATGTAAGACCACAAATATTGACTGTTTTTGATCGAAATTCAGATAAATCATATTTTTGACACTATATTTGTGTAATTTCCCTTATAAGTAGATAACCACAATATTGTTGACAACAATCTTTTTGACACAATAATTTTGTGTTCTGATTAATTTAAACACAATATTATGCCAATGATCTGGACATACCGGTGGCATATTTAAGGTAAACCTGTCTGTGTGTGTCTGTTTCTCAACTGAGCCCTGACTCAGAACCACTCAGCCTTCTGCTCCCATGTATTGCCTTCAAGCTAAACCAAATATTAAAATTAACATTCTACACAGCTACTGCTCCTGTCTTTATTTTCCTTTTACCCTTGTTCTTTAGCCAACGGCTCCCTGTGTAACGTCTCCTTTCACTGAAAAGACTCCTTTCCACTTTCCAATTTGTAGTAAATAACTATCATGTTTGGGGTGTTCCCTTAGCTTTTCCCTATAAGACAGAGTGCATGGTATTAGAAGGTAGAACATGTAGAAGTTTAATGAATTACCTCTTTAAAATGAAAAAGGTACAAAAGATATTTTTGCTGTAGTAAGGCTGGGTTAAATATCGTATTTAATAATTGTGGCTATTAAACAGCTAGAAATGTAATTCAAAGATTCATTATAATATTTATAAAAAATCCAATGTAATGGTAAAATCCAATTGGAATAACTATTAGTAAAAAGGTACTTTTAGAAAGTTATCTTTTCTCCTCCCACATTCTCTGGAGGTCCAGTTGCATTCGATCCGTCACCGGGCAGCTAAATACTAGCCCCCTTGATGAGGTGTAAAAACTGCTTCCAGAGAACAAACTGCTCATTTCCAAGGATGCACCGCTGTGTGGGCACACAATCTCTGCATAAAATGTCTGCTATCTTGTTTCTAAGTAGAAAGGGGCACTGTTGGATTATTTTCAGTACGACACACAGGAAATGCTGCAGAAGTGGATCAGGAAGCCACTGGGAACCTTTATCATGTTTGTAAGGCAGGAGCCAGGAGTCACAACACCCACAGGTTGGTGCCAGACATAAATGTGAAAATGTAGTACCTTCCATAGAACACTACTTGACCTGTGGAAAACCAGAAGAGGGTTAAACCTGAGAAGAGACATAAATTGATTGGACCTGCTTTCTTTCATATACCCAGGAAAAAGAGGTGGACTCTGAGGGTCATAAGCCTGACCTACTGTTCAAGCTACAGGTACATAACAAACTACAAGAGGCCTTTCCTGCAACTGCTCAGGTGCCTAGTTCCAATTAGACCTGCCCTGGGCCTTGCGCTGCTGGTCACTGCTGGAGTCGCTAGTGACCCCTAAGGTTCTGTCTCTAAGGTCTTGGCTTTGCCTAAGAGTACACCTCCAAACATTCTAAGAAATCTGGAACTTAGAAACTTTTTGCCTCCAAAGACCTCTGGAGGATAGGGATATTCATTCAAAGTCCATCAGCTGAAGCTACATTGTAGCTGAGCTGGAGATTCCAATTTCCTCTGGTCAAATCTTTTCTGAAGCAGGAAATTCGATTACATAGGACCTCGTGGAGAAGGTATCGAGCTTCATGGAGCCCTGTTTGACTACAATCTGCAGACTTGCCCCACTGGAAGAAAATGAGCTGCAAAAAAGTGACTAAGTCTGAGTGAAGAGTGTAGAAGTGCAAAAAGTATCCAGAGGTGAGGGTCCTTCCTTAGGAACAAAATTCCTGCTTTCCCATTCAAAATACAAAGGCTATACCAGGAAAACGTCTGACCGCTATTCAGCCTTGTGGAGCTCTTCTCAGCCACAGCCTGCTACATTGTCCCACTGAGGTTTTTTAACTTCCATTTCAGAGATTAGGTCTGTAGGTAAATATTCTGACTGGATCAAACCTTACTTCTCTAGCTTACCCTCGCTCCATCACAGTCTGCCTCAAATCACACCCAGGAAACGGTCTATTGCAACCAGTTGACTGCAGTTGGTGCCTAACGATTAACGCTTTTTAGTGTTATTTTGAACCATAAACTTTAAAAATTCATGTCTTGGGTTCCCTGTATTTGATTTTTGTTGTTTTAGTGTCATTATATTTATTAAATTTTACTTTATAGTTCTATATTGCATTAGGATTTCTCTTTTGTTGTGTTTTTACATTGTTACTGTTTTGGTACTGCATACATACGTAACACCTTGCTTCGAAGTTAAGCCTGTATGCTCTGTACAATAGCTACCTGGGGATAACCTCAGGTTAATTTAATGACGTGAATGGTTTACCCTGACAAGCCTTGTGGCTATAGCTTGATTAATGTTTTCACCCCAATTGAACAATACCCCAATTTCTTACACCATTGTTCGGTGAAACTCTCATGGTATAACTATTTACTAATGTTATGGTATGTCATGCTATGTCATGTCATGGTCTGTCATGTTGTATTATGTTATGCTATGTTATATCATGTGTATTTGTAAAGCACACTATCACTTGCAAGGGTACCCTGGTGAGGATAGGCGTGTGGGCCTAGCTCTGCCTATTGTAGGTTGGTTAATTGAAAAGCCAGGTCTTTAACTTCTTGCAGAATTAAAGAAAAGAGGGAGATGCTCTGATGTGGAGTAGGAGGAGGTCATTCCATGCTTTAGAAGTGATGTAAGAGAATGCCCGGACTCTTGGTCTGGCTCTGTGTATTTGTGGGATGTGTGTGAGTAGAATGAATGAATGAATGATTAGAGCCTTGTATAGCGCAACTTTGCCCGAAGGCACTGAATATGGAAGGAGAAGGCTGAGTGAGAAAGGAGGAGGAATACCGGCTAAAGGTAGGCTTCACTGAAGAGCCAGGTCTTCAAAGCCTTCCGGAACTGTGAATGAGAGGGTTGATCCCTAAGTTCTGCAGGAAGGGCGTTCCACATCCTAGGGACAAGGGAGAAGAAAGCCCTCCCGCCCCATCTTGCCTTCAGAATTCTGGGAACAGCAAGAAGATTTTTGTTCGTGGAGCGGAGGGTCCTACCGGGGACATAGAGGGACACAAGAGAACTGGTGTCTTCCGCCCGAGCCCACGAAGGGCACGATGAGTGAGGCATAAGGCCTTGAAGTCAATCCTAGCTTGCATGGGGAGGCAATGCAGAACTTTCCTAATGGCTGAGCCTGATGAACGCCTAGGAGCGTCAACAACGAACCTCACGGCCGCGTTTTGCACAATTTGGAGGCGCTGGACAAGTTGTTTGGTAATTCCCAGATAAAGAACATTAAAATAGTCCAGGCGGGAGGCTATAAGGGCTACCGTAACCTGTTTATGGGCTTCGATTGTAAGGTAATGTGCGATTTTCCTCAGAATTCGCAGAACCCCGCAGCAGGTTGAGGCCGTCCTGCTGACCTGCTTGTCGAAAGAGAGTGAGGAGTCAAAGATAACGCCCAGATTCCGAGCGGACTGAATCTCCTGCTTTCCTCCAAAGATGATCACCTCCGTTTTCTCCCCCTTGAGTTTGAGGTAGTTTCTTACCAACCACTCCGCGACTGCCGTCATACAAGCTTTGAAATTAAGGGCAGTGATGTCAGCAGTATGTGAGATGGAGACCATGATCTGGGTGTCGGCAGCGTAGGATACGACTTCCAGACCAAAGGATCTGACAAGCCTGGCCAAAGGTGTTACATAAATATTAAAGAGTGTGGGCCTCAGGGACGAGCCCTGAGGAACCCCACACTGCACAGGCTTGACAGGGGAGAGATGATCGCCCAGCTTGACCCTTTGTTCGCGCTGAGTCAAAAAAGATGTTAAAAGGCTAAGCGCCGGCCCGTACACTCCTATTTCCCGCAGACGCCCAGCCAAAATGTCAGGGGACAGAGTGTCGAATGCGGCAGTAAGGTCGGGCAATACCAGCAGGGTAGTCTGGCCACTGTCGACCTTCGCACGTATGTTATTGGCGACAATTGTCAGGGCGGACTCGGTGCTATGGGCTTTACGAAAGCCGTGTTGGGACGGGTCAAGTAGGCTGGCATGATCTAAAAAGGCGCTCAGATGGGTGTTTAAGTGAGTTTCTAGTATTTTCGCTGGGGCAGGGAGCATGGGCGAACATTTTTAAGAATGCCAGGGTCTAAGGTGGGTTTCTTAAGGAGGGGCTTGACGATGGCCAATTTCCAAGGTTTCGGGTAAACTCCCTCACGAATTGCTTGATTGATCACCTCTAGAAAGGGAGGAAGTAGGACATCCCTGCATTCTTTGAGAATTTTAGGAGGGCAGGGGTCAAGAGGAGATCCAGACTTCAGGTTGTCCAAAAGCAGATTGATTTGTTCTGAGGTAAGCAGAGGGAAGTTAGTGAGATAACCCCCTGCGGTGTAATGGAGGTGACAGCTGGAGAAAGAGTCTCCAAGTCAGAGGGGGGCCCTAGATCATGATTAAGAGCTTCTAGGCCAAAGTAGATGTTTGTGATTTTCTCATGGAAATAGGTAGAGATTTGATCGCAAAGGTCCTGTGAGGCCTCGATGGGGTCAGGGGATTGAAGGGCACACAGAGAGTCCACAATTTTGAATAGCTCCCGAGGGGAGCTAAGAGAGGTGGTGATCTTAGTAAAGTGGGATTTCTTTTCTACCAGCACAGCGGCTTTGTATTCCTTGAGCAATCTCTTGTGGGTGTATTTTTCACGGGGGTCAAGGTGGAGTCTCCAGAGCCTCTCCTGCTTTCTGCAGCCCTGCCTAAGCACTCTGAGAGTGTCTGAGAACCAGGGTGCTGTGGGGCGTTTCCTAGCAGTATAATGCTGCTTCAGAGGAGCCAAACTATTAACGGCTTTAGAGATAGCCTTTTGGAGGGCAAGGACCGAGGTGTCAGTTCCCCTAGAGAGAAGGGCACAGGACTGGGCAGCAAAGAGGCCAGAGTTTCATTATTTATCCCCCGAAAAATTCTCTTTAATTCCCATCTGCAGGAGTCTCCCTGCGCAGTATTGGAAGGAGGGAAGGAGAAGGCAAAAGGGACAGCTAAATGATCTGACCAAGACAAAGGGAGGGGGGTCCCTATCATTATTCTAGGGTCATTGGAAAAAACCCCGTCCAACGTGTGTCCAGCAGAGTGAGTGGGCCCTATCACAGTTTGTGTTAGTCCACAGGAAGTCATGGAGTCCAACAAGTGGGTAGTATCTCTGGAGGTGTCATCCTCCAGATGGAAATTAAAATCCCCTAGGATGGTTAGATTGGGCCTATCCATATCGGGTTCCAGAACTTGCGATAGGTCATGGCCGAAGCTGGACCTGGGGCCCGGTGGCCTGTAGATCAGGATGCCCACAAAGGAGATAGTAGGAATGGGGCTGAGGACAAAGTACATGGCCTGAAAAGAAACTGCGGGGAGATGTTCGATATGGCATTTTATCAAAGTTCTGTAGGAGTCCTGTGGAGGAGAGGTGTCTGGGTGGTTGGTGGAAGGAGGTGCTACATTGGTTCAGGTTTAGTTCAGGTAGGTGGGCCTGAGTTGTGCAGTACCTTGAATGTGTGTCTGAGGAGTTTGAAATTGAATGTGTTCATGTAACGTGAGCCAGTGTAGTTCACTGAGGTGTGGTGTGAGTTTTGCATGGGAGATTGAGGATGAGTCTGGCTGCCAAGTTCTGGATGGATTGTTGTCTTCTACTATGAATGTTTATTATATTCCATGGCACATGAGTATGATTGTAGACTTTATTACTTTCATTTAGTTACTCTATGCCTGATCCAGGGCTTCCAAAGGGCTAAATTGCATTCTTGCCTTACCACCGGACTATACAAATATCTACCAGGATCAGCTGTGGACCTTTCATCCTGATCTAGCAGTGTATACATCTCTGTGCATTATCTAAAGCCCTTTGGACAGGTTTGGTCATCCTTCTGAGAATCTTTAACATTAGAAATGTATGCATTTTCGGCACTGCCTTCTCTTTGTTTGCCACAAAATCTGCTGCTTTATTGTTGCTGTGATTATTATCATCTTACCTTTCTTTGAAAAGGTAGACACCATGTTGTTTCCTTAGTTTCATTATTTCTGGTGATGTATCCCTCATTGCCAGGGTGCCCTAATAGGGTACCAGCACTCTGGAATTTATTTCATTCATCCACAGACACTGTTGCTATCATGCCTCCCAGAATTATGGACTGACTCTAGTGTTGTTTCTTTATCAGCATCCTTCATGATGGCACTTTTGGATTGTAATTGAAGTCTGGGTGAGGTGCAGTGCATGTAATTAGTGCTGCCTCTTTTTATGATGTGAATACCTTATGACTCTATTTAATCATTATTTTATTTAAATCCCTTCTCTAACATTTCATCTCTTGTGCATGTCGCTCTAATGTGCCCTTTAAATTGCTACTGTTTTAATGTCTAATTCTTTCTTATCTTCCTCTCGATGAGATTAGTTCTACTTCAGAAAAGCTCAATAACTCATCACTTACGTGACACGAGTTTTTAACCCCCCACTTAACCTTATTAGTCTCTGAAGCCTTTCACCTGCTCACAGTTTACCGGATGGATTTTAATTTCAATCACACCATTTGCCTCTCAACTGCATCCATTTTTCTGCAGTACATCGCCCCTGTGTCATGAAGCTATAATCAGCACTCCCCAAAGCTCGTTGCATCCCCTAGATCAGCTGGCTTGAAGCCAGACCTGTCCTCTCTTCCCTTCCCCTTGTACCTTATTAGCAATTCAGATCTAATGAGACTGTGATCATAGAAACTACACGCTTCTCTCTTTTAAGCCAATTTATCACTCTACTAATTTTGCAAGGATCAGGGTTAGGCTCTTATGATGCTGGCTGCTTATTCGAACCCTGCCAGGACATATCCTTGCTAAGCGACTTAGGACAGGTATTTTTCACTGGTGCAAAACAGACAGGGAAAACAGTTTTCCCCTTCGTTGCTGCTGATCTAATAGGAAATTGAGCAAAGAGTACTTGCAAGTTTATGCTTTTTACCCATTCGGAATAAGATGTTGCAAAATAAGCAATGTGCTCCACTTTTTATTGTATTAGAAGTAAAAACAATGTTAAAACAGTTTGCTCATTTTGTTTTATTAAAAGAAAAGGTTGTTCCTAAGCTACGGTTTGTTTGCTGAAATGTCTTAAAAAAAGACATGTATTTCTTAAACATGTGTGCTATTGGCACTGTGGAATTAGTGCCCATCTTGTCAAAATAAGATTGTGTGCCAAGGGTTTATATCAGCAGCGTAGCAAAATGCCATTGGCCATGGTGCATGCAAGGAAAATGAATCACTGAAACCGGATTTTTAAAGCGCTGCTTATTACCTGTGAGGGTATCCAGGTGCTGGGGCGCGGGTATTCTGCTGCTGGGCATCGTCAGTCGAACTGCCAGGTCTTAAGGCCATTTCTGAATTCATGCAGTGTCAGAGAGGTCCTGAGGTGGAGGGCAAAGCTGTTGGGTGATATGGACTAGCCTTGGGAGGTTGGGGATGAGCCTGGCTGCTACATTGTGGATGGTCTATAGTCTGTTTAGAAGCTGGGTGGTGATCCCTATTTTGAGGGTGTTGCAGAACCTAACTGGCCTTTCATGGTGAGCCTGCTGTCAAGTATGATGCTGAGGTTCCTGGTGTGTTCTGAGTGTGTTCTGGAGGGGCAAGTTCTTCTGGCCACCAGGTGTTATTGCAGGTGGAAGTGTTGTTCCTGAAGATGAGTACCTCCATTTTGTCAGTGTTAAGGATTGAGGCAGCTGTTTTTCATCCAGCTGGCGACGCAGGTCATACACCAGTGAAAGCTTGCTTTGGTGTTCGTGGGGTCAGCAGATAGGGTGAGTATGAGTTGAATATCATCTGAGTACAAGATGATTTTATACCATGGACTCTGACAAAGATGGCCAGGGGGGCTTGTCTGCATTGAGCAAGGTGGGATTCAGAAAGGAGCCTTAAAGGATGCCGCAGATTATACTTTTGTGGTCCGAGGTGTAGGGTGGGAGGCGAACAACATAGTAGTAGGTATTGTAATTAAGCGCCTTTATCTGGGGGTTTTGTCATCCTCACAGGGTTGTGTTTTTTCCTTGTAGTAACAACACACACCCTCAGCAGCTACAGTGACTGTTTAGAGTATCAGCTCATATATATTCGTACAATAGACTTACAACGCTGCACCAAACCACCAGCTGCAGTCTACCTGTAGGTATTTCACCTCCATAGCAATGATGCAATTCACATGTATTCACTGCCCCAGAACTTAAGGCATCTTTTTGCTCTCATCCCATTTCATCTATAGTATCAAGCAATAGCCCCGATACGCTATCTGGATCTCAAGGCACCACTGCAATCCAGAGTTTGCCTCCATTCACCAAGGTCTTCGAACCATACGGGTAAGATACTATTCATAGTGTCATGTCAAATTAGAACTAAACCCACATGTAGTAAAACCGCTTTCCCCAAACATTTCCTACCCTACCGTAGCCCCTCTCTCCCCCTTTTTTTTTCCCCCTTGCTTTTCCTTCTCAGTTCTTCTTCCCTTTTTCTCTTTTCAACCAACCCCTTCTTCACACCTCTATCTCCTTTAAGACGTCATGATTAGATTGGACCACATATTTTTACGGTCAATCTTACATGTAAATAGAAACACGGACATTGATTCGCGGGTCTCTTAAGATTTGTCTAAACCTTAGCCTTTTCTGATCTTAAAGTCCGGAGAGATGTAACTACATTAGAGTTTTAAGGAATGTGTTCACACTGTATATAGATAGATAGATGTATATATTTAGATTGTTTGTCGTATTTTGTTGTAAATATTTACCCAAATGTAGTGCATATGTACATAATGTAAATAGAAGGACGTAATACTGACACTGATATGGATTTTTTTATGGATTTTGTATAGGTGTATTGTGGAACATAGATCATGGCTTCCTGATGAAGGCTTAAAGGCCGAAACGCGCGTAGCAATGTCAAGCAATGTTTAAATATCTTTAGCCATGTTTTTGTGATTATAAATTTATCTTTGTATACACATTATATATTTTTTTGTATCTATTTAAAATTTATTGATGAAATGTATATTTTTACTGAACTGTACTGCGATACATAACAGATACATACCACGATAACATATGTTGTATCGCCAACGAATGTTGAAATCAGATTTCAAAAAAAGATAAAAATAAAAATATATTTTTTGAACACCATTTCTTCTTGATGATTTGTCTCTCCACAACTTCCTTTGTTAATCCCTAGTTAGTTATCCTTGTTGTCAGTCACCATTGTTGTCAGTCCTTCCTGCTTAGTTTTAAAATAAACCTCGTTCCTAAATAATTGTCCTCTCAAACATTTAGTTATCCCAATTTAGGAACTCTAGTTGGGGATACCTCCTTTTTTCACACCCGTAGGGTGGGAGGCAGACGCTCTGTGTTCTTCTGGTGATAAAAGATACAATCCATCTTCTTATATTCTTATCTGGTGGCGCCTATTTAGAAGGGTGCAGTGGGCCATTGTGTCGAACACTGCTGAGAGATCGAGGCTCAGAGAATCATGGCTGTGGTGTCCCCTTGGTCCAAGAGAGACCTTATGTGTTCAGTGGCTGCGACCAGGGCGGTCTCTGTGCTATGGGTTCATCAGAATCTGAATTAGGAGGGGTCCAGGAGGTTGTTGTTCTCCAGGTGGTTGGTTAGTTGGCTGTTGATTGCTTTTTCTAGGACTTTAGCCGGGAAGGGCAGAAGGGAGAAACGCTGGTAGTTTTTGAGTTCTTGAAGGTCACCTGAGGAATTCTTGAGCGGGGGTTTGATCTCAGTGTGTTTCCATTCTGCTGGGAAGGAAGCAGTAGAGATGAAGGTGTTGAAAATTAAGGTGAGTTATTTTCTGATGGAGCTGTTACCGAGGTTGAACATATGGTGGGGACAAGGGTCCCTGGTGGCACCTGAGTGGATGGATCTCATGATGGTGGCAGTAGTCTGTGTGACTCTTTTGACTTCTATTGGTGTAGTAAAAGACAGCAACTATCCGAGTTCAATAGTTCTTCAGGACCCCTGACCCCAGTGCCACTGCACCTGCTGATCCAATGTTACGTAATTCCCTGGTTGATGCGGCAAAAACATCTGTCCATTCAGCCTTGTGTGTGCTCTGCAGGCTAGTATTGGGGAAACAAAATACGGTCAATCACTGGACAACATTAGAAGTAATTCATGTCTGTGGTATTGAACCCATGTGAGAGTACATTGGTTCAATATGCATGAGGTCTCATAAGATTTCTGTAACAAACTATCAGTAGCCATCTTGGCATTTTAGAGCATAAGATGGGACTGTGCAACAAATCTACCACTCCTGGTATGCAAGTCTTTAGAAGTTGGTGGTTTGGCAACAGATGCAGCCCTTGAGCTTTGGTTCCTGGATATTCAATCAGCAGTTATGACAGTGGCGTAGCAAGAGGGGGGAAGGGCGGCACGAGTGTTGGGGCCTCTGGCCTCTCCCCCCGCTCTTACTTGCGCCCATCACAGAGGAATTTCCAGCACCCCCCACTCTTACATTCAGACGTCACAGGCAGCAAAAACTGGGGGCTGCCACGGGCAGCAGAACGATTAGCTATGCCACTGAGGTGCGGAAAAAAGTGGCAGACTGTTCTTGTGGTTGTGACAGTTTGGCAAAGTTTTAACTTTGGAGCTGGCAGGAGAGACGACATCTGTTAATGAATGTGATCATATGTATTAGGCCTGGGTGTTATTTTATTTAAGCTGGAGTAATTTTGAATAAATTTGGGGAAATCATTCCTACAGCGAGATCACCTTTAGTGAGTGGCCGCTTCCACTTGCTGTGCTTCCTCTCATCCATTTTAAATGCAAGGGTATATTTTCCACTAAGAAAATAGCGCTAGATACTAGGCTGTAAGTTGGGGGAAATTTTGAACCAATTAGCACATTTAGCACTATATCCTAATGCAAACTGCCTTCTCATGCACATTTTGGATGCAAGCGGAACATTTTGTGCTAAGTAAACAGTGCTAAATGACTGTGGTAGATTGGATGAAATTCCTACCCCACAAGCACATTTAGTGGATGCTTGTACTTGCTGTTCATCTTCTGTTACATTTAGCTTCATTTCTTAGCGCAAAAGCATTCTCGTGCCCATCTTAGATGTGAAGGGGCATTTTTTAGTTAAGAAATAGTGATGAAGGCAAAATTACTCTACCTGTATATTTATGTGTAATCTCGCTGAATTTTTGGCAATTCTGTGTGATTATGCTACACTGAATTAAGGGAGTCACGCCCACCCTTAATATTTATGTGGGTTTTCTAAAAGACAAAAATTGAGTTAAGTACAGAGAAAGATTACTAAGAAACACAAGGACTTCACATTCTGAAAAGTTATCAAATTGACGAAATATTAGTCTAATGGCACATATCTCTGTTATGAACTTACAAGACGCATTGCTCAATTTTCAAATGGAGTTGGATTGAGATACAAAGGACCTCATTTACGAGGTTTTTGGCACAGGGCACTGCTGCGAGGAATCTTGCTGCACTGCCCTGCATCAAAAGAAAAGTGCAGGAATACCCCACATTTGTGAGATACGGCACATTCCTGTCCTTTTCCCCTGCACTGGCGCACAATGGGCTGCCATGCACCAATGCAGGCACACATGCGCCGTGATCCAAAGGTGTCTGCGTTGTAGAAGTGATTGATTTTGTGAAGGAAGGGACACTTTCTTAAACAAAAACAATCACGAGAGGCGTTTCCTCTTTCTATGTGTGATGCGTTCTGCAGCACATATAAAAAGAAGAAGAAACAAGGAGAAATAAGGATATTTCTCCTCATTGCACCCCCTTAACGCCACCACTTGGGTGGCAATAGAATCTGACGATACCTCGTTAAAAGATTCCATGGGTGTTGCGTGGGAATATCCACAGAAATACCCATGGAATACCCCTTTCATGCAGTGTTCTGTGTGAAAGGAGCACATATTTACAAGGCCATTAAAAAAAAGGCATGCAAAGTGTCTTTGCTTGGCCTTGTAAATATGCTGCTGCATATTGCACCACCGGAGCATAAAAATAGTGATGCACCAGCGGCGAAAAGTGTCACTAGGGGCCTACTAATGAGGCCCTAAATATTCAAGTATTAACCTGAGACGGTGGGAAGTATTAATATCGGACCCTGTGCATCGATATATTTGTGCAATACACTTTTCCTCATCTCTAGGTGCAGGTATCACACGGCATTCTGCAGTGAGGCAACAGCAATTGCAAGTGATCACATTCTTCATCTTTCCAAAGGAGAGAATATTTATTCATTTGTTAAATAGGAAAAGAGAAAAACAATTATTGCAAGCAATCCAACAGTGAAAGTCCACTCATTCATCTTGGATATTTGTCTCCCTTCAAATCCTCTGGATTTTAAAAGCAGAGCAATTGTTGCCAAAAATGAAATTCTATGAGAGTACTGCCCATAAGTAATCCGACCTGACAAATGGAAGATGGACAATCTATTTTCTCATTTTTGCCCAGATGTTAAATCCTTTCTATGCCTGGTTTGCTTAGGTCTATGTTTTAAAAGTAGCAAAATAGCTCAAAATAATTTTTCATAGATGTATACACTTGTGCAGAGTTTGTGTAATATGATTTGATTACAGATTACTGATTACAGATTACAGCACATTTCTAAAACTTCACCAGTGCCAGACAATTGTGCACCAATATTTGCTCCAACTAATGTTAACAACAAGTTTTGCCCACCCAGACCCAGTTTTTCTCTTCCATCTAGCTCTTGCTCCAAAATGTTTCTTGGTCATCAAAATGTAATCTAATCTTTACTTGCCGATTACTTTAATTTATATGAGCCTGGGCCCTAAAACGGCTCACGTTTTCTTTTTTAATCTGTTACACTCCTTCTGTGCTAGCCATATGGACAGTATGCCATAAATCTTTTAGGAGACTGCTCATTCATTATGACATTTGACTTCTGGTTAATTTTATCTATCTCATCTGCAAACTTGTTATCTTCTGATTTACTATCTAAGAGGTTTTTTAGTGTACCTCTCAATGTTGGGATTTATTATAGTTTTCTTTTCCAGGCTCAGAGCAGCACAGTGTAATAGAAAAACTAGTCTACCCTAAATCTCTTTTAACAAACAAAATAACAAAATTGTTCCCTGCAAATATAGGTTAAACTTAATTTTAATTAATATGGCAACTAGCCTTTAATTATGTTCTTAATTTCAGACGCCCATGACCCTTAAACCTGAGTCAGCTGTTCTCGTATAAAATTACACCAGGCAGTAAAGTATCACAGCAGCAAAGCAGGCCAGGGCGAATCGGCCTCACATAATTACGTATGGATTATACGTTACTCATGGACCCCCAGCTACATTAAATTATTATTGAGTGCAAATGAAGTGCACTAAAGTAATAAAACCTGTAGTAAAGCAAAGACTAAGTCCAAAACAAGACTTTAAAGGTGATCGCGTATTTTCAAAGGCATAATAAAAAACTGTGGGTTTGACAATAGTACAACAAGAGCTGACGAGACATGGGAAAAAAAGTCTGACAGGGAAAGAAAAAGAGGACTGGAGAAAGGGAGAGAAAGAAAAACGTAGATAGAGAAAGTGTGAGGTAGGGCATTGTAAAAGTAATAAGGACTTAGGGAGAGGATAATTTTCATGGAACGGTGGGGGTCACAGGATGGCCTGTGGGAGATTAGTTCTAGAATGGACACACACAATTAAAGGCTTAAATGATAAATACACAAGGAAGAGAACATTCTGACAGTTAGAACTGAGCCCTGCCTAAAGTCACTTGAAAAGTTCTGCCTTTCTGCACTGGAAAGGTTGTGGTAATGTATGCACTCCAGCAGAAATTTGAGCAAAACTTGATTCCACTACTAATTGAGTAATTGGAAATGCAGGGCAGTTAGTGCAACAATAATAACTGTGATAAGAGTTAAAAGAAGAAATTACCAGGAAAACGCAACAGCCTAAATAATGTGTGATTTTCTTAGTTGTTCCTGGTTAGTGCGTATACCGGTTTGAGCACATTCCTGCCTAAGAAGGACTTCTGAAACAATATGAACCCTTGTCTCAAGGTCAAAGAATTCTTGTTAAAAGGATGCACATGTAAATGTATGTATATTACTGTATATATGTTTCCAAACACACACTATTAGAAAACTAATACACCTATAATGAAGTATGTGTAAGTGCAGCTTTACATCGACACACCCCTCGCAATTATAAAGGTGAGGTAGAGTGCTGGAGCACTAGTGAATTTGTGAATGCACTGTGTTAGACCTCACATTGTGACATGGTTTTCCCCAGAGGTTTAGCATTCACTCCCTTATTTTTGCGAAACATATTTTTATTGTCCTTAGGATTCTGTGCACTGCTAATCAATGGTAAAGTGCTTGTGCGCTCTCCATTTAACATCATAAACTTTGTATACACCTAAGTGTCACCTTTACATCCCTAGTAAAATAGTAGTACATGTACCCAGGGCTTTTATATAGACTGCTACAAGTGGGCTGTAGCATACGTTGTTCCATCAACGGAAGTAGCACAATGCAACGTGTCTCAAACCTGCCATTGCAGCCTGTAAGGCAGGTTTAAACTTCCATTTCTACCAGGCCTAAACCTTCCTTTTTAATGTTTATGTAGTAATTGACTCATAGGCGAGGCAGTTATAAAAAAAGGTTTATTTGGTTACACGGTTGTGGAGCCAATACAAGAGGCTCCACCAGGCTCAGCAGCAGTTATTCTAAGTTAGAATATGCATTCTAAGAAGCTGAGAAGCATAAGCTACCTAGCAACCACAGTATTCCAATGCATGTCCAGTATTCCAGTGCATAAGAAATACTACAGTTTAAAATTCACCCCTATGGTTGGCCCTAAAGGCTAGTAGGGCAGGGTGCATGGGATTTTAAAAAAGGGACATGATTACTTATGTTTTACAAGTCCTGACAGTGAAAACTTCCTAAAGTAATTTTCCACTGTGGAAAGGCTATCTTTCAGATAGACTACCAACGGACTACCTTGCTACACTTAAGTGATAACCTGTGTTTCAGAAGCATTCCGTCCATTAATTCTTTTTGCAGTGGACATGCAGCACTCATTGTTCCACCCACTAAAGTAGTATTTTGAAATATGTCTCAGTCCAGCCACTGCAGCCTGTAGTGCAGTTTTAAACTGCCATTTATGCCTGGCCAAACAAACCTTTTGCCAAGCCCAAACCTTCCCTTTTAATACATTTAAAACACCCCTTAGGTGGGACCTAAATGTTTGTAGGGCAGGGTGCACTATATTTAATATGTAGGACATGTGGCCTTATGTTTTACATGCCCTAGCAGTGAAAAACTCCTAAAGTAGGTTTTTCTCTCTCATTGACTAACACTGGATTTTTTTATTACATTTAGTATGTGATAACTTTAGATTAACAGTAGATAGAGATATGGTATTTACATTCGAATGAATTGTAATTTAAAATTCGTTTTAATGGTGAAGTCAGATTTTAGGTTAAAATTATGAAAAAAAACAATTTTAGAAAATTGGCATTTTGTTGTCTAAAACATCTGTAATGTCTGTCAGTGTCCTGGGACACATGAGTGTTAATGGCTCTTCTGTGGGTTATGTGTATTGCTTCCAGACAGTACCAGAAATAAGGCTTTGGGGTGGACAGGATGGGCCATCCTGGCTGGATAACTGGGAAGGGGCTGTGGCCAGCCCCTCTTACACTTCATAGGGGTTTGCTTCCTACACACATAAAGTAATGTGAAACCAGACCTGCCCTGCCTTTTGTCCTGTCCCAGACAGTTTGGAACATTGACAGGGGAAGGAGAAGAACTTTAAAGACCAGATTTGGGGGTTAGACATGGAATCACACACAAAGGCTGATATAAATATTGAATCTCCTAGGCCACTAAACAGAACTAACAGAACACTCTTGGACCTGTGTAAGTTACAGAATAAGTAGTGCCCTACTGCCAGATGCCTGCCTTTCTACTTGAAGTACAAAAGGGGGTGGTGATGGACGGAGCATCTGAACCAATCAAACACTCACACCCAGTCAAAAGATCTGGGTTTAATCCATCACCGTTCTTTAGACCACTCTGCCACCCCAGTTCAGACATGGCTATATGCAAATCAGTCTGACCCTGTGCCTCATGGGAACAGTCCAGCCCGAACTGCCAAGCCATGTCTTCCCTGGACCGGACACAAGCTTCCGAGGACCGGTTTCTGACATTGCAGCCTTCTTCAGCCCGGCTTGCTTGAATCCAGTGGCAAAGTGAGCAAGGGACTCACGTCTGAGCATACCCTGCCACACTTATGGCGGCCAAAGCGGTACAAAAGGGGGTGGTGATGGACGGAGCATCTGAACCAATCAAACACTCACACCCAGTCAAAAGATCTGGGCTTAATCCATCACCGTTCTTTAGCCCACTCTGCCACCCCAGTTCAGATATGGCTATATGCAAATCAGTCTGACCCTGTGCCTCATGGGAACAGTCCAGCCCGAACTGCCAAGCCATGTCTTCCCTGGACCGGAAACAAGCTTCCGAGGACCGGTTTCTGGCATTGCAGCCTTCTTCAGCCCGGCTTGCTTGAATCCAGTGGCAAAGTGAGCAAGGGACTCACGTCTGAGCATACCCTGCCACACTTATGGCGGCCAAAGCGGTACAAAAGGGGGTGGTGATGGACGGAGCATCTGTACCAATCAAACACTCATACCCAGTCAAAAGATCTGGGTTTAATCCATCACCGTTCTTTAGCCCACTCTGCCCCAGTTCAGACATGGCTAGATGCAAATCAGTCGGACCCTGTGCCTCATGGGAACAGTCCAGCCCGAACTGCCAAGCCATGTCTTCCCTGGACCGGAAACAAGCTTCCGAGGACTGGTTTCTGGTATTGCAGCCTTTTTCAGCCCGGCTTGCTTGAAACCAGTGGCAAAGTGAGCAAGGGACTCACGTCTGAGCATACCCTGCCACACTTATGGCGGCCAAAGCGGTACAAAAGAGGGGGGTGATGGATGGAGCATCTGAACCAATCAAACACTCACACGCAGTCAAAAGATCTGGGTTTAATCCATCACCCTTCTTTAGCCCACTCTGCCACCCCAGTTCAGACATGGCAATATGCAAATCAGTCTGACCATGTGCCTCATGGGAACAGTCCAGCCCGAACTGCCAAGCCATGTCTTCCCTGGACCGGAAACAAACTTCCGAGGAACGGTTTCTGGCATTGCAGCCTTCTTCAGCCCGGCTTGCTTGAATCCAGTGGCAAAGTGAGCAAGGGACTCAAGTCTGAGCATACCCTGCCACACTTATGGCGGCCAAAGCGGTACAAAAGGGGGTGGTGATGGACGGAGCATCTGAACCAATCAAACACTCACTCCCAGTCAAAAGATCTGGGTTTAATCCATCACCGTTCTTTAGCCCACTCTGCCACCCCAGATCAGACATGGCTATATGCAAATCAGTCTGACCCTGTGCCTCATGGGAACAGTCCAGCCCGAACTGCCAAGCCATGTCTTCCCTGGACCGGAAACAAGCTTCCGAGGACCTGTTTCTGGCATTGCAGCCTTCTTCAGCCCGGCTTGCTTGAATCCAGTGGCAAAGTGAGCAAGGGACTTACGTCTGAGCATACCCTGCCACACTTATGGCGGCCAAAGCGGTACAAAAGGGGGTGGTGATGGACGGAGCATCTGAACCAATCAAACACTCACACCCAGTCAAAAGATCTGGGTTTAATCCATCACCGTTCTTTAGCCCACTCTGCCACCCCAGTTCAGACATGGCTATATGCAAATGAGTCTGACACTGTGCCTCATGGGAACAGTCCAGCCCGAACTGCCAAGCCATGTCTTCCCTGGACCGGAAACAAGCTTCAGAGGACCGGTTTCTGGCATTGCAGCCTTCTTAAGCCCAGCTTGCTTGAATCCAGTGGCAAAATTAGCAAGGGACTCACGTCTGAGCATACCCTGCCACACTTATGGCGGCCAAAGCGGTGCAAAAGGGGGTGGTGATGGACGGAGCATCTGAACTTTGTACCGCTTTGGCCGCCATAAGTGTGGCAGGGTATGCTCAGACGTGAGTCCCTTGCTCACTTTGCCACTGGATTCAAGCAAGCCGGGCTGAAGACGGCTGGGATGCCAGAAACCGGTCCTCGGAAGCTTGTTTCCGGTCCAGGGAAGGCATGGCTTGGCAGTTCGGGCTGGACTGTTCCCATGAGGCACAGGGTCAGACTGATTTGCATATAGCCATGTCTGAACTGGGGTGGCAGAGTGGGCTAAAGAACGGTGATGGAGCAAACCCAGACCTTTTGACTGGGTGTGAGTGTTTGATTGGTTCAGATGCTCCGTCCATCACCACCCTCTTTTGTACCGCTTTGGCCGCCATAAGTGTGGCAGGGTATGCTCAGACGTCAGTCCCTTGCTCACTTTGCCACTGGATTCAATCAAGCCGGGCTGAAGACGGCTGGGATGCCAGAAACCGGTCCTCGGAAGCTTGTTTCCGGTCCAGGGAAGACATGGCTTGGCAGTTCGGCCTGGACTGTTCCCATGAGGCACAGGGTCAGACTGATTTGCATATAGCCATGTCTGAACTGGGGTGGCAGAGTGGGCTAAAGAACGGTGATGGATTAAACCCAGATCTTTTGAATGGTTGTGAGTGTTTGATTGGTTCAGATGCTCCGTCCATCACCACCCCCTTTTGTACCGCTTTGGCCACCATAAGTGTGGCAAGGTATGCTTAGACGTGAGTCCCTTGCTCACTTTGCCACTGGATTCAAGCAAGCCGGGCTGAAGACGACTGGGATGCCAGAAACCGGTCCTCGGAAGCTTGTTTCCGGTCCAAGAAAGGCATGGCTTGGCAGTTCGGGCTGGACTGTTCCCATGAGGCACAGGGTCAGACTGATTTGCATATAGCCATGTCTGAACTGGGGTGGCAGAGTGGGCTAAAGAATGGTGATGGATCAAACCCAGATCTTTTGACTGGGTGTGAGTGTTTTTGATTGGTTCAGATGCTCCGTCCATCACCACCGCCTTTTGTACCGCTTTGGCCGCCATAAGTGTGGCAGGGTATGCTCAGACGTGAGTCCCTTGCTCACTTTGCCACTGGATTCAAGCAAGACGGGCTGAAGACGGCTGGGATGCCAGAAACCGGTCCTCGGAAGCTTGTTTCCGGTCCAGGGAAGGCATGGCTTGGCAGTTCGGGCTGGACTGTTCCCATGAGGCACAGGGTCAGACTCATTTGCATATAGCCATGTCTGAACTGGGGTGGCAGAGTGGGCTAAAGAACGGTGATGGATCAAACCCAGATCTTTTGACTGGGTGTGAGTGTTTGATTGGTTCAAATGCTCCGTCCATCACCACCCCCTTTAGTACCGCTTTGGCTGCCATAAGTGTGGCAGGGTATGCTCAGACGTGAGTCCCTTGCTCACTTTGCCACTGGATTCAAGCAAGCCGGGCTGAAGACGGCTGGGATGCCAGAAACTGGTCCTCGGAAGCTTGTTTCCGGTCCAGGGAAGGCATGGCATGGCAGTTCGGGCTGGACTGTTCCCATGAGGCACAGGGTCAGACTGATTTGCATATAGCCATGTCTGAACTGGGGTGGCAGAGTGGGCTAAAGAACGGTGATGGATCAAACCCAGATCTTTTGACTGGGTGTGAGTTTTGATTGGTTCAGATGCTCCGTCCATCACCACCCCCTTTTGTACCGCTTTGGCCGCCATAAGTGTGGCAGGGTATGCTCAGACGTCAGTCCTTTGCTCACTTTGCCACTGGATTCAAGCAAGCCGGGCTGAAGACAGCTGGGATGCCAGAAACCGGTCCTCGGAAGCTTGTTTCCGGTCCAGGGAAGGCATGCCATGGCAGTTCGGGCTGGACTGTTCCCATGAGGCACAGGGTCAGACTGATTTGCATATAGCCATGTCTGAACTGGGGTAGCAGAGTGGGCTAAAGAACGGTGATGGATCAAACCCAGATCTTTTGACTGGGTGTGAGTGTTTGATTGGTTCAGATGCTCCGTCCATCACCACCCCCTTTTGTACCGCTTTGGCCGCCATAAGTGTGGCAGGGTATGCTCAGACGTCAGTCCTTTGCTCACTTTGCCACTGGATTCAAGCAAGCCGGGCTGAAGACGGCTGGGATGCCAGAAACTGGTCCTCGGAAGCTTGTTTCCGGTCCAGGGATGGCATGGCATGGCCGTTCGGGCTGGACTGTTCCCATGAGGCACAGGGTCAGACTAATTTGCATATAGCCATGTCTGAACTGGGGTGGCAGAGTGGGCTAAAGAACGGTGATGGATCAAACCCAGATCTTTTGACTGGGTGTGAGTGTTTGATTGGTTCAGATGCTCCATCCATCACCACCCCCTTTTGTACCGCTTTGGCCGCTATAAGTGTGGCAGGGTATGCTCAGACGTCAGTCCTTTGCTCACTTTGCCACTGGATTCAAGCAAGCCGGGCTGAAGACGGCTGGGATGCCAGAAACTGGTCCTCAGAAGCTTGTTTCCGGTCCAGGGAAGGCATGGCATGGCAGTTCGGGCTGGACTGTTCCCATGAAGCACAGGGTCAGACTGATTTGCATATAGCTATGTCTAAACTGGGGTGGCAGAGTGGGCTAAAGAACGGTGATGGATCAAACCCAGATCTTTTGACTGGGTGTGAGTGTTTTATTGGTTCAGATGCTCCGTCCATCACCACCCCCTTTTTTACCGCTTTGGCCGCCATAAGTGTGGCAGAGTATGCTCAGACGTGAGTCCCTTGCTCACTTTGCCACTGGATTCAAGCAAGTCGGGCTGAAGACGACTGGGATGCCAGAAACCGGTCCTCGGAAGCTTGTTTCCGGTCCAGGGAAGGCATGGCTTGGCAGTTCGGGCTGGACGGTTCCCATGAGGCACAGGGTCAGACTGATTTGCATATAGCCATGTCTGAACTGGGTTGGCAGAGTGGGCTAAAGAACGGTGATGGATCAAACCCAGATCTTTTGACTGGGTGTGAGTGTTTGATTGGTTCAGATGCTCCGTCCATCACCACCCCCTTTTGTACCGCTTAGGGCACCATAAGTGTGGCCGGGTATGCTCAGACATGAGTCCCTTGCTCACTTTGCCACTGGATTCAAGCAAGCCGGGCTGAAGACGGCTGGGATGCCAGAAACCGGTCCTCGGAAGCTTGTTTCCGGTCCAGGGAAGGCATGGCTTGGCAGTTCGGGCTGGACTGTTCCCATGAGGCACAGGGTCAGACTGATTTGCATATAGCCATGTCTGAACTGGGGTGGCAGAGTGGGCTAAAGAACGGTGATGGATCAAACCCAGATCTTTTGACTGGGTGTGAGTGTTTGATTGATTCAGATGCTCCGTCCATCACCACTCCCTTTTGTACCGCTTTGGCCGCAATAAGTGTGGCAGGGTATGCTCAGACGTGAGTCCCTTGCTCACTTTGCCACTGGATTCAAGCAAGCCGGGCTGAGGACAGCTGGGATGCCTGAAACCGGTCCTCGAAAGCTTGTTTCCGGTCCAGGGAAGGCATGGCTTGGCAGTTCGGGCTGGACTGTTCCCATGAGGCACAGGGTCAGACTGATTTGCAAATAGCCATGTCTGAACTGGAGTGGCAGAGTGGGCTAAAGAACGGTGATGGATCAAACCCAGATCTTTTGACTGGGTGTGAGTGTTTGATTGGTTCAGATGCTCCGTCCTTCACCACCCCCTTTTGTACCGCTTTGGCTACCATAAGTGTGGCAGGGTATGCTCAGACGTGAGTCCCTTGCTTACTTTGCTACTGGATTCAAGCAAGCCGGGCTGAAGACGGCTGGGATGCCAGAAACCGGTCCTCGGAAGCTTGTTTCCGGTCCAGGGAAGGCTTGGCTTGGCAGTTCGGGCTGGACTGTTCCCATGAGGCACAGGGTCAGACTGATTTGCATATAGCCATGTCTGAACTGGGGTGGCAGAGTGGGCTAAAGAACGGTGATGGATCAAACCCAGATCTTTTGACTGGGTGTGAGTGTTTGATTGGTTCAGATGCTCCGTCCATCACCACCCCCTTTTGTACCGCTTTGGCCGCCATAAGTGTGGCAGGGTATGCTCAGACGTGAGTCCCTTGCTCACTTTGCCACTGGATTCAAGCAGGCCGGGCTGAAGACGGCTGGGATGCCAGAAACCGGTCCTCGGAAGCTTGTTTCCGGTCCAGGGAAGGCATGGCTTGGCAGCTCGGGCTGGACTGTTCCCATGAGGCACAGGGTCAGACTGATTTGCATATAGCCATGTCTGAACTAGGGTGGCAGAGTGGGCTAAAGAACGGTGATGGATCAAACCCAGATCTTTTGACTGGGTGTGAGTGTTTGATTGGTGCAGATGCTCCGTCCATCACCACCCCCTTTTGTACCGTTTCTACTTGAAGGACTGTCTTCGTGTCTGAGAAGGTATACTGGACCTTCTTGCCTTAATCACCAGCAACCCACAGTGACTCCAAGGGTCAGATAGGCGACTTCCCTTGTAAGCTACAGGGACACAAGCTTCAGACACCCCCATGCAATTGCCCAGCTGACCCCTGCAACTGGACCTACCTGAGCCCTGGCCTCTTCTGGAGTGAGTCCTTATCCCCAAGAGATGCCTCGCAGGTCGGGGAGCCTTGGCTGGCATTCGAGGGTACTCCTCCTGAAGAAAAGGTGAAAACCTTAAAGTTTGGGCTCTGCATGACCACAAACGGACCTGTTTGTGCCAAAACTCTGCCACCTGTGACAACTGCTAACACAAAGTTACTTTTCCTGCTGACTCCCAGCAGCGTGAGGCCTGCACTTCATGCTACAGCAACAACTGCCCACGATGATTGCCAATGCAAAGCTACAGCAATGAACATCCACAGCATTTGAACGACTATTCACTCTACAGCAATGACCATCCATGACCCCCAACAGCTATTTGCGCTTGTGAGAAATTGGGTCACTGACGGAGGGAGGTGAAACCCTACTAAAGCAGCAACCACAATGTCTGCTAGGGTGAAGTCACAAGCAAACGCCATATTATCATGTGTCTAAACCTCTGGTACATTGGCACAAAATCAGTCATGCTGAACTTAGAGGCAATGTGTAACGAATT
Organism: Lissotriton helveticus; assembly: GCF_964261635.1. NCBI lineage: Eukaryota > Metazoa > Chordata > Amphibia > Caudata > Salamandridae > Lissotriton > Lissotriton helveticus. The sequence goes on from NC_136063.1 coordinate 522,279,141, forward strand.
AATGCCAATAATGCATAAAGAGGGAGGAGGCGGGTAGGCCACCGTTTATCCCTCCAGAGAATCAATGAAATCACAAAAACAAGTACGGCAGAGCCAAAAAAGGAGTTTCCCAATATTCTACGAACAATCAGGAAACCAGAGTTTGGACATCAAAGGACTTCTGATGCACTTCAAAGTAAATGCATCTTTTATGAAAGAGGAAACCTCACACACAAAATAGTGTCCTGCTTCATCATGTGTATCCTCTACACACCCTAGTAGGTCAATGCCACCAGGGGAGACTCAACCTCCTTGAAAACTTTAAAGGAAGGAGGGAGTTCTTAGATAAAAACTACTGGAGAAGGCGAGATCCAGACTAGTTAAAAATACCTCGGTGTTCCTCGGTTGTCACCAATAATTATGAGGACTCCAGGCATATCTAAATACAATCATGAGTGGGTATATTGAGGACAATGGCTCAAACCTGTCTCTTATCTGCAAATGTGTTTATGCCCAATTATGGTAGCCTTACAGGTCTGGGGCATGCTTCAGGGCTTATGGATCCCTTCAACTAGCTTCTGTGGCTCTAATAGTCACTCAGTAACATTCTATTAAAAGGTATAAGCTACCTTGTACACAGATGAATCTCATCTGGAACTGCATCTCGTGTTATTCGCACACCTATTTGGGAAGAGATTGATACAAAATGCAACCTATTTAGACAATATTCAAAAAAAGAACAGGAGAGCGATTTTCCTACATCAGTCTATACTTATATTATAAATGAAAAGTGGGCATGCAAGTGCATTGTCATGGCACACAACTGCAAACAGAAAGATGCGAAGGGTGAAAGAGCATGTCGACCCTCACAAGCGTGCGTGCAACATTGACATATTTGTTTATATTTATTTTTTTGTTTATAGAGGCTTTTGTAGCGCGCTCTGTTACTAAATAGTATAGTATCCTGGCGCGGAAGAGAAGGGGACAGATCACAATAAATGCAAAAGAGAAACAGCCATTAGGCAGTGATGTTAAAAAGGTGGGTTTTTAAGCCTTTCCTGAATGCCATGATGGAGGGGGCTGTTCTCAGCTGCAGAGGCAGGGTATTCCAAGCTCTCGCTGCTCTAACAGAGATGGATTGTCCACCAAGCCTGCTATATTTGAACTTTGGTACCGTCATTTGGTGAAGATTACTTGATCTGAGAGGGCGGTTGGGAGCATAGAGGGAGAATTTCTTTCTCAGATAGGTTGGGCATGTTAAGTCTAGTGCTCGGTATGCTAACACAAGGATCTTGAATAGGATCCTTTGAGCCACTGGGAGCCAATGGAGATCTCTGAGCGGTTGGCGGACGCTAGATCTTCTGGGTATGTTAAACAGCAGCCGGACCGCAGCATTTTGAATGACTTGGAGGCGGTGAATCAGATAGGCTGGAAGTCCACAGTAGAGAGCATTCGCATAATCCAATCTGGATAATATCAGGGCGCGAATGACCATCTCCTTGGCTGGTCTCGGAAGCAAAGGAAGAAATCTGCGCAAGGTTTTGAGAGTGGAGAAGCAGATTCCGGTGAGTTTTTTCAGGTGGTCTTCAAATCTGAGATTGTTGCTAAACCAAATTCCTAGGTTTTTTGCAGGTCCACCTGTGGATTTGGGGCTAGGAAAATCGGTGGGCCAGAGAGAGTCATAAAAGTTGACTGGAAAGGAGCCGTATAGCAGAATTTCAGATTTGCTCTCATTACATTTGAGTTGAGCCAGGGCCAGCCAGCGGAAAACCGATGATAGACAGAATTGAACTCTCGACGTGTCCGAGTTGTTTTTGGGCCATGTAAACAAGAGCTGAGTGTCATTGGCGTAGGCCATAATTTTGGCTCCTAGCTGTTCCGCAAGATAAATGAGGGGGGTCAGGTATACATTAAAAAGCAGGGGGCTTAAGGTGGAACATATGACATTATCAGTGTCAAATACCCAAGTTATCTTAGTTGTAACATACCTATTCCTTACTCTAGACTTTAGGGGATAGGAGCTGTCTGATCATGGAGGAGGTTAAGTCCTTTGTAGTCACACACTAATTATAAGGTGACAATTACTAGTCCTACCTGGAGGAGATTAGCTCCTGTCCATAGTGCATCTCATGGGGCCTAAACATGCCTCAACACCAGTACTTCTCTAATAGGGCAAATAACACAAATGAAAAGTATTTAGTAGCTCCTTCCACCATAGCTCTCTATCACTTGGGGCCATGGTTGTAATTTAAAACTAAGGTGTTCCTAATCAATCTGTACCTATTTGGCTACAATGAGTAATGCATGGTGGTCACCGTTCCATCAGGTGGACAAGAGGGTTTTATATGAACAATATGTGTGTTGTACTCTGTTCATTCACTCATGAATGTCTCAGTGATGATGCTGAGATATTTTTTGCATATCTTAGTGTCGTGGATAACAAAGGATCATGGAAACTCACTATCTCATTTAAGCCCCCTATCATGCTCAACATTCAATACGTCCTGCAATTGTGTGCAAAATACAAAGTAAAACTATGCATGTGCTGCTTTCTTCAAAGACAAAGCCACATCCTGTTGTTGCCTCACACACACTTTCAATGGGTTCATCAGATATGGGTCAGAATTAATGACATGGTTGTCGCGCCACTCTGAGGCTCAAAACCCAGTATAGCGGAGACCTTGCGATTTACAAGAGGAGCGGCAGCTTCTATACCAATCAACTATCCACTGCTGTAAAACGCCTTAGCAGTCTCACATACACACAATGCACAAACATATGGTTTGGGCTACGCTCATGATTGCAGTTATGCAGCTCCACAAACAGGGACAGATGAAATCTCCATATTCACGTTACCAAGCAGTGCTGTAATCATTCCACTCACCTGAGCCCCTGTCCCCAAGTCATACCAGTGAGGGCTTGAAGAAAACAAAATAAAAGAGCCTGTGTTGGCCACTTACTTCATCAAAAGGTACACCACACAGGGTTACCTACTTCTATTGGTTCCAGACCACTGGCACAAGTGGCCAGGGCAGTAGATGTCTATATAAGTCATTTGCCTCAAGCCCTGGATGCGCGGACTGCAGAAGGGCGTCTCCCAGAAGTGGGGACCCTGTGAATCAGGCGTGCTCATGGGAGGTGTAGTTTGTCCCACAGGAAAGGTATACTAATATATTAGGTGGTAGCCCTGTGACTCAGGTGTGTTCATGGGAAATGTTGGTTTTTCCATCGAGCACGTACTTATATATTCACACACCCATGACCTATTGGGTACTTATGCTAACAGGGGGTGCTTACATCCTGGGATGCTGCTCTAAGGACATGGTAGTCCTACAAGAGAGGACACAGAGACCCACTAGTGCACCATGTGACAACCCCTGTTATTAAGTGGGTGGAAAATTACCATGCAGTGATGGTATTAATGTGCACTGAATGCCCTGTGCTACAAGAAACCATTCTCTCTAGGATCCTCTGTTAAGGGCATATGTCCCTCTCTCATAAGGCCTATCTAAGTTTTCCACCAAACACATTGTTGGTGAGAATTCTCTGGCTTAAAAACAACCTGAGAAGACAAATTGGGGTAGTGAAAACTACAATAATAAATTACACTACTTGTACAGAAATGAAGGAGAAATTTAGGGGGGGTCCTAGTAGTTCACTGGTATATAATGTCTCCTTGGATCTAATTTGCGTGAGCCATGCTCTCACTACCATTTTCATTGGGGAGTTCCCTAAAAAAGTCCATAGTGGGTTTCCTTATTTATGTATGGGTCTCACAGGAAAATTCCCTTCGGGGGAGAAAATGATTTATTAGTACGACTCAAGGCTTAAGGCTGCCCCAGGGTATCTTGTCATTTAACCTATTCAGGTCTATGCGTAACCTCTATTAATCTCTGTTAAAAAATTTGTAGTAGTATTGTCATGTCTGTACGTATTTGTTTGACTCTCTCTAGCACATACCATTCCATCTCATTTTCACCATGCACTTTCTCTTTTTAATGTTGTGTTAGGTGTGTGGTGTCTCTCTTACACCGAATAGCGCACCAGAGCTCTGTTATGCGGGTGTGCACTTTTCTACTCGTCATCCACACTAGTTAAAAATACCTCGGTGTTCCTCGGTTGTCACCAATAATTATGAGGACTCCAGGTATATCTAAATACAATCATGAGTGGGTATATTGAGGACAATGACTCAAACCCGTCTCTTATCTGCAAATGTGTTTATGCCCAATTATGGTAGCCTTACAGGTCTGGGGCATGCTTCAGGGCTTATGGATCCCTTCAACTAGCTTCTGTGGCTCTAATAGTCACTCAGTAACATTCTATTAAAAGGTATAAGCTACCTTGTACACAGGTGAATCTCATCTGGAACTGCATCTCGTGTTATACGCACACCTATTTGGGAAGAGATTGATACAAAATGCAACCTATTTAGACAATATTCAAAAAAAGAACAGGAGAGCGATTTTCCTACATCAGTCTATACTTATATTATAAATGAAAAGTGGGCATGCAAGTGCATTGTCATGGCACACAACTGCAAACAGAAAGATGCGAAGGGTGAAAGAGCATGTCGACCCTCACAAGCGTGCGTGCAACATTGACATATGACATTATCAGTGTCAAATACCCAAGTTATCTTAGTTGTAACATAACTATTCCTTACTCTAGACTTTAGAGGATAGGAGCTGTCTGATCATGGAGGAGGTTAAGTCCTTTGTAGTCACACACTAATTATAAGGTGACAATTATTAGTCCTACCTGGAGGAAATTAGCTCCTGTCCATAGTGCATCTCATGGGGCCTAAACATGCCTCAACACCAGTACTTCTCTAATGGGGCAAATAACACAAATGAAAAGTATTTAGTAGCTCATTCCACCATAGCTCTCTATCACTTGGGGCCATGGTTGTAATTTAAAACTAAGGTGTTCCTAATCAATCTGTACCTATTTGGCTACAATGAGTAATGCATGGTGGTCACCATTCCATCAGGTGGACAAGAGGGTTTTATATGAACAATATGTGTGTTGTACTCTGTTCATTCACTCATGAATGTCTCAGTGATGATGCTGGGATATTTTTTGCATATCTTAGTGTCGTGGATAACAAAGGATCATGGAAACTCACTATCTCATTTAAGCCCCCTATCATGCTCAACATTCAATACGTCCTGCAATTGTGTGCAAAATACAAAGTAAAACTATGCATGTGCTGCTTTCTTCAAAGACAAAGCCACATCCTGTTGTTGCCTCACACACACTTTCAATGGGTTCATCAGATATGGGTCAGAATTAATGACATGATTGTCGCGCCACTCTGAGGCTCAAAACCCAGTATAGCGGAGACCTTGCGATTTACAAGAGGAGCGGCAGCTTCTATACCAATCAACTATCCACTGCTGTAAAACGCCTTAGCAGTCTCACATACACACAATGCACAAACATATGGTTTGGGCTACGCTCATGATTGCAGTTATGCAGCTCCACAAACAGGGACAGATGAAATCCCCATATTCACGTTACCAAGCATTGCTGTAATCATTCCACTCACCCGAGCCCCCGTCCCCAAGTCATACCAGTGAGGGCTTGAAGAAAACAAAATAAAAGAGCCTGTGTTGGCCACTTACTTCATCAAAAGGTACACCACACAGGGTTACCTACTTCTATTGGTTCCAGACCACTGGCACAAGTGGCCAGGGCAGTAGATGTCTATATAAGTCATTTGCCTCAAGCCCTGGTGCGCGGACTGCAGAAGGGCGTCTCCCAGAAGTGGGGACCCTGTGAATCAGGCGTGCTCATGGGAGGTGTAGTTTGTCCCACAGAAAAGGTATACTAATATATTAGGTGGTAGCCCTGTGACTCAGGTGTGTTCATGGGAAATGTTGGTTTTTCCATAGAGCACGTACTTGTATATTCACACACCCATGACCTATTGGGTACTTATGCTAACAGGGGGTGCTTACATCCTGGGATGCTGCTCTAAGGACATGGTAGTCCTACAAGAGAGGACACAGAGACCCACTAGTGCACCATGTGACAACCCCTGTTATTAAGTGGGTGGAAAATTACCATGCAGTGATGGTATTAATGTGCACTGAATGCCCTGTGCTACAAGAAACCATTCTCTCTAGGATCCTCTGTTAAGGGCATATGTCCCTCTCTCATAAGGCCTATCTAAGTTTTCCACCAAACACATTGTTGGTGAGAATTCTCTGGCTTAAAGACAACCTGAGAAGACAAATTGGGGTAGTGAAAACTACAATAATAAATTGCACTACTTGTACAGAAATGAAGGAGAAATTTAGGGGGGGTCCTAGTAGTTCACTGGTATATAATGTCTCCTTAGATCTAATTTGCGTGAGCCATGCTCTCACTACCATTTTCATTGGGGAGTTTCCTAAAAAAGTCCATAGTGGGTTTCCTTATTTATGTATGGGTCTCACAGGAAAATTCCCTTCGGGGGAGAAAATGATTTATTAGTACGACTCAAGGCTTAAGGCTGCCCCAGGGTATCTTGTCATTTAACCTATTCAGGTCTATGCGTAACCTCTATTAATCTCTGTTAAAAAATTTGTAGTAGTATTGTCATGTCTGTACGTATTTGTTTGACTCTCTCTAGCACATACCATTCCATCTCATTTTCACCATGCACTTTCTCTTTTTAATGTTGTGTTAGGTGTGTGGTGTCTCTCTTACACCGAATAGCGCACCAGAGCTCTGTTATGCGGGTGTGCACTTTTCTATTCGTCATCCAGACTAGATAAAAATACCTCGGTGTTCCTCGGTTGTCACCAATAATTATGAGGACTCCAGGTATATCTAAATACAATCATGAGTGGGTATATTGAGGACAATGGCTCAAACCCGTCTCTTATCTGCAAATGTGTTTATGCCCAATTATGGTAGCCTTACAGGTCTGGGGCATGCTTCAGGGCTTATGGATCCCTTCAACTAGCTTCTGTGGCTCTAATAGTCACTCAGTAACATTCTATTGAAAGGTATAAGCTACCTTGTACCCAGGTGAATCTCATCTGGAACTGCATCTCGTGTTATACGCACACCTATTTGGGAAGAGATTGACACAAAATGCAACCTATTTAGACAATATTCAAAAAAGAACAGGAGAGCGATTTTCCTACATCAGTCTATACTTATATTATAAATGAAAAGTGGGCATGCAAGTGCATTGTCATGGCACACAACTGCAAACAGAAAGATGCGAAGGGTGAAAGAGCATGTCGACCCTCACAAGCGTACGTGCAACATTGACATATGATATTATCAGTGTCAAATACCCAAGTTATCTTAGTTGTAACATAACTATTCCTTACTCTAGACTTTAGGGGATAGGAGCGGTCTGATCAGGGAGGAGGTTAAGTCCTTTGTAGTCACACACTAATTATAAGGTGACAATTATTAGTCCTACCTGGAGGAGATTAGCTCCTGTCCATAGTGCATCTCATGGGGCCTAAACATGCCTCAACACCAGTACATCTCTAATGGGGCAAATAACACAAATGAAAGTATTTAGTAGCTCATTCCACCATAGCTCTCTATCACTTGGGGCCATGGTTGTAATTTAAAACGAAGGTGTTCCTAATCAATCTGTACCTATTTGGCTACAATGAGTATTGCATGGTGGTCACCGTTCCATCAGGTGGACAAGAGGGTTTTATATGAACAATATGTGTGTTGTACTCTGTTCATTCACTCATGAATGTCTCAGTGATGATGCTGGGATATTTTTTGCATATCTTAGTGTCGTGGATAACAAAGGATCATGGAAACTCACTATCACATTTAAGCCCCCTATCATGCTCAACATTCAATACGTCCTGCAATTGTGTGCAAAATACAAAGTAAAACTATGCATGTGCTGCTTTCTTCAAAGACAAAGCCACATCCTGTTGTTGCCTCACACACACTTTCAATGGGTTCATCAGATAGGGGTCAGAATTAATGACATGGTTGTCGCGCCACTCTGAGGCTCAAAACCCAGTATAGCGGAGACCTTGCGATTTACAAGAGGAGCGGCAGCTTCTATACCAATCAACTATCCACTGCTGTAAAACGCCTTAGCAGTCTCACATACACACAATGCACAAACATATGGTTTGGGCTACGCTCATGATTGCAGTTATGCAGCTCCACAAACAGGGACAGATGAAATCCCCATATTCACGTTACCAAGCAGTGCTGTAATCATTCCACTCACCTGAGCCCCCGTCCCCAAGTCATACCAGTGAGGGCTTGAAGAAAACAAAATAAAAGAGCCTGTGTTGGCCACTTACTTCATCAAAAGGTACACCACACAGGGTTACCTACTTCTATTGGTTCCAGACCACTGGCACAAGTGGCCAGGGCAGTAGATGTCTATATAAGTCATTTGCCTCAAGCCCTGGTGCGCGGACTGCAGAAGGGCGTCTCCCAGAAGTGGGGACCCTGTGAATCAGGCGTGCTCATGGGAGGTGTAGTTTGTCCCACAGAAAAGGTATACTAATATATTAGGTGGTAGCCCTGTGACTCAGGTGTGTTCATGGGAAATGTTGGTTTTTCCATAGAGCACGTACTTGTATATTCACACACCCATGACCTTTTGAGTACTTATGCTAACAGGGGGTGCTTACATCCTGGGATGCTGCTCTAAGGACATGGTAGTCCTACAAGAGAGGACACAGAGACCCACTAGTGCACCATGTGACAACCCCTGTTATTAAGTGGGTGGAAAATTACCATGCAGTGATGGTATTAATGTGCACTGAATGCCCTGTGCTACAAGAAACCATTCTCTCTAGGATCCTCTGTTAAGGGCATATGTCCCTCTCTCATAAGGCCTATCTAAGTTTTCCACCAAACACATTGTTGGTGAGAATTCTCTGGCTTAAAGACAACCTGAGAAGACAAATTGGGGTAGTGAAAACTACAATAATAAATTGCACTACTTGTACAGAAATGAAGGAGAAATTTAGGGGGGGTCCTAGTAGTTCACTGGTATATAATGTCTCCTTGGATCTAATTTGCGTGAGCCATGCTCTCACTACCATTTTCATTGGGGAGTTCCCTAAAAAAGTCCATAGTGGGTTTCCTTATTTATGTATGGGTCTCACAGGAAAATTCCCTTCGGGGGAGAAAATGATTTATTAGTACGACTCAAGGCTTAAGGCTGCCCCAGGGTATCTTGTCATTTAACCTATTCAGGTCTATGCGTAACCTCTATTAATCTCTGTTAAAAAATTTGTAGTAGTATTGTCATGTCTGTACGTATTTGTTTGACTCTCTCTAGCACATACCATTCCATCTCATTTTCACCATGCACTTTCTCTTTTTAATGTTGTGTTAGGTGTGTGGTGTCTCTCTTACACCGAATAGCGCACCAGAGCTCTGTTATGCGGGTGTGCACTTTTCTATTCGTCATCCCTATATACAAAAGGTTGCAAGGGCACTTGATTACGTAAACATTCACGGTGTTGCAATTGGTCAGATTCTTCAATTTCCAAGATGTCTCATCTTCACATCCAATTTCTTAACTCTCTTGGTCAGAGGGCGTGACCTGCAATTGCCGCATGGTAAGTCAGTCAAAAAAGGCCACAGACCAGAACAATCAGACTACTCTTTGCAATTTCCCACACCCTGTGGATCACTCACCAATCGTCAATTGCAGTTCATTACCTCTGACCAAAAGAGTTAAGGAACTGGATGTAGATAGAAATTGAAGATTCCGCAACACCATGAACAGGCCTTGATCATCAGGTCTACCTGCTGTGGTGCCTGAATCATCTCCTGGAGGTGGTAAAGCTGTTCCTTGTAGCTGGAGCTGAAGACAGCTGCGTTATCTAGGTAAGCAGCACAGATTATATCCTTCCCTGACAGGACCCTGTTCACCAAACTCTGTAAGGTGACAGGGACTCTCTTTATGAAACAGGTCATCCCCCTGAACTGGAAGTTACTCTCTGTGGTTGGGAATGCAGACCTCGCTTTCACCTCCTCAGTCAGAGCAAATTACTAGTACCCTGATTTGAGATCAAAGGTACTGAGGAATTTGGCAGTGCCCAGCCTGTCTATTAGCTCATAAGCTTGGGGATGGGGTAAGCGTCTGTCTTGGTAACTAAAATGAGTACCCTGTCGTGCACACAGAAACTAAGTTTTGGGGTGGCAGCTGGTGGGTCAGCCTTGGGTACCAGCACAATAAGGCTGGAACAGGAACTGTTGATGGGCTAAATCCCCGCTAATGGAAGCATTGTGGAACTTTCCTCCTTGATACTGGCCCTCACCTCATCCAACAACCTGCAAAAGTTTTTTGTAACAGGCATACTCTTTTCAGTATCTATGTCATTAACACACACATTTGTAAGGCATGGAGTCAGGGAGAACAGAGAAGAAAACTGTCCCAATAACAGTGACAATCACTCTGCTGTTCTGTGGTCAGACAAGGAGAGAGATTAAAACCTGACTCACCGTGTTCCTCGGTAGACAGGTGGTCAGAGAGAGGTTCACTCTACTCTTTCACAAGCTGTCTGAATGCCTGTACTTGGAAATATTGACAGGGGAACGGGATTTGTCCTAGGTAGACAGGAAGTCAGGAAGGGGTTCACTCTCCTCTTTCAAATTGTCACCTGTCAGCAAGAGCATGGCGATTTAGACCTCTCAAAGTGGGTTTTGAGGGGGTTTATGTGGAGTACCTTTAAGGTGTTTCTAGGGGTCTTGAGATCCACCGGATAGATGGCATCCCCCTTCTGCTCTTTCAATGCATATGGGCTTGTCCAATGATCTTGGAGAGCTCTGGGCTCCACAGGCTCAATGACCCACACCATTTGTCCAGGCTGAAACTCCACCAGAGAGACCTTCTGGTAGTTCTAGAGTTTCATTACTTCTTGACTGGTTTCAAGATTGTTGTTACCCTTTATCCAGAAGCACTGGTTACAGCAAGCCAACATGTAGCTGACTACATCCTGAGGGAGTTTCCTGGGAGCCTTCTCAAATCCCTCTCTCAAAAGACAGAGAGGCTAATAGGGTGTACATAGAGGTGTGCAAATGGGCTAAACACAACTCCCTTCTGTGGCACCTCCCTGTAGGCAAACAGCAGGCATGGTAAAAGGACGCCTCACTTCTGGCTCAAGAACTCAGGAAAGCCCATTATCATGAATTTCAGGGTCTTGTTGAATCTCTCAACAAGTCTGTTGGTATGAGAGTGTTAAGGTGTGGCAAATTATAGGTTACCCCATACTCATCTCAAATGGAATTTATGTACGCTGACATGAAGTTAGCGCCTCTGTCAGACAATACTCCCTTGGGAAGACCATGCGGGTAAAAATCTGCAGCAGGGCCCTAGCCACCACAAATGCAGTCACTGACCTCATAGGGATACCCTCTGTGTGCTCTGTGGCATGGGCCACTAAGACCAGGATAAACCTGTTGCCTAAGGCTGGCTTGAAGTCCAAGGGACCAACAATGTCCATCCTTTCAAAGGGAGTGCCAATGATAATCAACAGACTCAAGGGAGCCATCAGCTCTTCCAAAACAGAGCGGCAAGCGGATGAATCGCACTGCATTGCTTCTGCCCAGAGGATCACAGCTGAGTTGACAGCCCACTTCCCAAGGACTAGGACTGGGGTGACACCACTTAGGGGTAAGCCTCACAGCAGACAGAGTCTAGCTGCTGGATTCAAGGTGGATGAAGCCTTTTCTGTCTCCGAGGATCTGATCCCAAGGCCATCCAACTACCCCTTGGAATCACTATGGTGGTCTTGGATTCAATATGCAAGTGCAGTTCATTTTTCTCAGACAGCAGAGCAGCAGTGGAATAGAGAAGCAGTTCTTCTTGTAGAGCAGCACAACAGTCCTTCTGAGTCTCCACAGTTCCATAATTGCACTGAAGAGTTGGGTCTGAAGGTCCACTATCTATATATGGTGTTAACTTTGAAGTAGGAGAAGGTTCTAGATGTTTCCACCCTCTGAAGTGTTTGGAATTTCCTACCTCCCAACCCAGGCCTCAGCTTGTCTGGGCAGAAAAAAGACTAGTGTCAAATCTCTTTGTGAGTGTGCTGGGCAGATCATTTGTGATGTGCAAGTGTGGCAGGTGACAGCCCCCCCCCCCATCAAGTCAGAGATAGCCTATCCTGGCAACATCTATTGCCCATTTGTCTTACTGTCCAGTAGCACTACACAAAGAACAGCTGTGGGACCGGGCATCTCCAACAAAAGTGAACGAAAGAAAAAGAAGAAGCACAGTGAAAGCCCTGCTCAGCAAGGGAAGCTAAAGTCCCTCATAAAATATTTATGGCTTTGGGCTGGGAGCACCTCACAATGCTTCGAGAGGCATATTTGCCTACGTGTTTCTTGCTTTGTGGTTCCCCCGGATGGGAAAGGCATCACCAAAATGGATACAAATTGAGTTGGGGCTGCAGAAGGCACAGCAGCCTCCCTCTTATAACTCTTTCAAAATGTAACCCTTACTGTCCCGGATTTTAGGAAATTAGACCTGGAGAGACTTTTCTTTTATTTTCAAACACTCCAAAGGCTGGAACTTTTGATTTATAAGCCAGGTGTGCAGCAATCTCTAGAGGATGGTTCTATGGTTACATGTCATGTGGTCTGAAGGTGTATAAGGAGACAGCCATGTAATGTTTATTTTAAATTCTTTATTAACAATATATTACTGACAGTGGTGTTTGATAACACTGAAATGCTTTATTGGTATTAATGGGTGCATCTAAACATGGTACTGATTTCCATGATATACTGATGATTTTTTTTAAATGCCTATTTTAGCATTTTTTTAATGTGGTGATCCCTTGGCAAAGCCGATTAGCCACACCACCAACCCCGAATAGGCCTTTGACTGCTCTGCTTCCCGACCCTGAGAAATCGTGGAGCTATAACTTTCACAAGCCACACACTCTGCACAACTGATAACCACATTTCTAACAGTTGTGTTTCTAAGTGTGTGGTTATAATTTGCCTGCTTTGTGTATTTTATGTTTTCTCATGTTCACCAATGTGAGTGTGTAAGTGGATTGTGACAAGTTAATTCTTTTATTTTGCTGCCATTGATTATTCACCTTTCTGTTGGCAAGAATGTTCTCAAAAGAATCTTGAATATAGTAGCTTACCCCTCATTAGGGATGTTCCTTGGTTCCTTTTTTTTTTTTTTTTTTTTTTTTTTTTTTTTTTTTTTTAAATTTTTTATTTGGCGGACAAGTCACATTTGAAAAGCAATATAGCAAAGAAAAAAAAAGAAAATACAAAAAATAGAAACTAACATATCATAATCTAGAGTGATATCAGGGATAACATCAATATACAAATTAAACCAGTATTCTTTAAATATTACAACTTCAGCCTAACAGCGAGACTCTTACACAAACAATGTTCATCTTATAACACTTAGCTTTTATACAAAATTAGCCCAAATCCTTTCCGTTCTATCTACGGATTTACAGCTCCTATTCTTAGCGAGAGCTTTTTCCATAGTGTATATCTCATGTAATAATACTAGCCACTCAGTCTTCTGAGGTGGGTTCGGCGATATCCACGCTCTAGCTATTACCAGTCTAGCACATGAAATTGCTATGTAAAGCCAATTTAGATTATTTTTGCTGCTCTCATGTATAGAAAGAAAAACCATAGATAAATTAAGTGGAGAACTGATCAGTTGTTTTTGAGATAAAGTAATTTCTATTTCTTGCCAAAACAATTTCAGTGCTGGACAGGAATAGATCATATGAATGAGATCTGCTGCCACCAAGTCACACTTGGGACATTTGGTGCGTTCAATATCTTGTGACCATTTAGCAATAACCTGGGGCGTATGATACAACTGACTGACCGTCCTATATAGCTGAAGCTTTAAGCTTGAGGAATAGACAGTTTTATTGAGAATTGTTAGAGCATTTGAAATATTCTGTGGTGTCACATTGATTCCTAAATCAAGCGTCCACTTTTGGGACAGTCGAGGGCAGTCATCCAAGTTATGCTGGATTAGATGTTTGTAACCAGTGCTAATTAGTGATTTATTTTTAGAACTATACAAGACTTCCCAAATGTCCGAGCTAGTAATCTTTTTCAGGTTCATTTTCCGTAAAAAATAATCCCTTACTTGCAAATATTTAAGTATCATTTCACTTGGTAGCGAGTATATTACTTGTAAAGTCGAGAACTGTAGAAAGCCATCGGTGCCATATAGGTCTCCTAATCTCTTAATCCCATAGTTAGCCCATTCTCTCCCGACTTTATCATTAAAGATACCAGGTAGCCCTGGATTGTCCCACAATGGTAAGGCTGAGTGAAAAAAGGTAGTATCACAAAATTTCATGACTAATTTAAAAATCGCTACCACGTCCCTTGCGGTCTTAAATTTGACACGTTTGAAAAAATTTGGGTCCTGTATTCTTGTTAAAAATTGTAATGCATTAGTGCCTAACATAAATTGATGGAAGAACAAATTAGTATTCCTATTTAATAAGCTCCTGAGGCGTCCTATAAAAGATGCAAAAAAATAAGACTTAAAGTCCGGAAAATCTAATCCGCCCTTCTCTAGGGGTAGCTTTAGTATCGCCATAGACCTCCTGGGTTTTTTATAGCTCCAAATATAGCTGCTACATATTCCTTCTAGTTTCTTAAAAAATATATTATTAACTCGAAGGGGAATAGAGCGAAAAAAATATAAGAATTTGGGCAAAATGTTCATTTTTATCAGATTAATTCTCCCCAAAATATTCAATGGGATTTTGTGCCATTTTTTAAGCGTTAATGTAACCTGCTTAAGTAAAGGTTCATAATTCAGTTTAATTATTTCATTTATTTTAGAAGATAGAGTCACTCCTAAATAAACAGCCGACTTACATAGCCCAGTGACTGGTTGGTTAGTTTGATAGTTCATAATAGTTTGGGTCTTATTAAAGTTTAATTTATATCCGGAAATGTCACCGAATTTTTCAGCTTCTTCTGTAATTCCTGATAGAGCATCTATCACATTAGTAGTAAATATAGCTAAATCATCTGCATATGCAGTAATTTTAAGAGTTTTATGTTCGTGCTCTACCGGCGTTATCTTCTCTTGGTTCTGTAGGGCATTTATAAACGGCTCCATAGAGAGGGCAAACAACAGGGGTGAGAGTGGGCACCCCTGTCGAGTCCCCCTTAAAATTGTAAAGGTTGATGAAAGTACCCCTGCATAGCTGATTTTAGCATTAGGCTCCCTGTATATGGCCTGTATACCTCTAAGGAAGCGTTCTCCAAACCCATACTGCAATAATACCTTCCACAGATAATCCCACCCCACTCGGTCGAACGCTTTTTCTGCGTCAAGTAAAATCATACCGAGTGGGGTGTGATTAGCTGCCGCTACGTCGAATGCCGTAATCGCCATATTAACA
This sequence comes from Lissotriton helveticus, assembly GCF_964261635.1. Lineage (NCBI taxonomy): Eukaryota > Metazoa > Chordata > Amphibia > Caudata > Salamandridae > Lissotriton > Lissotriton helveticus. The sequence continues at coordinate 522,294,494 of NC_136063.1, forward strand.
TGGGCAGTAGTATCCCTACCGGCTATGAAACCGTGCTGTTGTTCATTAACAAGCTGCGGCATAAGAGATGCCAATCGCATTGATATCAGTTTAGAATAGGCCTTAGCATCCGTATTTATTAAAGAGATAGGCCGATATGACCCACATTCCATTGGCGGTTTGTGTTTTTTCAGGAAGAACATAATTTTCGCCGTTTTCCAAGAATCCGGCGCTTTGCCTAATGTGCCTATTGAGTTTACAACTGAACAGAAAAGAGGAAGTAATTCTTCGGCACAGATTTTATATAGTTCAATAGGAATCGTATCCTCCCCAGCCGCTTTATTAGAAGGGAGTGAGGACACTGCTATACGCAACTCTTCTATTGTATAGTTCTGTTCCAGATTATCTAAAAGCTCCTGAGCTACAAAGTGTCTTACAGGAAGGTTTTCATTTAGGTAAGATTGGATCTGCTCTGGGGTAGCCCTAGTCTCTGGAGTGTACAATTTTTCATAATAAGAAACAAATTGCTCCCTTATCTCTACCGGCTGTGTATATATGGTGCCATTAGGGCCCCTTATAGATTTAATTAATGACGACGCCCGTTCTTCCGCTACCTTATATGCCAGAAGTTTTCCTATTCGGTCCCCCGATTCGTATTCTGAAATTTTGTATTTAAGTATCTTACACCTGCTATTTTCCCTGAAGGAGCTTTTCATATCTGTGCGTATACTCATAAGTTTGTTTTCCAGAGATGATATATCTAAGCTATTCCGATTGTCCTCCTTAAGTCTGTCGGCCAATAATTTTTCAATATGTAAGATATTATCTGTCATTACCTTTGTTTCTTTTTTCTTTATTGCATTTTGTTTAAATATATATTGTTGCGCGATCCCTCTTATAAAGGCCTTACAGGCATCCCAAACCGAAAGTATCCCAGCTGTATCTTGGTTAAATATAATAAACTCCTTTATCTGTGTTTTGAGCAGAGTTACAAAAACCGCATCCGAAAATAAGTATCTTGGGAAAGTAAAAGAACGCCCTTCTTTTATTCCTGAGGCTAGGTCAAATGTGAATATTATGGGGTTATGATCCGATGAGATTTTTGGCATGACCTTCATATCTCCCCTACTCATTAATTTATCTGAAGCCCAGGCAAGATCTATCCTAGAGCAGAGTTTATGGGGAGATGAGTAATATGTATATCCAGGTGAACCTGGATATAGGCTGCGCCAAATATCTTTTATATTATGTATTTTAGCTAGTTCTAGTATGGCAGCCCTAGTTTTACGCATACGCAGTCCTACTACCTTCTTAGTTGTATCCTGCTGATAATTTAATACACAGTTAAAGTCTCCCATTAGAATGAGCTCTCCTGACCAAGATAATAATTCCATGTTCCTTGGTTCCATCACAAATTATTTTCCACACGGTTTCTCTTTTATTTACTTGATTCTGAGAGTGTGCGCCATGTTCATGGCAATCCCCAACCCTTACTCCTTCTCTCTGGACCATGAACTATTTAAGGCAGGTGCAGGTGCTGCACCACTGATTTACTGGAAGTACAGCTATCCACGTATTTAACTTTTTTTGTACCATTTTTACTTCCTTGTATTTGGAACATAGGGCCTGGTGTATCAAGCGATACTACTGTTGCAAAGGTCTATTTTGAGCCTATGCAACCCCCAAAAATGTTTTTTTAAAGTACCAAACTCATATTGCAATTCAGTAACATGTTACCAAATCGCAATTTGGGTTTTAGAAAAAATACAGAATTGGTATTAGGAAGGGTGAGTAAAGGGCATTCCTGTCAAATACAGATTCTTTAGCTTAAGTATTGATACTGCTGATAGGAATTTAATTATTTACAAAGTGCTTCACTAAAGATTCAATGTACAGAATTTAAGTTTATAAAAAGAAGTCTGTTTAATTCAAAATTGGTGGTAGGCAACCATACCTGAACTTTGTAGATCTATAACTCAGTAATGAGACCTGGATTCTTAAGTTGACATATGTAAAAATAGCGTGTTTTAATGTGAAGGCCCACTAATACTGAAATGCTCTTTTTTCACTTTAACCAACAGTTATTCAAGATTCTTTTCTTCTCCTTCTTGCAGACATTGCTGATAGTGAGGTTCTCACTGCAAAAGATGTAAACAACAGGGAGGATGATTCATGGTAAGAAGATTTGTGAAACAAGAATGGATGTATCTGCAACATTCAAGGACACATGATAAAAGGACAATTCGGGTGTGAAGCTGAGGAGCAAACTTGTTCCCAGGAGTGTGCTGAAATCTTATTGGTCAATATGAAGAAGAAAGAATATTTATGTTACAACATAGAAAGCGTGTTTATATTAGTGTGTGTTCCTAAACTAGTTAGGGGAGTTCTTGATTCTTTCCCTTTAGATGCAGAGCCCACTGTTTGACTTTTCACTCAACCTTTCCTTTTCCTGACTCACTGAGAGGAGACTTGGTACTGAGTTTTCTTAAACATCTCTTTTAGGAAAGTCTTAAATATTCCTTGATCAGCTGTTAACTTAGCTGAGAATACTTTCCAGATTATTCTTGTTAGACCTGACACCCTTGGCATGGTTTTCCCCCATCTTTTTGCCTCTGTCTCCTGTATTTTTGATGCTGTGCTGGATTTCGTTTTTGCTGGTTTAGATGCTTTGGACACTCTGCCACTGCTGACCAGTGCCAGAGTGTAAGTGCTCCCTATGTAAATTGTCATATTGATTGGGTATACCTGATTGGCATATTTGTATCACCATGAAGTCCCTAGTAAAGTGCACTGAGTGTGTCAAGGCTGGTGATGACAGATGCTACTAGTGGGCCTGCAGCGCAGATTGCGCCACCCACATAAGTAGCCCTAAAATGGTGTCTCAGGCCTGCCAGCGCAGTGCCTGTGTGCAGTCAGTGGACTGCCATGTCCGCCTGGCCAGTGTCCCCACTGGCTGGGCCTAACCCTTTCCTGTCTGTGCACATCAGTCACCCCTATGGAAGGCTCAAGGTACCCCCCTGGGCAGGGTGCAGTGTATGGGTAAAGTAGAGCATGTACTAGTGCAGGTCACATGCTCTGGTAGCGAGCGGCAGCCATTTTGTGTGCTCACTGCTGCAAGGCTATCTTGCTCCATAGACTAACATGGGGTAGGCTGGTCCCAATGGATACCAGCCTATCTTCCCATAGGAACAAGATGGGACATAAGTGATTGATATCCCTGAACTCAGATTTTAATAACACATCTTTTAGTAAAGGTTGTTTTTAAATTCTGTGTTTGAAAATAGTACTTTTAGAAAGTGGCTGTTCTCTTGTCTAACCTTTCTGTGTGCCTGGGCCTGCTTGTGGATTGACTGTCTGGTTTGAGGGTGACAGGGGCTGCAGAGCCCCCAGGAGGTTGTCTGAGTCAGCCCGTGGATGAAAGGCTGCATCTGCTGCCAGGGAAGTGGGAGGAGATAGCACCTGGGAGTGAATAGGGCTGTGCCTGCCTGACCACAATGCTGGCTCCACCTCCCGCTGGGCGACTGTCACCTCTGTCCCTGATACTGAAAGAAAGAAGGAAGCCAGGAAGCCCAAGGGCTCCAGCAACACCCAAGAACTGGTTTAGACCGGGCTCAGGGCCCACTTGCACAAAGACTTCAAAGACTTTTTGGGGTATAAGAGAAGGACCCCTGACAACAGAAAATCAGATTCTACAATCAAGAGGAACCTCTGCTGGAAGAAGGACCGCTGGAGAACTGAAGGAAGATTGCCTTGCTGTGTGCTCTAAGGGCTGACCTGTTCTGCTGACCAACTGAAGCTGAGGTGAAGAGGGACATTGCTGTTTGCTGTGACCCTGCTTGCTTGACCTACAGAGACTTTGCTGTGTGCTGTGTCTCCTAACTGAATCTCCAAGGGCCTGAGAAGAGCTGGCCTCCTGTTTTACAACCCAGGAACAGAAAGGTTGTTAAGGACTACAAAGCTCTGCTGTGTCCCCTGAAGCTGCTGTGTGCGGTGGAAATCGGGGGCTGCTCGACTAAGACCTGCTGCGTGCCCCGTGAAGCGCGCTGGCTGCTCTCTGATCTGATTGAGAGCGCCGCGCTGACTGCTGCCTGCCGTGTTACAGATCGACGTGTTCATCGACACGTGTTTTGAGGTGGCCGAAGGGTTGTGAGCCTCCCCAGTGCGGGGTGTGTTAATTCAGCCTGTCCGCCTAAATACTGCCGCGGGCCGGGGCCCTGAAATCAACCTCGAGGGTCCATTCGCAGCACCGAAGGAGCCGCGCTCTGATTGGCTGTTGACCGAAGGCTGGTCGTGAGGCGCCGCGCTCTGGTTGGCTGAGCCTCCCGCAGAAGTGCCTACGTCACGAAGGGCTCGTCCGAGCGCCGCGCTGTGATTGGCGGGTTGCGGTAAACTCGGCGTGTGGAGCGGCCTGCTGATTGCTCCACTGTGAAGAGCCGCGACGTCACCAAGGAGGCTCGTCGGCCGAGCCGACACTGATTGGTCCGCATCACCGGGACCGCTGGGGAAGCCGCTGGAACCGTGGATGCGAGCGCCGAAGCCGGGGAAGAGTGACCGACCTCGCCGATGGAGCCACAGAAGCGATCTCTGCCCCTGGCCTGTCGTCCCTGCTCGGAGTGCCGAGCTAACTCCCCGCCACTCCCTGGAGTGCTGAGAGCGGGCGGTGGGCTGCCGGGACCGGCTGGGGCTAAGTAAAAGTCTGCTCTGCTCAGTGCGGAGGTGCTGGCACAATCATCGGTGAGGCGTGCTCGCATTGCTGGGGCGCAGTAGTTTGAAGGCCAGATTATTAAGTTAATTACACGCTGGCATTGCTTTGACAACTTGTTTAAAGAGCTGATTTGAAATAAGTCAGTAGTATTATTTTTATTACGGATTTACAGAGACTAGAGACTATTCTTTTATAATAAGAACTTCGTAAATACAAGTGCAACCTTCAAGATTAAGTGCCAACCTCTTATCAAAGAAGCAACCATTGTGTATTGTTGATTTTTAATTGCTGCAACTAGATAAAGTTATATTTTTTATAAATATACTTACCTGTGTGGTCTCAGTTTGTGGTGGATTGGGAGTCATTGTTTGTGTTAAGTGCATTTATTATACACATTGCCTTGGGGATAAGCCTGCCTGCTCGCGCCAAGCTACCTAGAGGGGGAGCAGGGGTTATCTACTATGTGTATTCCTTCACCCTGACAAGAAGCAAGGGTCCCTACTTGGTCTAAGGTACTTACCTCTGCCAATTAGACACCCCCAGATCTAACATTGTTGGACAGCGGTGTGGATTTTGAACTAATATTTGCACTTGACCTGCAGTGATTTCTTGTACATCACTAGCCTAGTTTAGCAGCAACAGATTGCACAAGATTTTTTCTTTTTGGTGAAACCTATTTTTGAAAGTCTAGGAAGCATCATGTCTCAGAAAGCAGTAAGCGAAGGAGTAGAATTGGAATTTGAAATTCAGGAGTTGCTCATCTATAAAAAGGAGCAGCTGAAGCAATTCTGATAACAGCTTGGATGCCCAGTGAAGGGCAGAGCAAACAAGGAAGAGCTACAGAAAGCTCTAAGGGCCTGGTGGGAGGCCAAACATGTTCCAGAAGATGTTACTGGAGAGGGAGGCACACAGGAGAATGCTTTTGTATCCAGTGATTTGCCAGTGAATAGGCCAGCTTCTAGGGTTGGCAGCAACCATTCCAGTAGAGGTCTTTCTCCAGAGGAATAGGAGGAAAATCAGAGGGCTAGAGCCCATGAGATTGAGCTTTTTAAACTCAAGACCCAAGCAGAAGAGAGAAAGTTTCGCCTTGACAGTGAGGAGAAGGCGGAGATGAGAAGAAATGCTCTCGCTTTGGAGGAGAAGAAACTCCAGTTGGCTCATGAGTTGAGTCTGAGGGAGCTGGATTTTAAAGCTAAACAAGGGGAGTCCAGGTCCAATGGTGGCAGCGTACAGCCAGTGCAGGCGGGTAAGGTATACATACCCAAAGATTTGGTGCAGAATTATCAGAGGGGTGAGGATATCTATTCATGGTTTAGATCCTATGAGCTTGCCTTAAAGATGAATGAAGTGCCTGAGAAGAGTTGGGGGGCAGGTTTGTGGAAGCATTTTGAGGCATCTGGGAGGGATGTCTTGGCACCCTTAGAAGCAGCAGGTACCTTAACCTACCCCACTATGAAGGAGGCTTTATGCCTCAGGTATGGGCTTACTCCAGAACTGTACTGCCAGAAGTTTAGGAACTTCAAGAAACTTGATTCTAGTACTTCGGTGGAGTGTGTGAGTATGTACACGCGTGCACTGGAAGGTTGGATAAAGGGAAGCAAAGTAACTGATTATGTGGGGTTGTGTCACTTGATTAGTTGGGAGCACTTGAGTAGTTTATGTGTTCCAGAGCTGCACCAGCATCTTTTAGACAGCAAGTTAACTGATCCCAGTGAGCTTGCTAAGGAGGCGGACCGCTGGACTAGCACCAGGGTCCACAAGGGGTTGGTAAGTACCACAGCCAAGGGTGGACAGTGTCCCCAGCAGAAGGGTGGGGAGGACAAGGGTAACAGTAAGGAGTCTTCTAAAGGGCCCCAAACTAGTTGCAAGGAGAAGGAGTCCCAACCCCCCAAGCTTAAGAAGCCTTGGCCCCATAAGGGCAGGCAGTACAACAGAGCTCAGCCTACTTGCTATGCATGCAGAGAGGTGGGGCACATTGCCCCCAAATGTCCCAACAAAACCTTAGCGCCCACTGGTGCTCCAACCCCAGGGTTAGCCAGTGTAGTTTTGGGAGGTGATTTGGTTTCCAGTGGGGAGGTGGGGTTAGCAGTGATGACCCTTGTCTCTTTAGGAGACCAAGAGATGGTCCAGGAAACCTTGCTGCCCGCTAACACAAAAAAAATACGGGCAGAAGGTGACCATCAATGGAAGAGAGATAGAGGCTCTGAGAGACACAGGGGCCAGCGTGACCTCTGTCAGGTGTCAGTGGGTGTCTGAAGAGCAGATCATTCCCAATGTACTCCGTCCTGTGGTGGCAGCTGACAGTTCAGTGCGCCTCTGCAAGTTGACACGTGTTCCCTTTGAGTGGGAGGGAGTCTCCGGTCTTTTGGATGTGGTTGTCAGTGATGCCTTGCCTGTAGACTGTCTATTAGGTAACGACCTGGAGAGCTCTCCATGGAAGGATGTGGAGCACAGAACTCATTTGGAGATGTTGGGCTTGCCTGCGTGGATCTGTGTGACCACATGTGCAATGTCAGCTAGTAGGGGTGAATCAGCAGAACTGGAGCCTGGAACAATGACCCAGAGACCTGCCAAGAGAGGAAGGGGCAGAGGGCGCGGGAAACCAGCCCCCGCCGTTCCCACGGTCCAGGAGGAAGCAGAACCCAAGGGGGATGCCCTGGAACCTACAGGGGAGCAGGTGGCCGAACTGGGGGAATTGCCTGAGCTGAACCATTGGCAGCAAGAGGGTGGTCCCTCCAGAGAAGAGTTCTGCCAGGCTCAGAAGGAGTGCCCTTCTCTCATTGGTGTGCGGCAACAGGCTGCAGACCAGGCAGCAGGCCTAGGGTCCAAGGAATATTTGATTTATTGGGAGGATGACTTACTTTATAGCGAGCCTAAGTTCGCTGAGCCCCGTGCAGCCCGTGTGCTGGTGGTACCCGAGCGCTTCAGGAACTTCCTACTGGGTCTGGCTCATGACGTGCCTCTCGCAGGACATCTGGGGCAAGACAAGACCTATCACAGGCTTGTCACTTACTTTTACTGGCCCCAGATGAAGAAGCACGTCAGTACCTTTTGTAAGTCTTGCCAAACTTGTCAGGCCAGTGGCAAGAGCGGAGGGAAGTGAGTGGCACCCCTCCAACCCTTTCCTGTGGTGAGCACCCTTTTTGAGCGGGTGGGCCTTGACATTGTGGGGCCCCTGGACCCCAAGACAGCCCTAGGCAACAGGTTTATCCTGGTCTTGGTGGACCATGCCACTCGGTACCTGGGAGCAGTCCCTCTCAGGACAGTCACAGCCCCCGTGGTGGGCCCTGCCTTAATGGGGATCTTTTCCCGAGTGGGGTTCCCCAGAGAGGTGGTCTCCGACCGGGGCACAAACTTCATCTCTAGGTACATGAAGTCTCTGTGGGAGGAGTGTGGGGTGACATACAAGTTCACCACTCCTTACCATCCTCAAGGAAATGGGTTGGTTGAAAGATTCAACCGCACCCTAAAAGGCATGATTATGGGCCTAGAAGAGCCCATGAGGCGGAAGTGGGACGTCTTGTTACCATGCCTATTGTTTGCCTACATGGAGGTGCCTCAGAAATCCTTAGGGTTCAGTCCCTTTGAGTTGCTGTATGGCCACCCTGTCAGAGGACCTCTCACTCTGGTGAAGGAGGGGTGGGAGAAATCCCGTGGGAAAACCCCTCAGGATGTGTTCAGCTATGTGCTGGCCATTCGCAACCAGACCAAGCGCTTCAGGAAGCTCGCTCAAGAGAACCTGGTGGCTAGCCAGGAGGAAATGAAAAGATGGTACGACCAGAACACTTCTCTGGTTGAGTTCCACCCTGGTCAGAAAGTGTGGGTGATGGCGCCAGTGGAGCCTTGTGCGTTCCGTGACAAGTGGACCGGGCCATATGAGGTGGTAGAGCGCAAGAGTGAAGTTACCTATCTGGTTAACATGAAGACTCCCAGGCAGCCCCTGAGAGTGTTGCACGTGAACCGCCTCAAACCCCACTTTGAGAGGTCTGAAGTGACTATGCTCCTGACTACAGATGCTGGAGGGGAGGAGGATAGTGATCCTCTCCCTGACTTCCTGGCAACCAAGGAGCAAGACGGGTCAGTAGATGGTGTGATACTCTCACCCACCCTGACCCCAGAACAGCAGAAGGACTGTCGCCAGGTCTTGGGTCAGTTCGCCCCCCTGTTCTCCCTGACCCCAGGTGTCACCAACTGGTGCGTCCACGATGTGGACACTGGAGATAGTCTGCCTGTGAAACAGAAGTTTTACAGGGTGGCTGACAAGGTCAGAGCTAGCATCAAGGAAGAAGTTTCCAAGATGTTAGCGCTAGGGGTAATTGAGCCCTCCAGCAGCCCCTGGGCTAGCCCAGTGGTCTTAGTGCCTAAGAAAGCTGCTACCCCCGGTGGCCCTCCAGAACTCCGTTTCTGCGTGGACTACCGTGGGCTCAATGCGGTCACCAAGACTGACGCACACCCCATCCCCAGAGCTGATGAGCTTGTGGATCGTTTGGGAGCTGCCCAGTACCTGAGCACCTTTGATTTGACTTCAGGGTACTGGCAGATTGCCTTAACTGAGGGGGCCAAGGAGAGGTCAGCATTTTAACGCCAGAGGGGCACTTCCAGTTTCATGTCATGCCCTTTGGGTTGAAAAATGCCCCTGCCACATTCCAGAAACTGGTCAACCAGGTATTAGCAGGGCTGGAGGAATTCAGGGCAGCATACCTGGATGACATTGCTGTGTTCAGCTCCACTTGGGAGGAACACCTGCAACACCTCTGTGAAGTGTTGAAGGCTCTGCAGAAGGCAGGCCTCACTATCAAGGCCAGTAAGTGCCAGATAGGGCAGGGATCGGTGGTGTACTTGGGACACCAGGTGGGGAGCAGCCAGGTGGCGCCCCTACAGGCAAAGATTGATACCATTCTGGCTTGGGAACCCCCTAAGACTCAGACTGAGGTGAGAGCCTTTCTAGGCCTCACCGGGTATTACAGACGGTTTGTCAAAGGATATGGCACCATTATGGCCCCTTTGACAGAGCTGACATCTAGAAATCAGCCCAGGAAAGTGAATTGGACCGAGGCCTGTCAAACTGCTTTTGACGCCCTCAAAACTGCCATGTGCACAGCACCAGTGCTTAAGGCACCTGACTTTTCCAGTGAGTTCATTGTGCAAACTAACGCTTCAGAGCAAGGCGAGGGAACAGTACTCTCACAAATCAACGATGAGGGTGGAGACCAACCTGTAGCTTTCATTAGTAGGAGGCTACTCCCCAGGGAACAGAGATGGAGTGCAATTGAAAGGGAAGCTTTCGCTGTGGTCTGGGCTCTGAAGAAGCTGAGGCCCTACCTGTTTGGGACTCACTTCCGTGTTCAGACCGACCACAGGCCCCTCAGATGGTTAATGCAGATGAGGGGTGAGAATCCAAAACTGTTGAGGTGGTCCATTTCCCTACAGGGGATGGACATTACGGTGGAGCACCGCCCTGGTACAGAACACGCCAATGCTGATAGTCTGTCCAGATTCTTCCGCCTTAGTGATGAGGACTCCCAAGAGGTTGGGTAGTTCTCCCCACTTTCAGCTGGAGGGGACACGTGTTAGACCTGACACCCTTGGCGTGGTTTTCCCCCATCTTTTTGCCTCTGCCTCCTGTATTTTTGATGTTGTGCTGGATTTCGTTTTTGCTGGTTTAGATGCTTTGGACACTCTGCCACTGCTGATCAGTGCCAGAGTGTAAGTGCTCCCTATGTAAATTTTCATATTGATTGGGTATACCTGATTGGCATATTTGTATCACCATGAAGTCCCTAGTAAAGTGCACTGAGTGTGCCAGGGCTGGTGATGACAGATGCTACTAGTGGGCCTGCAGCGCAGATTGCGCCACCCACATAAGTAGCCCTAAAATGGTGTCTCAGGCCTGCCAGCGCAGTGCCTGTGTGCAGTCAGGGGACTGCCATGTCCGCCTGGCCAGTGTCCCCACTGGCTGGGCCTAACCCTTCCCTGTCTGTGCACATCAGTCACCCCTATGGAAGACTCAAGGTACCCCCCTGGGCAGGGTGCAGTGTATGGGTGAGGTAGAGCATGTACTAGTGCAGGTCACATGCTCTGGTAGTGAGCGGCAGCCATTTTGTGTGCTCACTGCTGCAAGGTTATCTTGCTCCATAGACTAACATGGGGAGGCTGGTCCCAATGGACACCAGCCTATCTTCCCATAGGAACAAGATGGGACATAAGTTATTGATATCCCTCAACTCAGAATTTAATAACACATCTTTTAGGAAAGGTTGTTTTTAAATTCTGTGTTAGAAAATGGTACTTTTAGAAAGTGGCTGTTCTCTCGTCTAACCTTTCTGTGTGCCTGGGCCTGCTTGTGGATTGACTGTCTGGTTTGAGGGTGACAGGGGCTGCAGAACCCCCAGGAGGTTGTCTGAGTCAGCCCGTGGATGAAAGGCTGCATCTGCTGCCAGGGAAGTGGGAGGAGATAGCACCTGGGAGTGAATAGGGTGTGCCTGCCTGACCACAATGCTGGCTCCACCTCCCGCTGGGCGACTGTCACCTCTGTCCCTGATACTGAAAGAAAGAAGGAAGCCAGGAAGCCCAAGGGCTCCAGCAACACCCAAGAACTGGTTTAGACCAGGCTCAGGGCCCACTTGCACAAAGACTTCAAAGACTTTTTGGGGTATAAGAGAAGGACCCCTGACAACAGAAAATCAGATTCTACAATCAAGAGGAACCTCTGCTGGAAGAAGGACCACTGGAGAACTGAAGGAAGATTGCCTTGCTGTGTGCTCTAAGGGCTGACCTGTTCTGCTGACCAACTGAAGCTGAGGAGAAGAGGGACTTTGCTGTGTGCTGTGACCCTGCTTGCTTGACCTACAGAGACTTTGCTGTGTGCTGTGTCTCCTAACTGAATCTCCAAGGGCCTGAGAAGAGCTGGCCTCCTGTTTTACAACCCAGAAACAGAAAGGTTGTTAAGGACTACAAAGCTCTGCTGTGTCCCCTGAAGCTGCTGTGTGCGGTGGAAATCGGGGGCTGCTCGACTAAGACCTGCTGCGTGCCCCATGAAGTGCGCTGGCTGCTCTCTGATCTGATTGAGAGCGCCGCGCTGACTGCTGCCTGCCGTGTTACAGATCGACGTGTTAATCGACACGTGTTTTGAGGTGGCCGAAGGGTTGTGAGCCTCCCCAGTGCGGGGCGTGTTAATTCAGCCTGTCCGCCTAAATACCGCCGCGGGCCGGGGCCCTGAAATCAACCTCGAGGGTCCGTTCGCAGCACCGAAGGAGCCGCGCTCTGATTGGCTGTTGACCGAAGGCTGGTCGTGAGACGCCGCGCTCTGGTTGGCTGAGCCCCCCGCAGAAGTGCCTACGTCACGAAGGACTCGTCCGAGTGCCGCGCTGTGATTGGCGGGCTGCGGTAAACTCGGCGTGTGGAGTGGCCTGCTGATTGCTCCACTGTGAAGAACCGCGACGTCACCAAGGAGGCTCGTCGGCCGAGCCGCGCACTGATTGGTCCGCGTCACCGGGACCACTGGGGAAGCCGCTGGAACCGTGGATGCGAGCGCCGAAGCCGGGGAAGAGTGACCCGACCTTGCCGAGGGAGCCACAGAAGCGATCTCTGCCCCTGGCCTGTTGTCCCTGCTCGGAGAGCCGAGCTAACTCCCCGCCGCTCCCTGGAGTGCTGAGAGCGGGCGGTGGGCTGCCGGGACCGGCCGGGGCTAAGTAAAATTCTGATCTGCTCGGTGCGGAGGTGCTGGCACAATCATCGGTGAGGCGCGCTCGCATTGCTGGGGCGCAGTAGTTTGAAGGCCAGATTATTACGTTAATTCCACGCTGGCATTGCTTTGACAACTCGTTTAAAGAGCTGATTTGAAATAAGTCAGTAGTATTATTTTTAATATGGATTTACAGAGACTAGAGACTATTCTTTTATATTAAGAACTTCCTAAATACAAGTGCAACCATCAAGATTAAGTGCAACCTCTTATCAAAGAAGCAACCATTGTGTATTGTTGATTTTTAATTGCTGCAACTAGATAAAGTTATATTTTTTAATAAATATACTTACCTGTGTGGTCTCAGTTTGTGGTGGATTGGGAGTCATTGTTTGTGTTAAGTGCATTTATTATACACATTGCCTTGGGGATAAGCCTGCCTGCTCGCTCCAAACTACCTAGAGGGGGAGCAGGGGTTATCTACTGTGTGTATTCCTTCACCCTGACAAGAAGCAAGGGTCCCTACTTGGTCTAAGGTACTTACCTCTGCCAATTAGAGACCCCCAGATCTAACAATTCTGCTACAGCTTTATGCTTAAGCTCAATTCTCTCATCAGAACTCTTCATGGGTATCTGAACTGATTTTACACATTTGTCTTAACTTAGATTAGAACAGGGAAGCCTCTGCACGGAACACATTTGTTGCATTATTGCTTTATTTTGAAATATTGAACCGACTTGTATTAATACTAAAAGTGATTGATTGATTCTGTGAACCTAATAATACTTTACGAAAAGAATGAATAACAAAAATATAGAAAATGAAACCCTTTAATTCGACTTAACTACCCTTATTGACTGACCTAAAGTAATGGTAATTGAAAATAATTCATGCTGAGATTTAAATTTTATATCATAGCTGACAACAAAGATCCATCAATCTCATATATCACAGGATTCCTGGGGATGAGTAAAGTGACGATCTGAACACTGTGCTCCAGCAGTTGGTAGAACAGTACGGTTTATGTCACAAGACAAGAAATGTAATAATAATTAGCTTTAGTTTAGAAATGTCCATGTCCTAAAACCCAAAGCCTAAGCTTTATGATTGAAGGAGTTGTAGTTTCAAATGTGGTTGCAGTGGTCAAGGTGTGAACATCAGTAAGGTTATGCATGACTATTATCTTTGATTATATTTATTTATTGTTGCATTTAAGAATAAGTGGTTTGAAAGCTCTAAATGTTGAGCAATTAAAGTGGTTGTCAGATTCAAAGAAGTGTAAGATCCCTGGATGGATAGATGAACAGTTGAAGTTTTCTTGATGTGTGTATGTTTAGATTTGTGGTGTATATTCGTGAGGTATCATCAAATTGCATAGTTGAGATGGGAACCATAACATTGCTGTGATTGTACTAATATTGATTGGTAACAGTGGAGCCTATAGCGCCAAAGGGAAGCCACATCCACTATAGTTCTTTTCCATTGGTTGAGATTTCATTTATATGTGTGTAAAAGTAGGGAAGATAGAAGGTATTAAAAACCTTATTTTTGATTGATTTTTGTATGACTGAAGTACTTTGATTACTCTTTAGTGGAGCAGGGAAAAGTGATTTATTTATTGTGCTTGCTTAGAGTTGTAAGATTGTATTAAAAAGTTGTAAAGGGGGAACGACTGCAAGGAGTGAGATGGTGCGTCATAATGTACCGCGCTGGGATAGGACGGTTGGTGTACTGTCGCGCTGCTATTGGTTGATGACATGATATCGTGCCGCACTGGGATAGGTCAGTTGTTGTAAAAGTGTTGTTCTGAGATTGGCTGATGAATAGATTGACTTATACAACATTTAAATTAGAATCAAAACTGTTAATTTGAATAGAACCCTGCATAATTGCTGTTAAATTATTGCAAAAGTTAAATATTTTGCAGCCCTCAGAGATTTGATGAGGTATGATGTAAGAGTGAAGGTGAAGAGACGCCACCGAAGGGTATACCACCTCATTATATGATAAAAAATGTAGGACTACATGCACTATAGATCCGTGTCAGATTACTGAAAATGAGGGTCCGTTGAAATTTCAACAATATAGTACATTCAAAATAAAAAAGTTCTTGAATATTTGAGGGGAAAATTATGTGAGATTAAACCATCTCCTAGACCCATACAATATGAATTATTAAATGTGTGGGAGAGAGCAGCTAATGCTAAAGAGATGGGGAAATATCAGAGTATGGTGAAAAAGGTCTATGTGAATTTATACAGATTCACATTGGAATGAAGAACAGCAAAGGTGGAGAAAATGTATAATCTAGGGAGCGAACTAGTAATAGTAGAGTGGCTACAGCCCCCGGTGAACCAAATATAATAAATATTGAGGGACCATTTCCAGCCTTTCAAACTGCACCTATACCTTTTGGCATAGCACCTACTATAATAATTCCTTGTGTTGCTGCTTCAATTGTGAGTTTTCTTGTACCAGTTCCACATGCTGTGACAGGATAGACATTGGCAAGGCCAGTTGCGACTATCCCAATAAGCATTGTTCAAATTTTGAAGCTCAAGGAGCTATGGGAGAAGTAGCTGCAACAAGGTTCATCCCTACATCACAGATATCACAAATTGCTGTCTGGACGACAGTGCAAAATGTTGAATCATTGAGAGAAAGAAGGATGATTGATTTTTTGACACCCATTGCACAGAAAGAAACAGGACAGTTTGAGGATGGGATTTTTCCCTCATGGTTTGAAGAGATTTCAGAGACTAGGAGAATGTCAAAATCAGAAAGATTACCTGCTAGTCAAGAAAAGGTAAGACTTTTAAATGTGCCACAATTAAAGGTGGAATTAGAAGAAATTTTGCGGGCTGTTTGGACATTTTACATTTGGATCATTATCAGGAAAATGAACTGGTATATTTGAGTAAAGAAATCACAAGGTATGCGGCCGCAACATGAGACAGATTAACTGAATTATCAGGATAATATGGAGTAGACCTTTCATAGAGTGTCCTGTTACAGAGAAGTTTTAGGGGACAATTAGATGACAAAGCAATAGTGACAATAAGATCTTCAGGTCTGAGGTTACACATTGTGGAATTTGGCAGGTCATAGAGCACATAGTCAAAGAATCAGGAAAATAAAAATAAATCATCACATACAAAAGAGGCAAATAGTAAGCCACCAGTAGCAGTTCCAAATGAAGAGGAAGCATTTACATGTCCTATGTGAGAGATGCCAGGTGGAGGTCATGTTCATGTGCCAAGGTGTAGAGGTGATCTTGAAATATTTATTAAGAATTCTCCAAAGTATTGGGAAAATCTTGCACAGTGTTATACACAAGTTGACAAATTTGTTAACATTTCAAACGTTTTGTGGACAGAGTTGAATACTTTCTTTGACATTGTAATGCTGAATGATTTGTCAGCTAAATTTAGAATAGATGTACAGTAGCCACAGTCTGGACCAGCAAGAGATACGTATACCTGTGTACCCTGACGTGTGGTAATGACAGAATACGATGAGTTGATTACTGTTTTGAAAGGAAAAAATCCAGTGAGAGAAATTGATTGGCTGAAAATCAATAGAACAACACACGAGGTAAAATAATCAGTGCATGCGTATTATGAAGAATTGTTACAGGTGTTTAAACAATTCTCATAAAAATGATATGGCAGTTTTGTGTCACAGTTTGTTTTTCTTTTGTGACCAGAGATCAGTACACACCTTCAGCAAAATGTGGTTTGTTGGCAGACAAAATCATTAGATAAGATAAGATCCCGAAGTATGCAAAATACTGTAGTGATGAGCAAGAAATAAAGTGGAAAAGTCTGAAAGATAAATTCATTCTTGCACAGAGAATGTTGGCACAATAAGGATTTTAGAATCAGTCTTCAGTCATTCGGAGGGAATGTTAGTGGAATGCAAGGCATTGCATTCCAAGTTCCAGGAGCTACAGTGTATAAGTAGATGTACTGTGATTAATCTTAATTTGGAGTTAGACATTGCAATGTTGAGGATTGGGCATTGGAAGAGGGAGTGTAGGCATCAGAGTGAGAGGTGATGGGCAAATGCAGTGGGTAAATCAAGCACAGATGCAGAATATTTGGGAAACATCCTTTACCCCACAGGCAGAATCATATCCTACCTTTACTCAGCAGTCACTACCCCGACTGTGAGGTTACTACACCTTCCTTTCCTACACAAGTCACTGCAATGACTTGCTTCAGGGGACGTGTTGTTGGACTGGTGTTGGACTTTCCCTACTGATACACTGACTAGAGTTGGATTAGTAATGTATACTATCCCAAAGTCCAGCGCCTACTTAAGGCAAGTTATTGTAGAGACTTGCGTGGTAAAGGAATGCATGGTAATAACACAGTCAAAGTAGTGACCGTGGAGTAAAGGAATGTTTGGGAAATGCATGCATGGTTCCATACATCTGAATATCCCAGTCCAGATGCCTACACAACGTATGCATATGCCAGCACAGAGGTAAGTTCCTATGATGGAGGTCCTGCAAGCCCTACTGGTCCCACATCACATGGGAAATCCTAGATTTAATATAAATAATATACCAAGAAAAAATAAAAATCAATTTCAAACCCAGAAACCATTCCAACAGTTCCCTATATTGGAAAACAAGCATTTTCACTCTAAAAATACTTGATAAAGGAGCCTGAGGGGGAGGAAGATTGCATACTTGACACATTCTTAGAGATAGCCCAAAGTGGACCATTTGTAGAAGGAGAAGTTAATGGTTACAAAGTGTCATTCATTATTGACAATGGAGCTACCCGATCTCCTGTTAGAACAGCAGAAGTTTCAGATATTCCCCTCTTGGGAAAGAATATCCAAGTTGTAGGAGGTGCAAATAAACAAATAATAAATCCTGTTTCAGTGAAAGTGCCAATACAAACTGATTAATTTGAAGAACATCATCAGTTTGTGATATGTGATTCTAGCCCTGTGACCCTTTTAAGAAGAGATCTTTTGTGTAAGTGAAATTGCACTATTTACTGCATACCAGATGAGGTTGAATTCTAAATGCATGATGAAGATGTTGAATTTAAAATGGCCCGACAAGGAATAGGTGTAAGATTGTACCCTGTGATAACTGTTTAAAATGTACCTATTGATTTAAAAGATACAATAAACCCAGAAGTATGAGATTTTACAGGAAATATATCAGACTGATAAAGGTGTAGTACCAGTCCCAATTACAGTAAAAAACATGCAATTTTCACGGGAACAACAAATTATAATTTGACGCCAGAGACAGTTGAAGGATTAACAGCAGCAAATGTGAATCCTTGCAATGTGGCTATTATATGTTTATAAACCAAATGGGAAATATCAAATTAAAGAGTATACATCAAACATGGGGGGGTAGTGGAACCAAATGTTGCACCTCACAAAATGAGCTATTTAGTGGGTGTGTAGTATAAATACACAGAGTGATAATAGGCATGAGAAAGGAAACCAAAATATTACACCAGCTGTGGTAAAAAATGTATAACTGAAAAATATATTAAAACCAATTACATTCTTAAAAATGATATTACTTACATAAAAAAACGACATTCTTGACAACGACATTCTTGCAGCACAATGTTTTTTGTATCACAATATTTTATTTCTGATATTTCAGTGTCACAATATTTACAACTCAATATTTTGCCCAAACACCCATGACATGTGTGTATTCTATGACTGACTTCAAGGGTACTTTGGTGTACATTTGAGACTGGTTGGCTGGTAGTAATAATTAAGATGTTCTAAGTCAAAGTGGATGTATTGAGACTCACTCTTTGGTAGGTTTGTTGGTGGATTTGTATGAGCCTCACTTTTTTTATCCATTATTTTCCTCTTGCCCCACCCAGTTTTAGGGAGGATTCATAATTTTTGGGTCCTCCCCTATTCACACCCACATGCATGTAGTTCTTCCTTATTTTCAGAATACATTCTGTTTATATGCTGTTTTATTCTGCCCTAGTTAAACAGATTGAAACGGCAAGTGTGTTTATTATGGGCTATTCGGGATTGCTGTTGTACTCTGTGTGCATAACGTGCCATCCTTTCCCAAATGTGTGTAATGGCGTTCTGCATTGGACCCGTTCTGAGCAAAAACTGTAAAATGTAGGTGGAGCAATTTGGAACATCTATTGGACATTACATTGGGCCCCAAGCAGCGATAGGTCTGAAGCTGCATAGTTGTGGTTTGCAGGTAGTGGGTGCTACCTATCTGTTTTTTTAACCTTTTTTCCTGTAAATTCAAGCTGGTAAAAATAATGGAAGAGTCGAAAAAATCAGGTATTGGTTTCCTTCTGAAACAATAACTTAAACGCCAAACACAGGAAGAAATCAGTTAAATGTTTGAGAGATGTCTAAACCATTGTAGAATGATTATCAAAGTAAATAGAGCGATAATTGCCATGTTGCAATAGAACCCTTACAAGTTTACACCAATTCTTCTTTACCAACCAGCTCTTGGCTGTTCCAGAATAACAAAACGTAAATAGCTGAGGAAAGCAGCGGTGGTCTGTGCAGGTAAGCTCAGTGGGGCGGGATGGGGCGGAGCAGGAGGTTGTGGAAGTCAGCAGACGATGGAATGAGGAAAATAAAATGAATAAATAAATCATATTCCATTGTCTGAAGCTATTCGGTTGGTGGATTATGTAGGGTATTGGCACTTCTGCGTAGCACGCAGTGAGCGTATACTAGTGATTGATTAGGATTGCGGTGTATAAGGGTAGGGAGAGCCACCCTCTTCCCCAATGCTTGGATAGTCACTGATAGAACAAAACAACAATCCCTTCCACACACTAACAGTATATGTTATATATCATTAACAGTAACAAAACACGCTTGATCCTCCGCTGGAACAATCACTTCAGTTTAATCTCGAAACCCTTAGCCAACACCTGTTTCATCGTGCTTTATGGTTGTGCCCAGCGACTTTTTCAGGGCTAAGAAACAGATAAGTGTATAGAAATTGGAAATAATAAGTATCCATCACTAACATCTTATGTCAGTTACTGTTGCAAAGTCATCCTGTGCCCTGGGCACCCCCAACTTTTTGCTGACTGATAACGGTGGTAACTGATTTTGACTGACCCAGGGCTCTGCCTAACCAGGCCCAGGGCCAGTGCTAAGCTGCAATGAACACATTAGAATACAGTTAAAACACCTTACATACACTGGGGTACATTATGGTATGGTGGGGTACCCCTGTAATTTGCATGACCTACCCCCTAAGCCCCTAGTATATAATAGGGCAGGGGATTGAAACTACCTAGAAGTACCCAGTACCCTGGGCCATGGCAGTTTAGAGGCCAGCAGCTTTTTCTGCACTTGCATGTGTGCACTGCTGAAGCCTGAAGTCAGTTTAAAAACAGCCCTGGGTGCCAGGACTGCTTTTTAAAAAGTAAATTGTGCCCAAATTTGACTTTGGTGATAGGGGCACTTACAAATGGATAAACTACAATGTTTTGGCATATTAGGGACCCCCAAGTTCTCCCCTAGGTAGCCCAGGGGTGGGAGTGGTTCAGATATGTATAAGGTACACCCTTATAAAATAAGTTTTTATATGCCTGGGTAAAGTGAAATTTCACATATTGTGCTAAAGTGCTGCTCAAATTCGACTGTGTTGCTAGGAGCACTGTGGAAAGAGGATCTGCAATATGTATGCAGATTCAGAACCCCTAAAGTCTCCCCTAGTTGCACAGGGGGTGGGGTCCTGTAGAAATTAGGGAAAGACTTATAACATATGTTTTTATAAGCCCTGGTGCTAGAAAACTGGTCCAAGTCATTTTCCCCATTGCAAATCCCAGGCCCTATAGGTTAACATTGCAGAAAGTTATTAAATCATAACTCCTGAAAGGAAGGAGATAGAGCTACCGTTCAAAGACTTCTCAGACTAGTATTGTTAAATCCAACAGTATCATATTGTTGAATTGCTCCTAAAGGGTACATACAAGAAGTTATAAGTCTTTCTTGCTTGTAAGTCCAAATTCTGCCTTCCAGTAGTCTCCTGTGACAGGTCAGAGTTAAGCCAGGCTATCACAATTCAGTAGTCCCATCTGGTTTTTAACTATGGTATTGTTTCTTGTTTTTACCTTTCTCTCCGTGTAGGGTTCATACGAAGAGATTATATGTATTTTGAATTTCAGATGTGCTTTGTCTTAATATTAGGCAACATTAAAGGGGTGCCCCTTTCTTACTTTCCCTTTAGAAAAGGCACAGTAACTGTTCTTAGATTGAATGTCACAAAGTAAGTCACTAGAAACAGCCATGTCCTGCTTTCTGGATGATTTCGTATGGTTTAAGAATCATCCAGAAATGTACAACTATGTCATTGGACAGCAGAGGTGACCTGTTTGCAACAGCATGGGTTTCCACAGGCTCAAGTAGTCGACGTGAGCTGCTCCTTTCAATAGACATAATGTCACAGAGGGTAACTGACATCATATGTTAGTGATGGATACCTATTATTTCCAAGTTTTATCCACTTATCTGCTTCTTAGCCCTGAAGAAGTCACTGCGCACAACCATAAAGCGCGACGAAACACATGTTGGCTAAGGGTTTCGAGATTAAACTGAAGGGACTGTTCCAGCAGAGGATTAAGCATGTTTTTTTACTGTTAATGATATATTCCATATACTGTTAGAGTGTGCAAGAGATTGTTGTTCTATTCCATTGTCTGTCGACAACCCCCCGTGCCCCCCACTGCCCTTACTTGCACAGAGCACTGCTGGAACAAAGAAAGGTGGCAATCCTACTCACAGGTGAGGGCTAGAACAGGTATTAATTTGCCCCTGCCTACAGACAGTTAGCGGTGCTTGGAAGGCTGATGTAGTTCACACCGTCAGAGTTTTCAACAACCTCTTTCATCCTAGAAACATTTTCAGCACCACCCAAAAGACAGGTGTGAGTGGATGGAAGCTTAAGCAAGTGTGGTGCTTTCAGCAGGTTAACAATGTGAGCATTATTCTTTACCGGTTAACAATTTTAATTGGTCTGGGTAGTAATGCTATAGCAAATTGACAGAAACACTAATCCTCACAACTCGGAATGAAGGCTTTAAAATCGGCACTTTCCAGTTACTCTGAACTAGACACATACATGTGCATTTAGAAAGAAAACTAGCTACGATTTGGGGAGCAGAAATGGAAATCCTTGTCGAGGAAAAAATAGTTGACCAATCTCAGTTGTTTGGTGCTAAAACTCACCCACTGGACAACCTCATCCGACATTAACCATTACAATTGGTAGAGATGTTAACATCATGCAGTGGTGATTATCCTACATGACTGGGGGGTGCTTAAAAGCGATGGCATATTGTGTTATGTCTTGTGCACCAGACGACTCTGAGGCCCAGGAACAGTCAATGACGCAAAGGGGTACCTGAAGCAACCTAGGCTGACATGTCTGATGCAATCAGAAGTTCTACTTTAGGAGGTAGCGTTAAGGAGATGTTAGGGAATGACACTAGCACAGCTTACATATTATTTATTTTGTTCGTATTATGTTGTGGCCTTTAAGAGATTGCTCTGTATAGATAAACTCAACTAATTAGAATTATTTGCATAATCACACTTTTATGTGAACAATCCTTACTCGAAGAGCGAAGAAAGATTTTTTTGTTTTGCACATATTCCTACCCGAATCTTCTGATTCAAACTGAGACACACACATTTGTAGAGCCAATTTAGCGGAAACTGTGCGCCCACAGTTGGAATGGGCATATATTACATTCTGGCGCCTTTTTGATTATTTATCCCTGCTCTCATGGCGACCGTCGTTTTTTGTCGTGGTCGAGCTTAAGATGGTTGTACAGTTCATAACAATGCACTACTCTGCTGCCCGAACGCTAGAATTATAAGTGACTCGGACAGCCATTATCATTTAATTACGTGTTTTTGCGATCCAGGCCTTCGGCACAAATATCCACCAATTGTTAAAATGTTGTCTCAATCTCTAAGGCAACCAGTGTGGACTTAATTAAATAATAATTTCCTTTTAGCACAAGAGGCAGAAAACACTTGCCCAGTGGATATTTTGTTTTTCAGCTCAGAGATAGAATAGACAGTGAGGCAATCTTTCCGCAATTTTCAAATTTTCATATAACTTGAAAAATTAAATTGGTGTTAACTGTTGGAATAACTGAAGTGCTTCAATTTTTCCCGGGAATAAAAACCTTATGGAGATTACTCACATTTAATTAAATACAGGACCTTGCTGCTCATAACAATCTGATTTGCAGTGACTCATTTTTTTTTGTGCCGGAAAATATTTCAATAACAATGGAAAGGAAGCTGTTTGACGTTTCACAAACCCATGGCGAAAATAGTGCCCAATTCACAATGGCATTTTGAGACAAATGCATATGTTTTACAGCCACAAATGGTATTCTTAAAAGGAATCGTATCATTTGTAACTATATTTGCCCATGTTAAATTGTTGATCAGGTCTGAGTACACTTAGGTAAAAATGCGAAGCTCCGGTGGGTAGTAGGAACTGCAAGGAGTAGTTTGCCTTGTCAATTTGAAACACCTCCTTCACATTTTGAACATTAACACCCTCCTCTCAGATCTTCTCAGAGTCTCACTCTGGCAATCGTGGGAGATGTGTTGTTGAGTAAATCGCTTTCAAGGTATGAAGGAGAGGAAACATTCCAGGAGAAAATAAATTGGTGGAGTGGTGTGGCTCACTGGTTAGAGGCGGTTCGATTCCCGACGCGGCAGGATTGTGGACCAGGGTCAGCGGACTCGAAAATTCTCGCCTGGTGCCTACTCTAACCAGGGGTCCCACTCGGCAACTCTGGGCATTAGCTTGCCTAATCTCCACAACGTCCCCATCAACGCCGGGGATGCCTGGCTCCACCTTGGGGATTCCCAGCAGGGACCATCCCACAGGGAAAGCCAGGACGGGTTCCTCAGCGGTATACAGCGCCAGGACACCGGCTGGCAACAGTGCGCTTTACAAGTATACACATTACATTATAAATTTAAAAATGTGCATCTAAGCGGAATCTAAACAGACATTGACAGCATGGTTGGAAGTGTCGGGGTGGTGTAATTAAAAAGAACAATGAGCGGGTACGGGTGGGGAAACCATAATGGATAGAGAGGGGCTGGGGCAAATAGAAGCGGGGATAAGGGACACTTACAGAAAAGCAGGTCAGCAGTGGAAGAAGGATGCAAATTAACCAATCCGAACACTGTGAGACCCTTAATGCTCCTGGGCGGAAAATACACATGGAAAGGGAGGAAAGCCAATAAATCAGAAGCAATGAAGAGAGATACACAACAGCCATCTAGTCATGACCAAGGGGCATACCCAAAGCCAACTGCATCCATATTGGGAATCTGTATGTAACTGAGACCTAAAAATGGATTTGGATTGTGGGTAGATTTCTTACGGACTTCACTTCTGTATGATCGGTCACTTCAGAGCTATGCATCATTGGTTAGGTGTTCTGACTTAGGCAACATTGATAAAAACACCCCCTAAATTTCAGCTCTAGTCACATTTGCTCCTACTGCGCTATTTTATCAGTGCTCACGCAATTTATGGTGATGTTGGCATGATGAGGTGCTTACTAGTGTGCGAATGGCCTCTACGGTTTTGAAACATAATAATAGTTATAAACAAATGTGGTGGTAATCCAATTTGAGGTGCACCATTGCCTTATGATATTAGCTACTGGATGTGAGTGATGTAAATGTATGTTTGGTATCACTATTTATGTGTTGTATTTCTCTATTTTTTTCAATGAACATTTTGTGCTAAAAATGGATGTGTACTGAATGATTGTAAAGTATTTCTTACACACCGCATTTCCATTTTCTACACATTTGTTTTCATTAAAACTGTGTGGTCTGCGCCCTTTTCTCATTCACTTTTTGACCTATGTGTGGGCTTTGACTTATTGCATGGTTGTGCATCCTGGACTTGGAGTTCTACTGAAAAAGAAGTGTGGATGTATTTATTTTCCTATCAACAATGCCTTCATTGGGCTGTTCCACCCTTGGTAGGTCTAGTTTGACAGCACAGGTTTGCGGTAGAGCTTTCATTACCATTCTTTTAAAAAACTTACAGTGGGTGTCTCACCTACTTGATGTATCATCTGCCAGCTATGAAGAGCTTCCGTTGCAATTAGGCCTGGGTGAAATCTTGAATTTTATTTGCACCGGCATAATCACATCCATTTTCTGGCATTTTGCATAACGCTTGTTACGTGAAATCGGCCAAATTATGCCATTACACCACATCTCGTAATTTAGATATCGTACAGGTAAACAAAAGTCCTTGTGCAGCACCATAGGAATAAAGCAACTAATACAAGTAGTTGCTGATCGCTTCCCATGCATTTTTACGCTTTTTTTTGTGTTCAAAATATTTTATTGAAATTTTCAGAATAAACAAAAGAAACAAGACATACAGAAAATAGGAACATTGCAAAAATCTAATACCTATGAATAATACAACAATGTCATAGTCATTTCGAAATGAAAGAAGGTAAACATGTGTACATAAGAAATAAAAAAAGAAGGGGAGGGTAAGGTACACCTATAATAATCAATAAATATTACTGTCTAAATAGAGCTACTATGAAACATCAATTAATACAATGTATACCATACATAAACTTTAAAGAGGTAACAGTAATAAACATACCATTAATTTGATAAATAACTATCAACAGGAGACCAAAATAAATTATACGTATTAGAATTCTGACAAACCCCAGATAAAGATAACTGAGCACCTCTTCTTGTAAAAATAACCCAGGACCACCATGCATGAACTGATAATTTTGAGACATCTTTCCAACAGAACGTAATGGATTTTAACGCAGCTGAAATTAAAAAGTTAAATTGTTTGCATTCAAGATGACTTAAATCCAGCGATAAAATCACAGATTTGCATATTAACAATTTATACGATATATCATCTTGAATATTGAGAATCTTTTTAATAATATCCCAAACTTCTGTCCAAAATTTGAAAATTAGAGGACAAGTAAAAAGCATATGTTGAAGTGAACCAGAGTGTAAATTACAGTGCCAACATGTATCAGGTTGAAGAAGTTTTGCTTGAGATAAACGTAATGGAGTCCATAAGCAGTTAAATAAGATGTAGGAATTAGTTTGGAAAAGTGAAACAGGTAACCATCTAGATATACTATAAAGCCATATATTTTCCCATGTATCAGTAGATAATGAAAGCGACAATTCATTATTCCAGAACATTGAAATCATATTTATATTACTGCCTAGATTATTAGATAATCTTTTATATAGAATAGAGACACAATGAGCATTTGTTGAAATAGTTTGGATATGAATAGATAAATCAGCTTTTATAGTAGAGGGAATAACTTGTGAAAATGAATCCAAAATTGAATTACTTAAATATTCATATTTTATAAGTTCAGAATTAGCTAAACCAAACTTTATTTGGAGATCACTAAATGGTATAAAAGTATTATTAGAATAAACATCTTTAAGATAGAAAATACCAGCTTTAATCCATGAGAACCAGAAACTGACATTCCTATTCAATTTGATAACATTGCTATACCACAAAGATAATTCTACCGTACTGTACATGGGACATTGAAAAATAGAATCTATATCATTGAAAATCATTTTAGTGGATTTGAGAATAAGAGATTTCTGAAAAAAAGAAGATTTGTTAGACATTGTTAACAGAGTGGAAAGTGGAAAAGGTTCCACAATGGATTTTTCAATATGGAATCAAGTAGGAGGGTTATGTAAAAAGGAGTGATTTAACCAAATAGCACTTTGTTTCAAAATAAACGCCTTATGATAAAGAAGAAAATCTGGGATACCAAAACCAGCATTGCATTTAGACAGTTTTAATTTTTTATAACTGATACGAGGAGCTTTGTTATTCCAAAAAATTTGGAAAGAAGTTTATCAATATCTTTATAAAATTTTAATGGAAATTGAATGGATACCATGGCAAGGGTGTAGAATATTTTAGGGGCAATATTCATTTTGATAGATTCCATTCTACCCCACCATGAAAGATGTAATGAGGACCATTTGGACGTTTTATCTTTAATATATTGTAACACAAAATCACTATTTAAGATTAATATTGATTTTATAGAAGTAGAAAAAAAAATACCTAGATATTTCAATTTATTTTTCTGCCAAATAATGTCACACATAGAAATCATATCAGGAGTACAGTAAACATTTAAAGGAAAAAATTCAGTTTTGTTAGTATTCAATTTATACCCAGATACTAAAGAATATTGCGTTATTATTTCAATTAAGGAAGGAAAAGAAGTTAATGGATCACTAATAACTAAAAGCACATCATCCGCATAAGCTAAAGTTTTAATAATAACATCTTTAACCTGAATTCCTTTAATAGTATCACATTTCCCTTTAGTGGTAAGAAAGGGTTCAATACCTATTAAAAACAACAAAGGGGAAAGGGGACACCCTTGACGTGTATCTCTGAAAAGGGAGAATTGATTTGAAACTTGCCCATTAATAAATAAACGAGCAGTAGGAACAAAATATAAAACTGAAACCATACGAATAAAAGTGTCACCAAAATTAAAAGACGATAAAGTGTGAAATAAAAATTGCCAATGAAGTTTGTCAAAGGCTTTTTCAGCATCCAAAGCCATGACTCCTGAAGGATTAGTTAATGTGTGACCTTGTTCAATGACATGCAACAAAGTTCTTGCGTTATTAGAAGAGTATCTATTTTTCATAAACCCAGATTGATCAGGATGAATAATAGAGTCTAAAACAGGAGATAAACGTGTAGCCAATATTTTTGCATATAATTTACAATCTTGATTAATTAATTAAATGGGGCGATAATTAGAAACAAGAGTGGGATCTTTGTCTGGTTTAGGAAGAACAATAATGAAAGCTTCCGTAAAAGAGCCAGACGTAATTCCTGATGAACCAAATGATGTAAAAAGTTGAAGTAACAATGGGGAAAGTTGGGATTGAAATTCTTTATAAAATTCTGCTGGCAAGCCATCAGGACCAGGAGATTTATTTTGTTTGAGAGATTTTATAGCAGATACAATTTCATCATTAGTAATGGGTAAGTCCAGTCCAAGTTTATCTGATTGAGAAATTTTAGGCAGACTACAAGAGGATAGAAAAGAGTCTACCAGTACGTCATCATTAAAGTTAGGTTTATTATATAATTTAGAGTAGAAATCCAAAAATTCATTAACAATGTCATTATGAGACAATGCAAGTTTACCATTGGGGCCATGAATAGAAGTGATTTGAGTTTTATCTTTTTTAATACGTAAATAATTTGCTAAAAGTCTCCCAGATTTGTTTGCATTGAAACTAAATTTAGCTTTGGCTTTAGAAATTTGAATGCCAGCTCTATTACTAAGAATTGTATTAAATTCATATCTAAGTTTTTGTAACTTATCCCTATATTGATGATCATTAGAAGTCATAAAGAGTCGTTCAAATTTTGCTATTTGTTTTTCCAAACATTTAATATTTGCATTAAAGGTTTTATTTTCATGGGCCATAATAGAAATAGTAGCTCCTCTAATATAGGTTTTAAAAGCATCCCATCTAGTAACCATAGAAGTAGAGCCTTCAGGATTCAGTTAAAAATAATCAGTAATTGCAGATAAAAGTTTTGGTTTGTTATTATCATTGAGAGCTATGCCAGAATTCATTCTCCATCTAGATTGTTTGGAAAAGGTGGGATTTAGATTTAAAATACAAGAAATCATAGCGTGATCAGAGACATCAATATTACCAAACATAGGTGATTTTCTAGAATTAATAAGTTGTCTAGTGACTAATATATAATCAATTCGAGAGTGGGAATTGTGAGGATTAGAAAAGAAAGTAAAATGTTTTTCTGTAGGGAAGTGGAGACCCCAAATATCAACTAATTTACTAGTCTGAAGAAATGTATTAAAAGCAAAATAAGCCTTAGGGGGATGAAACTTTGTCTGAGATAATCTATCTAGTAAAGGATCTGAGATAACATTAAAGTCACCAGCAACAATTAAAGGAACATTCTCAATTTTAAGTACTTCCGTTGTGAGATTAGTCCAAAAAGCAGGATCATCAGCAGTGGGCCCATAAACATTTAATAAAAAGATAATAGAGTCATGAACTTTAACTTTAACAATTAAATATCTCCCTTCAGTATCAGTAACTTTACTCAAAATTTGGCAATTAGATTTCTTGGCAAATAGTATAGCTACGCCATTTTTCTTGCCATTAGCAGGAGAGGAAACAATATTTTCAACCCATTTTCTTTTCATATATTCTAAGATTGTATCATCAACATGTGTTTCTTGTAAAAAACAAAAATCAGCTTTAGAACTGCCTAAATAATCTAAAATTTTAGTACGCTTAACTGGATGGTGCAAACCTTTAACATTTAACGAAATTACTTTAATGTTAGCCATAAAGGAAAAGGAAGAAAGGAAAAGAAAAGAAGAGGACAGTGAGGAAAAGCACATATGAGAAAAAGAGAGTAGCTCTAGAGAATATAAAAGGTAAGGGAGAAGGGAAAACATTGAAAAAAAGACAAACAAAAAACATAAATATGAACAGTGAAACGCACACGCGCCCTACAAGCATGGCCTAAAACCGTTGGAGCCCAAAAATGGAAGAATGACTTATGAAGTTGTCAGCAAAAAACATTCTCAAGTAGTGGGGTCATGAGTATCCATTGAATGCTGCATTTGGAGATCAAGAAAACGTCGTAGTTCTTCTGGTCGATGAAAAGATTTTGAAAAAGTGTCTTTCCATATACGCATTGTAGATGGGTCAAAAAGGCCATATTTGTAACCAAGACTGCGTAATTGAGGGCGAATGTCAGAAAATTCCTTACGTATTGCAACAGTTTCCCTAGCAAAGTCTTGATGAATAAATATTTTATTGCCGTTAACCATGAGAGAGGGAATTCCTCTTGCAGCTTTCTTGATCAGAACCAAGTGATGATGGCGAAAAACTTTAAATATCATTTGCCTTGGTTTGGCATGTTGAGGATTGCGATGAGAGGGAATTCTGTGGGCTTTATCAACCTCAAATTTTTCTGGGAATTTGATATTTAAAAGACCAGGAATCTAGTTTTCCACATATAATCGGCAATTAGACCCCTCAACTTCCTCTGGTAAATTAAATATGCGAAGGTTGTATTGTCTATTTCGATTTTCCATATCCAAAAGATGTGCACCCATAGGAGATATTTTCGCCACCAGTGGGGAAAAAGCATCAATTTTGGATTTATTATCTTGTATCTTAATTGAATTATCAGATATTTTTATAGACAAACTGGCCATTTCTTTTCACACATTTTTAACCTCTGTCGCAATAGTATCAGTATTAGCACGAAGAGCTTGAATTTCTTCTAAAATTAAAGACAGTGAAGGTTCAGAAGACTCCACCACTTTCGATTTTAGAGGAGGAGGAGAAACCTGCTGTCTTCCTTTATTGTTAGTAGGATTTTTATTTTCCATTTTTTGAGGAGATAAATAAATAAATTTGAAGTATAATGAGCAAAGGAGTAATACCAGAGTATATGAAGGAAAATAATAATAAGCTCTCTTCAAAAATACAGGTGCAGCAGCTAAATAGGGCTGTGGGTGTGGCTAGGCCCAAGCCAGGCCCTTTCCTGGTGGATACTCCGCCCCCCTGACAGACACTCCAGGCAGTACCTCTTGAAGAGCTGGGAGCAGGAACCACAAAGCTCAAAACAGCACCTCCATCGAACAAAACAGCGTCAAACCTCCTCAGCCAGTACGTGTCACTAAAACTAAGCTAGCGACCTCATTTGCACCTATTTGCTGACAAAAAATCGTCGTTTTTATGCAAAAAGGGGCGGAAAAACAAAAGAGCTCAGTCCGCCGCGGCCATCTTGAATTCGCGCGATCGCGCGACTGCATTTTTACGCTTTTTTTTGGCACATTGTGTCAAAAAGTGATCACAAGGACACATTTCACACTGACAAATAGTGCAAAATGCTGAGTTGCCATTTCATGTAATCTTGGGCAATTTCTTTGGAATCCATGTAATTTCTACAATGTAAATTACACACATTTTGCACAGACCTAAAATGCATGAGGGACTGATTTCCATCTGAAAAGTACATTCATCATATATTCTGTCACATCTAAGCCTTTATTGTGTGCATTCATTCTAAAAAGAAAAATAAACATCATTTTTATATATTTCTTTCACTGTGGCAGGCACCTTTTAATGCGCTTCTTAGGATTTGAGTCGAAGTCTGAATTTATGACCGACACTTTAGTGTTGATTTCGTTCAGCAGTCCATGACAACCTGACTT
Source organism: Lissotriton helveticus (assembly GCF_964261635.1). Lineage (NCBI taxonomy): Eukaryota > Metazoa > Chordata > Amphibia > Caudata > Salamandridae > Lissotriton > Lissotriton helveticus. Next base: position 522,325,198 of record NC_136063.1, read on the forward strand.
CAAGATGTTTTCCCCAAAGTCTTGAATGATCAACACCAAATGATGTGATCTCACATAACTTCAGCTAGTCAATTCTGGGTAAAACCACTCCAGTCCCAATCAGAAAAACCATCCGCAGTGCTACGAAATGCTCATTTCCATTCCAAAGTGTGCCACTCCTTCCAGCATCTCTTTGGATGCCAACTCTCTATCAACAATAAAAGCATAAAAAACCAAGTTTGGCCCCTCTACTCTTATGATCTTCACATGGATGAGCAGCCGGATAGCACAGTACTCCATATGTGCCTGTTTGGTTCATAGAATGAGACAGTCATATCTCCGTCCACTCTGCCTATTCTTTCTCCAGCTTCCTCTTGTGTTTTCCATCCTCTTTCCTGGATCACAATATTTCTATCTCATCTCTCTGCTGCTCCACTCTGTGTTTTTCTCCCTTTCTCTACAATCACTGTATGGCTGCCTCTTCTGTCTCTTAGGCCACATCCACTTTTTTTTCCTTTTCTTTGTCTCTCCCCAAACCCTATATTCCTAAGCTTTTACCTCCAGATCTACTCTGTGTCCCTTCACTCCTCTCTTACCAGTCAATGTATTATTGTTCCGTCCCCTTTCACTCCTGTTCTGCTATGTGTTTTCCCTCATCTCTGTACAACCACTGTATGTCCGTTCTACCTTTCTCCAGCTCCACTCTGTGAATTTACATACTTTCTGCCCATTATCTGTATGGCTGTTGCTCCTGCCTTTCCTGACAGCTTCACTCTGTGTCCCGTTCCTCCTTTTACCCAACTCACCATATGCCTGCCCCTTCTGCCACCATCTCAACTTGATGTCTCTTCCCTTCTCTGTCTTCAAACACTTCATGCTTGTCCTGACGCCCTTTCCCTGCTGCTCTCCTGTGGTAGTCAAACAGCTGTCACTTTTTTCTCTAGTTCCTTTCCTCTCTTCCCTTTTGTAGGAAAGTGCCCCTTTTTGACATGGTCATCTCCACTTTTTGGCTGGTATCCAATGCAATTTTGACAGAAAGTGCACTGAGTTCCTGCAATCCAGGTAAAACCCCCAATCGTAAATACCTCTGGCACTCCTGTAAGTCCCTAGTAAATGATACCCAAGGTATTTAGGTCATGGGTGCTAAAGAGAGTCCCTAAGAGCTTAAGCATGTGTTGTGCCACCTTAAGGAACATCATACCTAGCTCATGCAGAATGCCATTGCAGGCTGTGTATCTTGGTGTGTAGAAAATAGAAACATTCTCAGGGGTCCCACATATACTTGGTCCTTTTAACCCCTTGGCTGCTGGGGTCATTCCCCTGCCGTGCTGAGGGGGGGGCACAGCGCCACGGTGCTCATGACGAGCTCAGCTCATCATGAGCCACGGTGGTCGTGTGCTCATGACGAGCTGAGCTTGTCATGACCACACCCGTTTCATTAGAATGCTCGCACAGCAGGGGAATTTGCCCAGCGTGCGAGCGTTCTAACGGTCATGACAAGCTCAGCTCGTCATGAGCACACGAGAACCGTGACTCATGACGAGCTGAGCTCGTCATGAGCGTGGGAGGGGTTAAACCAACAAAGAAGAAATTGGCAAAGAAGCTGAAATATAAAAGTAACATCTTTATTAACCTCAAATGAGGGAGACTACGTCACACACAAACCTTAGCAACTGAATGAGGCAGTCTGAGGAGTACAGAAAACAGAGGCCTTATATATGCTTAGGGTTACATACTCAGCATAAGACCGAGGGGCAGTCCTGGCACATGTAAGCATGTAAAATGCCTAATATGGGCCTGCAAGATTTGCTTGCTCAACAAAGTGGGAGATGAGTTACTTCTCCACACAGCAGCAAAAATAGCCTGACAGTTCTACAAGAAGAACAGGTTCATTCTACTAGCTAGGCCCTTCTGAACATGTGCGAAGGTGGAAGATGCTAAATATAGTTTGTTTCTAGGCAGATTACAAGAGCAGTCAACACTGAGGGAGGACAGAGCACATGGCGAGCACGTGGCAGCACATGGCAAACAAGATGGCGGCCAGAAATACAAAATGGCTTTCAGCTCATGCTAACAAATCCCTGCAATATTTAACAGGTGCAGATGAAAGTGAAAACACAACATGGCACACATCCCTGTCTGCTATGCCTGCAGACATTTCATGCAGTATAGGTAAGTGACCCCTACTGCAGGCCTAACAGCCCTAAGACAGGGTGCACTATATTATATGTGGGGACATAACTTCATGAACAGATATGCCCCTGTGCTGGACAGTCTGATTAATGCTATTGCACATGACCAGGGAAGTCCTTTTTAGTACATGTTCTGGACACTGGTAAAAACGAGTTCCACAGTGTCACTGAAACCAAAGATGTTTGGTATCAACCAACTTATATTAATAAACCCACACTGATTCCAGTGATAGATTTGTTAATACATTCACCCAGAGGGCACCTTCGAGGGGAAGCCACAGCTGCCAGCCGCCCCTTGTTAGGGGCAAGGAGAGGTGATGAGGAGACCGGGAGCCGGGAGAACTACATTCTCCAGCTTCCCCAGCGGTTCAGCGTTCGCCACCGCCAACACCACAGGACCAGCTGCGCCAGGGGCACCTACAAATTCCAATAGGGGCTCCTGCAGCGCAGAAAGCCATTTTTGAATTGCGATGCCACTGAAGCCGGCCGCCCCTCGTTAGGAGCAAGGATAAGTGATGAGGAGACCGGGAGCCTCCCTAGCGATTCAGACTTCTGCCACCGCCAATGCCACAGGACCAGGTGCGCCTACAAATTCCAACAGGGGCTCCATCAGCGCGGGATGCATGCGGGCATTGCCCGGGCGAAGCGTGGGCCAAGGGCGTCCCGTCTGCGCCCACCCGTCACTGTGTGAGGCTGGGCTGGGCCCCCACTCTGTGACCTGTGTTCTGGGAACTGTGGTTGCGGCTCGGGACAAGACATTCCACCACTAAACATGCAGTGATCAGTACATTTGATGTTCCTGGAGGTTGTTTATCATCTCCGTGGGGGTTACCTGTCATCCTGCTACTCTGAGGGTTTCATACCGTGTCATTATAGTCTGGGAGAGCTGGAGTGAGTGGCCTGGTGAAGTGAGCTGGGCAGGCTGCCAATAGGAGTATATCTTGACAGTGTTGGTACCTGATCACCCAGTATTTGTGAGGACAGTGCTGGCCTTCCTTATAGCAACATTCTGCTTCCTAAATCCTTGCTCTAATTTTCTGCCTAATTAGCCATGGGTAGGCGCAGGGTTTTGCCTTATTCCTCACTATCCCCCTGTGGACTCTTGAATTGTTTAGGCAGAAGGAGACGAGGAACTTGCAGGACTGGATAGCAGTTCTGGGACCCATGACGATTTACAGTGTGTGGGTGGGACACCCAGTTTATCACTTGCTCACTCTAAACAAACTCCAGCGATGGCACCCTTATCGCCTGTCATTATAATATGTAACAAGGAGGGGAGTGACTATTCTTTACACCAGGGAGTTGATGATTGTTTAATTTATAACCTGTCGATACCCCCTCTCGGCCGTCAAAGCATGGGTGGTGCCCCTGTGTTGAAAGGGCCTTCGCAGTTGGGCGTTGTCACTAAAAGAAAAATTCAAGCTATTGGGGGTAAAGCGAAGAAAATTAAACCTAACATGGCCACAAAAAACCCTGTTTCCGATTCTGTCCTCTGCACCACTCCCCCCACTTTGGATCTTCCTGGGGCATTAATAGAATTCCAGACAGCAATGACTAATTTGCTGGATTTAAAGCTAGGCCCTATTCTTGAAAGGCTGACTCGGATTGAGGAGACTATAGTGTACCGTTCAAGCAAGGATGTGGTTCTTACATTAAGAGATCCAACTGTTGAACGGGGCCAGATAATTGTACAGGTCCCCGAGTTACGGACAAATGAACTTAACCCTGCAGACCAGTTATCAAATTGCCCATCGAAGCAGCCCGAATTACAGACGGAGAGCTGGGAAAAAACACTGTAGTTGGTAGGAGAAGGGATTCCCTAGTACTTGGTAGTGCCACAGGTGTTGGCCACTGCCCAAGGGAGGGGAGACTGGAGAGTAGTGAGGCCCAGGTATTCAGCTTACCAATAATAGACCTACCTCCTGAATCCACCCAATATGTAGTGGTCTTGGGGAGTGTTCCACCTCGGGGGATTACAAAATACCTCACTGGCTCTCAAACAACACCGTCCTGGGTGCACAAGTGGCCAAAAACATTATTATGGTCCGTAGGGTCAGTTGGATGGGGTGATCTTGCAAAATGAGCATGGGTGACTGTATAATTGTTGATTTTGATAACCCTCATATTGCGAGAGGGATATTGTTCAGGGATACATGCCATGCTTTTTCTCGGCCAGGATCTATTATTAGGGCCTTGCTAATGGGTTTTTTCTATAAACCTGCCCCACTAAGGGAAACATATCCTGACATGGATGTCCCCCGAAATGGGTGGTTGAATAGATTATCACCTTCAACCGTGCAACAGCCTACAGCTGTGGCCCACACATCACTTGTAACAGAGGGACAGCATGGTGCCGGCCCCTCACCAAAGCTAAATACTAGATTTTCTCCATTGACAGGGTTGGAGGAGTGCGAGTGAATAAGGACCCCTACTCTGCCTGGCATTGTGTCTAATGCAAACAAGCAATACCCAGTAGAGGTAGTTGAGTAGAACGTAGGCGTACTTGCCAATAATTTTTTACCATGGAACATTGCAGGGCTGGCAAGTAAGTATCACAATCCTTTATGGATGTAATTTGTGAAGCAGTTCCTTGTAATTAGCTTCCAAGAAACATGGCTGGTGGATCATGAATTACTCCTGGAAGTATATAAGGCTTTCTTCATGCCAGCGACCCCCTCGGTGGGTGGAAGACCTAAAGGTGGTTTGGTCACTTACATATCTCCAGCTGTTGATTGCCATATACAGGTTGTGCCGCCCCCAAGCCCAGGAATTCTGGCATTGATATTAAAAAGGGATGATATTAGCTGGGACCTTGTTAACTTTTATAACTCCATGGCATACCCCTCTAGTGTTTGTAATATCACCACCTTGGGTACATTCATTAGACTTTTTTTGGTTCTGTTGTACATAACCTCATGGTTTTTGGTGATTTTAACATTCATAGTTGTGCAAACCCAAGGTTAACCTGTATTTCTGAGCTAGGCTGCCCGCAAATGAAGGGGTTTCATTTTTTACATCATGTCCACGGGGAACTGCTAAATATTCTGTTAAATGAATTAGATATGATGTCCCTGATGACCTTAACTGATCCGTACAGAACATTCCAGGCTCCCACCTTTAAAAGAAGATGTAGGGGGTCATATATAGACTACATTTTAATTTCCTCCTCATTACAAGCCTCATTTTGTGGCTTCAATATTGTTGAGAGCATATATAGTGACCATAACCCACTTTGGGGCAGATTTACAATTACTGGCGCATCCCTGCATATCAGCAGGGATGCGCAAGTAATTGTGCGCCGCAGCTCCGCCACCCTGGATGCGCCGCATTTACAATGGGCAAAAACGGCAAAGATGCGTGACGCATCTGTGCCGTAAAAGCGGCGCATTGCTGGAGTTGCGTCGCAAGCACGACGCAGCTCCAGCAAGGCTTGGGAGGCTCTATCTGCACAATGCTGAGTCAATCCTTACGCCTGCTTCAAGCAGGCGCAGGGTTTTGACGCAGCATGGCCCAAAAGTGACTGTGTGAAATCTTGTAGATTTCACTCAGTTATTTTTGGGAGGCGTTCCTGTGCCGGAACGCCCCCCCCCGCGATGGAACGTCTCCTTCTGGCGCAGGGCTTTACAACGTGATGCATGTGTCACAAAAGTGATGCAACAACGGCGTAAAAGAGGCGCAAGGGGCTTGTAATTCTGCCCCTTTGTGTCCATATGAGGGGACCTCTGGGTGTACGAATTAGTGGAGCAGCAACCAGAGGTACGCTTAGACTAACTGATGGCAAGCGACGTCTCAAATGGTCCCAGATTTCTCCAGATAACTTTAATCGGGTGGTAAGAGATTCTTTTGCTCCTGAGTTAGTGGTCTGCACTTTTGTAGGTTCTTCACCAGGTGGGGTTATCCCCGCATACGAAATCATCGCCAATAAAAAGGGAGAAATCTTAAGTGCTCTGGTGGGTAGAGCCTGTAGATCTGGCCCCAGATGGCTTGACCCCTTGTGCTCAGGGGCTCCAAAAAATTTGAGGGAAGCCCTGTCAGTTAAACCTAGAAATAAATCCCAGGTGGGTGCACACACAAAGAATATAAACTAGCATTGGTCAAATGAAAGGGTGTTATGAAAGAACAGGCCTGGAGGGAGTTGATTGAGTCTAGCACTCTTAGGAAAATGTCTAGGTTTTGGAGTATTGTGAGTGGTCCTTTATTTGAACACAAAGCAGGGGGTAAAAGATTTGCACATTACTGAGGAGGAATGGGTGCTTCATTTTAAATCGATGTTTGATTGCTCAACTGAGCATCATTGCCAAGTAGGCCTTGATATTAATGCCCCTGTAGTGATCTTTAAACAAGGTGAGGTTGAGGCTGGCACTGTCGAGCAAACCAGTAATAAAGCACCGGGCCCTGACTGTGTACCCCTGGACCTGTTTAAGCCTCACCCTTGCTTCTGGGCACCGGTACTTGTGGCTGTGTTTATTGCAGCTGCAAAGATCGATTGCCCCGAGTCTTGGGCCACTTCTACCATAGTCCCCTTTTTTAAGAAGGGTGATCGGAATATCACTGATTGCTATAGGCCAATCTCCCTTCTTGACTCAGTGGTTAAGGTCGTGGGTTGCATACTCCTAGAAAGATTAACCACCTGGGCCGAGGAGCATAAGATCTTGTCGGACGTTCAGTTCGGATTTTGCCCAGGGCGATCAACTGTTGCTCAATGTCTTGACTTATCCATGATACTGAGCAAATATACAGTTGCACGTCCCTGTACAGTCTACCTTGCCTTCATGGACTTGTCCTCTGCATTTGATTGTGTAAACAGGGTTAAATTGTGGCAGTCCATGAGGGCAATGGGGGTAGAGAACAGCATTGGAAATGTTCTAGAGGACTTGCACAAGTCTACTAAGGCCAACGTTAGGTTTTCCCAGGACCTTCGGGTCACAAGGGACTTGGAGATAAAGAGGAGAGTACAGCAAGGCTGTATTTTAGCTCCATTTTTGTTTAACTTTCATATCAATGATTTGGATAGAGCACTAAGAGCTACTAGGGTAGATTATTCATATGTAGGGCGGCGTGGTCTCCCTGTACTACTCTATGCAGACAACGCCGTCCTTTTACTGAGGACTGCTTTAGGTCTGCAAACCTTATTTGAGACATTCTCTAACTTCATGGCCGACCTGGACCTAGGAATCTACAACTCTAAATTATATATAAGACAAGTGGGGCTTCGATCAAATATAAGCTTTCAATTCAGTGATGGCCTGCTAAAATCCCCCGCATGATTGTGTTTTCTTACTTAAGGTTTTTTTTGGACGAACAGATAAAATGGGGCCACAATGTTTGAGGAAAATGGGGGATCTGGCTCTGGTGAATTCGGCAATTTTTAACTTTGCTTCAAAAATAGGGAGGAAACCAATTAGAGCCATGCTTAAAGTGTATCAGGCTAAAAGTGTGTCCACAGAAACTTATGGAAGTGAAATATGTGGGCATATTGCTGTGAAATCACTGTAGGTGATTGAGATCAATTTTTTTAAACGCTTGCTGTGTGTCCTGCGTGGTCTATCTAATTTAGCGGCCATGAGGAGCTGAGGGTTCCCTTTTTAAGCGATACCCTGGCTCTAAGCCCTCTTGTGTATTGGTTGAAGTGCTGGCTGAACCAGGAGCTAACCCTTAACCACCAGATGCTTAGAGAGTGTATGTCTCCTGATCATCCATCCCGAATACCCTGGCTTAATTACATTAGAAGTAGCCTCAAAGAGGTAGGGCGGGTTGATTTATTTTTTAAGCCCAAAACCATTTTAAAGAAGGATGTGAAATTAATTAAGGAAAATGGGCAGGGACGAGCAGGAATTACACAAACCAAGTGTTCGCTTGCTTTTAATGCTTAAAACAACACCGTTAACAAGCCTTATCTCCTGGGGTTTTTATCTACACATGAGAGGTTTTTATTAACAAGGTTTCGGATGAACCTCTTTCACCTTCTGTTAGCAGGCCAAAGGGTTATATTAGAGGTCAAATGCTAGTACCCTGTGGCTGTGACGGCCAGTCAACACAGGACTTGCAGCATTTTATGTTTCTATGTAAGTTTTTTGCAATTCCACGTAGGCACTGTTTGGTTCCAATGTTAAAAAGGATGAATTTCACTCAGGCTCATCCTGCCCTCTTGTATCTCCATCTGCTTAAAGAGGATTGTATAATCTTTATTGTGGGGTATTTATAATCCATTGTGAAAACCAGGGCCTGTTTGGATGGCTAGCCAACGTGCTGGCGAAATTATGGGGTTTTAATTAGCAGGGAAGGTTCAGACTGCCCCACACCTTACTTGGGAGAGTTGTTTTTATGCTAATATGCATTTTAAGGTTTTTGATCAAAGGGGGAGGTTGTGTATTGGGTTATTTTAAAAAAAACTATGATTTTAATGAATCCCTGTTTTAATGTATATGGATTTCATGTAACTTTTATGGTTTACCTCTGTGAAACCGAATAAAGTTTATTTGATTGATTGATTGAATACATGCACCCAGAGGGCACCTTAAAGGTGCCCCCTGAAAACCTACCAACTCCTAGTGTGCTGGCTGGCAGTTTATGACCAGCCTACCACACATATGAGTTCCTGACTACCAGAGGTGAGGGCCCACACTCTCAGGAGGTCAGGAAAAAAGCCTGCTTCTGCAGAGGGCATTTTACACCCTCTCCAGCAGGAAGACTTGTAAATTAGCATTCCAAGGCAGGGAGCTTTAAAGAGCCCACCACTTTTGGTATGTGTATGTGGCTTCCCTCAGAGGTGATGGGATGCCACCCGCCTTACCAGAGCCCATTTGGCACCTGGAAAGGTGGGAAAGTTAATAGTAAGATAGGCATGTTAACCCAGAGGCTAGCTCCACCCCTCAGGCGGGCTACCTGATGTGGACACGAAAAGTCGGCAGACTTCAAACAGGGGATTCTATGTTTAAACGTGCGAGCAGAGATGTTCCCGCCATCGTGCATCGCAACTTTAGGCGTATCACCGCCAGCATCTCCAAAGTGAGACCGGGCCGAGTGACAAGATGAATCACATCTCTGCTCGCACGTTTAAACATGGAATCCCCTGTCTGAAGTTGGTTTCCCGGCTCCAATTGAATCCGCCTATTTACAGTCACACGCCTGTTAAAGAAGTGGTACAAAAGGGGGTGGTGATGGACGGAGCATCTGAACCAATCAAACACTCACACCCAGTCAAAAGATCTGGGTTTGATCCATCACCGTTCTGTAGCCCACTCTGCCACCCCAGTTCAGACATTGCTATATGCAAATCAGTCTGACCCTGTGCCTCATGGGAACAGTCCAGCCCGAACTGCCAAGCCATGCCTTCCCTGGACCGGAAACAAGCCTCCGAAGTGGCAGCCTGCCCTTCCATTACATCCCCTTGAACGAACGGTCCCTCGCACCATCAGGAGGCATTGTGTTTATGTTCAGGCATTGCATTGTATAGTCCTGATGATAATCCCTCTATCTATTGAGCATGGGATCGAAACGTCGTCGACAAACTAAATAGTGCCACGTCTAACCAATGTGTATAAATAATGTGGTTACTATTGTGGATAGCTTGTTTCATTCCCTGATTTTGCCAAGCTTCCATGCTCTTGTTTTGCCTGAAATCTTGTATGTTTAATGTTTTTTTGTTTCCTGTCTTTTGTACCAGATGCAGGATTCGTCCCGCTCTATTGTGGTTTTTCCCAATTATGTTCATTTGATTGCATCGAAAATTAAAATTCTTTGTCCGACTGGATATCGTAAAAATATAGCACCTATCCAGGTCTATACTTTATTTGTTTTTAGAATTTCCTCTCTAAGAACCAGCTTTCTAAATGTGGCATTTTCAGAATTGTGACTTAAAACCTTATTATTAAAACACCATTAAGCAAGATTTAAAATTACAAATCCTCAGACACCAAGCATGACTATATTACTTGCTTCCAATCAAAAGGTAGATCTTACAAAATCTAATAAGGTAACCTAATGTCATCCATCTGAAGAGGTAGGTCTCACAGTAGTTAAAATAAATTATTACTTTTTCATTATCTGGACATGTAAAACTTAAAAGTACATGTCCCACATTTGTAATTACTGTGAACCTTGCTGTATGAGCTGTATAGGACCTACTTTAGGGGTGACTTTGATGTTTTGAAAATGGAGTTTTATGCCTGACAAATGGGATATTTTGGCACATTTGGCAGTTTAAAACTGCATAAAGCTTGCAATCACAGACCTGGGACATATTTTAAGGGGCTACTTAAGTGAGTGACACAATAAGTGCTGCAGGCCCACTAGTAGAATTTAATTTACCAGCCCTGGGTACATGATATATGTTAGAAATGGGGGACTCTAGTTGGCACAGATAGGTACCTTTATCCTAATAGAGAACCTTGCTTCTAGTCAGGGTAAGTCAGTCAAAAATAACTTTATTTGGTTTTCACAAACCATAAAGCATATAAAACACATTTCGTTTAAAAAAAACTTTTTCAGTTCAATAAAAACTCTACTTAGTTCCTTTGTGGCACCGAGCCCAGTCTTTGCCCACTTTTATAAGTAAGCTTTCTACCGCTATCATAAATTTTATCCCCCTACATATTAAAATGTTTGATGCGGCACCCATCCAACTTGTCGCCGCCTGTCTGCAGGTGCGGATATTTAAATCATTAAAAACGGTTCTCAGCAGCTTCCTTCTTTCCCATTTCACTGATTCACAGACACACAGTAAGTGGCTCAGAGTTTCAATGTGATAACCGCATAAACGGCATGCCTTTGTTTGATGCTTATTTTTCCAGGTGGGGGAACCAAGGAAGGTTTGGGTCCAGTCTCTGACTAGCTTGGACCACTACAATATTCTAAACAAGAAAAGGGGGCTAGTCAGGTATGATTTGTTTTTGTTTTTTATGAACACACCCAGCCTGAGAGTGCTACGTGGTCAATATTTTGTTTTTGATTTATTTTCTTTTAATTTCAAAAAATATTTTACATTTCTCTTTTGTATATCATGAAAACAGACAGTCATCAAACAATAAAGAATGCATTCAAAAGACAGTGTGCACAGTATATACAAGTGATCAATATATACATCATCAATACAAACGATTGCAATGAAACCAGAAATAGAATGATATTAAACAAATTAAATAAATGCGATGCCTAAGTGAATTTTTTAAAAAAGATAGGCACCAGTCCTTCTGATTTTGTAACAGAAGACCAGCGGACAACACATTTCATGGAAACTGCCTGCTAGTCTTGCTGAGCCAGTGATTAGATATTGATATAGTTGCACAACTAGGGACCAGGGGTGTGGTTTTATTTAAGTCTCTAGTGGCACTCTTCCTCTTTATCGCTGGCTCGGGGTCAACGCGTTTCGAACCACAAGGTGATTGGGGGTTCTCCTCAGGACACGGACTGGATATAGCCGTAACTGAATGTAGTCTTCACGGTTGAGATGTGTATGGGGGGGGCGCCAGCCTCACATGGTACTCCTTTTCTTAGTCATTATGTGGCATCCATGATATTAATCTGGACTGAAGGGGTCAATTCGTGTGCCACGTGGAGTATCTGTCTAAATGATGAGCGGTCGCAAAGGAGGGAAGTCTGGCCGTATGGTCCAGCGGTAATTTCAAAGGCGTCGTGATACGAGCGTTCTCCTCCCAGCGTTACCTCCGGCGACTGTCATGCCAGGTGGGCGCCAAGTCTAAAGAACAATGATCTCCAAATCTGTATGCCACGAATCTCCTTTTTAAAAACAATCGGAATTGAGCTCCTAGATAGGCTTGTGGTCTTAACCGTGTATAAGAATTTATTATGACCCATGCGTGGCGGCGTCTTAATAATCCCCTTTTATCCTCCACAAAGGATAATGCTTTTGCTTTGTTATTACAAGCTTTTTTAAATGTGGACTTTTCCAACTTGCTGTTCCAAAGCCCATTGATCTCTAATTCTTCCAGTGCTATCCGCAGTTGGTCCCCCCACGTATTTGAGGTTCTTTGCTCTGGTTGTTGTTTTATTTCCAACCAGCATAAGTTGTTCAAAGTTCTCAACTCTGCTGCTCTGAGTTTCCAGCATAGATTTACCATGGTTGCCTTCCTTTGGAATTCCTGGTTCTGTAGTCCGAATTCCAAGCGAATTTGTGCTGGCAAGGAACCTTTAAAGAGATTGAATACTGTTTTATAAACCTTGGTTTGTAATTTGTTTAAGATGTTACTTTTCTGGCCATGCCAGGTTTCCAGACCGTAGGCCAGGGTTGGTAGCACTTGGGGTGCCATGATTTTTAAAAGATGCCCTTATGAAGGGCTTTCCAGTTTCTTTGATAGTTGTTTGTAGGCAAATATTAGAGATTGAGGTTTTGCTGTGATCTCCTTTTTCTGCTCAACCATTGACAGATGTCTTGCCATTCTGATGCCCAAGTATTTATAAACTCTTATTTCCTCTATTTGAGAGTTCTTTGCATACCATTTATAGTTTCCTTGTCTTGGGCCCGCTAATCTTACCACCTTGTTTTTGGATTTGTTCAATTCTAAACCTTGGACGTCCAGGTAGTCTATACGTTTGTTTATTGTCCTTTGCAGCCCCTTCGGAGTTTGACTTACCAGGACAATATCATCTGCATACTGTAAGTATTGAACCGGCTCTTTTGCCAAATTTGGTGGGTGTCCATTTATTTGTTTTAAGTGACTGTTCAAATCTGCTAAGTATAAATTAAATAAGCATGGTGAAAGGATGCAGCCCTGTTTTAGTCCGTTTGTTATATTTATTTTTGAAGAGACTCTTTGTCCGTCCCCTAATTTAACAGTGGCCCATGTTTCGCTGTATAGTGATTGTATTGCATTTATCAATGGCTGTGGCAGTCCCCATGCTTTCAGTTTCTTCCACAAACGGCCCCGCGGCACTCTATCGAAAGCCGCTTTTAGGTCAATGTAGCACGCCACTAATACTCCCTGTTTTCTTTCAGCTTTTTCCGTAAGAATTGTCAAGGCTGTTAGATTTGTAATGGTGCCCATTCCCCGTCTGAAGCCTGTTTGGAATTTTGGGATAATGTTGATTTCCTCTGTCCACTCTTGTAGATGTCCCAGGATGCATGAAGCATAGAGTTTGGCTTCCACATCTATCAGGGCGATCAACCTGTAATTCCTGGGTTCTGTTCTAATGTCGCTCTTATAAATTGGGTGGAACAGGTTACCGCTCCAGGACTGTGGGATCTTGTTATCTCGAAACACATGATTAAAAAGAGGTGTTAGATATTTTACCCAAACGTCCAGGTCTCGTTTGAACAGGGCATTTGGTAGCCCGTTTGGGCCTGCTGCTCCTTTCGCTTTCAAATCTTTTATCAGTGTTTTTATGCGTTTAACGGTTGTCAGAGTTTGATCATCTGCTTCCCAGCTAAACTGTTTGTTTCCACTTTCAATAGTAGTACTGGTTGCCTCGGGGTAAGATTATTTTTCCTTTACATTCAGTGACCTTACTGCATCCGCCTTTTCTGTTCCAAGTTTGGGGTTGTACAATTTATCAATGTAGTCTAACCAAGTGTTTTCACTTATTCTGATGGTATTTTGCTTTCCGTGTCCTTTCATTAATTTGTTGATTATACCCCAAAATTCTTTACTGTTTGGTAGTTTGCTTGCCCACAGCAGTTCTTCCCATAACTTATCTCTGTATTTCCTTTTTTCCACTCTGCATTCCACCTCATAGTCTTTTCTCATTTTTTAAATCTTTCCACTGTCTATTTTTTTTCCCATTTTAATTGCTTGCGCTTTTTGTCTTACCTCTTTGGCAATATTTCTTTTTTTCTTTCTAAACTGTGTTGTGTACCATGGCTCTTTAATAGCCCCGTAATTACCTTTGCTTGTTGGTTTTGCTGGGAATTTGTCCAGGAGTGCTTCACATAGATTTTCCCAGTTACTTATTAATTGTCCTGCTTGCACCTCAGCATTCTCTATGTGTTCGTTTACCATGTTCATTATCTCTTCCATGATGTTTCCTCTCCATTTAAGCTTCCGTAAGTTATATATTTCAGGCCATGCAACTAATGATGCTACACACTCCTTTTGCTTGATGTTTAAGTATAAGACTGTCTCCTGAGGGAAATGATCACTCTCAGGTCGTGTTGAGATGCAGAAATTGTCTACCCGGGGCGTTAGCTCTTTACTAATTATCGTATAATCAATAATTGATTGTTTTTTTCCACAGGAAAAGGTGATACCGGCCCGTTGATCTCCCTTCATGTTTCCATTTAGGATGACCAGGCCTAGTTTTTCCAGCTCGTTTCGTGTGTTTTGATTTTTATTCTTATTCTTATTCGCCTTTCCTTCTGTCAGATTATAGTTGAAGTCCCCTGATATTATCATATCGTGATATTGATGTGTGACTTGTAGTGTTTTTATTAAATTTATTAAGGTTGACAGTTTCTCCTCTTTTTTGTTCTTTGCAGGATGAATATATATGTTGAGGATTGTTAGCTTATCTCCCACTCCTTCTCCTTGTGCAGGAAGATTTTCTTCCACTTTTATTATTTGGATCTAGTTTTCTCCGGAATCCATTTCCTCCGTTTTCCAGTCATTTTCTGTTGCAGTATATGTGGACAAACCCCCTCTTGGATGCCCATACTTGGAGGTTTTTTCTGCCATTATGTAGAATTCTTCGTATCCTGCCACGTGCTTTGGTGAAGTGTTCCATGTTTCTTGTAGCAATATTACTTTAAAGTTACTTAAATAGGTGAGGGTTTCTTGATCTTGTTGCATTTCTTCAAAACCATGAACGTTCCAGGAGCAGATCATGTTCTTTTTCTTATTTGGATTTACAGCCTTATTGTTTTGTTCCCCCTTACTCTGTTGTTATCATCAGGATCGATGTGAATTCAAGGTGTGGGCTAACCAGGACCAGTCTTGATTTCCCTCTGACTGGGTGGCTGTTTGCCTATCCGTAATATTTTGCAAGCCGGCTCCCCTGCATGTCTCTTGATTTGGTGACGTACTTCTGGCTCCTTTTAGTACCGTAGAAGAATTTCTCTTTGTTTTTAGCAGCCCGGAAGCCTTGTCATTTATTAGCGGGTATGGATATTTAATTAACGGTGGTTATGATATTATTATGGCCTAAGTTGCAAAGGTCTCCCTGGTGGAGATCAGTTCCGTTGTCTCAATCGACGCCCATGTTGTTCTACTTACTTCCGATTCCATCTCCATGTTTATTTGGACAAATTCTAGGGCCAAGAGATTGGATGATGGAATTTCCCTTAATTTCGGAATTTCTCTGAATAATCTCATTATATTACCTCTATTTAGTATGTCGTTTTTTCCCTTCGTTTGATATTCCGGCTTGAAGATTAGTTTACAGCCTGTCTCCGCTGGGTTTGGTTGAGGTTCTTGATTTCCAATTTGTTCCCTTTTTTCCCTTGTCCTTTCCCCCGCCTTAGCGTTAATCGTGCGCTTGATGATGGGCCGTCCTTTTGAGCTTGATTTCGGCATTGTATCTTCTTCTTCGCTTTGACTTCTATTGTCCTATTATTCTGAACGTTTTTGCTGTCCTGGTCTTTTCCATTTGTTTTTTCTCCGATAATGTTTTGCACGTCCTGCCGTTTTTATCCAGGGTAATTGATAGCTGGGTGTCTGTACTTGAGAATCTTTCTATGTTCAGTCCAGGACTTTTTTCCCTTTTTGGTAAATTTGTTTTATCTTCATTGGTTATCCATTTGGTTATTGCCTCCTGGTGCTTGGTTTTTGCGCCATCATCGTTTTTTGCTTCAGGTGCCACTTTTTGAGACGTGTCTTCTATTTCCTGTTGTTTTGTTGTTTGTTTGTTTTTATCCCTTCTTATCACGTTTTCCGTCTCCTCCTCTATGTTAGTTTTTGTTTTTAGTTTTTCTACTGCTTTCCATCCTTTTATTGCTTTTCTGTCAGCAGGTTCTGGTGCACACTGGTTGCTTTGCATGAATGTATTGCAATCCCTCGAATTGTCTAATATATTTGCTTCTTCTGTGTTTTCCTGTGTTGTTGGGCCGTCGACTGCTTGCTCTTGTGCACTATTGTTAGCATTTTGTGCAAAAATGGCATAATTTTGTTTTTTTACCTGCTTAGTTTTTGAGTTGGCATTCTTCCTGGCTTTCCGTGCTCGTTTGCTTTGTCTTTTGGTTTGGTTTTCCAATACACTTGGAGCGGCAGATGTAGTGTTTTCGCCGTGCCTATTGCCCTTCTCATTTGTTATATTTGCCTCGCCTTCCTTGGAATTTTCTGCAGATTCCATACTTTGCCTTGTACTTCTTTGTTTTTCGATCATTGTAATTTTACCTTTATTTTCTAAGAGCGGTGTTTCTTCTGTTTGTTTTCTTACTTGTGCTGCACGTAGGATCTCCGTCAAAATTTCTGGTAGACATGCCAGTTTAACTATTATTTTGCCACAGCCGCAGCTTTGGTCCAATACTTTGTTTTTGTTTTGTCCGTCTTTGTTTGTTCCATTAGTTATTTGGTCTGCAATTTTGTCCAGCTTGTTATTGATTCCTGCAATGTGTGTTGTGATCAGGTTCATTAAGTCAACCTGGACATCCAATATGTCCGATTGAAAATTTAATACAGTGATTGCTTCCTGTAGACTTTTTAGTAACAAATCGCTCCAAGTGGTTATTTCTTTATTTGTTGGTTGTATTGAGATACCTGATATGGAATCGAACCGACTTACTGATGAAATGGTGATTGGTGACTGTGTTTTTTTGTCTCCTTGTGGCAAACCACTTCACCCCATGTTTACTTCTTTCCAAAGAATGGGGGTAGGGGTGTGCTTGATGGGGGTTGAAACTGCTCCCCTTTCAACTCCCCTTTATTTTTTTCCGGCAGATTTGTTTCTTTATGTTTTCCCTGGTTAGTTGCCCCTGATTTCCCCTCCTTTTGCGTTTTAAATTCTAGCATCTTTATGAGGTCTTCTTCCTCTGTTATTGAAAAAAGATCTTGACCAGTTTGTCTTTTGGATCTTTTCTTGTTGTGTAACCTGGTCTCCGCCTTCACTCTGATCCCCTAACATATACCTTTGTGCAGTTTGTTCTTCCTTGCTTTTTTCATGAGTGGCTGTATGTTGAGATATAGGTTGAGATGTAGGTTTGGGTGCCGGGACGTGTATTTGTGCTGTCGTTTTTAGAAGCCATTTTTTTAAAGCTGATTTCTCTTGAACCGGTTTTTCATCCTTTTCTTCTGGCGCTCTCCCTTCTTTTTGTTGACACTTTTCCGGTTGTCTCGACATTGCTTCTAGGCATTTGTCTCCGGCTATTTTTGGTGTTGTCAAGTGTATCGGTTTTATGGGAGTTTGTAGGCTTTGTGCCTCTTCTGTGTTTGCATAAATTGCCGCCATCGAGTCTTTTAAAAATTGGAATTTGTGCTTTAGGTTTTTCCCACCAAACCTAAATGGCTCTGTAGCTGTAAGAGGGATCAAACTCTTTTCTTGTGGGTTGAAATCCTCTTTTAGCTTGCTCTTGTTTCCAAATTTGTTAGCCGCTTTTATTTGATCCTGTTTTGTCGCTCTTTTCTTATTTTTATAAATGGGGGCTTTGCGAACTTTTCCTGACCGCATATCCCCAATTCTCTACTCAGATTGGTGGTAAGACTGATCCCGGTGACTTATCCTGACCCCTGTGCTGTTCTTTGTGGCTTCCGCTATTACGGCTGTCCCCCCCGCTGCAGGGTGTTCTTATCTCTCCAGTCAGAGATGCTGTGGGCACTGCTTCGCCTCACCACGCCTCTCCTCCAGACTCTCGCCTCCCACGCAACTTCTAGCGCCTCCTCCCAAGCCTGTCTGCTCCTTCTGCACCCTGCCAAGTGACAACTCCCCCACCGGGTCACCTCCTCAGCTGCCAACCCTTACGCTTGGTGTAGCGCAAGGTGCTGTGGGGTGGCTTGGGGCACGACGCACGACACGGAATTGGGGCAGCTGCCGTCAGGGAGAGACTGCGTTGGAGAGTTGTAGTGTCTGGCAGTGTCTGGCAATGTGGTGACTTTCACTGTCGTATCAAGTCACTTGCAATCAGTCCCATCAAGATATATGGTGTCTACTTGGATCCCTCTGTTGGGGCCTCAGGTCACAAGTTCTCAAGCTATTAGCACATGATTAGTTTAACAGTTTTTATCAGGCAGTCCACCGTAATTTTACTGTTGTCTGCGTTAATGCTGGTGCTGGTGCTTGAATTGTAGCTAGTAGCTTAATAATGCTTAATTTGATGCTTAGTAATTTCAAAAAGGGGGTGGTGATGGACAGAGTATCTGAGTTAATCAGAAAACTCCTACCCAGTCAACAGATCAGGGCTTGATCCATCACCGTTTTTTAGCTCACTGCACCATCCCAGTTCAGAACCTGGCTATATGCAAATTAGTCTGTCCCTGGCCCAGTGCATCATGGGAACAGGGCAGACCAAACTACCAAGCCAATTCTTCACTGGAAAGGAAACAAGCTTCCGGGGACCGGTTTCTGGCATTTTTTTTCGGCTTGCTTGAATCCTGATGGTGCAATGAGCAAGGGACTCATGTCTGAGCATACCCTTCCACACTCATGGTGGCCAAAATAATTTCAAAAAGGGGCTGGTGATGGACAGAGTATCTGAGTTAATCAGAACACTCCTACCCAGTCAACAGATCAGGGCTTGATCCATCACCGTTTTTTAGCTCACTGCACCATCCCAGTTCAGAACCTGGCTATATGCAAATTAGTCTGTCCCTGGCCTAGTGCATCATGGGAATAGGGCAGACCAAACTACCAAGCCAATTCTTCACTGGAAAGGAAACAAGCTTCCGGGGACCGGTTTCTGGCAATTTGATGCTTAGGTAGTGCTTAAGTGGTACATTGGTCCCCCAGTAACTCTGCCTTGCTTGGTTTCCTGCAGGGCTGCTGCTCGCTGCTACTGCTGCTGTTGCCTTCGACTCGCCCTTTTGCTTGCCAAAATCCGTGACCGGCCCTCGAGTCTAATGTGCAGGCGGGGTATGGCTTCAGGGGCCTCAGGGGCTCAGGCTAGAGCTGACAGCCTGCCCCCCCTGCCCGGCCCGCACCCGCTCCCGCTCCAAGCACCCGTTACCCGACTCACCGCTTCTTGCCACCTCTCCTCTCTCCTTGCTGTGTGGTGCGGAGCGGGGCGGAGCTGCGCGGTATAGGTAGCCTCTGGATGCCGGGAGCCTCGAGAGCTCAGGCTGCCTGGAACCGTGCCAGGGACCGTATTGCCCCAGCCGCTTCACTTCACTTCGACCCACTTCCCTCGCGCTGCCTTGACTGCTCTGCAGCTACTGCTACTGCTCTGCTCCACAGTGCTTCCCGTGCGTGGGGTCCTGTGTGCTGCACCGGAGTTCACTCCCCCTCCAGCACGGCACGGCACGGCACGCCACAGATGCAGAACACGGCCAGTCCAGCGCGCTGCCCAGCGATTGCAGCGGGGGGTCCCAGCGTGTCAGACCCGGCTTTTTTGGCAATCAGTGGGCAAATAGTGGGTCAGTGGGTCAGTGATCCGGTGATCCGGTAGCCCGTCTATGCAGCTCACTGCTCAGAGTTCGGCATTTCTGGCGTTCTGGCGTTCTGACTAGCTATTGCGGCTCTCTGGCTCTGGCTCTGGCACCCTAGTCAGGGTAAGGGGGATACACTTCTAAAATAACCCCTGCTTGCCCCCTTGGTAGCTTGGCATGGGCAGAGAGGCTTAACTCATAGGCAGTGTGTAAAGCATTTGTGAACAAATTCAATAATACTGTGAAAACACTACAAATGGACACCACACCAGTTTAGAAAAACAAGTAATCTTTATCTAAACCAAACAAGACCAAAATGACAAAAATCCACAATACAGTAAAAAAAAAAGAATATGACTGCCAAATGGTAGAAATAGTTCAGTTCAAAGCAAATTGCAGATGCAACACTTTTCACACAAAGTACCTTGGATGAGTCGCATACACAGACGAAAAGGGTTGCAGGAAAGTTGATGCATTGGTTCCTTGCTCTGGGCAGGTGATGTGTTGGTTCCTTACTGCTGCGAAGGATGCGTTGGTTCCATACCGGAGAGGAGGTAATGCGTTGGCTTCTTACTGCGTGGGGAGGTTCTGCGTCAGTTTCTTACTGCATCCCCAAATATTGTGACAGGCTTGGAGTTGCGATGCAATGATTCGTGGTGATGCGTGGGTTCTTGCAGCCTCACGGCAGGCCTTGCATTGGAACTGGTGCTGTGATCTCAGACTTCGGTGCACTCGATGCAGCGTGTGGCGATTTCTTGAGTTGCGGGCTGGCGCTGTGATGATTTCTTCACAATGCGATGGAAAGAGGTGTGGATGCGTTGCACTTCTCGAAGTTGCGTTACTTTTCCCAGCTCCAAGCAGCAAACAGCCTCCAAAGGTCCAAACCAACAGCGGGAACCTCTTAGCAGGTTAGAACTCCCAGGAAGAAAGTTCAGGGGAGCTGAAGGTGAAGTCTTTGAGTCCCTGAGACTTCAGAACATGAGGCAAGCTCGGTTTTCATGCCCTTGGAGATCTTCCTCAAGCAGGGGACACAGCAAATAGCAGAGTCCTTTCTCCTTTCCTTGGCAGCAATTAGCCACTGCAGGCCAACCCCAGACAGCAAATTGCACAGGGACAATATTCCTCCTCAACTTCTCCAGCTCTTCTCCTTGGCAAGGGTTCCTCTTGAATTCCAGAAGTAATCTAAAAGTCTGTGGTCTGGGCCTCAATATTTATACAGCAAAATCCTTTGTTCTCTGGTGGCAGAGAAGCCCTGTGATCAGTCAAAACCAGTTATGTCCTCTCTGGTGCAGCTTCCTGGCAGGAGGTGGAAACAGCATTGTCCTTGGCAGACCAGGCCCGTTCAGGTGAAAGGAAGTCTCCTCCTCCTGCTCTAAATGCAGCCCAGGTCTATTCAGCCCAGCCCTGACTCATCAGACTTTCTGGATCCACTGCACCTCCCCAGCCACCAGAGCCACCACTCCAGAACCAGACAGTCAAACACAGAATGTAAACATCGCCCTTCCTAAAAGATGCATCTTTAGATTCTGACTTCAGGCATACTAAACTTTATTTTCCTATCTGTTCCCAATGGTAAGTTATATTTATAAGATGTTAAAAATTAACTCCCATGCATTCGTATGGGGACAGATAGCCTTACAATAGTGAAAAATGATATTGGCAATATTTCACCATCAGGACATGTCACCCACATCAAGGCATGTCCTACCTTTCACATACACTGCACCCTGCCCACAGGGGTACCTTGGGCCTACCTTAGGGGTGACTCACATGTAAGAAAAGGGAAGGCATGGCAGTACTAGACTGCACAAAGACTGCAGTGGAAGGTCTGAGTTACCTTTGAAAGGCTGCTTGTGTGGGTGTCACAATTAGTGCTGCAAGCCCACTAGCCGCATTTGATTTTACAGACCCTGGGCACACACAGTGCACTGTACTAGGGACTGACTAGTAAATCAAATATGACAATCATGGAATCACCAATCATAAACACAATTTACAGGGAGAGCATCTGCACTTTAGGACTGATCAGCAGTGGTAAAGTGCCCAGAGTCATGAAACCACCAACAACAAGTCAGAAAAAATACAGGAGGAATGCAAAACGTTCCGGGATGACCCTGCAAAAAATGCCAAGGCTAACAGTATACCAATGTACTGGGGTCTTACAAGTAAATTCAATATGCCAATCAAGTGTAATCTATTTTTACCATGTTTTAGGTAGTGAGCAATCTCACTTTAGCACTGGTTATCAGTGGTAAATTATCACAACTGAGTGAGACACCTGGAGGCATTTTAACCAGTTTTTTCCTGGTCCCAATACTGTACTTTTTAATGACACCAAAGTGGTCACACCCAAAAGGGGGTTTGAGCCTGCCTGGTATTCTCATTTCATCCCGGGAGAGGGCTCAATGAGGAAGCATGAAACATAGAACCTTGTGGGTGAGAGTTTTTAAAAGAATCAGAAGTACTTCTATCCATTACTGTGATAAAATGGAGTTCACCTCCCTTTGTTATCACAGTTGATCTTCCTGGGGTACAGTTATATCCCTCCTGAATACCCCTCCTCCCTCTTTCATTTTGCTTATGATTTATTTAGCATTCTGAGAACATAATTTGCCTCCGAATTTGTACATTTCAACAGCAAAAGTTGTTTCTTGCTTTAATGGTTTTAAAATAATGTAGCTAGAGAACGTACAACATGAGGCCACATATTGCTTGTGTGCTATACAGTTTATAAATCCCTGCTGCATTATTTGGTCCATCAGCGCTGTATAACCCAATTGGTATGTGCAATAGTATCACTCTGTAGAGTGGTGTGCGCTATCCCCATGATCATTAAAGTTAAACCCATATTTCACAGGACATTTTTTAAATACTTTCAGATCTCACGTGTTCCTGTAAAATATTGATTTTAATACCATTGGAAAGTATGAATATTACCAAAGTCAATAGGTCTGCCATTACTGTGCCAGTGCTCACAAAATGTATTTCTGCATGCCTGTCTCGTTCCAGTGTTTCATTGTTTCGTTACAAAAGCCACATTTATTGGCTTGCCAATTCTTGTTTGTGTATTTGAATAAAGGCATATGCATTCAGGGTACAAGGAATAATATTTCATCCACAGAAGGAAGGGTGTACATGGACATACTCATTTCATTAGTAACTTTTAAAGTAAAACATTTATCTTACATTTAGTTTTAGCCGGCTTGTGCCATGTTTAATGTTGCAAAGGCATCCATTCGTCTGCTGGGAGCAGAGTATAACGTGGGCAAATGATATTTGCGTGCATTTGCGCATTCCGGGCTCTAAGTTAACCCAAAGTTGTTTTCATTCAGTCAAGGGTGATTTTTTTCCTGGTTTTGCTCTTTGCTCTGGACTGGATATTTCTCGATTAGGGTAAGCTTGTATGGTTTCTGCACTTCTTTAGAATTCCTCGAAAGATTTCTAGTGTGTTTGTGTGCATCTACCTTTGTGTGTATAGCTTTTAACAATGTTCCTGCTAATCTTTATTCTTATATGTACCTTTAAGAAAGGATAAATCTGAAGATATACTTAACCCTCCTCTTTATAGGCATATTATATTATTTGTTTTTTCTTCTTGCAAGTTTTGTATATTCATTTTATTTAGACTATTTCTTTCGCTTTCTTTGCTGCCTGTTTTATCCGATAAAAAAACTCTGCGGGAAAATATGACCCTGGAGAATGATCTTCGTATTCAAGAGTATTCCATAGCTAGACAGGGTGACAGGAGAGACATTTTTTTAAAGGAAAAAATAAGGCCACCGGCGCATTAAAGTAAAGCTCAAGGCAAAACCAGACAGTATGTAAAATATGGACATTTTTCACAAGATCTCTGAAGTCTTTCTATTTATACCTACTGAAAAAAGCTGGCACATCCTACCTATGGTCTCTGTCAGCCAAGGTCCTTATCAGTTTTTTCTCCGAATTCATTATTGCTGCAAGTTAAATCAACATTTGTTCTGCAAATTTGAAATACATGTAGAGATATTTTAAGTAGGCTGCCTGTGAACTAAATCAAATGATGTGTATAAAACCAAGGCATTAAAATATGGACAAGAGTTCAAATCTGCTAGGCCTTTGCTGAGTGCTGCACCTCTACATGTTCCAGAAAAGAAGGGAATTTGATAAAAGACTCTGAGAGATGATTAGAGCATGGATAGGCCCAGAGAGATCCTCATACTTTCAAAACTAAAAGAAAAATTTTCATTTGATCAAACAAAAGGGCTAGGCTAAGCAAATGAAAATATCTCAAAGATTACATCTTACCGTTAAAACTTGGTAACCTCTAAAACAGGAAATAATGAGGCCTAAAGCTACAGTTCAAGCATGAAATAGGGAATGTGCAAACACTCAGTTCAAAAGTGAATGCTTTTCCATGACATCCACACGCATTATAATATTAAAGCATACATAGACTAAAAAATATAAAAGTTTTCCGAACCACGGACTATTGCAAAGAAAGTGTGGTTTAAAGCGCCAGTTGTTAAGATGAGGTGTACGTTTATTTTGACAAATATTTGACAAAAAATCGGCGACTTCGTTTTTGACAGTTCAAGCTTTTTTTTATGGATAAACTGTAGAAAATACCATGTTTCCCAAGAATCTGAACTAGGCAATAAAAGCATAACACCTTGTATACAGAGAGAAGAATAATTTGCTCTTTCATATGTGCCATAGACAAAGCCAGATAGCTAACCAGCGGCAGCTATTATTTAAGACCTTCGGAAAATTCAAGTAAAACTGAAATGTCACTGTAAGAGGTGTGGGGAACTTAAGATGAAAAGCCAAAACAAATGTCTTGACACACTCAGTACACAAACCTACTCCCAATTTTAAATCCTAACATCTTGATTGTTGTATTTGGAAATGCACAATTTATGGGTTGGCAAAATCTACAACTCAAAAAACCCAGAAAACACTTTTGGCTGCAGATATTATACTACAACCCATGAGTCACATAGGTTAGAAGTTTATTTTCATGGCTGTTACATAATTCCTGTGAAGGTCTAGTCTTAGGGGTCGATTACGATCCCTTTCGGAAGGGCTCCGAAACCAAATCAGGTTTGCCGAATCTGATTTGGAACCCTTGTACCCGACCGAATCGTACACAGTTCTGAACAACCAATTACGATGTCAGGAAACCTCTAGAGCTGTCCGAATCGGCTCCGAAAGACGTTGGACAGGTCGTGCCTTTCGAAGCGAATCGTACAGCTCCATGGACTCGGTTTCCGAGCGAGCGATTATGATGACCGATTCGGACAGACGTTCCGATTTGGTTTGCCCGAAATGAAACAACTGTCGGAATCTGTATGTAAGGGCCTTTATCAGGCCCCCTTCACCTGGGGCACTCCGAATCAGGCCTGTGGGGGTACCCATGGGTCCCCTCTTCCCAACTATGCACAGTGTGGCTGGCACCAAGGGGTGCCCGCCACAGGGTGCACGGTTTTCCCCAACCACCCCTTTCTTCAAAGGGAGCCTGTGCTCACGTTCAGAACACAAGCTCCCATTGAAGTCAATGGTAGTCGATCCAAACCGTATGCAGAAGCATCCAGATGCATCCAAATCACTAGGTCGGACTCCCCGGTCCGAGTTGTGCGGAAAGCATTCCTGAAACCTGAGCCTAACTATAATGTCCCTTTAACCTTTGCTTTTTTCAGTGAATTTCTAAGGTTTTTTGTTCCATTTCCTAAGTAAAACATCTCTGTAACCTTTGTCATAACTTATACTTCCCTCTAGCAGTGGTTTATGAGATTTTCTGAGGATGTTTAAACACAAGTGGATTTCTTGTGAGCAGAGAAATGATAACGTAAGATTAACAAAGATTTCAGTTAATAGGTATATATTTATAAAACATTCCAGAGGCACAATTTGGATTTCATGAAACTGTGTGAAACATTAAAAACTTTGCGCCAACAAATTTGCAGCACCATTGGAAAAAACTCGAAATTTCTGTATTAGATCCTGCCAAATTCTGTGCACATTGGGCAAAGGGAGCAATGTTGCAAACGGGGAGAACGGATTTACAAGCCCCATGTGCCCCCTGTGTGCGTCCTAAGTTGGGGGGATTAAGTTCCCTTCATTACCGAGGGCCATGGGGGGCCAACTAGCCCACCACGTACCACCAGTAAGCCCTACACAGTGGGATTGCTGAGAGGTGGTCCGAGGCCATGCCCCTTTTTACACCACTCTGCAAATGTGCCTCTTGTTCCCGAGGATCCCTGTTTAGTTCTGCATTTTTGTTTCCTTGGGGTACATGCAGAGTCAAGGTCATGACTTGTGCTTGCTTCGTCTTCTGTACACCAGGGCACAGAAGACAGAGCAAGCACAAGTCGTGACCTTGACTCCTAGAGTAAGTGAGCAGTCCACTCCCCGTGTCCCCCAAGGAAGCAAAAATGCAGAACTAAACAGTTGTTGGTACTTTAGACCCATAACCACCCAGAAGAAGGGTAAGTAAACAGCTTACCGTTGCAAGTCACTAGATCAATAACATGCCTTACACTGATCACTGAAACATGTCGACCACTCACGTTTTTTAAAAAGCAGGTGCTATTGAACAGTAGCCCTTCTAGACATACACCACCTCTTGTTTTATTCTTGCCTCATCATCAACTGAATAAAACCTTATTTTTGAGAGATCGAGGTAATTTAAAATTCCCTTCTCTCAAAAACTCACCATTTCTGATCACTACTGTAATCACCAGTTGGTCTCCCTCCAGGAGGTGGAAAGCATTTTTAAGGACCCTATGACGATGCTTTTCACTTAGTCACAGAAGTGGAAAATCAAGATACACCGCTCCATTACATTTTACATGAGTACTTTATTTTTCCGACGGTTAGAACCCTAGACCCTGGTAACAACACAGGCCAAGTGATCTATTCTCCCTTGATTATTTAATTTTCACTAAAAGCATATTTTTGTGCTGATCTCTGCCTTTCAGGCCTTCTCTTAACAGTGTTATCTTGCACTAAACTGCTCTTTCAAAACCTAGTTGCATCTGCCTCTAGCATTGTCACATGGCATGAAGGTATGGCTTTGTGTTGCGGAGTAGCTCAATACTTCTTTGTGTGGCCTTCTCGGCAGGTTCTTGCCCATTGATGTGTAGATTTTTCAGCAATACATTCATTAGTGTCAAATGGTTTTCACAGAACTGGGGCTGTGCTTTGGCTCCACCTACGCCAAATGTTGATTCTGCACTTTGATGGAGGTACAAGTGGCATACACAAACAGTTTGCTGGACCACATAAAACTCTGTGGGAGAGCACTGTCGATCTTCGGGTTACTTATCCCTATATTGTCTCCATTTGTAACATCCTCCCCAGCCCGGGTACTCACTTATGACTAAGCCACACATGGAGCATAGTATAACACGTCTCTATTCTTCTGCGTGTAACCGCAAACTCAACATTCTAAACCTGCATTCAATTTACTATGCACTAATGCTTACGTCACAGTTGTTTGCTTACAGGGAGGTACCTCAGAAGGGAATAGAGTTTAGTTCCTATAAAATTCCATATGGTCACCCTGCCAGAGATACTCTCAGACATGTGAAGGGGGGATGAGAGAAGGCTCCTATGAAACCCCCATGATGTATTCAGCTACATATTGGTTGTTGGGACTAAGATGAAATGCCTCTGGAAGGCTGCCACTGAGGACCTGAACATCAGCCAGAAAGTTTCAAAACTCTGGTCTGATCATTCAACCATTCTTGTTGAGTTTCAACCTGGTCAGAAAGCCTGGGTGATGGAGCTTTTGGAGACCTAGGCCTTGCAGGACTGGTGGACCTAGCTCTATCAGGTAAAAAGCACAAAGGGGAGGTCACCTGCCGGGTGGACCTCATGACTCCAAGACACCATTTGAGGGCCCTGCATATCAACTGCCTCAAATCGCACCTCAAGAGGTCCAATGTAACCATGGCCTTGGTGATGGATGATGGGGTGGAAGAGTGGAAGAGTGGAAGAGGAGAGAGAACCTCTTCTCAGCCTCTTATCTGTCAAGGAACAGTATGTATCTGTCAAAGGAGATACCCTCTCCCCTACCCTGACCTCAGAATAACAGATGGTCTGTCTCCACTTGCTGGGGCAGTTTACTTCTCTTTTTCTCATTTACCTAAAGGTCACCACTTGGTGCACCCAGAACATTGACACCGGGGACAGCATGCCTGACAAACCCAAAATGTAGTTTGTTTGAAAAAGTGAGGCCAAGCAACAAGGGGGAGGTCTCCAATATTCTTGAGTTAAGGGTGATCGAGTATTCCAGCAGCCCCTCGTCCAGTCCAGTGGTTATGGTACCAAAGGCTGCACCACCAGTTGCCACACTAGAATTCCAGTTCAATGTAGATTACAAAGGACTCAACTCAGACACTCATCCCATTCCCCCAGCTGATGAGCTCATCAGACACAAATAAGCTGCCGATTTCCTGAGCATATATGAGTTGACATCCAGGTACCATCAAATTGCCTTAATTAAGGCGACTAATGAGAGGTCTGAGTTCCTCAACCCGGAGGGCCACGTCCAGTTTCAGGTGATGCCCTTTGGGTTGAAGAATGCGCCTGCCACCTTCCAGAATTTAGACAACCATGACATGGGTGAGATGCAGATGAAGGTAGGAGAAAAGTATTTATTTTATTTAAGTCAATAGGACTGAAGGCAGCAGTATGCTCCTCACCGCAACTGTTCCCAACAGTCTCTCCCGAAGCCCCGTCACGGCAATGTTCGTTCTATTCTCCAGACATCCAGGAGTTTCAAACATCCAGATAATAGAAGAAGAACCCAACACATCTTTCCCCTTTACACAAAGAAAAACATAAGAATGTACACAACAAGGAACATGTTTGAAGTCTAATAAAAGGGCAAAAACTTCAAAAGTACAATGAGATAATAAAAAGAGCAGAATGGTTGCCCATACATCACACAACATAGTCCCGGAACCTAGAAGGAAATTTTGTGGACCTGGAGGACAATTGACGAGTCATAACATCAGAGTTTTTTAAAATCTTCCACATGACTAGGTTCTTTGGAAAGAACAAATAGGGCCAGTTTTGATACGACAATCTATCCTTTTTTCCACCACTTACTATCATCCAATTTGACAGCGCTTTTGTTGATCTTCACAACTCTTCTACAAACTGAAAACTTGGATTCACCTTTGGGTAAGATCCTAGAGCACTTAACTCTTACCATGCCCCCCACTTTGACATTCAACTATCTGGAATACGGCCCAACACTTGTTCAAACATATTTGTTTTGTGCATCCACACGCCTTTTGACAACCTCCTCAATTTTCTTTGTGGGCAACCTGAATCCACCACCACCACCCAACCATCCCCTCAACAGTTTGAAGGTGGGGGCACACCCTCTGAGCAAAACAAATGGGGATACACCAGTCTCAGCATTGACAGTTGTGCGCACAGCCCACAACTGTTTACACAACTCATCCTTGCAATTCAAGTTACTTGCTTTAGACAATTGCACATTTTGTTTGATGACCCTGTTGAAACGCTCAACAAGACCATTACTCCTGGGATGATAAAGGGACATTTTGACATGTTAAAGCATAAAGCTTTTGCATTATAAGCTGGAAGGTTTTCTCAGCTCAAACTTATCAGCATTCAGTATAGTAAAATCTAAGTATGCAGCCTCTCATGAAGAGAAGGCATCTGAAACTCTATGGCGTGTTTCCAATTAGAAAGTCGGGAAAGTAATCTGGAATATGTATCTGCCTCTGACTAACTATTCTAATAAGCACACACTAATATAAACACACACATTCTAAGTTGTAACCTTATTTTCTTTTTCCTTCAATAGAATATTAGCAAACTCCTGGGAATAGGCAAACTCCTCATTTTCTCAGAGGAGCAAACCAGGTTTTCAGATAATGAACCTTGAAATGTTACAGCACTGATGTTTAGCTGTCCAGACAGTTCTTCCCATGAATCATTCTTCCGGTAATCACTCTTTCTCTCAGTGAGAACTCACTCTCAGTTGTCTAACTTCTAACAAATGCCCATTCACTAGCTAACCGAAGGCTCCGGTAAAAATACAACACGTTTAATAGAAGGAAAAACACACAGTTCATAAACAGATTAACACTTTTAGACATTTGCAGGCCTTTAACATTTGAGTATGACGACCTACTGCAAATTTGGCATTTAACATTTGTCTGATTTAAACGTAAGCCTTTGCACATTATTAATGAAAGCATTTTGCCAGTGAATAAATTTGCTGCAACAGTTTTCCCCCTCTGATGTTTTAAATACCATCACAATTTCTTCACAAATTAATCTTTATAGTGCACTCTCATTTTCGGTAGGGTCATCCTTTGTAATTTTTAGGGTTTCAATTTCCTTCAACTTCTTATATTCTCCCTTTTTTCTTTCTTCCATTTCTAACTCTCCTCTTACTTGTCTATTTATTTCTTTATTCTTCATCCTAGTTATATAGGGCACGATGCACAGAACTAACTTATGACAAAATCCTAAACTTACTACCATTTTGGTATTCACAGAAGGCACTTACTCATTTTGGCTTTAGGAGTAGTAAAGTTAGGACTCCTAACTTTAGGACTCCTAAATGCCTTCTGTGAATACCAAAAGTCTTAAAGTTAGGATTTCTCTCAGTTTAGGAGTAGTAAAGTTAGGACTCCTAACTTTAGGACTCCTAAATGCCTTCTCTGAATACTGAAAGCCTTAAAGTTAGGATTTCTCTCAGTTTAGGAGTAGTAAAGCTAGGACTCCTAACTTTAGGATTTCTAAATGCCTTCTGTGAATACAGAAAGTCTTAAAGTTAGGATTTCTCTCAGTTTAGGAGTACTAAAGTTAGGACTCCTAACTTTAGGACTCCTACATGACATCTGTGAATACCAAAATGAGTAAGTGCCTTCTGTGAACACCAAAATGAGTAAGTGTCTTCTGTGAATACTAAAATGGTAGTAAGTTGAGGATTTTGTCTTAAGTTAGTTCTGTGAATCAGGCCCATAGTACCTAAATCCTTTATATAAAGTGTATAAGCATATCTGGCAAATATCAATGATTAGTATGTCTTAGTATGACCCTAAAAAGTCCTCCACCTACTTCTGCAAACCAATTACCGAAAGCAGAAGCTCCTTTGCCAAATCTCCTTAATACACTAGTGGTTTATAAAGTTTCTAATTCATGTTTCAGGTCAGGAATGTTCTTTTCCAATTATGCTATCTTTCTACTCTCATTGTATATATGCGAACTGCAATGTTAAGCTTTCAGCATCTTGCAGTCTCTGCCTTACCCTGCTGACAAAATATATAAAGCTAAACGATCTTGCAAAACGATTGCTCTAATAGCCACTAATTATGTGTTTACTGCTAATAGGGTACCAGATGTACTAGTAGCTAGTTTATCTACTACAGTTGATTGCTTTCTAATTTTCTCAAAGTTTAAGACTACTCCCACAGGTTTTATGATTGGCCCAAAAATATCTCCCACTAATTGTGTCCCATCATTTGCCTACATGGGTATCTAAGGGGTGATGTCATTGTTAAAACATATATGCTATTTATATGATACTTCTTCGAAAATGGCAAAGCTAAATGGAAAAATACCCTTCCAATCAGCTGGCAACTGGGAAATGGCATCCTGTCCACACACAAAATAAATCTCCTGGAATAATGGTCTCTTCCTCTGAATGAATTTGTACAGGTCCTCCTAGAACTTCAAAGTAACTTTGATCTTGGGTCAACCATTCTTTTGTATTTTCATCCTGTTCCTTCTTCCAAACATTCCTTAAAACATCTTCTTCTTTAATTTTACCCTGAAAAATGTGAGCTCTTCTTTACTCTAATGCTAAAATGAATGTCTTTTCTAATGGTCTCATTAAACAGGTTAGATTGTTCTTATATGCGTTAACATTGTCGATAACGGATTGGATCTAAGGAAATACCATGAAATGTCCTTATCTTTTGATTGCGTATACTTTTCTGAAGTAGAACTTTAGAAAGAATCATGTCATAATTAGAAAAAAAGTATTGAAAATGTTCCTGTCTATAAAAAAACTAATCTAAATACCACATGTAATTGCATATGAAAGTGGGATATGATGATATGTCATTTCTACTGCAGTTGGAGAAGGTAAATGTGTACAGACGTTGCAGCCCTTAGCATCTAAAGCTTGAGGGTATTCCTGAACTAATCTAGAATAAACGTTAGTGGAAAACTCTTTTTTTGAATAATCTACAAATTAAGCCACTAATTTAGTTTTGTCTATTGTGTGGGCAAGTGTTTTAGGTGCAGGTGTAGACCTAAGTGTTTTTATTTCTGATGTAAAAGTCATTCCAACAAAAAGGATTCTGATAGCTAGTATAACAAATATTAGTATGACAATAATCACTGTTCTACATTTAACAGTGGTAAAGGCACACATATTTGTTAACAGTCAGACCATAAAGTAATATAGCAACAAGCAGATTCAATATTTAGCGTTGATTTATACTTGTGCGAATGTGCAAAAGTCCTTGCAGTTATTTCATTCAACTTATATGCAAGAACCTCTGTGAGATATACCAAGATATACCTAGCCCGACTCCCTCTTCTTCTAAATGTATTTTCCCTACTCTTCTACTGCAACCTTGGTTGCGAATTCTTTATATTTATATTTGTTATTTCTTTACTGTTATTTTCATAAGTTTAAGCTTTTTAGTCTTCAGTTTTAAACACAGTTCATCATTTTCTCAATTTATTCAGTTTCTAAATTCACTAAATGGTGTTTGACAAGTTTTATAAAGTGTGAACTTGCGAACTGAAGGTATCAGAGTGTTTTACATAGGAACCAGTTACTTTACAGACGGACACATTCATTTTTGGTAGGCACGGGGAGATTAAGTGATTTGCCCAGAATCACAGGATGTTGAGCTTCGCTGCCTAGAATCGAACGCGGTTCCTCAGCTTCGATGTTTACCACTGTAGTCATTTGTCCACATCCTCTCCCCTTATTTAATCAGCACTGTTTCTCAGTGTGGCATATCAAGGCAGTTCAAAAGTCTCTGATCTCAGTTCATTAGGATTTTGACCTAATGCATTTGTCACATTTTCTGCATAGTAGGTCCATTCAGGTGCAGAATACCCATTGCAAGATTTACTCGCTCACTTGGATCTTCATGGTGTCTGGTGTACTTGTTCCGTTTCGCTATACCACAAGATTCAGGTTTTTTCGATGATGGTTTGTGGTATTCGTTCAACTGACACACTTGGTCTCAAATATCTACTACCATTTAGTCATTCCAATCTCCATAGTGGTCTTTCTCTTCTCACACTTGTTCCTTCATCTGGCTCATTTGATTGCTCTTAGATCCTTCAACAGATCCATTATTCTCAGCTCTTAATTCTACTTCTTCAGTGTGTGTTTCCACACCACTTTGAGAGATTTCAGAAATTTGCACCAGTGAGATATTTGGCTATAATTCACCCTCTCTGGTCCTTCCATAAGTATGGGTACAGGAGATCTAGGATTTGTCTTATAAAACACTACTTCTTCATACAGGCACCTTTCACTCTGAGTGTGCGAGGCATGCGCCCAATTAGGTATCATAGTACATTTGACAGCAGTGTTCGTGATCAAGATCACCTGGGAGGGGCCTTCCACTTCCGTTCCGCAAATGTTTCTTCATCAAAACCCAGTAACCAGGATTGAGATTGTGACACAGTTCCTGATGTGGACTAGCAGTGGCAGCTTCAACATGGTGAGAAGCAGAATGCACCACATCAGTTAATCCTTTGTAGTAATCATGTATCATGTCATCTGTGATGATTAGAAGCACATTTGCAGGTACAGCAGGCAGTAGAATGAGTTCATGTAACAGAAGCTTAGCTACAGTGAGACTGTCATTCCAAAGCGTTGGGCAGGCTTCCACGCATTGGGAGAAAATGCACACTGTAACCAGGACATTTCTCAGCCCATTGCAAACAGGTATTTCAATAAAATCCAATTGTAGCCTATTAAAGTGTTACAGGGGTTCTTCTTCCTACATTCATCTGCTGACACGTAACACACCTATGACACAGCTCTTCAGCTTAAACTCTGAATCTATCATTGAACCAATTCTGCCTAAACAGCCTAACAATTGCATCCCTTCTAATATGTGCAGGACCATGGAAATGTTGTGTCATGGGGAACAGCAAACTGTATGGAAACACTGGCCTCCCATCTGTTGAAGCAAAATTCCATTTGCATTTTCAACACATCCTGCTCTGATCCACTCTTGCTGTTCTGCATCTGAAACCTCTGCCTATAGTCTTTTGGTTTTTTCCCAAGTGTCTGCCACTGAAACAATATCAAAAAGGTAGGGTGCTCATCAGATTAATTTGCATATTCTCTGCTACATTTTCATTCCACAAGTGCACAATACTATGAAATGTCATCAGTGTAACAATTTCAACAGTGACATAATCATTGCCACTTCTGTGAGCTATACATTCAACTATTGCAATCTCTTGGGATAGCTGCAAACCTTCCAATAATTTCATGACATATTCCCCATTTCTGATAGGGGAAACTGATGATGTTGCAAATCCTCTTTGTGACCATAACAAAATCAAAAAGCCATTTTGACTATCTGCAAATATAATCATTCTCAATTGAGCTGAAAGACAACAAGCTGTTTCCTTTCAAGGGCAATTCATTCTTCTACTTGTGCAGAGGTATCACCTCAAAGCCTGGAGGCTTCTACCACATCTTGAATTGTGCAGACTGCAAAACTGCTCCCAATGTTCCTTTATTGTCTCTTAAGCGTGAGCCGTCCACAAAGATTATATAGTTGGGTTCATTGAGAGGTTCATCTTTAATGTCTTGTCTTGGTACATACATTTGTAACATCTAGGCAGTCAAGTTCAATTTCATCCCCATCAATTTCATTGTCAGGCAATGGTAATTATGCAGCTGGATTGAGTGTTTATAATCCTTTTAAAACAACATTCTCAGCAGCAAGTATTTATTGTTCATACTTTTTAAGTTTGCTGTCTGTCAGGTACTGTGCTTTTTTAGAGTGAGTGGCATTATAACAGAGTGAGGGGCCATGGCTGTAAGAAGGTGCTCCATCACAATGCTCTCACATCTCTCATTCCTGACACTTGCGGCAAGAGAGTCAAAATGCAGAAAAATATGCCACAGGTCTTCGAGAATCTCCATGCATCTGAGTAAGCATAAAGAGAGCCCTACCTCTCAGTGCAAAACAATATGAACATCTTTTTTTAAACAACTTTTTATTGAATTTTTAGCCGATGTGAATCACTAACACTCAGTACACATATATCTTATAACATCGAACAGAAGAATTCAGTAGTCATTTTGACCATAATCATCACATCGGTAGGACAAAACTATTTGTACAATCCATGCCTTCATAGCCACTCCTCACTCCCTTATTCAACCCCTATCTTCCTTGTTGACTTCCCATACCATTGTCAGATCATTGGGTGCTTGGGCAGGGTTCCAGATGTATACACCTAGATTAGCCCACCCATTCCATATCTTGAATAGTTTTTGGAGACAGCCTCTCACCTTGTATATAGAGTGTTCCACACCCATACAAAAGTCCATGGGGCATATTCTCAAGGAGCTATCGCTGAGTTAACGGCACTTTATCGCAGCCAAAGTCACGATAAATCTATCACCCCATTCTCAAGCTGGTGCTAACAGCCTATAGCACCAGTTTACCTGCGATAGCAGCTGAAAAGAACATCGCCACAGATGACCCCTGCAACTATCGCTAATGAGATGCAGAGTAGGCGTTCCTGTGCCAAAAGCAGTGACAACACCACTCCCCAACATTCTCAATGAGCAGCCAGATCAGCGATAAGAACACAAAACATACGATAAGGTGTGTTAGCAGCAGAAAACTAACACCTGCTCTGACCAGATGCAAAGTCAGATGATAGCCTGCACCACAAAAGGAGCCCAGCCCAGAGCCACACCTGAAGATCAACAGATGCCATGGAGCCACTGATCATGTGGGCCAGACAACCAAGAGGGCCACAACACCCACTGCCACCACCCCCAGGATCACACCCCCCAGCACCCACCCTGGGCAAACCCCACCACCACCGGACCAAGACACTGCACATCAACGGTCTGAAAACATGGAAAAAAGCACCCACCTGATGTTGCACAATTGCAGCAATCAACACACATGTGAGTACAGAAATCCTGAGTCATTCATGCACCATTGAAAGACCAAACAAAATGCCACATACTAATTCGCCTCAAAACAACTATTGTGAAGAATCATGGCGACGCATCCCTAGACAATCTGTGAGTCACAGCCTGTAAGACAATATCCGAGATAAGACAGTGTGTCAGGCACTCAGCAAAGGACAGGGAGAGAGAGAAAGAGAGAGTAAGAGAGAGACTGAACAAGGAGTGCAATGCCAATCGTGACCTTGGCACATGCAAACAGCTGCGTGTGTCTCAAAATTCGTGCACCCCAAATCACAGACCTGGCATCAAAGTCAGTGCGAAGGCCACCTCACATCTCCGAAATGCAAGCAGTAATCAGACTAAAACCAGGAATGAAAGCTCCTTTGTTTATACACACAAGGTGGAAGACCAACCGACCCTCCGACCTTGGGCCTGAATGTGGCTGGCAAACCCTGCGTGAGATAGCAAATGAGCCTCCGACGACTACCACACCAGGAACAGTGAAAAAACAATGTGCCCACACCCTACACACACTTCTCCCTGCACAACCTACACCTGCAAGGGATGCACTTGACACATTAGTCAATAACTACCCATATGTCCAAACGTTGCACACACATACGACGCATTGCCCTGAGCTGTGGCATATCGTCTAATGAACTGCCGCCAGCCCGAGGAGTGCCGGTGCCACGAGACCAACAATCGCAATGGCAGGCATTCCTGGGCACGTGCAAAACCCCAGTCACGTGGAACTGTACCGTGCACGAATGCTGCATCTGTTGGGATCTGTGCCTATGGCAGTGTTGCGAATCAGTTACCGTCTGAGTTTTCGTCTTGCCTACGTCACCTGCGCCCAGCCTTGCTTCCACTGTCGATCATGCACATTCGAGTGCCCCATGGAGGTCTGCCTATTCAATGAAACGGTAGCTGAATTGGATTATGACCTGACAGTGCGCCCCCTGTTGGCCCATGAACAGGAGTATCACCGGGATACCCAAGCATGGAATGCACTGATCTTTGGTGTATGTGCCGGCAGTTGTGCATGGGAGATCTCACAACTCCTCTTGTGCAGTAACCACACCGAGTTGCTACCCTATTGGGCTGTGCTGCAGATTGGGGAAATGGCGTGGGCTGAGCACATCTGCCTGGACCAGTTAATGGATTGGGTCACCCTGGTGTTCTTTGAACCCGGCAACGACGTACAATTTGAACACATTGCCTATGAAGCTGCGCTGGCATTCATGGATGAGTGAGTAAGTTCCTGCAGCCACATCGGATTGTCACCCACAGCACAGGGGTCCCAACACCTTGTTGCATTGTGGGGAATGCTCACAAATCCCACCACAACAGTGGACATGTCTGCCTTCATGTGGACTCAGAATACATGTGTGAGGAACAACACGTGTGTACACACACACCTGTACAAGGTGAGGCACTTCCATGGTCGGAGCAGCACAACGTCATTTGGCAACGTTCACAAATCAGACATACTGCTGGGGGGAAGTACACACATGACAATGTAGCATGACATGTGACCTTGTCAGACCCTTTCAACTGCTCACAGTCAGCAAAGCAGACAGTCTGCACAGTCCAGTGGCACAGCACTATGCAGAACCCATGGGCTCTGAGTCGTGTCCCCTGACACGGTCAATGGGCAGATGCCAAACATCACATGACTCGTCCAGCAGGGGAAGGTGGGCTCAGACCGTTGCCATTCGTAATGATTGGTATGCATTTTTGCACCGTCATGTCTTGCACCTCAACATGTCCCCATGCTGCATGTAAGCATCTCAAGCATGTCCCTGCATGTTGTGACCCTAACCTTGTCCGTACTGCCATGCACATGCCAATAAAGTCCCCACAATTTCACAACTGTCCAAATGTGATGAGTGTTGATTATATGTACGAATTGTGTGTCACAAAGAGCATCGTCCCAACACAGGGAGGGACTGAGTGATGCCTGTACAATGGGGGTAGGTCCCTTTTGCCTGCTCCACCTCTGTGAGCCAAACACTGTGTTCGGGATTGTTGCTGGCAGGCCTGTGCACCTACGTGTCTCCAGCAATGTGAGTATGGTGTCTGACCTCTGACCATGTGGAGCAATGCTATGAATCAAAACAGATTGTGTCCACACAGATGTGTGTGAGTAGGTTTGTGACATGAAGTTCTGGTGACACATGTGATGTAGTAAATGTACCTTCAAGGGATTTATTTACAATCTATTTAAATTATTTATAAAATTAATTATCAGGCCAAACGAAATGTTGCCTCTTCTCATTAGTAGATTCCAATAACTTGTATCACAGCTTGATTATTTCATACATTGAGTCAAAGTCACAATGACCAACATTAGTTGTCATGCAGGACAAAGCGCCTACATAAAAATGAAAGCAGAAACGGGTGTATATAGAAAAAATATTCACTTTATGTATTTTCAAATCAAAAAGGGTACTAAAAGATATACAAACAATGAGACAAGAAGGTGACAATATGGATTCAAATGCCTTCACTGTAACAATTGTTGACACTTTTCTTCTCAGTTAAAATTAATACAAAATAATAGAAGAAAAAGTGTAGGATGACGTTTCGGTCTCTACTTTTTCATAGACGAGAACATCTTCAGGACTGAGCAGTATTACAATAGTTGACCCATATGGTAATGTAGAACAGAAAATAATTACTGCTTATTCTGTCACATATCTAATATAAAAACATGCATATAATATATCACCAGTAAAGCAATTATGTACAATTACATGATTATTTAAACTAAAAACAAATCTTTGCAGGACATTTCATTCTGTTCCCAATAGCACTCACATTTCATTGGATACTGTCATCTAGTTAGTATCAAATGCTCTATTATTGCAATCTCATTTGCTATACATTTCCATAAACCAAAAGTACTCGAAAACCACAATTCATAAATGTTTTAAGTTTC
Source organism: Lissotriton helveticus (assembly GCF_964261635.1). Lineage (NCBI taxonomy): Eukaryota > Metazoa > Chordata > Amphibia > Caudata > Salamandridae > Lissotriton > Lissotriton helveticus. The sequence continues at coordinate 522,363,949 of NC_136063.1, forward strand.
ACATGTCTGCAATAAATTAATTCTGTGGCCCTACTATATATCGACATTGTTCTAAAAACGAGGGATACAAGCTGGTTTTATTAGGAAGACATGGTGCATTTGAGGGACACTTAGATACTAGATAAGAATATCACACAACATTGTTACCTTATTTAGAACAAACAAATTGATATTTCCGAGTTTTCTTGTGTCTCAGTGAGATCTGAAAATGATGACGTCAGATGCCAAGGGGAATCAAATAAATCGTAAATCTGTGAACATCAGAAGCTTTGGCTTTTGAGGGTGCATGCTAAACAATGGCAAGTTAGTTATAAAATGAGCATCTTTTACGACCTTACTATCGATACTTAGAACATGTTGTGCTCGCTCTATTTCATAGTTTACTCTCCTCTCTTTAGGTAACTTTGAACCTCTAGTGACCATATATATTGACTAGTGAATATACAGCCTTATCTGAAGAATGGCTTAGGTGAGATCTATCACACTATTATCTCAGAGAACATATGCCAAAACTTGCAGTGAGTATGCTGTTCTACCTCTAGTTCATAATCAAATTACTGTTGATGCACTATAATACAACATACTAGTGAAAGAGCCACATTCACTTTTTGTATCGATGAGCCGGATAAGAGCCTATTAATGTCGCTCTTCTGGGGCAGCGCTTTTGACCTTGCGATCTGTTTAAGTGGAATATAGTTTTTAAAAATATAGCTTCTTCAAGTACAAGATCAAACTTGTCTACAATCGATCTAGTAATAACTTAAGAGCATATTCATACAACTTTTTACTTAGTAGCCGTTTAAGCACAATAAGGGAACCTTCCTACATGTTCCTGTTAATATTGAGGACATATCGCAATCATGTTATGTCTCGATCTTACTTTGAACTTTTTAATAATTCACCAATAACCAGCAACGTTATTCCAATACAGAAATGTATTTAGCATGTCCCCTATGATTCTGCTTTTCTATGGCCGTGAAATTAATCTTAGCAAATGTTCGATTAATGACCAAGAACTAAATATTAACCCAAGGGCGTTCTACTGTTTAAACAAAAAAACGCGCTAAGACAATTGTCTGTTTGGACCTAGTACAACATGAAGATTCGCCTTAGTATCAAGGTCGATGTAGGTCTTGTTCTTCTTATGTAGCGTGATACAAATTAAGATCTATTTAAATAGAAATGCAGGTTTTAGAATGTTGTCATATATAGATGGTTAGTATCTATCTATAGTCCTATCTCGTTAACATACCTCCAATAGTATTTCAGTCTTCTTGAACAGGAGCAGCAATCGAATTTGCATACATCCGCGTCCATTTCAAAATTCAGCTTTTATTCACGTTTGCAGCGCGAAAGGGGACTGGGGCGCTCTGTGGCGTCCATATTTCAATTGTATAGAGGACAGCCGCGGCCGGTAGTGGGAGTACCGGCCGGGCGGTGACGTGGAGAGGGGATGGGGCAGTGTGGGGTGTGCTAATTTATGGATTTCGGAGTTTAACAGGTAAGTAAACATATAAATAAATTAAAAAAAATTCGTTACTCGCACTGCATCGCATTTGGTGATGCAGTGCACACAACGAAATTTGTTTTATTTATTTATATGATTACTTACCTGTTAAACTCCGTAATCCATACATTACTACCCCTCACCCTCCCCCTCCCCCTCTCCACGTCACCGCCCGGCCGGTACTCCACTACCGGCCGCGGCTGGTAGAGGAACGGTGGCCATTACGAAATATACATCGCGTGTGCCATTTATATGGTAGTCTTGGTGCTAATGAAATGTATATTCTAGTATTATGGACAATACATCTTTGTTCCATCTTATTTCGACTATTTTTTAATTTCCGGGTTGAGGTTTCTAAATCATATCTATTTCACTTATGACGACAAAGTAATTGCTCGCCTAACATTGAGATACCGCATAGGCAGCCTCACAGATCTAGTCATATTAGAGATAGTGTGACAATGAGGAACAATTCAGCTACTCACTTCTCTATTCATGAGGTCTATTAACAAAATTGAAGTCCGATCAAAACACATTGTTGTCCGATCAAAACACATGTCTCAATTTTGTAGAAGAACGGCGCCCATTCCCAAGTATGCATCACGGGAGATATTTCTATGGTGGACCTATTTCAATTAGGGTTTGTAAAGAAGAAATATGGACAAAACATCTTTGTTCCATACTGTTTCCACTGTATTGTGATAACCAAATTATGGTCTATTCACCAAACAATAAGATTACGCATACTCAGCCCAATTAGCGATGGTGTGACAGTCAAAATTGGGTTACAATGTTATAGTTCAGCTACTCACAGTCCTATTCATGGAAGTCTGTTAACAAAATTACAAAGGCAAAATGCTTCATTGGGGTCCAATCAAAACACATCATATACAATCCACAGAGACATTGTATAAAATTCAAACATTAATTATGTGGTTAGAGGTCTTGTAGCCATGTCTAGACATCAGTTTGCAATCTGTTAAATGTTGCAAATTTGCAAATTTCTGTCAGGCAAAACAATAAATAGATTAACAACCTGCATGCATCAATCCAACAGTGAATCAAAAATGGTGTCATACAACATTTGTATATATTTATAGTTACATCTTGTTCGAATCTACAGAATGCACATAGTCTACAATTAATGGTATATTATTGATTCAAGTCTTTGATTTATTTCAGATTAATATTATATAATTTTACATTAAGCAATATTAACCCAAGTGGTCATGAGGTCCCACTGCGAGGATGTCATAATATTAATAGCTACATTTTCAGTAGTTGGCAGCCACATTCACTGACTACTGTAGGCAGGCTAAAGCATGCCATTCAGTTGCAGTGTTTAAGCCTCGATCTACGCTGTCTGCAATACAGATCTACTTGCCTTCCCTAATGGCAAGGATTTTGTCTACATTATTTTTACTCTTTGTCTGTTTAATGACATCAATCACCCACCAGAGCATCTCATTTTCAGTGTGACCTAAACGTTGGTAGCGGTCAACCAAAGGGGCATTTTCTTTTTTGCATATGAAACGGGATTGATGTTAAAGAATACGTTTTTCCTCAGGTTTAATGGTTTTACCTATGTAGTGCAAATTGCACAGACATTTTATGCAAAAGACCACATTCGTGGTGTTGCAATTTAAAAATGACTTAATGGTGAAATGGACATAATTGATTTTAAATGTCTTAACTGTTCTGTGGTATTACATGCCCTGCATGTATTGCATTTATAGGGGCCAATTATAGGAACTAGTTGTCTCATATTGTCTACTGTGTCTTTTGCAATGTTGTTCTCATATGCATGGATCAATCGATCCTGTAGGTTTGTGCCTCTTTTAAACACATGCATAGGTTTCTGTGTAAACTCAGGAATGGCCTTTAGTAGATTCCATTGCTTGGTGATAATCTTTTTGATTGCAATAATGTGATTTCCAAAAGTGGAAACGCACACAAAATTGGCCTTCTTATCTTGATCTTTCACCATCAGGAGTGCGTCACGATCATTATACCAGGCCCGCTTCATGGACCTTTTAAGAAGTTTAGATAGATAGCCTCTGGCTTCCTACTTGTCTTTCACTTTTTTAGCCTCTATAAAGTACATCCCTAAAGGTGCAGTTCCTGCATAAATGCAGGAACTGCCCAAATGGTAACCCATCTTTTAAAGCTTGTGGGTGATGACTTTCTTAATTTAAAAGTGTGTTTCTAGAGGTCGGTATTGTATATACTGTTGTGTAAAGATGGTTAGTGACATCATTTTCGATGGCAATGTCAAGAAAATTCATTTCCTGAACATCATATTCAATGGGAAATTGTAAATGTTGGCTTCTGGCATTCAGCCAGATATGGAAGGCCTGTAGTTCTTCATCAGTTCCGTGCCATTACTGTGTCGCGCCCCAGCCGTAGGTGTGTCGCGGGATGGGATGAGATGACTTCTGCCAGCAATCTGCAGAGTCAAGCTGCAGGGGCTCTTAGAAGGGGTGAAACAACAACAAAGCCCCATTAACATGCACAAAGTCTTTAACGACCCGTGAAGTGCTCGGGTGCGGCTGTGAGCGGGCCCGGGATGCCACACAGGACGGGGGGGATTGAGTGGGGGCTGAAGCCCTGTGATGCCAATGGGGGGGGGGGGAGGGCATTGCATCATCTGCATTATTTGTCGATCCTGCATATCTTCGTATAAAAAAGCCAGTAACATTTAGGCCCTAGATGTTACTGGCTTTTTTATACGAAGATATGCTTACCTTATGTATGGTTCATTTTCCTCTGTCATTTGGTCCCCCGTTGTTTTTGTTTTACACCATCACTGCTCAGGTCAATATTTGTGGTATTCTCTTTGCCGAGCAGAAGGTGAGCCTAGGCCAAGTGCCCAAGTGCCCTATGACAGAAATGACCGAAAATAAGGAACTAATTCTATTTTTAAGAGTACTCGTTTTATTGAAGAAAAACATTTCTAGTCACGTGCTTTCCCCACTTTCTTTAACAGATTGTAGACATTAATTTCTATAAAAATGATTAGTGTTGCTGCATTTTTGGGTCCCTTTATTTCCTCAGTTTTGTTCTACCTATAAATAGTAGTTGTGTTCCTGCATATGGGACTTTGGTATCTTCTGTATGTGTGTTCTGTGCATCTAAATACATCACGCTTCATCTCCTTCCTCCGCATCACTGTCACTTCACTCTCTTCTTGTGCAAGTACTTGCTTTTGTCGCCTCCACTTTACCATCACCTCTCCCACGTACACAAACACACAATACTTTTTCTATTCATTGAGCGCTGTCAATATTTTGAGAGCTGTGGACAGGGCCAGACTGGGAGCCGAAGGCAGCCCTGGCAATTTTCTCGGACCGGTCCTGGGGGAGTCGGGGTGGCGGGTGTTGGGGTTGGCTGGCTGCCTGGCCTCTGGGGAATCACTGCCTGCCCTGGCAGGCTGGAAACGCTTGTATGCTGCTTTTGTAACCCGGGGGGCAATATTGCAGCACAGCTGCAAACCCGGCCCCCTGTAACAAATCGGCCCTGGTGTGTGTGGGGTTCTGTGGGGGGTTTGTGTGTGTGTGGGGGTGTGTGTGTGTGTGTGTGTGTGTGTGGGTGTGTGTGTGTGTGTGTGTGTGGGGTGTGTGTGTGTGTGTGGGGGGGGTGTGTGTGGGGTTGTGTGTGTGGGTGTGTGTGTGTGGGGTGGTGTGTCTGTGGGGTGGTGTGTGTTGGGTTGTGTGTGGGTGTGTGTGGGAATGTGTGTGGGGGTGTGTGTTTGTGGGGTGTGTGTGGGGTTGTGTCTGTGGGGTGGTGTGTTGGGGTGTGTGTGGGGTGTGTGTGGGGGGGTTGTGTGGGGTGTGTGTGGGTGAGGTGTGGAGATGTGTGTGGGGTGTGTGTGTGGGGGTGTGTGTGGGGTTGTGTGTGGGTGTGTGTGTGTTTGGGGTGGTGTGTGTTGGGTTGTGTGTGGATGTGTGTGGGGTTGTGTGTGGGGGTGGGAGTGTGGGGTGGTTTGTCTGTGGGGTAGTGTGTGTTGGGTTGTGTGTGGGGTGTGTGTGGGGGGGTTGTGTGGGTGCGGTGTGGGTGGGGTGTGGGGGTGTGTGGGGTGTGTGTTGGGTTGTGGGGGTGGGGTGGTGTGTCTGTGGGGTGGTGTGTGTTGGGTTGTGTGTGGGGTGTGTGTGGGGGGTTGTGTGGAGTATGTGTGGATGGGGTGTGGGGGCGTGTGGGGTGTGGGTGGGGTGTGTGTGGGGGGGTTGTGTGGGGTGTGTGTGGGTGGGGTGTGGGGTGTGTGTGGGGTGTGTGTGGGGTGTGTGGGTGGGTGTGTGTGTGGGGTGTGTGTGGGGTGTGTGTGGGGTGTGTGTGGGGTTGTGTGTGGGGGTGTGTGTGGGGGTGGTGTGTCTGTTGGGGGTTGTGTGTGGGGTTGTGTGTGGGGTGGGGTATGTGTGTGTGGGGCCCAAACTCACCATGGTTCGGGCTCGCTCGCTGTGCTTCCTCACGTTACCGTGTCCCTGAAAACTTTTTCACAAAAAGGTGTGTCAACAACATGAAAAGTTTGGAAAGCTGTGACCTAAGCCATTTCCTGATGTTATTGGAGAATGGATTAGATATACAAAAGTTGTGTTGGTTTTCAAAGGAGGAGGCATAGATATTTGCAATGTCTAGTGCATAAATTGCCCCCATTGCCAATCCCTTAAGTTGTTGGTAAAATATATTTAGAAATAGAAAAAAATTCTCGCAGAAAGAAATTCTGTATACTCTATAATAAAATCGGTTGGAACCTCATGTGGTCTAGATGTCGTTTCCAGTAAGTCAGTGAGAATGGTTAACACCTCCTGTTGTGGAATGTTGGTGTATAAACTTTCTATGTCCATAGAGACAATAAGTTCATTATAAGGGTCAAAGTCATAATTTTCAACTGTGTTAATGACTGCCGTCGTGTCTCTTATGTAAGAAAGTTGGTTTATGGCAAATAGTCTAATGAAGTGATCAGAATATTAAGCTAAAGGGTTCAGGATAGATTTGCAGCCCAAGACTATAGGCCGGCCAGGCGGGTTTGCAAGATCTTTATGCGCTTTTGGGAGCATGTAGATGGCGGGAATAGTTGGTGTTTTATTAATAAGAAAAGATGCCTCTTTTCTCATTCAGCCATCCACCTTCCAAACCTTACCTACTTAATGCTGTAATGTCTTTGGTCAATCTATTTGTCAGATTCACAGCCAGTTCTTTATAGTTTGTAGATACCGAAAGTTGTTTTAACATTTCTTTGTTGTATTTATCTCGATCCCAAAGGACAATCCCTCCCCCGTTGTCAGCGGGTTTAATCAGCATATTTTTCAGGGATTGTAGATGTTGTAATGCTTCTTGTTGGTTTCTAGGGAAAATTGACTTATATTGAATTTTGCTTTTAAAGAGGTTTTCAAACTCTATCAATGTTGCATTCTCAAAGGCAATTACCTCCTTCCTGACCATAGAGTTGGTGGGATAAAAGGTAGACGGATTCCTTAGACCCGTTATTCCATCACTACCTTTGATGACATTATCTGCAAAATAGTTTTTTAGTCTTACAGATCGGAAAAATGTATACATCTTAAGCTTTGTTTGGAAGAGATCGTTTCTGTAAGTGGGCACAAAACTGAGTCCTGCTGAGAGAACTGCAGTTTCCTGGTCAGATAGAATATGCGAAGACAAGTTGAAAATTGGAATGGTTTGATCAGGTGTTATCACTCGTAGTATTGATTGCGGGTTTTGCAAAATCCTGGAATGTATTGATTGCGATACCATCTTCTTCTGGAGGATTGTTGTCTCCGCGGTTGACCGGGGCCCCTGCGTTCTTGATCTAAAAAAAACCTGACATGATGTTGATGGTTGTTGATCGTATTGGAGATAATGTGGCTCTGATGATTTGTCGCTTCATGATTCGGAGTTTGTATCAGAGAAAATAGTCCTCTTTCGTTGTTGTTGATTGCAACCTTGTGGGGTGTAAAAATCTTTATTTAGATAGGGATAAGTTCTTTCTTTATTATATCATCTAATATCGTTCTGTAACTTTTCTGTTTTTTTATATGAGTTAAACTCTTCAAATTCTCTAATTGTTTGTGGAACCTTATCCAAAAGAAATTTACTGTTTGTAATACTAGAATCTCCAGTGACTTTTTTCTCTAATGATTCAATTTCTCTGGTCAGAATCTTAATTTGTTTAAGAGCGGTCTCTATGCTCAGCACCATCCAGGTGTGTGAGCATCTATTAGCTGAAAAGCTAAACCCAACTTTAAATTCCTCATCATCTGTAAATATTATAGGTATGTTACGTATTTGTAAACCAGTTGGGATGATATCTGCGTTTAAACAGTCTGTTAAAAACTTTGAACTAATTTCTTTTTCAGATGTTCAAGTTGGTTAAGGTCTGATTCATAGGGGAGTTGCGTGACCGGGGCTTTATTACCCAATAACGAAGGGCCCCCAGCAATTTTTAGTATGTACTCGTCAGAGTTGACAATGTCTCTGCCTCAGACAATGTAAATTATGTACTTTGGAGCAACCACTCAAACAAGTGGCCCCAACAGACTACTGTCTGTGCTTAGATACTGTACAGAAATGGGCAACCCAATCTACTCTTGAGGACTCGGGCCAAAATGAAACAATAGAGTAAATGTACCTTCAAGGGATTTGATTTACAATGTATTTAAATTTTTTATATAATTAAATATCAGGCCAAACGAAATGTTGCCTCTTCTCATTAGTAGATTTCAATAACTGGTGTCACAACTTGATTATTTCATACATTGAGTCAAAGTCACAATGACCAACATTAGTTGTCATGCAGGAACAAAGGGCTTACATAAAAATGAAAGCAGAAACGGGTGTATATAGAAGAAATATTCATTTTATGTATTTTCTAATCAAAAAGGGTACTTAAACATATACAAACAATGTGACAAGAAGGTGACAATATGGATTCAAACGCCTTGACTGTAACAATTGTTGACACTTTTCTTCCCAGTTAAAATGAATACAAAATAATAGAAGAAAAAGCGTAGGTCAATATTTCGGTCTCTACTTTTTCATAGACGAGACCATCTTTATAACGGAGCAGTATTACAATAGTTGACCCCTATGGAAATGTAGAACACAGAATAATTACTGCTTATTCTGTCACATATCTAATATAAAAACATGCATGTAATATATCACCCGTAAAGCAATTATGTACAATCACATGATTATTTAAAATCAATACAAATCTTTGCAGGACATTTCATTCTGTTCCCAATGGCACTCACATTTAATTGGATACTGTCATCTACTTAGTATCAAATGTTCTATTATTGCAATCTCTTTTGCTATACATTTCCATAAACTAAAAGTACTGAAAAACCACAATTCATAAATGTTTAAAGTTTCAAATGTCTGCAATAAATTAATTATGTGGCCCTACTATATATCAACAGTGTTTGAAAAGCAAGGGATATAAGCTGGTTTTATAAGGAAGGCATGGTTCATTTGAGGGACACTTTGGGGCACATGCACCATTGTAGGATTTTGCACTTCCTAAATTGCGAAAATTAAGGAATCGCAATTTAGGAAGGGCAAAATTCTATGCATCAAGAAATCCTAAAAGTTTTTAGGATTTCTTAATTTTCGGAAATTGCGATTCCTTAATTGCGAATCGCAATTAAGGAATGGCATTACATTGATTCCTATGGGCCTAGAGGCCCATAGGAATCAATGCCGTTTTGCTTTTCTTTTTTTAGGAATTCGCAATTTGTTGATGCATTGCAAGGGTGCAGAGGGGGGTCCAAAGGACCCCCCCATGCACCCCTGAAATGTATTTTAAAGTGCATGTTTCACACACACATGTCCTAAGGACATGTGTGTGTGTAACATGACACTTTCCAAAATGCATTTTTGTGCTTTTTTAAAGAATTTCGCAAATTACCACGAGGGTCAACCTCGTGTTAATTTGCACTTCCTATTTCAAAATTCGCATTTTTTTAAAAAAATTGATGCATTGCATTTAAGGAATCGCACAAATGCGATTCCTTAAATGCATTCGCATTTTTAGGAAATGCAAAAAAAGCGAATTTTGAAAAATTGTTTCATTCATCCCAAAAATGTATTTAGGAAGTGCAAACTGCCGAATTTACCGATTCGCACCGTTTGCACTTCCTAAATAGGTTGATGCATGTGCCCCTTAGATACTAGATAAGAATATCAGACAACATTGGTACCTTATTTAGAACAAAAATCTTAATAGAACTAGGTCCACCATAGAAATGTCTCCTGTGATGCATACTTGGTAATGGCCGCCGTTCTTCTACATAATTGAGACATGTGTTTTGATTGGACTACAATGTGTTTTGATCCAACTTCAATTTTGTTAATAGACCTCCATGAATAGAGATGTGAGTAGCTGAATTGTTCCTCATTGTCCCACCATCGCTAATATGACTAGATTTGTTAGGCTGCGTATGCGGTATCTCAATGTTAGGCGAGCAATTACTTCGTCGTCATAAGTGAAATAGATATGATTTTTAAAAAAACAACTCGGAAATTAAAAAATAGTCGAAATAAGATGGAACAAAGATGTATTGTCCATAATACTAGAATATACACTTCATTAGCACCAAGACTACCATATAAATAGTGCATGTGATGCATATTTAGTAATGGCCGCCGTTCCTTTACAAAATTGAAATATGGCCACAACAGAGCGCACTAGTCCTCTTTCGCGCTCCAAACGTGAATAAAAGACAAATTTTTAAATGGACGTGAATGTATGCAAATTCGATTTCTGCTCCTGTTCAAGAAGATTGAAATAATATAATTGGCCATTAATCAAACATTTGCTAAGATTCATTTCACGGCCATAGAAAAGCAGAATCATACGGGAGATACTAAATACATTTCCCTATTAGAATAACGTTGCTGGTTATTGGTGAACTATTTAATGGATCGAAGTAAGATCGAGACATAACATGAATGCGATATGTCCTCAATATTAACCGGAACATGTAGGAAGGTTCCCTTATTGTGCTTAAATGGCTACTAACTAAAAAGTTGCATGAATATGTTCTTAAGTTATTACTAGATCGATTGTAGACAAGTTTGATCTTGTACTTGAAGAAGCTATATTTTTTTAAAACTATATTTCGCTTAAACAGATGGCAAGGTCAAAAGTGCTGCCTCAGAAGAGCGATATTAATAGGTTCTTATCCGGATCGTCGATAAAAAAGGTGAATGTGCCACTTTCACTAGTATGTAGGCCCTTTGTCCTGCATGACAACTAATGTTGGTCAATGTGACTTTGAATCAATGTATGAAATAATCAAGTTGTGACACCAGTTATTGAAATCTTCTAATGAGAGGAGGCAACATTTGGCCTGATATTTAATTTGATATATAATTGAAATAGATTGTAAATCAAATCCCTTGGAGGTACATTTACTCTATTGTTACATTTAGGCCCGAGCCATCAAGGGTAGATTGGGTTGCCCAATTCTGTACAACAACAACATGTGATGTAGGACACCACTTCTGGCCTGCTACCGATTTGGTGATTCCTGCACACAGCCCTATTCAATACATGGATGTGTGCCTACGTTTTTGTGATTGTGAGATTTTTGTTAATGTGCAACGAGGCCACAACTAGTACTCACCTTCACAGACATCCAACTAGCCATGTGGCTCAGGGTTCAACATGCACTTTGATGTAATTTACACATGTGTACCTTCTTGTGCAATTATTGTCCATACATGCATACTTTCACACTTGAGTGAACATAATCATGACACATCTGTGTGATTTCGAATTTTTTATTCACATTCTGCTGCATTCCAGAGCTGGAGTTGTACCAGAGTCCGCTGGGGGTTGTTAAGTGATTTCGGAGAAGGAAAGTGCAGTCCGCTGCAGGAGTGCTGTGTTATTGTCCACCAGTGACTATATGAGTGTTCTGAGGGTCAGTAGAAGGTGTTTTCCCAGGGCATGATGCATAGGGCACAACCAGGCAGGGACAGGTCATTTGGTGGTGATGGAGGCTACTACCTCCTTCCTCACATACTAATTACCATCCACATCTTAGTCCTCTGATACTTCCTCAGTGTCTGGTGTGTGTGGTGGGGTAATGGCTGCATCACTGGGTGCCACTGACACATCAGGGTGTGATGATGATAGGGCTGCATCATGGTGCAGGAGAGATGTGTGTGATAGTTCCCGCTGCAGTCATCTGGGCCCGGCTCAGTGGCAGCAATGGCAAGATGATTAACTGCAAGGCATGGAAGATCCCAGCTACATCTCACTGCTGTTCAGCCGTGGCAGCCATACTTCCAGCTTGCATTTGCTCCATGGTCTCAATTGTCCTGCGCATCTGTGCCAACTCTGCGCTGCCATCGCTGGTGCCTGTCTGACTAGACAGCTCTTGTATCTGAGAGATGGCCCCAGCGATGTCAGCCAAGGATTGTCGTGGAGCATGATTCAGACAGTGTGTGTCCATTATGGACTGTAAGTGGTCCCTAATGGGACTCAGATACCCACCTATGGCATTGAGTTTGACTGCTATGAGCTCAAAACCCACCCGCAGCTGATGAGCCAACTCCACCTGGCAACCTAACACATGGCTTTGGAATTCCATGTGTTGTTCGTGGGGGTCCAGGGAGGCAGCTGAGGTGGTATTTGTTTCCTTCTGTGTGGTTTGTACAGGTGGTGGGGTCACCTCGAGGCAGCTGGCCAGCCCTGCTCCTGGGGGTAGGGTGCGGAGGCTGTCCATTAGCTGTTGGAGGGTGTCTTAACAGATGTGCAGGTTTTCTTCTTCATCATCACTGATGGGATTAGTGGTCTGCTCTGCAGTAAGTGTTGTTTGTCCATCTGCAATGTTAATGGGAGAGGCATGTTAACAGAGGTTCCTATGTGTATTGCCGCTTTGCAGATGTTTACATGTAGACTGCATGACAACGCACATTGAGACTGTTTTGGTGGAGCTGGCTATTTTATGGCAGCCAGTAGGTTTTCTGAGTACATGATGGATGTGTGGTGGTACCAACAAATTGTCATCACACAGTGTCAGACGATGCCAGATGTGAGTGGCCAGTTACTATGCACAAGCGGAACCTTTTGTGTCTTCTGTCCTGTGGTGTAGGTGTTGCACTTTGTCCCACATTGCCATCATTGATGATATTCTGTGGTTGCTATGTGTGTGTGCTACATTGTGGGGGAGTCAGCCCTGCAGCTCTGATTCCGTGGACCCTTGTCCCTTTGAGGTAGTGTGCCTTAGAATTGTGTGCTTTTCAGGGGCTGGGATGTTTGCAACTTGGGTCTTTTGTGCTCTTGCAAAGATTTTGTGGCCTTGTGCATTGTATGTCTGCTGCGTGTATTGGACAGCATGGGTTTTAGGTGTACGTGGCTGTGTCAGAGTGTGACCTGCTCGTTTACGGAAGTGGTCCACAATGGACCACCTCCATGTCGATTCGTGCATGTGTTCATTTATTTGGGCTGCTGTGTCACTTGCTTAGTCAGTGTGGCTCACACAGACGCTGCTTTTCTGGTTTTATCACATGTACATGGATTGGCAGTATTGTTGGTTATTCAGAGGGGGGCCATATATGCACATGGTGGACGTGGGCCTACTTGGTGTTTCTATGTGTGCTACACTGTGCCAAGGGCATCAGGGACATGTCCACTGTCATTGTGGGTGTGCTTCAGATGATTTTGCATGAGTGCCATTGTGCCCATCTCCCCCTGTTCCCCCCGTCCCTGGTAGTCACTCACCCTGTTGCTGTTGGGTCAGGTTATATTGTGCTGTGTCCAGGCCCCCGACGCCTGCCACAGTCTCCACACTGGTGACTGTGGCCACCATTTCCCCCAGCTCATCCAGCTCCACCTGTGGTGCAGGCCTCCCATCGCCAGTCACCGTTGCTGCCTTCCTGTTGGCGGCAGGTTTCTGTTTGGTCTGCCTTTGCACATAATGCCAGCGCCTCTTGACTTGCTCCATAGACCTCCTTGCCACTCCGACTTCATTGACGTTGGTGACGATGGTCTGCCATATTTCCGTGTGTAGTGCCAGTGCCGCAGTGGAGGTGACGAACAGTTGTTGGTAGTGTTCTATCACCTCTGTGACGATGATCCAGTCTTCCTGCGGACTGAACCCTACCTCCCTCTTCCTCTTCTCCTTGCCCTTCCCCTAACACAGGGTTACTGGCTGGTCCTCCGTGGGTCTTGTGGGGTTTGGCTTCTCCTCTGAACTTGGTCCGAGAGCATCCATGGTGCTATGCTGTTTGAATTGGTTTTGGCTTGTTTTTTTGTTTTTGCTTTTATAGTGCATTTTCCCGCATTACGTGTGGCTTTTGCAGGGCTGTCGTGGTTATCGTATCGCGCTTTGGGGCATCGCAACTTTTTGGCCATTTGTGTTTCACATTTTTTGTTAGTCGCGTTGGATTATGTGCAGTCATTTGGCGCGTTGTCATGCTATTATCACATGGTGCCGCCGGGTTGGGAATTGGACATTAAGAATGTGTTATTTTCTTGTGATAGACTGCGATATGCACAGTTGAAGTAAGTTACTTTTGCGATTGTTATCACACGTTCTTGGGAATATGCCCCCATGCTTTTGGCCCATACCTCAACCAACGTGGCAGCTACCTCTTTCCAGGCCTTAGCAATGTCCCTCTTGGCTACTATGAGCCCAGCCAAAGGACTTCCTTCTGGTATTGTGTGCCACCCAACTCGTCGGTTACGTGAAGTAATATCAATCTGGGATCTCTCGAATGCACAAGCCCAGCACTCTCTCTTATTCCCCAAAACCCCCTCCCAGAAAGGAGACAGGACAGGGCAAAACCAAAACATATGGGATAAATTCCCCAGGGAGCTCCCACACCTTAAGCACCCTTCATCTGATTTTATCTGATATTAATCCAATCCAGTATAGTCTGGCTCTGGTGTAATATAACTGTTAAAGTTGTTTCAACCATCTAAGTCTAAAGTGCGGAGTGATGGCCATCTCTCCGGGAGCCTCTTGTGCCTCTATCCACTACTCATCATTAAGTTCTCCTTGTTCCCATGCCCTATGTACCACCAACATAGGGACTGGGACATTCATCAGCAACATCTTATATGTGTGCAATAGCTTATGTCCTTTTATTTTGTAGGGAGAAGCTTAGCCTCAAGTGATGAGAACTCTGGTACCTCAGGTATGGCCTGAAGAGTCTGCAGCAATGCGTGCTGGAGTTTCAGATACCTACAAAACTGTGAGTGGTGTAGATCATATTCCTCCTGCAGCCCCTAAAGGATTTCAACATGCCATTATGTAAAATATCACCCAAAGTTGGGATTCCTATATTGTACCATGCCACAAAGCCTCACAAGGCCACAACCTGTGGAGCATATGCAACTTTCCACAATGGAGTGTCTAGTGTTAGCCGGCCAGACCAGCCGGAAGTCCTTTTAGCTGCCGACCATATCCCAAGTTCCACCCTGGTAGCCAGTGGAAGTGGTTTAGGCACATCACCATTGTATAGCAGGTGTGGGAGACCCTGTATACCCCTAGCTCTCCCCTCAAGGGCATAGGCTGGGTATCCAAATCCCCCATACCACCAGTCATTGATAATAAGAAAATGGGCTGCCCAGTAATACAAGCAAACATCCGGTGTGGCCACTCCCCTTCAAACACAGGCTCACAACAATTTTCTACAGAGATGCGTGATATTCTACCCTCCCAGAGCAGCGTCCTCAACACTGCATTGATGTTCACAAAAAAGGAGGAAGCAATCAGTAAGGGGTAATTCTGCAACTTGTATAAAAGCTTCGGCCACGCAAAATTCCTAAAGATGGCCGAGCATCACATTAAAGAAAATGGTGTAGTGAAGGCAGACCTCTGCTTGCGCACATTGTTATGTTAGCATAAGCTTATTAGAAGTTTAAACGCCATTTTGCCGCTTTTGCACATGAAACTGCAGGTAGCTGTTATTGCAAGTTTGAATTCGTGAATAGCTTCACATGTGAATGGCTTGTTTTCAACATCTGCACAGTGAGTTCTGAAGCCCCCAAGGTTATCATAGCAATGTTTAGCTGTTGATCGGGCTGATAGGCTCACACTTAGACACAACAGACACGCAGCTGCAGTTAATTGGAATTCTGGTGCCTTTAATATGGCATTGCATACATGAATTCAGACACTTGGAAGAATTCCGTTTCCAGAGAGACAGAAAGCTTTTGCAGATCCTGATGTGATTCACTCCTGCTGATCTTAGAGGTATGGGGCCCCCACACAAGCATAAGAGACCTTCTATATTTTATAAAACATAGTTCCTAGCTAGGGGGAGTGGCATACAAGGCACTATAGGACCTGTTCCCACCATCTTTATAATATGATTTCACCTTTTGTGTTTTATGGAATTGTAACAATGCTGCTTGTATTATTTGTAATCATATGCCTTCTTATGCGCGCAAAAATACTGCATCTTAGAGCACGTTGTTAAAAATAAACATTTTAACCTTTACCGTATATCTTTTTTACCCATGTTGTGGACTGGTATGAGAATAACAAACTAAAGAGTGTTCTTGATTCTCACCATTCCTGAGCGTAATTAAAGTTGCATGTTCTGGGTTGTCTAATCATTGGTTACTTTGCTGTAGGACGAAGAGCTAATGTGACACTGATGCTAGTCGGTTAGGTGTTCTAGGTACTAAGGTGAGTTTTTTGGTCCAGCACAATTCACTGAAGTCCTGGGTCTCTGTGCACAGTTCTGTGTCTGAGCAGAATACCTGCAACAATAGACGCGTATTTCAGTTTATCATCCCTTGACATCCTTTCCATTGGTGGGACCAAGTTGCCATCAAAAGAATGCTGTGTGGTCCCAGTGACAAAGACTCCTACATATTAGAATCCTGATGATTGCATTGGTATCCTCAACACCCATGGCATATCAGTCGGGCACGGAGTTATGAGGCAGATTACTGATTTCTGGGGGTTAATCTGAAGGCCTGAGTATGTGCCAAGTATTTTTAGCATCTGCATATCCCTAGGTTGTGATATGGGCGGGTCCCCCAAATACAGAAGCACATCATCTGCGTATAAAGAAATGTGGTCACTCAGTGCATCGCCCTACTCAGAGCCTCTATACAATGCATCTATTCGTACTCAAGCTGCCAAAGGTTCGATTACTACCGCAAATACTAAGGGGGACAATGGGCACCACTGATGGGTACCCCTCATTAATAGTAACCAGTCTGAAACCATCCCCCCCACACACACCCTGGCTCGGAGATAGATGTACAAAATATTAATGTACTTGATAAACTTAGGACCACAACCAACTCGGGCAAGGAGAACAAACCTATATACCCAATTAACCGAGTGGAGTGCCTTCGGAAAATGTAATCAATGTTCTTCCATCGACCCACATAAGGCAGTTGCATAATGCAGCCTTCTCAAGTTATGGCATTTGGCCCTCTGTGGCATAAACAGTGACTCATCAGGTTGAACCAGATGCTCGATAACATTCCCCAGCCGGTTAGCCAGCATTTTGACCCATACTTTCACCTCCACTTTAAAGAGTGAGATGGACCAAAAGTTCTCACATTGAATGGCCTCCATATTGGGCTTCATCAGCACCACGATGTCTGCCTTTCTGAGGTCAGGAGGCAGTTAGCATCTCACTAGCACCTCCTGAAACAATCCTACCATTACCTGACCAGCCTGAGACCAAACTAAGCACCAATATTTGGGTACGACCCCATTGGGTGCTGGAGCCTTGCCTGACACAGCTGTACCATAACTGCCTCAGGTCCTCAAAAGTGATCTCAGTTTGAAAGGCATCCCTATTTTCTAAAGACACGGTGGGCATTGGCAAATTCTGCACAAACTGGTATAAATCATCTCGCGGACTCATCTAGTCTTCCTGATATAGAGTACTGTAATAGACGGCAAAGCTCTAGCTATTGATTTGGTCCCCACCACCCTCCATCTGTTGCTCACTTGTAAGTATGCCGCAGGGGCAGTGGGCAGTATGGGAGTGCAGGCCAGTGCAATGTCTTGCTGGCCTTATATTGCCACTGACAGATTCTGCTACAGGTGGGTGTCCTTGCCTCGCGGGCCTCTTGTGTCAGCTGCTGCCTGAGGGGTCTGTGTATATATCCCAAGTCAGCAAACCGACTTTCTAAATGTAGAATACTCCCCATGAGATCTTTGATCTTTTGCCTATATTTTTACCTTTTGGTCTTTGATGTAACAAAAAACAGATGCCTCCTCAGTATGGCTTTCTGGGCCTCCCACAATATTTCCATCGAGGACACTGAGCCCTGATTTTCAGTGAAAAACTGATGCGACTGGTTCTGAAACATAGCTCTAAAATCCTGTTGGTGACAATGCCATCAGTCCAGCCTACAACCTGCACACATGTCTTTCGTGCCCCAGGTCAAAACCATCTCCACCTGGAAGTCATCAGACAAGCCCTGTGCAAGATATCGTACCGACAAAACTCTGTGACACTTCCCTACCGGCATAAAAAATGTGTCCAATCTCGAGAAAGACTTGTGGGTCCAGATAAAAAGGTGTAACCTCGCTCCGCTGGATGGTGCACCCGTCACACATCTACTAGGTTCAGGTTGCTCACAAACGTTGCCAGTGTTGTGGGTCTTCCCCCCTACCCCCCTTGTTTAAAGAGTGATCTTGGCCCATATCACATTCTTCATTCAGGTCTCCACCCTAGAACCACTGGGCCTCCGCAATTCTCTCGCTAAGTCTCCCAGTGTAGATAAAAAGTTGGCTCTAAGTGGAGGCAGAGCATTGACACATTAAGGATTAGGAGAGACCATGCAATGCCCCCGTTATTTGCCACATAACAATCAAACTTGGCTAGTCACACCTTGGAAATCACCAGAGGAGCATGTCTTCTGACCAGAATTGCATGCCACTAGAGCCCCTGTGGAAGCTGGCATGATAGACTTGGGAAAATCCCTTTCTAGCCAAGAAGGGGAATCTTTTACCCAGGAGATGGGTATCATAAAGGAGGACCATATTGGTCTCTGAGCCGCCCTGGGGACTGCCCCTCTCTTGATCTTGTCCAGTATTCCACTGACATTCCACAACTCTATTCTAAGATTTGTTGGCCTCGCGGAGGACACACTGTCAACGTCTATGGAGGTAGGGTTCACCATAGGTATGATATGTCAGAATAACTTGTCCAACACTCATATATATCTGCAGCACATCTATAGTAATCCACCCCACTTGTGCGAAAAAGAGGAAAACAATCCCCTCAACTTCCCCCATCGCACACCCTCCCCTTTCTCACATCATACTTCAAGAATTGGAAGTACCTGTCATTGTGCATTAAGGACCTAGCTAACAGGGCTATCTTATGATAAACATCATCCCTAATGCCTATGCCCCCTCCCAAACCAAAATCCAACATGAAGAAAAAGGGCGTCAGCCTTTGTATTTAGGCTGCGATTACTCCCTGAAGATACAACAGTATGGCTGTGTGCTATTCCTTCAACACTTCTACCCCCTCCATCTACCACCCCCCTTCATTGCACCTGCTCAGAAGGTAAAAGAGCATGGAGGAGCAGCCTCTCCTCAGTCCAATTACAGACTGCTTCTGGAGAGTCATAAAATAGGATTTACCCTGAAACAGAACCTTTAGGCGGGCTGAAAATAAAAGCATGCATGTGAGGCCAAGGCCTTCAGCTTGCTTTTGGCCTGACGTTGTTGCTGCACCCTCAAAGTGTAGTCAGGGAAAATCAGCACAGGGGTAGATTGGTACATCACATGGTCAATCTTCCAAACCACACTTAATATTGTGTCTTTGACAGTGTAGCTAAAAAATTGCACGATGAATGGTCTAGGGGGAGCCCCTACCGGTGGCTTCGCAGTCAGAGTTCTGTGGGCCTGTTCAACAATGAAACACGCTGATACCTCATCTTTGAAAAACCAGCTCACCAGCCAGTCCCACATGAACCTGGCAGGTGTACCTCATTCCCCTCCCTCAGGAATACACATCACTCTCAGGTTATTCCACCTCAATCTCTCCTCCTCATTTTTGGCCCAGGTCTCTTGATGAATCGCCAGTCATTGCAGCAATGCCAGGCACTCTCATTGGGTCTTGACAGTATCCTCCATTTCTGAGAGCTGAATTTTCCACTTCAGTGACTCTGCGGGTTGTGTTGCCAAGATGATCTTAGCGGATCAGTGACAGGTCCATTTTCAATTCCCCAATTTTTCCATCCATGATAATCTTAAGGTCTTGAATAGCTTGAAATATGGTTGACGTCAGGGCACTGCTGCCCTCATCACAGCTGCAGCTCCCGCCACCTGACATCTCCTGTAGGGGCTGGATGTTTGCCATATTTATCAATTTTCTGTTGGGCAGAAGTGGGTGTTGGCTTATCTCGGTCCATATTGGAGCATAGGTCTAATCAGCCACCAAGGCCATTTGTAGTTGTGCTCTCTCCTTCAACGTCAACCTTCTATATTAGCCTGTTGCAGTGTCTACCCACTGCGGGCTCTTGTTGTCTCCAGCAGATTACTACGCCACCTTCAGTGTGAACAAGGAGGGCCCCTGAGTGCACAGGATAGAAATGGCCTCCACTTCCAATGAGGATCTGGTCTGGGGGGTTCCCCTCTACCACTTTCCAGCTCTTTAGAGGTGTTTACCAATCATCCACCCCCTCCTAACATGTGTGCTCCCTTTATTGTGTTGGAGGTAGGGGTTTGAAGTACCAAGAGCATTGTTTATATGGAGGGAGGAGAACAGGAGGATGCCTATTATTTATACTAAAAAGCATGCTCGGCAGGTCCGCTCTAGATTAGTGATGTTATGGATATGTAGATAGCATTGTCACCTCATGGATGAAAATTGGACGACTTTTGTACCTAGTGCGTAGAGAGGCTAATACATGATGCCCAAGGCATTGTGATAATGTTGTGTGAAGCTAGATGTGTAATTAATGCAGTTTCAGAGAATCTAATCCAGCATCATTGTGTAGGGAAATGTGTGGAAAAGTTCAAAGCTGAAATGTTATTTTCTAGGGCACTGTAAGAAATTAGCTGCTTCGCTGCATTGGCCTAATTTGGGAACATAACACTAGTTTATCACCCTACTGGGCCTAGGTCAGCTTTGCATGTGATATCAGCTCATTTCTGAATCCTCCATTCTTAATTTTACAGCTTTAGGGGATTTCAATTTTCATCTTGAAAATAAACTGGACCCAGACCCTGAGTCCCTGGCGGGCAAAATGTCATACCTTATTTTATTACAGCTGGTGGACGGCTCGACTCCTCAGGCTGGGCACACCATCAATGGGATATTCAAGAATAATGCTTCCATCTCTAACCTGTCTATTTCCCCTCTGGCATTGTTTCACCAATGTGCCGTACTCTGGGAAATTAGGTCTTCTCAAAGAACTTCCCCCTTAAAGACCAAAAGAAATCCTGCAGTTGTTTGCACCAGGCACAAGGTGCAGGCCCCTAAATTGATGTCTATGGGCTAGATTTAGGTGGGCAAATACCGGTCGGTAACAGCCGAAAATCTGTATTTAGCCCTTTGAGATGTAGGAGGCTGGATTTAAGGATTCGGTAATTTACCGATTCCTTAATTTAAGGAATCGCTAAATTACCGAATCCTTAAATCCTATGTAGGGAGCACTCAAGTGAGTTCATTTTTGGTTTAAGGATTTGTTATTTACCACCAACTACAAGTTGGTGGTAAATAACGAATACCTTTAAAAAAGCAATTTTATGCTTTTTTAAAAGTGCCCGCATGTATGTGCGCCACATGTGTACACATGCAATATTCAGGGGTGCGACAGGGTGTCAATGTGACACCCTGCCACCCTTGAATATGCTCCCCCTATTACCGATTGGGAATTTACCGAATCGGTAATAGTGAATGGCTTCCCATTCATTACTATGGGCCTTCAGGCCCATAGGAATGAATGTGAAGGTATTCCTTATTACTGATTTAGTAAATACCGAGTCGGTAATAACAAATATTACCGAATCGGTAACATTTACCGATTTTTTACCTACATTCTATTTACCGATTCTCAAATACCCAATCGGTAAAATTCAGTATTTAGGAATCGGTAAATAGAAATTACCTACATCTAGCCCTATGTTTGGTAATTCTCAGCCTGACCAATAGGAAAACACACTTGCCCCCGCCAAAATCAAAATGCACAACAGAATCAAGTGATCACAACCCTGAGATGCTTAAGACCACCAAACAAGGGTGCCATAGGCAGGAACATAAGTGGAGGTGAGCTTACGACCTGCGAGAAAAATAAATAGATAAACAGTGCATTGTGGAGTACAAAAGGCTAACTCCGGCCACCAAATCAGCCTACTACACGGATCAAATTCATTTGGCCTGTAACTCTACTAAAGCCCTTTTCCAAACAGTAGATACGCTCACATCAATATCTACCAGTAATTTGTCAGGTGATGTCCAACAACTTCTCTACAAACTGTTCTGACCCTAAGGATTTCTTGAAGCTCTCAGATGGGAATCACATTAAGCACATCTTCAACAAATTTGACTCTCTCACTGTCAAGCAAATAACAGCTGTGATCATCAATAATAAATCGGAATCTCCTCAGGACCTGTGTCCACCCAATATTATACAACTTGAGCCTAAAGTGGTGGCCAGCCATCTGGTCCAAATCTTCAATACAATGTTCAACTCAGGGTACTTTCTGAAACAGTGGAAGTTAGCACCTGTTTTGCAACTATTAAAAAATAACAAGCGTAACTAGCTGGACCCTAATAACCACCAGCCTATTTCCTGGCTTCCCTTTCCAGCCGAAGTGGTAGAGAAGGCCATGAACATGCGGCTAGCTGCCTTCATTAAAGCAAACCACCTGCTTGATGATACTCAATTTTGGTTCAGACAAGTTCATTTCACCAAGTAGGTGCTAATAGTAGCAAGGGACAAAATCAGGGCTACCTTAGATAAGAGCAGCAATGCAGCCTTTACCTTACTTGACCTGTCTAGGGCATTCAATATGGCCAATCATGACCTTCTGATTGACCGGCTTTGAAGTCTAGGGAATTTACCTCTGAGCCCTTCTCCCTGCCATGTGGTGTTCCCAAGGGTTCATCACTGTGGATTTGTGTGGCTCACTGGTTAGAGGCGGCAGACCCGGAAGTAGAGAACGGCCCGGGACCAGGGTTCAATTCCCGACGCGGCAGGGTCATGGACCAGGGTCAGCGGACTCGACATTTCTCGCCTCGGTGCCTACTCTAACCAGGGATCACACTCGGCAACTCTAGCCATTAAGCTTGCCTCATCTCTACAACGGCCCCCCACAGACGCCGGGGATGCCTGGTTTCACCTTGGAGATACCCAGAAGGGACCATCTCACAGGGAAAGCCAGGACGGGTTCCCCAGCGGTTTCCAGCGCCGGGACGCTTACGGGCAGCTGTGCGCTTTACAAGTCCAACACATTTACATTTACATTTACTGTGCCTGACTCTGTTTAACCTGTATGTGACACCGCTGGCCGCCCTGATTAATTCCTTTGGTCTATCGATGGTATCCTATCCCGACGATATACACAGATTGTTGTATCTTTCTCCAGGAACTGCAATAATGTCAGCAATTCCTTTCAGAACAACATGGGCGCAGCCAGCCATTGGATGGAGAGTAATAGTATTAAATTAAATTAATCCAAAACTGAGGTTGTTCTCTTGAGAACAACAGAGTATGCTGTTCCCCTCCTTGGTCACAGCTTGGGACAGTGGAACCCTACTCACTAGGAACTAGGGTATTAGGTTTATACAAAAAATCAATGGTTCTGGTGGCTAATAAAAAACAAAGTTTTGATAATAGATAAGCACAATGGCAATAAGTTTTGAAAAGACCCTATTAATATCAGAGGGCGGACAGGACACTACACAGTTTGATCTTTGAAGATTTAATACACAGTTCAATAGTATACAACACTTTATTAAATTAAAAAAGCGCTACATTACGTGCGTTGTGTCCCCAAGTGAAGCATGAAAACAAAAACAATTTGTGACTATATACAGTGTGCAAATATGTGGTTTTCATAAAAACAGAAATTGACCATTCAATTTATAGATTTATTGACAGCCTAGTTGTGAAGTTACACTGGCTCTAGGTTGGTCTGTAAGGTTGTCGATGACGTTTCGACCCACTATGTATGGGGGGTCTCCTCAGGACTGTATATAAGGGGCCATCTGATGTCAATTAGCGCAGCTAAAGTGTGAGTGGCGTGACCCAGAGTGGTGAAGGGAATTAAGAGGGACTCACGTGAGGACCCAGCCGGGTTCTCACTGTGAGGGAAGAAAGCTGACTTTTTCCAATTTGCTAAACGGGCTGTACCTATGCCCTGCTATGTCCGTAGCATTGTTTTCCCAGGGTGTTAGCTTCGGAGGATTCTGAGTGTTAGTCCTTGTTGGTGATTAGATGGTCACTTTGTTTCTCTCAACCTTTTATTTTCTGAGGTTTCTTCAAATCATAGGGGAAAAGTTTGATTGTCAAACTGTTCTGTCTCTCCTGGTGAAATTAGTGACATAAAGACAGTTTTCCTCCCTTTTCTCATTGTGTGATAGTGTCCAGGCAGCAAATTGTGAGGTTGCAATATCAGGGTGTACCCTGTGGCAGCTACTCCTCCTACAGCACATTGAACAACAGCATTTGGAACAATATTTATTGGTGTAGTGGCAAAAGGCACTGCCAATGTTTGTGATGACACAGCTTGTGACACTGGGGCAGAAACAGGCTCAACTGAAGCAGTAACACCTGCAGAATTTAAAGTTGGAACTGCTTCAACAGGTGCAAGTGCAATCGGAAAAGCTCGTACTGGTCTTTCAATCTGAATTTACTTGGATCAAAAGGAGCTGTAGCCACTGTAGCACTACTATTTAAAACACCCTTCTTATGTGTTGTGGGGGCAACATATCGGGTAGACATGAGGACAGTAAGGCTTCCCCTGAATCACTATCAGTTTTTGTTGTTCTTGCAGCTTCTTCTTCATCATTTCCCTGTTTCCGTTACTTTTTAGACTTTTCAGCAGTTATAACTGAGTCCATCCTAGCTTCCTTGACTTTGCATTTCCTCCTCCTCTGCAGCCCTTCAAGCCATTGGGCAATAGACATAATTTCACACTGCTCTCTTTTCTTTTTTCTGGTTCTTAGGATTGGCATAACAAAGTGTGAAGACCACTGTTCTAGGACCAGATGTGGGTGTAGGAGAGTAAGTCCCCCACACAAAGACTGGCACCAGGAATCAAGAGCCACTCTTAAGAACACTCCTAGACCTGTCGAAGGTACAGAAGAATGACTGCCCTGCTGCATGAAGATCTGTCTTGCTGTCTGAGAAGGAAGATTGGACCTGCTTGCCTTCATTGAAGGCTACCCATGGTGACTCAAAGGGTCAGTTAGTTGGCCTTGTGTATGTGAGCTACAGGGACACTCAAGCTTCAAAGACCTCCCTACAACTGCCCAACTGTCCTGCAGCAACTGGACATGCCTGGATCCGCTTGAGCCCTACTGCTGGCCTCTGCTGGATTGAGTCATGATCCCTCAGAGATGCCCCCTCGTACTGGACCCTTGGATGCCATCAGATAGAGTTTCCCTTGCCTGCTTAATGTTCCATCATATCCAGCATTAAGCGCCACAAAGCCTTGCAGCTGCCAGCTTCATTGGAACTGATGCCTAATGATGTAAAGCCCCTCAAAGCCTTGCACAAATCGCTGAAAGCTTCACTGGAACTGACGTTGAGTGATGCAAAGCCCAGCAAACCCTTGCCACGCAGTTTAAAGCCTCATCGGAACTTGTACCGAGTGACACTGCGCTGGGCTTGCACCAAAGACATAAGGTACAACTCCCAGTAGGCCAACATTTTTCCTGTGCTTGTGACTTTGTCCCAGTCCAGCACAACCAGATAACAACAGTTGACTCTTTATGTCTTTTTGAACTATTTTTACCTAAAACTTTCAAATTCAATATCTTTTGTCCTTCTGATTGGATTTTTGTCATAATTATATAATTTTATGTATTACATTTGCCCTTTTTTCTCAATTGGTTTGGTATTGTTTTCTGATTTGTTTTCACTTTATTAGTATTTGTGTGTTGCATAAATACTTTACACATTTTCTTTTAGTTAACCCTGACTGCTTTTGTGGCAAGCTGCCTGAGGGTGGAGCACAGGTTAATTTAGTGAATTTTGGGGTTTATCCTTACAAGGAGTGTGGCTGTTGCCTGAGTGTGGCTTCCATCCCCATCAACCAATACCTCAATTATTCTTCCTAAACTTCCTGAATATGCTGTCTAATTATAGTAACATGCATATATTAAACAGAATGCCATTGCTTTATGAATAACTAGCTGTTATATTGTGGATTCAGGGCTAGTTTTAATTCATATTGCAGGTTTTCATATAGAAAGAAATTACGCAGTTTGCACTAGTTCTCTGGGGGGAGAAAGCCATAAAATTATAATGAAACTGAAACTGAGCGACATTTAATTTAATTTTCCTGAGCTTTGTTTCTGAATTATCAAAGCTTGATGCAAATAGATATATGCATGTGTATGAGAAGGCAACAATTGTTCACTTATTCATGCACTTGGTTAGCATGCTCACGTACAGTACTTAGAATGATAAAGCTGTGAGATGCTAATGTTATGTGATTTAAAATTATGGCTTTTTCTATAAGAGAAAAATGCATGTATGTTATACTTGCTGTGCAAGATATTGAATTCAAAATACCTTCCAAAATTTCTACTGAATAGCTCAGTTGTTAATTTCAGCCCAAAATAAAATGTTCACAAAAGAGGAAAAGATGCACACTTCCTGGCACCTGGTACCCAATCACCCAGACTCATTGTAGTAAATGTGATGCGCAATGTCACTTACTTTATTGGGAAGTCTGAGTCTTCATCATTGTTGGTGCAGCCAGTGCTGGGTATCTTAAGACATGTGTTTCAGGATATTTGTTCTTCTTCTGTAGAGAGTAGCACCTTACATTTGGGGGTGCTGGCAATGCGGCTCACAGTCTTCTCACATTTCTGAACCACTCCCAAAGCTCAAGTGAATCCTAATGAACTTGTCACAGCAATAACTCAAAGTAGGCAATCACAAAAGGGGAAGGGGGAAGGGAGCACATTGCCTGGTATACCAGCACATCATTTGTCCCAATCACAAAAGGGGGAGGGAGAGCCCACAAATCATCTCAATCACAAAAGTGGAAGGGAGCACACTGCCTGGTGTACCAGTGCATGCTCTGTCCCAGATGCATTGTGGTATATGCAGTGCATAACAATACTCCGTTTGGTGGAAAATCTGTAGTATTCACCACTGACCATGCAGCCATTGCTAGGTATATCTAGACTCATGTTTCATGATATGTGTCCTTCTTCGGTAGAGAGTAACCCCATAAATTTGGTCGTGCTGGCAATGCTGCTCACAATTTACTCTGTACCACTCCCAGAGCACAGAGGCATTCCAATGAGCTTCTCCGCCCAAAAACTCAAGGAAGCCAATCACAAAATGGTGGAGGGAGCACTCAGTGAGGCATACCAGAACACAATACTACCAGATGCAGAAAGGATCATGAGTGATGTTGCTGCCTAGTTTCATGGTGGTGTCTCCATGTGCACTTTCGGTGGTAACATTTCAAATATGAATTAGCAAAAAAAACAATATTTTTTCCTTTTTTACAGAAGCACATTCTACTCTACCTTGTCTCCTTGCAAACACTAATCCACTCATGGCTGAGTCTTGTAGTAAATCCACTATGTTGAAGTCAGTTAGTGGCAGGAACCCACCAAATGTTCCCATTGCCCCATGCCAAACAAGTCCCTGAATGTGGGTAATTTATTCTCTAAAGAGTGCCACTGTCAAGAGAGCTGATCTGTGAGAGGTACACGAAAAGCGACCCAATTAAGGTACGCTCACCTTTGTCAGGAGCAGTGATTAGATGCTTAATCATGGGCTTTGAAAGTATGCTTCCTGAACCCTGAATAGATGGTCCTCTTGCCCAAGCCAGTGTCCACCAAGAAGCAGCTCAGGCCTTCATTGCAGTGGAGGTCTTGGTAATGAAGAAGGAAAGTTAGGAAAGGAAGGGGTGGATTCAGATGAGGGTCCAGTGAGCTCTCTGAGGACAGTATCTATGCTCCTTATAAATTAAGGCGCCAGGTTGCCAAATCATTGGTGCTGACTAGGGCACAGTAAAGGACCTGCCAAATCCCTGTCATTTATATTGTCAACAAAGAGCAAAATCAGACAAAAATGGCAACATGGTTACCTAATTCTACCATAATTATGAAAAATGACCAGTTTCACAGGGGGACATAAAAAGGAGGGGCATTAGAGAAAGCACTTTTTATAGAAAAGGGAGATGAAACCAACAGAAGGAAAAAAGTTGAAAATATTGTTTTTCTCAACCTTCCTGCTTTAATTTTTATTATTAACGAAAAATATTCATGCATGCAACAAACAAAGTAGTACTTACAACAAACAAACTATTACCACTATACAACGAAACAATTACTCATAAAGAAAAAAGTAATTGCCATTTTCATGTATTAATAGATTTGTCATTCTGTAAAAACAAGGAAAAATCTACTCCTCTACCAGACTACTTTGAGAAATCAGGATTGGACATATGCATCCATCTGGACATAGATGCTAAGCCATAATCCACATAGAACAGTGGAATGTTTAAAAAGAATTTCTTTGAATAAGGAAGCAAATACAAATAACATCAGAGAAAGGTAAACTAGTTCCTTTCAAGCAACAATAGGAAGGTATCATATAACACTGTATGAATTCATAGAAATTCTAAAGAAGATACATTGTTATCAAGATTTACAAATTAAAGAATCTCTAAGGTAGACTACTAAGCCAGCACATTCCACACAAACTCAACAAGTGATATGCTAAGTAATGAAGTAGTTCTATGCCAAGTGCTACAAGGCCTAGATTGATCTAGAATCAAATGCTTATAGCTTAATATAAACCTATCTACTTCACCTTACCTTCACATGACCAAACAAATGAATCTTTATAAAACAAACAAAAAAAAACAAGAACTTCTTTTCTATCATGCATTGCTTTGGTTCAACAACACAATCCTATGGAAAAACTACCAAGCCACCACAAAAGAAATCCAAACACCTTTAAAAGTATCTAAAAACCAAGAAAAGGCATTCTATACAATATGCACATACATAAAAAATAAATAACATAGCTATAAAACATTTAAGTCAAAACACAATAAACATTTGCAACATAAATAATTAAGTCTCATACAATTATGTACAATGCATTAAAACACTGTTTATAATAACAATAAATATTGCACTACACAAAACAAATCAAAAGGATTTATAAATAAATACAATACATAAATACAAATGAAAACAATTTAAATACACCCATAAACTCAAAATGAATTTTAACTTACTGAAAAACTAACTTTTTGATGATGAAGATCATCATATGTTCTCTTATAACACAAATAATCAAGAAGGAGAACCCAAAAAGATACACAAATTTGAAGTTTCAAAACTATTCCAGAGTAACAATGTAAAAACAAGCAAGAAATACAAGTATTTATTTTAGAAATTGAAAAATAAAAAATAAACAGTTATATATATGTGGAATGGTGTATTTTCTTATCAAGCAAAACATAAAACAACTAAACTACAGGTTGATTTTATTATGTTATGAGGTAAGTGCATTAAGTATAGATTTACCTAATGTACATACACCATTGCATACTAAAACCAGCCAGCAAAATTCCTAAAACTGCTTAAAATCCACTTACACGTATTTCTGATACTACTGCAATATTCCATTCATTAAATGGAATCACCTACCAAACAGTATACACACACACCTAGAGGTCTTCACAAACATTAAATCCCCCCAAAAACCTTTACTTTATTGAAAATATTAATTGTAGAGTAGACTTACATTTTCAGTGGGCCAAGATTCTCTTTGCCTTCAACTTTCCCACTCCCAATGAAAACAGAAATGAAAAATAACTGTTGACTAATGTGAACGGTATACTATGGCACTGTAATAAAAGAGAACAAAATATATTATGTTACATTTTCTTAGAAAATATTTCAAAAATATGAGAAAGTTAAATTAATGCTAAAAATCTTCTTAATCTTTTTTATTTCAATGAAATAGTTAAACACATATCAATTTGTGGATAACGTACATTTTTAAAATTAATATGTTTATGTTTAATAATATTATGTTGACTTTCTATAAATAAAACATTCTACAACTGTACATTATACATGTTTCTTTATTAATAAACACTTATTTTTTAATTTATAAACTGTGTTCACTAGTATGATATGTATTAAAAAAAAATAATGTACTTTTTGCTTCATTTAAAATGAAAGGAAAAATGTAGGCGATGTCAAAATAAAATTCAAACAAGTTTAATTCCATTATCTTCCCCCATAAAAACTCCTATATAATATAAAATCACAAAAATCAAATCATGACCATAATGTACCTATGCAAATATTATTAAATGATTTAATAACACAGTACTAATAAATCTATTATCCACATTCCTTTCATTCAGAGAGTTTCCCCCAGTCTTTACAGACAGCTAAAACCCATTTAATAAAAACTAAAATGACAATACAAATATCAAACAAGTACAATATTCATAAAAAATCTGTTGTGGCTAGGGAACAATTTCTTTAATAATGGTTCAAGAACACTGATTTATCTAACTTTATAAAGAATTTAGTACATTACATAATAATAAAAAGTTACCTTCCAAATTCATATCCTTTTATTTAAAGGTTCACCCAGGCCCTTTCAGACACATAGAGCATCTTTAATATAAACTAAAACTACTGCAACGATATGATAGTGCAGTTCTTGTAAAAAGGCTAGGGCTAACCTACAATTCCTAAATTCAATGGTTTGATAAATCTTCTTGGCACTAAATAGAACTTAGAAAGAATGAAATAGTACATAGTCTTTTGAGATGATAGTCGGTCACATGGATAGCATGTGTGAATACCTGACCAGTAGTTCATTTTGGCAAATATGTCTTTGGTGTGCAGTATTTCATATGTCAGCAGAAGCCTATGATAGCAATTGGTACCCACGCCAAATAGGACTGTCGCCCCACATAAAACATAATTCCCAGATATGAGTTAATATTGTGCTTTACATCTTCCTTTTTCAACCTGTCTTCATCAGCATTAATGACATTGAGGTACATTAACATACCTTTAAAGATCCCTTTAAGCTTCTCAGGGTCAACAAAAATATCAGGTTTGCCAAGTCTGTCACACAACAATTCAACATTTCTCAACCATGGTATTTTATTGGCAAAATCAAGTGCTACACAGTCGTTTACAATTCACCTATTAAATACTGCTTCCTTTCATGTCCACACCTTGTGCCAGAGTAAGAAGGGGTGTAAATGGATAAGATCTTCAAGGAAGCCTATCCACCCCTCTTACTAAGTAAAATGAGAAGAGCATGATTGGGGCATCATGGGTAGTCGCTTAAAAATGTGTTTCTGAATGTTCTTTTTGTGAATAAAAAAAGAATAGTGTTGGGGGCGTGGTTAGGCGGCAATGTGGTGAGACTTACTTCTGCTGGGCTCCGGTCCCCTGTCCCCCTTTTTAAGCCTCTTTCAAGCGAAATTGGGGCACTGATCCACGGCCCCAGGAGAGCGAGGCGTGCCCTAGCGGTTGGGGTGCCTGCAGTGACCAATCGATTGCGGAGTGGCCGCGTTGCTGACCACCAGGCCGCCGACAGCCTATGCGCGGACTGTCCCGAGTCCCGAGACCTGCCCTGCCTGTTGACCCGGCGGAGGGGGACGCTCCGAGTCGGGTCTGCTTGGGTGGTGAGCTCCCCTGGGACGAGTCCTTGCCTCGCTGCCACCCACAACCAGGGGGAGCCAGAAAGGTTAGTGGGGAGACGGCGATGCGGCCTGGAGAAGTCTCCCAGCGGTGAGGCGGCATCTGGCCTAGGAGCAGGAGCCGGAGCGGAACTCGGCCCTGGGGTGAGGCGCTCTGGGGCGAAACTGGTGAACGGAGGTAGAAGAGGAGCCTGTGTAGTGGCCACGGGATCCCCCGATCGCGGAGTGAAGGGCCGCAGCCTGCTTCCAGCAGCCCCGAGGGAGGTGAGTGGCCCGATGCCGCAGGTAAGAGCGGTGGGGGCCCTGGCGACTCGCTAAGCCGCAGTGAGTGCTGTGCTGTGCTCTGGCCCACGGCGAGGCAAGGGACCCCCTGTGGCACCTGGGGACGACGACGAGGGACAAGCGGCAGGAACTCTGGGGTTACCCTAAGGGACCGGGCAAGGTGTGACGGATTGGCGGGATTCTCCTGGCACTGGGGCGAGCGGTGAACTGCGTGACAATCCTGCAGAGACGGTGGTTGTTGAATCCACCGGAGAGGCGGCGCAGTAGGGAGGTGAGGGTTATAGCCGAGAACGTTGTAACTGCCTGCTGCTGGCTCCTGTAAATTTGATCCCTGCCACTCCTGCATTAACTACTGGGCCTGATATACGGCGTGGTGAATGGCCCCCGGGCACTAGAGGCGAGCACCGCCATCTTGGGTTCTCACCCACCTGGACTGCACGAACCCCTCGGGACCTGTGGCGGGCATTCGAAATCTACCGGACAGGCGCCGCTATCTTGAGGCCCGAGCCCGGGCACACTCTGGGGCTTCCCGCTGTGGACTGTGAAGCGGGGGCGCGTGGGTGGGACGGAGAGAGCCTTCCCCCCTTTTTGCGCCCTGACGGAGGCTGCCTGTGGGGGTGGCTGTTGCAGATTGGAACACTCCTCCTGCCCCGGGTGACCCACAGCTGCGCTTGCTTTGGTGGGGCTTGGTGGTGAGCTGCGGTGCTCGGGAGGGTGAGGCAGTGACTGCATAGCAACGCCTAGGACACAGAGAGAACCCCTCTTGACCGGGTGGATTGCGGACGGCACCCGGGGTAGGGACAGTTCACGGGCACTGGGCGGGTGGTGCATCCCAGGACTACCTCGCAAGACCCCTGTACTACACGTGTGCTGATTGCTTGCTTGGAAACTGGAGAGGCGCCTACTGTGAGGCAGGGAGGAGTCGATGCCTATATAGCGGTCCCCTGATTTCGCTGGACCCGGGGGGTTGGACACCGACAGAGCTACCTAGAGCCTTTAACCTACTGGCCTCTCCTCTGCTCCCTATTAGCTAGACCTCTTAGAGCGCGGGGGTGACATTGGGTGCTCCCCAAGTGCGTGGCTATAGACTGGGGAGAAGTGCACTGACGGACCACTGAGACGGCGCTGGCGATGACACGCTCCAGGGGGGGCAAGTCCGTACCGGCATAGGCCTCCAGGGACAACTCGGTGGTGGCAATGTGGGGTAGGGCCGGGATGACAGCATCTGTTGAGGGGTCATCACAGGCTGCTGGAGACGCGCTGCCAGTGACCCAGGCTTTCATGACCTCCTTAATGTCGGAACTAAAGTTGGAAATAGGTTCTCTGCGGTCGGAGGTCCACACATGTGTGAAGGAGCTGCGGAGAGAGGTGACTGACCTTGACGACTGAGTGGACGGGCTAGAGAAGACGATGGACGCCCGTACGGAGGACCAGGAACAACTGTGGCAACACCTGGCGGCGCTAGAGGAGCAGAACATTGAACTGCAGGTCAGGCAGGAGGACCTCGAAAACCGAAGCCGCCGGAATAACCTCCGCATTAGGGGGTCCCTGCTGGAGCGGAAGGGAACGACGTTACGGCCTACGTGGCGCAGCTCCTCCACGAGGTGTGGGGGGATGAGGAAGCCTCACCCCCGACCTTGGACCGAGCCCATCGAGTGTCCGGACCTGCGGGACGACCGGGTCTCATTCCAGATATACTGACGCGGGTCCACTTCTTCACCGAAAAGGAGGCGATACTGAAAGCGGCGAGGGACAAACCCAACCTGCAGTACGAGGGCCACAGGATCCAGATCTTTCAGGACTTGTCACCCAACACCCTACATAGACGGCGTGTCTTCAAACCGGTGACAGAAAAGCTAAGGGCCCTCGGCATCGCCTATCAGTGGGGACACCCCTTTGCTCTTATCTTCCAGTGGGAGGGCCGGCGACGAATACTACGTTCTTATAGGGAAGCGGCGCAACTGCTTGGGCTGCCAGAATCGCCGACACATAGTCCCTCCCGACAACGGCATCAAGAAAGGGTTCCGGCTAGACCATCCTGGACTACAGTACAGCGACGCCGCCGATCGCCTCCAGTGGATGAAGCATCTGCCTCCCAGGCCAAGCAAGATATAAAGCACATATTAAATCCCTCGAAGGCGAGAGGGCTCGCCGCCGCATCCATCCACCCCGTGAACATCCGACCATCAGTATGTTGTATATGAGTGCCTGTGCTCCGGCGGGCGGCGGCTTCCCTCCTCATGAGTCTACCCTGGGATCTTCACCCTACTAACGGACCCTAGACTACGTATTGGGAGGCGGGGGTGCCGAGGCCCTGGTGACAATACCTCTTACATCGCCTTTAGACCCCCCAGGCTGTACCCTAGGGAGAGACATCTCGAAGTTCATCTGAACCCTTGGGTAGAGGGTGCCTTGTGATTGGGACATTGCGATGTGGCCCTGTTGGCCTTTGGTGGCTTCTGCTATTTGTTGGCCTGGTTGGCGCTATTGGACTCTTTACTCTTCTGCTCTGCTCCTGATTCTTTTTATACCTCTTTCTCTCTTTTGCTTTTCTTCTTCGGTGTGCGGTGGGGAGGGGACCAGGCGGGGGAAGCTCCCTGGCTGGGTGGATGCGGGGGAGTCTCTTTGTCCTATATCACCTTACAGAGGCGGGGTGGGGGACACGAGCAGGCCCTACATATTATGACTCATGACTGCATGCGCACCTAAGCCCCTGAAGATTCTGACCCTCAATGTTATGGGCTTAAATTCCCCCAATAAACGGAAGCAAACATGGCACTACCTCCTCCAGCAAGACCCTGACTTAATATTTCTACAGGAAACCCACTTGCTGCTCGCGGACACGAAGCGCATGGCGCACCCTAAATATCCTCTCCCGTTTTGCGCTACAGCTGACTCTAAAACAGCGGGGGTGGCAATACTGTGGAGGAGTGACTTCAGGCGGGGGGAATCTGGGCCTGTCAGGGCTGGCGATGGGCGCTTCCTTAAGGTCATGGTTAAGTTGGGACGGTGACAGTTTACGCTCTGCAATATATACGCGCCCAACCAGATGCAAGATAGATATCTCCAAACACTTTTACGGGACCTGATCGCATGTAAGGACTCGTCCCTGATATTAGGAGGGGATTTCAACCTAGTTTGGGACCTGGACCTGGATCGCAGGGAAACCTCGTTTAGTGGCACTGGGACTATGTCCGCTGCCCTGCGCGCACAGATAGCAGACATGGGACTAGTAGATGCATGGCGCTATCAAAATCCGGGGCTGAGGGACTACTCATTCTACTCCCAGGCACACAGATCGTGCTCTCACATAGACCTGTTGCGGGATGTGCTGGGGGCCTCTATGTCGGACATCTCATTGTCTGATCATGCCCATATAAAACTGCTACTGTGGGATCCGAACGCCTGTCCTGCTCGGGAGACACGCTGGCGCCTACCACCAAGTGTCCTTCAGGACCCGACTGATGTGGAAAGCATCCGAGACGCTATTGACTTCTATTTTATTAATAATGACATCCCGGAAACGCCATTCCCTGTGATATGGGACGCCTTTAAGGCTACGATCCGGGGTCATATTACTTCGCTATCGATCGCGAGGAGGCACGAAGCTAGCAAGCTGGAAGACATCCTGACGAAGGAGATAAAACAGGCTGAAAAACACGATCAAATGCACTCCTTGTTGGAAACCAGGAGGCGCCGCGCCACTCTGCGAGGACAACTTAAACTGCTACGCACCAATAAGGTGGAGCACTCTCTTCTGGCATTGAAGCAGAGGTACTTTGAGGGGGGGACAAGGTAGGTCGCTTACTGGCAGGGAGGCTGAGAGTTCGGGCGGCCAAGGCCCATATAGCCAATGTCCGGCTTCCAGGCGGGAAGAGGGCCATTTCGGAGAGAGACAAGCGTGAAGCGTTTCAAAGATACTATGCTGCCTCATACCAGAGGGAACCCCCCGGGCAGAAGATATTGAGGCGGTTCTGAAGGGTTATGAAGGGACACCGCTATCCCCAACGTGTGCGAAGGATCTGGAGGGTCCCATCCTCGAAGAGGAAATAACAGCAGCAATGAAGGACCTTCCGTTAGGGAAGACACCGGGACCGGATGGTCTGCCCTTGTCCTTTTATCGCATGTTCCAGTCCCAACTCCGACCCCACCTTCTGAGGATGTTTAACTCCTTTACGGATAGCGTAGGGCCATCCCCTCATATGGGTATGGCAGAGATTGCATTGACACCGGAGCCTGGGAAGGACCCCGCGCTCTGCGCGTCCTACCACCCTATAGCTCTACTGAATACGGACCTTAAAATATACACCAAACTCCTCGCAATGCGCCTCGATCCACATATGCTGGGCCTTGTAGATCCGGACCAGGCCGGCTTCATCCGCGACCGGCAGGGAGCGGACAATGTGCGTAAGCTCGCACACCTCGTGGGGAAGGTACATCATTGGAAGATCCCGGCCTGCCTTCTGTCGCTGGATGTGGAGAAGGCCTTCGACCGGGTGGACTGGACCTTTCTACGGGCGATTCTTCAAAAATTTGGACTGGCTTCCTAAGATGATCACAAGGATCATTGCCCCGTATGTACGGCCGCAGGCCAGGATTGGGGATTACAGCACGCTGATGGTGCCATTCTATATATGGAGGGGAACAAGGCAGGGGTGCCCACTGTCGCCCCTGCTGGTTGCTCTCGCGGTGGAGCCCCTTGCAGAAATGATCCGGCAAGCGCCAGACATACATGGCATCGCCCACGGTGGTCGAAACAACAAGGTGGTGCTTTTCGCAGATGACCTTATCCTCACCCTGACACGTCCACGGGAATCCCTGCTGGCCCTGCATAGGGTGCTATGCCTCTATGAGGGCGCCTCTGGCCTCAAGATCAACCATGACAAGTCCTGGGCCCTTAATCTTACCATCCCAAATGAGGAACTGCATGCTCTTATTGATGCGGCACCCTGCCAATGGGCTGAGCGCCATGTCCGTTCTATGGGCCTCCTGCTAACCCCCACTTTGGATACGTGGACGTTGGTGAATTGGCGGGAGTGTCGGATGGCAGTCCTCGAGGATTTGCGGAGGTGGAGGCCCCTGATGCTGTCATGGCTGGGTAGACTGAATGCTGTTAAGATGTCGATTCTCCCCAAAATCCTGTATTTATTCCAATGCCTAACCACTCCAATCCCACTTCATTGCATACGAAGCCTACAACGGGAACTTACATCTTTTATATGGGGTGGGGAAAAAGCCCCGCTTCTCGCAAAAGCTTCTCATGTCGCCGCGAGACAGGGGGGATCTGGCCTGCCCTAACTTGGTGCATTACTACTAGGCCTCACACCTTCGCTTTGTGGTAGAGTGGGGAGTGAGGGAAAGCGAGAAGGGATGGCTCCACATGGACAGGGCGGTGACGGGGAGAACCATCTGGGACCTACCCTGGCTACATCGCGTGGCCCGTCCCAGAAGTGCATATATGGCAGTACCCACTAAAACAGTCTTGGGCATATGGGACAGTGTAGCCGTGTCCAAAGGCCTTACCACGTTCCCATCCCCACACACCCCCATAGCCGGGAACCCACACTTCCCACCGGCCCACAAATCCCGTGCCTTCGACACGTACACACAGGGCGACTGCAGGGTAATCTGTGACCTATATGACGGGGGCACACTTAAAACATTCGAGCACTGTAGGGAAGAATTCCGTATACCACGGGAGGCAAGATTGCAATAGGCACAGCTAAGATACTGGGTCTCTGAAGAGGGTGTATCACAGGCAGCCACGCGAGAATTTACTCCCTTCAAAAAATTGGCGCGCTCCCTTGGGAAGCTAAAGGGACTGATCTCCCAGATTTATCACATCCTGCAACACCCGGCAAGCCCGCCATCTCATGCATATCAGCGGCAGTGGCAACTGGCAATAGGCGCAGACATTGAGCACCCGCAGTGGGATAGACTCTGGCGAGACATCCCCAAGCTATGCCGGAGCATCCCGCAGAGGGAGAATTCTTACAAACTCTTGACCCAGTGGTACTACACACCTCAACGCCTTCATAAGATGTTTCCCGCGGTCTCTCCCTCGTGCTGGAGGTGTCAATCTGCATCAGGGGACTTTCTCCATATCTGGTGGGGATGCCCAGTGTTGTCCATCTTCTGGAAGGAAGTTCTTAGTCACATAAAGAGGGTACTGGTGTTCCCCCAGGCTGAAGAAGTGTGCACGATCTTACTCAGCATTAAACCTGCTGGCCTTAAGGCACTTACACGTAGCGACTGGATCCTGACACTCCAGATGCTGGGAGCAGCTAGGCAGCTCATAGCCCTATATTGGAAGAGGACTGAAGCCCCTCGCATTGCAACCTGGTTCGTAATACTCTGGCATGTTATAACAATGGAATTTCTCATGGCGCGATTGCAGGCGCGCGACACATGCTTCGGGGCTGTCTGGAAGCCCCTAGTTAGCTACCTCTGCAATATGGAACACGCACGCCACATGCCCACCAGGCTTAGGACCCTGCGCCTCTTTGATGATGCTGTGACCCCACCCAATCCCGCTAGATTGCTGCCTTAGACACCTCTGGAACCGCAAGCAACATGCTGTGACCCTCCTCCCATGCCCCCCTCCCTGACGCATGCCTCTTCTGCCTCTGCCACACCCTTTGCTACCTCTCCCTCTAGTACACCTCTTTCTTCCTTTCTCTTTTCCCGATCAGATTTTGGGATTCATATATGAAATAGGAGCCCCGTTGGGCTGCCTCTCATTGTTGGGCTAGTTACTAGATTGTCTTTTGTGAATGAATTTTTCAAATGGGCTACTTACAAATCCGACGAATGTCACTGCCTACAGCATCATATGCGGCCGGCCCCAGTGGGATTGTAGGCAAAATGCTGTGTCCCTCTTGTCTTTTTGTGCGGGGCCTTTGGCCTTACTGCTGTGCTATACTTTACGCGGCTGGCCCTTTTTTAGGGTTGTAGGCTTATCGCTGTGTTCTAATGCACTTGTTCCAAACCCTGATATTTTGAAATTAAACAGACTTGAAAGTAAAAAAAAAAAAGAAGAAAAAATATAGTCTTTACTACGAGGCTGTGTCCTGCTAGTGCATTCCTGTGGCAAAGAGTAAAGTGCATTGATGAACCTCCGTGACAGAGGTTCATGCTAATTCTTTTATAAATGACCACATACTTAGCTGTCATTTATAAATTAAGCGGGCAGACCCTTCGTTATGGATAAGGAGTAATTTACATGGTGGAAGGACGACCACCTTGAACTAATTCAGGCCCTTAGCTTTGTAAATCTGGAGCATTTCCTTTATCTGGTATTTTTTTACCAGTTTCCCCGGGAAACCTAATCACTGCTGAGAGTGATTTCTCAAATTAGAGTTGCCTTACTTTAGCCAAATTCTTCCAGTTGCCACTAGAATCAAATGGCACTTTCAAGTACTCAAAGGATTTTCAGGCTTAGTTCATGGTTATTTAGAAACATAGAGCAATATTTGCTCTTTTCCGGCCCACAGAACATGATAAAGGACTTGAAGAGATTTACAATTAGATCAAAATTGGCCAGAAAGGTAGTGAAGCAATGCAAGACATGCTGGCGGGCAATGGGATTACGGGCCATTAGCACTGTGTCATTTGCATAGAGGAAGGCAGGAACGGGGCACTGACCAATCTGTGGGGGATCTTTACAAGTACCCAGCAGCTCCCTTTCTAACCCATTAATGTGAAAAGAAAGGGAGCCAGAATGCATCCCTACTTGGCTCCCCTATTCACACTAAAGGCCTCAGTACATTCACAGTTTCTTTCATATCTTACCCTGGTAGTTGTTCCAGAGTAGATCTCTTTCAGCAAGTTTTAAAATGGGGTAACCCACACCCATCTCCCCTATTACAAAACATAGTTTACTCCGATTCACGCTGTCAAACACACTTGACAGGTCCATGAAACCCAAGTGCAATGTCCCTCTTTTAGCCACCATACACTAAGATTTAGGAATTGTTTGACTCTTGAAAGACCCCATAGGGTAGGTTATGTATTATTTTTGTTATATCTGACTAATTTTGCATGGTTCATTTATTTTTTGTTTTGCAAAGTCATCCTGTGCCCTGGGCATCCCCCAACTTTTTGCTGACTGATACTGGTGGCAATTGATTTTGACTGACCCTGGACTATGCCTAACCAGGCCCAGTGTCAGTGCTATGCTGAAAGAGACATATTAGAAAACAGTTAAACACCTACATTCACTAGGGTACACAATGGTATGGTGGGGTAACCCTGTGATTGGCATGACCTACCCTATAGGCCCCTAGTATATAATAGGGCAGGGGGATTGAAACTACCTAGAAGTCCCCAGTACCCTGGCGCATAGCAGTTTAGAGGCCAGCAGCCTTTTTCTGCACTTGCATGTGTGCACCGCTAAAGCCTGAGGTCAGTTTAAATACAGCCCTGGGTGCTAGGACTGCTCTTAAAAAGTCAATTGTACCCAAACTCGACTTTGGGGTTTGGGGCACTTAGAAATGGATAACCTACAATGGTATGCCATATTAGGGACCCCAGGGTCTCCCCTAGGTTTCCCAGGGGTGGGTGTCAGGTATGTATAAGGTACACCCTTATAAAATGGGTTTTGTATATGTCAGGGTAAAGAGAAAATTCCCATTTAACTTCCCACATTGTGGTAAAGTGCTGCTCAAATTCAACTTTGATGCTAGGAGCACAGTCAATCAATCAATCAGTCATTTGTTAAGCACACTACATACCCGCGAGGGTCTCAAGGTGCTGGGGGGAGGTGGAGGCCGCTACTGATCGAACAGCCAGGTCTTTAGTATCCTCCTGAAGGTCAGCAGGTCTTGGGTCTGTCGTAGGCTCAGTGGGAGGGTGTTCCATGTCTAGGCGGCAAGGTGGGAGAAGGATCTCCCGCCGGTGGTTGTTCTTCGGATGCGCAGGACGGTGGCGAGTGAGAGGTCGGCGGAGCGTAGCTGGCGGTTGGGGGTGTAGAAGGATAGCCGTCTGTTGAGGTAGGCTGGGCCGGTCTTGTGGAGTGCCTTGTGTGCGTGGATGAGGAGCTTGAAGGATATCCTCTTGTTGACGGGGAGCCAGTGTAGGTTTCTCAGGTGGGGGGTGATGTGGCCGTGTCATGGTACATCGAGGATCAGTCGTGCTGAGGCCTTTTGGATGCGTTGTTGTCAATTGATGAACTTGGTCGGGGCTCCCGCGTAGAGGGCGTTTCCGTAGTCGAGTCTGCTGCTGACGAGGGCTTGGGTGACTGTCTTTCTTTTATCTGTCGGGATCCATCTGTAGATCTTGCGGAGGGTTTTAAAGCAGGAGGAGGAGACGGCGTTGACTTGCTTGGTCATTGAGAGTGTTGAGTCGAGGATGATTCCAGGTTGCGTGCGTGGTCAGTGGGAGTCGGGGCTGCCTCCAGTGCCGTTGGCCAGCAGGAGTCGTCCCAGGCTGATGGGTTGGAGCCGAGGATGAGGACCTCCGTCTTGTCTGAGTTCAGCTTCAGACGGCTGATCTTCATCCAGTCCTTCATTCCTTCATGGAGGTTGGCTTTGGTGGTGATGGCGTCTTTGGTGAGGGAGAGGATCAGTTGAGTGTCGTTGGCCTAGGAGATTATATTGAGGTTGTGCTGGTGGCCGACGTGTGTGAGCGGAACCAAGTAAATGTTGAACAGTGTCGGGCTGAGGGAGGATCCTTGAGGTATGCCGCAGATGATCTCGGAGGCTTCCGAACGGACGGGGGGAGGCGGACGCTCTGGGTTCTGCCGGAGAGGATGGAGGTAGTCCATTCCAGAGCCTTGTCTCAGATCCCTGCAACATGGAGGTGTGCGTGTAGTGTGCGGTGGCAGACGGTGTCGAAGGCAGCGGAGAGGTCTAGGAGGATGAGTGCTGCAGTCTCCCCGTTGTCTAGCAGGGTCCTGATGTCGTCAGTGGCGGCGATGAGGGCGATCTCGGTGCTGTGGTTGCTGCGGAACCCTGACTGGGAAGAGTCCAGGATTCTGTTCTCTTCGAGGTATCGGGTTAGCTGTCTGTTAACTATTTTCTTGGTGACCTTGGCCTGGAAGGGGAGCAGAGAGATGGGTCGGAAGTTCTTGAGGTCTGCCTTGGGTTTTTTGAGTAGGGCGTCGATCTCGGCGTGTTTCCAGCTCTCTGGGAAGGTCGCGGTCTCAAGGGAGAGATTGATGACGTTGCGTTGGTGGGGTGCGATGGAGCTGCTTGCTTTGTGATGCCGGAATGTGTCTGACGGTGAGCCGGAGTGGATTGTGCTCATGGTCTTGATGGTGTCATCGATGCTCACGCTGGTCCAGGCTAGCAAGGGGATGTGATCAATGGTGTGCGGAGGGTCTGTTGTGTTGCTGTCTGTTGGGGCTGTCTGGGTGTTGTAGCTGTTGTGGATGTCTGCTATCTTGCGGTGGAAGAAGGTGGCGAGGGAGTCGCACAGGGCTTGCAATGGCGGGATGTCGTTGGTGTTGGAACTGGGGTTGGAGAGTTCCTTCACGAGGTTGAAGAGCTCCTTGCTGTCTTGTGCGTCGTTGTCCAGGCGGTCTAGGAAGGAGGTCTTCTTGGCAGCCCTGATGAGGTGGTGGTGGTTGCGAACGGCGTCCTTGTGTGCTGCGTGGCTGTCCGGAGTTTGTTCACGTTGCCATTTCTTCTCTAGTTTCCGGCAGGCTTGCTTGGAATCTAGAAGTTCTGGGGTAAACCGGCTGGCCCTCTTGCTGGTGTCTAAGTGGGGGGGTTTCTTCAGCGGGGCGAGGGTGTTGGTGCAGTCCTCGATCCAGCGTCTGAGGTTGTGGGCAGCGACGTTGGTGTTGGAGGGTTCGGTGGGTGGGCTGAGAGCAAGGTTTGCATGTAGTTGGTCTTCGGTGATTTTGCTCCAGCAGCGGCGGGGGATCTGTTGGGTACGGTGGTATGTGGTGGGTTTCTGGAAGGTGAAGTGGATGCAGTGGTGGTCGGTCCAGAGGAGTTCGGTGGTGTGGCTGACAGAGACGTGCAGGCTTGAGGAGAAGATGGGGTCGAGCGTGTGGATGGCGGAGTGGGTGGGCTTTGTGACGAGTTGTCTCAGTCCGAGGTTGGCGAGGTTATCGATCAGGGTTGTGGAGTTGTTGTTGTTGTTGTTCTCAAGGTGAAAGTTTAGGTCTCCGAGGAGGATGTAGTTGGTGGAAATCATGGCGTGCGTGCTGATGAAGTCGATGATGGATTCGCTGAACTGGGGGCGGGGTCCGGGTGCTCGGTAGACGAGGGTGCCTCTGAGGGTGGAGTTGGGGTTTGTGTGGATCTGGAAATGCATGTGTTTGGCGGTGCTGAGCACGTCGTCAGTGCTAGTCGAGACCCTGATGCTGTTCTTGTGGACGATGGCGATTCCTCCTGCGGGTGATCTTGTAGCCGTCTGGGAGGGCTCTGGCGATGTCCGGTGCGGAGGAGTTGTTCAACCAGGTCTCTGTCAGGAAGGCGACGTCTGGGGAGGTTGTGTTGAGCAGATCCCAGAGCTCGACGGCGTGTTTGCTTGCGGAGCAGGTGTTCAGTAGTATGCATCGGAGGTGGTTGAGGTCTTTCTTGGCGGGTAGTTTGTTGGCTCTGTGGCTGGTGTAACTGCAGTTCCGGCAGGTGAAGGGACCATGTGTGCCTTTCGGGACGGCCTTGAAGCAGTTGTGGGTCCGTCCGGGGTTGAGTGCTGGCGTCGTAGTGGTGGCGGGTGCAGGGGCCAGGGGTTCTGGCACTGGGCGCGGTCCAGGCGCAAGCGGGCGCAGACAGGCTTGCCGTGCACCAGCGGCGCGACCCCGCAGTGGCCGCATTGGGGGGAGGTGGAAGTGAGGAGCAGCTGGGAGGCGGGAGGCGGGGACAGCGAATGCAGTCACGGGGGCGGAGCCGCAGTGGACGCAGTTGCGGGGGCAGTGAGGGGCAACGAATGAAAGAGAAGGCAAAATGGCACAACAATTGAGGGGGAAACGAGTGGCACAGAGGGCAGAAAGGTCACCAAAAGGGCAAAAAGGTCACAATAATACAGGGGGAAATGAGTGGCACAGAAGGCAAAAAGGTCACAGGAAGGGCAAAAAGGTCACAGAAAACAGGGGGAAACGAGTAGCACAGAGGGCAAAAAGTCACAAGAAAGGGCAGAAATGCCACAAAAAATGGGGGGAAACGAGTGGCACAGAAGGCAGAAAGGTCACAGAAATGCAGGGGCAGCTAAACAACAGAAGGCAAAAACGGGCAGAGAGACACGGGGGCCGTGAGGGGAGCAGAAGGAAAAACTGGGTAGAGAGACACGGGGCAGCGGGGGGAGCAGAAGGGAGACCGGGCAGAGAGACACGGGGGCAGCGACGGAGAGAACGGGCACAGACGGTGTTGTGCGGAGGGGGATCGACCTGCCTGGAAGGGTCAAGGGTGTGTAGGGAGTATCTGCAATATTTCTACAGATTCAGTAACCCT
Organism: Lissotriton helveticus; assembly: GCF_964261635.1. Classification (NCBI taxonomy): domain Eukaryota; kingdom Metazoa; phylum Chordata; class Amphibia; order Caudata; family Salamandridae; genus Lissotriton; species Lissotriton helveticus. Next base: position 522,407,976 of record NC_136063.1, read on the forward strand.
AAAGTCTCCCCTAGTTGCACATGGGTTGGGGTTCCTGCATATATATGTTTTTGTAAGTGCTGGTGCTGGAAAAATGGCCCAAGTCATTTTCCCATGGAAAATCCCCTATTACATAGGTTAACATGGTAGGAAGTTATTGATTAATAACTCCTGATAGGAGAGGGCTAGAAATGCCATTCAAATACTTCCCAGAATGGTATTATTAAATTGAACAATATCATATTGTTGAATTCCTCCTAAAGTGTACATACAAGAAGTTATAAGACTTTCTTGTTTGTATGTCCAGATTTAGCCTTTCTGTGGTCTGCCCTAATTGGTCAGAGTTAAGTGGATTAGCCAGGCTGCCTTGAAGAGGTGATAAGTAGCCTCTGGGGTAAACCAGCTCTGCTGGCAGGGCAGTGTGCTTTTCCATAGGAATGCCAGGCCAGGGGAGGAGTCGTAAACTATGTTCTTTAAAGGGTAGAGTAGAGACCAGTGTCATTTACAGCTCTGAACTTCCCACCTTAGGCAGGTGGTAGGTTGAAGGAAGGTATGAGCAGATGCAGGGGGAGAGTCTATGTAAATTAGCCATCTTAGGTGTGTGTTTAGCCGGCCCTTACCTCCTTGCTGGAAAATCAGCCATTATGGATTTGGAAGATTTGATGCACTCTGGGACAAAATAATGCCACACTCTACAGGATGTGGTCATATATTGGAGGAGTTACCCTGCTCCCATTGGTCAGAAGTGACCTCCTGCTTGACCCAGAGAACTTGGAATAAATATCTGAGAGGGGCAGAGCCCTTCAGATATGCTGCGCGAAACTTACTGAAGCAAGAAGTGCCCGGTTGAGAAGTTTTGTTGTGCAAAGATTTTTAAGGCCTGACCTCTGAAGACTGCACCATCTGAAACTACAGCCCTGTGGATTATCTTGCTGGAAAAGAACTAAAGAGTGAACTCCCTAAAGGCTACAGGTTAAAAGAGCTCATCTGGAACATCACCAACTAAATCTACACCTTGGAGAACCATCAGTGGATTTGTAAGGATTTTGTACCAGTGGATTGTGGAAACTGAAGTCCTCAACTTTCAAGGACCATATTGGAGCTTCCAGACCCAGACCCAGAGTGAGTATGAGACACTTTGGGACTCCTTGAGGAACTTTGGAAGAAGTTCAAGAAGTTTGGAGAACTTTGGACCAACATTGAAAAAAAGCTCCATAGAGGGACCAATTCAACCTGGCCAGTCAGGCCGCCTGCCTTCAACCGCGAGCCAGCCAAGCCAACCAGGTTCATTCTGCGAAAAGCTCCATCACCCCAAGTTCCAGCTATTGACCGGGACTAGAGAAAATCTGAAGCCGGCGAACCCTCCCCGGATCTGGCTACATGAGGAGCATCGAGAGACCCCGCGAGAAAAGCTCCAGAAAAGTTTCTAAGTCCACTCGTAGAAAAGGTGACTGGGAGCAACCGTGAAAGCCATCCATCACGTGCCTGCCTGGATTCCTGTGTTACCCCGCTGAAGTAATCTTGAGAAATGTTCTAAGTCCACTCCAAGGAAGTTGACCGGGACCTCGTCACAAGTAAAGCCGGCGAACCATCTCCAAATCCAAACTGGCTGGGAGCTTCGAGGTTGAGTTTGAAGGTAGAAACTGGGAACGGGACTTGCCACAAGCTGTAGCCACTCAGGTCTCCATTGCACCTGGCCTGAAACTTTGACTTTGCCCCGGTCTATCGAGAGCTGGTATCACAATATGGTGCTATAATCTTCTAAGTACTATATTTTATTAAATTTTTGAAAATTCATATCTCGGGTTCCCTACATTGAATTTGTGTCGTTTTGGTGTCATTTTAAAGACACAAATATTTCCTATTTTTATAAATTAGTGTTGCATTTTCATTATGTGTTGTGTCTTAATTATTACTGAAATTGTGTTTTAAATGCTTTACATACCTGTCTTTGAAATTAATGCTGTCAGCTCTCAGCCACATTACCAAGGGTGGAGCATAGGAATAATTTTCTAAGACCTATGCTGAGTCCTACCATGTCTTAGTGGCCTTATTGCCAGTGGCCCCTACCAATAACACACTTTCCAACAGTTTTCAATACATATTTACTTATCTAAATATTATTACTATTACCCTAACCTCAAAATCACTACTATTGCAGTAAGAGCATACAGTTGCTCAGAAGTATATTTAATATTCTACCTCCAGTCCTACAAATAAAAAAATATTCTAACTTCTGGCCTACAAAAGCATATACTTATAATTTGCAGAAAGGGACATATTCAGATCCTAATTATGAGGACCACCAATTTCACTGGATTACAACGTGGGCGGTTGGACTGCCATGGCAGCGCGACCACCCCCAGGGATTAGAGATACCTTGGTGTTGGCACAGCAATCTGAGGGCTGCAATATGCTTGGTGGTGCCATGTGGCACCACCAAGCATATTACGACTTTCCTCACTGTCTGCATACTCTAAATGTGGCGGGCGGTGCTCACATGGGTTTGGCGATGTGGGAGCAGGGCGACAGTGTGCTGGCCCCACACCGCCAAAGACACTATTGGGCCCTCAGTATTCTTACTCCATCCTACAAACATTGGGGAATGTACATGAATTTGGGTGTCAAACATATAGGGCCCTATTACGCTGTAAGTTGGAAAGCCTTATGATGAAGGCTGTCTGATCTGAAACAGGCCGGTCGGACCGACTGAATACTGACGGGCTCAAGGAGCCCATCGGGCAGTGGGAGTCTGCTTCTAGTCCCCTATGTACGGCGTTTACGCTGTGGGGATTATGCTGTCAGTTTCCGACAGGCTTTTCGTTGAAAAGCCTGTCGGAAAGTCACTTTGGGGGCCCCTAGTAGGGCCCCCTTGCCACAGCGGCCTGTGGTTGTTAATCCCTGCACCACAACAGCGCCTGACACGCGGTGCAGGGATTAACAAAAATACCCATTTCCCTATGGGAGCCTGTGCTACAGCCGGTTTACGGACACAGCACAAGCTCCCACAGAGAAATGGGAGTGTGCGACCACACCATGTGCAGTTGCATCCTAATAATTGTATTGTATATGGATTTATTAAGCGCGATTGCTGCCCAAGGGCGTCCAAGCGCTGAGTAAGTAGGCGGAGATGGGCAGTGCAGAAGAGATTAGATTAATAATGCAGTCAGGACTGCCGACCAGTGATCGGTCGGTCCCAATTTTGCAACAGTGTAGTCCGCCTGACATCGTAATGAGGGTCACAGTATCTCAGTGGTTTTTCAAGTTGTGTTTCACAGAAATGAAGTATTGCAGCTTCTTTTTCACATTCTTTACTTTTTAAAACCGCATGGCACAGGTCCCCACAGAACAGTGCTATATTTTTTAAAATAAATACAACCATATGGCGAAGACTGGGAGTTAAAAAATACCATTGCTTCTTTGACCTACCTTACAAATGCAGTAGAAAGGATACACTTATAGGGTGAATAGCACCTTGTGAGAAATAGCAAACGACTTTACAGGCAACAACACTGTTGGACCAGCTAGCACCATAAGCATAGTGGACTACCTGCATCTAGCACATGCTCACGTGCCACTAGTAGAAATCTGCCAACATACATGAGCTCGAATTGTGATATATACAAATGCTATTTATTGTACGTTTAGCATGCAAGTTTGAGAAGGTGGAACTTCAGAGAAAAGCTTCACCGCTCTGTGGGTGCCTGCCCTCTGCAGGTCTTAAGGACTACCAAGTTCCTGTAGGAGATTCATGATGGGGTTATGGAGAATAAATGGCTGTGGTCCCCTGGCTTTCACTCCAAATTATCTAGGATAGTGTTTTGGCTGATTTTCAAGAGATTCTCCCAGACCCACCTGGACTTATCAAGCGTACGTGGACCACTGCACATGGCTAAAATTATGCCTTATGTTTAGTATTCAGTTAATGAAGAATACAGTCTATTATATTGCATTTATATTGCAACTGCCCTCTCTCCTCTCGCCTAACTGACCACCACTGTCAACACTAGACCAGAACCAGCCCGACCTGTTTTGCTCACATTTACCATCTACAGGAGGTGAAAACACTCACATGCTTCCTGCCAATCATCTAAAAACAGAGCAAAAGCGTACTGCTGGAGTTTGTCAACGTCTGTAGTTGATATAAGCTGCCCCAGCAAAAAGAGGGCTAATAGCATTGTTAAATACAGAAGAGAGACCGACCCTGGAGAAAACAGTGAACGAAAAGCTCGTTTGTGGTGCGTCCCGCGCAAGGAAAGCATTCAATCTGATATTGATTAACATTAAGAAAGTAATGTTTCTTGGCTCACTGCTAAGGCTCCCTATTGTGAGGGTAAATGAAAACAGCAAGTGAACATCGTGATAGAGATGGCCGTTTGACACCGTTGTGACTTGAAATACAGCAGACGCCGAAGCGAACTTTCGGGCATTCCGACGCGAAAATTAAATACCACTTCAAAGCTGTGGCTTTAATGTGCATTCATCTCAAAAAGAGCGGCCGCGCTTTCTAAACAACGCACAAACGACTGTGTTAATTGGCACAGCCTCTCCAAAAACCAAGGGTGGATTCAAAGTTGCCGGTTGTTATTGTGGACAGAATTTCCAACCGCACTCTTTTGACTAAATTGCATTGCGAGATGAGTGAAACTTGATTCCCCTGCAGCGCTCCTAATTCCTGTCCCTTTCTTTTTCATTCTGCACGAGATCAACAACAGGCAAATAGTTTCTAGTTTTTAAGTGATGTATTTCCATAAATTAAGCATCCGTTTTAAAGCTCCATGAAGATGATGTGCTATTGCTACAGTATTTTTTCAGTTGGTGTTAGCTGTACTGTGTACATTTCAGAAGATACACGACAGGAAGTAGTTAATGCTATTATTTACAAAATGACGATGCAGCATCCTTGGGTAAGCCTGCCCCTATTCACAAACATACTATGGGCCTCATTTACGAGAAAGTTTCGCAGCGCTGTGCCGCAAGCCATTTGGGTGCGCTGTGCTGCGTTACTTTCAATGCATCATACTTACAATAATATGACACATCCCTGTACTCTTCCCTGTGCTGGGGCACAATTGGTTGCCATGTGTCAAGGTATGCGCCCTTGCACCATAGTTGCGTTGTGGGGATGATTGTTTTTGTGCAGAAAGGGGCACCCTCCTGCACAAAAACAATTCTAAGAGGTGTTTTCCTCTTTCTATGAGTTGCTGTAGAATGCAGCATGCATAGAAAGAGGAAAAAAAACGAGGAGAAATAAAAGTATTTCTCCTCGTTGCACCTTCTTACGCCTCCCAGTAGAATTCTGACACATTCCCAGGTTTATGAAACCTTGTAAATATGGGAATGAGGTAGAATTCATGGGTATTGCATGGAAGCACCCATAGGAACACCCATGGAATGGCCCATTCCCGCTAAGTGCTGTTTGAAAAGGGGACGTATTTACAAGGATAAGAAAAGCCAGGCATGGTGGCTTTACGTGTCCTTGTAAATATGGAGCACCAAATTATGCAGCCAGTGCGTCACAAAAGTGATTTTCCAACCAGAAATTCAAGCACCTCAGGGATCTGTAATTCCACCATGGACAACTAGCAAAGTATTACTTTTCCCTTGTTAAATAGGCAATTAAGTAGAAATCAGTGTTTCCATATTGATTTCCACAGGTGATTCTTTATTTCAAGGAAGTTATCCAAGGTCATATTCTGTTAGGTTATACTTGACAAATATGTTCTTGGAATACCCCAAGTGTGTTTAAATACAACCTGTGTGATTACTGCACAATGGGGGGTTATATGTATAAGAAGGGGCAACGATTAGTAAATAAATAGTTCCAAATTTAAGACAATGTAAATCTAAAGCACACCAATCATGTGCGAGGGCCTCAAAGGGCCTTCCCTTTGGATTTAAAGAGGAATGGTCATTGGGTGACTCAGTCAGTTAGGGGGGCCAAGTTCATTCCGGAATGGAAAGTCAAAGTAACTTTTGGAAAGAGACAGTTGGAAGCTAACAGAAGCAGTGTAAGAAAGGAATGTATGAAAAGAAGCTATGAAAGTATCCTGTTTCTGTGGCTTGTTTGAGAAACTTGGTAGTGCAGTTCCAAACCACAACAATATAGTTTGGCAAATATGCGTTAAAATGTATTGTAAACTGTTTTACCACAAGTGTAGATAAGAAATTGATGAAATACTGGTGTCATTTAATGCTAAAAGAGATCACATGACATGCTGTAAATAATGATAAAGAGATCTACGGCATCAGTGCAAACATTGTTTTGCTCTGATGGGAAATTTTGTTGTTAAGGCTACAGTCTTAATGGGAGGTGCTAATAAACTCTCACAATGCCCAAATTATCTGACTCCTTTAAGTTTACGTAGTTTTTAAGAGAAATCACTGACTCACCCTTCATACCTTGACTCAAGGAGGAGGGCTGTCCTTAGAAAAAGGCATGTGGTGCAAGTGGAACAACAAACCAAAATAATAACACAGATAACAAATCAAGAACTTTATTGTCAGAAACTGTAATATTTTTGGGGATAGTTGACTGCCTATGACATCTTTTTCCAGGGTGAACCCCCAAAGTCACAAAATTACCTTGAGCCCACCTACTGGTAGCTATGGCACAGAGTAGACAGGCTTACCTTATTGTAGTGTGTAAAGTATGTATGCAGTACCAAAATAGTAGTAAAGTCAAAATGCCAAACAATAAAAATGTCAAATTAAAGTAAAAAAACAAAATAAAATTAAATAAACAAAATTACATCAAAATGCAGAAAATTCAATATGACGAACCATAGATATGAATTTGGGAACTTTTAAGGAGAAATAGCGCTCACTGAGCACCAATTATAATCCAACGTCACAGTAGACCAGGACCTAGATGCAATTTCAGGCTGACCATAATGGAGCATGGATTGGATGCACCACCCAGGTTCATGCCAGTCAAAGATTTTACCTTTTGACTTCGGGCCTTATTATGATGTCGGTCAGACCACGTCCAAAGGCTGCCCCTAATCCGACCGCCAGATTACAATCCAGGCGGTCTGACTCTAAACAGTTGGGCAGAAGACCGTCGCCTCCGACAGGATCAGTGATCTCGTCAGGGCGGCGCTAGGAATCGCAATCCCGAATGAAGGTGGTGCCTTGGCAGGCACAGCCGCCGGGATTACGATATCCCTTTCCAACAGCCTTTTCATGACGGAAAGACAACCATGAAAAGGCAGTTGGAAACTGATTTTTCAGGCATCAAACAGGGCCCCCTTCCACCTGAGCCACCAGGGGGCACATGTAGAGCCACCACGCACCTCCATGCACCGTGTGCCAGAGGTGAAGGAAGTGTACCTTTACACTGCAGCTTGTGCTACTTCCCTTTTCCGGGTCAGCAGCACAAGCTGCCTTCTAAAGGACCACTTTGCGACTGCCAGCCCGATGGATACATCGTAATTCAGCGGTTGGACCGCCAACTGCTTGTCTGGTGGTCTCCTGACCGCTGTGATAGCTGTCTGCGGTCCGACTGACTGCCATCATAATAAGCCCTAAGTGCCAACCTTTTGGGATTGCTGGAGTAGCTCCTCTGGGCCACTTTTAGGATTCTCAGGACATCTTTGACAAAACCTAGGAGCCAGGACTCACTCCAGTAGAGGCCAGTAGCAAGGTCCAGTCCTTGATCAGTTGCTAATGTTCAGATGGACACTACAGGGAAAAGGCATCTTTAAGCTTGTTGCCTCCCTGCAGCCACACATGAGGTCAACCAACTGACCGTTGGATTCACTTCCTTGCCCTGGCTACAAGAGGGAGTAGGTCCAGCTCTTCGAGTTCCTTTCAGATCGCTGACAGCAGCTCCACTCCTCTTCTGGTCATCCACAGGCTGGAATGTGTTCTGTAGTGGGTGCCAACATGCACCACATTTATACCTGGCACCAGCTAGTGGATGGGGCAACTCTTGGTCACTTGTAACCAATTGGATATACATTTTGGGGCCAACGCTACCCAATTTTCCATTAGGTCCATTTTGCCTTTCTGCAAATAGACCCAAAATGATATGTGTCAGGGCATTTGTAAACTGGTAAAAGTTTCTAGCCACACTGAACTTGAGGTTGAGGTCTGGGTGTATGCTTGGTAGAGTAAGAGAGAATTAACCAGAATCCTCCCACATCTAATGCTAAAATACAGTTTGAAGCAAGCACTGCACCCACAAAAATTCCAAAGAGAGGTGTCTGTTAGGACTATAGCAGGGCCCTTCAGCAACCAGACTGGGGATGTACAAGAAATATCTTGGCATCCTGTCCGTTCCCTTTCAAGTGCTCTCCAAGTGTTACACATGGCTCAACAGGACTTTACATTGATGTGTCATAGAATTCCCACAGCCCCCACTCTGAATATTCTATGAATTTCAGCGCAGTTACCTCAGCCCACTTCGGCACCCATTAGCTTCTCAACGCCATGCAATCCTGATTTAGGCCCAACCACAGTACAGAAACAGCACTCATCGGAAATACAGGCAATATACGCATGATCCTTGACAGAGGAGACACAGCAGACCTTAGTTCCCTGGAACTCTCATCAGCATTTGACATGATTTCACACCCCAACCTTTTACACTGAAGCAGTCAAGCTCCAATTGTAGGTCTGAAACCATGTTTTCTTTGTTCACACTAGTGGATGACACAATGGGTACATCAGTCCACAGATGCCAGTTAACTTTTTATGCCATGGATTATTTCTGCATCATATATTTTGGAGTTATATAGAAAAGTAAAAAATTCCACTTGGTGAGTAGTCAATTTCTCCATGTTTTAGTGGTCAGAGCACATACACTGGTCACTGGATGCAGTGCGCAATATGCAGACTTTAAAAAACAGCGATAAAGTAGCACCCATTATTAAGGCAATACAATGGTGGTGAGTGGTGTGGCTCACTGGTTAAAGGCGGCAGACCCGTAAGCAGAGGACGGCCCGGGACCAGGGTTCGATTCCCGACGCGGCAGGGTCCTGGACCAGGGTCAGCGGGCTCGATAATTCTCGCCTCGGTGCCTACTCCAGTCAGGGACCACACTCGGCAACTCTGGGCATTAGCTTGCCTCATCTTCACAACGGCCCCCCAGACCGCCGGGGATGCTTGGTCGCACCTTAGAGATACCCATTAGGGACCATCTCTCAGGGTGAGCCAGGACGGGTTCCCCAGCGGTCGAAGCGCGGAGATACTCCTCCGGGAGTTGATTCTAGCGCTATATAAACCCACAATTAATTATGCAGGAAAGGAAGATTACCTACACAGACCATCCTCAGCCAAGAGCTAGGGTAGACTAATTTTTTACCCTTTTTGGACTTCCCTGCACAAGAAATAGAACATGTATAATTTGCTTCTTTTTCAGTGATACTTGTCTAACCCATGCCCCTCTGAACCTACATGTACCCCTCTGTAAACATCTTCCCTTGCCACTAACTATATCCAAGGGGAGCTCCTTTCTTCTCCTGCAGCCCCCATGACCCACCAAACCTTAGCTTGCCCACAGATGCATCTCAATAGGCAGACAGTACCACCATGGCCAACAAGGTTTTGTGGCCCATTATGCCCCATAATTCAAACGTCTGCCTCCAACTTAGGTCAAGCCATTCCCAAAAGGCTGACAACCACCAGAGGCCTCTGACAGTTGTCAGTGTCAGAAACCAGGCCCCTGGACATCTACTGACAGGTGGAGCCTCCATTCTGATGTCTTGGATAGGCGTCATTTTTAGCAATGGGCCTGGCAAGGAGACCCTCACTTCCTCCAGAGGTCCATTAGGCCTGTTAGGTTTCTCAGAATGGGGGCTATAACTTAAGGCTGTACACTCCCTACTTCCACTCTTACTCCCACCATCTCATGAGTGACTCCCTTAGACTGCCTTTGCAGCTCAATCTATGTACCCCTAGACTAAATATGTGCCTGATAGTCTAGGACTTCCTGGGAGGACATGCAGTCCATCTCAAGGTTGACATGCTCTGGTGGCATCATGAAGGAGTCTTCCTGATGCAAGTCTATTGTCCCTAGCGCGGATTCAGTGCAAGACGCATATCCAGATCAGAAGTGACCACACCAGGACCCGTCTTCTGGTGCTGTCCTCCCAGAGCAGGTAACCTCTGACACTCTGGTTCATTCCCTGTTGATGGCATACACCTTCACCCATTACCTTTCTTCTAAGCCTCTGTACTCACAGGGAAAATCCAGGAAGGGTTCCACAGCGGTATGCGTACAAGCGCCATGATGCCCTTGCGGTGATACATGCGCTATACAACTACTACATTTACAAGTACTACATTTACTCACTGCTTAGGGACAACACCACCAGAAATCTGGGCTTTTGGGGATCCCCAAGCAGCCATATCTCTCTGCTCTTTTCTCACCAGTGGGAGTTCATTGCCAAGGATAGAATCAATGGGAAATTGGAGACTGACAATGACCTTCATCTGGACAAGTACTCGCTCCCATGCTAAGGATACCATGGCCATACAACAGACATATTCCTGTTGAAGGGCTTGCTTCACCCCACAGACATGTCCTGGCAGAGACTATTCTGAGAAACCAACCTTGCTTCAACCATGGCCTGGCTAGCTGGCTAGCACAGGTATCGAACAGAGCAGTGGCATGAATCCCATTCACTGCGAGTTCCTGGAAATGATGTTACCACACTCAGGAATCACCAGTTTACCTGCTTGGTGACCCTACCAGATTAGGAATACCAGGGCATGCTCTACCATCTCCTCATGGGAATAACCTACACATAGGGCTACACCAGTCACCTCTGCAGAGTACCTTCCTGTACATAGAGTCCCCCCTATTGTGCCCTGTCTGTTGACAGTCATGACATCAGCCAAGCAGATATGGCACCATGGGCTTCTTCCCACGAAAGCTCACCTTTTTCTGCTCGGTAGTAGGCGGGGAATCCATCCAAGCAAAACTCCTTTGGGGCCCCTTGTGAAACTTTTTGGTATTATCCTGGTTTTCCTATTCCCTCTGTGGAGGGGAACCCAGGACACCCTTCTTTAGATCATTCCTAGGTACCTTCCTGGACACTTTGATGCTGAACCAGAAGTCAGATTCTTTCCCAAGATCTTTGGGTACAGTGAGCTGGCAATCTACCTGGTGCTGGCATAACTTGAAAAAGCAATTATTCAAGGTGTTCTACTGTATAATCAAAGTATTCAGCGCATCCTAATACTTTACCTTACTCCCCTTTCTCCAACCACCCACTTCCTTGAAAAGTTTACAAAACCCTTTCAAGACTGATGTGTCTGTTACTGGGCATCCTTACATTTCGGTGCTACTTTTCTAGGGTTTTGCATATGAGGGCCTACTTCATAGGGTCCTACCTAACCTAGTCATCTGCATTCAGTACCTATAGTGTACCCCTCCCAGTAACGGGCACGTGCTTCCACAGGCTAATCCCCCAGTCCTCCTCTAAGACTTGATGGCTCTACAAGGTCACCTCATAGACTGCAAACCACTTATCTGTGTCTTCCTACACCACAAAACTAGGCACCAGGGGGCATATTTATAAAAGAATGTTGGAACATGCTGCTACACCAAATTTGGCATTGCCATGCTCTGACATTTTTTAAATGCGGGGATGCCCCATATTCACATGTATACATTGCACCCCTGTGTTTCCCCTAGCGCGGACACAAATACATCTGTCTAGAACCAGCGGAGACACCTTGTTGCCATGTTACAAGGGTGCCTGCTCTTCAGGGATGATTGTTTATGTGCGGGAAGGGACACCTTCCTGCACATAAACAATCAATAATAGTGATTTTCTCTTTCTATGTGTGCTGTAGAATGCAGCACACGTGAAAAGAGCAAACAACGAGGAGAAATGTATATTTTCTTCTCATATCGCCATTCTAACACCTGGTATTCCATGGCATTCGTTTTTTTAATTGCCTTAGCCATGTACATTTAGGGCGGCATCAAAAAGCAATGGATGTTGCAGTGGAACGCCCACAGCCACTCCCATTGCATGCCCCTTTCCCACAGAGGACAGCGGCAGAAAAGGGTATATTTACACAGTAGTGTTAAGCCACGCTAAGTGACTTAGCACCACCTTGCAAATATGGAAAATTGTGCTACACCACTGAAGCATGAAAAAAATTGACACTGTGGTTGCAATAGGGGCTTGTAAATATGCCCCCAGGTCTTCTGGTATGTGGACTCTTTGTTTACCTTACTTCAGGACCTCAATTCCATCCTCTTCTGGCTCCTCTCAAGTAACAACAGAACCTTCTTCTCATTTGAGGCTAAAATCAACTGTTTCTCCTTCAGTGTAAGAGTTGTGGCTCCTGCTACTTTCATCTCAGCAGCCAAGGCCAACCTTTTCTTCTCAAGGGCAAGGATAACCAGAAGAAATTTAAAGGCCCTCCCAGCCTGCCTATCATCCAGCTCTTATGGGGACAAACTGTGGAGGACACGCTGTTTTCTACCCTAGACATTGCAGGTGATGCTGTTGCTTGGAAGGAGCACTACTCTTTTACTTGGGCTTCCTCTATGTCATCCTTGTTTCCTTCTGAGGCAAACAGCAGGCTGACAGGTTTCTCACAATCGCTGTGGCAATTATGGTAACCTTCTTTGACTGCTTGTTCAGCTTCAGACCTTGTTGCCTGCACATGCTCCTCGGCTCTGTCATGCTAAGGCTCACTATTTTATTGAGATCCACCTCTGGTGTTTGGGCAGAATAGATAAAAAAAATCATCATACAAAAATATAGTTGCAGGAGTATCAGTGTGTCAAAAATATTGTGGACATCAATATTGAAGGTAAATATGTTTTTTTTATCATGTTTTAATATTGTTGTAAAATATTGTATTTACTATAATATTGTTGTATATAATGTTATTTTTGTCAGTATTCTGTTAAATAGATGAGACAGTTGTACATTTTATTTTATGCATTTAATTTTAAAATAGTTTTTATATATATTTAGAAATTTTAATATTTATTGTGTTTAATCTTAAAATGAATTTCTTTTTTATTTTATAAACTAGCTTACCCGTCGCGCATTGCTGCGATCTCCGAAGAAAGGAAATTCAAGGAAACTCATTATGATATCATTCACTTTACATTGTGTCATTTTTATTGAAACTTATTCATTTTAATATGGAAAAATTTCAAAGTGTCGTTTTGATTCTATTTATTTATTCGAGTGCTTGTGGATACACGATATTTTGTTTTTCCGTCTGGTGCGTACATCAGTATTCGAAAGATTATGAGGGCCCTGGGGAGCTGATATTTAAAAACATTTTATGCCAGAAACCTTTGCAGGAGTGTACTCAACAACTTCCCAAAGTTTCCTGGCGATCAGATGAATGCTGTTTTAATTCTATTTATTTATTCGAGTGCTTGTGGATACACGATTTTTTGTTTTTCCGTCTTGTGCGTACATCAGTATTCGAAAGATTATGAGGGGCCTGGGGGGCCGATATTTAAAGAAAATGTATGCCAGAAACCTTTGCGGGAGTGTACTCAACAACTTCCCAAAGTTTCACGGCAATCGGATGAATGGTGTTTTAATTCTATTTATTTATTGGAGTGCTTGTGGATACACAATTTTTTGTTTTTCTGTTTTGTACGTACATCAGTATTCTAAAGATTATGAGGGCCCTGGGGGGGGGGGGCGATATTTAAAAAATGTTATGCAAGATGCCTTCGCGGGAGTGTACTCAACAACTTCCCAAAGTTTCATGGCGATCGGAGGAATGGTGTTTTAATTCTATTTCTTCATTCGAGTGCTTGTGGATACACGATTTGTTGTTTTTCCGTCTGGTGCGTACATCAGTATTCTAAAGATTATGAGGGTCCTGGGGGGCCAATATTTCAAACAAATGTATGCCCGAAACCTTTGCGGGAGTGTACTCAACAACTTCTCAAAATTTCATGGCGATCGGATAAATGGTGTAGTAATGCATAAAGGACAAACAGACAGACAGACAGACATACATTTGTTTTTATATATATAGATAAAAAGAAATGTAAAAATCCTGGTCCTGTGCCATCATAACACTAATCTTTAAAAAGGTCAGCAGATCAGAGTCATGATGCTACAGTCCAATTTCTCTAATAGACACCACCTGTAAACATATGGGGAGAATCTTACTAGAACGGTTAGAGTCTTGGGTCATAGGTAGGCGCTGCTACTCAGATGAGGATAGGGATACATCTAGACTTTATGGACGTAACTGCGGCCTTTGATTGGGTGGATAGAGGGAGATTGTGGTTTATTATGATTGAAATGGGTTTTGACCTGCCATTGGTCCATTCTGTGGCCCAAATGCATATGGGATTGCCCAGGAAGGATAGGTATGGAAAAAATGGAGAGCTCACTGGTGTCTTTGATGTAAATTGTGGTGTGAGACAAGGCAGTCAATTTGCCCCCTAGTTATTCTGCCTCTAGGATTTGGAAAAAAATCTTAATCTTTTTGAGGCGGATCTACCTAGGGTTGGACTTTGGAAGGTGCCTGCACTATTATATACAGATGATTGTGTTTTAAGAACTGGGGCAGGCCTGCAAAAACATTTAAATAGAGCCTATCTTTTTATGTCTGGCTCAGGTTTAAAAATGAATACCACCAAATCCCATGTCATGGTCATAGGGAAAGTTTTTAGATTGGCGAATGCCGACATAAATTGAGCACAATTGTTAAATGTCTCCATCTTCGCTTATCTGGGAATCCCCTTTGACCAGTACAGCTCTTGGATGCACTTGACTGAGTGCAGGCAGTTAAGGATTTAGCAATCTACTGTAACACTCTTAAGATTTGCAAGGAAATTGGGCAGGAAACCTTTGGATGTTATGGTGCATATCTACTCCTCTAAATGCTTGCCTATGGCTCTACGTGGTGCCGAAGTTTGGAGATATTGCGTTGCCTCAAATATACAAAGAGCTGGAAATATTTTTTCATGGAGACTTTTATCAGTTCCAAACAGTCTCCTTATTACTATTCCTCATCCGGAGTTAGGTATAATGCCATTAGAGGACCATGTCTAATTAGCCGCATATACTGTAGAGAGCCATTTGTGCTAAGTAGTAAACTGTACTCAATCAGACTATCATTGATGATTGCAAATCTTTAGATAAAGATTTTAAATTTACCTAGTTGAGTTACGTGAGAGAGCATCTTGCCCTGATTGTGAGGGAGGAATGATACCATAAGACATCCTTATTGTCTAACATCTCAAAGAAACAACTACAATATGAATTTCTTGCCATGACGTCAAAAGCTGGAGATTGAGAAAGGGAAAAGTGGGTAGCTGATTTCTCCCCTTTGTTACCACCACTACTATGGAACCATATCTCACATTTTCAATTACTCAAGCACAAAGCTTTTACTTGATTAGATTTAGGTTTGGCATCACACATTATTTGGGTTCTTTTCCAAGCTGTACATTTCATGATTTTATGCTAGAGCCTTGCCCAGGTGATTCTAAAACGAGACAGTCGCTGTAACACTTTTTATTATTCTGTAACCTATAGTCTGCACAGAGGAAACGTTTTTTATTTATTGTGTTGAAAGCTTGGAATATTCAACAATCTAGGCCAGCATTATTCTAATATTTCTAATACTTGTTTAGTAAACTTGTCTCTGGTTTTGCAGAGCTCCCTGTGATACAAAATGCCCAGATACTCGGATTTGATACTTTCTCGCCTAATTCAGAATGGAATTGTTATGATAAGAGATTTTGGGGCATATTTTCATACCCCGTGCGCTACATTTGCATCACTTTTTCCATGTTAAAAATGATGCACAAGTAGTGCAAGGGGCTTGTAAATCTGCCCCTTAGTTTGTTTATAAATTGTTTGTGCAATTTCTTTTGTAATCTTAATCTATTGCATTTTTATGGTCATACGTCTGTATACTGAGTAAAGATTATTTGCAAGATGAAAATGTTAAATACAATTTTATTAGAGGAATGTTGGATTTATAGGGTAAAAGAGAGGGAGGATTTTTAAAATAGGTTTGTGTAAATATTTGTTTCTTTACAATTCATTTTTTATATTTTGATTTAGTAGTTTTAACATTTTGAGATTTTAACTTTTACATTTTTTTGGCAATGCTTGAATTTTTTTAATTATTTAAACATGTTATACTTTTTAAAATAATTTTTTTGTTTCTAATATTTTTTGATCATTTTTATTATTTATTTATTTGTATGTTTATTTGCCAAAATGTTATGTATATTTTGTTTTTAAGATAATTAGAAAGGAATTATTTAAGACATTTATACTGTATTAATATATTGTTTATAAATTTTATCATTATGGGTTTGTAATTTTTGGAAAAGTAAATTTTCATATTGAATGTTTAAAATGTTAAACATAGTTTTACACAAATTATTAAAAATGTTTACACTTTCCACCTTTTTTCAATTTCTGACCTCTGTATTTCCAATATATTTTTCTTTGTTTACACGTGTAGGTATGGTATGTATAGAATGTGTTAATTTCTAACTGAAATATGTTATTTTAATATTTTTTTTATTTTTGGTAACAAATTTGTCGTATATTTTAATTTAAAAAAAAGAAATATAAACTAGGTTTATTTTCAAATGTATATGATATCTATGTTGTCAGTAAAGGAGGGGTATAGAAATAAAATGTAGTTTATAAATATTTCAATCACATTTTTTATTACTTTTAAAATAATATTATGATTTTAAAATTATTTTTGTTTTTAAATGTTTTTCATATTTTTTGTTTAATTTTATTTTGTTTCATTTTTATCTTTTGAGAATTTATAAAAATTACAATTGTGTATTGTTAGTTATAATTATGTTATCATTATTATTATTTATCATTTTGAAACTATATGTAATGTCATTTGGGAATATTAAATGTTACCCCTGTAGTTTCCAACACCTTCACCAAAGTTGGTTAGATTGTAATGGGACTAGATTGTAATGGGACTAGTACATTAAAGCCCTTTATTGTCCAGCCTTTTCCCTAAAAGGGTTTAAATTGGCGTGGGCATAGTAAATCTAAACCCTTTTGTGTCCAGCACATTCTTCAAAATGGTTTAGATTGGAGTAGAATAATACATTTAACCCTTCTAATGTCCAACACATCTCCAAAATGGTTAAGAATATTTTAGGATCAATAAATATTTCCACTTTAGTGCCCAACTCCTTCCTCTAAATTGTTTAGATTGGCATGGGATTAATAAATTATGTCCAATGTCCAAACCTTCGCCAAAAAGGCTTACATTGAAGTGAAAATATTAAATGTAATTTCTTTATGGCCTAATTTGTGAGGTTTTGGCGCAGGGGAGTACCACAAGGACTCTTGTGGCGCTGCCCTGCATCAGAAGAAAAGGGCAGGAATTTGCTGTATCTATCAGATATAGCGGATTCCTGTCCTTTTTTCCCTGCGCTGGCACACAATGGGCTGCCATATGGAAATACAGGGGTGATTGATTTTTTGCAGGAAAGGATAACTTCCTGCACAGAAACAATCACAAGAGGTGTTTTCCTCTTTCTATGTGTGCTGTAGAATGTAGCACACATAAAAAGAAGAAAAAATGAGGAGAAATAAGGATATTTATCTTTGTTGCGCCTCCCTAACACCACCCATGAGGTGGCTCTTGAATCTGAAGCATTCCCAGGTTTACAATTCTGGCAATGCTTCAGATACCATGGCTATTGTGTGGAAAAACCCACAGCAACACCCATGGAAAGCAGTGTTCTACTTGAAAGGGGCACATGTTTACAAGGCCATGAAAAGCCACCCAAATTGGCTTTGCGTAGCCTTGTAAATATGCTGCTGCACATGCACCAGTGGGGCATCAAGAAAGTGTTGCTCCAGCCGCACAAAATTGCTGCTAGGGACCTCGTAAATGAGGCCCTTAGTGTCTAACACTTTCTCCAAAATGGTTTACTTTTGAGTTGGAATAGTAAATCTAAACCCTTTAGTGTCCTACACCTTCCCCAAAATGCTTTATATTGGAGTGGAAATATTACATTTGACCCCTATACTGTCCAACACCTTCTTCAAAATGGTTTAGATTGGAGCATGTGTAGTACAGTAAAAGTAACTCCTTTATGGCCCTATTACGAATGTAATGGTGCTATGGCAGGTCCGCCCTGCCGCCGCAACGCCAAACACATGGTCGGGCCACCCATCAGATTACGAGTTATACTCATGTCTGGCGGGCTTTTCTTGGCATTCCCACAGCAGTATATATATCACAGAATATTAAACAGGGGGTCCTAGGGACAATATTTTAATGACCAAACGGAATTCAATCCCCACTCTTAACTATAAATAACACACAAAAAAACGTGGGTCTGGAAGAACTGAGCATTTAACAGAAACAAAAGCCAAATTGATTAAAGAAGTCCTCTTAAAGAGGACGGAATCCCATCACCCACCAAAGTGGCATGCTTCATCATCTGGGATCTCCTCTTGGTTGCAAAACCTAGTGCAACCAAGGGCTACAACCTTCTCAACAGAGAAAGGGAGTTCATAGATGTTTTTGAGGTAATGTGAGACGGAATCAACTAAGATCCCAAAGAAGTGGAGCATGAATAGTTAATAGAGGTGATAGTTGCAGTGCATGCAACCAAGAGGAGATCCCAGTTGATGACGCATGCTACTTCTGTGGGTGATAGGATTTCGTCCTCTTTAAGAGGACTTCTTTAATAAATTCGGATTTTGTTTCTGTTAAATGCTCAGTTCTTCTAGACCCACGTTTTTCTTGTGTTATTTATATTTCCATAGCAGTGCCTTTAAAAATAGGCACCACAATGGGAATGCCAAAAACAGTTCCTGCACAGCATGCACTCAATAGTCAATGCCTTGCAGGGACTGGTGTGTATGCACACAGCAGGACACATGTTTGCCCCCTGTGTGTATGGCCAGGTACAGTGGAGTCCCCCTCCTCCCTTAACTCCAGCTGCTCACCACCCATCTTTCCCCATGGCAAACAACTTCATAAATACCAATTTTTTGGGATTAAGGGTTGTAAACCCCGGCCATATTTATTACATAACAATAATCAAACATTAATATATTTACATTATATACAAAATATGCAGAAAGTCTGTTCCATTACATTGATAGGTACAGTATGTCATTTGGCTAACCTTAACATTTTTCTAATACATAGCCATTCCTATCCTAAGCTAATCATTCTATAACATAACATTATCTTTCTGCGTGTCCCTGTTTGAGCCTATCGCAAGGTCAATGACTGGCCCCAGATCCTGATCAAGCTATGTTCCAAACTCCTACCAGAGTGACCTTGCGCAGGTGGCCCTGTTCACCGCAAGTATACTTAACACCCCAGGCACCCCTTGCGCCCTGAAGACTATCTCTATAAGGGGCCTGTGCAGTTATGCGCAGATTACTTGAGACCTTGTGCAAATGAGGGGTGGCCAACCAGCCTCCCGTAAGTGTAACTCCTCTACCCTGCACCCTTCCAGCATACTGGCTGTAACTGCCCTTGGAGTTCCATGAGAGACTATCTGTCCACCCTCGGGCGTCCCCATTTTACAATGGTAATGCCCGCTAAGGACCGTAAAACCAATCATGACCTTACCGCTGACTAAGGAATAGCATCTTTAAATACGACAAATGTAACTCCTAAAATGAAAACCTGTTAATGACATAATATTATCGAACATAAGAAAAACATATAACAAAATTAATTCTTCAACAACATCTGCTTTAGGGGATGGTGGGTGGGTGAATTTGTTGCGACCTCCGAACAAGGTCCTGGCATTTAATCAGCTGTGGAGTGACGAGGAAAGAGAACGTCTCGCTGCTCCGCATCCTTTTAAAGCCCCTCGGCGCCGGCATCTCGTTCTGAGCAGCTTTGCTGGCGTTAGGACAACGCGTGACTCGGAAGCAATTCCAACCGCTTCCGGGTTGCATGCCGTCCACCTTCGGCATATACATAGGGCATGAGAAACAATGGGGCCTAGTAGGGCCCCCTCTGTTTCCTCACTACCAGGGTTTTCATGGCGGTGCAGAGGAAACTTCTAATATGCTTGGCGGGACCATGGAGGTCCTGCCAAGCATAATACAGCCACTGGACTATGGCGCCACCTCCAGGGTATGGCGGTTCACTGGCGGCGGAGGCAGTCCCATGGCGGTCCCACCGTCCAAGTTATAATAGAGCAGTTGGGAGTCCACCTCTGCCACGCCACCACACGTCTGGCAGTCTTGGACTGCCTGACTCATAATCAGGTTCTTTGTGTCCAACATATTACCCAATAATCATTTTTATTTATGTTTAGTAAAAAAAAGAAGATTATGATGTTGTATACTTGTTCCTATATTTTTTGCGACAATATTGTAACCAATATTGTGTATTTCAATATTTTTTACATTGTTTCTGTATTTAAATAGAAGATAAAACTTGTGTTTAGATATTTCTGTGAACATGGGATGCTGACTTTTTAGTAATTGATATTATTTTGCCAATATTCTGTTCAATCTAAATTATATTTCACAATATTCTGTAATTGAATACCCACTTCCATGTTCCAAAAATATTAAGGTGAAAAAATTGAAGGTAAAATGAATTCAGGAAAATTATAAAATGACCCAATTAGAAAATATTATATGTAAAAAACACAAAAAGTCAGTTTTGGCTGTCAATTTACAAAGTGTGTTTAACCCCTTCGCTGCTAGGCCTTTACCCGCAGTGATAGTCCATATTTTGGCTACTTGGGATAGTTCAGTCTTAGGCCTCCATAACGTTTTGTCCACACAACGTTTTGTCATAACAATGGCGGGCGGATCGCCACTGCCCAAACGACGGTGGGTATCTGCCTGCCATATTACACCGCCCAAATGCCATTTACCCCCACCATAATATGATGGTGGGGGGTACCGCGGCAGATGGAAAGTCCGTCTGCTGCTTTTCCACCACATCTATTTGTCGACCGGTGGAAAAAGGACACAATATGTTGGCGGTGTCCTATTATGATGGCAGCAGAAATAGGCTTTTCCATGGCGACAATAAAGGCTTGCTGTCTTTGCAATTGGGGGCCCGTTGTGGGCCCCCATGGTATTGGAGGGGTGGGGGGTGCACATCGGGGGTACCTATGGTACCCCCTCCATGTGCATGAACAAGTTGGCAGGCACCGCGTGGTGCCTTCCGCATGCACATCATACATATTGTGCATTGCGGTGGGTGCTGCTGACAGCACCGCCCACCACAATGCATAATATGCTGGATGTGACCCCCTTTGTGGTGGTCACCTCCTAATCTGCATGGCAGGACCGTGCACCCCTGCCAAGTGGTCCTGATTACCGTTATGGTGGCGGGCGGACTATGTCCGCCCACCCGCCATCGTAATAAGCCCCAAAGTATCCATGCCAAATTTGCATCCATTTTTTCTAACAACCTGGTGATGCTGAAGGTACCTAGGTGTTGTGGATTCCCCTGAATGGAAGCGTGAAATTAGTAAAAATGCAGCTAAATTTAGGTTTTTGGGGGAAAGTGGGAAAAAGTGCTGCATAAGAAAGGATTTGTATTTTTTCCTGCAAATGGCATCAATGAAGCATTTGCAGTACTAAAATCACAATCTTCCCAGCTTTCAGGGACAAACAGACTTGAATCAGAAAACCACATTTTTTATTACAGTTTTGGCATTTTACTGGGAGAAAGCCAATGTTATAAATTTTGTTGTGCTTTCAACCTCCTTCCAGTTATTGGTTGAAATGGGCCTGAAACCCATGGCGGATCCTGGAACGCCATACATTTCTAAAAGTAGACAAAATCAGTAAGGGGCCATTTGTGTAGATCATTCAAGGTTTTCCTACAAAAAGTATCAGTTAAAATAAAACAATATTGACATTGAGTTGAAATAAACTGCCATTTATGTCTGTTTTCATCTACA
This sequence comes from Lissotriton helveticus, assembly GCF_964261635.1. Classification (NCBI taxonomy): domain Eukaryota; kingdom Metazoa; phylum Chordata; class Amphibia; order Caudata; family Salamandridae; genus Lissotriton; species Lissotriton helveticus. Next base: position 522,429,820 of record NC_136063.1, read on the forward strand.
ACTTCTCCTTGCTATAGCAGATTTTTGAAAGCAGTATATTATGTCTGCTGGACCCTTCTGGTTGCAGGACTAGAGAGGGCTTATAGGTTCTCCAAGAACCGAAGGTACCCAAAGACAACAACCAAGCTGCACTGTACAATGGTTTTTCATTGTATGCCTACTATACAACAATTCATGTGGTAAATTATAAAGAATGGAAAAAGGGTATGAAGGAAAACTCTGTATTTCAGTAATGTACATCAGATACTGAGTTTAGTATCAGTGGTTCAATCTACATCTCTGAATGTATGGGTACCCTTAAAGGAATGTGTTACAGAGGGCGGCTTGTAAAATGTCTTCTATGTTACACACTTCCTTACATTTAAAAGGGAAACATTTAGAGATATTCAACAGATAATAACTAACGTTCTACTATTCTGTATTTTCTCATGTCTCCCGATAAGAACCAGTGCCCCACATGTGTGCCTGGGCCTTGCCCCTTGGATTCAAAACACCCCAAAACCTGACCTAGGAGATATCATTTTTGACCCAGCAGAATGCATATTTATTAACAAGGTGGCTAGCTGTGGATTTTGGGCCCCAGTTCAGTCGCACCTAGGGATACCTACCAAACCAGCAAAAGTTTGAAAACTAAACACCGAGGGAAGTCCAGGGTGGGGTGATTTACTTGACTTGCATCAAGTTATTTTACCCAGAATCCCCTGCAAAATTCAAACTTGCATTTTTGAGGAAAAGTCATGTAATCTGTGGACAGACATACATTTCCTAACACCAAGTATTACCCCGGGTCCCCTGAGAAAAACAGGGCTTGGCTTTTGTGGGACAGCCAAGTGCCCGAGACACGAAAGGGCGACAAACGAAATGTAGACACATCACATTTTCCACTGAAAAAAAATGGGCCTGATTTAGATGTTGGAGGATGGGTTATTAAGTCACAATGGTTTCAGATATCCGGTCCGCCAAAATATAAATTGCATTATTGCCCATGGGATCTATATTTCATGGACGGGATATCCGTTACCGTTGTGATGGAGAAACCCGTTGGGCATCATCTAAATCAGGCCCTATGTGCTATCTGCAATGTGGGTAGTTGTGGACTTTGGGCCTCAGCTCAACAGGCATCTAGGGAAACCTACCAAACAAGCACATTTTTGAAAACTAAACACCCAGGAGAGTTGATAGGGAGTGAATTATATGGCTCTCACCAGGTTTTATTACTCAGAATCCCCGGCAAAGCTCAAACTTGCCTAAAAAACACATTTCCCTTGCATTTCTGTGAGAAAAGGCCTGGAATATTTAGGAGTCACACATTTCCTACCATCCAACATTCCCCCAAGTCTCCCCCAAAAAATGATACCTCACTTGTATGGGTAGGCTAAGTGTCAATGACACGAAAGGGCAAACACAATGTACGCCATTCACATTTTTCCACTGAAAAACATTGTGTTTTTTGCAATATGGGAGGCTGTAGATTTTGGGCCCTAGCTCAGCCAGCACTAAGGGAAACCTGCAAAACCAGCACATTTTGGAAAACTAGACACCTGGGGAAGGCAACGATGGGATGCCAAGTATTGCCCTCATCATGATTTTACCCAGAATACCCTACAAAGTTCAAACTTTGCTAAAAAAAATTCCCTTTAATTTCTTTGAGGAAATGTCCTTGAATCTGCAGGCAGCCACAAATTTCCTACCACCCAATGTTCCCCCAAGTCTCCTTAAAAAACACAGTGCTTCACTTATGTGGGTAGGCCAAGTGCCCGTAACACAAAAGGGCGGCAAAAGCAACGTAGGCACATCACATTTCTCCACTGGAAACAATGTGTTTTTTAGCATGTGTTTAGCTGTGGATTTTGAGCCCCATTTCAGCCGGCACTTAGGGAAACCTGCCAAACCAGCACATTCTTGAAAACTAAACACCCGAGAGAGTCCAGAGTGGGTGACTTGCATGTCTATCAGCATGTTTTTTATGCAGAATCTCCTGCAAATCTCAAACTTTGCCTGAAAATATTTCCCTTGCACAACTGTGAGGAAAAGTCCTGGAATCTTCAGGCAGCCACAAATTTCCTACCACCCAGCGTTCTCCCAAGTCTCCTGAGAAAAACGGTGCCTCACTTGTGTGGATAGCTAAGTGCCCGTGACATGAAAATGCGGCTATCACAACATAGGCACATCACATTTCTCCACTGGAAAACAATGTGGTTTTTTGCAATGTTGGTAGCTGTGGAGTTTGGGCCCCAGCTCAGCCGGCATTTAGGGAAATCTACAAAACCAGCCCATTTTGTGGTTCAATTCTTTTGATTAGCACTTTAAAAAAACAGCACATTTTTTAAAAACATACACCAGAGAAAGTCCAGGGTGGGGTGAATTGTGGGGGTCTCACCATAATATTTTACCCAGAATAACCTGTGAAGCCCAAACTTTGCCTAAAAAACAGAATTCCCTTGCATTTTTGTGAGGAAAATTCCTGTAATCGGCAGGCAGCCCAAAATTTCCCACCACCCATCCTTACCCCAAGACTCCCGCCAAAAAATGTGCTTCACTTGTGTGGGTAGGCCAAGTGCCCGCATCAGGAAAGGGCAGCAAGCGCAAAGTAGGCACATCACATTTTTCAACTGCAAAACAATGTGTTTTTGGCGATGTGGGTAGATGTGGCTTTTGAGCCCCAGCTCAGCCAGCACTTAGGGAAACCTACCAAACCAGCAAATTTTTTTAAAACAAGATACCCGTGGGAGTCCAGGGAGTGGTGATTTGCTTGGCTTTCACCAGGTTTTCTTTTTTACCCAGCATCCCCTGCAAAGCCTAAACATTGCCTAAAAAAGACAATTTCCTTGCATTTCTGTGGGGAAAAGTTCTGCAATCTGCAGGCAGCCACAAATTTCGACCGCCCAACCTTCCCCCACTTACTTGTGTGGTTAGAGACACCAAAATTATCTATCACAAAATTACCTGTTTTTGAAGGGGGAACACCTGCATTTTTAGTTCGACCTTGTTGGACATCTAGGGGGACGTACCAAATCCAGACATTTCTAAAAACTAGACACCCAGGGGAGTCCACAGATGTGGGACTAGGATGGATCCACCAACATTTTCTTACCTATAGGTAAGTAGGTATCTCAAATTTGGCTAAAAAGTCACCTTTCTTGTTGGAAATTTGTGGGATCACTGGGCTGGCACAAATTTCCTACCACCCAGTGACCCCCAGGTCTCCCAATAAAACTGCTAGCTCACTTGTGTAAGTGGGCCAAGTGCCGACAACAGAGAAGGGCCCAAAACATATTGTAGAGACATCCAAATTGTCTACCACAAAACAACTTTTTTTGCAAGGGGGGCACCTGCGTTTTTGTTCCCGGGCTTGGCAGCAATCAATGGAAACGTACAAAACCCAGACATTTTTGAAAACTATACATCTGGGAAAATCCAAGGAGGTGTGACTTATATGGATCTCCCATGTTTTCTTATCCAGAACCCCTGCAAACATCAAATTTAGCTAAAAAGTCAAATTTTCCTCACATTTCTGTGCGGAAAAGTTGTGGGATCACTAGGATGGCACCCTGAGGTCTCATAAAACAAATCCTACCTCACTTGTGTGGGTGGGGCAGGTGCCCGCGACAGAGAAGGGCATCAAACATATTGTGGAGACATCAAAATTATCTATCACAACACATCATGGTTTTGCAAGGGGAGCACCTTCATTTTTGGTCCTGGGCTTTGTGACCATCTAGGGAAACCTATCAAATACAGACACCTCTGAAAACTAGACACACTGAGGAGTCCAGGGACCTGTGGCTTGCTAACACAAATTTCCTACCGCCAAGCGTTCCCCCAGGTCTCCGGATGCCCAAAAGGAGAGTCAGCCTAAAAACATTTAAAATGAAAACCTGAGGGGGAATCAAAGTGGGTCGAAAAGGGAAATCCCTACACGTTTTGGGCCCTTCCCTGACGTGGGCACTAGTCCCACCCACAAAAGGGAGGTAGCATTTTTATTGGGAGACTTGGGTAACGTTGTGTGGCGTTGATCCCACTGCTTCACACCAATTTAAGAAATCGAATTATTATTTGGGGTGGGTGATTGCTCACCTCAAGAAATAATCACAAATGTTGTCAGGGTAAACCGTTAAAGTCACTAAATTAACCTGAACTCAACACCCTGGTAGCTATGACACAGAGCAGACAGGTTTAACTTAGGGCAACTTATGATGTATTTATGCAGCATAACAAGAGCAATAAAGTTTAAAAAAAACAAAGAAAATTCAAACTGAATTACAAAAATAGAGTAAAATGTAAAAAATAAAATGACTATTTACTTGGTTACTGCCTGTGGTTTAGGGTCTTCATTCTTGTCACACAGCACGCATCAAGGTGTTCTTTGGCCTGCTTCTCTTCTGTTTGCCTTCTGGGGTCCAGTGGAGAGCAACAGTGATAAAGTCAAGATGCTAACCAAAAAACCCCGAAACTGGAAAAAAAAAAGAATTTGAAAGGTAGAGTAAAATGTAATAAACAAAATTGCACCTTGCTTAGTAACTGCCTGTGGTTCAGGGGTTTGTTTCTTGTTCCCACAGTCCGCCTCCAAATGTTCTTTGGTCTGCCTCTCTTCTGTTTCCCTTCTGGGGTCCAGTGTAGAGCTATTCTTCTGATTGAATCTTGATCTCCTCTGATGTGTGTCCTATCCAGCTCCATCTTATTCTCATAATAATGGTGTCTTTGGCTCTTGCTTGCATCTGGCAAGTAGTTCCTGGTGGAGATGGTTCATGGACAGAAAATGTGTAATAGTTGGTGCTGTACTAAGATGACCTCCACACATTGTTCAGCATTCTGAAGTAACGATTGCTCCTAGAAAGAAATTTAGAATGGCTTTTAAATCCCTCCTATGCTCACACCTAAATTGTGTGAATTCCCAGTTCCACAGCCTCTCAGAATCCACACTGGACGCTGTTAGGGGCAGCCTACATGCAGCAGCACAATTCTTGAAGTGTATGAAGAACTATGACCAAAATACTCCCACCCTGATGGAACTCCACTGGCTACTCTTGGCAACTTACACCATCTTCAAAACTAGCTGTTAAAGGTTGTATTGATTTAAACTTGAACTCAACCCCTAGTAGCTAGGGCACAGAGCAGGCAGGCTTAACTTAGAAGGAAATATGTGAACATTTAGAAGTAACAGAACAGGTCAAAATTCAAAAATACAGCAAAAAAATCCCACTCCAATTTATAATTTTAAAGTAAAATTCAATGACCAAGATGGCATCAAAACATCAAAAATCCAATATGGAGAACAGGAGGTGTAAATTCCTAAAGATTTCAAGGAGAATAGCACCAAAAAGCCCAATACGAATATGGAAGTCACAGGCATGACATAGGCATGATTTCAGGATGATTTCAATAGAGTGCAGGTCAAATACACCAACACGGTTTGATCTGATTAATTCTTTTACCTTGGGACTTGGTAATTTCTCCAGAATTCAATATCCTTCAGGCATCAAGCTGTGTAAAAAGAAGCCTTCCCAAAGTCAGAAGAGTTTGTGGTGAGGTAACGCTGAAGCCATTGGGTTTGGCAGGGAATGCTCAGAGAGGGAGAAATTACAATTTTGCACCCAGTTCTCTTGATGGTCAGATACTTTTGGCATCAGTGGCCGGTATAGATTTTTATCTGTGGACTTAGGGCCTTATTACGAGTTTGGTGGTCTTTGGCTGGGACCACCAACTCTGCGGGCCTAGGAAGACCGCCAACAAGCATATTGCCACTGTGAGAGAGCCTGCAAGATGTTCCTGCATGGCTTGGCATGCACCATGTCGTGCATGCCGCACCGTGCAGGAATAAAGGTGTAATTCCATGGAGGCACAACATGTGCTCCCCCCGCAGGTACCCCCATGGTCAGATTCAGCCAGGGGCCTCATTAGGGCCCCATTAAATGCATTTCCACCACTTTTTTCATTGCAGGGTCCCAGTCAAGAAACTGGTGACGAAAAGGCAGGTTGTAATATGTACAGTGGTACTGGCATCAGCACTGCCAGCCTCTTCAGGCCCTTTAAAGACTGCTGGTTCAGTGGGATATTTGATACTGGCATAGGCAGTCTTGAGCGATCTTACTGCCACACTTGTAATAGGGCGGATGGGTGGTGGGTGTCATACCACCACCATGAGTACGGGCGTCCTAGGACCACCATACTCAAAATAAGGCACGTAGTCTTTTTTTTAAAGCTCCAAATCCGTCAACGGGGCAAGTCTCTGTATATGATGTTGAGTTTCATAAGAGCAGATAACTTCTCACCCAGAGTCTGCTGAATCAAATTTGCAGCTGCAGAAAAGCTTTGAGTGAAGGAAACAAGGATTCCTTTGCACCAGCGTGGTTGTGTTTTGGTGGCATAGGCTGTATTGGTTTGTCTTGGTCGTCAGTAGGTCTGGAAATCCAAACATTGTTTAAGTTCCAGGTTTTTAGAAGTGGTGGGAGAGGCCCAGGTATGCACAGCCAAGGGTCCCAGGACCTCAGGATCTGAACTCAGGGGGTCAAGACTCGCTACAGCATTGGCCAGGGGAAGGATCCAGATCAGATCCAGTTGGCACTGGTCAGCTGGGAACTTCAGGAAAAGCTCTGTTGCAGTTTTTGGTAGCCCTGTTGCCAAATTGAAGGTAAGCAAAATGTGTTCTGAAGAGACTGTCAGGGAATGCCACATTTATGCCTGACACTAGCTAGTGGGAGGAGGTGACTCCTGCCCCTCCATAGCCAATGGGACAAATGCTCCCAGGGGAAGCCCTGTCCACTTTTGTAGCAGTTTATGTTTGCCTTACAGCAAATAATCCCAATGTGCCCTCTCACTCAAGATCAAAGAAGGAGAATCCTTCTCCCTTGGGCAGAGCATGTGTACCCACCCAGAGGTATGGCCCGGGTAATATGCAGTGTCATCCTACCTGGGCAGCTCAAACCTGTTCTGCAGGAAAACAACCCAACTGGGTTTGGTGCCTGCTTGACTGGGAAAACAAAAGCTGAGGACTTTCCAGATGTCACCTAACATTTACTTATCTCAGGGAAAGTCCCTTTGAAGTAAATTAAGCTCCTAGTACACCCCAACTGGTATTCCTGTCAAGGATAGAGAAAGAAACCTTGCCACACCCAAGCCATTGTCTCTGTTCTAGGATCAGTTTTCTCACCTCTTCAGGTTTATTTACTCACTGGGCTACTGCTGGAGAGCTAATGAACTTAGCCTCAGGAGCTTCAAAAAAGTAATGGGAAGTTTCTAAATGTTACTTTTCCTGAATATGTATTGCAAATCCAATTTCCACAATTAGTTGAACTTTTGAGAAAAATTAACAATAGTGATTTAATCATATTTCTAGCTGGTCCTAATCTAGAGATATCAGATTTAATATGTAATTTTGCTTCCCATTATTTTTCAATGGGCCATCCAGCCTTGTTACAGTGAAAATAGCTTTTGGGTTCTAGACACTGCGAGTAGAGGTTATCTTTACATTTTTTCATGTCCTACTTTTAAATACCATAAACCATGCTTTGTGCGCTGCAAGAGGCAACATATTGAAATTTAAAAGGAAGTTTTTCTCCTTTTAGAATTTTTTTGAAATAAGTCGGGCTGCAGGTTTTACACTGCAGCAGTTAGGGTACAATGGTAGGTCTGAAGCCATGTTTTCATTTGTCGCACTAGTAGAAGGCACAATAATTGCTGTAGCCCACAAGCGAAATTAAACTCCTTTTGACATTGCTGTATTTCCTTACCATATACTATGGCTGATAGAAAAGTCAAATATGCCAGTCAGAGATTAGCCAATTTCTACGTCTTTATGGTTCAGAACACATACACACGGTACTGAACAGTACTCTCTCAGTGTGCAAAGTCTACAAACCAGCAATAAAACTCAAAACAAAATGATAGTGGCAACACAAGTTGGAGTATTTTCCAACAGTCACACTTTTATTTGTTTAGCTATTGTACTGAAAAACTTGTTTTTATTTTTTAAAACAGAGTATTACTGGAAAGAAAATAGTTTGCTCGAGAATACATAAAGCCAATAAAAGTATAGATAGCAGTAGAGTTAGTGTTTGACATCTTGGTGAATTCAAATTCAAAGTCCCTTAATGATCCGTAGTAATTACTGCCACTATATTTCTTATCTGTTTGCAGCACCCGATGCTAGAAGAATTCTGGGATTATGTGTCTCTTCCCCATCCCGTTTTCCCTAGGAGCCTTCCAGCTCAAATTTTATTTGGGCACTATTCTAAAACAGCCCATGATACACCTGTGATGGAAACTCAGGTATATAAACAGAATTTTGATAATTAAACAATATTTTATAGGCCTGAATATTGTGTGTTAACCAGTTTTCCCTTTCTACTCACAGCAGATAATAGATACCTCTTAATGCAGGTTTAGTAAAGACTGGCACTCTAAGGACTGACTGCAAAATGTCCTTTATAAGGGCAAAGCATATCTATTCTTGGTTCTAATCTTATTTCAGCTTCTATGATTAGTACAAGTACAGAGATATTGATCCTTCTTGTATAACTAAAGTAATGGTGCCCTAGAGGTCATTAAGATGGTAGAAGATGGTAGAATTCAATCATTTTGCAGCTTCACTTGTAAATAAGCATTTGGATTGTTTTTCTCTTTTTCACTTAATGAATCTATACTTTTAAAGAGAACAGTAGCCTCAGGTTAGATTAGTTTGGTGTAAAATTCCCAATTTAATTTAATGTAATTTATTCTGCAATGTACGTAGCTGTTCCACTAGAGCTTACCAGAGCTGCAAAAACAGGAGACATTAGGCACAAGAGCTTAAAAATGCCATGCCTTTAAAGGTTTAATGAACTTTTTAAATAAGAGACAGAGTCGCAGTCTAGGTGGGAGATAATTCCAAGGCTTAGGTCCTAGAAAGGCAAAAGAATCCTAGCCCCCTTGACTCCCTAAACGCAGAGGTCATTCCGGGCAATAGGGATGGATTAACCCTACTTGAGATTGAGGACCATAGGTCATCATAATGTATGCATATAGCAGAGAGATTTGAACTTGATTACCTTTTCAATTGGGAGCCAGTGAAGCGTCTGGACAGGCAATGAGATCAACTCAACTTTCGGAATGTGGCAAAGTAAATGAGCTGCAGCATTTTGGAAAGTCTGGAGTCTTTTCACAACAGACTTGGTGGCCCCTAATAAATATAAGAAATAATCAAGGCATGAAATGATCAGATGGTTGTCTGAGAAGCAACTGGCAATAACCAGTTGATCTTCCTTAAGCGCCTTAGTATGCCAAAGCAGCCAGCAGTCACTTTGTCAATTTGGAAGTCCATAGTCAATTTATTATCAAGCCAGAAGCCTAAATCGTTAGCAACTTGATTAGGAGAAAGAAAAGACTCGAGATACTCCACCATTGCGGATTCCAACCATTGGGCTGATTTCAAACAACTAACATTTCAGTCAAGTTTTAACAAGTTTATTCACATCCAATCCATGGCCTCCGTCAAACACATGCTCAGATTACATGCTATAGTCGCATCCAATAAGTACAAAGAGACAATGATGTGGGAGTCATCAGCATACACAAAATGGTTAAGGACTAGGCGCCATATGTATCATAGTTCCGTTTTGCGAATTCTAAATAGCGATTTTTAAGGAATCGCTATTTAGAAATTGCAAAATGGTATGTATGAAGGAAATCGCTTCTTTTTAGTGATTCCTTAACATTCCTAAATTGCGATTAGCAAATTGCTAATCGAAAATTTCCCATTAATTTCTATAGGCCAGGAGGCCCATAGGAATGAAGAGGAAATTTGCGATTAGCAATTTGCTAATCGCAAATTGTGAATATTTTCAAGGGTGCAGGGGTGTCTCAAGAACACCCTGCTGCACCCCTGAAAATGACATGTGGGGGCATATGGCGCACATACATCCCCTAAGGGCATGTAAGAGTGTCATATGGCACCTTTGGTTTTTAAAAAAATTGCTTTTGTAAAAGAATTCGCAATTTACCACCAACTAGAAGTTGGTGGTAATTTGCGAATCCTTATGGGCATTTTTGAATTATTTTTTCTTTGATACATTGCATTTAAGGAATCGCAAAATCTGCGATTCCTTAAGTGCAATCGCAAAATAAGGAATGGCAAATTTTGCGATTCCTTATTTTGCAGCAAAAATGTTTCATACATACCATTTAGCAAATTAGCATTCGCAAAGGCCGAAATTCTGTGAATTTCGGCCTTTGCGAATGCGATTTTGCTTGATACATATGGCCCTTAGTCTTCTAATATGTCTGTCAAAGACCAATCATAGACGTTAAAAAATGTAGGGCTCAAGGAAGACCTCTGAGGAACCCATTTGGTAATGGCTTAACTGAAGACATGCAAGGTTTTGAGATCATTTGAAAAGATTGATTCTGTAAAAATGAGTGAAGCCACCACAGAAAAGTGTACTGAATGCCACTGTTTCACAGATTTCTCAGAAGCACAGAATGTTAAACCACATTGAAAGCTGCACTTAGATCCAAAAGAGTCAGGGCTGCAGTTCCTCTATTATACCGAATTTCTCTCAGATTCTCTGTTACCCCAAATAGCATATATTCAGTACTATGAGCTAGACAAAGACTTATTTGTGACAGGTGAAGATAGTTATTCAGTTCTAGATATTCAGGTAGTTGATGATTAAAATGTTTTTCAAGCATCTTCGAGCAGATCAATAGGAGAAATATATGACAGAAGTTGGCGGGCACAGATCCATTCAGATCAAGTTTCTTTAGGAAAGGAACTACCATGGCATGATCCCAAGCAGAGTGAACCACACTTTTGAGCATGGAAGAGTTAAGTAGTTTCATTAGCAAAGTAGCTATAATGGGACTGGCCATTTTTAAAATCCCAAGTGATAGAGGATCTAGGGGAGAGCCAGATTAGGGGAGAGAGAGAACAAACCTTAGACTTAGAAAAAACTAGAGAAAAGGCCTGGTAGTGCAGAGGAACAGAAGAAAGGATAGCATCTAATAAATTTGATCATGTGTCATTTGTTTAATCACTCAGTGACCAATAACATTCAAAATAGTGCTAATGATCATGACAAACCTATGATGACAAAGATATTGTTCAAGTAGATACATTGACATATAGAGGAAGCTTCAGCAACCATCAAATTCCAATAATTACAGTGTAATTAAAAGACAACATTATGTCAAAAGGCAACACTTCTTTTTCATAGCAAATGAGACTTGCAATGGAGACCATAAGGCCACTGAAACCCTCAATCTGCCCGATGAGGAAACTCTAGAAAAATTACTTCTTCTGGACATTCTTTCCTTTCATTTACCATGCAATCAATATTCAGTCAACAACACTAAATCAGTAAACTCAAAGAAATGAAGTAGGACATTGCAAACAAATCAATTTGTACTTAATTTGTTCTTACAATCCATGTCCTACAAGAGTTTTATCTGAGATCTTTCAAACCAAGATAGTTTAATCTGGTAGATGACAATACGTAGTCACATAGGTCAATACATTCATTACACCTTGTTGAATAATGTATAATGCTTCCTAAGCGGAATACCCCTCGTCAGAGTATTCAAACTTCTTCTTAGAAGCTAACAAGGTGATATCATGAGCCTGCAAACAAGCATCTGAACTAATTACTAAATGAGCTGCTGAGGCCAATGCTTATTAAGTAATGCAACTAATTAGGCAACTCTCTAAACTGTGCAGCATGAAAAGCAAGGTGCATGATAAAAGAATCCAAAAGTTTAATTAACTGCACAGGATCCTCAAAAAAGAGTCAGTGAACTTGAAGGCACTATTCATATATCTATAGCCCACGATTCCAAAGTTGCTTTAGTGTCAAATATTTAAGGGCTAATTGTTGTAACTGTTGTACTAGGTCCCGGGAAGCAGCCAGATCATTACAAATCCTAAAAAGTAATTGCCCGGGACTAAAGATGGGGAGATTTATTGATTCACTTTCTTAGGTGCCAGTTAAAAGGGCGACCCACCCAGTTTCCACAATTCCTCCCTACATTGACACATATATGTGAAAGTAATCAAATCTCTCCTTAAGAGGGTCCTAGATAAGATAAAAAAAATCATAAAACACCTCCTTGGCAATCTGTTAGCTCTTGATTGAAAATTAGGTTCACTATTGAAATGACTAGCAATACATCAAACTCCTGATACCAGCAAGTAGAAAAGAACTGACAAAGGAAATCCAGTAGAAGTTCAAGCTGCTAGAAGCAAAAATCCTTCCCTTGATATTCACTCCTTATATATGATTCAAATAAGAACTAACATCAAAGGTGAAGACTTTCCATCTTGGAACGAAAATTTCAAACCTCATTGTATGGACAGTCTATCAGATTAAGAAAGAAAGTTTATAATGCTTGCCCTTGGTACTTTCCTCAAAATGATGGTGTTTGTTTGGTACAATAAGAAGTTCAAGTTTGACATTCCGTGTCCAACTCTAAATTATGCATTCTTGCACGGCCATTTATGTGTGACTCTCCAAGCATATTACAGAACAACCCTCTAGCTGACCATAAGGGCTGAGAATTCAAAATGGTCTAGGTAACCAGAAGTTTATCCATTCACTGAGAGCAGCATCCAGCTACACACTATCTAGCATCACGTCCTGTTCTGAATAAGTGTAGTCACGTAAAGTTCTTGGCACAGGTGTAGAACACAATTAGTTGTATTGCCCATTACGGGTGCATGTTCTTTGACAAAGCCTCAGCAATGTGTCCCAGTCCTCCAAAGATGAACAAAAAGGGATAAACCACAGTTTGTTGCTTCTGATAACTTCTGCATTCCTTACAATTGCAGGGAAGCCTTGCAGGGACCAGGTCTCTCTTCAGCCAGGTCTTCTTCTTATAAGATGTTTTCTTGAGGTGCCAGTCTGATCCTGTGCACTGGCCAGTTATTGGAGAATTTTCTACATCCATTAGGATATGTTCTCTCACAATCCCCCTTCCTATTTAAGTGCTTCCTCTCTTGGCATTCTGGAACCAATAAGGTGTTGTCCCCTCGTCAGGGTTAAAACTATTTATTGTGCTGAGATTGGAGCCTAAAAGTCTAGAGTGACTCTTGGAAAGAATGCTAGAATTTGCTGCTAGCCCATTTGGAATTTTCAGGTCAAAGTAAATGGTACCGGTTATCTGGCCCAGGTAAATAGTATCAATTATTTACTATTTGGCTGGTGGTCTTGAAAATAGCAGAGAGACTTCACTATTTACCCGGACACTGGCTAAATAATAGGGATTCTGCACAGCTTGGTCAGCTGCCATGCAAACACTAGATAAACTTCACTATTTACCATGCTGATGGCTAAATAAAAAAGATTCTCCACTGTTGGCCAGCAGCGGTGCAAATAGCAAAATAACTTTACTATTTACCCACCTGCTGTCTAAATAGTTGAGATTCTCTGCTGTTTGGCCACCGGCCATGCAAATAACAGAAAACTTCAATATTTGCCAACTGGTGGCCATACAACTAGCAGAAAAATGTCACTATTTAGCTGCCGGCTGGCTAAATAGTACATATTCTGCACTGTTCAGCTATAAAAACAGTAGGCCTGGGGATGACATTCCACTCCGCTTGCGGAGTTTTCAGGGTTTTTTCCACTTCGCACACCTTGTATGGCGTGGGGTTCTGAAAAATTCCACAGAGCGGAGTTTTATCCTCTCTCGCCATTACCAACATTAAGCTGGTGAGCATGTGCGAAGAAAATTTCACTCCAGACCACCTACTGGCGAGATTTCTCAATGGGGCGGTTTTGGATGGTAGCTACTGCTCGTGTTGAGAAACTTTCCGTTCCTGTTGAGGACTTCTACTCAAGCGACAGAAAGATGCAGCAGCCTCAGCGTGAGCGGCCCAACAAAATTCACTCTGCTGTTTGCAGAACTCCACATAGCAAGGCAGAGTTTTTGGGTCACTTTGCAGAATTCCACGTAGTGAAACTCCACTAACTATGACCAGGCCTAACAAATAGCACAAAAAGTTCAATATTTTTCTGGCTGCTTGTTAAATAGTAGACATTCTGCACTATTTGACTGGTGACCGGGTAAAAGCAGAAAATATCACTATTTACTCTGCTGCTAGCTAAATAGTAGAGATTCTGCACTGTTTGGTGGATGTCTGTGCAAATACAAAAACAAATCACTATTTACTTGACTATTGGCTAAATATCATAACGTGTATTTGTAAATAGCACATTCATCCAGAATGGCATCTTGACACTGAATGACAGCTGTTTGTTTTTACCCATCTCAATGTTACTCATTGTACTGGCCTCAGAAGGATGAAAGGCTGAGTGGACCTGCCGGAATTTGAACCATGACGTCAAGCACAGGCCCCTTTTATCGATATATTAATCCACTAAGCCACCAGACCCAGTTAAATAGTAAAGATTCTGCACTGTTTGTATGGTGGCTGTACAAATAGCAGAATACTTCACTATATACCCGGCTGCTGACTAAATACAAAAGATTCTTCACTTTTGCCCAACAGCCATGCAAATAACAAGATAACTTTGCTATTAATCTGGCCTCTGTCTAAACAGCAACATTTTGTCCTATTTAGCCAGCAGTCAAGCAACCACAAAAACCGCACTCATTACCCAGCTGCTAGCAAAACAGCAGACATGTACAATTAGGTAGGCATCCATGCCTGCCGGCCATATAACAGAACTTTAAGATGATTTGAACAGTAGCTTGGCAAAATACAAGGACATTTCAATATTTACCCAGCAGCTGGCTAAATACACGAAACTATGAACTCTTTTGCTGGTGGCCTTGCAAATAACTTCATTATTATAAGTAACTTCATGATTTACCTAGTGGCTGCCTAATTAGTAGACTGTGTGCATAACCTGACCAGTAGCCATGCAGACAGCAGAGTAATTTCACTATTTCGCGGTACAAAAGGGGGTGGTGATGGTCGGAGCATCTGAACCAATCAAACACTCACACCCAGACAAAAGATCTGGGTTTAATCCATCACCGTTCTTTAGCCCACTCTGCCACGCCAGTTCAGACAAGGCCATATGCAAATCAGTCTGACCCTGTGCCTCATTGGAACAGTCCAGCCCGAACTGCCAAGCCATGCCTTCCTTGGACCTCAAACAAGCTTCCTAGGACCAGTTTCTGGCATTTTAGCCGTCTTCAGCTAGGCTTGCTTGTTTCAGGTCCAGGGAAGGCATGGCTTGGCAGTTCGGGCTGGACTGTTCCCATGAGGCACAGGGTCAGACTGATTTGCATATGGCCATGTCTGAAATGGGGTGGCAGAGTGGGCTGAAGAACGGTGATCGATTAAACCCAGATCTTTTGACTGGGTGTGAGTGTTTGATTGGTTCAGATGCTCCGTCCATCACCACCCCCTTTTGTACCGCTTTGTTCACCATAAGTTGGCAGGGTATGCTCAGACGTGAGTCCCTTGCTCACTTTGCCACTGGATTCAAGATAGCCTGGCTGATGAGGATTATGAATCCGAAACCGGTCCCAGGATGCTTGTTTCCGGTCCAGGGAAGACATGGGTTGGCAGTTCGGGCTGGACTGTTCCCATGAGGCACAGGGTCAGACTGATTTGCATATGGCCATGTCTGAACTGGGGTGGCGGAGTGAGCTACTAAAGAATGGTGATGGATTAAACAACGTTTACCCCAAAACTATCTCCCTGCATGGAATAACAACGCGGTCATTACCATAACCGCATTGTGATTCCACATACCATTACTCCACAAGTCGGAAGAACAACTTGCGGAGGGGGGGAGGTGTTGATTTAAAATCCAACACCGTCCCTAGTGTCCGCATTGACTGGAGTTGGAATAGTAAATTATACTATTCCAACATCCAGAGCCCCACCTCCACGAGTCGAGTGGTATGCGGAATCACAACGCGGTCGTGGTAACGACCGCGTTGTGATTCCCTGCAGGAAGAAAGACTGCGGGGTAAAAAGACATATTTGGCTGCTGCCTAACCTGACTTATTTTATTTTGCCTAATGTAGATTTCAAAAGGTAGAACTACAAACAATGAGTGAATACAATTGGCATCCATCTCCTAATACAAATTAGTATTCTGATGAGTTATCATTTAATTTGTAAAAGTGGTTGCCAATTATGCACATATATTTTGTGAATGGAATATTATTTGGCAAACTGACCTATGTACTGTTTAGCCAGTTCACAAAATACTGAATCGCAAGGGGTTGCAGGACAGCCTGCCTAATTGATTAGGTAGGTGCTAATTTGCTTCCCTCTGTAAGTGGATGTAATCACAGATATGGTAGCCTGCATGGTACAGCACACCATCATCTCTATGACTGCACTTAAAAATGAAAAACATTTTTTTTCAAAGCAGCCGTGTTCCTTAAAGGAACCGGTGCTCCTTTAAAAAAAAGTTTTGGATTTTGGAGAACGTCTCCCACTGAGGCTGCCTACAAGTTTCCCAAAGGGAAAGGGGTCCTAAGCAGACCTCTTCCCATTTGACTGTTAGGTATCACCTCAGCTGGGGAATTGTTAGCATATCAATAGTTTCTGACAGCAATTGCAATCACAAACTATCTGTAAATTCCTTTACGCATTGGAAAGGGGAGGGAAGAAACCCATTTAATGAACCCTTCTATTTGCAATACAGAAACAATCACAACAGTCCTTTTACTAGTTGAAAGAATACTTCAACTCATAAAATATTTGTGTATAATGATAAGCATTTTGGTGATCACAAAGCCAGCAACTGTGTGACATGCGGCAATTAGTGCTAAAACTGGCTTAACTACAGGCATTAATTTATAGGTCTACAATTCCCAAATTTGGAATGTTTCCAAGGTATTCTGAGAGACATGGTACAGAATGTGACTCCATTACAACATTGGCCAAGACATAGCGACTTGGGAGGCCCTTTATAGAGCTATCTACTTCTTTATGTTTAGCTGCAGTGGTGGTTAATGATGAAGATGTTTAAGACCTTTGCAAGATTAGTAAAACCTGTTTACTCTTCTAAAGCTATGTACTCACTCTTAATCACAAAGCCATGGATCCATACCAGCGCCAGATATCGGATTACCAAAAGGCTCCATGTTATCAGGACACCTATTTTTCTACAGCAAACCAATACATTCAGAAATTATGAATAATTCAAATGAGCAAATCAGCCCAAAACAATGATTTGTAAAGGCAAAAACAAGAATTAGAAAGGTTGTATCCCAGTGACATAGAGCCATGTAATTTGTAGGGTAATTTTATCAAAATAGATACATTTGGATAGGGCCCCTTATAAAGTTGACCAACACAGTATAATTGAGAGGTATCATTCCAATCTAATAACAGAAGGAAAACGATGGGCTTGATTAGGGTTTCAAGAATGAAGTTCACTTCGGAGAGAATACCTCCACTATCCTTAGGGACCTCTGCCCTCACAATTTATAGTTGTTTACTGGCTCTGTGAACAACTCTTTATGAATGAATGAATGAAGTAAAATTTGTATTGTGCAAACTTTGCCCAAGGGTATCAAGGCGCATCCGATGGAATAGCTGAATAGAAAGGTAAGGCCGGGGGAAGCTTGACAGGAACACCTATCATGATGGTTCCTGTGAATCTATGAAACATTTGAATGACAGTACAGTTATACTTCATGGCCAGCCAGGAAACATTTCAAAATGTTTTGTTTTTCACAAACAAACTCCCAAAGCAGGTTTTATTAAGCAGGATTTACTTTACAAAAGCAAAAAAGATAATGGTCCTACACTCTAGGAGTTTTATCCCAGGGTGGTGGGTCATAATTATTTTGTTCCTGTCCCTCAAGCTCAGTTTTATTCTAGGGTAGACATAAACTCCTTCCTTTGACGGCCCCTACTGTGTCGGGCTATCAGAGGAAGTATTCTATTGAAGAGCCATAAGCAAAGAAATGGGAATATAATTAATGGAAATGAATGTCATTGGAAAATGAAGGAATTTTTCCAGTAAATCAGAGAAAGACATATAGGCATCAAGCACACAAAAGAATATAAACTCACAGAGATTTGTATTCATTAATATTATTACAAGTATTGAAAGAAATATGATGGAATACACATACATTTTATTACCTCAATTTTTGTGACTTATGTACCGGTCATTTCACAGTTCCACTTTTATATTGTTTTTCCATTTAGGGGATGTGGATCCACTGTTAAGATTTCGGAACTGATTTTGGTGATTATCCTTCAATTATTATATACTGGCTGCAGCTTTGAAACAGCCTCTGTGCTAAGCCCTCACAACAATAGCAATAATGCTAGCTCAAAGATGAAGTATACAAACCAGGGAAATAATGAGATGTCATTACCTGGCAATCATAAGCCTTCCTAAGCGGTCATCAGGCACCTTCATTTCATTTTCATTTTATTTCACTTGCAAAGCGCATAATTCACCCGAAGGTCTCAGAGCGCTGGAAGCAGACAAGATCCTTGGATTTCAGCAGATTCAGAGGGATTTAAGAGTTCGGAATACTAAGAATTGAAGAGACAGGTTTTGAGCCGTTTCCGAAATCTGACATGATCTGGCTCTTCTCTCAGAGATATGGGAAGGGAGTTCCATGCTTCTGGGGCGGTTTTACTAAAGGCTCGATCCCCGTTTCTAACCGTTCGGACTCTAGGAATGGATAAAAGGGCTTTACTGGAGGAGCGTAGAGTCCTAATTGGAATATGGGCTTTAAGTTTCCTTTCCAGGTAGGCTGGTCCATGTCCATTTACTGCCTTATGGACCAGACAGCAGAGTTTAAACTTTATACGTTTTTTAACGGGAAGCCAGTGCAACGTTCTGAGACATGCTGCTGACGGGGTGCGAGGGGGAAGGTCTAGCACCAGCCTCGCCGCAGTATTTTGAAGGACCTGAAGACGGTTTAGTAGTGACTGATTGATGGCTGAGAACAGGGCGTTCCCGTAGTCTATCCTGTTTATAACCAGCCCTTGGACTAGGGGCATGCGTGCTGAGAGCGGGATCCATTTAAAGATCTTCCTCAGGCTACGTATCTGGCCGTAGCTGTTTCCAACTGTTTTTTTTATATGTTCAGACATAGTGAGCTTGTTATCTAGGACTTCGCCCAAGTTCCTGACGTATGGTTTGGGGGCAGGGCAAGTGCCCAGGGTGTCAGGCCACCAATCCGGTGACCAGATTTGGTCCGCTTTGCCAAAAAGCATGACTTCGGTCTTCCCTGTGTTCATCATTAGATAGTTGCTAGTCATCCACTCTTGTATTTTGGTCATACAATTTTTGAACCGATATTTATCGTCTTCATGGTTTTGGCTGATGGTGACGAGAATTTGAGTGTCGTCAGCATAAGATATTGTCCCAAAACCGCTTTCTCTGATGATTTTGGCCAAAGGGGAGACGTAAATATTAAAAAGGGTCGGGCTCAAAATAGATCCCTGTGGGACACCTTTATCATTATTATAGGAGATAGAGGTATGATCACCAATTTGGACCCTTGATCGCCTGTTTTCAAGATAACTTGATATCCATTTAAGAGACGTTTCCTTCGACACCAATCTCAACAAGGCGCTCTAACAGTATGCGATGCGAGATGGTGTCGAAGGCCGCAGATAAATCCAGTAATATCAGGATGGCTGATTTTTTTGAGTCTAAGGATAACCTTATATTATCCACGACCTCCAGCAGGGCTGTTTCGGTGCTGTGGAATGCCCTGAAACCGGATTGGGATGGGTCCAGGAGGTTATTTGATTCCAGGTGGGCGACAAGTTGTTTATTGATTAGGGTCTCCATGACTTTCCCAAAGAGTGGCAAAAGGGAGATAGGCCTATAATTTACAAATTGATCAGGGTCTGCGTTTGGCTTCTTCAGAATGGGCCTGCTTATTGCTTCTTTCCAATGGTCAGGAACAACACAATGTTGTATTGATTGGTTAAAAATATTTGTCAGTGTAGGGATCAGTACTGGAGAGATTTTATGTATGACTTGTGGCGAAGCAGGGTCGCCCGGTGCTCCAGATTTCATTTTCAGCAGTGCATGATTGACATCCTGCTCAATCAGGGGTGAGAACAGTTTCAGCGTGTTATCATGGCTGCTGTGGGAAATTTGCCTTTCAATGGGAGGGGTGCTGATCTCAACCTCAGTTGTTTGCTGGGGAAATCGTTTATGGATTTCAGTTATTTTTTCATGAAAGTAGGAGGCTACGGATTCGACCCATTTTTTAGAGTCAGGAAGCGCCTGTTGTGTACCTGGAGGTGTAGTAAACTCCTTCACAACATTAAATAGTTCTCGCTGGGAATTTGCTGCTAGGGCAATCCTGTTACCCAAGTAGACTTTTTTAGCCTCGGCAATGTCTTGCATATACTGTCTATGTGCCACTTTATATAAGTGTCTGTCTTGAACGCTCTTTGTCTGTCTCCATTTTCGCTCCGCCAGCCTAGTAGCGCATTTCCTTTGTTTAAGTTCCGGCGTAAACCATAGAGAATTATTTCTTGGAGGTTTAGAGGTGCGCATAGGTGCTGTATTATCAAGTGCAATGGTAATGGCTGATTCAAATTCCACAGCAGTTTGGCTAAGATTGGTGCATTGAGCAGTAGAGGGCGGGAGAAAGGATTTGCTAAAGGCTGGTATGGTGATTTTATTCCATGGTCTTGTTTTTTTCATTTTTCTTGGGCGGATCGCCGGGATCTGACATCCACTTGCTTGGAAACTTTGACACATTTAACAAGAAAAACCTATAACCTATTCCAACTCCCACCATCTACCCCGTCGTCCTTCAGGAGAAATGATTCGGCAACCCTTTGATGAAAAGGACCTCACAAAATAAAAATTACTTTGGGTAGCCATTTTTTCCATTCTTTCTCTTCTGTCTGGGTCTTCACCCTCCATTCAAAGGTATGCAGTCAATATATGCACACTGTGTAGGGAAGTTGTATCTACTCTCCAACATGTCATGACAAATTCATCCCACTGATCCATGCATTTAGATTTTCATCAAACTAGGAGTCTAACTACTACATACTTGCTGCATACCCACCACACATCACAGACATGAAATGCCAGGTCGAAGATCTGAGGGTCACTCAGAATCCCTCATTGGGCCATCTGAGATGATCTATCTGAAGCCTCCATCACCCCCTCTTCTGTGCATCATAGCTCCCTTATGCTGATTGGCATAGCCCTTTGGACCTTTTGTTAGTCATTAACCATTTTCCTGATTTTAGCAATCTGAGTTTCTCCAACCTTTTCAGCCATCCTACACAGACTACACTCATTTTCACCCATCCACCTTTAAACTCCGCTGCCACGTTTCTGTCTTTATACCCTCAGATCCAACCTCACACTAATTAAGTAAGTAAATATTTTATAAAGTACGGGATTACTGAAGAATCTTGGCACTAGCAGGACTTCAAAAACATCTCCACAAAAAAGACAATTTTTTTTAGAAGATGTGCCAAAAAGTCATGTCTTTAGCGATCTACTCAAGAGAGGATGGCTGTGTTGGGATCTTAGAGACAGGGGCAGGGAGTTCTAAAGTTTGCTTGCTCTTTAAGAGAACCTCCTGCCACCTCATGTGGACCTCTTTATTTTTGGGATGACTGGCAGTTTGGCTGTAGCAGATATTAGATCTCTCAGTGGGGAGCAACATGTCAACATGTTTTGAACATACAAAGGGACCGAGTCATACAAGGCTTTATAGATCATACAGAGCACCTTAAATTTCATTCTGTCCACAACTGGATGCATGTGTACATCCTGGATCTTTTTGGAAACAGAACTGAATTCAGGACATATCAGGAGTAGTCGAGCTGCTGAGTTTTTCAGAGATTGCAATTTTGACTGAAGTCTTTTGTTTATCCCTAAATCAAGGGCATTACAGTAATCTGTCCTCGACATGATGTTATGTTATGTTATGTTATGTTAATTTATTTCTTCTATAGCGCTCGGCTACTCCAAGGAGCATCCCGGCACTTTGGTGAAGAAAGAACAGCAAGCAAAACAACCACATAACAACTAAAAGCAGACACAAGAGAAAGATCAAGTTTTATTTAGTAAAAAGCCACGTTTTTAACTCTCTTCTAAAAGTAAGGAGATTGGGAGCCTGTCTGAGAGAGAGTGGTAATTCATTCCACTCCTTCGGGGCTAAATAGCGAAAGGATCGACCTCCAATCCTTGCACGCCTGATCGCTGGGACAGTCATTTGAGATAGATAAGATGATCTCAGAGATCTGCTGGGTACATATCGGGAGAGGCGTTTCCTTATGTACTTAGGGCCAGATCCATGTAAGGCTTTGAAGGCAAAAGTCAGACACTTGAAAAGAATTCTTTTAGCGATCGGCAGCCAGTGTAAAGAATTCAGTAAAACTGTGGCTCCTGCTCTTCTCGGAAGTCCGTAAATAGCACAGGCTGCCGAGTTCTGGACTACTTGCAAGCGGTTCAAAAGATATTTTGGTAAACCCAAAAAAAGAGCGTTTGCGTAGTCCAGTCGAGATCCAATCAAGGCCTGGACAATAATCTTCCTATGCTGTAAAGACACTAGAGGAAGAAACTTCCTCAGTTTTCGTAAAATGCCAAAGCATTTGCCTGAGAGGCACGAGATATGTGGCCCAAAGGACAATTCACTGTCCACAATCACTCCCAAAATTTTTGCCTTGAGAGACACATTGTCAGGGGGGAACAAGTCTTGTGGCCACCAAGCTTTCCAGTCTGGTTCACAGGTGCATCCAAAGAAGAGCAGCTCCGACTTATCGGAATTGCACTTTAGTCCATTACACCTGAACCACTCAAAGACCGCGCTAAGGCAATCTCTGATCTTTACGCCGTCGAATGACCCGCCCCTATCACAAGTGAATAGGAGCTGGGTATCATCGGCGTAAGATACGATCTGGGCGCCAAAGGATTCCGCGACTACCGCCAGAGGGGCCATAAAGATGTTAAATAGCATGGGGCTAAGAATGGAACCTTGCGGAACCCCTACCTCTAGCGGAGTCATATCAGCGGAAAAAGGGGGCGCCCAGATCGTTTGTCGGCGGTCGGCCAGAAAGGATTTAAGCCATTTCCACACCGTTCCCCGAATGCCGCTCTCCCAGAGTCTTATAAGGAGGCGATCATGAGGAACGGTGTCGAAAGCCGCTGACAAATCTAACATAACCAACATGGTCCTTCCCCCAGAGTCGAGTCCTTCCCTGATGGCATCAGTGACCTCGAGAAGAGACGACTCCGTGCTAAAATTTGCACGGAATCCCGATTGCGTGTCATGCAACAGGTTGTTTCCTTCGATGAAATTGGAAATCGTCCGATGTGCAAATCTCTCGGCCACTTTCGCCAGAGCAGGGAGAAGGGAAATAGGCCTATAGTTGGCATGGATGAGGGGGTCCAGGGTAGGCTTTTTGATCAATGGCAGGATCAGAGCATGTTTCCATGCCTGCGGGACCACTCCCGTTGACAATGAAGAGTTTAGAAGAGGGTTCAACAAGGCATTTAAGGCAGGTGCCACCTTCCCCAGATGTTTAGCCGGGCAGGGGTCAAGTGGAGAACCTGATTTCAAGCCTGACAGAAGCTCTAAGGAAGTGTCAAGGCATAGGTGCGGAAATTGTGAAAGAGAAGGGCCTAGATCCTCACTGAATGGGGAGGGGGATAAGGGACCCACAGCCGACTGAGAGCTGGAGTGGAAAAGAGAGGCCTGAATGGTTGTGATTTTATTAACAAAAAAATTTGCAAGTTGTTTTATCCATACTTCTGAATGAGTATGAGCTGGTGCATGATCAATGCTACCACCACCATAGTTTGCAATTTCCTGGGAACAAATAGGAAAACCTTTTTTTAATACTTTGATTAAATAAAAACAAGAAGATGTGATGCAATGTATCTGGTCTGAGTAGCTTAAATGCTTATCGAAAAGGATTTGTGGGTTTGTTACCTTCTGAACCAGTGAGCTGGGATCAGCCGGCCACCATGTATTGTTCCAGGACAGAGTGTTCTTCCCAAACAGGATTATCTCTGATTTCTCTGCGTTTAATTTTAAACAATTTCTTTGCATCCACGCTGTGACCTGGGACACACAGGTATTGAAATTGTTCACTGCTGTGTCTCCCTTGTCAGGGATTGATACAATAATTTGTATATCATTGGCATAGAAGATGGCAGACATGCCAAGAGATTGAACCAGTTGCACCAAGGGAGAGATGTAAATATTAAAAAGCTTGAGGGATAAAGATGATCCCTGAGTCACCCCACAGGGCAGCCAAAAAGCAGCTGATTTACAACTGCTCAACTCAGAGATTTGTTCTCTGCCTGCTAAGAAAGATCTAAACAGTGGCAAGGCTGAGCTCCCTATACAAAACTCCTCAAGCCAGTTGATAATCACCCCATGGTTCCTGGTATCAAATGCGTTTGAGAGGTCTATGAGAATCAAGAATACCCTACCTCCCTTGTCAACAAGCCTGCCTCTTTGGCAACCACTAGGTCAGGTTCCATGCTATGTTTTGGTCTAAAACCATGATGGTAGGCATTCAGAATTTTGTTGAATCAAGACTACACAGGAATAGGATTTGGAATACAGTTTTCTGCATTACACAGTTACATTCACTGTAACCCAGAGGCCTTTTGCAGCAAAGTAGAGACCCCCGACTAGGAATTGCGCTGCTCCATCCGACCGACAAGTGTTTTCGAATTTTCCTCCTTCTTAGTGGCTCATCCATTGTATTACAAAGGAAATGAAATGAAATTAAAACAGTATTTATAAAGCGCATGGTTACAATAGGGCATCCCAGCGCTATGAGCATAACCGATTTAAGGCTGAGCCAGGATCATTTGGGGAAAAGCCAAGTTTTAAGCATCTTACGGAAGGCCATATGGTTGGGTTCCTTTCATAGCTGCAGAGGGAGGGAATTCCACAGTATGGCGGCGTTGTAAGAAAATGAGTGGCCGCTGTCTTCGAGCCCTCTTAATTCTGGGATGTAGGCCAGATGAAGATCGTTAGAGCAAAGGGCCCTGTTGGCTAGGTAGGGCTGGACCAAGGATGAAATAATCGCAGGTCCTTTCCCTCCTATCAGCTTGTGAGTAATGCACAGGATTTGAACTGGGCTCTTTCTAGGAAAGCCAGTGGAGAGCCTTTAAGGCCAGTCTTGCTGTTTGGCTGCTCCGAATTCCCATGAGAAGCCTGGCCACACAGTTCTGCACCATTTGAAGTTTGGCCTGCACCAAGTTAGGGCATCAAGATGCTAGGCATTTCCGTAGACCAAACACGATAGTACAAGCGCCTGGACTACAAGCTTTCTGACCTGAGATGGTAACAGGGGGAGAACTTTGCGCAGCATTCTTAAAATGCCAAAGCATGAGGCAACAACCTTTCTGGCTTTTGTTTTAGAACCGAGCTCGGAGTCAAGGCAGATACCAAGGCTCTTTATTTCTGATTTAGGGGCATGCATAGAGCCCATACTTGTAGGCCAGGAGGAGACTATTTCGGAGAGAGACGGATTGTCAAGCAGCATAAGCTCAGTCTTGTCCCCACTGAGTTTAAGATGGGAGTGTTTCATCCAGCTCATCATTTCTTCGAGGCATGGCCTGAGGTGGGTAGATGCTTTGTTAGTATGGTCAGGGCAACAACCAATTGAGTGTCATTCACATAAGTGACAATTTGCATCCCAAAAGGGAGAACAATGTCAACAAGAGGAGCCATGTAAATATTTAAAAGAGTGGGGCTCAAGGATGACCCCTGAGAAACCCCACAGTGGCGAGGCCGTGGAGTAGAGATGGCCTCACCCTCAGCAACTTGGAAGTATCTGTCCTCCAGGAAGGCTCACAGCCAGTCAATGGCAGCTCCAGTAATACCCAAGTCCTTAAGACGGTGGACTAGGATGCAGTGATTAACCTATCAAAGGCCGCGCTAATATCTAAGAATAGCACGGCCAGAGAGCCTCCTGCATCGAGGATCCTTCTCGAATCCTCGACAACTGCTAATAAGGCAGTTTCCGTCCCATGTCCCGGGCCAAACCCGGTTTGGGACGCATGAAGAAGGTTCTCTCTTTCCAGGTATCTGTAGAGCACCAGATTGACATGCTTTTCTGTGAATTTGCTCACCCCTGGAAGGAGCGAGATAGGTCGATAGTTGCCGAGGCAATCGGGGTTAAGCTGGGTTTTTTCAGCAAAGCTTTGACCAAAGCTTTCTCCCACAAGGGAGAGACCATTCCAGAAGCAAACGAAGCATTGATCATTTCCATGATGGTGGGGCATACAGAGGCAGCTACTGATTTCAAAATATTAAGGGGGGGCGGGTCTCTAGGAGATCCACTGTTGACCAGTGCAAAAGTGGTTTGGAAAGCTTCTGTCTCCAATGGCTGGAACACTCCCAGAGAACGTTCTCTGCTCCAAACCTTGGTTTCCTCAGACGGAGGGATGGGTGGAGAGTTGGGGAACAAGCAACAGATGGTTACATTTTTGTTGTGGAAATAATCCACAAGTTCATTACATCGGTGGTATGTAGCTTCATGGGTGTCCAGGGCGGTGGGAGCATTCAGGAGTTTATTTACAATGCGAAAGGTCTCCCAAGGGGAATTAACTGTGGCAGTGATTTTTTCGCTGAAGTAGAGGGCCTGAGCCTTTTTGATTTCACTTTTATAAGTTCTGATGGTATCCCTATATTGCTTTTTCTTAAGGAGGGAGACGTCTTTTCTCCAGATTCTCTCCACTCTCTTGCACAGGTGCTTTAGCTCATGAAGGTTAGGCATATACCATGCTTCTTTGTTGTGCCCTACATTTATCTGGTTATTCTTCTTAGGGAGAACCTGGTCTAAGGTTCCTTCGATCCAGTTATTAAATTGATCATTAACTAATACCTGATCAGTATTAGTAGAGGGTTTGGTACGTTCCAGAACGGAGGTCCATTCTTCAAGGCTGAGTTTAGGCCAGCCACGGACTATTTTTCCTATCAATTGAACAGTGGGAGAAGTCGACTTAGAACAACAGTGTAGGGGGATCAGATGATGATCTGACCAGGAAATGGGAATAGGGTCCAAGCTGAGAAGATCTTGTAAATTTGAAAAAACTGGATCCAGAAGGTTTGCTCAAACTGATTACCTCCTGGTAGGATGACCTACGCTATTTCCGATGAGGAGAGGAACACACCCTAACATGATTTGTTACCTCTTGAGGATGCCCTGACAAAGCGTCCTTTTGCACTCCATCCAGGATTGGAGGAGGTCATTTTCATATGACTCGGTTGTTACACTTCCTTTCGTCCTGAAGAAGACCCAACGTGATGTCCTTATAAAACAGACATTTTGGGTCAAACCATCAACGTATTTTTCACTCATGTCCGAAAGCAGTGTAACCATAATAAGTTGAATGTTCAGGTTACCCCTGGAATTATACACTTGGACAGAGATTTAAATATACTGTTCACCAATTTGTGCTAGCTATATATCAGTGTTTGTTCATTTCTTGTTTTCAGCTTTTTCACCTCTATCACCTCATGTCACAACAGTCACTATTGAACCACTAATTTTTGCATTGTATGACAGCCTGCTTTACATGAAAAAAAGTTGTCATATATATAAAAGAGGAAAAAAGTAAAATATATATATACATATTGATCTAAAAATCTGTTTTGTGTGTTTGTGCCAAAAGGTTATGTTTTTCTGTTAAATAACTATATGAATATTGCATGTCTAAAGGAATTAGGTGCTACCTGATGGAACGTTCCTAGCACTGTGGCCTGGATGATCTCCAGGCTGTGATCATTCTGGCCCTTACATCTATGGTCCTGATCTTTCTTACACTGGTCCTTCTGGTCGTGGAACTCAAGGTCCTCATGTTCTTTGCCAAAATGTTCCTGGTCCCTCTAGTACTTTGTTTCATGGCCCTCTTAGAACTTTTCCTTCTGATTCTGGTTGTCTGTGTCCCTGGTCTCAGCTTCCTGGCACTCCTGGCCAGGGTCATGCTATTCTTGTTTTTCATAGTCCTTGTACTTCTTGAGATTCTGTGCTTGTTGTTCTTGTTTCTCGTGTCCTGGCACTTTTAGAGGTAAATTCACAAGAACGTGTGCTAAACATCACCAAAAAATGCTAACACACCTTTACACATCGCAGCCTATCGCTGGATAATAACCCCGTGTTAACATGGAATTCACAACTCGGTGGTACCATGCGATAGTCCGCCAAAAACGCGGCCAATGTCCGCGATACAACCACCGCGATGGAGATAAAAACACAAACCCCAATGCGTAAAAAGACACAATGTGACCAAACCCGATAAGAAAACAGTGACAACCAGCAAGAGGCTTACAATACCCACACGTAATGCGGGAAAAAGCACAAGAACAGCATACGGAAAATGGCACTAAAAAAGACATCAACTGCGGAGTACCATGGATGCACCCTGACCCACTGCAGAGGACAACATGAAACCCTCAATCCCCACAGAGAAACATCCAGGAATACAGGGCCCGTGGAAGATCAATAAGAAGAGGAAGAGAAAGATGGGGTACAGTCACCAGGAAAAAACAATTATCACCACAGATGAGCCAGAACACCACCACTAACTGTATGTTACCTCCAACGTGTCATTGGCAAAAAAGAGGCAAAGATGGCACACCACCCTGGACCATGTGAATGCTGTTGCATGGCAGGGGAGGACAATGGAAGAGCACAAGAGGCCCTGGACTGATGTGAATGACAAAACCAAGCACTCAATGCCAACACGGAAGCAGCCGCGCACCACTGAGGAGGGAGGCCAGCAGAACACCAGGAGATAAATGACATGGAGAAGATGGTGGCCACATTCACCAGGCGAGAAACGGACACAGGAGTCGGGGATCTGGACACTGTCCAACATGACCTGACACCACATCAACAGGGTGCGCACCGACCAGGGAGTGGGTGGACGGGAGAGACCGGCCCAATGGCACACATGCACAATTAAGCAGAGCACACTGCACACCCACAATGACTCAGGATCATGTCAATGATACCACAGGAATACTTCAGCACACATACAAACACCAAGTAGTCCCACGTACACCGTGTGCCCAAAGGGGCATCCACACAACATATCAACAAGCACACAACCAACACATGCACACGTGCGAAACAAAGAAAACATGCATACATGTCAGCCGCACTGACAATGCAAGAGACACCACATGACGAGTAGCATGGCTGCAATCCAATCACCATGACAATGTACACGGCACAACACTGAGGTCGCTGAGTGCGGACCACAACCGGAAAGGACACAACTACCTCCACAAACAACCCCTGACGTCAATGACACATCTGTGGACAAACCATGCCCAAGAGTCACAACTAGACAGAGAGCACAAGTTTTCCAAGTCTGCAACATATCAGCACCGTGGAAGCATAGAACTGACAGGCACACCGCCTGAAAGGAACCAGTGGCAGACAAATCAGAGCCACAGGACTGAATCAACCACAGTGCAGAATACACACATATGTATAAGTGCACCTCAACATTGACAACATCCCAGTACAAACCGCAACACCTCCACAACAGAACACAGGACACTACTAGTGCTGCAAATGTGCACGACATGGCAAATCACATCTGGCACAGCAGGAAACTGTGACATGACAATGTACAAGTACAACCTGTAACCTGCAAATATGTTTTATTCACACATGCTATGTTTTTGGACATTTGGTACTGTCCCATGATTGCCAGGGTTGACCACAATGCCACATGCTCATGAGAAGTAATTGTCAATGATGATGTTCCTATGGGCATTTCCTTTCGCAGCTGCAGTGGGATGTGGGCCACCTGCCCCATCGTCCCCATCATCATCTGTTACTTCTGGAACTGGGATACATGGGGCATTGGTGCGTACACAGATGTTTTGCAACACACAACATGCAACAATCATCTTGCACACGATCTTCAGGCTGTACAGGAAATTTCCACCTGTGCCGTCCAGGCACCTGAAACGTGACTTCAACATGCCAAATGTGTTTTCAATGATGCCCCTGGTGCGTATTTGGGCTGCATTGTACTGCCTCTGGGCGGGTGTGTTCGGGTCTCGGAGGGGTGTCATCATCCAAGGGCAGAGTGCATATCCTTGATCACCTGTGACAGGAAGAAAAGAGTCAATACTTGGTTCGGCAGGATGTGATGGCAGGCCCTTTAATCCAGTGAAGCCTGTGCAGGCTGTGTGTGTGTGGGGTGAGTGTAAGCCAGCCCCCAGGGAGTTGCTGGTGCTGGCAATACCTCTAACAGTCATCGGGCACTCAGACAAGCAATGGCAGAACATCAAGGGGGATGACTTGAGTCGTACAGGGTTAGTGGGCCCAGATGCACAGTGGCCGACACAGGCCCACCGCCACAGGACGCTGACTTGCAAGGCACTGGGGCAGGGTCACGAGTGTAGAGCAGGTTTCCGTAGATGTAAAAGGAGCTTGTCGTGGAGTGTCTCGGTGGACAGTGGAAGGTGTAATCCCAGGGTATGATGCAGAGGGCACATGCCAGCTGTGCCCAGCAACATGAAGGATGTGAATGCCACAGACAAATGCCAGACACCAAGTCCGTACCAGCCCGTTGCTGATGACAACCCCCAGGCCACAGGTTCAGACACCAACGATGTTCTGCTAAAGGCTGACGGTCACTCATGGCGCACAGGGTTAGAGGCACAACGTGTTGCCCGCTTGCGTTGAACAGGGTTAGTGGCACCACGTGTCACTGGCTTGCGTTGAACAAGGTTAGTGACACCACATGTCGCAGGCTTGCGTTTAACAGGGTTAGTGGCACCACGTGTTGCCGGCTTGTGTTGAACAGGGTTAGTGGCACAACTTGTCGCAGGCTTGCATTGAACAGGGTTAGTGGCTCCACATGTCGCAGGCCTGCCATATGGAACTATGCATCACTGACTGAAGGTAGTCTGGAACTGTGGCCACTGCCACTGAATTGGGGTCACTGCCATTCAGGACTCAGGACACAGTTCCACATGTGGGACCTACTGTGACAAAGGGGACGCCGGTGGAGTATGTCAATGAGAAAGGAGTAATGTGGGCAAACGTCGTGGGGACCAGTGATGGTCTGCGGAGACTACAGCAGTTGCGGGACTGGGGCCTAGAGCTTGCCCGGCACGTGGTATACCCTCTTTGGCACATGACGGTGTCGGCAGGTGAGCAGCGCGGCCTTGGGGCACTGGGGCGGGAAGGCCTTGTCTGGGTATCAGCGTCCTGGGGTGCAGCAGGCACACAGGGTCGCAGGCCCTGCTGCTCATGGCATCGGCCTCGTGGCGGACTGCGAGGCACCGCCCTGTCAGTGACGTTGGCCTTTCCAGGAGAGAACCACAGGGTTTTTGTGCACATCCCTGTGCAGCCCTGGTGTACTCATGGCGCACCCACTATGCTCACGCAAACAGGGGGAGGCAGTGAGCGACATTTCCGCTATCTGAGCCACGGCATGGTGTGACATGGTTGTGTCCACTGTTCACTACTCTCCAGTCACCAGCAGTTGTGGTCTGCATGGACATATCTGTGGTTTGCCTACTCATGTCTGTCCTTCACATCCACGCCTCACTTGACGTTGTGTACATTGCCATTCACTGGTCACTTGCATCCTTCGCACGTGGCTGCATTCCGCATCTACACACGATCAGATGTTGTGTGGCTGTGGTGCCATGATATGGCTGTATTGTGTGCAGGGGTAGCCCAGGTTCACCATGGAGTGGTGTTGTTGTGTTTGGTAGGTGGGCATGTTGATTGCCATGATGTATGTGGTTTGGTCATGTGTGCTTTCCCACAGTTGTGCATTGTGTGATGGTGGCTTTGAAGTGTGTGGTGTGTTGCTTTGGCACTTACCAACGAGCAGTCCAGTTCCATATGTGCCATCCTAGAAGTGCAGGCTGATGATGGACTGTCAGAAGATGTAGGAATCGTCCACACTACCGGGGTCGTTTGCGATGACATTGGTGAAAAGTCCCAGGTGGTCCACTATTGCCTGCACATTGATGGAAAGTGTGTGCTTTCTGTTGTGGTAGTGGTGTGCAGTACCTGCAGGGTGCACAAGTGGGACATGTGTGCAGTCTATTGCCCCCAACACAGCCGGGAATCCAGATATGTTGTAGAATCCTTGCTTGGTCTCCTGCTGTTCCTGTGCAGAGTGGGGGAAGTGAAGGTACTGGGGTATGAAGCTGAGGATGGCTTCCAGGACAGGTGTGATGAACTTTGATGGGGCTGGCTGTGAGACCCATCCGACTCTGGCAGTTGTTGGTTGGAAGGTACCAGACGTCAACAGATGCAGCCCAGCCAGCAGCTTTGTCTGCGGAGGGATGTTGGTTCTCCGCTGTGTTGGGACCATCAACCTGTGGTCGATGTGGGTCATGATGCGGATGATGATTGTCCTTTTGAGCCTGTAGTGGGTAATGACTTCCTCGGGCGTTAGGTCTGTGAGACTGGTGCATTCTTGGTAGGTCCGTTGTCTTACTCTGCGCTGCCCCTGTGGTGGGGGGGTGGGTCCGGATCCTGGGGGTGATGGTGGTCCTGGGGGTGATGGTGGTCCTGGGGGTGGTGGGTGTTGTGGCTCTGTTGGGGCTCCAAGCTGATAATGAGTAGCTCCATGGCGTAGTTTGTTTTTTCGGGTGTGGCTGTGTGCAAGGCTCCATTGCCTACTGCAGGTAGTCATTCAGCTTTACACCTGCCAGAGGCAGGTGGTAAATAACTGCTGCTACCGTGGTTTATCGTGTGGTTTTGTCTCGCATCGCGGATCTGGCATTTCGGTGTGAAAGTAGTGTTGTGTTTTTTTTATGTGTTTTGCCCGGGAATGCCTACTCTGCATCTCATTAGGGTTAGTTGGTGGTGTCCTAAACAAGGAAAGGGTTTTTACATCTCAGAGTAGCACCTGGCCGCTCTGCCAATAGTGGACGCTAAAAAGTATTAAACAAAAGTAGTGATGTGGTGCAAATGGGTGAGTGGAAAAGACCCTCTAACCACTCAAGTGTGTGTCAGAGAACTACCGACACACAAGATATGTATTTACAAGAATACACTATGCACACAGCGAAGAAATTTCTTACAGTCGTGACAGTGTAGACACATATATGCAAAAGAACACAGCAAACAGAAACAAACAGGGATTTCCTGCAAGGTATCACTACAGTTCAATTTTTTAATTATTTCAAAACCAGCCAGCCGACACGTGTTTCATCACGTTTGGAAAAGTAATTCCGCGACTCCTCAGGGCTGCAACTCAAATTTGTCAAGGAAAGGAGGTCGCTCCACCGGTGATAATTCCAACCCGGCAGGGCCCGTGACCTAGTGCGTGATATCCTGGAGGTAATGAGCCAAAAAGAAATGTATTCCTTGGTGTCTCGTCTGGTCGAGTAAAAACGTCCCTGGATTATTGTCTTATTGCCACAGTACTAGTTTCAAAATACTCGTAGTGGAGAGGTTAACGTCAAAGGCGTTTTCAAAGGGCAGTGAGCCCGGGTAGGCTTTTGCAGTGTCCACACTTTGGAACACGGCGACTCGGGAGAGGAGAGATCAGATAATACAACCGCTAAACGACAAACTTATAAGGAGTAATCCGCTCCACGAGTACACTGCAGTCCTTTGAATCCACTGTTTTCTGTTTCACATGCTCCCAGTCCTGGACCTTTTCATTCTCCTGACCCTAATTCTCATCCATCAGTCCTCCTTGTACTGCCCCATGGTTCATATATTTCCCTGGTTCCCTGTTCCTAATTTTTCTGATCCTAGTCCCATTGGGCCATGTAGTCTTAGTCTTAGTTCTGAAAGTTCCTTGTATGGTCTTCATGTTTCTGGTTATCTAGTGCTAGTCCCACTGACCTTGGTTTCTCTATCCCTCCTAGTCTCCCGGTCCTCCTACCCCATCCTAGTCTGACTAGTGCTCCTGGTATGCCTGTTCTACCTTGTTCTTGTCCATCTGACCATGATCTCCTCTGTCATTGTCCTCCTAGTAATGGTGCTCCTGGTTGTGTTCTTCCTCATTCCTGGTGCACTGGTCTTCCTAGCTTCTATTTTGTATGTCACCCTGATCCATGCGGTCCTTGTCACCCTGATTTAGGATCCCTATGAGTCTAACCCTCATAGACTTTCTGATTCGAATCCCATTGGGCCTGGCTTTCCTGGTTTGTTATATCCATTTTGTTAATTCTGATCTAGAGTCCCCTGTTCCAGCTAGTACTAGTCCTTTGTAGTTGCTGTCTTCTAGATCCTGGTCCATTCACATCTGACATATTGGCCCAACTTGATCTGATCCTTATGAATTTGACCCTTCTGTGTCTAATCCTTCTTTCCATTGGTCTCCTGGTACTGGTCCTCTTTGATCGGTCTTCCTGGTCTGCTGCTCCTGGCCCTGGTCATCCTCATCCTTCTTGTCCTGGACAGCGTACACAGGCCCTCCTAGCCCTCTATACTGTTATGGTCCAGGTCCTTATGTTCCACCTATCCCTGGTCCTTCTTTCCCTTCGGGCTCTTGTCCACAAGTTCTAGTTCCCTCTGTCCCACATCCACCTGGCTCTCCTGATTCTTCACATCCTTGTTCTTGTACCCCTAGTCCTGCTTTCCCTTTGAATGTTCATATTCTTTTTGTTTACTTTTAGCAGGTGATCCACCTATTTAATTGTGCAGAAAATTACATACATCTTACTTCAGGATCACTAGATATGCAATTATGCTAACGATTAATTCAAGCCAGGGAGGCACTAGGCATTCTCTGAAATATTGCATAAAACCTTTACGTTGCAGGAGCCTTTCTCAGGAGTCATAGGTTGCATCATTGTCTGCATTAACGCACACAATTTTGCACATTGATAATGTAAATGCAAATTGTTTTAGGTATGTTTTATTTCATGTGTTTTTATGGCGTACAGCAGAAATACATTTTATAGAGAAAAGTTTGCCCTTGCTCTGTTCCTCCTCATCTACATGTTTTTAGTCCCTTCTGACACTGGTAGCCCTGGTCTTCATGGATTATGTCTCCCTGGGCTTGGTTCTTCTTCTCCTGTTCCTCATGGTCCTGGTCGTCCTAGCCCTCCTGGTGACCCACATTCTGACACTTATTCTTCCACTGGCCGTCATCTTCATCCTACTGGACCTACTTCTTCCTTCAACAAACTCCTCCACAAAATTCTTTAGCCTGTTTTTAGCCTCCAACCTTTGAGGATTTTGACTGAGATAGCACTGTCAAGAACAGGAATGGAGTTTCAGCAAAGATATAACCTTTCCCACCTAAAACTCTGCTTAGCATGTTAAAAATAAAAATGACTATTCCTGAGGTACATTATGCATGTGACTAAAATGTCAGTGTGTCTAAATGGCCACTCATGACATTAGGACCAATAGCATTTTTGCTTGAAAGTGAGTCGGCTGGGTGAATAACGTGAAAAAGTATGTTTATTCAGCAGGCAGCAGAGTGAACTACCCTGATGCATTACTTACCTGTCTCATGCTTTCACTTCCCCATTCCATACAATTCCCATTTCTGTGTCTTACACTATTTACCTCCTGCAAGTGTCACAAATCACGGTGTCTCAAAGCACTACTTTTCTACTGTAAGTATTCCTCCCTGTGTGGCCCAGATACAACCAATTAGTCTACATTCCCTATGTTGATGCTGCTGGTCAACTGTAGCTGTGTTTGCAGGTTTGAAATACTAGGAACATACTACCGCCTTAAAAGGAAGCCTATAGCTAGCTGAAGGCCTTCCATAATAATAAAATAATCAAAAGAAGGATCACAAACATTTAAAAAACAATGTCTGTGAAGGAGTAAATAAAACATGTATGTAACATGCTTTACAACTACACTCATTATTCTTTGCAGACTGTCAAATACTCCTAGACCGTAGCACAAAATATCTGTGTGCTATTTCCTGAAGCTTGCTGCATTTCTTATTGGAATATTAAAATAACATACATGTTTTTATTTTAAATTGATTTTACTGTTTTTCATCTCTAAACAGCTTGGCTTTATCCATGCAGTTACCCTTCTACAAAATATTGTACATTTGTATATGCACTTACTTTCAAATGCTTCATACATGTTGCAACCCCATTACAAGATGGCCACAACCCTACCATTGCCTTGAGTCCCTTTTTTCTTCATAGACAGCTAAATAAAGACCTGTTCTGAACTATATATCAGTCTGCAAGTCAAATTTTACATCATCTTTACTATTTAGCCTGTGACTGTGTAAACTGCAGAGATTATGTACTATTTTGCTGGTCGCCTAGTAAATAGCAGAGATTATGTATTATTTGGCCAGCAGTCAGGTAAATAGTCTCTTCCAAAGGAAAAACTGTGAAATCTTCCATTTTTTGTCTTCAATTTGGTCTTGCTCATCCATTGTAGGTAATCTCTTGCTTCAGAATGCATTAATGATATGATTGTGCTCATAAACCCAAAATAACAACCCTCTTTTCCATCTCTAACCAACATCACCAGTGACTACACACATTGTGATAAGAGGGCCTGTGGTAGAAAGAAGGAACGAGGAATGGTATAGGAGAGGAAACACAGACACTGGACTCCATCGCCCTGTTTATTGTTGGGTATGTCTGCTAGATATTATCAATTTCTACAAGACAACAGATAGTTTGAGTAACTTCTCAGAAAAAGATTATACAATTAGATTCAAAGGGAATGGATATAAGTGACCAACCTGCCTGTATAACCAATTGGCTGTCTTTTGATGGAGTGAAGCTGGAAAATAAACACAGACAAGAATGAATACCTCAAATGTTGACATAGCCCTAACATCTATGACTTGAATAACTACCTCAACCTTCGTCATTATTCATTCTTGTGGATGATCAGTTATAGTTTCTACTTAACTTCTGTACAACTGTCTGGTAATCAAAAATCATAATATTCAGGTTTTTTTTAATCTAGGCAATTCATATGTACAACCAGAACTCTAATACCCTAAACATGGCATTCATATATACAAATGCAACAGTCTTATAATCTGTCTTGTACAATCACAGTAGTAAACTTAATAGAAGGTAATCACTCCCAATATTGGAAGAGTTAACAAACAAATGTTCAAGAAAATACTTGACAGTTCGTTCTTAACAATACCATGACGTTCTGAATACTTCACACTTTTCCAGATGCCCTCAATACACAATCATAGAAAGCAATAGGTTTTGTGGAAGAAAGTCCCAGCTCTGTTTAGCAAGATCATGACAGCATCAACATTGTATTATGATTGCCTAGCAGAGCTGCTTTGGACCGTAATGGAAGTTATTTATACTTAGATATTAAAAACAACCCCAAGAGTTTATTGACTGCTGGGAACTGTACTTCATTTATGAAATGCTGCTGCAAAGTGTGTTCTCCTCATCTGCTCAGCATCAGCCCAGACAGCACTAACACTCTGTGATGACAACCTTTTCTTCCCTTAGAGAAGCATAGTGAAAAGATTTGAACTATTGCTCACCTGCACTCAAATCATATTAAGAAGCAAGCAGTGTCTCCAGTCCCACTTTCTGAGGCCAACAAAGGATATTCACAAGTCCAATTGCGCAGGGCTGAGAATCAGACCGGTTCTAAAATATTTCCCAGGAAGTACAGAGTGCACTTTATCAAAGGTACTTTTCCACAAAAGTTAATAAAAAATGAATGTGCGCATTGGCTTCAATTATTTAAACTAAGAAAAAAGTATAATTTAATCATTATTCTGTCAAGATTTGAGTATTTGCACAGCATGTTCTTTTCTTTTAAAAATATTCTTTATTATTTTATTTTACATACATCTAACCCCCATACCCTCCCTTCCCCCACCCTTCTCAGACATTACATTTCAGTATAATGTTATTGCATAAATCATAGATATTGAAGTATCACATACTTAATTCATCTAGTGCACCGCTAGTAATTACAATACAAGATTGTTCCCTGATACATTTCGTTATTGTACAATCAACACCGCCATGCATCTAGCCTGCTCTCTCTTGAATTTGCATCCACTGGATTAGGGGATCCCACATTTCCAACCCCTTTTTCCGTTTATTTCATCCCTTCCTTCTATATATAGCTACTTTAGGCTACATGATGCCAGCAATCGAGCACACCATTGTTGGAACACTGGCGGATTTGGATCCAACCAAGCGAAAGCTGTGCATATTCTTAAAACCGCCATTGACATAAATATCAGTCCTTGCATGCTTTTTGAACGAATATCTCCATCTATACCAAGCATTATTTCTCCCACTGTAATTTCTATTCTTGCATTAAAGATCTCCGATAAGAAGTCAGATATGTAATTAATCAGCTCCTGTAATGCATCACATGCTGCAAATATATGTATAATGTCAGCTTCGTATAAGGTGCACCGTGGACATACTGTTCCCTTACAGGACCCCCACTTAGCTATCTTGCTTGGTGTATAATACAATTGAAAAAATACTTGTAATACTGGGCTCGTAATCTTGCAGACATTAATATAGACTGAGATAATTCATATGATTTAAAAAAGGTTTCAACCGTGATCCCCAATTTATCCTACCATTTTAAAAGAAATGTATTCATATCGTCTGGAAGTGAGGCCATCATACATTCGTAGATTTCCCCAATTTTTGCTGATCTATTTTTACTTATAATGTCTATGGTTTGGATATGTTGAAATTTAGATCTGCTCAAAGGTCCAGATTTTCAGATCATTGTTCATTCCTCCACTTTCTAGGTTCATAATTAAAGGGTTATGGTCCGATAAAACCAGTGGTAATCTATCTATTGAGCAACAAAAATTTATGGCACTAGAAACAAACATGTAGTCTAATCTAGCAAATTTTACATGTGGATTAGAGAAAAACGTAAAGCCTGGATCACTTGGATGCTTTGTTTGTCAACAGTCTATCAAACCATGGGTTTGGCATTATTCTTTTAGGGCCTGGAATACTTTTGGTTTCCTCCCCTTATAGCTAAATCCAGGATCTAATGACCAATAGCCAGAAACTATCAATGGGAGTGGCCAATGCGCCAATTCATTGAAGACATATTCCAATATGCTCGGGTCATCCATAATACTTCCGTATATTGTACATACTGACATTCTGTTATCATTGTTGTATTGACATTCTGTAATTGCCCATCGCCCATACTTATCAGCCGATGACCTAGCAAACTGTATCTCGCTCCCTTTTTCCAGAATGGAGACCCCCTAGTCCTTGTACCCTGCGTTTTTGCTGTAATCAATCTATATCCCAGGGTTTTAAGTAGGTGCCGTTGTGACCCCTCGATGTGTGTCTCTTGAAGACAAATAATATTAGCCCCTATCGCTTGTAAACCCACAACCACACTTTGTCTTTTTTTCGGATCGTTAAGACCACAAATATTGATGGAGAGAATCTTCAGTCTAACCATTAAATACTATATCTTTACCTGTCTGCTTATTATTCTTCTCTAGGATTACCATCCCTTTATGCCATTCCGGGCCTTTAGTCTGCTTCTTATACCAAAATTCACCTTTCTTGGTTGCACAATTTATATCCGTCAGCTGTCTGAGATCTCCCTTTCCCCCCACTCACACTACCACCCCCCTCCCCAACCCTTCTTATGGCAATCAGGCTCAATCCTGAGCCTGCGTGACAGAGTCTGGATCCTCCTCGCCCACTCTCCACCCCCCCCCCCGCTTCCTCCCGTGCTCATAATCACAAACAACAACAAAAAATCTTGTGGAACTAAGAAAGCAATTTTTGCAACACACACATATTTTTTATATTAAGGCCTTCCTAAGGAAGTAAACATTTCAACCAACCAAAAAAGTCTTTTTCCCCAAAAAACAGCAAGTTTTCAGTGCCAAACCCACATTTCTCCCCGATATTGCTCAGAAAGGTAATTGGAAACCCATTTCCATGGATAAATTCAAAGGGGAAGAGAGAGAGAGTGCAGTGGAGAGAAAAGAAGATCTGGACTTGACTTGAGTGGCACCACATTATGAATTTCACAGCCGGTGAGGTATGATGGATAGTCTGGCCACAATATTAATGAAAATGGGTAAGTACAGAGGGCTGTATACTACAAAACATAGCAGACCGCACAATTAATTCTGAACAGAATCACCTCACAACTTCAACAAGTATATGACTATTTTTTTGTGTCTTACCTGATTCTCCAGGGAAGGTGAAGACAAAACCAAGAGTTACTGGGATACAATCCTCAGAAATGAGAGACGCAGGACAATAGGGGAAAGAGAAAACTAACATAAATCCTAAACAAACTAATATGACGGAACCGAGATAAAAAACTAATGTGAGGAAGCAAAAGCAATTTCAAGCAATTACAACAAGTGGGAAACTTATAGATGGCTCTAACTTTATAGCCCTGAAACCTTTACTGCGCTACCTACTTCCTTGACCTGTGTCTACTGGTTTCTGCTCCTAACCTGTACCCCAGCCTCCATCGGTCCATTCTCCAATTCTTACTCTCCAACTACAGCTTTTTGCTCTTAACTCAATTTCTGCACTTGTAATCATAAGTCGCAGGTACTGAGGCACCCTAGTATGAACCATTACACATTGTACCATTTTCACACATATAATATAAATTAATGATTTGATTTATTTCTAGGCCTCTCTTAAAAGCTAAAGTTTGGCAGATATTCATGTACTTTATTTTTTTGTTTGGAATGTGCAGTCAATCAGAAATTCCCTACATAAGATGAAATTGCAGAGCATAGCATGTCAGATGTGATGGTTTAAAAAACAGAAAGGTATTTGATGTTTTGAACAAATGAGCTGTTTGATGGTTATGAAACATCAACATGCCAGCAGAGAGAAAACAATAATGTTACAATTATCCATATTTAAAAAAAAACATTGTAGACCTATTTAATGTTTTGAAAAAGTGTACTCATTACTTGTTCTGTTGTTACTGAGTCACAAAATAGCATTACAACGAAGTTTTGAAAAGAATAGTATTATTGGATCTTTTTGCTCCCACTCAGCACCTACTTTTAGCAGATGACAAATGGAAGCCGGGCATCGCAGCGAGTTGGGGTTGCAGGAGTGCGATGGGTGTATAAGAGGTTACAGATGCTCTTGGATCCCTTTCCTTAGAATAACTTTGTGTATCAATAGTTTACTTTGACTTAAGTGTACCACTAGTTTGACAGTCATATCTTTTTATGTGCAAGGACTTCGCAGTTGAAAAGACAATTGTCAACTTACACAAAATTGTGTGTTAACCTTTGTAGATCAAGCCCAAAGTTACTCAGAAACCCTAAGCATGAGGCCTTTGTAAAAACAAAGCACCACATAAAACTACTCCAGCTAGCACCAGACTGTAATTCTTATGCAAGCTTTATCACCGGACAAACAGGTAATATTGGTTATCTGGTACTGAGCTGCAAACAGATAAATATACCTTTAGTGCAGCCAAGCCATATATGCTCACAAGCCTGATTTCTGACAGAAAGCAATTCCCAGCTCTAAGTGCACTTCTAGGACCGTATGTTTATTTATGGGCAGAAAGAAATTTTTTTTAGACAAACTTCCTTTTTCTGTGACCAAACCTCTTGAAATCATCAGAGATAGTTTCCTGTAACCCCATACCATTGGGTAAAAGGTGTGCTAAAAAACAATAACCATATCTAAATTAGACCTATTTCCCCCCTCACAGTAGGTGTCAGCACAATTTAAAAATATACCCTCAGTCATCTACTAACCCCTCATAGTTCTTCAGCTTCCCCTGCATCTACAGGACTACATACTACAAAGCCTCCCTATAAGACCTAGAGCCTGATTTAGATCTTGGCGGGACTCCCATCGTCCCTCTGTGGTGGAGTTTACTTATTTTCCATCATGCGGACGGATTCCTATCCATCATATTTACATGTAGGCTGGATGATCCTCAGCCATGTTGACAGAGTGTTTTCCATCTCAGAAGTGGCTCATCGCTGCCTACGCGACGGACTGCTCTGCTGGCTAACAGTAGTCCATCGCACACAGGGTGGCAGGTTTGCGCTGGGCCTATTTACATTTCACAGTTGTGCTGGCTTTGTCCAACATGGGGATTTCATTGTGGGACGCGTTCATCATTATACTACTCTTTTGGATGGATGCTAGCATCACACACAATGTGCTTTGGCTAATTGTTTTCACCTGCATACCATACAATAAATTAACTCCATTTCAGACATGATCCTTTGCCATTCCACTGCAGCAGAACATTGTTGCTGAGCATTTTTTAGGGCAGTCAGGTTTTTTCGCTTTCTCTGTTTCTTTTTCGCTTTGTCTTTTCATTACTTATCATCTTGTGGGTTATTAAATTCAATTAAGTTTATCATTTCATAATGGCAGGAAGGAGAAATCCATGTTTTACTGAGAGATAATTATCAGTCGTGATGGATGAAATTATAGAGCAGAGCCACAATTGTTTGCAGCTCAAGTC
The DNA here is from genome assembly GCF_964261635.1 of Lissotriton helveticus. Lineage (NCBI taxonomy): Eukaryota > Metazoa > Chordata > Amphibia > Caudata > Salamandridae > Lissotriton > Lissotriton helveticus. The sequence goes on from NC_136063.1 coordinate 522,472,124, forward strand.
CAAAATGCTACTGTAGCTCTGAAAAGAAAAATGTGGGCCAGAATAGTTGATATAGTGATTGCTGTAGCAAATAACCTGTGCACACAGAAGAAAATATGGAAAAAATGGAATTACCTGCGTGGGAAAGTGCATTCCCTGGCATCTGGGCATCATCTAGGGGCAGAGGACTGGTGTTGGTTCTCCCAGCCCCCTTACAATGTTATCCCTGGAAGGAGGAGGTCTTGCAGATTGTATATCCTGAAGGTTTGACAGGAATCCCTGGTGGAGTGGAGACTGGTAAGTTATAATTTTGAATATGTCATTAAACTTAAATGTCATTTTTTGCTTTTAATTATGCTGTTGTTAATATGTTCTGCATCTTTTTTAAGTACATAAGACCATATATAAATTTATTTTTCTCATTTTATTTTTTTAATTTGTATTATTATTGTTTGTCTTGTTTTACTAATTGTTAATGTGTTGTCAATATGTGTGTTTTTATTAATGTTTTATTTTTAGTTTTTATCTTGTTTTTTTGTCTGTTTGAATGTATTTTGTTTTAATGTCACATGATGTCATAGTGCTTGTAAGTGTTTTTTCACCTAATAACATATTTCATATTTGTGTTTCATATAGTAACTGTCTGTTCATTTTCACTGGGAGTATTTTAATAGGTATGTTCAACTTACAATTTTGCAAGTGTTGTTAATATGTAATTGAAATGACTCCAACAACCATAATGCCTTGTTTTTATTTTGTGAAAATAATATTGCAATGGTACCTTGGTCAGTCTCTCATTTATTTCATATTTCATATTTTCACATGTGTAGTGTTATGTATTTATAAAATCACTATTTAATGCTATGTTTTAAAATGTCATTTTTTGTGAATTTCTGTATGTTGTCACTTGTTATTTTATTGAATTGATGTTATTTGTTTCACAAATCAAACAATTTTGGCTTGAAATGTTTAATGTATGTTATGTTATGTGCTGAAAAAAGTTGTTTTGATAATAAATGTGTTTTTCAAATGTTTACATGATGACTGATGCTAGTTTTCCTTCTAAGTGCCAGATTTAGATGTCAGATGGACCTGAGTCCGTCCGACATAGATTCAGTAGTGGGACCGAACGATCTCCTGTCAGAGGTCCTAACCCAGCAATTAGGATTCGACCGAACACTGTGCCATCGTACTCCTATTCTTTACAATGAGTGCATGCATTCAGTCCTTAATACATGGTCTCATTTGTAAAGAGCAGAGGTGCAGTTCATCCCTGCACCCTGTGCCTACCATGGGGTGCAGGTATCAACAGGTGCCCCCTAGTCCTCCAACCGGAGGCAGTGTACCTATGAGGGCCTTGATGAGGGCCCTCCAAAGTCACCTTCTGACACCCTTTCTGTGTTGGAAAGGCAGGCACAGAAAGGCTGTCGGAATCCGACATTGTAATCCCTCATGCAGAAAGAGCGCCCTTGGGATTCCTGGAGGCTGTTCGGATGGCAGACACGCCGGTCAAGCCCAGCGGAAGTCATTTGAAAATCCAGTTCTGATTCCTTTCTGACCGACTCCATCCAAATGGGTCCATCCAGAATGAATCCGAACAGCTGATTATGATGCCGTAGGAACGGCTCCGACCAAGGGGCGGAGTCATTTACTACTGCATCGTAATCGGCCCATAAGTTGTAGTTGTTTACATTTTTGAATTTTACCCTGCTAGGCCTTGGAATGGTTAAGTTTGCATTTCTCCTCTGTACTGTGTTGTGTTGACTATGTATACTTCAAAATTTTTATGTCCATTTCTGAACAGTGTTTTACCTGTGTTTCAGAAGTACTTTTGTATGCAATTTAAACTGTGTTTTGGCATTTATTATAATTATACTGAAAGGTATATTCATTATTTGATTCACTTTTTCCTTTTAGGTTGCTTCATTTTTTGCTGCAAGCTCATTTGATGTAATATTCGGATTTTTTAAATATTCTTTTTTTTTAATAATAGGTCCAACCTTCAGAGTACGTGGCCAACCATCTGCCACTGCCTCTGTCGATACCTCCACTTCAGAGCAGGAACAAGCCTTCAGTGAGAAATCTACTCCTGCAAGTCCAGATGATGAGGATCAGGCTGGTCCATCTAGTCTGCCTGGGCAGACAGCTACAATGAGTCTCACTGGGCCACATCTATGCCCCCCACCCTAGCTGTTATCACACCTCAGCCTCTGGATATCTCAACTTCCTGACTCCAAAGTAATATCACCACAATATTGTGCCCCCCAGTCTTGGCTGCTGTTGATCCTACATCACTGGGTCAAGGGCACAGGATAGTGGAGGTAGGAGTTGTAGGAAGGCAGCTATGGGCCAGCAAAGTGAGGTAATTGGGTTTACAGTCACCCAGGCCACCATTGAACAACCCTAGGGATCCCTCAATCAGTCCCAAGACATGATGTACCAAGGGCCTTATTTATGAAGGTCTTGCGCCGCCGGTGCGCCACTTTTAAAATGGAAAAAGTGACGCACCGGTGGCGCAAGGCCTTCATAAATAAGGCCCCAGGTGCTTACAGAGCTCCAAGAGATGAAGCAGTTGAAGAGGGAGCACAATGTTCCGATGGATAATCTAAATTCAAATTTGGGCACCCGGACTGGGGTGCAACATGATTGTTTTACCCATATGTTCAGTGCGTTTTCAGCAACATCTTCCCCTTTCTTTGGTCCAACAACATCTGAGCCTACTACGTCAGCCTCAGCTATGGAAAGGGAGGTCATGCCACTTGAGGAAATACCTGCACCTACCTTAGTCCCTGCAACTGTGCATCTACCAGTCTCCCTCAGAAGGGGACAATCATCCATATCACCAGGAGTGAATGGTAGGACCTCTACTAGCCTCATCAAGAGGCACAACAACTAATTTTTTACAGTGTGTGACTACCATTCACTCTGCGAACTCTTTTATGAACAAATTTAATTTTGTAATGCTGGATGTATCTTGTACATTGCATTTCAAACAATGTTGGCTCTTGAATAATAGTTTCACTCACCATGATTCACTTTTTATGTTTTTTTTTGTTTGTTTTCGGACTGTTTTAGTTTATTTGAATTTGTTATAAAAAAATAAAATACAAAATGTCAAAGACAGGTGTTGTATTCTTTTCTCAATTTTTTCACTTTTCTTGTTCTATCATACACTTCAAAAATATAAACTTTTAAAGATTGCTTATTCAGAAATAAATTCCATGTAGGTAATGCTTTTCAATTTTTTTTAAAATGACAAAAAAAGAAACACTAATTAAAAAACTATTATTTGATTAAATTGGAATATGGATGCCATATTTTTCTAACAAATTTGAACCCATGCATAATCAAAAACCTTCATGCTATGTTTTCATTTACAGTTCCTGACCTTGCCACCTTGGAAGAATGGGATATAATAAAAAAAACTGAATAAATAGGCTAACATTTATTGATTCATGTCATGAACTGGAGCCCCATCTTCTGTCTCACAATAGGAAATTCGCATCAATAACACCAATTGTGAAAATAATGGCAGCAACTCCATTTTATGGCCAAAGAATCTTTCCAATACACTGTTGTAGTATTTTGTGGAATGTCACAACCAACTTTCAGTGGCCTGCTACAAGAAGTTTAATTTTCAATGATGAGGCACATCAACAGCTTCATACAGTTACCACAGAATGTGGATTTTGCCTTTGTGAAGGGAGGTTTGTAAGCTTTATGTTGCCTACCACTTGTGGTTGGAGCAACTGATGGCACACATATTGCTTTGGTGCAACCACACAACAGAGAACAAGTCTACCACAATTGAAAAAGCTTTCATTTAATAAATGCACAATTGTGTGCTTACCATATTTGTACATCACAAGGGTATGTGCACATTTTCCAGCATCAACACATGACAACGGAACAGCACCATACCCCTGCACTGGACTTGAGAGGGCCTGGCTTGTTGGTAAGTACAATCTGTCATATCTCTTTTTGTTAATTTCATGTTTAATGATCAGAAACGGTATGCCATTTTTTGCCTCTTTTTTAATTTTTTGTATCCATACAGGTCAAATCCCATCGGGAGAAGGAGCTACAGAAGACCATTTCCAAGAAGGTACAGACTTTGGGGGTCTACAAGCAGCACACTGTCCACTGCTTAAAAAGATGGGAGACCTACGACACTGGACCAAGAAGTCAGCTGAAGTCTATCTCCACCAGTGGTCCCAACATTTAGAGCATGTGCTCCGCACCCTGATCCCCTTATTAGCCAGCATTGTTGTGGTGGCCTTTCCCCAGCTTGATGGGGAGCTGAGAGCAAGACAATAGCAAGAAGGGGGCACGTTGCTTTTTTGAGTTTGCCATTTTAAATAACATTTGTTTGTTATAGCAACACATTTTGGCATCAACATAAAGTTTGTCAAATGACTAAAGCACAAGAAGAGTTCTTGAAAGTGAAAGTTTTGCACAAAGTGTATCCTGATGTATTTTTATATAAATTTGTGGAAAATAATAGCAATATATTTCGGATCATTTTCAAAGGACTGTTTTGAGCAGACACAAGCCTGCCTAATAAATAATTTAACATGGGTTTGCTTGATGTTATAAGGGACAGTTCTACCAAACAGGCTACATTTATTACTTGTGCCAGATGTGCTGCTCCATCACAATTGTGAAGGATGTTATATTACCCCTGTTAGAAGTAACAGCATAAGATGCACTAATGATACAGTGTACATCATATTTGTGAGTTAGTATTATAAACAAACAATAGTAAAGATGTGAGCCATGTGACTGGAAACATAAGATTAAATGGCTACATTTTTGATCAAAAACATATTGCAAATATGTCTTGAATACAAAATAAAATGAAATTTATGTTAAAAATGACAGATTTGCATGATGTCTTACTCCTCCACAAATGTGCATGTATGCCAGAATGTTTATTGAAAAATGATTTTGATATGCATACATTTTTATAAAAAGCAGACAGAAATCTGAACATATTGGTGATAGAGTAATACATACCCAAAAAACTTAATTTTACGTCCTTTGTTATGTTCAGATGATAAATCAATAATGAATAAAATAGGCTACTTAAAGGAACTTTTGTACATGGAATGTTCTGTCACATACATGTTGGAGTATTCCTTCTGTAAAACTCAAAATCAGGCACAAAAAATGGCTCATTTGGAAATATTTGAAATGCATCACAGTTTAATTTTATTATATTGTATATTGCATTTTGATTTTTAATTTAAAAATGATATGTGAGTCAATGCAATTAAAATTTACTGTAATGTTGTATCCATTTTTGACTAAAGTGACTGAAGTGAAAGCCAACTTTATTTTTATTTTTTTCAAAATAGTAAAACAAACTAAAAAATAACAAGATAATTTGGAATAAAAGGGTTTTTATTTTATATCTGTTCTCAAGTGGATGGAAAATGTATCAAGCACTAAATATTTACTTATTACTGTACATGTAATTTTAAACTACCCCCAAAAAGATATTTTGGGATTTCTTCAACAGCATTAGTATATACATCGGGTGTGATACATAGGGGTGGGCGATGTTTTGCCCACTCCGTGTTCCACTTGGAGTGCGGATTCCGCAAATACTTTGCCAACCGATGCAAAGTGGAGTTCACAGCACCCTCCCTAAGAAGACATGTGCAGCTCCATGTTCACTATGCGGTTGATGGCTACCTCCCTGTCATGGCTATAGTTTTGGCACAGGTGGCATTAAGTGGTCACCACTATGTTGTAGTATCGGGCGGCATCATCATTGGGTTTCACACCTAGGTACCCTAGGTGAGTACTGCATCCTTTCAAGGGAAAGTACTGGCTGGGATCTGTTTGGAAAAAAGGTTAAAATGACTTCCTGTATTGAAAAAAATGACTTTTAAAGTGGGTGTGGTATAAAAGGGTTAGATTAAAAAGTAAAGGGGTGCTTCCTGTTTCACAACAGGAGTTGTCCACTTTTTTTGTGGACAAGATATTAAAGATTCAGGACAGTGTCAGCTTGCATCCTAGAATTGGGGAGCCTTTTTCCCCATGGTCCCCTCCCACTCCGTGTGCGGCCGCCCATCAGCTTACCTCATTTGCACCTGTAGTCAAGGCAGACATTCAGGCCATCCTCAGTTCCCTTAAGTCTGGCTCACCAACCGATCCTTGCCCGGCACGGGTACTAGCGGGGGTAGCCAAGGAAGTCTGCATAGCAGTAGCTGACATCGTGAATCTCTCCCTTCAGACCGCCTTGGTTCCAACCCAATGGAAACAGCCTAAATTGCTCCCCCTTCTTAAAACACCTTCTCTGGACCCGGCGGTCCCTGCCAATTACCGGCCGATTTGGCTACTTCCAGCCTTGGCCAAGGTCTGTGAAAAAGCAGCTTTTAGGCAGCTGGAGAATTTTGTGGAATCATCAGGTGCTCTGCATCCAGCTCAGTCGGGGTTCAGATCTGCCTATAGCACGGAGACCACCCTGGTGGAGATGTCGGAGGCGATCAGGGAGTGTCTTTACGGGGGCGGTAGGGCGGCCCTGGTTCTACTCGACCTCTCTGCCGCCTTTGATACGGTGCCCCACCAGCTGCTTCTGGCCCGGCTATCTGCTATTGGTATTTCTGGTCTGGTCTGGGAGTGGATTAGATCTTTTTTGGATTCTCGCACGCAGCAGGTTTGCATGGCTTCCTGCTATTCCTCTCCCAGGAACCTTGCAATGGGGGTTCTGCAGGGTTCCACCCTGAGCCCCCTTTTATTCAACATCTACTTAACCCCTCTGGTGTACCTAGCAGAGAAGCTTGGTGCAAAAGTGATAGCATATGCTGACGATAATCAGCTGCTATTCACATGGAAGGGCCCAGATCTGGACACTACCACCGCCCAGTCGTGCCTAGCATCGGTATTCTGCTGGCTATCCCAGGCCTCTCTAAAGTGCAATGAGAACAAGTCTGTGGTTCTCTTGTATGGCCAGATCCCCTCGGACTTCAGACAAGCTCTATGGCCGCCTCAATTTCCTTGCCCGCGTTTTGAGGACGGACCCGTAAACAATTTGGGAGTGTGGTTTAGCAAGGACCTCCGGTTTATCGATCACGTTAAAAAATTGACCGGGTTATGCTTTGGCACTCTCAAAACACTCAGAAGGATCTTCCCCCTGCTCTCGAGAGTGGCCAAAGAGGCAGCAGCTCGCGCTTTAATCCTCTCGCGGCTGGATTATGCCAATGCTTTGTTCATAGGGTTACCGGGCTACCTGCTGCAAAAACTTCAAACAATACAGAATGCCACGGCTAGACTCTTGTATAATGCCGCGAGCAGATCCAGTGCTAGGCAATATCTACGGGATCTGCGCTGGTTGCCGGTGGCGCAACGAGTACAGTTTAAAGCAATTACCCTGGCCTACCGAGCCCTACATGGACACAGTCCTACCTATCTTAGGAAGCGCTTCACCTTCTATGTGCCAAACCAACCTCTGCGATCTGCCTCCTCTCGCCGGATGACTGTCCCGCGCTTCCGCAGAGTCCGTATAGGACGCCAGTCACTTTCTGTTAAAGCGGCTGCAGCCTGAAATTCGCTTCCTTTGGATCTTCAGCTTATCCAAGAGTTCCAGCTTTTCAAAAAACGTCTGAAAACACATTTGTTTAGCCTGACCATCTAACTGACTCACCTTTCGGCCCCTGCCCGCCCGCGCCAGGACACTCATGAGTATTAGTGCGCGATATAAATCCTCTATGACATAACATATAACATAACATGTTCTTGGAACGTGTAAATTATCCTGAGCATCACACATGTGCGGTCAACATGGTTCGGGCCTAATTGCCCATAAGGGCCCAAGCCTTTGTCAGGACTAGCTTCTGTGATCATCAGGTTCCTTGTTATAGCTCTGTAGACTCATAAGTCACTACTTACATGTCTTCTCACTGCTTACTTCTATCTTGTGTATCAACGGCTTCTATTGAGCCTATGGTGCATTGGAGAACGAACAAGAAGAACAACGAGAATGGTTAAATAACTGTTATGCCTTTTTACCATTTTGTACATAGTTTATAGATAGAGAAAAAAAAGGAGGCCAATGAGTTCCTTATCAACTTGTCAAGCATTTGACAAATTAGTCCAGTTCACTCCCTCGAAAGGAGGTAGTACTCACCTAGGGAAGCAAGTACGTAGGTGCGAAACACAATGATGATGCTGTCCAATACTACATCATAGTGGTGACCACTTAACACCACCAGTGGCAAATATTGGTTGAGGTTTTTGGGTAGATAACTGATACCTGAAGACACCGTACAACCTGTAAGTTCACTCTCTTTTGATTTCAATAATCTACACTAGTTGGAGTCAAGGTACAATTACACATGCTTCTACCTCCCCCCCTTGTTGATTGTTTACTGTAGTTTTTGCAAACCTGGGAATTCATCTTGACAGTAGTTATCACTGTGACGTACAAGGGACTTAAGGAACAAATAAAAACTCAGAAAAAGGTAATGTAGAGAGGCATGAAAGACAATCCCTTCCAATCAGTGTTGAAGAAAGAATTTGTCCCAACACCTTTGTGAGGTGCCAGACCGCAAAGAGGTAAATTATACTGGTGCAACAAGTGGTGCAGGTGTGCCCTGCACCAATTGGGTGCTTGGAAATGAGGCACCATGGTGAGCCCCCAGGGAAGGGAGGCAAGGTATCGCGGTACAAGTAAGCTCTCAGGCTCCAATCCCCACCAGGGTCCATGGAAATGGACAATGTTCATTTATTTATCAGGGCATGGTTGGTACCCAGTTTATTGACCAGGGAACACACCAGGACTCAGGGACACAAAATGAGAGGGCTGGTGAGATAGCTCTGTGGCATGATGCCATTGTTGTGAAGTTCAGCACTGTGTCTTCTACTACAGGTCAAAAATGAAAAGTACCGACTCAGACTTTCTTCATTCTGCAGTCAATAAAATGCGCATCAAGTGCACTAACAGTTGTTTTGTTGAAAGATATTTAGCGATGTAGGTTGGGTAACAAGAGTGTATTGATGGCGGCACAAACGCTGTGTAAACAATAGCCCATAACATACCTTGGTAGGGTCAAAAGTGAAATGCAGTCTCTGTCAGGTAACCCAGTCTTCCACATCTCTAGGCAGAGCGACTGGAAGTTTGTGGACTTTACGACATCAGGCCAAAATATGCTACTGGATTGCCTGGATTATGGTGTAAGGAAATGCATATGGTATGATAAACAATGCATCCAACATATTCGGTAACATTAGCTAGATAGATTGGCATGTTTTAACAAACATTCCAGTGAAAGTATGCGCATGCTACACAAAATATATATTTCTTAAAAAGACTAGGGTACACAGTCAGAATATCCTACTCAAGTTGTATTTCCCCAAAAATAACAATTTTGTTGTGTATGGAAACACTGAATGTCCTTTTATTTAGAATGTGAGATGGACCACATCTCTTCAAGCATCGTATGATTTAATACTGTGTGCTGGGATTTCACTTTCAAAAGCGAAACACCACAAATGGTTCAATTAAATTAGTTCAGCTGATGGAACTTTCAACAGAGGATTTACTGGGTCTGTTTGATGTGGCCAGCAGACATCTGAGTATTCCTTATTGGTCCAAACTTGAAAGGGGCTGGAGAACAGCTACCAACTAAGCAGAGTCACACAGCACTTATCCTTTGTAAGTGTTAAACTTGTATTGTGAAAACAAACAGTTCTACGCAGCACGCAGAATGTGGAGGACGTATTTAAAATGTACTTTTAGGATACCTGCTGGTGGAAAATCCAGGAGGGATAAATGATCAGCAGAGTAAAGAGATGATTTGACATTGTCTTGTTTTGGTTTTTGCTTCCTCCAGAAAATGACCTCACACCTGCGTGTGCTATTTCACAACAGAAGGAACTTTAAGGGGCCACTGTAGAGCTACATGAAGATGGGGCATTTGACATAAATGAACTGTGTGAGTTTTGAGGCAGAAAATGTTAGTGTTGCATAGAACACATTTTGGGGACATTGTTTTACAAAAATGTTAGAGGCCAGCTCTTTAAAAGCACAGCTACCTAGGTCGCTCTTCTCAAGCAAGTGATGGGAAAATCTTTATTTGTCTATCCTATTACCTCACCTCTACACAGTATCCCCAAACCTCCAAAATGCCCTCCACCCAGCTCTACTCACCAGTTGCGGCAGCAGGGGCGACATAGGTTCCTCATGCCCTCATGAGTTCCCTCAGTTCCCAGCTACCCACTGTCCTAGAAGGCACGAAACAAGGCTGATGCCATTCGGCCTCATCCAGCTAGTCCTGTAGGGCAAGAGAAGTAGAAGGGAGGGCAGCAGCAGTGCCAGAGCCCACGAAGCACATGGGAGCCGTGCGCAAGTTGCTTGGGAGCTGTGCAGAGAGGCTGCGGCGCTGATCACAGATGGAGGGAGCCCGGGTGTCAGTGGGGAGAGTGCTGTTGCTGCTGTGCACTGGGCTCCACGCTACAAGCAACTGACGTGTGGCTATACAATTGGAGCCCTCACCGTGACACATTGGGCACACGTTTAGTTAAATTGATATTCTCCTACTTTTATTTGCATCTGAACTTATTTGCAGGCAAAAGTGAGTCTCAAGGGCATGCTAATATTTCCTTCCTGCAACAATTATGTAGAACTCTGTGTCAAGGGCTATTGTAATTTGCAGAGTTAATAGTTTGGAATGCCTTGATGAGCATGCACCATCCCAAAGTCTTCTCTTTATTTCCATGATATTACTTGTGAGAGTTACGCGCAACTGAATATAGGAACCCATGAGAAGCTGTGTGGGTTCCAGTCAGCATGAGTCTGTGGGTAGCCTGACTGAAAAGATAATCTAAAGGCACTGGAGCAAGGTGAGGGAGCACTGGATTGCTCTGCTGGGACACTACCTTGTAGTCACATGTTAACAATGGTTGTGCAGCCCTGGTTGTTCATGCGCAGACTGACGCTCACTCCCTAAGTTTGATTTAGCACTTTCTTCATACATTGGAGGAGGCGCAAAGGACCGGGAGATATATATTCTTAATCAGTGACCAGAATTCTGCCACGCATGGAACTCCGTGAAATCACGTGGAGGTTTAAGGTACGTCCGTGGAGTACAACTCTGCAAGTTCCACCCACCTCTTGTGATACATTATTAAGCAAATTGAGTACTGAAGTCATAAATTTAATTTTGAACATTTACAAAATGCTTAACTTACTTGAAGTAAGTTTTACCATTGTGAAATACCCAAACAAAAGAAACAGGCTTTCAGTTTATACAAATATTGGCACGACGTTACAGTAAATATTAACACACAGTGATTCATTTTTAAATTTTGTTAAATAAAAATAATTCAGCTTTTTTGCCTTCTACACAAAATGTACAAAGGGATTTTTGTTTCATATTCATTATTGTGACGTAAGTTGACTATTCAAATAATTAAATCAGAACTATTAAGAGGTGTAAAACAGTTCCTAGAGAGAATTGAAAATGTGTAAGAAAAATTATCAAAATTAAGATAGGAGCTATAATAGAAAATTGCAAAACTGTCACCAAATGGTTTCTGAAGATGTGGCCTACATGCAGGAGAAAAAGTTTAAAATAAACCTAAGTTTAAAACCCTTGAAGCAGGTGGAATATGAAAATTTAGAAAATGTTTTGAGAAAAAAAATCATGATCAGTTATATTTACACAGATACAATAAAATTATTGTATATTTCTTTATAGTATCTTTAAGAGCAGGCTGAGGAGATATTGGCCAAGAAGACAGGGAAGCAGCTGACCACCGTGCTTTGGGCAGTTAAACATCTGACACCAAAGGACACAGTGGCATGGAGGTTGAGGGGACTGGAACGGAGGCCACCACCTTGTCATCTTCTTTGGAGGCCTCCACAAGTGACCAGCCCTTAGTGGTGGTGGACCCTACCGGAACTGTACCAACTTCAACCTTGTCCACTACCGAGAGACCCATTTCCACCCTCCCTCTTTCTCCCTCTCCAGTTGCCCAAGCCAGGGCTTCACCTGACAAATGCAACAAATGGTTGCATTTCTGGATGTCATCCACAGTTCAATGCCTGGCATGCAGAGAATGCTTGCCAACATAGCAGCCTCCTCATCCAGCCTAGCCTCCCAATCAGCCCAAACTTCTGCTCCAACGGAGGTCCCTTCCTCAACACCAATACAAAATCCCACCCCACTCCCAAGCACACTGACTTCTTAGCAGGAACCCACTATGATAGACAAAAGCAGCAGAATCACACACACACATACATGTAAACACACAAACAGCATACCAACACTATTGAAACTAAACCCATAAGCACCAAAAGCACAACACCCACAACCACCACCATAACTACTACAACGTCCACAACCAATATAACCACCACCACACACACACCATAACCACCACCACCATACCCACAAGCACCACAATCAGCACCACAACCACCCCAATACCCACAAGCACCACCACACCCACAAGCACTACAAGCACCACCACATCCACCAGCACACCCACAAGCACCACAACTACCAGTACACCTACAAGTACTACAACCACTACCACACCCACAACCTCAACCACACCCACAACCGACAGCACACACTCATCAAAACCAACACACTCACACAAAAGCACACTTATACACAAAACAACACCAACCAAAAGCTCAACTCAAACTCACCAGAATATCAAACACTAGTCAAACAACACACAACCAAATATGCACAACACACACCATGCCCACATGCAACTGTCAAACATACAGACACATCCATATCACCCACCTTAGCTCCCTCTTCCTCCAACTGGGACTGGGTTGAAAGGGTTGCTCGTGCAATTTAGAGGGCTGTTTTGAAGTCACTTCCCACATCAATGGCACCTTTGAGTATAAGTAATGGTCCTCTGACCCCTGAAATCCAACACTTCTGGGTCTTGAACTGAACCTCTGTCAGAAGGACTGCTTGTGCTGCTAAAATGACTCAACTGGACTGCTTTTCTGGAAGGACTGCTTTTCTGCTTGTTGCCCTGCTGCTCCCTCACCACTCTGCTAGAAGGAGAACTGGACTCTGATTTCCCTTCAAGTGATCTCCAAGGACTTGCTGGCTTGTCTCCTATTTTCTGAAGTCTCAGGGATGCAAAAGACTTCCTTCAAATCTGCTTGTGCTGCTGGACTCTGCCGTCTGTGAGTCTTACCCTTGCCTGAGTTGCCCCCCTCCAAGTTATTGGACTCAGAATTGGGTTTGGCAGTTGGTTTCTTCAAGGCTGATGCATCGTCACCACTGCACCGATCGGAACTGATGCATTGTCCTTCGACACCAGCCCAGAGGCTGTTCGACGACAGTGATTTTACAGCCCATGTGTAATGACAACAAAGCTCTGTGCATCTCAACAACAACACATTTCCTTCACTTCAGGGAAGCTCGACAATGACGCAGCAACCTGACTTTATATAAAAGATCAGCGCATCGAACCCTCAGCATCAATGCTTTGCTCCATCCAAGGATCTTGCTCTGCGGGCCCTGTTTGGATCATTTAGCTGGCCTGCCATCGCGGTTGGCCTGAACTTTGTATTGCCACCGGTCCCTCGTGACCTTAATTAACCTTTTGACCGCTAATGACTTCTAAGCACTATGTTTGCATTTAATCTTTAAAAATGAATGTCTTGATTTCTACTGATTGAAGTTTTGTCATTTTGGTCGTATTTTGCTTAGAGAAATATTCTCTTTTTTCTAAACCTATATGGAGTCTTTTTGTGGTGTATTCATTGTGTTACTGTGAATGCGTGTTGCACAAATTCTTCACACACTGCGTCTTTAGATAAGCCTGACTGCTCTGTGCAAAGCTACCAGAGGGCAGCACAGGTTAAGTTTTAGTGTGCATCTAGCGTAATCTGACTGGAGTGGTGGTTCCTGTCTGGCCTGGGTGCATACTTTGGCCACCCAGGAATCCAATTTCTAACAATTTCCCACTTGCTACCATTTTTCCCTGATCTTTGCTCTACATTGTTGCTGGATTCCTTATGTTATGTTAGTGTATGTTATGTTATGGTGACTTGTTAAGCGCGTGACTACTTTGTGAGGGTGGTATAAACAAACTACTTGAGCAGCTAAGACTAATAACACACTATATATGAGTCAACAGACTTTATACTTGGAATTAATTGTATATCTTTTATTATAAACTTGTTATCTTATTGTATAAGACATTTTCACAGACTCGTAGTAAATAATTCATAATATGACATCAGATAACCAAACCACACACTATCCATACAGTCACTCTGGCATACAACATGAGAGCATTGGTAGACAGTGATTTAGAAATTAAATACAATCTATAACATGACTAGAAATGCATCTTTTAAATACAGACTATTGTCACAATGTGATCACTAGAAAAACTGATACGTGGCTTTAGGATGTTGATGAATCTTCATCTACATGCGCTTTGGCACTTTACACCTTCATCAGCGTAGCCACAAAAGGGACTTCAGGATACATTATATCTATTAATGTAAGCCATTGGAACATACTTTGAAAGTACTACAGGCTGAGATATGTCCAACGAAAAACATCCAAAATAACATTATACATCAAATATAGGAGGTTCAAATCTTATCAAGGACACGTAGGGCCCAGTAGCAGGTTGCCAAAAATGCAGTATAGCATATCATAAGTGATACACTTCAATGTTTTGGAATTCCCCGATCAGTTCTAAATCCTTTCAATGATAATAATAATGAAGATATGCCCCAGACTGAAGATGAGTACAAGAGCACATGGCAGGATTTAAATGATAGCCATCCAAAGATTAAGTTGCATTACGTCCATCCGTGAAACACTCGTCAATTTAAAAGATTTAAGTTTTACCAGCACTGGCCTTCTCATCAAACAAGAGTGCTCAATCTATTAAATAGTATTATGCAGATGAAAACAGCCAGGGCTTCAAATTAAACTGACACATGATATTATGCAGATGGAAACAACCATGTCTTCAGTTTCTTAAAAAACACTGTGAGCGAATTACAAGCTCTCAGGGAATGTGGCAGACCATTGCACGAATTGAAGCCAAGATACGCAAAAGACCGACTGCCCTGCTGGAACTTCGTGATCCTGGGAATCATGGACATATCAAGATGGCTTAAATGCAGCGCATGGTAGGTCACGTATTCAGACACCAGAGATCTCAAATACAGTGACCCTGTATTAGCAAGGCACTTAAGGATACATCATAATATCTTAGATTGGACCCGCTGCAAAATAGGCAGCCAGAGCAGAGTATAATGCAAACTGGCTGTATAATTAAGCCTTAGTGAACGAAGAAGCATACGGGAAGCCACATTTTGAACAATTTGAAGCAGCTTGAACAGAGATTTGGTCACACCCATATATATGTAGTCCATTCTGGATATCACGTAGGTCTGAACCACGGTTCGTCGGGCTGATTCTGGTAGACATGCCAACATTTTCTTCAGCCACTTAAAGATACGGAAGCATGTGGCTGCCCTTTATTTATCTGGAGACTCATGGATAGTATTCATCTATCCATATTCCCAGATGTTTGACCAACTGGATTGGAGAGGGGGTCTAGCCCAAAGCAGATGGCCAAAGATGGGGACCTAAAGATGTGGATGGTTACCTATTAACAGGACCTCTGTTGTGTCCCCGTGAAGTTTCAACAAATTGATGTTCATCCAGGCTGAAGCTTGGGCCAAACAGGTGCTAAGGGCTACCCCATTTCGAGTATCCTTAATAGAAAAGGACATTACAATGTGAATGCCATTGGCATATGAAAAAAGAGTCATCCAGTGGAACTCCACATTGTCAGCAAGGGGCCTGACCATATAGATTGAGCAGGAGTGGACTCAATGTGGACCCCTAAAGGTACCCACATGGTATCAGAATGGGATTTCAACCTGTATAGATGTGAATGCACCTGAAAGGTGCAATTATATAGGAAAGATTAAAGGCATGCCAAGGGTATACAATGTATGCCCATTCCTTCCAGATGACCCAGCAGAGAAGAGTGATTCACTGTGTCAAATGCGGCACTGGGATATAACAGAATCAGTGCCATTGAACTGCCGGGATCTAATTGGCCACGCCAGTATTTCATGACAACAAGGAGAGCGGATTCATTGCTGTAACCCATCCTGAATCCTTATTGCAATTGGTGCAAAATCCCATTCTGAACCACATAAGATGTAAGTTGCTGAGTGACATGCCTTTTCAGCACCTTAGCTAAAGTAGGCAGAAGAGAATTTGGCCTGTTATTTAACCATAAAAGAGGGTTAAAATGGGGCTTTTTAGTAGGGTGTAACTAGAGCCCTTTTTCATGCTAAAGACACCCTACCTCCCACTAAGGAAACATTCAGAAGCTGGGTGAATTGCACTATAGTAAACATGGGCAACTTCCTAAATATAGACAAGGGGCATGGGTCAAGTGGAGAGCCAGACCCAATGGCAGACAACAAGGAGATGAATAAAGACACCCCTAGTGGGGCAAAAGAGTTCAATCCACCTGACACCCGTGGAAATTGTTCATCTGTAGCACTGG
Source organism: Lissotriton helveticus (assembly GCF_964261635.1). Lineage (NCBI taxonomy): Eukaryota > Metazoa > Chordata > Amphibia > Caudata > Salamandridae > Lissotriton > Lissotriton helveticus. The sequence continues at coordinate 522,488,642 of NC_136063.1, forward strand.
TTGTTTCAGAAAAGTGGCTTCAATAGCTTCTACTTTTTTTAAAGAAAAAGTTAGCAATGTCGTAACATTGAACTTGTGTAAGAGGGATAGTGGAGGCTGTAGAATTTGGTTAGACAAATTCTTAGCAACTATTTAAAGAGTTTCAGGGCAACTATTCACCACAGAGATTTCATTTGAGTAGTAAGTAGCTCTACTAATGCAGCAGGAGTAAAGTGGACTTGATCCCCTAACCAGTAGTGCACCACGAGCCGCGTTTGCAGAGGGGTGGAGAAAGGGACGTACTGGAGATAACAGGAGGGGTAGTTGGCACCCACAGTGAGATTGCTGAGACCTGGTAGAAGACCACGCCCCCTTTCTCCACCACTCTGCATACTCACCTCCTGGCGCACTACTAGTAGGGGCATGAAGTCCCCTTGGCTATTGAGGATCCTCGGAGGCCAACTACCCCTTCTGTTACCTCTAGAAAGTCCCACACAGTGGGTTTGCTGAGAGGTTTTCAGTGACCACATCCCCGTTCTCCACCACTTTGCAAATGCACCTCCTGGTGCACTACTCGTTGGGGGATAACGTCCCCTTGACTCTTGAGGGTCCTTGGGGACCAACTAGCCCTCCTGTTACCTCCAGTATGTCCCACACAGCTGGATTGCTGAAAGGTCATCAGAGGGCACTCTCAAACGCACCTCCTGGTGCACTGCTACTTGGGGGAAGAAGTTCCCTTTTGTCCTGAGTCCTTCAGGAAGAAAAGGAACCTCATTTCCCTACTAGCAGTGTGCCGAGAGGAAAGTTTGCAGAGTGGTGGAGAAGGGGCCACCTCTCAACAATCTCACTGTGTGGGGCTTACTGGAGGTGTCATCAGTGATGCCATCAGTGATGTCACTGACCATTTCATGAGTGGTGTAATATGTGAGATCATAAGCAGTACATTTGGGGGGCGCGAGTTATAGTTAGCTCAGCTAAACATAACTGCTGAATTTCTCTGGTTTTGTACAAGTGAAATGTCAGCCTTACTATAACATCCCTGTAAACTTTGTTTTTATCTGTGAATTTTGTATTCTATTTCCTGACTACAATGTCCCTGTAACCTAACTATCCCTTTGGGGGCGAGGGAGATGTTATGGATTAGTGTGGGTATGGGTTTTGGGTGATAAGGGAATTTTTATGGTTTAGGGTGTGTGTGTGTGTTTTTCAATGTTAAGGTGTTTCTTAGGGTTTAGGGTGGGTATGAGTTTTGGGGTGGCAAGGCCATGTATTGGTTTAGGGTGGATATGAGTTTTTGGGTGATAATGGAATTTTTAGGGTTTAAGGTGGGTGGGTGTTTTTGGGTGGAAAGTACTTTATGGTTTAACATGGGTAACATAACATGGGTATGGGCTTTTCGGTGTAAGGGTCATTATTAGGGCTTAGGGGGAGTATGCGTTTTTGGGTGGTGGGTGTTATTTAGGGTTTAGGTTGGGTATGGTTTTTGGGTGACAGATGATTTTATAAGGTCAGGGTGGGTATGGGTTTTTGGGTTGTAAGTGAATTGTTTGGGGTTAGAGTTGCAAAGGAATTTTAGGGTTTAGGGTGGGTATGGGTTTTTGGTTAGCAAGGTATTTTTGAGGGTTTAGGTGGGTGTGGGTTCTTGGGTGGCAATGGAATTTTTAGGGTTTAGGGTGGGTATGGGTTTTTGGATGGCAATGGGATTTGTATGGTTTAGGGTGGGTATGGGTTTTTGGGTGTTAAGGGAATTTTAAGGTTTAGGATAGATATGGGTCCTTAGGTGGCAAGGGATTTGTTAGGGTTTAGGGTGGCAAGGGAATGTTAGGGCTAAGAGTGGGTAAGGGTTTTTGATTGGCATGGGAATTTTCAGGGGTTAGGGTGGGTATGGATTATTGGATGGCAAGGGAATTTTTAGTGTTTTTTACTCACCTATATCTTTTGCGCTGGTTGACAAATCTTCACAAAGTTTTCTCAAAATAGTGTGCCGGTGGTTCTAGTTGTGCATTGAAAGTTTTAAGGGCATAGAAAAAGGCGGCGGTAATTATCTATATTCTTTAGATACTCCTGAAACCCGAACCTCTGGACAGAATTACACAAAATTTGGCAGAAAGGTAGAGTATGTTCTGTAGACCACACTTTTTCTTATCTGGTTTAAATCCCTTCAGTAGTTTTCAAGATATTATAGGAAACCAAATTTGTATATCTGGGCAAATGTAGTACTTTTGAAGTACCTTGGTATAAATGTTTAAAACTCATAAACTTTTAGGAAACAGTAATAATCACTGGATGATGCCATCAGTGATGTCATTTGAGATGTCATCAGTGATGTAATGAGTAATGTCACTCACCATGTCATGAGTGATCTTATATGTGAGGTCATAAGCAGTGCATTGTGGGTGCATAAATTATAGTTAGCTCCAGTAACTATAACTACTGAATTTCACTAGTTTTGTATGAGTGATATCTGAGCCTAGCTGTAACGTTCCTGTAAGTTTAGTTTTTTTCAGTGAATTTCTTTCTAAGGTTTTTAAAATTCTATTTCCTAACTATAATGCCCCCTTAACCTTTGTTTTTTAGTAAATTTCTAAGGTTTCTTTAACATTAAGTAAGATGCCTGTTGCAATGTACAGGCGGTTGAACACCGGGCCTGGCTTGGTATTGTGCTGCCCCCACCCAAACTGGCTGTTCTTCCCCCTCCTCCTTTCCATCTATTGCCCAAGTCCATGACTCTGCTCCCTCATTACAGCCTTTTCTGGCCATTATTCTGCCTCTGCCCGTCCTGTCCTAAACAGTTAGCTTGCTGCCCCATCCAACTCTTCCCTACCCTCTGTTGTCCAAGTTCATGCACATGCTCTCCCCTCTTTCCCTGCATGGTCTGATATGATGCTGCTGCCCTCCATTTAGCTTGATGTCCCTGCATACTCCTACTGCCCTCCGTTGCCCAATTCTATGCCCCATCATTGCCCTCCTGCTTAGCATCTGTACTTAGCGTGATGCCCCTACTCTCCTTTCACTTGCCCTCTGATGTCTGTGAGCATTCCCCTGATTCCTCCTCTCTGCCTACCATATTCCAAGGGCATGTCACACTCCTATTTACTCTGAGTGTTCTGTCGAGCTGCCACTGCCCCCCCCCACCTGCCTAGCATGGTCAGATGGCTGCCGCCTATCCATGCCACCTCCACCCTGTCCGTCCAAGTTCCATGCCCCATCCCCTCTCTCCGGTCCTCCGTGGTCCACTTCGCTGCCACTCGCTTCTGCCCTCCATGCTCTTTTTTGCTGCAACTGCTCTTTCTGCCGGCTCTGCATGGTCTATTGTGAAGCCCCTTCCCTCCCCTCTTTTGTTTGTGTCCGGCCCTTACCCCTCCCTTCTGTCCCCCATGGTCCTATGTGCATGTCCCTGTCCCCTCCTTCTTGCTCACCATGGCCATTGTGCAGCCATTAACCCTCCTGCGTGCTGTGCATGGTCTTCTGTGCTGCCACGTCCTCTCTTACCTGCCCTTTTTTGTCAGAGTGCTACCCCACACCCACCCTCCCACTTTCCCTTCAATGTCTGTGTGTATGCCCATATAGTGTCACTGCTGCCCTCCATGTGTTTTGTGCTTCCAGTGCCCATCTCTCCTGCCCTACAATGACAGCATGCTGCTCCTGTCCTGCCTCCTTGCCCCTAGCCTCCATTTTCCATGTGCATACTCCTATCCCCTCCCTCCTGCCTTGTCTGGTCCTTTGTTGTGCCCCTGCCCCCTCCCGCCTGCCCTCCAAGATATGTTATGCTACAGCTGTCCCTCCTGTCTGTCCGGTATTGTCAGCTTGCTTCCCTTGCCTCTTTTCACTCTGCTCTCTGTTGTCAATGTGCATGTCCTTGTCCCCTCCCTATTGCTTTCCATTGTCTGTTGTGCTGCACTGCCATCCCTCTTGCCCTGTGTGGTGTATTGTGCTGATACAACCCCTGAAACCTGTTCTGAAAGGTCAGTTTGGTACCCCATTCCTCCTGCCCTTTGTGATCCAATGTACCTTATTTACCAACATTTTGAACTTGGTAAGAGGGAAAAAGAAAACCTGGGGGATTGATTTTCCCCATTGGCTTACATTGAAAATAAGGAGCTTTTAGGCAGGAGACAGATAAAATAAAGTCCTTTTGGGTTATAAACACGGGAGTCTCCTGCCTGAATCGGATCTGTTGGCATGTATGGTTGTACTGCCACTGCCTCTTCCTTCTACCCCAATGGTCTTTTATGTTTCCACAGCCTTTTTTGCCTTTACTGCATGGTTGGTTTGTTGCCCTTGCCTCCATTTCCTCTGCCCTCCATAGTCCGTTGTGCTGCCACTGCCCCTCCCACATGCCCAGCATGGGCTACTTATTACCTCTGTACTCTCCTCCATGAAAGTCTTATTCCCAGAGAAATTATGGTTAGTACTCTAAAAAGCAAAAATGAGGACATCATTTCTAACTTTTCAAATAGTGACAAAGCACTTTGAATTAATGTGGTATCTTTATGTTATTTATCCATTTGATCACTTAATTATTTGTTACACTTAAAGGAGGGGATGTGGCGGTACGGCCAGAGCTGCAGACTTTGCAACTAGGGAACCATATTTGAGTTCAGGCGTCAGCTCGACATCCTGTGACTCTTGACAAATCACTCAATCTCTTCATGCCTAAAAACAAAACTAATGTGTCCTTGAGTAATGATGCTCATGTAATGCACTCCAAAACCTCCGGGTCAGATCTGTGCTGTATACAACTGCAATGTAAGCTAGCTCAGCTTCAAGCATTCCCTTATAAAATATATATATTGCATTTGAATAACTGTTCGGTCAAAGTGATCGAAATGTTGACATGTTTAATTTTGAATATGGAGACAGTGTAACTTTACAGACAAAATTCGACATTTTGCATCCAACGCCTGTTTCACAACATCAGCAGCTTCCTCTGGGCTCTTAGATGTTATGTGCTGCCAATGATATGTGTCCAAACTGTATGGATTGGAAAAAAAACGGACAACATCAGAACATGGCAATAATATAGCCACAGATTTGCTTCTGCAAAGGGCTGGAGTGTGCTTCCATCATGGGAATGGGAACAAAATAGTGTCAAACAACGTGGGACAGAAGGAGAGGGGGTTTCCACACAGAGAAAAATATTTAACCCGTGAAATAAAAAGGAGAACATGTGGCTCTGCTCATAGGTGTTGACTTCCCCTAATGCCGTCTTGTACAGTGCATACAATTCCGCACTGTGGGGATACTATCATGTAAAACTGGCATATGACATTGCCAGTAGTAGGCATTCTAAGCTGCGACTGGTGCATTTGTCCAGACGTTCCACTAGGAATGTTGGGAATTGCAAATAAATAGTGAATCTGCACTCGAGCATAGGAGAACTTCTACAAGAGCAGTTTTATTACTATTTTTGTGAATTGGGCCAATGCATTTTAACATAGCATGACCCTTTGGAATGTTCATTTTATAAAAGTGCTTTCAATTGGTTGACGTGAGAGCGCCTACATCTTCCTAAAGAAGTTGTACTCTAGTTTGACTTTTACCTATTTTATGGTAAAGCAGCCGGTTTTGCATGTGTTCAATAATTTCACCTTGCCCATCCCAAGTCAATGCGAGAATTAAAGAAGCTAATACTGTGTACTTTCATTTTCCGGGGCACGCTCCTCAAGCAGGAGGATGTTGACATTAATGTAGCACTTTTCAATGGTTGGCAAAAATGATCCTTTAACAGTTGGCATTAAACTCAAAACGCACACCTTGGAATATAGGACAGGTTTCACAGGACTGGCCATAAATTGCCTCCAAGGGGGTAGAGAGTTGCTTTGAAGTCATCAATTGACACGGTCTCAGGGCACAGCAGCAACATTTTCATGCGGGAGTCGCTGGATTCATTCACTAGAATTTGCAACGCACTTCGGAAATAAAGGGAGCTATTTAAAAATGAATGCGAATGAGAGCTTCTTGTGTGCGCCGAACCACCAATTTATGGACATCGCAAAATGAATCTGATTGCAACAGAGAGAGCCATTCACAGAGCTGTCTGCCACACCTAGCTCGTTTTCACTGTAACACTATTGAAGTGGCTGATTCGCCGCTTTTTAATGGAGAAAGTGTTTATGGTTGTCACAAAAATGATTGACATTGATAACTCACTAACAAGAGTTGCCTTTGGGTCAAGGAAAGATGTAATTTAAAAACACGGAAGCAAATCAGCCGTATTCTTTTTCTTTTCTTCTCTGTCTACTAAGAATGAAAAAATAAAATGACTCCAGGACATATTACCGAACACATCCCACTTAATTATCAGTTAGAGACAACTCGTTTTAATCAAATGACCCTATACGATATAGAGGTATTTTTTAAAAGGATTGTGAAAAATTATATAAAGAAACGACAGTCTTGAATATTTCTGGTCATTAGCCCACTATTAGTTTGTGAAGCTTTCCCGCTTTTTCTATTGCCAATCACTCACATCGGGTTCTCTTGGTGTTAGCCTGAGTCACTCGCAAGCATATTGCATACCAGGGGGCAGATTTACGAGTACTGGCGCATCACTGCAAATCAGAAGGGATGCGCCAGAACAGATGCGACACGCAATTCCCTCCCTGCGTCACCACGAATGTGTCGTATTTACAATGCGGCGCACCGTGGGCAAGGATAGGGCGATGCGTGTCACATCCTGTAGCCAGTAACGGTCGGCAGTAGGTGTTTCTGTAGGGCGGTGACGTGGGCAGGGGGAGGGGCAGGGTGGGGTGTAGTAATGTATGGAATACGGAGTTTTACAGGTAAGTAAACATTTAAATAAATAAAACGAATTTTGTTGCGCACACTGCATCACCAAATGTGATGAAGTGCACGCAATGAAATTCGTTTTAAATTCGTTTAATTTCAAAGAGGCAATGCAGGGGATTCTCTTTTTCGTTTAACCCTCTAGCATTAAAAGGTGACCAGATGATTTAAGAGATGATCAAAAGTGTGTTATTTGCTAAGTTTATACATATACCTGATGTGCAGATAACATAATACAGTAGCTATTAAACCCAGAACTCTCGTTTCCATCTGGTTTCAATAAACGTCTTTAACGCTTTCCAACTGAGATAACATAGCATGGTTAGTCTCCAAACCACAAAATTTAGGGACCTGTACTAGAGGTGGTCTATGGGAAGGGAACCATGGCTCCTCTGAATATCTGCTCATGACAATGCACTGAACATACAGACACCAGCACTGGTAAAGGAACAGGGGCTCTATAAATGGAGCACACCATTGCAGAGTTTCTTTTAGATGACTCTAAAAACAGAGTCAATTGGCTTGTGTACTTGTATACTCTAGATCATAAAGTAGAATGGTTACACATCACAAAATAAAAGTTTACAGACACGATTCTAATTTTTAACCTCTCTAGACATATATTATTTTCTAATGAAGATAGTGTTCTTAGTAGAGGACTATCACTTTTCCCTACTCCAAGCAGTGACTTTTTTGCACTCCTTGAAGACCTTCTAAACGTTTTTAGACCTATCAGATTATGTTACCTCTTTGCAGATACATCTGTTGACAAGATATCTGCTGCCACTCATTTTAAGCTCCTTTCTACTTTTAACCCACCTCCCACAATGATTCCTCCTGTGATTTTGACTTATGAGAAGTAGGTACTACAGCAAGTAATGCACTTTTGAGTGTATACCTTACAATCTTTAATTTAACGAAAAACAGGATTTATTTTCTTTGAGATCCAATCATGAACTTTTTTATTAAACCTGCTGATAGGGTTGGGGCATTGTGTTGATGAATATAGAGAAATATGAGATGGAGATCATGCAGCAACTTGTGAATATTGACCATTACTGCCCTCTTCTTGGTGACCCTCTCAAACAAAATGGAAAGGGATCTGCATCCCGGTGAATTGGTGCGCTCCTTGCATCACGTGGATATATTAGTAGGATCCTCACCGACTAGTACCATAACTGGCATGTTTCATCATCGGATCACCATCCACTGCACCTGGATGCAGATCCCTTTCCACTTTGATATATATTGAGACCAGTTAATTTGACCTTTTAAAATGTTAGGAGTTCATCAGTTGCGCGGCTTTCCATCTTTTGTGTACTGATTAAAATGTTTAAGGGAGGCTGAGGGATGTCCAAATTTAGCTTCTTACTCCCCCATGTTTTTTTACATATACCTCTCAAACAAATACAATCTCTGACTTGACTCTGAATATGATGCGGAGCACCAATTTCCAAAATAGGATTTCACAAAGCTCGCTAAACTTTAATTTCATTCTAGTCCAACAGTTCAGTGTCTAAATTAATAATACTTCTATAAATACCAAACACTACTGTCACTACTTTGAGAGGAGTGTTTGGCATTTATAGAAGTGATCCACATCATATTTGTGTTTCATGTGTTTATGTATATTTTTTGTACTTAATTGACAGTTGATTTGGTCACGAAATGTTTTGTTATTTGTTTTTGATGTTTATCCTGATCTTGCAATCTCTTCGAAAGATCTGTGAAAAGTCAAAATTTGAGAAAATAAATAATAAGTTGTAGTGACCGATATATTTTTATGAATAATCGGGTCAATTATGACCATTGCCCACTACCATCTCAGTATATTTTGTTAGAATATAGTGCTGTGTAGGCCTGTGTAACACAAATTAGTTATAAAGTAGGGCTTGATGATGTCCTTTATGTTTCCGATTTTATCTTGCTTATTGGCAGGGCTTGCCTATTGGCTTTGGCATGATCTTATGCCTTCTTGCATACTAATTTTGCTGTTTTGCGGGAATTGAGGCCTATGCTCGAGCAACTCCATTTTCTGAACTATCGCCATCTTCTGGGCCTCTCTAGGTGAGAGGCTATGTTTTACTTTCTACTTGCTGTTCACCCTTCATAAACCAGAGAGGACCGGTTCTTGTCGAAGGAATGTGCTCACTCTATACCGAAGCCATAACAGGCGCCTGGCCAGCCGATGCTGTGTCCTTGGCATGGAGTGGTACGGAATCTGATGGGAAAAGTAGGCGAGGCTTGCTAGAAGCTTCGACTAACGCTTCCATTTTGTACTAAAGAAGGTGTCTGAACTCTGGTGGTCTGGTGGTGTGGGATCCTGGCAGTTTGGTAATACATCACGTTGCAGACGTGCAGCTGTGATCATGGAGCAGAGAATCCTGGTTAGATCGGAGAGACGGGCCCCCTCTGGAAGCAAGTTGTGTAGGAACTTGGTGAGGTGTTCCACTAATTCTTATATTCTAACTGTCTTTGCCTAACTATCCCTTTTATTTTCAGGTTCTATACATTTATATACATATAAGTTTTATATGTGTCTTACTAATTGCATTTAGCAATTGCTTAGTGTTAATGTGAAGTAGGCCTATCGTGACATATTAGTTATTTTTTTCTTTTGTCATTCTATCATTGTGTAATAAAGAAACCCCCAAGCATATTATAATTTGTTTGTGTTCCTTGGGACGGGAGGTCAGGACCTTTCTGATTCAAGTGCTGTCGCATCGGAAGGATGGTAAGTTTCCCTTCCTGCAGGTAATTGTAGACGGAGAGTTGTTCCACTCCCATCTAGGGAAGTATAAATTCTAATTATTGTACCCGAGGCATTGTTAGGAGGAGCATGTGTTGAGATTTCTGAATCCTCTCGTATGGGGAGGTGTGCGTTGTGATTTCTGAATCCTCTCAGAGGTGGAGAGGTGTGCATTGTGATTAGTTGCGAACTCCTCAGCAATGGCCTTATAGCTTTAGTTTGTTGTTAGTGTTTATTCCTTTCTTAGGTAAGTATTGTGGAAGTGTGGTGTTCCTTTGGGTCCTGAGAAGGGATAAGGTAAGTAATGCCCGGTGATTGGCAGAATTACAGAAATATCGGGACATTACATAAGTTAATTGAATAACTAAATCATACAGCACGATTCTGTTTGTTGTACCTGCTTAAATAAAATACAGGTGCACAAAAGTATAGTCAGGTATTCCTTTATAGTTAATATTCTAGGAACAGGCCCTACCTGGCTACTGTCTCAGGGCCTACCATCCCTTTAATTAAGCCATAACAAATGTCATAATTACTCATTATGCCCACAAACATTTAACCCTAAGGAGTTTTTCATATAAAAGAAGACAAAATCTTGGTGACCATTTGTTAAATACAATGACATTGAGCAACAAAGACTCTTCCAATGTCCAATCTATCACCGCTAATTTGGGGTGAACTCTTCAATTTTTATACTTGATGCTTCCACCAAATGAGAGTATACGGGCCACATTCACAAAGATCCTCAACCATCATGGTGGAGGCCCCACAGTTGTGGCAGGGGCCAGAATCTCGAGCCGAGACCTAGGCCTTTCAAATGTAGGGACATAAATATATATTTGTATATGTATTAAACATTAAATGAGTCATCCTTGGATTGTAGCCGGCCATATATATTTTTGCAATTAACAATTATATGCAATAAATTGTTCTTAGGTATTGTATGAATGTGGCATATTGTTTATCTAAAATGATTCCCCTTGAAGAAATATTACTACATTATCCCCACTCTCTTGAAATCTCACTGGCTCCCTCTGCCTGTCCACACTAAAGTAACACCCAGCTGCATTATCCACAAATCCATCATGAGCATCAGCCCCATGTAGTTGGCTGAAAAACTTGCCACGTTTGCTGACTCAGCATACTTACAGCCAGGACACCTTCATACTGGCCATGAAGCTATGCCAGAAAGGAAAACAAGGGAAAATGTATTCTCCTTTTATATAAAAGGTATATACAAGAAAATCCCCATATCCCTAATTTTCACCCTAACCCTGCTCCAATTGAGAAAAGAGCGGAGGAAACACCTTTAAAAAAACGTACATTGCAACACTGTTACAGACCACTTCCACTCTCAGAACCTGACTACCTCTCCAATTATTAATTCACTGTTTCCTTTACCTTTGGCCCTGATGAAGGCTCTTTTGCTTTTTCTTACATTTTCACTATACAAGCCCTAGATAAATACAATGCAGAAGCAGAGAAGGGCAAGATTGTATATAGCAGTGTGACAATTGTGAATATTAACTTACATCTGAAAAATGAGCAAGTAGTTAAGAGTGAACTAAGACAGATCTTGATATCTTTTCTTTAATCCCCCTAAAATAATGAGGTATTTTAAATCAATTGTCAAAGACAATCAGGCTGAGGCTTTCTCTGCAGTGTCTGTACTCAATAATTCAGCAGACATTCTCTCTTAATTTCAACATACATTTAAGATTAAATATAAAATATCATTACCTGTGGCCTTGAAGTGAACATAAATAATGGTACTAGACCCTGGGTAAATCCTTGGTTTAATGAATCAATAATTCTGAAATAGGGAGATAATGGCAGTTTACAGCAACAAAATATCAGGTTGATTGCAAAGCACATTATCGGCTACAGAAACACCCGGTTGCACACAATTCGTTGCAGATGTATTGGGAGACATGAGTGGGCCCAGTATCAAGGGAGTAGCCAGAAATTTAAAATACCCCCACTTTGAACTAAAACTCTACTGCACTAAGCAAGCAAATTAAGTCATTGCGACCCTTCCCAGAAGAGCTTGCCTGTCTATGTCTCTTCCTTCCAAGTACCTATCCATTCATCCTTCCATCTATCCGCTGATGTACACCATTTGAACTTTACTTGCTTTCACCCATCCATTATTTCATCTAAGAATTAGTCTATCAATATTCCATCCATTCGCCCATTAATATCCACCCATTTTTAAACCTATCCATCAAACATATCCCTTCATCCATCCTTTCACTTAACATATCCATTCCCTTTCACCAATCTATTCATCAATTCATTCTTTCAATCATCCCTCCAACCATTCTTTCGTTCACCCATCCACACTTTCCCTCCAACCATTCATCCATCCTCCCTTTCACTCATCCATTCATCTCTCCACCGTTTCACTCATTCATCCTTTCACTCATCCATCCACCAGTTAACCCATTCATTCATTTACCCTTTCACTCATCCATGTTTTCACTCAATCATCCATCCACCCACTCTTTTCACTCATCTATTCATCTATTTGCCCTTTCACTTATCCATCTACCCATCCATCCATTAATCTCTCTGTCCTTCCTCCCTTTCACTCATGCATCCCTACAATTATTCTTTCATTCATTCATCCATGCATCTACCCTTCTCCTCATCCATCCATCCACCAATTCACTCACAAATCCGTCCATCTGCCATTTCACTCATCCATACATACTTTCACTCATTCATCCATACACCCTTCAACTCATCTGTCCATCCATTCAGCCTTTCACACATCCATAAGTCCACTCTTTTATTTACCATCCATCTACACCCCCTTTCACTGACCCATCCATTGTTTCACTCATCGATCATTTTATCCACCCACCCACCCACAAATCCATCCAGCCATCTATCCATTCATTCCATCCATCCATCCATCCATCCATTAATTCATCCATTCATCGATCTGCCAATCCATCCACCCATCATCCATCCACCCAGCCTTTGACTCCATCCATCCACTCACTGTTATATTACTGCTCAGCCTGGTTATCTGTGTGAGACAATGTTGATGAATGGAATGTTCATGTGTGTGAGAGTCAGTTGATGATGGGCTGAGCAGCGGTGCGACTGCTCCTGGTGGGGCTCTCGTCTTGTAACATCTTACCTGACTAAAGATACCTGAAGATACTACATGGACCAGAGGATAAAGAAACCAGAATAGGGAAAACAACCAAATACCAGGTAGATCATCATCTAATATGGTCCCCAGAATATAAAACACAGGGAACGTGTGATACTTCAAATAGAGGTAATATCTTGAAGCTCTTGGCTGAAATTCAGGAACTAAAACATATAAAATCATCAGATCCTGCAGCAGTGAAATTTCTCCCAGGATAAAATAACAAAACAAAAGAATGAACATTAACTACATGGCAGACACCGGAGTTAGCACAGCTAATACTAAGCAGATCTGAACGATTCTCTTCCTAGGGCATTCAATTAAAAGAACCAGTAAGACCACGTTATCCATTCCCATTGAAAGAAATTAAACAGTAGGACACAAAAAGGATAATAAATTACAAGAAACCTGCTATACAGGCATATTCAATTCTACATAATGCAAAACGCAGGAGTGATACAGCCCAGACTCCGTTTGTATCAATAAAGGAACGCATGGGGAGAGTGACCTAAATCAAGATCAATGGAACTGGCTACCCGGAATATTGAACAATCAAAGTGTCTGACACAAGGGAGCTATGGTGCCCACTTCTGAAATAAATATAATACACATGATATCTTGGAATATAGCAGGAGCCAGGAGACTGATTGATGATGACCTCCCACTTAAGGAGTGGGAAGGTTGTGACATCATAGCCCTGCAAGAAACTCGGTCGCAGGAAGATATTCCGATAGCAGGTTATGCCCATTATACAGTAGCTGCGGAAAAATGCAGGTACTATGGCAGAGCGGAAGGGTGATTGACCGTGTATGTATCAACAGCCCTAAAAATATCAACAGAACAGTTGAAATCTCCGGATCCCAGCATACAAATCATAACATTCTCAGATCAAAACTTAAGTACAGGTAAGACGTTACTGCTAATTAATTACTACACACAACCAAAGGCTCAAATAAAACAGGAGAAAAATGGCCTTTTGATTAACACAATATCAAGACTTCGCTGCAATGAGCCGACCTGAAATTTAATAGTAACAGGTGATTTTAACTCAAATCTGATATTCACACCAGATGAAGATGAAATGCTAACAGCAAATAACTCATTTTGGTATGTGCCACAGCAACATAATCCAGGGACTTATAGTATGGACCGCATAGGTCAGCAACTAGTCACAGATTTTGAATTCCAAGGTATGCTGGCCCTTAATGGAAGAAACGACGAAGGGTGCCCTCCAGAAAAAACATACTACGGTCCAAGGGCGCACTCAACATTAGAGTACACACTCTTAACCCTTCCTTTACTAACAACATTAGCTCACTTCTAAATCGAGTTTACCCTCTTGAGTGATCACTCAATACAGCACGTCATCTTCAATCTAAACACACCAAAACATCAACCTACTAATGCTCCAGAGGGAGAAATTACCTCAATCAATTTAAAACTTTTGAAATGGACGAATATGAATAAAATAGATTTGTGTTTAACAATAAAGGGTCTTTTGACCGAACTAACATCAGAACCCATTAACAGAATTAAACTTGGTCGCAATTCCTAAATAAATTAGCAAAAACTATGAAAGTTTCAGAAAACACAAGATCAGACTAAAAAATCTTCTTAGGAGACTGCCACTTCATTCCGTGGCGCACAGTCTTTTATACCATACATATTTACAATACCTACTCCCAAAACATACAAAACTGACAAATGAGAAAAGTTCGAAAACAAGCTATCGAGTATCTTGTGTACGCCCTTCTTTCAGACCCCGTGTTCTCCCCTCAAGTTAATCAATGCTAGTGCATGTAATTCAATTTGCAGGTGGCAGGACGTATTTGCGAGCCTCAAAGGATAGTCGTGTAACAGGAGAGTACACGGAGAGAATAGTGAAGGCCAGTCAAACAAGATAAAATAAAGGAAGAATGGTGGGACCCAAACAATCAACTAAGACAAGGATCAATCAGTCGAGACATGGATTAACTAACTCGGCCAGTCCCTGACATTGGTTTCACAAATAAGGACAAAGGGTTACTTTTTAACAGGAGAGACAAACAGCTGAAAAGGCAAAAACACTATGTTCACCGTGTCGCCTGAGTGAGGGCAAGACAAAATGGCGGCTGTCACAAAATGGCGGCTGACTACGAAGCGAAGTCGAAAATCACAGAACCTCACTACTACTGTTTTATACAGATACCTGGGTATTCATGAAGCTTGGGAATGGAGCTAGATTATCCAGAAAAGTGTATACCAACAGGGGTCTGAAGTAGAGGTGCGTACTGGCCCGCACCTTTTTAATTTATTCATCTCAGACCTTTCCAGTCAGCTAAATGAAATCAACTCACACTCACTGAAGCATGGGAAACTACAATTATCACACCTTGCCTATGCAGTCGATATTGTTCTTTTAAGCTTGACCAAGGTAGGCTTGACAAGACTTCCCAACAAACTCTCCGAATTTCTGTCAGTAAATAAATTGGAATTACATTTTTCAAAAACTAAATCAATGCTTATTACAAATCAAACAGCCTCGACACAACATATTAGATTAAAGGGCAATCCATTGGAGAAAGTATTGTGCTACAGATATTTGGGATTCTATATCAACGATAAATTATCGTTTCGCGATCAGAAGAAATATATGATACAGCGATCAGGAGCACTAACATTCGCCCTTAGAACACTTGCAAAGAAACTGGCGGGACCATCTTTGAAACCATTATTAACGATAATTGCAGCCAAAGGACTACCAACACTATCATACGCCAGTGCTACAATGCACAGGAAGGACTCAGAAACCCTAAACAAACTAATGGCGCACATTTACAAAAAGGTTCTTCAACTCCCGAAAACTGCTTCACCAGCGCAGATGCGCCTGGAGTTTGGGCTCATGAGTGAAACACTGGGCAGACTCTGCACATACATTAAAGTATAAAACAGAACGTGGCAGGAAATGGAACAAGATAAACACTTGCCAGCATACAATTTTTTTTAGCATGCATGAGTTGTGAAATAAACAAATGTCCTACCAAACATTCAAATTAACCCTAAACAAGGCTGCAAAGTTCCACTCGCTACTGGTTGCTAAAGATCTTTTTTCAACAAGAAGTCATTCGTGGTCAGTGATCAACACTTATAAAACACTGAAACAAGCGGCTTATTTGGACTCCACTTACTCCATTTACATAAAGAGGAAATTAATAATATTAAGGTTTGGACAGTTCCCCACTCTTGCGGAAGCTCCTCAATGGAAACATAAGGAAAATGAAAATTGCCGGCATTGTGGCTAGAAAAAGGAAGATCTGATTCATCTTGTATGTCATTGCAATATACTGCAACCAGCACGAACCACAATATTACAGCAAGCATTTCTGGATAGAGGCATAAAGTCGTGCAGAACAGCTATCGTAAGGGGACTGGTCTCTACTGACCCCCAAATGATCTGTAAACTGATAAAAATGTTACGTACTCACGACTATCACTAAAATCTAAATATGAACAATGCTAAACATGAAGTATATTTTATAATTACATACATTTTAAGATGTTTCAGAGATTTGTAACTTTTATGAGATTTTGCTCCTTTAAAACAAAAATTAGTGTTTGTAATATTGTTATGGTTTTAATTAACTGAATAATGATTAAATAAATCAAATCAAATCATACATGGACCGGTCTACTTTTTATTTACAACATAGTTTTGAGACGATTCGAGAAAGGAAGAACCTGCATGTGCCACCTGAAGTAACAGTATAGAAGCTGAAGAAATTGAAGTGGACCTTGAAAAATCTGGCAACCAGAGCCCCACCAGTGACCACTCCATCGGTTGCCCCAACCTGTGAGTGCCAGTTTCTATTGTACTTTCTCTTTCTCCGCCCTCCTGCTTTGAAACTGCTTTCACTGTCCTAACCCTTGTATGCCAGTTCCTGCTGCACTTTATTTCTCCCTGCCTTGCTGTCTTGGATGAGCTGTCCTTGTCCTGCTACTTTCAGACAGTGCCTCTCTTAAGTGGAGTTCCCCAGAGTAGTAACCGGTTCCAGCTGGAGCCAGAAACCTACTTTACCCCTTAACCGTTGTGTGAGAGATCCTTCTCTCCCTGTTTTTTGGACTGTTCTGATGTTACTGGGATCTGGGGCAAGTCTGAGGAGTTAGATGACTAGGAGGAGGCTTTCTTTCTCTTCGTATGCGAGGAGGACCTTTGAGTAAGCAGGTTTTCTTACATGTTTAAACAGATGTAGCTTTTGTATAGTGGCCTCTAGATACTATGCCCCTTGAAGTTACATTTGCTCAAGAGACGCCTGGAGAACGTGAGCATGGACTTGCCCCAGTGCCCTTTGTGAGGCGACTTCACTCTGTGGTTTTATTTGTAAAGTTGAGACTGGACGGGGTGTGGGCTGTTACGAGAGCGCGCACCCTGTTTAAACGTACCAACTGTTATCTTACAGCACGAGCAACCTTACCTGTTGCTGTACACACGCATCACCTCGGGGATCTCCTGTGACACTGTGCTCCTTCATTACGTTGTTGCCTCTGTGCATCTCAGACCTGCAGATGGACACCCTGAAGCACGGACTCGGCATAAGCCATCCGGCTCAGCGTCTCGAACGTGCCTCCATCTAGTGTTTGGCAGCAGCACCGATCACATGAAGTTCGAAGTGTTCTATGGTATCCTGCAGTTTACGAGTTTCCAAGACGTGACCAGTGATGTCGTTGGATCAAAGTGATGTCTTCAATCTACATGCGATGACTGGGTGCAGAGTAAATTCTGTCGTGCTGTATTTGCCTGTGAGTCACCACCTCCATTCTGTTTCTGCAAGGAAGTCTGTTCCACTGTTTTTCCTCTTGGCGAGGCATTTACTGGGGTGAAGAGAGTGCGAAATCCCCAACTGTTTTTTTCTTATGTCAGTGTTCTCAATGCTCAAAGTCTTTATTTCGATCTATGCGTATCATAAAAGTACACCATAAAAAAAAGACAATGACAAACACACAATACAAATAAAATATGTCACCCTAGATAAACAATAACAATCTCTCTACAATCTTAATGTTATCAATTAATCATTAATATTCGTGCAAGAGGGAAGTTGTTCCACATAGTAGCAACAGTAACTATACAATTTACATTATTGATTACACAAATAAACTTTGAATACTCCTTAAAACAGAAAAAAACAATTGCCTATGTAGCAACTACTTTTAACAAGCATTGGCACAGCCAACAGGTCTCGCCTTTGGGACCTTATAAGTATTTAGTTATACAGCACAATATCCTTACTGCAACAACATTAACTGTTGCATGGCTAAACACTTATAAGGTCCAAAAGGCGAGACCTATTGGCTAAGCCAAGGCTTGTTTTGGAAGAGGACTGGGGCTTGGTGAGGAGCAGAGTGCCTCTTAGGTAGCTCTTAGCACGAGGTCACCTCCAATGCTCCGCCCCTTCATCACATGGTGGCATTAATTTGTAAGTTGGCAGGTTCGAATAAAGGCATTTGGCGGGTGGGCGATTAAATTATCTCAGTGAGGCAATAATGGTAAAGAAAAACTAAAATAAGAGTAAAAGTATCATAAAGTGAGATAATGCCCATTCATTGGTAGTGACTTAAATCCCTGTTACATTCAACACCGTCTGTTTGCCCATAATAATACAACTGGGATTGGCAGAGGAGCTATAAATAATTGCTTCTAATGCAAAAACCCAAATGACAACTAATATTCTTAAACATCCGTCAACTGTTACGTTTTAAATAAAATCTCAGTTTTTATTTGGAATTCTTAGTAAAGACATACTAAAACACCAACCCAAATAAATGTACTGACCATCTTTCAGTTAGGACCTTCTGAACAATTTAAGTTTGAAGAGGGACAATTTAAAAAAGATAGCGAAATAATCAATGAACATCCTAAAGACAAAATATGAAGGCATTTTCATAAAATGTGTATAGGTTGCTGGGCAGCCATTCAACAGCGGATAGTTCCACGAGGTTGTGGATGGAATTCCTGGGGGAACAGCAAGCGGGAGCACTGGGTGGGTGGCGTGAAACAGGAGTACTCACCAAGCCTTGCCTGGCTGAGGAACAGCAGAGCCAGCAGGGCAGAGGTCACCTCTCTCCTCCTGTCAATTTCTGCTCTGAGGATTTGCTGCAAGGTCAGTTTCTGTCAGGCCTAAACTGAAGGGAAGCTTCCATTTAATCCTCTCAAAACAGAGAACTAGATCTATTTTAGAATCTGAATATGAGAAATGACCTCATACTACAAAGGCACATACATACCCAAGAAAGCACCGACCCGTGGACTGTGTGTGGCAGCTGTTTTCAATTTGCATTGATCAACTGCGGGATTGTAAACCCCCTGTCCTAAGCAGTATTTCCTTCTTCATGTGGTTTAAAATGTGATTTATAGATCCTAGTTTTAAGCACATCACACCTAAAAACTGCCATCTGGCAACAAACAAGTTGAACTCAGGGGAGTGATAGCACCCTCTCAAAAGAGACCCTGTAAGGTGAAACCATTTATTGACAGCTTCAGCACATGGCGTCACCTAGCCCTTTCTTGCCTCATCATCAATATAGTATGTAAGAAAATCTGACGCGCTCTGCTTTTACGATGCATGAGCACATTTTGCCAAAGGGAATGGTTTAGGGACTGAAAGTGTGGGGCTCAGGCAAACATTCATGCCCCCCTCCTCCTATGTGACGGACCAGTTACTTTCCCTTTAGTTTAGCCGAAGCTGTCATGGTGTACTGTTCAAGTGATCTGTTTCAGATCCACTCACCTAATTGTGTCCATTTCAACTTCTGCACGTTAATAGGGTGAAAAGTGGATACTGTTTATTGCTGAGCAGAAACAATAGCTGTTAAGTAGGAGATATTAAAATGGGGGCCTCAAGTGCAGGTGATGAATGCCTCAGCTGAAGTGTTGCTCCAACAGGACATGAGCATATGTAAAATGACAAGCAACAAAAAGACGCACAGCCGCGAGATGCACTCTGTGGTGGGGGAGGGGGAGGAGCATTGAAGCTGAGCAGGAAGACGGAGGTGCAAAAGTGAAAGCAGGCTGGCTGGCGAGTTATGTGTGATGTGCGCGTACCATGATGAGAGAGGAAAGCTATATGGCGCCTCTGCTCGTCATTGTGCACATAACCGCACGCCCGTGGCCAGCCAGCTTTTGGTAGGACTTTTAAAAGCCCATATACAAAATGTCTCGCTGACAGCGTATGCGCACTGGCTCAGCAAGCCCTAAAAAGGAATTAAACTGTTCAAAAATGTAAAACTACGTGTTACATCATAGGTACCATTGCATTGCATTGTCACTTTCAGAAGAAGAATACTTGGCACACCTTACATATAGGGCCATTAGAAACGTTTCTACACAAAAAACAACCATGCAAGTAGTGTTAGTCTTCATTCTTCTATGTGCCTACTTGTATCTCTCTACTCCCAAATTTCTACAAAGGGGAGCTATCCATTTAAGTCGAGATCGGGAGTAAAGGAGGCAAAAAAAAAACATGATCAGGAGTCTCAGCAGTCCGTACACAACAGGGGCAACACTCTTCTTCAACATGCTCCCCTTCTCTACTCCAATTTCTTCTAAACTGATTTAAAGGAACACAATCATATCTAAACTGTAAATACAGTTTCCTCACTAGAGGGGGCTCAATTTCATCCAGTGTGGGCTCAAAACGTACAGATTGCTTAAAATTCATAAAATCAATACAAAGTGACCCCTTACAATTCAATATCAGTTCATTTTCAATAATACCCCAATACATTATTTTAAGACTGGATTTGTTTATCCGACTCACAGTTTCCGGTTCACTCCAATGTACAGCCAACCCCAGTTTACCCAGCAAGTTCTTAACTGTAGACATCCAAGGGATCTTGTCCACACCAGATACTATCATTAGGTCCCGAAGCCCCACTCTATAAGAGGCAAGTGCTTCAGTAGTCCACAGCCGGTGCCAGGACATAAGTTCCAGCAAACCAATTTTATGTGACACCATCTTCTGGCCAAAATACAAGTAAAGAGGACTCAGTGGAGTAGACACTGGGAGACTCACTAGAGATCTAAAAACGTATGTTCAGTAATCAAAAGATTATTACAATATGAACAACCCCAGAGTTCTGCACCATAAAGGGTTGTCCCTAGAGCTTTAGTATTATAAATTTCTAATGCTGGCCCCAACTTTCTGGATATCGTTTTTTCTAGGATTTTCACAATGCTTGCAGTTTGGTATATCTGGGTAGTAAGTGCTTTAGCCAATTATGGGACCCAATTCATATTCTGGGTGAGTTTGATATCCAGGTAATCAAACTCTTTAACTAATTCTAGTGGTTTGCCACCCACATACAATTGTCTCAAGTTGGAAGAAAAGAGCATACATTTTGGTTTGGAGCTGTGAAACTCCAGCCCGCGCCTCAGGCAACATTCCTGAAAGTCATCCAACAGCTGTTGCATCCCCTGCTGGGTCTTGAATATGAGTAAGGTATCGTCCTCAAATAGGAAGGCTGGGGCCCATTGCCCTCCGATTTTTGGAGCATCGCAGCCATCCATGCTCAAACATCAAATGACGTCATTAATAAAAAGGGTAAACAGGGTAGGTGCAAATACACACCCCTGCCTAACTCCCCTATCAATATGTATAGCTTCTGTTAGGGCACCTCTATCATCCTATCTTACTTGGGTCTGGGTATTGGCATGGAGTCTTACTAAAATGCTGAGAAGAGGGGCTGGCACTCACATACTTTCCAAAACTTCCCACAGTTTTGCTCTTGATACCATATCAAATGCAGCACGTAAATCAGCAGAGGCAACATAACGTTTACCCTTGCGACAGTGACTTCTCTCCACAAAATACACATGAAACGAAAAACTTGGTCCAAGGTACTAACATATTCCCTAAAACCAGCCTGCCACTCGGAGATAATGTTTTCCTCTCTAATCCACTCCTGAAGGTGTGCAAGAACCTAGTTAAATTGAAAAAAACAAGGAAGGAGCGTAATGATCACATGTATACAAAACCAAATATAAGCAACAACAAATCACAATGAATTATTTTCCATAGAGACGTCTTCTCAGTTTTTTCAGTAATTTCTTTAATTCTTTTCGACAGATTTTCATAATTCACAATGTACTTTCAACAGCCGACGCGTTTTGTCCCAAGATGGGACGTCCTCAGGGCTGTGAGAAAACATATACAAAAATATAATCAAACAATAGAATCTTGATATAAGTAAGAAAAACATACAAATGCCATTTTTTCTCTGGCTAAACAGGCAAATAACCCTTGTCATTCACGACTAACGCAACGTGATCTCATCTTGTTCTTATCTCTATTTAAAATACAATATTTGAAACAATAGAACCTTGGAAATCATCCAAAGAAACCATCATCTGTTCTCTAAAAAACTTTCATAATCCAAACTTCCAACTTCTGGACTGTTGAAGAAATTCGGCCCATTCGTTAAACTCTCACCTATAAATCATTCCGTAGCCGCCTTCTCAAACATCCTTTCGTCAGCCTGGATCCGTTGACAATGATAGTAAAGGAGTGCCACACTTCAATGTACATTTAGTGTAACTAGATGATCGGCACACTTGTTCCGTGATTCTTAGAAATGGTTTGACTAGAGTGCAGATTAGATGTGGAGACAGTAACACAATCTGTTATAATTCCCCAAAACAGCGATTAAATTCAATGGGGGTTTTATCAAACATTTCCACTCTGCCTCACCTTGAGTTAATTCTTTCATGCAGTATTTTCTAGAAATACTTGTATTTTAATGGGGTTGTCGAAGTAATAGAGGTGTCTTTTCTCCCCGTTTGACATATCCATAGATTATACATGACTACAGATTTTGGGTCGCCTTCTGAAAACTGAACCAACTAAATATTTCTGAACAGTTACACAATATACTGTGGTGCACTAGAATTTGTAAAGGTGAGCAATATGATAATGTAGAGCTTGCTTAATCTTATTAATTGGTATAAGAACGAGGTATAAGTTAATGATCAGAACTAATGTATGTTCTATTGTTTCAAATATTGTATTTTAAATAGAGATAAGAACAAGATGAGATCACGTTGCGTTAGCCATAAATGACAAGGGTTATTTGCCTGTTTAGCCAGAGAAAAAATGGCATTTGTAAGTTTTTCTTACTTATATCAAGATTCTATTGTTTGATTATATTTTTGTATATGTTTTCTCACAGCCCTGAGGACGTCCCATCTTGGGACGAAACGTGTCGGCTGTTGAAAGTACATTGTGAATTATGAAAATCTGTCGAAAAGAATTAAAGAAATTACTGAAAAAACTGAGAAGACGTCTCTATGGAATATAATTCATTGTGATTTGTTGTTGCTTATATTTGGTTTTGTATACATGTGATCATTACGCTCCTTCCTTGTTTTTTTCAATTTAACTGGGTTGTGGGGAGGTTGGCGGTACCTCCTAATGGGGTCGAGCGTTTCTATCAGACATTATTTTTGCAAAATTGCCCTGTAGAGTGACAGATTCAAACCCTATATCGCCTAATCCGCATTAGCAGTGTGCAAGAACCTGTTTACAATTTTTTTTTTGCATTGAGTCAATTAGGTTGATGGGCCTGTAATTCGGCCGGAGGGCACGATCTCCCTTTTTAAAAACAGTCACAATTTCTGCTGGCTTCCATGAATGAGGTATATCCATACCTGATAGTATACTATTGGAAAGTAGGTTAATATAAGCTCCCCACACTTTGAGATCTTCTTGAAATATATCACTAAGTATCCTATCCGGACCTGGAGCACGGCCAGAGATACTGGAGCTAAATGCTATTTCTGTCTCCCTAAGCGAGAAATGGAGATCGTAAGATTCAAGTGTTCCCTCCCCCACAACTACAGGGTCTCTGTCATTAGGCATTCTGGATTCATCTGTATATAAACTACTGAAATGTGCAACCCACTCTTCTGGCTGAATACCAAATTCCAACATAGGTTTCATGCCCCTGGACACAATGGCTGCACTGTTCCAAATCTCCCTGGTGTCCCTATTGACCAGGGCATCATGCAAATCTGCCCACAGTGATTCTTCCCACTTTTTTTATTGCATTTTAAGTACCGCCTTATAGCAGGCCCTAGCTTTCATAATCTGAGCCTTGGATTTAGATTTAATTGCATCCAGAAGCCCCCCCTTTGCCACTCTACATGCCTTGGCATACCAGGATTCGGATTTGGGACTAGGATTCTTCTTCCGTCTATTTTTACCCAAAGTGACTCTAATTATCTCCCTTATCTTCTCATGTGTATGGGGTCATTTTTTCATTTCTCAGTGTAGTGGGGAGTTTAGATAAGAGGTCAAGGTCCGCCTTGATATGTCCTTTTACAATAGTTAATAGATCAGGATTTTTGACTACCCAATTCCATTTCATTGTTCGCAAATTATTTACCAGACAAAGTTCCCCCATGTAACTATGCTCCATATTCTCAGGGCGGGATGTTTCTTTGACCCTAAGCGATAGGCTAAGTACATTATGATCACTATTGGAGCAATCGATCACCTCCATGTCCATGACCGTAAGCCATAAGTCAACTTGGACTAGAATATAATCGATTCTGCTGCAATGGGCCAATATATTAAAGGTAGGTTTACCCTGGCAGTCAGAGCTACACCTGCCATTAGTGGCCCTCAGATCATGCTCAAGGGTAAGCGACAGAAGTTGACCTGCTTTGGTTGTCCATTTTACATTGGGTAAATCCAAAATAGGAATACCCCATTGGTTATCCAAGTCAGTAGTTAAATCATTGGGAGCAGCCACTATTGGCTCAAACGTTGTATTCAGATAGTATTAGATCTCGTGAAAACAGATTCAGGAGTTGGTGTTCTAGTTGATAAATTACTTGTGTCTCGCTATTCCTGCCCTCTACCCTATTGTAAATATTTATAAGTTTTATAGACAATCCTGAGGGGAACCTAAGTCAAAGGGCAAGGATATCTTTAGAGCTACACGGCAAAGTTCCAATAGTACACGAAAATAAAGTGTTAACCCATATGCCCAATCCTCCAGAGGGTTTTCCCTTTGTGCTCTTGCTTGCATTAACACAGTAAGATGTATAGCCATTTCTGTGAGCCCGTGCAAGACACCAGGTCTCTTGGAAAAGGCACGCATCAAAGGTGTATATGAATTCACCACATTGGACATCAGGTAAAAGTTTGGTCAATCCTGCAACATTCCAAGAAGCTAATCTCACCACAGACTCCTTAGCCAGTTCTTTCTCACATGAAGTGGATACGATTTTTGGGTTACTGACAATTAACATAGTATCAGTCTCTAGCCTTGTTGACGATTTTTACCCTATTTCGCAGGACTTTGTCAATCCATGAACAGTCTCCCTGTTCCTAGAAAAATCATCTCCTTTTTCCATAGGTGCCAGCAATAAATTCACAGCCCCCTCACTCCCACAAACACCCTCATTACAAGAAGTATTACGCTCCATTTGAACTGGTCTCGCTCTGTTATCAGGGGTCAGCAACTTTTGGATCTCACACTCCACTTGGTTCTTTGGATCAGATATATATAGTTAATCACATGCTTCAAGGTCGGTTAGTGCAGCAAACCTATTCTCCTGCCTTAAACTGTGCCCCCTGAGTACCCCATGTATTCATCCAATCCAAAGGGTCCCACAGTTGAATTCTACCTCCTGATTCCAGTATACGCGGAGATCTATAGAAATAGGCAAGTGATGGAACAGTAAACTGGGAATTCTTAAACAGCACATTACCCAGGTACTGTAATAGGGATCTCACCACAAAGTCATTATTAAAATTCAAAAACACACAATCTCCCATCAGATTCTTCTTTACAGGCCCCACCCACTCTGTCCTTCTGGCCATCATCATTTGATTTTGAAAACACCTAACTCTGCCCCCAACTTCATTGAGATGATTTGTTAACCAATGAAGGGCTTTTGCCATTTGTTGTTCTGTGGATTATGTCTGGCCCTCCCTCAATGGGGGTACATTCCCTAGTACTAATACCAAAGGAGCCGCATCTCCCTAGTTGGATCTATTAGACCTGCGTTGGTCAGCTCGCCCACTCCACCCTGATGAAGATGGTTCCTGACCTGCACTAGCTATATTGGACTGATAAATCTGCCTATTTGTTGTAACTTCCCCTGATACATCCACCTCAGAGGTATCAGAATGTGGTTGGGGAGCCCGAGTATGTGAGACAGTACCGGTATGAAGTTCAGAATTAGTAAATTGGTTAACCAAACCCACCTGAGAGGTATCAGATTGTTGTTGAGGAGCCTGTGTATGCGAGATAGTACTGGTATTTGTATCAGAATTAGGATGTAGGTAGTTAGCCAAGCCAGTACAAAGAAAGGACTTTTTTGAGGTACAATCATCGGGTGTGCTCTAAGTGGAGATGATGATATTTGCGACTCAGATTCAAGGGGGGGATTAATCCTGGTATGCATTCCCTCTAAGTCACGAAAATTGTGTGTAGCCTGAGACTCCAGGTCAGCTAACTGCTCCTCAATCTTGCTTAATCTGAGTGAAATGGGATTCAACAGGTTTGCCACCAATGTTACCATTTTATGACACATATTCTCATTCATCAAGGGGGTCTCAATCTGGTTGGAGATCCAGGGAGGATTTACTCCACATGGGAGAGCTTCTATTTCATCGCTCCCTCCAGTTCTTAATAATGTGGAGACCTTTGCAGATTTCAGCCTCTGTATCGCTGCCCCTTTTTCTCTTCACTGACATATCAGTTCGGGCTCCCACAGGCTTTGTTACAGCAGTACCCCTAGTAGATGCTCTTGTAGCAGTGGTCACCGGAGGTAGCAATTGGGGTATCACTCCCATAGATGGCTCCGCTACGACTTCCTGGACTACTGAGAGTGAATGATAAGGGGTTTTAGAAGACATATCACCCCTTAAGGAGGTTCTTTTGTGAGGAATAGGTTCCAAGGACAGCCGGTGTTCAGTCAATTCTATTTCATGTGCTAAGACTGATATGGCCCTCGCTAAAAAGGAATCAAGTGTTCCAACAATACCCTCTACTGGTTGCTCCCTCAGTCCCTTCCTCGTATTCATCATAGGGCTCAATGAAACTAGTGCTCAAAAGGAGAGGACAAAACAAGAAACACAAATATAGCAGTAAACAGTACCTTTGTACAATCTACCACGTTAGAGGGGGTGCCCAGCCCCCCTTGGCCCAGGCGCTGCCCGCGCACGTCTTGCGCAGTGGGAGCCCGCTAGGGATTTTATCGCGCCTCCTGGCGCTGCGGGAGGGCGTCGTTGGTGGCGTCAGAGGCCACAGGATCGTCTGGGAGTTGGAGTCCCGGCTCCCGGCTCTACTTCAGGCCCACTCTTTCTCCTTAGCACCAGCAAGAGGTAACAACAGCTACGGCGGTCCTGCGCAGCAGGAGCCCACTAGGGATTTTATCGCACCTCCTGGGGCTACGTGAGGGCGTTGTTGGTGGCGTCAGAGGCCATAGCGTTGTCTGGGGGTTGGAGTCCTGGCTCCCGGCTCCACTTCAGGCCCCCTCCTTCTCCTTAGCACCAACAAGAGGTAACAACAGCTTCGGGTGTCCCGCGCAGCGAGAGCCAGCTAGAGATTTTAACACGCCCCCTGGCGCTGCATAAGGGCATCATTGGTGGCACCATTCCTCTAATGCAGACGCTCAAAAAACTTTCAAAAGACTAGTTACTCAAGTACTTAATTCAATTTACCTTTGTTTAAGAGACATTCTTTCTGCACCTCACAAAGACGAAAACACCCATGGGTGCCCAGACACAAACATCAATCAATCAATCAATCAAAACATTTATAGAGCGCGCTACTCACCCGTGAGAGTCTCAAGGCGCTGAAGGGAGGGGGGGTGCTGCTACTGCTCGAATAGCCAGGTCTTGAGGTGCCTCCTGAAGGTGAGATGGTCCTTGATCAGTCATAGGAGTGCGGGGAGGTAGTTCCATGTCTTGGCGGCCAGGTAGGAGAACGATCTTCCTCCGGCTGTGGCTTTGCGGATCCGTGGGACGATGGCGAGGGCGAGGCTGGCGGAGCGGAGCCGGCGGGTGGGAGTGTAGAACGTGAGGCGGTTGTTGAGGTATTCGGGGCCCATGTCATGGAGAGCTTTGTGTGCGTGGGTGAGGAGCCTGAATGGGATCCTCTTGTTGACGGAGAGCCAGTGCAGGTCTCCCAGGTGGGCGGATATGTGGTTATGGCAAGGGATGTCGAGGATGAGCCATGCGGAGGTGTTCTCTATGCGTTGTAGTCGTTTCTGGAGTTTGGCGGTGGTTCCTGCGTATATGGCGTTACCGTAGTCCAGTCGGCTAGTGACGAGGGTCTGGGTGAACATCTTTCTGGTTTCGGTGGAGATCCACCGGAATATTTTTCGGAGCATGCGCAGGGTGTTGAAGCATGATGACGAGACGGCGTTGACTTGCTTGGTCATCGTGAGGGTGGAGTCCAGGATGAATTCCAGGTTGCGTGCATGGTCCGAGGGTGTTGGTGCAGAGCCCAGTGCTGAGGGCTACCAGGAGTCGTCCCAGGCAGAGGGGGATTGTCCGAGGATGAGGACCTTCATCTTGTCTGAGTTCAGCTTCAGGCGGCTGAGCTTCATCCATTCTGCGATGTCTTTCATTCCTTCCAGTAGGTTAGTTTTGGCGGTGGCTGGGTCTCTGGTGAGGGAGAGTATCAGCTGGGTGTCGTCGGCATTGGAGATGATATTGATGTTGTGTTTGCGTGCGATGGCGGCGAGGGGGCTCATGTAGATATTGAAGAGCGTTTGGCTGAGCAAGGATCCTTGGGGTATGCCGCAGATGATTTTGGTGGCTTCTGAGCGGAAGGGAGGGAGGCGGACTCTCTGGGTTCTGTCGGAGAGGAACGAGGTGATCCAGTCCCGGCCTTTCCTTGGATCCCAGTGTTGAAGAGGCGTGTTATTAGGGTGTGATGGCAAACGGTGTCGAAGGCTGCCGAGAGGTCCAGGAGAATGAGGGCGGCTGTTTCTCCGTTGTCCATCAGGGTCCTGATGTCATTGGTGGCTGCGATGAGGGCGGGCTTGGTGCTGTGGTTGGCTCGAAAATCGGATTGGGAAGGGTCGAGCGAGTTGTTTGTCTCGAGAAAAGCAGTCAGCTGTTTATTGACGGTCTTCTTGATGACCTTGGCCGGAAAGGGAAGAAGGGAGATGAAGCGGAAGTTCTTGAGGTCCTTGGGGGCTGCTGTGGGTTTCTTCAGAAGGGCGTTGATTTCTGCGTGCTTCCAGGTCTCGGGGAAGGTGGCTGACGCGAACAAGATGTTTATGACATTCTGGAGATGGGGTGTGATGATGGTGTCGGCTTTGTTGATGATATGATGGGGGCATGGGTCCGAGGGGGACCCGGAGTGGATGGAGTTCATGACATTGGTGGTTTCTTCAGTGCTGATGGGGGTCCAGGTGCTGAGGGTGGTGGTGGGGGTCGTTGGTTCAGTGACTGGAGGCGGAGTCTGGGGTCCGAAGCTGTCGTGTATATCTGCGAGGAACGTGGCGAGGGATTGCAGAGTTCTTGCGATGATGTGATGTCATTGTTGCTGGCTCTGGGGTTGGAGAGTTCTTTGACGATGTTGAAGAGTTCCTTGCTGTTGTGGGTGTTGTTGTCTAGTTGCTCTTTGAATGATATCCTTTTGGTGGTGCGGATCAGCTGGTGGTGTTTGCGGGTGGCGGTCTTGAGGGCTGTCATGTTTCCTGTAGTTTGTTCGTGGCCCCAGGTTTTTTCGAGGGTTCGGCAGTACTTCTTTGATTCTTTGAGGGAGTCTGTGAACCATGGAGTTTTCCTGTAGCCGGTCATGCCTGGGGGGTTCTTCAGAGGTGCGAGGTCGTCGGCACAGTTGCTGATCCCACTGTGTGGGGTTGTGGGCTGCGTCGTTGGTTTCAGCGGTGTTTGTTGGTGGGTTCTGGCTCAGCGATGAGAGGAGCTGGTCTGTGCTGATTTTGCTCCAGTGTCTGCGGGGGATTTGTTGCGTGCGTTGATGGGATGTATTCTTTTTGAAGGTGAAGTGGATGTATCTGTGGTCGGTCCAGTGTAGTCTGGAGGAGTGGCTGAAGGAGACGTGGTTGCTGGCGGAGAAGATGGGGTGGAGCGTGTGGCCAGCGATGTGGGTTGGGGTGTTCACCAGTTGTTTGAGTCCGAGGTTGGCGAGGTTGTCGAGTAGGGTGGTGGTGTAGTTGTCGCTGTTTTTCTCCAGGTGGAAGTTAAGATCTCCTAGGAGTATGTATTCTGGTGAGGCAAGGGCGTGCAGGTGATGAAGTCGGCGATGGTTTCACTGAATTGCGTGCGTGGGCCCGGGGGTCTGTAGATGACATCAGACATCAGACAACAAAGCACAGACTACAGCCACCCGACACTGCACCATAGACAATGTACAACAAAAGAAAGACCCAGACAACAGATATCTCTCCCAAAGACTATTCTACATTCTACAAATGCTTTTCCAGTTATGTACCCTTATATTTTGTATGCCCTTTCGTTAGGTGCTTTTGAGCTCTTCCAGAAGCAAATACGTACATGATTTTGTAAGCTCTACTTCTACAATCTTGCAACAAAAGCACAGAGACCTCTCTCAACTCACCTACATCTACACTGAACGAGTGCTAGTATTCCTCATGCACTACACAGCACACTTCTACATAGCACCTGGTATCAGCATATGAGCAGCATAGGTAACAAAACTATGAAGAGATCATGCTATGTCTGCACGCTGATACCTCATGCAGTAGATGCAGACTGGCTGAATCTGCTTCTTCTGTGCCTTCCCCACGAACCGAACTTGAACCTCCGGGATAGGTGCCCATTTTCCCCGAGTTTACTGCGAACTCTTCTGATCTACTTGTTCTACGCACTAGATGTGAATTGTGCTTATGAGACTGCAATACCATGTCCTGACTGGTACACCACATGGTAATAATAGCCCCTCACCCGTCCTGATGAAGACCCGATAGCAAGGCGTCAGCATCTGCCTGTATTCAGCACCGGGTCGAAACGTCGACAGCTCTCTTTCTGTCAGTTCCCTCCCACATTTATCATTGATTGATGGCATTTTTGGAAGCATGACACACTTTATGTCTAATAATTTGACTTTATTAGTTTAACACCTTTTTCGAATCGATTGATTGTACTGGCTAATGGATATCATTGATTGATTATTGCTAAAGTCATGATTTCTTTCCTGACACCTCCCTTCACACCTTCACTTTCCCCTCCTTTACCTATCTGGGGCACTAACTGTGTTTGAATTTTAGCATTGTCTGTTAGACTGTTTACTATTGAATATATGTGCACATTGTGAATAAACAACAATGTAGCAGCACTCTCTAAAGTTTTATGAAAAAAAAATTGAATTATTGTTGCATATTATTCTGGACCGTGTTCTGGGACCATTTTATCTGTACTATATACTTACCCAGGTCCCAGTGACTTTTTTTGGGTCAACCCGTGTTTACATAACACCTAATTGATATCAGCAAAGGATGAATTGATTAATCACGTCTGTATTGATTTATTGTAGGATGTTGCTTCTTTAACATAACTAAGAAGTGATACCACCATCACTCCGACTGGATCCACATGCAATCCTCTTTATGTGGCGATTGATTGTCTATGAAGTACCATTTAAACTTCAGTTTAAGGAATTACATTAATTTATATAAGATAAAAGTAAAACATCAACATGTGTTCTAATGTATGCTTATTAATGTAGTTTGGGTTCACATATAAAGAACTACGATTAATAAAAATTTTGAGCTTAAAAGAAATAATTTTTTTATAAAGACAAAATAACGTATTTCTGATTGATTTCTTCACACTTTTTTTGAAGAAATACCCACAAACCCTTAATATGAAACGTATTATACTGATTTATTATTCATTAGTGCTAATTAAAATTGAATAATTGATACGTATATGTAATTGCTTTGGGGATGTATATTGTTAGAATGTGTGATCCTTTTCATCTAGGAAATAAAACAGCTGTAGGGCACTTACTTTTCCTTTCCCATTGAGACATGGCACATCTGATTACAGTTAAAATGCATCAACGAATTCCAAAAATGTGTGTTTATCACATTCCGTTCAATGTATAAGATTTGCAAGTTAATATGCCTTTAACTCTTTAGGTTTTTTTGTTGAGGATGTGTTGTATGTGCCAGCTTTACATCGAAAATATATTTTAGTCCACAAAATGAACAGCACATCTAATGCTTTCTAAACAATGTATTTCTTTACATTTATGACCAAATAGTGGTATCTATGGTTAAATGCATTTTGATGTTTTGTTTGTTAAGATTATGCTCTCACATTATCTCTGTCACAGTTTTTCTGAAAACCGAAGTGACAAATCCAGTCCTCCAAGTCCGCGATCTGCACATGGTTTCAGGATATTCTACGTGAATATTATAGCAATATGATATGTGCCATTGCCCCAAATGGCAAACATTCATATAGTCTCTGTTCATAGTGTAAAAATGTAGGTTTTCTGGCTACAGGCTTGAAATATCAGTATGTAGCGCCTATGGTAGTTTCAATGTTTTCACAGAAGAGACTGTCCAGCATATGTAATATTGGGGTACACGACGCCAAGTTTAATGTGACATTCAGGGCATAATTTAGAGTTCTGTGGATGGAATAGTCTGTCACAAAAGTGAAGGTTATCTCGCCCACCGTATTACAAGAGCATCTTAGCGTATGGCACCTGTAATACAGCGGGTGGGATCGCTGTCACACTTGAGAGGAGTATTCCATCCACCAAACTCAAAATCAAGCTCTTAGTCAGGACAGGATCCAAAGCAATATGTCTTCTTTAATGAGCGGTGATGCCTTTAATCAGGGTTTTGATATTTGCATATCCTTACAAGATGTGTATAGGAGCGCTGTTATACAGAATGTCCAAGTGTTATCAACAGCTGCCTCCTTGAATGTCATCATTGGAATATTGGTGCTGATGCTGAGATGAAGTAGAAAGTGAGCCTGTGTGTAAGAGAGAAGAAATGGAAGCAAGGTGCTGCAGTCTTGGTGCAAATGACCGTGGGATATTATGATGCATGTAACACCTGGGTAGCTCATAAAGTAGAGCGTTACAAGGGACTTATTGTGGTTTATTATGAGAAAGGCCCTAGGATGCTGAGAACATAAACTGTGTTTCAATCAACCATTCAACCACCTGCAATACTAAGACTGCCAATGGAGGGGTGAACCCTGGGGTAAATACTGCCCTGGTAAATCATCATTCAGTATTTGACAGCACTGGGGTAATGGAGTTATTTCTTGTTTCTGATTGCAGGTAGGACGGACCGAAAGTGAAGAAAGAATGTACTGCATAGGAGGGCGTTGAAAATTGGAACAGACATTAGCAAAACTCCTATTATTAAAACGTGGTTAGAGAAAGACTGGGCTTCCAGAGACAAAGCTCTCCTACCAAGAGGCAGTAGTCTCACTTTAGAATATTCAGGACATGTTGAATCACTCATGTTTGGAGATAGACTTCCTTGAACTTCACTGGACCTGACTCATAGTCCACGCCAGACTGACTGGTTTCCATCGGCGGCTCCTCCGCAAGTTCGGAGGAACGTCACCTCACTGGCTCAGAGCCAGGATCTGAAAAATAAAACAATATTTTACTAATGTTTTATTTTTCTGTGGCTGGCTCTGAGCCAGCATGTGCTGATAGGGGCAGGGCAGGGCCATGGGACTGGGGAGGGGGAGTTGTGTGTCCTAAGTGTGCATGACTGTTTGACCGACCGCCCTAGGCTGGCCACCAGACATGCGCACTTAGGTTTCTCTGACTCAGCTGTATTGTACAGCCAGGTTAGAGCGGAGCGTAAAACCAGCCTGCTCAGGCCAATCCCCACGGTGCTCTCATACTATCAGAGCAGTGTCTGGATCGGATGGGGAGTCTGTTGTCCCAGGTACTGCCGGGAGCGGCAGAAAGGAGGACCACCCGAAGTGCAAGGTGGCTTCAGGAACAGGTCATTTTTAAATGTAAAAAAGTAACCTCCCCTCCAAATCCCTGACCAACGCTTCTGCTGCCCTGACCCCCGCCCACTCCATAGTGACAGTAGCTACAACTGCCGGTTCCCTAGCCAATTTACCTGCACTTTAAGAACCTTCATAACTTTAAAATACTATATCATTACCTGCAACTGGATGAAATGTGATGTTACAGTGATTTCTGGAAAAGCAGTTCTTTTTCAGAATTTAGGAACTGTAAATGTAACAGGTCAACTGTGGCAAAAAGTCCACTGTAGATACAAACTATGATTGGCAATGGTTTACAGCACTTTATATTTGAATATTACAAGGACAAGTCTTTGTAAAAAATATGTCTAAACATCAATAAATACACTGACTGAGTCCTCCTTGTCTTATTAAGATAATTTAATCTAAGATATTTGTGGTGTGCCTACCATATATCATCGCTTAACAAGTATTAATCGAGATTGTACAGTAACATAGTCAGGTAGAAGAGGATGGAAACTCACAGTGGTGGAATTTGTGTGCACCGTAAATTAGAGATGCATTCAGGACCCTGGATCACCATTTACTCTATTTTTCTCGGCTTCTTAATTTCATCACATTAGACCATACACTGATTTCTGGGTGCTGGCGGTCGTCTTCTATTTTTCCAACTAGGGTTCTTAAAAAAATTGTATATCTATTTCAGTAGGATTCCGCCTACATTTGGAGCAGACTCACATTCCTCAAATTTTCTTTGTATTCTTAAAGAATTCCAAGGATACTCCTGGAACGATGACAGTAGCTGTTTTCCAGGCGTTCTCACAGGCACAAGCAATTCTCGTTTAACACTTTAGCCGCGTCCGTTATTTAGAAGCAGTGCGGCGGTTCCGCAGAGTGGGCGGGCCGCGTCGGCCGTTGGTCGTTCGCAGCACCAGCGAGGTAGTGCTCGCGACGGCCAATGTAGTAGAGTATTGTAGAGTACAGTTGCATAGAATGGAGTAGGGTAGGGTGTCCTACAGTAAAGCACTGTAGAGTGGATTGTTATACACTGGCCTGGAGTGAGTTAAAGTGTTGTGCAGTGGAGTAGATTGGAGTGGAGTGGCATAGCATAGTGTGGAGTGAAGTAAAATAGAATGAATTTGCATATTTTAGAATAGAGTGGCATGGAGTGGAGTAGAGTGGAGTGCTTTAGCAAAGAGTGGAGAAAAGTGTCATAAACAGCAGAGTTGAGTGCTGTGTCATAGACTGTTGAAAAATCCCATAGAGTGGAGTAGAGTGTTGTACAGTGGAGTGTACAGGCACAGAGTGCAGCACAGTGTTGTGCAGTGGCATTCAGTGTAGTAGAGTGGACTTGTATAGAGGGGAGTAGAGTGTGGTAGAGTGGATCATCACACAGTGGAGTGTTGTACAGTGGCGTAGAGTGGGGTAAAATGTCATACAGTATAATTGAGTGGATTGGTGTTGTACAGTGGAGTAAAATATCATATAGTAGAGTGGAGTGTCATACAGTACAGTGCAATGGAGTGGAGTAGAGTGGCATGGCATGCACTCTAGTAAAGACTCATAGAGTGGAGTGGCTATCATACAGTGGAGTAATATGGCATGTCGAAGAAGGAGGTGAAACTGCCATAGAGTGGAGTAGAATGGAATGGAATGAACTGGAGTACAGTGTTGTACATTTGGGTGAGATAGAGTACAGTAGAGGGTGGTAGAGTGTGGTACAGTGGAGTGGCATAGAGTGTTGTAGAATTAAATGGTATACAGTACCATTGAGTGGAGTGGTGTACAGTGGAGTACACTGGAGCACAGTGGAGTAGTGTGTTATATAGCAAAGTAGAGTAAATTGTGGTGGAGCATCATAGAGGGAATTGAGTAGAGTGGAGTAGTAGAGTGTGACATAGTAGCACAGAGTGGACTACAGTATTGTGCAGTGATATAATCTGGAGTACAATATTGTATATTAGAGTAGCATCAAACGCAACCGAGTTTGGTAGAGTGTAGGGACGTAGAGTTTCATAGAGTGGATTAGAAGGTCAGAGAGCGGAGTAGACTGGAGTGGTATAGGCTGGAGTGATATAGAGTGCAGTGTCATACAGTGTCATATCATAGAGTATTTTATCATAGAGTATCATGGTATAGAGTGTCAGGGCATAAAGTGCTGTGCTGTAGAGTGGGTGGTCGATTACAAAACAATTAAACATTCAATTACTTAAACATAAAGGTACACCCACAACATAAGTATCATTTAGATTGCATTTAATTCAACTATTCGCAATGGTTTCCTACAGTTTCGCATATATTATATTTCATATTCATACAATACATGGTAAATTACGTACAATTCTTCAATTAGTGCTCGGTGATTGTCAGAGAAGAAAGGAAATTTAAAGGAGGGTAGGGTGTGTTTGGAAAAGAATAAGGGACAAAGAAAAGGAATTGTGTCCTATAAACAATTCTGTCTTATTCACAGAGCATTTCCAGTCATGTTACAGATCACAGTTGTTCCCTAGAAATACACTATACACGGGAGCTGAGTTTAGCAAGTTTTCGGTAGGGCGTGTATGTGTTGATGATGTTGTCGACGTTTCGACCCCCAAGTTAAGGGCGGGTGGGTCCTCAGTTTGGGGTCTTCCTCAGGACAATTAAAAACAGTGACATTGAGCACCTAGGAAAACAGAAATGTGTATCACTAGATGGAATCATTTGAAATTAAAAAACAGGGCAAAAGTCACGGTGTACCTACATGAGCAGGCGTTCGAGTGGTGTCCCTTCTGAATTAGGACTCGCGCCTGTAGAGTTGTTCTATAGAGGAAATAGATTAAGATTAGGAAGGATATTGATGGCAGGTCGTGGTAAATCAGCCCGAGATAGAAAACATGACTTACTGAGTTCGCCAGTCTTTGAAGAGCATTAGTCTCTTACAGGCGTCATAGATGACGAAACTGGGACAGTATATCCGTGGGTGTGGCGTGCGTCCTACATCCACCGGGCGATAGAATTCAAAGTGTAGATAAGTTACACCATCTGAAAGAACACAGAGATACTGTACTCCTTCATATTTCACCTCATCGTTGAAGAGAGAATTAAATAAAGGTTATTAGTCCGTCAAAAAAAAAAAAAGGAGACCAGAAACCCTACTGGTCGACATCATGCCCGCCTCAGACTATGGAGGACAAAAGAGGAGCCAAATCTCTTAGAGGTGGTATCCCATGCGCATTATTATAAAACGATTAGGAGACCAGCCGACATCCGTAGTGGATACACTGTGTGGATATTATGACAATCATTAGTCCATAACTAGAAAAGTGGGGCTGCCTGAGTTAACCAAGACCGTGAGCGCTACTCCCCGATACTTGGTTGTTCTGACATTGTGATTCGCAAAACAGCGCGGAGCGGACATACCTGTGTTACTGCTGACGGATCGTTCACAGTGACAGCTCGCAGGCGCTCGTAATCCCATACAAATAGCGGGCGTGTCTAGGGGGCGTGTCCCGGCACCTCGCGGTGCTGCCGCTGGCTGCTGCGCGGCTGGAGGACTACGTGGGGCGCATGCGCCGGACTAGTGACACTGTTTACACTACGGACCCGGGATTCCCTGGTTAGATGTCTAAAGGTCTGGTTGAGTTACTATATTACACATCGGTGTCTTTACAACCCGAAAAAGTCACGAACATTATGACAACGCACTGATAATTCATCAGGTGAACATACTCTTTACACATCGGTGTATATACAATCAGACAACACCACGGACATTCTGACAACGCACTGAGTTAAGGAATCGGGTGGAATAACTCTTTACACATCGGTGTACATACAATCAGACAGACCCACGGACATTGGGATAGCGCACTCATTTGATCGGTGGCAGAGTTCAATATGACGGTATAATCGCATAAAGGGAGGCTCATTAGGCATGGGTACTGTGGAAAACAATGGCACTTACAGAGTGAAACGACAATATATGCACATACAAGTATGTATTTAGGGACCCATGATGGTATTATAACATATAGTAATACTAGTGTTCATGTCCATATCACTCCTCAACCTCCTGAGGGATGTTAAGTGGAAGATCTAACACATTATTCTCTAAGTATAGATAGCTCATGTACTTACACTTCCTGCATCGCTATATCATCAACCCATTGATACATTTGTGCAGTTCAAAACAGAGTTCCTGTCCTGGGTCATCCACACATTATGGTTTCACATCTTACTGGTCGGGTACAAGTCCAGCTAATTGCGAGTAAGTCGCATCAAGTTCATTAAGGCCATTGTCAACAGTGTCCAAAGTATACATCCATTTACACT
Organism: Lissotriton helveticus; assembly: GCF_964261635.1. Classification (NCBI taxonomy): domain Eukaryota; kingdom Metazoa; phylum Chordata; class Amphibia; order Caudata; family Salamandridae; genus Lissotriton; species Lissotriton helveticus. The sequence goes on from NC_136063.1 coordinate 522,526,599, forward strand.
CCCTAACATTTAGTAGTGAGTTCAAATTGCCACCTCTGGGTCCCACCGTGATTTTTTCAATCACCAGCCATTTGAAGGATTCAGGGGTATGTGATTTAGACATGAAGTGTTCCACCAAGGGGGAGCCTGGTGTTTGGCACCTTATCCTGCTGCAATGTTGCAGGATCCGCTTTTTGACATGTTGTTTAGTTTGTCCGATGTATACCAGATCACAAGGACATATGATGGCATAGATAACGTCACTTGTGTTGCAGTTCGTCATTGACTTCAAAGTGACCGTGTGGTTACGATAGTTCCAAACCTTAGTTTCCATTGTCTGTGGGCATGCTTTGCACTTCGTACATTTGAAATGTCCGACCACTTGGGGAAGGTTCCATATGCTTTGCAGAGTGGGGGGGGCCGGAGTTCCTAGGTAGGAGGATACCACTTTATCCCTGATATTTTTAGCTTTCTTGAAAGCATGCATCGGCAGTTGTTCATGGTTGATCACATCAGATACCATATTCCAATGTTTGTTTACCGTCTTCTTAATCAGATTACTCTTCGTGCAGAAAGTCGTAACGCAGATAATCCTTTCGGGATCCACGGGACGCTCTCTGGGTTTCAGCAGGTCTTCCCTCGGGCTGAACCATGCCCTCTTTCTTGCTCTTGTCACCAGTCGTCTTGGGTATCCTCTTTCCATTAGTCTCCTGATCAAAAGATCCGACTCTAGGAAGTAGTCTTCTTTGAGTGAACAGTTCCTCCTTATCCGGAGAAACTGGCCAAACAGTAGATTGTCCCGTAGGCTTCTTGTATGGTGGCTCGTGTATCGTAGGAGGCTGTTCCGTTCGGTGGGTTTTCGAAAGAGGGTGGTGTGGAGGTGACCATTCTGGACTTTGATGCTGATGTCTAAAAAGTCAATGGAGGTCTTACTCATGCTCATGGTAAACTGAATGTCCTGAGACTGGTTATTCAGCCATGTGAAGAATCTGTTGAGTTCCACTTCACTCCCAGTCCATAGCATCAGCACATCATCAATATACCTGCGCCACATCCAAATGTTGGTTTCATATGGATTTCTCATGGTAAGGATATGGTCCCGTTCGAATTCTGCCATATACAGTATAGCTAGGTCAGGAGCAAAGGCTGCCCCCATCGCTACTCCCTTGCTCTGGAAGAAGAATTCATCCTGAAAGATGAAGAAATTTTTCTTCATTGCCACCTCCAGGAGCTGAATGATGAAATCCGTTGGTACCTGAGTTGGTTGAGTTCTTCTGTCCAATGCCTTTCTCATGGTTTCCAAAGCAGGGTCCTGGGGAATGCTCGTGTATAATGAGACTATGTCTAGTGTCACCAATACTTGTTTGTCCTGATCAAAGGCAATATCATCTACTTGGTTAATGATCTGCATGGTGTCTCTGACATAGGTAGGGGTCCCAGTTGCTAAGGGTTTCAAAAAAGTGTCTATGTATTTACATAGCGGTTCCAAAAGGGAGCCACAGCCCGATACAATGGGGCGTCCAGGTGGTTTTGTCATGTCCTTATGTATCTTGGGTAGCGTGTAAATCGTAGGTGTTCTTGGCTGTGCTACATTCAAGTACTCGTATTCTTTCTTGCTCAGGAAACCCTCGTCCCGACCCTTCCCTGTAATCTCTTGTATCAATCTCCTAGTCTCCCTTGTGGGGTCGGCGTTAGTTACGGTATAACTCACCCCATCTCGAAGTTGTGTATAAATCTCATCTTTGTAGTTCTGGACATCTTGTAGGACTATCGCCCCTCCTTTATCCGCAGGTTTGATCACCAGTAGCTTGTTCTTACTCAAATTATCCAGGGCTCGTCTTTCGCCTTGTGTGATGTTATGTTTAACATAGGTGCGTGTGGTACAGATATTCATCACATCTCGCATCACCATGTTTTCATAAGCAAGGATCCGATGTGGTGTCTGGTGAGTTCTGGGGGTGAAGGTTGAGGGAGGTCGTAGTCCAGTTACTGAGGTTGTAGTTGGAATAGGAGAGTGCAGGAAGAAGTGCTTCAGCCTGATTTTCCGAAAGAAACGGGTCAGTTCAGATCTTATATTGAAATGGTTCGGGTAGGATGTAGGCACAAAAGATAATCCTTTATTCAACACACTGGATTCCTCCGGAGTTAGAACATGTTGAGAGAGATTAACAATTGGGCTTGATTGGCTTACCACCTGTAAGTCTTGCGTCTCGTGCTGATTTCTCCGTGGGGCTCTGGTTGGAAACGGACTTGTTTCTGTGGGTTCTCTGGTCGCTGGGTAGTTCCCCCTCTGGCTCGGGTTGGCCAAGATTGGCCTCTGCCTCTGTTCTGATAGTTTCCTCGCCCTCGGGGCGGTCGCCATTGATTCCCCCCTAAAAAAGGGTGCCAATCTGGTTGTGGTTGATACCATTGGTCCTGATAACTGTCGTAGGACGAGGGGCCGGGGGCTCCTGAGTCACTGCCTGAGCTATAGGACGAGTCTGAGAAGTTGGTGAACTTCCTTCTGCCCCTGTAACCAACTCTGCCCCTGTTGGTGAACCTTCCTTGGGTGTCTTGATTATAATAATCCTCTGCTAGATAAGGGTAGGTCTTCTTCTTATCGTAGTTAGCGATGTCTTTGCTAAGTTTGTCCAACTTCTTGGATTGAGCTTCGATGTCAAATTGGTCCAGAGTTTTCTCAAGTTTCTCTAGAGTGTCTCTCGCGTTGGCAAACGCACTATGACTCTTGATCTCGGCCTTGAGTGTGTCAATTTCCTTCATGAGAGTTTCAACCTGTATCTTGGCTGTATCAATGCCCAGCACCATCCAGTGGCGCGAGCATGTGTTTGCAACGAAGCTAAATCCCTCCTTGAACTTGGGATCGTCCACAAATATTGCCGGTTCGTTTTTAACTTGGAGTCCAGTGGGTATTATATTGGCTTGTAGATATTGAGTCAGTGCATATCCATGCAGTCTGGTGCGGACCAATTTCTTCTCCAGTCTTTCCAGTTTGACAATCTTCTCATTAAGCGATTGGTCCAGAAGTGTGGTCTTGTTTGATAGGAATACCTGCCCCGTATCCCCTTCCAGAAGGTTTTGAATATACTCTTCAGTATAAGATAGGGTTTCACGGTCACTCATGATATACCCTAGTTCATTAATTTACAGATTAGAACCCTCGCAGATAGATACCTGCTCTTAAGAGTGGTAGGTAATAATGGGGTAAACCCTTACCTCATCGACCTGGGTCAGTACAATGTTATAAAAAAGGGTGGTCGATTACAAAACAATTAAACATTCCATTACTTAAACATAAAGGTACACCCACAACGTAAGTATCATTTAGATTGCATTTAATTCAACTATTCGCAATGGTTTCCTACAGTTTCGCATATATTATATTTCATATTCATACAATACATGGTAAATTACGTACAATTCTTCAATTAGTGCTCGGTGATTGTCAGAGAAGAAAGGAAATTTAAAGGAGGGTAGGGTGTGTTTGGAAAAGAATAAGGGACAAAGAAAAGGAATTGTGTCCTATAAACAATTCTGTCTTATTCACAGAGCATTTCCAGTCATGTTACAGATCACAGTTGTTCCCTAGAAATACACTATACACGGGAGCTGAGTTTAGCAAGTTTTCGGTAGGGCGTGTATGTGTTGATGATGTTGTCGACGTTTCGACCCCCAAGTTAAGGGCGGGTGGGTCCTCAGTTTGGGGTCTTCCTCAGGACAATTAAAAACAGTGACATTGAGCACCTAGGAAAACAGAAATGTGTATCACTAGATGGAATCATTTGAAATTAAAAAACAGGGCAAAAGTCACGGTGTACCTACATGAGCAGGCGTTCGAGTGGTGTCCCTTCTGAATTAGGACTCGCGCCTGTAGAGTTGTTCTATAGAGGAAATAGATTAAGATTAGGAAGGATATTGATGGCAGGTCGTGGTAAATCAGCCCGAGATAGAAAACATGACTTACTGAGTTCGCCAGTCTTTGAAGAGCATTAGTCTCTTACAGGCGTCATAGATGACGAAACTGGGACAGTATATCCGTGGGTGTGGCGTGCGTCCTACATCCACCGGGCGATAGAATTCAAAGTGTAGATAAGTTACACCATCTGAAAGAACACAGAGATACTGTACTCCTTCATATTTCACCTCATCGTTGAAGAGAGAATTAAATAAAGGTTATTAGTCCGTCAAAAAAAAAAAAAGGAGACCAGAAACCCTACTGGTCGACATCATGCCCGCCTCAGACTATGGAGGACAAAAGAGGAGCCAAATCTCTTAGAGGTGGTATCCCATGCGCATTATTATAAAACGATTAGGAGACCAGCCGACATCCGTAGTGGATACACTGTGTGGATATTATGACAATCATTAGTCCATAACTAGAAAAGTGGGGCTGCCTGAGTTAACCAAGACCGTGAGCGCTACTCCCCGATACTTGGTTGTTCTGACATTGTGATTCGCAAAACAGCGCGGAGCGGACATACCTGTGTTACTGCTGACGGATCGTTCACAGTGACAGCTCGCAGGCGCTCGTAATCCCATACAAATAGCGGGCGTGTCTAGGGGGCGTGTCCCGGCACCTCGCGGTGCTGCCGCTGGCTGCTGCGCGGCTGGAGGACTACGTGGGGCGCATGCGCCGGACTAGTGACACTGTTTACACTACGGACCCGGGATTCCCTGGTTAGATGTCTAAAGGTCTGGTTGAGTTACTATATTACACATCGGTGTCTTTACAACCCGAAAAAGTCACGAACATTATGACAACGCACTGATAATTCATCAGGTGAACATACTCTTTACACATCGGTGTATATACAATCAGACAACACCACGGACATTCTGACAACGCACTGAGTTAAGGAATCGGGTGGAATAACTCTTTACACATCGGTGTACATACAATCAGACAGACCCACGGACATTGGGATAGCGCACTCATTTGATCGGTGGCAGAGTTCAATATGACGGTATAATCGCATAAAGGGAGGCTCATTAGGCATGGGTACTGTGGAAAACAATGGCACTTACAGAGTGAAACGACAATATATGCACATACAAGTATGTATTTAGGGACCCATGATGGTATTATAACATATAGTAATACTAGTGTTCATGTCCATATCACTCCTCAACCTCCTGAGGGATGTTAAGTGGAAGATCTAACACATTATTCTCTAAGTATAGATAGCTCATGTACTTACACTTCCTGCATCGCTATATCATCAACCCATTGATACATTTGTGCAGTTCAAAACAGAGTTCCTGTCCTGGGTCATCCACACATTATGGTTTCACATCTTACTGGTCGGGTACAAGTCCAGCTAATTGCGAGTAAGTCGCATCAAGTTCATTAAGGCCATTGTCAACAGTGTCCAAAGTATACATCCATTTACACTCCCTAACATTTAGTAGTGAGTTCAAATTGCCACCTCTGGGTCCCACCGTGATTTTTTCAATCACCAGCCATTTGAAGGATTCAGGGGTATGTGATTTAGACATGAAGTGTTCCACCAAGGGGGAGCCTGGTGTTTGGCACCTTATCCTGCTGCAATGTTGCAGGATCCGCTTTTTGACATGTTGTTTAGTTTGTCCGATGTATACCAGATCACAAGGACATATGATGGCATAGATAACGTCACTTGTGTTGCAGTTCGTCATTGACTTCAAAGTGACCGTGTGGTTACGATAGTTCCAAACCTTAGTTTCCATTGTCTGTGGGCATGCTTTGCACTTCGTACATTTGAAATGTCCGACCACTTGGGGAAGGTTCCATATGCTTTGCAGAGTGGGGGGGGCCGGAGTTCCTAGGTAGGAGGATACCACTTTATCCCTGATATTTTTAGCTTTCTTGAAAGCATGCATCGGCAGTTGTTCATGGTTGATCACATCAGATACCATATTCCAATGTTTGTTTACCGTCTTCTTAATCAGATTACTCTTCGTGCAGAAAGTCGTAACGCAGATAATCCTTTCGGGATCCACGGGACGCTCTCTGGGTTTCAGCAGGTCTTCCCTCGGGCTGAACCATGCCCTCTTTCTTGCTCTTGTCACCAGTCGTCTTGGGTATCCTCTTTCCATTAGTCTCCTGATCAAAAGATCCGACTCTAGGAAGTAGTCTTCTTTGAGTGAACAGTTCCTCCTTATCCGGAGAAACTGGCCAAACGGTAGATTGTCCCGTAGGCTTCTTGTATGGTGGCTCGTGTATCGTAGGAGGCTGTTCCGTTCGGTGGGTTTTCGAAAGAGGGTGGTGTGGAGGTGACCATTCTGGACTTTGATGCTGATGTCTAAAAAGTCAATGGAGGTCTTACTCATGCTCATGGTAAACTGAATGTCCTGAGACTGGTTATTCAGCCATGTGAAGAATCTGTTGAGTTCCACTTCACTCCCAGTCCATAGCATCAGCACATCATCAATATACCTGCGCCACATCCAAATGTTGGTTTCATATGGATTTCTCATGGTAAGGATATGGTCCCGTTCGAATTCTGCCATATACAGTATAGCTAGGTCAGGAGCAAAGGCTGCCCCCATCGCTACTCCCTTGCTCTGGAAGAAGAATTCATCCTGAAAGATGAAGAAATTTTTCTTCATTGCCACCTCCAGGAGCTGAATGATGAAATCCGTTGGTACCTGAGTTGGTTGAGTTCTTCTGTCCAATGCCTTTCTCATGGTTTCCAAAGCAGGGTCCTGGGGAATGCTCGTGTATAATGAGACTATGTCTAGTGTCACCAATACTTGTTTGTCCTGATCAAAGGCAATATCATCTACTTGGTTAATGATCTGCATGGTGTCTCTGACATAGGTAGGGGTCCCAGTTGCTAAGGGTTTCAAAAAAGTGTCTATGTATTTACATAGCGGTTCCAAAAGGGAGCCACAGCCCGATACAATGGGGCGTCCAGGTGGTTTTGTCATGTCCTTATGTATCTTGGGTAGCGTGTAAATCGTAGGTGTTCTTGGCTGTGCTACATTCAAGTACTCGTATTCTTTCTTGCTCAGGAAACCCTCGTCCCGACCCTTCCCTGTAATCTCTTGTATCAATCTCCTAGTCTCCCTTGTGGGGTCGGCGTTAGTTACGGTATAACTCACCCCATCTCGAAGTTGTGTATAAATCTCATCTTTGTAGTTCTGGACATCTTGTAGGACTATCGCCCCTCCTTTATCCGCAGGTTTGATCACCAGTAGCTTGTTCTTACTCAAATTATCCAGGGCTCGTCTTTCGCCTTGTGTGATGTTATGTTTAACATAGGTGCGTGTGGTACAGATATTCATCACATCTCGCATCACCATGTTTTCATAAGCAAGGATCCGATGTGGTGTCTGGTGAGTTCTGGGGGTGAAGGTTGAGGGAGGTCGTAGTCCAGTTACTGAGGTTGTAGTTGGAATAGGAGAGTGCAGGAAGAAGTGCTTCAGCCTGATTTTCCGAAAGAAACGGGTCAGTTCAGATCTTATATTGAAATGGTTCGGGTAGGATGTAGGCACAAAAGATAATCCTTTATTCAACACACTGGATTCCTCCGGAGTTAGAACATGTTGAGAGAGATTAACAATTGGGCTTGATTGGCTTACCACCTGTAAGTCTTGCGTCTCGTGCTGATTTCTCCGTGGGGCTCTGGTTGGAAACGGACTTGTTTCTGTGGGTTCTCTGGTCGCTGGGTAGTTCCCCCTCTGGCTCGGGTTGGCCAAGATTGGCCTCTGCCTCTGTTCTGATAGTTTCCTCGCCCTCGGGGCGGTCGCCATTGATTCCCCCCTAAAAAAGGGTGCCAATCTGGTTGTGGTTGATACCATTGGTCCTGATAACTGTCGTAGGACGAGGGGCCGGGGGCTCCTGAGTCACTGCCTGAGCTATAGGACGAGTCTGAGAAGTTGGTGAACTTCCTTCTGCCCCTGTAACCAACTCTGCCCCTGTTGGTGAACCTTCCTTGGGTGTCTTGATTATAATAATCCTCTGCTAGATAAGGGTAGGTCTTCTTCTTATCGTAGTTAGCGATGTCTTTGCTAAGTTTGTCCAACTTCTTGGATTGAGCTTCGATGTCAAATTGGTCCAGAGTTTTCTCAAGTTTCTCTAGAGTGTCTCTCGCGTTGGCAAACGCACTATGACTCTTGATCTCGGCCTTGAGTGTGTCAATTTCCTTCATGAGAGTTTCAACCTGTATCTTGGCTGTATCAATGCCCAGCACCATCCAGTGGCGCGAGCATGTGTTTGCAACGAAGCTAAATCCCTCCTTGAACTTGGGATCGTCCACAAATATTGCCGGTTCGTTTTTAACTTGGAGTCCAGTGGGTATTATATTGGCTTGTAGATATTGAGTCAGTGCATATCCATGCAGTCTGGTGCGGACCAATTTCTTCTCCAGTCTTTCCAGTTTGACAATCTTCTCATTAAGCGATTGGTCCAGAAGTGTGGTCTTGTTTGATAGGAATACCTGCCCCGTATCCCCTTCCAGAAGGTTTTGAATATACTCTTCAGTATAAGATAGGGTTTCACGGTCACTCATGATATACCCTAGTTCATTAATTTACAGATTAGAACCCTCGCAGATAGATACCTGCTCTTAAGAGTGGTAGGTAATAATGGGGTAAACCCTTACCTCATCGACCTGGGTCAGTACAATGTTATAAAAAAGGGTGGTCGATTACAAAACAATTAAACATTCCATTACTTAAACATAAAGGTACACCCACAACGTAAGTATCATTTAGATTGCATTTAATTCAACTATTCGCAATGGTTTCCTACAGTTTCGCATATATTATATTTCATATTCATACAATACATGGTAAATTACGTACAATTCTTCAATTAGTGCTCGGTGATTGTCAGAGAAGAAAGGAAATTTAAAGGAGGGTAGGGTGTGTTTGGAAAAGAATAAGGGACAAAGAAAAGGAATTGTGTCCTATAAACAATTCTGTCTTATTCACAGAGCATTTCCAGTCATGTTACAGATCACAGTTGTTCCCTAGAAATACACTATACACGGGAGCTGAGTTTAGCAAGTTTTCGGTAGGGCGTGTATGTGTTGATGATGTTGTCGACGTTTCGACCCCCAAGTTAAGGGCGGGTGGGTCCTCAGTTTGGGGTCTTCCTCAGGACAATTAAAAACAGTGACATTGAGCACCTAGGAAAACAGAAATGTGTATCACTAGATGGAATCATTTGAAATTAAAAAACAGGGCAAAAGTCACGGTGTACCTACATGAGCAGGCGTTCGAGTGGTGTCCCTTCTGAATTAGGACTCGCGCCTGTAGAGTTGTTCTATAGAGGAAATAGATTAAGATTAGGAAGGATATTGATGGCAGGTCGTGGTAAATCAGCCCGAGATAGAAAACATGACTTACTGAGTTCGCCAGTCTTTGAAGAGCATTAGTCTCTTACAGGCGTCATAGATGACGAAACTGGGACAGTATATCCGTGGGTGTGGCGTGCGTCCTACATCCACCGGGCGATAGAATTCAAAGTGTAGATAAGTTACACCATCTGAAAGAACACAGAGATACTGTACTCCTTCATATTTCACCTCATCGTTGAAGAGAGAATTAAATAAAGGTTATTAGTCCGTCAAAAAAAAAAAAAGGAGACCAGAAACCCTACTGGTCGACATCATGCCCGCCTCAGACTATGGAGGACAAAAGAGGAGCCAAATCTCTTAGAGGTGGTATCCCATGCGCATTATTATAAAACGATTAGGAGACCAGCCGACATCCGTAGTGGATACACTGTGTGGATATTATGACAATCATTAGTCCATAACTAGAAAAGTGGGGCTGCCTGAGTTAACCAAGACCGTGAGCGCTACTCCCCGATACTTGGTTGTTCTGACATTGTGATTCGCAAAACAGCACGGAGCGGACATACCTGTGTTACTGCTGACGGATCGTTCACAGTGACAGCTCGCAGGCGCTCGTAATCCCATACAAATAGCGGGCGTGTCTAGGGGGCGTGTCCCGGCACCTCGCGGTGCTGCCGCTGGCTGCTGCGCGGCTGGAGGACTACGTGGGGCGCATGCGCCGGACTAGTGACACTGTTTACACTACGGACCCGGGATTCCCTGGTTAGATGTCTAAAGGTCTGGTTGAGTTACTATATTACACATCGGTGTCTTTACAACCCGAAAAAGTCACGAACATTATGACAACGCACTGATAATTCATCAGGTGAACATACTCTTTACACATCGGTGTATATACAATCAGACAACACCACGGACATTCTGACAACGCACTGAGTTAAGGAATCGGGTGGAATAACTCTTTACACATCGGTGTACATACAATCAGACAGACCCACGGACATTGGGATAGCGCACTCATTTGATCGGTGGCAGAGTTCAATATGACGGTATAATCGCATAAAGGGAGGCTCATTAGGCATGGGTACTGTGGAAAACAATGGCACTTACAGAGTGAAACGACAATATATGCACATACAAGTATGTATTTAGGGACCCATGATGGTATTATAACATATAGTAATACTAGTGTTCATGTCCATATCACTCCTCAACCTCCTGAGGGATGTTAAGTGGAAGATCTAACACATTATTCTCTAAGTATAGATAGCTCATGTACTTACACTTCCTGCATCGCTATATCATCAACCCATTGATACATTTGTGCAGTTCAAAACAGAGTTCCTGTCCTGGGTCATCCACACATTATGGTTTCACATCTTACTGGTCGGGTACAAGTCCAGCTAATTGCGAGTAAGTCGCATCAAGTTCATTAAGGCCATTGTCAACAGTGTCCAAAGTATACATCCATTTACACTCCCTAACATTTAGTAGTGAGTTCAAATTGCCACCTCTGGGTCCCACCGTGATTTTTTCAATCACCAGCCATTTGAAGGATTCAGGGGTATGTGATTTAGACATGAAGTGTTCCACCAAGGGGGAGCCTGGTGTTTGGCACCTTATCCTGCTGCAATGTTGCAGGATCCGCTTTTTGACATGTTGTTTAGTTTGTCCGATGTATACCAGATCACAAGGACATATGATGGCATAGATAACGTCACTTGTGTTGCAGTTCGTCATTGACTTCAAAGTGACCGTGTGGTTACGATAGTTCCAAACCTTAGTTTCCATTGTCTGTGGGCATGCTTTGCACTTCGTACATTTGAAATGTCCGACCACTTGGGGAAGGTTCCATATGCTTTGCAGAGTGGGGGGGGGCCGGAGTTCCTAGGTAGGAGGATACCACTTTATCCCTGATATTTTTAGCTTTCTTGAAAGCATGCATCGGCAGTTGTTCATGGTTGATCACATCAGATACCATATTCCAATGTTTGTTTACCGTCTTCTTAATCAGATTACTCTTCGTGCAGAAAGTCGTAACGCAGATAATCCTTTCGGGATCCACGGGACGCTCTCTGGGTTTCAGCAGGTCTTCCCTCGGGCTGAACCATGCCCTCTTTCTTGCTCTTGTCACCAGTCGTCTTGGGTATCCTCTTTCCATTAGTCTCCTGATCAAAAGATCCGACTCTAGGAAGTAGTCTTCTTTGAGTGAACAGTTCCTCCTTATCCGGAGAAACTGGCCAAACGGTAGATTGTCCCGTAGGCTTCTTGTATGGTGGCTCGTGTATCGTAGGAGGCTGTTCCGTTCGGTGGGTTTTCGAAAGAGGGTGGTGTGGAGGTGACCATTCTGGACTTTGATGCTGATGTCTAAAAAGTCAATGGAGGTCTTACTCATGCTCATGGTAAACTGAATGTCCTGAGACTGGTTATTCAGCCATGTGAAGAATCTGTTGAGTTCCACTTCACTCCCAGTCCATAGCATCAGCACATCATCAATATACCTGCGCCACATCCAAATGTTGGTTTCATATGGATTTCTCATGGTAAGGATATGGTCCCGTTCGAATTCTGCCATATACAGTATAGCTAGGTCAGGAGCAAAGGCTGCCCCCATCGCTACTCCCTTGCTCTGGAAGAAGAATTCATCCTGAAAGATGAAGACATTTTTCTTCATTGCCACCTCCAGGAGCTGAATGATGAAATCCGTTGGTACCTGAGTTGGTTGAGTTCTTCTGTCCAATGCCTTTCTCATGGTTTCCAAAGCAGGGTCCTGGGGAATGCTCGTGTATAATGAGACTATGTCTAGTGTCACCAATACTTGTTTGTCCTGATCAAAGGCAATATCATCTACTTGGTTAATGATCTGCATGGTGTCTCTGACATAGGTAGGGGTCCCAGTTGCTAAGGGTTTCAAAAAAGTGTCTATGTATTTACATAGCGGTTCCAAAAGGGAGCCACAGCCCGATACAATGGGGCGTCCAGGTGGTTTTGTCATGTCCTTATGTATCTTGGGTAGCGTGTAAATCGTAGGTGTTCTTGGCTGTGCTACATTCAAGTACTCGTATTCTTTCTTGCTCAGGAAACCCTCGTCCCGACCCTTCCCTGTAATCTCTTGTATCAATCTCCTAGTCTCCCTTGTGGGGTCGGCGTTAGTTACGGTATAACTCACCCCATCTCGAAGTTGTGTATAAATCTCATCTTTGTAGTTCTGGACATCTTGTAGGACTATCGCCCCTCCTTTATCCGCAGGTTTGATCACCAGTAGCTTGTTCTTACTCAAATTATCCAGGGCTCGTCTTTCGCCTTGTGTGATGTTATGTTTAACATAGGTGCGTGTGGTACAGATATTCATCACATCTCGCATCACCATGTTTTCATAAGCAAGGATCCGATGTGGTGTCTGGTGAGTTCTGGGGGTGAAGGTTGAGGGAGGTCGTAGTCCAGTTACTGAGGTTGTAGTTGGAATAGGAGAGTGCAGGAAGAAGTGCTTCAGCCTGATTTTCCGAAAGAAACGGGTCAGTTCAGATCTTATATTGAAATGGTTCGGGTAGGATGTAGGCACAAAAGATAATCCTTTATTCAACACACTGGATTCCTCCGGAGTTAGAACATGTTGAGAGAGATTAACAATTGGGCTTGATTGGCTTACCACCTGTAAGTCTTGCGTCTCGTGCTGATTTCTCCGTGGGGCTCTGGTTGGAAACGGACTTGTTTCTGTGGGTTCTCTGGTCGCTGGGTAGTTCCCCCTCTGGCTCGGGTTGGCCAAGATTGGCCTCTGCCTCTGTTCTGATAGTTTCCTCGCCCTCGGGGCGGTCGCCATTGATTCCCCCCTAAAAAAGGGTGCCAATCTGGTTGTGGTTGATACCATTGGTCCTGATAACTGTCGTAGGACGAGGGGCCGGGGGCTCCTGAGTCACTGCCTGAGCTATAGGACGAGTCTGAGAAGTTGGTGAACTTCCTTCTGCCCCTGTAACCACCTCTGCCCCTGTTGGTGAACCTTCCTTGGGTGTCTTGATTATAATAATCCTCTGCTAGATAAGGGTAGGTCTTCTTCTTATCGTAGTTAGCGATGTCTTTGCTAAGTTTGTCCAACTTCTTGGATTGAGCTTCGATGTCAAATTGGTCCAGAGTTTTCTCAAGTTTCTCTAGAGTGTCTCTCGCGTTGGCAAACGCACTATGACTCTTGATCTCGGCCTTGAGTGTGTCAATTTCCTTCATGAGAGTTTCAACCTGTATCTTGGCTGTATCAATGCCCAGCACCATCCAGTGGCGCGAGCATGTGTTTGCAACGAAGCTAAATCCCTCCTTGAACTTGGGATCGTCCACAAATATTGCCGGTTCGTTTTTAACTTGGAGTCCAGTGGGTATTATATTGGCTTGTAGATATTGAGTCAGTGCATATCCATGCAGTCTGGTGCGGACCAATTTCTTCTCCAGTCTTTCCAGTTTGACAATCTTCTCATTAAGCGATTGGTCCAGAAGTGTGGTCTTGTTTGATAGGAATACCTGCCCCGTATCCCCTTCCAGAAGGTTTTGAATATACTCTTCAGTATAAGATAGGGTTTCACGGTCACTCATGATATACCCTAGTTCATTAATTTACAGATTAGAACCCTCGCAGATAGATACCTGCTCTTAAGAGTGGTAGGTAATAATGGGGTAAACCCTTACCTCATCGACCTGGGTCAGTACAATGTTATAAAAAAGGGTGGTCGATTACAAAACAATTAAACATTCCATTACTTAAACATAAAGGTACACCCACAACGTAAGTATCATTTAGATTGCATTTAATTCAACTATTCGCAATGGTTTCCTACAGTTTCGCATATATTATATTTCATATTCATACAATACATGGTAAATTACGTACAATTCTTCAATTAGTGCTCGGTGATTGTCAGAGAAGAAAGGAAATTTAAAGGAGGGTAGGGTGTGTTTGGAAAAGAATAAGGGACAAAGAAAAGGAATTGTGTCCTATAAACAATTCTGTCTTATTCACAGAGCATTTCCAGTCATGTTACAGATCACAGTTGTTCCCTAGAAATACACTATACACGGGAGCTGAGTTTAGCAAGTTTTCGGTAGGGCGTGTATGTGTTGATGATGTTGTCGACGTTTCGACCCCCAAGTTAAGGGCGGGTGGGTCCTCAGTTTGGGGTCTTCCTCAGGACAATTAAAAACAGTGACATTGAGCACCTAGGAAAACAGAAATGTGTATCACTAGATGGAATCATTTGAAATTAAAAAACAGGGCAAAAGTCACGGTGTACCTACATGAGCAGGCGTTCGAGTGGTGTCCCTTCTGAATTAGGACTCGCGCCTGTAGAGTTGTTCTATAGAGGAAATAGATTAAGATTAGGAAGGATATTGATGGCAGGTCGTGGTAAATCAGCCCGAGATAGAAAACATGACTTACTGAGTTCGCCAGTCTTTGAAGAGCATTAGTCTCTTACAGGCGTCATAGATGACGAAACTGGGACAGTATATCCGTGGGTGTGGCGTGCGTCCTACATCCACCGGGCGATAGAATTCAAAGTGTAGATAAGTTACACCATCTGAAAGAACACAGAGATACTGTACTCCTTCATATTTCACCTCATCGTTGAAGAGAGAATTAAATAAAGGTTATTAGTCCGTCAAAAAAAAAAAAAGGAGACCAGAAACCCTACTGGTCGACATCATGCCCGCCTCAGACTATGGAGGACAAAAGAGGAGCCAAATCTCTTAGAGGTGGTATCCCATGCGCATTATTATAAAACGATTAGGAGACCAGCCGACATCCGTAGTGGATACACTGTGTGGATATTATGACAATCATTAGTCCATAACTAGAAAAGTGGGGCTGCCTGAGTTAACCAAGACCGTGAGCGCTACTCCCCGATACTTGGTTGTTCTGACATTGTGATTCGCAAAACAGCGCGGAGCGGACATACCTGTGTTACTGCTGACGGATCGTTCACAGTGACAGCTCGCAGGCGCTCGTAATCCCATACAAATAGCGGGCGTGTCTAGGGGGCGTGTCCCGGCACCTCGCGGTGCTGCCGCTGGCTGCTGCGCGGCTGGAGGACTACGTGGGGCGCATGCGCCGGACTAGTGACACTGTTTACACTACGGACCCGGGATTCCCTGGTTAGATGTCTAAAGGTCTGGTTGAGTTACTATATTACACATCGGTGTCTTTACAACCCGAAAAAGTCACGAACATTATGACAACGCACTGATAATTCATCAGGTGAACATACTCTTTACACATCGGTGTATATACAATCAGACAACACCACGGACATTCTGACAACGCACTGAGTTAAGGAATCGGGTGGAATAACTCTTTACACATCGGTGTACATACAATCAGACAGACCCACGGACATTGGGATAGCGCACTCATTTGATCGGTGGCAGAGTTCAATATGACGGTATAATCGCATAAAGGGAGGCTCATTAGGCATGGGTACTGTGGAAAACAATGGCACTTACAGAGTGAAACGACAATATATGCACATACAAGTATGTATTTAGGGACCCATGATGGTATTATAACATATAGTAATACTAGTGTTCAACACCAGGCTCCCCCTTGGTGGAACACTTCATGTCTAAATCACATACCCCTGAATCCTTCAAATGGCTGGTGATTGAAAAAATCACGGTGGGACCCAGAGGTGGCAATTTGAACTCACTACTAAATGTTAGGGAGTGTAAATGGATGTATACTTTGGACACTGTTGACAATGGCCTTAATGAACTTGATGCGACTTACTCGCAATTAGCTGGACTTGTACCCGACCAGTAAGATGTGAAACCATAATGTGTGGATGACCCAGGACAGGAACTCTGTTTTGAACTGCACAAATGTATCAATGGGTTGATGATATAGCGATGCAGGAAGTGTAAGTACATGAGCTATCTATACTTAGAGAATAATGTGTTAGATCTTCCACTTAACATCCCTCAGGAGGTTGAGGAGTGATATGGACATGAACACTAGTATTACTATATGTTATAATACCATCATGGGTCCCTAAATACATACTTGTATGTGCATATATTGTCGTTTCACTCTGTAAGTGCCATTGTTTTCCACAGTACCCATGCCTAATGAGCCTCCCTTTATGCGATTATACCGTCATATTGAACTCTGCCACCGATCAAATGAGTGCGCTATCCCAATGTCCGTGGGTCTGTCTGATTGTATGTACACCGATGTGTAAAGAGTTATTCCACCCGATTCCTTAACTCAGTGCGTTGTCAGAATGTCCGTGGTGTTGTCTGATTGTATATACACCGATGTGTAAAGAGTATGTTCACCTGATGAATTATCAGTGCGTTGTCATAATGTTCGTGACTTTTTCGGGTTGTAAAGACACCGATGTGTAATATAGTAACTCAACCAGACCTTTAGACATCTAACCAGGGAATCCCGGGTCCGTAGTGTAAACAGTGTCACTAGTCCGGCGCATGCGCCCCACGTAGTCCTCCAGCCGCGCAGCAGCCAGCGGCAGCACCGCGAGGTGCCGGGACACGCCCCCTAGACACGCCCGCTATTTGTATGGGATTACGAGCGCCTGCGAGCTGTCACTGTGAACGATCCGTCAGCAGTAACACAGGTATGTCCGCTCCGCGCTGTTTTGCGAATCACAATGTCAGAACAACCAAGTATCGGGGAGTAGCGCTCACGGTCTTGGTTAACTCAGGCAGCCCCACTTTTCTAGTTATGGACTAATGATTGTCATAATATCCACACAGTGTATCCACTACGGATGTCGGCTGGTCTCCTAATCGTTTTATAATAATGCGCATGGGATACCACCTCTAAGAGATTTGGCTCCTCTTTTGTCCTCCATAGTCTGAGGCGGGCATGATGTCGACCAGTAGGGTTTCTGGTCTCCTTTTTTTTTTTTTGACGGACTAATAACCTTTATTTAATTCTCTCTTCAACGATGAGGTGAAATATGAAGGAGTACAGTATCTCTGTGTTCTTTCAGATGGTGTAACTTATCTACACTTTGAATTCTATCGCCCGGTGGATGTAGGACGCACGCCACACCCACGGATATACTGTCCCAGTTTCGTCATCTATGACGCCTGTAAGAGACTAATGCTCTTCAAAGACTGGCGAACTCAGTAAGTCATGTTTTCTATCTCGGGCTGATTTACCACGACCTGCCATCAATATCCTTCCTAATCTTAATCTATTTCCTCTATAGAACAACTCTACAGGCGCGAGTCCTAATTCAGAAGGGACACCACTCGAACGCCTGCTCATGTAGGTACACCGTGACTTTTGCCCTGTTTTTTAATTTCAAATGATTCCATCTAGTGATACACATTTCTGTTTTCCTAGGTGCTCAATGTCACTGTTTTTAATTGTCCTGAGGAAGACCCCAAACTGAGGACCCACCCGCCCTTAACTTGGGGGTCGAAACGTCGACAACATCATCAACACATACACGCCCTACCGAAAACTTGCTAAACTCAGCTCCCGTGTATAGTGTATTTCTAGGGAACAACTGTGATCTGTAACATGACTGGAAATGCTCTGTGAATAAGACAGAATTGTTTATAGGACACAATTCCTTTTCTTTGTCCCTTATTCTTTTCCAAACACACCCTACCCTCCTTTAAATTTCCTTTCTTCTCTGACAATCACCGAGCACTAATTGAAGAATTGTACGTAATTTACCATGTATTGTATGAATATGAAATATAATATATGCGAAACTGTAGGAAACCATTGCGAATAGTTGAATTAAATGCAATCTAAATGATACTTACGTTGTGGGTGTACCTTTATGTTTAAGTAATGGAATGTTTAATTGTTTTGTAATCGACCACCCTTTTTTATAACATTGTACTGACCCAGGTCGATGAGGTAAGGGTTTACCCCATTATTACCTACCACGTGCTGTAGAGTGGGTGTGCACTTTAGTAGTGTGTAACTAAAGAGCATTTAGTGGGATAACGTAAAGTGTAGTGGCGTAAAGTGTAGCGGATTAAAGTGGAAATAGCATACAGTGGAGTGGCATTGAGTGGAGTAGCGTAGACTGGAGTGGCATACAGTGGAGTAGGGTCCACTTGAATAGCATAAAGGGAATTGCTTAGAGTGGAGATGCGTATAGTGGACTAGCGCAAATTGAATTAGCTTATAGTGGAGTGGCATACAGTGGAATAGCATAGAGTGGAGTGGTGTAGAGTGAAGTAGCATACGGTGGAGTGACAGACACTGTAATAGCATATAGCAGAGTGGTGTAGAGGTAGTGGCATACAGTGGAATATCATAGAGTGGAATGACGTACAGTATAGTGGCATAGAGTGAAACAGCATGGAGTGGAGTAGCATAGAGTGGAGAGGTGCACAGTGGAGTGGCATAGACAAGAGTGCCATACTTTAACTAAGTGGAAATTGGTAGATGAAAGTGATCAAACTTAATTCTTATCTATGTCTAAGGCTCTAACCCAAAACACAGGGAAAGTGACCTTAAAACAGCATGGCTGCCTTTAACCTTTGTAAAGGCAGTCATTACCCAATCACGTAATGGCATGACTTCACTATGTACCACAGTAGTTTTGTGAAATATTGCAAAATACAGTGACATTTTGCGAAACTACTGCAACAACACATATAACTAAGTTGAAATGCCTTATAACATACAATTACTTATCCTACTTACCTTTAAAACCAAAAAGGTTCATCTGCACATCATAAGCTACAATCCTGCCATATTTCATGGAAATCCACCTGGCTGCAACGCATAAGTTAAAAGTCTATGGAAAAATGTATTTGCGCCCTAGCGATTTTTGAGACCACCCCTTTGACCAATCACTGCAAAACTTTCAATCCTCTGCCAAAGTGTAGGATAAGCAACAGGTCTGGGAAGTTTAAGTTTTTTGGAAATGTGTAAAATTACTACCAAGTAAGTAGGGATTTCTATGCCTGGGAATCCTAACTATAACTACAGACTGGCAATATATGTTTAGTTAGGGAAAGAAAATCTATACATAGTTACCTTTCGACACTTCGGTCCTCAATAATTTTTCTGTTTTATTAAGGTCCCATGATATTTCCTTCTTGATATTCAGGATGCACATCTCTAAAGAGGTTGGGCCTGATTCACAAGGGCCACGGTACTTGGGGCGGAGGCCCTTCAGTCATCAGGGAGTCTCCGCAATCGGATGGAAGCTCTGCATTGAGAATTCATCCGCAATCCACAATCATCCTGACAGTGATGGAGCGCGGGCCCGCTACAGGACAGCTATCGGCCTTTATGTCTTTTGAATGCAGATGCAAAATCTTGCATCTGCTGCGTTGGGTCCAATGAAGCTTTTGGACAGGAGCTGTGAGGTTCTGCAATGCAAGATGCTCGATGCAAGGTCCTGCATTCGACTGCGTCATGGTGCATCGGTTCTGATGAAGCTATTGATAATGAGCTCAGAGGTGCTGCAATATAAAAGGTCCTGCTTGGGGTTGCTTTGCACTGCATCTGTTCCGATTACACCACCGACCAGGAGCTGTAAGGTGCTGCAATGCAAGTTCCTGCGTCACTCTGCATCAGTTCTGATTATCCTTAAGGTTCAAGAGGGGGAGTAAACTCTGACTCCTGCTATGGGTCTAGGACCAGGGGGGCAATTTTTGGGGATCATGATGACTCACTCTAGGTGCAGTCCAGACAGGGTCAATTGAAGAGGTCAGCTGGGAAATGCAAGGAGGCCTCTGAAGCGTGTTGATTCCCTGTAGCTCACAAAGGAGGTCAGACTTATGGAGTCCCTCTGGGTAGCCTGGGATGATGGTAAGCAGTTCCAATCTTCCTTCTCAGACAGCAAGGCAGTCTTTCAAGCAGCAAGGTAATCCTCTGGCAGCAGGGCAGTTCTACTTCTGTACTTCCACAGGTCTAATAGTGGTCTCAAGAGACACTCTGGAGGTCCAATATTTATACCTGGTGTCAGCCTCTGTGTGGGGGCATTACCTGTCCTCCCTGTCCTACTTCCACATCTGGTTCTGGAAAGCTCCAGACTGTCTGGGCATGACAACATGTAGGTCAGGCCTGGCCTCATGTTCCTTTGTGTGTGCAGGAGGCAAAGCCCTTAGCAGTGCATGTGGGGTTGGATGTAGCCCCTCCCGAGTAATCCTGCCAGGATAGCCCATCCTGCCCACACCTAAAATTCTTTTGGTTGTCTAGAGGCAATACATAATTTGCAACAGCAGAACCATTCACAGTTATGTTACCCAGGACACTGTCAGAAGGCACAGATGGCTGGAACAAGAAATCCCAACCAGAACTGTATCTTAAAATCTGACTTCACAGTTAAAGATGATTCTATTTTTTATAAATATTGTATAATAATGTGATATAGAGTTTTACAACTGTGCTTTTATGGTGTTTTTGTGTACTAACTTGAAAACCGAATAAAGCTAAATTCTGATTGTAAATTATAATTAGTTTGAATGTAAACAGCATACCTCTACCTTCTCACAATCTAAAGTTAGTACTTGTGATAAAGGACAGGTGTTTTTCACTGCCAGAACATACAAAATGTAAGTACACTTAACCTACGTTTTACATGCAATGCACCCTGTGTATTTTGCCAGGTCGAAATGGCAGTTTATAATTGCACTACAGGCTGCAGTAGTATAACTGAAACATGTTTTAAAAGTGCTGCTTTAGTGGTTGGCACAATGAGTGCAGGTCCACTAGTAGCATTTCATCTACAGGCCCTGGTTACATGTAGTACCATTTACTAGGCACATACAAATAAATTAGGGGTCTGATTCACAAGGGGCCTCCGCACACATGGCGGATGCCCCACAGTCATGGGGGAGTATGCACACTCAGAGCGGAATCTCCATAATGAGAATTCTCATTGCAGAGATTACGCCTTGAGTTTATAGAATGCCCACAACGGCAGGGCCTCCACCATGAGTGTGGAGGCCCTCTGTGAATCAGGCCCTACAAGTACCAATTAGGTGTAGTCTAATATTACCATGCTTAAAGGAGAGCACAAGCACTTTAGCACAGGTTACCAGTGGTAACATCACAGAGTCCTAAAGCCAACAAAAAACATATTCAGCAAACAGCAGGGGTGAAGGCAAAACATTTGGGGGAATACCACGCCAAGGATGGCAGTTGTATTAGCCAGACTTAAATCAAGTACAAAGGAACAGGCAATGCAGAAACAGCCAGTGCCAACAACAATGACACTTGAGAAGATAGTACAGGACTATTTGGATAACCCAGAGGCCTACCTGGATTAAGTCCCGTTGGCCTATTGACATGGGAAGAAAGAACAATGGCTAGAATTCCTCAGGCTCGCATTAATGTATCATGTAGGTCCTCTGGCAAGTGTATAGTTGGGGAGCGCGTGCAGTGCAGCTAGGGGCAATTGTCAACATCAGAAGGATTAGTCTCTCTCTGCAAAATGTGGAGAGACTGACAATGATTAACATGAATAAACATTTCATACTCAGACATTATAAGGCTCCAGAAGACATAACCGAGGATGAGGGAAGTTTCTCAGATATCACAAGTGTGGCGAGTGATTATTCCCCCGGACAACTCCTTTGAATTTCAGGATGAAGTCTAATTGCCGGATTGAAAAAAGAAAAAAAAGACAACAGACAACCAGCTATGAATTAGAGAAAAATGGGAAAAAAATTATTTTAGATTTAGTGTGTGGCTAAAGTAAATAGACTGAAATGGACAACAATGCATTACACAGATAAACAATCTCCAAGGATGCAGTCATTTGGCCCAGTGGTGAGTAATGGCAAAGAAGTAAACACTAACTCAACACTGGTGGCTTTGTAGCAAACAACAAATGAAATCTAAGTAAGCAATGGATGCCTCCAGACCATTTCCTGAAAAATCAACAGACTTGCCTCCCATGCCTAACCCTGCATTCCCATTTTCCGCTATAAATGAAGATGCAAAGGACGGCACTGTGAAATTATGCATTGTGCTTTCATGGAAAAAAGAGAAGCCTATGTAGGTAGATTAACACCTCATTTGGAACAAGTTACTATTTTCTATTTTTTCTATTTAGGGGGTTTTGTAGAGCGCTTGGTGACGCACAGCGGCGTGTCCCCGCGCTAATGAGCTAATGTCTACCAGACTGATAAATGCAGAAAATTACTGTGAAAATAGAACAGTCTTCAGCTTGGCTCTGAAGAGTGTTTCTGAGGGTTCTAGTCGCAGTGCCATTGGTAGCTTGTTCCATCTGGATGCTGCAAGGAGCCTAAAAGATCTTCCACCCATCCGGGCTCTGGACACCTTGGGAATTGACAGGAGTCCTGAACCGGAAGATCTCAGAGAGCGAGATGGCTCATAGGGTGTCAGCAATCCTTTCAAAGGGAGCGGAGCTCTCCCGTTGATGATCCGGTGGCACGTGCACAGGGCTTTGAATTCCACCCTGCTGCGAATCGGGAGCCAGTGCAGAGACCGGAGGGCTGCTGCGGAGCCCGCTCTTCTAGGTAGTCTAAGCACTAGTCTAGCAGCGGCATTCTGGAGAACCTGGAGACGACTCAGGTTCTTTTCCAAGGTTCCCAAGTAGAGAAGATTGCCGTAATCCATCTTTGACGTGACTAGTGCATGCACCAGAGTTTGGCGGGCTCTGATAGGTAAGAATTTTAATACCTTCCTGAGACTTTTAAGGGTCCCAAAACATGATCCAACCACCTGATTGATCTGAGGACCGAAGGCAAGGTCAGAATCAAACCAAATGCCCAGGTTCTTTGCTTTCTGGCAAGGGGCAGGTAGTGGGCCCAAGCACGGTGGCCACCACGCCGACGTCCACGCTGATTGGCCTCCCCCCACTACCAGTACCTCGGTCTTGCCTCCGTTGAGTTTGAGGCAATGGCGGACATCCAGGCCGCGAGATCTTGCATGCAAGCTCTGAAGATGTCCGCCGAGGGACCGGGGGTACGTGATAGGGAGATGACCAACTGCGTGTCGTCGGCATATGATACCATTTGGAGGCCGTAGCTCTCTACCAAGGTAGCAATCGGGGCGACATAAAGATTAAAAAGAGTAGGGCTCAGGGACGAGCCCTGCGGCACCCCCTGATCCAGAGAGATGCGCTCAGAGTAATGGTCACCCTGCCTCACTTGGAAACCCCGGCCTGTAAGAAATGAATAAATCCACTTCAATGCTGCCCCTCTCACCCCGCCTTTGCTCAGACACTGTAGCAAGATGGAATGTGCTACAGTGTCGAACGCGGCGCTGAGGTCCAGGAGGATTAAGGCCATGGTTTGTCCCTCATCAGCACCTTGCCTGAGGGTTTTGGTAGCCCTAAGAAGGGCAGACTCCGTAGAGTGACGCGGCCAAAACCCGAATTGCGTAGGGTGAAGGAGGTTACTTTCTTCCACAAATTTCATTAGCTGCTTATTTGCCACTTTCTCCGCGATCTTAGAAAAATAAGGCAGCAAGGAGATGGGACGAAGATTCTCTAGCTTCTCGGCGCTAATGTTGGGCTTCTTACGTAAGGGGAGCACCACAGCCTGTTTCCAGTCCTCTGGTATGGAACTGGATGAAAAGGAGATGTCTAGCAGATGTCTGATATAGGGTTCTAATGTTTCCAGACTGTCTCCCAGCCTCTTTGGAGAGGCGGGATCCCGAGGAGAGCCAGATTTAACAGATCTGCAAATCCCAACTAAATCCACCGGTGGAGGGGTGGTAAAATTAAGTAGCAGATTGTGATCGGCTTCATCACTCAATAAGTCTGCTGACATTTCCGCTGCAGGAGGTATAAGGGGAAAAGCGGAGTAAATCTTGGAGACTTTATCTCCGAAGTAGTTCGCAATGCGATTGCATGCTGCTACTGAGTGGTCATCCTCTAAGGTAGAGGTTTTAGGGGTAGCCAGGGTTTTATATATGCTGAACAGTTCCCTAGACGAGTTCTCTGCCTCGTGGATTCTGTCAGCATAGTATGTGGCCTTCTCTATCCGTATCTTGTTGTGATAGGCACGTCTCTTAACGAGATAGGCCTCTTTCATCCGGTCATCGTATGCCACTCTCCATTGCCTTTCTGCACGTTTACAGTCCCTTTTGGCACAGCGCAGCACCTCGCCAAACCGAGGGGCCGTTCTTTGTCTCTGTGCCCCTTTGGTTGGACGTCCCAGCGGGGCTGTGCAGTCCAAAGCAGCAGTAATACGGTCGTTAAGCAACCTATTCGCTGTATTCACATCATTGCCTCCTGGAGGACCTTCCGCCGTGAGGGCCGTATTAAAGTTTTGTAGGGAAAATCTTGCCCACCTACGCCGAGGATAATTGAGAGGGGTGGGGGCGCTGGCTTTATATTTGGGCAGGAAGATGGCAAATGGGACCAAAAAATGGTCTGTCCAAGGCAGGGGCACTGGAGGAGCAACTGAAACATCCTCCCAGTTTGCAAATATAGGATCAAGCAGATGCCCGCGATTATGTGTAGGAAGCAGCCCCTTTAGTTCCAGCTGTAGGGTGTGAAGTTCATCCCGGAACTCCACCGCTCCTTTATCTGCTGGGTCATCAAGATGTGTGTTTAGGTCTCCTAACAATAGAAACTTATCCCTCCTGATCGCTGATTCAGTCACACACTCTAAAAGATTCCCTTTGAATCTGGACATAGGTCCTGGAGGGCGATAGACTAGCAGACCCTTGATCGTCGTGCTCCCATCGATGTTTATGCTAAAGATACCTGCCTCGCAACCTGCTAGGTTGACTCGTTCGAGTTTGCAGGCCCATTGCTGTTTAAAGGCAATTGCAATTCCTCCTCCTCTGCCTAAGGGTCTGTCCAGGCGCACCATTTGATAGTCGTCTGGTAGAGCCTGGACCACATCAGGATCAGAGTTGGCCTCTAGACAGGTTTCCGTGATAAACAACAGATCGAGATGTTTATCAATAAGAAGGTCATATACATCATGTCTATGGCAGCTAAGCGATCTGGCATTGATCAGGCCGCAGGACAACAGAGAGGCGCTAGCCCTGGGGTTAGCGAGCATAGTGCTAAAACAAAATTGGCAGTGTTTACATCCTTCGGTCTCCCCCACCCTTATGCTATGGAGGCCCGGGGTACATGTGAACGAGGAGAAACTTACTAAATCGCTCTTGCTCCAGGTAATTCTGCCATCGGGGACAGGGGGTGTGGCCCTAGGCCGTGTCCGGTCACGGACGGGCGCAGACGGGCTTGGCTTTGGCGCGGCTTCGGCGCACATCCGGCGCGCCCGCTGCGCCAGCCCGCTGCGCCGTCTGGCCGTGTGACACATTATATAGGGTGTGAGGAGGGTGGGAGTCCGGCGCGACTAGAGCGCAGCCCCCAGCCACACCTAAAATGGCGCCTGCCGCCACCAGCACCTGATCAAACAACACGGCTGGGCGAGGCAGGGAAAGAGAATATAGGCGTGAGAAGAAGTGTCAGAGTGCCTCAGTAAATTCCCAGTTAAAATTCATTAATTAGAAGCCCCCCAGTAAAATTGATAAAAACGATCTATTTGGCTGTTAAAATACAGAATCACAAATGTAAAATGCAGCAAATCAGTTCTGGTACAAAAACGCTCGCAGCCCTAGTGTCTCTCACTAGGGAGAGCACAAGAAAGGCAGCGAGGGCTTTACAGAGCAGCCCTAAGTAGCCTGGGAGGGCGGGAGTCCGGCGCGACTAGAGCGCAGCCCCTAGCCACACCTAAAATGGCGCCTGCCGCCACCAGCACCTGATCAAACAACACGGCTGTGCGAGGCAGGGAAAGAGAATATAGGCGTGAGAAGAAGTGTCAGTGTGCCTCAGTAAATTCCCAGTTAAAATTCATTAATTAGAAGCCCCCCAGTAAAATTGATAAAAACGATCTATTTGGCTGTTAAAATACAGAATCACAAATGTAAAATGCAGCAAATCAGTTCTGGTACAAAAACGCTCGCAGCCCTAGTGTCTCTCACTAGGGAGAGCACAAAAAAGGCAGCGAGGGCTTTACAGAGCAGCCCTAAGTAGCCTGGGAGGGCGGGAGTCCGGCGCGACTAGAGCGCAGCCCCCAGCCACACCTAAAATGGCGCCTGCCGCCACCAGCACCTGATCAAACAACACGGCTGGGCGAGGCAGGGAAAGAGAATATAGGCGTGAGAAGAAGTGTCAGTGTGCCTCAGTAAATTCCCAGTTAAAATTCATTAATTAGAAGCCCCCCAGTAAAATTGATAAAAACGATCTATTTGGCTGTTAAAATACAGAATCACAAATGTAAAATGCAGCAAATCAGTTCTGGTACAAAAACGCTCGCAGCCCTAGTGTCTCTCACTAGGGAGAGCACAAGAAAGGCCTCACTAGGGAGAGCACAAGTATCAATGCATGCCATATTTTGCTCCGTGTGATGAGAAGATGGGCTCAGCTTAGGTAAAGCTGGTATTTAATACTTGGTTAATCATTTGAGTCAGTATGAATGCTAGGAGTGGTATTCGATTAACGATTTGCTATTTTACATGCCCGCATCTCTTGATTCTTCTGAAACATCTCTGTATACCTAGACACAAACTAAAATAATTTTCTTGTTTAACAGGTCTGTCTCTTTATCAAAGAAGATATACAATCTGCATGTCTCAAAAATACAGAAGTCTTCTTCTATGGGAAACAAGAGGACTTCCCTGTTGAGTGTAAATGGCAAGGGGTGAATTGTTATTTATAACAAAGCAGACTAGTGGCTCAAGTGGTAAAGCCTACGTAGTTGTCAACTTGTGGCAGACATAACTCACAATAATTATGGGAACAGACACAGTTAAACATTTTTATTTTTGAGTGTTCAATCTTTCAGGGTACTTTCAGTTAGTTGTCAGGGACAGATGGTATAATACACTGCACTCATACATATCTACCTTGACTCTCAAACACTGTCATTTCTTTTCCCAATCTAGAGACATTGTATTCTGAAAAGAAGTGGAACCTCCCTGGGGGCTCCTGCTCTGTAGTTTACCCCTTATCCTAAGGTAGGCAATGCCAAAGAACACAGTTGCATCATTTGTATGCAGCAGAATTTTCCAAACTGTGAGTTTGGACCTACTGGTGGTTGTGAGCCGATTTACACTGGGACGCGAATGTCATGGGCTATGTGTAAGTAATATATAAAATGATTAGCCCTGTTTGTTAATCAGTGTAAAGTTGTTGAGCAATGTCTCTAGTCCACTTTTAAAACAAACCCTTGCAACTATTGCCAAGCAAGTCTCCAGATGAACCTTCCAGTATTTGTTGCAGCCGTTTGTTTTACTTCACAAAGCCAGTTCAACAGCAAATGTGCTCACTATACATGATCATACACAACCATGCCACTTGTTTACGCCTTTCGCAGATAAATTGGGAAATATGGATGTGGCCTAATGGCCAGAGCTGCTATCTCGGGTCTGGGGAACTAGGATCGAGTCCCAGCATTGGCTCAACATTATTTGATTCAGAGCAAATCACTATATCTCCTGTGCATATAACTGGTGTAATGTAATCTGGTGCTCATGTAAAGTGCTGCAATGGCCTTGGACTTTGTTTGCACTATATAAAAGTGTAAAATATATGTACATGGACTCCAAAATGCACCACTGTGCCTCATTTTAACATAAAATTGGATGTGAGAGGCCTTACCACATACTCAGCTGCAGAATGAATTTCTCATATTTGCTGAAATCTCTGGTATCACCTCCGACGTTTTTCAGAAGGTTTGTAATTTTAGTGAACGATGTCACACGCCTGCACCCCACTATGAAAATTGTTTCAGCTCAAAACTACAGTGCAGATAACCATCGGGCATTTTTTTGGACAGATCAATAACTTTGCCACAGTCCAGTATTGAAGGGTGCGGTCAAGGTCATGATGCTTTACAAACAAATGTTGTAATTCCATTAACATTTTGCCCCTGCTTCATGTCCATAAAAGCTAGGTGGAAAGCAAAAGTTTATTGTTCTCAAAATTGGGTCAGGGGTCTAAAAAAGTCTGGGAAGCAGAAGGGAGAGTGCAACTGCACACATGGACAATAGAGGGCAGGAGGAGGAGTCAGGGGAGCAAGCTGACCACAGAGGGCAGGGCGACATGGGCAGTGACAGCAAAATGGATAATTAAGGGCTGGAGGGACTGAGATATGCACGCAAAAAATGGAGGGTAGGTGGCAAGGGGGCAGGGGCAGCAAGCTGACCACAGAGGGCTTACCAGCATGTGCAGGGACAGCAAGCTGACATAAAAGTAAAGTGGAATGGGGCAGGTTCACACAGAGGAGAGTGGAGGGCAAGTAGGAGGGGTTTAAGGCACGCACATGGAGAACAGAGGGCGGGGAGAGGAGGAAGGGGAAACTGACCATAGAGGGCAAGCCAGCAGGGATGCACAATGGACCAAGGAGGGCAGAACAAGAGGTTCAAGAGTACACAAGTGTAGAATGAAGGACAAGGTGCATGGGGGCAGTGGCATCCCTAAAATCAAAACATTACATTTTTATTATGCATTAATAATTAATTAACTTGGTGGGAGAATTATTTACATTATTTCAAATTAAATAAATTATGTTTTATTTTTAGTTTTGACTTTCATTTTTATTTATTTATTTATTTATTTATTTATTTGTTCTAAATAATTTTATGAACATTATTTCCTATGGGGTTCAATTTTAAGCCCCTACCACTATTGTTTTCTGTGGGAGGATTTTGCAGTAACACCATCTGGTCATGTTTGAGGCTGCATTTACTCCAGCTTTTAGGCAGAGCAATTTACTACAGTTTTAGTCCCTTTTTTGCTGTGGTAATGTTTGAAGTGCAATCTGTGAATAGAAATGCCTTTCTTTTTGAAGAGTGAGTGCATGTTTTGTCCTAAACCCCTCACAAACCCTCACTAAACTCAAGCTTACACCTCACTAAACCCATCCCATTTGGTAGTAAGTGTGTCCCCTTTCCGAGACACTCTCCGGTCCCTCCCACAATTACAACTTGAATTTGTAACAATTTCCCCATTGAAAAGATAGGATAGGTGGAGGTAGAGGTGGAGATTTACACTTGTAGTTTTGTGAATATACATTTTTAGTACTTTATTTAGCAGTACTATTATAGTGCTACTAAGTGTACTACAAAATTATTTTTGAATAGGCTCCATGATGCAGCTTCAGTACAATCATGATTTACAACCATAAAGTTACTACTAGTAGTGACTTTACAAACCTATTTAGTTTTCCACACATTTGGTGAAGACCTCCACGATTAGGGGTTAGATTTCTGTATGATTAAATACAGAGAAAATTATAAAACTTTTAAAAAATGGTTTAAATTTTTTTATGCTACATGTTAATTTGAAATAAATATGTATTTGTTTTAAAAGTAGGACAAGTAAAAAAAGTCATTATTTACAATAATAAATTAATTTTATTCAAATAGTTAATTAATTTACATATATTACATTAAAATTATGATGCAAATATTTATTTTTTAAAAATCCACCTAAAATAAAATGTTTATCATTATTTATTCAAAGTTACTAAAAAATTATGTACAGAACGTATTTTAAATAATGTAATTATTTGTTTAAAACAAATTACTTGTACATCTAATTTCTTAAAAAGAGGTTAATTACAATATTTTAAAAATAAAATTATATTTCTAATTTATATTTCATTTTTAACATGAAAGTAAATTGATATATTTTTAAAAATTTAAATTAAATTAATTTATTCTTCAATATTTCCAAAGGTGTTCTAATTTAAGTCCGTACCTCCAATACTTTCAGTGAGAAGTTCTTGTAGTACCAGTGACTGGTGATTTTGTGCTGGACGTACACCATCTGTTTTGGACCTTTTAGGGTCCTTTTTGTAGCTGTACTAACTATAGAAGTGCAGTATCAGAATACCAATGGGCTTAGGGCCACATGTTCGACCATTTCATTTTGCAAGTCGCAATTTGCGAGTCGCAGAATGAAATGTACAAATGTGTCTCAAACACATTTAGTGATTCCCAATGGGGTTCGCAAATGACCTACATCATTAATATCAATGAGGTAGATCGCAATTTGCAACCCATGGGAATGGCCTGTAATCACAGGTATGGTGACCTGCTGAGGTCAGCAGACCACCAGGTCTGTATTGCTTTTTAAATAAAGCAAATTTTTTTTAAATGCAGCTCGTTTTCCTTAAACGAAAATGGAAAGCATCTATAAAAGAAATATTCAAAGTTGCCTTTTCGTTTTCTAAGAGTAGGCAGTGGTCCGCGGACCACTACCTGCTCTTGAAAAACATTTTCGCTACCATTAAAATAGGGGAAGGGTTCCTCTGGGGACCACTTACCATTTGCGACTGGCTTACCACCTACTTGAAGTAGGAGGTAAACTGCAATTGTTTTGTTACAGCATTCCAGGTCACAAAACAATCAGACTACTCACTATTAGTGAGGGTCACCCTTGGCAAGCCCCTTCCTAATATGGACTCACAAACCCTATTTTGCGAGTCAGAAATCGGTTACTGACTCACAAAATAGAGTTGGTACATGGCAAAAGCCATTTTAGAGATTGCAAATTGCCTGAATCTCCATTAGCAACCGCTGAAAACTGTCATAAACGTGCCCCTTACCTTTTTGTGTATGGCTGCATGTTACTCCATAAAAAGGCTTTTTAGTCCTCCATTAACCCATCTTTACTCCACCATAAACCCCTCCCACTTATTCATAAAAAAAATCCCTGTTTAACTGCCAGTCCCTCTCTCCCTCCTCATTTAATGCTAACACATATACTCTTGTGTGCAAAGATTTGAGGCGGAGATCTCCACTCATAAAAGATAAGCGAGACAGAGGAGGAGACCTCTGCATATAGGTTAGTGAATAGCATTCTATAGTAATTCGTTATATTGCTATAGTACTACTAAATACCAGAAGAAATGTCATACTTGATTGTGATTTTCTTTAAATAGTGTTTACTCCTTTTAAATTATCAGTACATGTTAATA
This sequence comes from Lissotriton helveticus, assembly GCF_964261635.1. Classification (NCBI taxonomy): domain Eukaryota; kingdom Metazoa; phylum Chordata; class Amphibia; order Caudata; family Salamandridae; genus Lissotriton; species Lissotriton helveticus. The sequence goes on from NC_136063.1 coordinate 522,557,759, forward strand.
TGTGTATAGTAATGTGTAATTTTGAAATTGACGTGATGTACAGCAACATGAAAACACTTTGTGTTGGCATAATTTATTTGGACACAAATGTGTATCTGAAACAAGTACGCAATCAGGGTTCATCGTTTATTACACAGTAGGATAATGTTGTCTTTGGGTAAAAACATTTAAATGATGAACAGCTTTGAGAGTTTTGAATCAGGTAGAAGGTTTCTTAACTCCCTGTTGAAGAGCTGTGCTTAAAATTATTTTTCTCCCTGATGAGACAACCCCATTTCTTACAAGTTATTTACTATACCATGCTGCGTTCTGATAAATCGTATAGGGCTGGGTGCTGGCATTTACCATAAGTAATGGACTCTGCAAAGCCATTTTAAAGTTTAAACGCACATCTCAGCAAGCAAACAATTATGTTGTATGTTTCTGATAACCATTAATCAATCAATACTTCGCGTCCTTGTTGAATTGTCACAGAGCTGCACAACCAGTTGCTGTTTTTTCATCCCCCCAGTTGGAGATAGAAATTGTGACTCCCCACTAAGACACTTGATTTGTTTTATTTGGCGGGGATGTGGTTGCTGTTTGTAAGTCCTTAATTTAGTTTTAATCCTTGTATTCATGGACATTCATTCGTTGATTCAATTTGCAGGTGTGTGTTAGTCACAAAGCAGCAAGGAACAAAGGTGGGCTCTTCTAGTGCAGAGTTTAATGCATTTTACCAATATTTCAACATATCATTCAATACAATGTACGATTTAGACTTCAATCTGTATTATAGGCTGTATGAGCAATAACACAATTCGTTTGCATTAACAATAAGGTTCCATCTTCTACAAATGTTGTTGAAGTGTGATCCTGGCCTCTGGAGTCGACCAGTAGTCACTTATTCTTTGCTACGGAGCGATCATGTGGCAGTAGCACTTACTAATACTTTATTTGTTGGCCTAGCTGAGCGTGAATCATATCACAGATACTTTACATTGATGCAAGTAAATACAGAACATCCCTTTAACATTTTAGCTGTTTTTGTAATAGATGGTGGAAAGGATGGACTTTTGCTGAATTGCAACACTGAAGATGCAAGTGTTGGGTGAAGAAGGGAAGCCATTTCATGGTCTTAGGGGCCAGATGTACATTGTCTTCCATTTGCGATTTCCTAATAATGACTGGCTATTGGGACACTCTCTCTCTTTTTTTCAATATTAGGACATTTTACACAGCTATGTACAACAGTGCAATTGACCTGCCTCACTAATATTCATGAGGTAGGTTGCATTTAGCGACCAATTGGGAATCGCTAAAAACATACTGATGGTGGCCGGCAGGGGATGGCAGACCACCATGTTTGCTTTGCTTTTAAAAAAACCAATGTTTTTTTTGTTAATGTTTTTCTTAAAGAAAAGAGGGATGCGTTAAAAAAAATGAAGCTTTCTTTACATTTTTTAAGAGTAGGCAGTGGTCCATTGTATGAGTTATGCTAGTGATGTATGAAGACATTTTTTTGTTACAACAACAGGAAAAAAAGTCACAAAACCATTTGTTTTCTGTCATTTCTCGTATCCATACAGGTCAACACCCTTCAGAAGCAGGGTATATGTAAAGCCATTGCCAGGAAGGTGCAGTCTTTGGGATCTACAAGCGGCGTATCCATCACAGCAAGAGGTGGGTGGACCTACAATTTTGGGCCCAAAAGTCAGCTGAAGCCCAGCTTGGACAGACCTCCCAATGTGGGAGGCGTGTGTGCCCCATATCCTGATACCCTAATGGCCATAATTCTTGCTGGGGCCTATCTGGAGCTGGATGGGCAGTTGAGGGCAGCAACAAAGGGGTAAGTTCTTATCAGAGTGTTACATGTTACATGACTAATTTATTGTTACAGCAGGACTTTTCACATCAACATTAAGGGTGACCCATGTCCAACACACATTTGTGAAGATGTAACTTTTGCACAGTGTGCACGATGATGTGCTTTGTCTATTAAATATGTTGGTAAGGATACCACTTGGTTCCTGTTTATAGCCATGTTATTTGATGACATGAGGGACAGTTGTACCAAACATGCCAATTGTGTTCAGTGTGTCTGGTGTGATGCTCCTTCACTATTGGGGATGATGTAATGGTAGCCGTATTACATGTGACATAGCATACTAGGCACTTACGATACAGTGGATGTACCAAACATCACATTGGTAAGTTTGGATTCAACACAAACATGTGTGAGTATGTGATCCAAAATGGCTAGTGGCATCAGTATTAATAGCTACATTTTGGAATCAAAACTTATCTAATTGTGTTTAGTATAAAAAAAACAGTTCATACATATTAAAAGTGACAGATTAGCATGATATCGTATTCCTTCCCAAAGAAGTGTGTGTAAGCCAGTCTTCTTTTTGACAAATAGCAGTGATAGGCATTGGTCCTTTGTTATGGCCAGATGATAAAGTATTGATTGAGATAAATGCCAAACATAAACGGATTATACAAGATGGAGCGTCCCATTGCATTTATGTAGGAGTATCCCAACAGGAAAGCTCAAAAACAACTTTAAATCATGATTCATTAGGCAACTGTTGCAATGAATCCCGGTGTAATATGTAGCATATTGTGATGTATATGTCTATATCTTTGAAGTAAGTATTATGTATAAATTAGTGTATGTAATAATTAGCGTCACTGATACAAGTTTTTGACTACAGTGAAAACCAGCATATTTAGTGAAACAAGTTCACTAAGATACAACAAACTTTGAATAACTAGAGGTATTTGGGAGTGAAATGTGAAAATGAGTTTTGTTTTGTGCGGAAGAGAATTAGAAATGTTTCAAGGCTATCTATTTACTTATGCTGTGGAAGTCATTTGTCAATCCATCCACATATTTGTGTCCAACTGCCTTCAACAGTATAGGTATCTACATAGTATGTGATGCATTGCTAAGCTACATCAGTGCAGAAATCATTTATGATTTATGATGGGTACGTCAGACCATGACGTACACACCCTTCTCCACTCTTACGTCCCGGCTCCCCAAAATCCACTAACCACCAACCACATGTCCATCCCAACGATTATCTCTAACCCCCTCAGGCACCAAAAGGATAACAACAGAGGCGCCGTCCCCAACAACCTCACTAATGTACCCCTCACTATAGAATCGTCCTCCACCCTTTGCACCCCTAGCCCTAAATGCATACTTCTCAACTGCAGATCGGCCCAAAGACATTCCACGGAGGTCGCCGACCTCATCATGTCCCTGGAACCGGACCTAGCCATTCTGACTGAAACATGGCTGTCTGATTCCTCTACACCTATCTTGGATATCCTAGTCCCCCCCAACTACTGTATCATTAGACTTGACAGGGCCAAAAAGACAGGCGGTGGAATTGCCTGCATCTACAGAAGCAACCTCTCAGTCTCTAAAGTGTCCGCCCCCTCTCTTACTTCCTGTGAATACCTCTGCCTTGATGTCATCAGCGAAAGCAAACCGGTATGCTCACTACACATTATATACCATCCACCTGGGGACAAGCTCTCCTTCGTCCAACAACTCATGGATACAATATCAGCCAAATCAGGACGGCAGCACACCCAAATTTTCCTTGGCGACTACAATCTCCACTTTAATGACAGCAGTGACACAGTGGTAAACAGCCTCAAAAGCTTTCTCAACGCACTTGATCTCAACCAAATATGCAATAGCCCGACCCATGAGAGAGGTTCTATCCTTGACCTTATCATCTCCAAAGAGGGCGCTATTCAACTGGAGTCAATCCAACCTTGTGACTGGTCAGATCATCATATTGTCTCCTTCCTCATCAATGAAAAAATTAGATTTAACCCAGTTCAACCCCCTAAGCACAAAGCGTGGAAAAGAGACTTGAAGAAACTCAACCCAAACTCCTTACCGCCTAACAGCTGCAATCTCCTACTTCCCCCTCCCGGCGCTACGGACGTTCAACTTCTGACTGACCACTATCTCAATAATATGTCCACAATAATCAATGAGGCGGCGCCCATGCAACTGAAAAGAGTTTCATCCAAGAAGACTTCCAACCCATGGTATGACGGGAGCCTCAATGAGGATAGACGGGCCATGCGAATGGCAGAGCGCACCTGGAGGTCAGCCCCTTCTGCAGTGCACCTAAAAAGTCTAAAGAAACAGAGAAACGCCTACTTCAGGAAAATAAAACGCTCAAAAAGAGATTTCTTCAGCCTCCAGCTCGCCCAAGCAAAAAACCGCCCAAGAAAATTTTTGAGTTAATCAGAACACAATCCAAAGAGCAACCACAGACACTCAGCTCCATGGGCGTTACACCTTCCTGCGAAGACTTCTCTGCCTTCTTTATCCAAAAAACTGAGAGAATAAGAAGAGATCTCCTCAATGACGCTATCCTGTACTCCAACCCCCGACACACAGCAGTGCCTGAACCAAAGAACAATGCTACTTGGTCATCCTTTGGCACCTACTCCGAAGAAGAAATTGCAGATTGCTCAGCACCTTGAAACCATCCAATCACCTCTCTGACCCCCTTCCTGCTAACGCTGTAAAAGACTTTTCCCTTTGGCTTCTCCCACTCTGGACTAAGATTATCAATAGCTCTCTTCAACAAGGATCCATCCCCAACGCCCTCAAAGTCGGGCAAGTCACACCGCTACTAAAAAAAACAACAGCAGACCCCACTGATCTAAACAATTACCGCCCTATTACAAATATTCCCACTCTTGCTAAACTGTTGGAAAAATGCGTACAGCTACAACTGACTAAACACATAGATAAGTTTGATCTCCTCAACGCTCATCAGTCAGGCTTCCGAGCAGGGCACAGTACCGAAACTGCCATGACTCACATAGTGGACGACGCCCTTCAAATCCTAGACCAAAACGATACCTGCCTCCTCATCCTTCTGGATCTCTCCTCAGCATTCGATACAGTTAAACATGAGAACTTACTCGAACTGTTAAACACAAGAATGGGCATATCTGGGACTGTTCTCAAGTGGTTCACCTCATTTCTACACAACCGGACACAAAGAATCAAAAGCAACAACCTGCTGTCCTCTCCGGTACCTGTTTCGCTAGGCGTCCCTCAAGGATCCTCCCTCTCCCCAACACTGTTCAACCTAGTTATGGAACCTCTCACTACTTTGCTACAGACATCCAATGTTCACTTTCACATGTATGCCGACGACACCCAAATTTATCTCAAAATACAATCCCCCAAGGACATCATGTTTCTGAACACCACGATCAGAAACACCCAATCCTGGCTTGCTGAGAATCACCTCAAACTCAATGTGCTGAAGACCGAGTTCCTCCTGATCTCACCTCCCGCTAAAATCTCCACGGCTCAAACATGGCTTAAGCACTTAACGGCTCTAAATGTACAACCCATCGTCGTAGACTCAGCAAAATCTTTAGGCATACCACTTGACGCCAATCTCAACATGCAGCAGCACATCAGCAAGGCAACCAAAGGAGCGAACTTCCAAATCAATACCCTGAGAAAACTTAAACCCTTCCTTCCTGCCATAGACTTCCAGACTGCAGTACAATCTATAGTCATCCCGCACATAGAATACGGTAGCACCGCCCTCTGCGGGCTCCCCCTAACTACAACGGCGCCCCTAAGAGCGTCCCTTAACGCCGCAGCGAGACTCATCACCGGCTCAAAAAAACACTTGCATATTTCCCCGGACTTTAAATCACTGAACTGGCTACCTTTTGAAGCCAGAATACATCTGAAAATCGCATGCATGACACACAAGGCTGTACACATGAACTCACCCGCCTACCTCACTCAAAAGCTGACAATTTCGGGTGGCTCTAGAACTACTAGAAACACAAACAATCTTTTGCTGAAACCTCGAAGATTTCGGAAGGAAAAAACATATAAACGCTCCTTTTCAGGAATGGCACCCAGGATCTGGAACTCACTCCCTCCTGAAACAAGGCTCATCTCCTCCAACACACTTTTTAAGAAAGAAGTTAAAGCGATCCTCATGGCTAAATACACATGATCTACTATTCCGTATTACTCATGAATCTGCTCTGTAAGACCTGCCCGACCCCCCTGGGCTATTGTATTACTTGTATTATCGACTTACTTGATTGTATACGCTCACTCTTTGTATATTGTTATATTGTTGACGCACCTGTGTGACTATGTATATTGTTATATTGTTGACGCACCTGTTTGACTTTGCACACTTTACCCACACCACCTCAACGATCCCTACTTCTCTACTACTGTCGCACCTGTGGGACTATACATCCTGCACCCACCCACCTCAACTATGCCCACCTTTAAGCTCCAAAAATTTTAAACACGCTTAAGCAAGTATATGCTCCTTATTTTTGTACTTTATATTATTGACGCTACTGTTTGTCTTTGCACCGTGTATCGACACTACCTCACCTGTGACCTACCTCATGTTTTTTGACCTACCTATGTAACTAAGCACCTTGTACCTAACTACCTCAAATATTACTTTGTATTATTCCTTCACCCCCGTGTCCTTGTAAAGCGCTCTGATATCTGCAAAGATCTTGTTCGCGCTATATAAAACTTTCAAAATAAATAAATAAATAAATGATTTTTGACAATCGACATATACTTTAGTGACTTGCAGTAAGTGTTGCAATGATGAAATGCCCAAAGGTAACCTGCTTTCAGTTTATGCTAATATTGATACAAAATTGCAGTATTTGTTGATCATATGTATTCATATTTTACTTATTGAGAAGGGAAAGTATGCAGATTTTAGGGCCTACTGAACACACTCTCAAAGGGTAATTTTGGTTGATATTCTTTTGGGTGACATCAGTTCACTATTCTAAACAACAAAGGTCAACCATTCAGAGGTGTGAAAAATTTCTCGAGAGACATAATAATGGACAAGAGACAAGATCATACATGATATTCAAGTGATCATGGGGAATGACATAACTGTGACCAAATGGTTTCTGAAAATGTTGCCTACAGGCATGAGTGTATGCTAATGTAGAACCAAAGTTTGAGAGATTTGATGCAGGTGAAACTTGAAAACTTGGGAAGGGTTTTGCAATCAAAGTTGATGACCTGTTCTATTCAGCATCATCAGGAGCAGGTAGAGGAGACATTGGCGATGGAAGCGAGTAAGCAGTTATGCCCTGTGGTTCTGGGGCAGATACCACCAACACTGAAGGACCCAGTGACACAGAAGGTAAGGGGAATGCAATGGAGGCTACCAGTTATTCTACATCTTCTTTGGATGCCTCCTCCAGGGAACAGTCCCTAGTGGTGGTGGACCTTACTGCATCTGTTACACCTTCATCCTTGTCCGCCACCCATAGTACCATCTCTACCCTGCAACTTGCTCCCCCCAAAATGGTCAAACCTGCCCCTCACACCCTGCCCCTGTCCCCCCGGCTGCTTTGAGTGAGGATGCTATTGGCCTCCTTAGGAACATCTCTGTATTTCAGACTTCACTACTGAATGCCATCCATGGGCTTGGCTGCAAATTGCAACAAATGGTATCCTACCTGGAAGGAATTCACTGTGATATGTCTGGCTACAGAGGTCTTTTCAAGCTTTAGCCTGCTCAGTAGCTGCAGACACCCAACCATCCCAACCTTGTGCCCAACCTCCCGCCCAATCCCCATCTAAATTCGCTATTCCATGACCTGTCCGAAGCACACTCACACCTCTGCACTCAACCACTTACACAGACACAAGCAGCACACCCACATACAGAAAGTCAAACAACATAAAAAACAAAGGCATGCATCCAAACAGACAGGCACTACCTCCACCACCAGCACAGACTCACAGTCACCACCACACTCACATGTACTACCAGCACTACCACCAACACACCCCCAGACACTGCACCAAACCACAGCCAGATTCACCACCACAAGCACACCCTCACTACCACCACCAGCGCACCCCATATACTGCACCCACCACCAAAGCAGCATCTACCACCACAAGCACACCCCCGGACACCGCACCCACCAGCACACTCACATGCACTACCCCACACACTCCCCAGATACCACAACCACCACAGCCACATCTACAACCACAAGCACACCCCAGACCCTTCACCCACCACCACAGCACATTCACTACTACAAGCACACCCCCAGACACCAAACCCACTGCCACAGCCACAGCCACAGCCACATACACCATGACTACACCCAGCAGCTCCACAGAGCACACACACACAAAACAGAAACACCCATAATCACCCACACAACACACACCAGCAAAGCAACACACATCCAAACATGCATGAATTACACCAGACCCACAGACACCAGCACGTTCAATAGACACATGCACAACCATCCTGACCATCCTACCCATTTTCACTGTGAGAAACTTACATTTGCCCTTGCCCTGATCTTGCCACTCTCAAACATACCCCTCCCAAAACGCACACCTACCCCTTCTACCCCAACCCATACCTTCTACTTCTCAACACACCCCTCAAAAGACAGGAACCATCACTGCTTCACCCCTAGGTATCCCTAAAAACCAAGACCCCTTCCTAGAACCACACCCTCTCCCAAACCCAAGACCACCCTCCTAAACCCACACCTCCTTCCCAAACCCAAAGGCATCCCTCACAAACACAAACCCCCTTCCCAAGCAACATCTTTGTGGGTGCTTGCTCTATCCACTAGATGCCCCTTCCCGGAGAGGTTCTCCTGGCAGTGCAATTGGAGGCAAGATAAGTGCCACAACACAGCTGTGCTGGCTGCAGCACCCACTGCAATGCAAAAATGGGACACTACATATCCCTGCACTACATGGCAGGCACCATGCAGTGCCAACCACATGGTGCAGGAATATGTAGAGTGGCACCATAGATGCCACCCAAAACCCACAGCTTTGTGCCAGGGGGGAAGGGGGCCTGCTGCACGACCCCAAAGTCCCTTTCTGCCTGCCTGGTCATGATGGGTTAATCGCCCCTGACAGACAGACAGGAAGGGATATCATTAACACTACACCGGTGCCTGGCAGGCAGCGCCGCCATTGTGTGGGATGCGAGAGGTCCAATGAGCAGTGGGAATCATTCCAACTGTCAGACCCCTGGGAGTCGGTCTTTCCGACCACCACACATCCGCCCGCCATCCACAAGTGGCGGGCAGAAAACGTGATTGTGGTGGCGGTTACTCCGCCACTCATGGGCTGAGGGTGGTGGTCCCACCATCATCGTAATCGGGCCCATAATACACGACTTGTACTAGACAAGGGGAAATACTGCATTGATGATTTTGTAGAGTGCTTCAAATTTGGGACTGCCATTGATTTTCCAGGTCATCTATGAGGCGAGGGTTACAGCTTTTCTACTGCAATTTCTACATGATGTTACATTGCATTTATCTCAATGAAGTGTGATGCATATATATTCCTTGTGCTAATTGTCATATTTTATTTAAGCACACCTGTATTGTGAGTTTTTGATTCTTGATTTGGTATCCGTTTTCTGCAAGTGTCCTTTTTTGGAAGGCAGCTGGCACCAAATGTATGAACACAATGTGGCTAGATACGTGTATTACTTTAACTTTATTAAATGTCAATATTAGAGGCATATGCATTGCACATCGGTATGCTTTTGCTTGTGTGAGTGATTTAAAAAAGTCCTGAGCAAATGTTAACAGTCAAATGAAACGATAACAGGTAATGGGGAGGTTACCTTGGGTTCCGGCGATGACAGTGTTGATTTGTATTGTGAATACCCAGCAGCAGCAGAAGCAGGGCGTGTAGGATCAGGTCCATGGAGGTACAGGAAGTGGGAAAGTGAGCGAAGGTGAGTTTCTGCCTTATATGCATTCCATTTTGCCAACTCAGATGTGGAGGTTACCCCCCCACAGTTGCATCGGCAGGAAGGCACATTGTGATTGGCCCGGCGGACAAAGTGGCTGTACTGCCTCTGACAGTATCTTTTGCCTAGCCAGCCTTTAACACAGTTGAGATTTTCTGGCAATGATGGAGGGTCATTTTGTCTATGCAATTCCCAACATCTATATAGGGCAGGTGGACCGTTGAGCCGCCGGGTGGGAAGACCCATGAAAAAGCCACGGCAGGACCCAATCTGCTAACAGCTAAATCAGGCCCTAAGTAATCTATCCATTTGTTATTTATGAAAAGATTTACTTTAAATTGTAGCATATTCTACAATCTTTTGGTTTGTGTGCTAAGTGTAGGGCCGATTTGGGTGACAGATTGCTCATTCTTAGTTGTTGACAGCTTTTCTCTTTTTGTAATACTTCTATAAAAGTGTATAGTGTAGGTTTGGTTCTGCCTATTGTGTATTGGAAGGCATTGTGCCATTCTTCAACTGTGTAGTTTATTTTGGCTTTCTATGCCAAGTTGGTGTCAGAGACTTTCACCATGGTATTTGGAATATGGGTTGATGTCTGTGTCCTGAGTAATGCAGTCTGTCTTTGAAATAGTTCATAAGGGGGCTAAGTTTGTCTTCATTTTGTTGGGAGAAAGAACTCTCTATTAGTAAATTGTAGTGGTAGGCTACCTCCTCGACAGGGATAATGGCATGCGATCTAGCACATGTGTAGCAAAGAGTCATATTCTGTATATCTGAGTGAATGCTTTGGGAGAAAGTCCCATCCATCATCCGCACTTCACACTGTCTCAATTTTAGAAGTTATCTGCTATAGAGAATATTAGGATTTGTTTTTTGTTCTTTAGGTCATCACGTAAAAGGAAAGGTTCCTCATTACGTGTTATTGTTAAGTGTTCAGTTATGTGTATGTCCTGATATCATCTAGGTGCAGGCGGGGTATCACTGGTGACTCTTTTAGTTTGTGGCATTCAATGTTTTAAAGTGGGGATAGGTGGTAGTTGGCCTGGATTGTTTTCAGGGACTTTAGGTAGTATATCTTTTAAGGTTTTGATTGTGGGTTCCTGGGAGCTAGTGCTTTGCAGCTTCTGTCGTAACGTCTGAAAGTATTGTAACAGTATAAATATATAGAACATTTTAACATTTGTGCGTTTATTATTTTCATTTAAAATTATGCAATCACTTTTATTTTGTAAACATACATGTATGTGTAACAATGTTTCTCACGATTTTGCAGCACTCTAAATATTAACTTGTTGTTAGTTGTAGATGCTGATGTAGTTAGTGGTTGTGTTGCTGGCTATTTGGGTAAGTTTCACATTTTATAGTAAGTTTAATAGTAATTTTGCATACTATTTATTTAATGGTTTTTGCTACTTGTCATTCTCAAGCAGTTTATCGCTGTTTCCACAAGTGTTTTTTTTTATAGGAAGTCTATGTAAACAGATCTCATTTTATTAATTATTTTTTATTTAATGCTTTTACATTTAATGACAAATAAGTTTGAGTGTAAATATAAGCTTTATTTACCTGGTTATGTAGTTGCTGAACTGAGTATATTTTTTTCTGTAATGGTTTGGTGAGAAAACCAAGCAGAGTTTCCTCCTGTTCTAGCATTTGTTGTATTTGAAGTAGTTAGTTTTTTTAAATTAGTGTGCCTTTTATATTGTTGACTTAATTGTCTGTTTGATTTTATTGGATATAGTTGCTTATAGTTTTAGTTCATTGGTTGGTTTAGTTTTAGTCTGAATTTTGTTTTATGTGCTTTTTACTTCTTTGATAAACGCTAACTGAGATATTATGTAATATATTCTGTTACTTTTAAATATGTTAGTTATATATATATATATTTTTTTTTAATTAATATTTACGTTTTAGTTTAAATGTTTTGAGTTTATGATTATATTTTTGGGGGTTTTGTAATATATATTTTCTTAATTTAAGAATTTACATAAAATGTTTTAAGTTTATTATAAGTAATTGTTTTCTGTTAAAAGTATTTTTTATAAATATTTACTAGTGTTTATTTAACTTTTGGAGTGCTATTGTTATCATGATTGTATGTATTGATATTTTTTATGTAGTATATTTTTATTTAAAGGTAATGACATTTTTGTGTCTGATATTTTTGTTTTTGATAGGAATTATATTTTTGTTCTCTATATTTGTGGTTTTACTGGTGAAGTACAGGAAGTCGATATCTGTGTGATCGATATTTAATTTCCTATATTTTTGTGTTTTGATATTGTATGGATAAATAATATGTCAGTGCTCCACGTGAGAAGAGTAATTTTGCATTTAGCACTATTTTTCTTAGCGCAAGAATGCACCCTTGCTTAAAAATTGAAATAGCGCTAACTGCAACAGAACATGAACAGCAAGTAGCTGCTTGCTCTCGCTAAAAATGCACTTGGTTAGGATTTCCCCCCAACTTACTACTGACAATTAGCAATAGTTTCTTAGTGCAAAAAGTACTCTTTCCTCAAACATTGTGCTAAACAGAACATAAACATCAGAGCGAGCAGCAGATGCCCACGCTTGCTAAATATGATCTGACTGTAAGATTTATTCCCCCTCTACTCATAATTACATGAGCAACCGGAATCACGTTATTATTGCTAATTCTGTGTCAAAGAGTTATGCAGAATTACCAGAATTGCTCTGATTACTCAGGCATAATTGAAATTCTGCCCAGGCCTATGAATGAGGAGAACGCTGAAGAAGCTAGCACATAGAAATGCTGTTGCCACAAAAGTGAATGCCAAAGGTGGGGCTGTTTTTACTTGGGGCTTTGCTGGCTGCTTGTCCACTATCGCTTCAAACCCCATATAAATGTTGCATGAGTTCTTTACATGATATATGACAAGCAATATGCGTTAAAAAAATACTTCACTGTTGTTCTAGAAAATACTAGTACAGTACTTACCATTGACCTGACATTGTAATTATCTGTAATCATTAATTCATAAAATTCCCTAATAGAGGGGATTTCGTTTTATGTTGGTACTTGTATAATTGTTACAAGTGCTGTTAAAACTCAATAAACAGAACATAAAAATAAAAAAGATATCACCATGCATCTCAGAACAGACGCTTGTCCAATAGGAAATGGACTTTGTATAGTCACCACTTAGACTGTGGTGTTCATTTATCTCACATTAAGCAGAATTATTTACAATTTGGTTATATTTTTTGCGATTCTGTAGTACCGTCACCAGTACCAAGACACCTTTAGGCATTTGTTGCTCTCTGCAAATATTAATAAAATCAAATCAAGCCAGTGGATCATGCCTTTGAATTCCCTGGAGGTAACCGTTTTTTCATTTCTAGGAAGAGGCTGACAACATGTCTAACGAGTTGGCAGGAACATTTTGAGTTTCCTTCAGCCTCCAAAATCATGGGGCCTCATTTAGGGCATTTTGGCTTAGGACAGCATAGCAAGGCTAAAATGAATGGGCAGGAATGCACTGTATTTAAGCAGTAAGATTAATTCCTGTCCTTTTGGCCTGCGCCGGTGGCGTTTTGGCAGCCTAGCGTCAACGTATGCATACTTACACCATGGTGCAAGGGTGTCCATTGCAGGCAGGATTGTTTATGTGCAATCCCGAGAGGCGTTTTCCTCTTTCTTTGTGTGCTGCAGAATGCAACACACATGGTAAGAGAAAAAATGAGGAGAAATACAAATATTTCTCCTTGTAACGCATCCCCTGGGGAGGCTTGAGGTTTCGGCATTTCCCCAGGTTGATTTGATTAAGTATATCTGGGGAAGAGTCGACACCCATGGGTGTTGTGTGAGAAAACCCACTGTATTGCCCATGGAATGCCTCCCTGGTGCAGAGTAAGACAACGTAGTGGCTTGCACTGCCTTGCCTTACTCCATATCTATGAGGCCATTCAAAGCCAAGCAAAGTGGCTTTACATGGCCCCATGGCAATGGGGTCATGTAGACACCCTGCCACATTTCCTGTAAATATGCCCACCTGCTTGTACATGAGATGCAATCCTGTGTACACCAAGTGAGAAAGCATCTAGTCAGTCTGCATACCAAAAACATATGCAATGTCACAACAAAGTGATCATGTGGCCTACTGGCTAAAAGGTGCATATCCCACAATGCACAGAAACAGCAGACGTCACTCAAAAGGTGTTGTAATACAATGAGCAGGGGGGCTATGCCTACAATATCACAGTAGGTGGACAATGCATAGCAGGAATGTGTCTCCCAAATATGTACTGCATGACTTGTCTGTGTGCTCTACTCACAGAACCACAATGTCCCTGTAAATAAGTATGACAACCAAAGTATGACAACAAGCAAGTATAGCAAAGTTTCTACACATGAAGACAACTAGCCAAATGGCACCCTCACCCCTTAGGTCAAATTGCGATCCTCCACCCTCAATTGTACACATCTGTAATATCCACCATCAAATTACAATTGTGATATTATCACAAATTAATATTAAACTTACACTTCTCAGAGTGATGTACTTATGCAAAGTAGAAACATGCACACAGGGTATGTGTCCGGTGTTTTTATTTGCACACACTGTAATTGTGCACAGATATATTATGGGTAAGGACTGTCAGGATGTGATGTGTTCAGGTGAAGAAATTGTTTAAGATTCGGGGGCATATTATCAAGGGGGTTTATCTCCGCTTTTTTGGCTTTAAAAGCCAAGAAAGCGGAGATAAAATTATCTCCCTATTACCAAGCTGTCGCTAACACCAGTTAGCGACAGCTAATAGGAGATAGCGACCATCTTGGGCCCCGCTTTGCATGTCAGTGATATTTATCACTAATGACATGCAAAGTGGGCGTGCCAAGATGTTAGCGACTAGAAACAGTCGCTAACATCGCTATCTCCTATTACCAACTTTTGGAGATAATCGCGCTAAGCGCGAATATCTCCAAAAGCTAACACCTGCCCTGAACAGTTCTTAGCCATGTTAACCAATGGGAGGTGGATAACATGGCTAAGAGCATTTGCTCGATAATGCATGAATATCGCTGACTTTTCAGCGATATTCATGCATTGCGGCCGTTTTTTATCGCATTTGCGATAAACCTTGCTAATAGCAAGGTTTATCTGCGATAAAAATCGCCGATGTGCGGCGATAATTTTTGTCTCTAAACAAGTTAGAGACAAAAATTATCTCTATTGGTTGGTAATATGCCCCTCAGTTCCTTCGGGCAGTTCCTGCTGCTGAAACTTTGGGGTGTGCTGCACCAGCCTCATCTTCCTCATCATCCTGAGCATCGTCCTGTGCATCTTGCACTTGGTTCTATGGGCCATTGGTGCGTACAAATATATTGTGCAGTACACAACATGCTATGATTATCTGGCACACAACTTCTGGGCTGTACAACAGTCTGCCACCTGTGATGTCAAGGCACTGAAACGTGACTTCAGCATGCCAAATGTGCGCTTCACAAGGGCCCTGGGGCGTCCGAGGGCCAAATTATACTGCCTCTGGGCCTGGGAGTTAGTGGCTTGGAGGGGTGTCATCAACCATGGGGAGAGTGCATATCCTTGATCACCTGTAACATGTAATGGAGAGATGTGTCCATTAGTAGTTATGCATGCTGTGTTGGCAGTGTTAATAGTTTTGTGGTGTGTGATTTGTGCTACTTTGGAATTCATGTTAGCCATGTGTAACTTCTGACAAGTTACCAACATCAATGCAGATTACATTGCCTCACAGCTGCTCGTGCCTCCCCCAAGCCTTTTTAATTGTGTGTGCTGCGCGGTTGCATCATTGGCACTCCAACAGCACAATGATGTCAAGCCCATCTGCGCATGTTCGTAAGCCTAACACCAACACCAGCAGATATCCCGGGTCTCTTGATGTCTAGCGCTACCAATCTTCCTCGCAGTCAACGCAAGGAGAACGTTTAACTGCCAATAGGCCACACCAGACACAGCTCAGGCTCAGTTGTGCTGCTGCCTCAAGACCTTCCACACCGCCCAACAAATGCATTTTCTGATCCAGTTCTGCCACAAGGCAACAGTCAGAGGCACACTCACATGCAGGGCCCACAGAGGCTGATAACGCTTCACCGACACCATCAAAATCATCACACTTCAAGCCATCTACTCCATGGGCTACGTACCCATTCCTGAGCTGAGCCTCCACCTCACATACCACAACAACTCCAAATCCATTACCATCTGGCAAATTTTTGCTAACATCGAACTCACCCAACTCTTCACCACACTGAGCCACAAGGCAGGTCGCACCCTTGGCCCCATCTTCGCATGTGGCAGCTGCATCCACTTCATCAACACCACTAAACGCCCATGGAGTGACCAGCACTGCATACACTACCTCATTGAGAAATCCCAAGAGTCTCTTATTACGAATCGCAAAAAATCGCAATTATACTACGCACAAAATGAAATTGTCGCACATCTGGCCCTCAGTGGAAGTTCAGTGTCTGTCAGTTCGGGGTGAAGCCATAATGATTCATATCAGAGAACAAGGCCTAAATCTGGGTATATATGGAGCTATTTTTGGCAAAGACTGAATTCAAGTTTTTCTGAATTAGTTGAATGCAGGTTTTTAGTCACATAATGGTATTAGTTGCAGAGTATTTGCGAAAAATGTCTGTGTTGTTAGAGTTGTTGGTGGTCTTTTTCTCAATTATATTTTATCCAGGAGATTCTACAGAGATGATAAAGATGGTCTTTGAGCATCTGGCATCCTTGGTTGCTTTGGAATTGATGGGAAGATTCCAGGATCTCCTGATGAATATGAATGCTGCTGTACTAGAATAAAGTTTGCAAGCCTACATATCCAACACCATATGGTCTAGCATTTATGATGCCTCATAATTTTTGGGGCAACGCTTTTGTTCTGTATGCAAGCAAAATGTGCTGTTCCCATGTAATGAGAACATAGGTGGAAACAAAGGCTCTGCATTGAAGATCATCTGTACATTTGTAGAATTTGTATTTTTTTGCTGCAAAGACATGTACTTTTGTCTGTGGTGTTATTGGCTGGACGAGGGTACAATCTGTATCCGCTAATATATTTGGGAAAGATGCAATGGTACAGACATTTCTCTTTGACCTGTCATTGAACTGACTTTCTAGGAGAAAATATCTGTTGTTTGAGACATTTCTAGATAGGGCATTCATCTCCCCTTTTATGATATTTGAGATGCGTGGCCACCAGATTCCACATCCTGGTGCAACAGTATTCTGGAAGATTCCAATGTCATGGAAATGTAGCATTGAAGCAACAGCAGAGTGTCATAGCCAGACTGAAGAGGGAGCGAGTTTAATTTCTAGACTCCTTTAATTCTGGGGTGTCATTTTTTCTTCAAATCAATGTAAGGGTGTACCATAAGCTCTCTATGCCAAGCAGCAGGTCTGAACTAGGTGGTCTTCAATAATGGACAGCAGTTGTAACCAGTGACTTATTGTAATTGTAAATTGTATTTATGTTATGCTTGCTATGGATTATTGAAGTGATTTGCAGCGAATAACTTTCTACTCTGGGACAAGGTTAGAAGTAAACAAGTAGTAGATTAGTAATGTGCTAACCTTTCTTTTCTTTTTAGGATTAGTTGTATTAAGTTTGCACTGTTGAGCTTTCAAGCATGCATACCAGTGTTTTGAATAGGGTTAGATTAATTCAAATGGATTGCTAAATGAAAGATGGGAGATAATATTCTGGTCTACTATATTTTAAATGTTGTCCTAGATGGAGATTAGGGCTGATTCTGTGCCTCTTTCTTGATGGAATCCTGTTGTAAAGTAGGCAGTCATCTTCAAAGATTTTTGACAATCAGGCAAAGGCTGCTCTTTCTTAGTTTGCTTAGGAATGGTCTTTTAAGTCTTTTGGAAAAGGTTGTTGCATTAAAGCATTGTTGATCAGTGTTCTGCCTGGGATGGCAGCTGAGGGTGTTTGAAGAATGTTTTAGAATATTTTGGGGAGCGGGAGGGAGGGGGTTTGTGGTCAGAAGGGAAACCTGCTTGCCTGCTAGCTTTAACGGGATCCGTACATTTAGTTGGTTATATTTGTTTGAAATAAAGCAGAGGCTGGGTTAACCTTCCTCTGGATGGATTTTTTTGCAAGCAAGTTTGTGCTGTTTGTTTTTTATTTTGAATGTTAATTATGAATCCAACAGGAAATAGCCTTTACCATGTAGTTTTTACAACGAACTACAATTACCACACATTTTTTACACTGAATTTACCGTTTCTACGTAAGTCATTACAACACAAGATTTACCACGCAAATCCACATCAGCTCCCTGAATCGTAGTTCATATTTATGTTTGTTTTGTGTACGCAGCCACATTTTATTATTGGATTAATTTATTTTAGGTTGTCTGCTCGAAATTGTCTGTTTTTATGCACAAAAACCTCTTTGACACTCAACAACATTGTTGTAACGGGCATTTGAAATATGGAAATGCAAGCGAATATTATACCAACCGGGTGTTTTGGGGATGAGTTAAGCAGTATATGAAGACAGCAGAATTTATCTGATAGAACGTGAGTATTTGGTAAGCATTTAGTGCATAGTATATTTAATTACTAACATTTGTAAATAGGTATTTAAATTAGTATTATTATTTACATTCATCAGACGGTGGCAGTGTTACTCTACATGTAAAGTATAGTGTTAAAAGCATAATCTTTACTTTTAATGAAAGCATTTTTCAAATTTTGAGGTATAATCAACATTGGCAATTTAAATAACGTATAAAAGTATTAATATTAAAAATCCAATGTAATGGTATGCCTGGTGGAAGTGTGCATGCTAGTCGTTTGCGTGGTTAGTGCATTTTTTATGTATGTGAATGTATAAGCATGGTAATGGTATATGTTGTAAAGCTCTACGATGTAAAGACGTACATGGTAAAACCAAGCGTGGTAATGCAACCAAATCCAACATATCTGCTTTGGTTGTGCAATGAGTTGCCAGTTTATGATGAAATTCCTAAGAAGTAAGACTAATTCCTTCAGTGAACTTTGGATTCCAAACTTTTGTGAGAATTATGTCAAATTCTTTATTGGGGCATTTTACTATGTGGATTCTGCTTGATTAGCTCTTTGTTTTAGCTTTTTTGATTGAAGAAATTGCAAATTATAATACGTATGTGTAAGTATACTTGTTATTGAGGGTTGTTTATTTTGAACCAGGTCCACTGAAGCTGTGCAATTTTTTTTAGCTCTTTTACATCTGCATTCATCCAGTGGCATGTATTTCCTTTGGTATGTTTTGACATTTTTGGAGGTATTAATATACTCAAATATTCATGGAGTCACCCATACGTTTTTTTTTTTAACTGAGATTAATCTGTCCGCAGTAGTCTTGAAAGTAAGGGGCCCATTAGGACAACGGGCGGACTTTGTCCTCCCGCCATTCCATCGTATATAGTGACCACCCGCCATAAGGGCAGGGGTCCCATGCCTGCAATTAGGATGCGCCCACCATCCTAATGGGGCCCTAAGTTGGGTTTCAAGGTTCTCTAAATTCACCTTGTCCAAGATCGATATGTATTTGCAGGTAGACTGAGTTTTTCTGAGGTGAGGGGTGGTTTATTGTTTTGGAAAGCAACCAGGTAATCACCTGACTACATAACTGGAGCAGGCTTTTGGAGTGTGACTAAGTCTGGTTTGTCAAAATTACTATCTAAGGTGTGTCTTGCAATGTGTGTAGGATTGGGAATGAGCTATTGTAGGTTGAGTATTCTAGGCCTGTGATTATTGTTCTGTGCTGAAGCATATTAGGTTTGTCAAATCATATATTAGGGTCATCAAGGCCACGTAGAATTGATTATTTGGTAAATAGGTTTGAAACTGGGCCATTCATCCACTACTCGTTCTCTTTCTCCTTTGAGCTTTGAGCAGCTGTTCCTGATCTTCATATTGCTCTCCTGCAAAGACCAGCAAACATCGGAACTCCTCCTAGGCAGGAAAGACACAGATGCAAAGTCTATAGTGAGATGAGAGTGCAAGTTGGACAACCCCTGTTTAAATTACAGTCTAATAATGTACCACCTGCTTTAACGTTCATCCAAAACTTAGCCTAGCCTGTTAGAGACTTAAGCACATTTTTTGGAGGCATAAATCCTGGATGTAGGCAGAGGCTAAAGTAGATAATACCTTACTCGCCATTTGTGGTAGTGTGGGCGAGCAGTAAGGTTATTTCAGAGGGTAGTGTTATTTATTTATTGTAAACTCTCAGGTAAGAAATGATTTCACATACTCAAAGACTGAACTCTGACCAATTGATTTGTGAAAAACGTTTTCTTTGTTGCCTTTTTGTTTTAGAACCAATCCAATCTTGGTGCAGGTAAGTAAAAATAGTACATTTCTGATAATACAATTGAATACAGTTGAATGTAGATGCTGGTAGGTCAATTGTTCAGAAACAGTTGGAATAACTTTTCAGTTACTTTGCAATTACTTTTTAAGTTACTTTTAAGATTATTTTTGCTACTCAGTATGATATGCCTAGCTATCACACTGGGACATTTCCTGGATAAAAGGTGAGTAAAACTGTTCATATCAAAACAAAGGGGCCCATTAGGATGGCGGGCGGATTGCCCCCGCCAGGCCAGCGGTGGTCATCGCCGGCCTGGTGGGGGCAATCCGCCCGTCATCTGCTCCGGAATAACCCCCCGCCATATTAGTATGGCTGGGGGGTCCACGGCGGACGGAAAGACCGTCCGCCGCTTTTCCGCCCCGGTCGCAAGGCGACCGGGGCGGAAAATGGTTTATATGGTGGCGGTGTCTATCAGACACCGCCATCCATATTAGCATGGGCTTTAAACAATGCCTTTCTGTGGCGGCAAAGGCATATGGAGACTCCCTGCAGGGGCCCGTTGCGGGCCCTCAGGGACTCCGGTGGGGGTTGGGGGGTGCACATGGGGGGTACCTATGGTACCCCCAGCAGTTCCATGCAGAGCATGGCAGGCACCGCGCGGTGCCTGCCATGCTGTGCATGGAAGTGCACAGCATGCCTTCCTGCCATTGTAGCGGGCGGTGCTGAGTGCACCGCCCGCCACAATGGTAGGAATGCAGGATGCGCCCACCACTGTGGCGGGCGCATCCTTATTGCTGCCCGCGGGACCCCCGTCCTTATGGTGGGTGGTCCCTTTCACCAACAGGATGGCGGGCGGTCAAAGTCCGCCCGCCATCCTAATGGGCCCCTAAATTTTTTAGGTTTCCATACAAACCACCTGGTTATCGTTTTATTTTAAGTTAACGGTTTTGATGGTTGAGTTTCTGGGGTTAGAACAAGGGTTCCCCCAGGGTAAAGGATGCCCTTCAAGAGCACCCTCAGTGGCACTAAGGCGGCCGGTTACAGAGTGCTGAGGCCCAATGTTATCCAAAGAGGAAAAGGGGCCTCCGGTTGGTGGCTGCTCACGAGCAGGCCACACGGTGCTGGGAGCAAAGCTTCTGGAATTAAGCTCAGTGCATAGAGGGGTTCAGGTTTGCACACAACGGCCCAGATGTACGACCATTTTCAAAATTGCGATGCGAATGAATACTGACTCGCAAAAAATTTGACTGGTTTTTGCGTTCAGAAAATAGCAACTCGCAATTTGCAAGTTGCTAATGACAATGTACAAACCATTCGCAAATAGCAAAAATACGCCCCATTCCGCATGCAATTTACCACTAACCAGAAACAGGTGGTAACCAGGGCAAGCACCCAAAATATCGAATTTGAAATATCGACTGGCCAGAATATGGAATAAAAAATATAGAGAGGCCAGAATATCGAATTACCAAAATATAGTTGGATAGAATATCGAAATTGAGGTATAAAATATCGATTTCCATAATGTCGTATTTAAAATATCGTTTTCCATAATATCGATTTTCTTTTAGTATTATATATGCTAGTATATGTGTTAAAATTATATATCATTTTTGTTTAATTTTTTTAAAGTAATAAATGTTATGGTATTTAATTTGTGCATGATATATTTACGTAGCGGGTTTGTGGGTTCATAGGGGAATAGGGTGGGAAGTAATTTAATAATAGTAATTTAAATATTAATTTTTATGAATTATTAATTAGTTTTAATTTAATTTTGTGTTTTAGTTCTGTAGCGGGTTGTGGATTTATAGGGGAATAGGGTGGGAAGTAATTTAATTGTAATTCAGTAAATATGAATTTTACCCTCCCACTAGCCAGCCAAAGATGCTTGTTTCCGGTCCAGGGAAGACATGGCTTGTCAGTTCGGGCTGGACTGTTCCCATGAGGCACAGGGCAAGACTGTTTTGCATATGGCCATGTCTGAACTGGGGAGGTGGAGTGAGCTAAAGAATGATGATGGATTAAACCCATATCAGTTGACTGGGGGTGAGTGTTTGATTTTCTCAAGCACTCCGTCCATCATCACCTTTGGTATCCGTAAATGAGAAGAGTATCAGCTTGATTGAACTGCGCCTTGCTTATATACGTCCTCAGCTATACAGCATTCAGGCTTAGGCCGTCGCAGCCTGTGCAGGTAGAAGCAGTGGGTGGTGGGGCTGGGTGAGGTGGGGATTTTGACCGATGATGATGAGGGAAAATTAAATAATTAGTTAATTTTCCTTCATCGAACCCCCCCCCCCCCCACATGTACCCACTGCTCCACCGGTATTACCTGCATGGGCCACTGCTGGGCTTAGTGCCTTCAGTTAAATAACATCAATTCTTCATATGGGTGCTTTACCAGGCAGTAGTCGGTTGTGAGGGAATGCACTGGGATTGTCAACATCTTTTTCCATCAAGTGCATAGCTTCAGACCCATAATACACAGATCAACATTCTTCATTCCTTATATTATTCAGAGCATGTTTGATTTCTAAATGTAACTGGCCAACAGGCTATAAACTTTGATATCCTTTTGTTTTCTATAAACACCAGCAAATAAGTTCCACTTTTGTGATATAATTTTGCAAACAAGGACCCAATTACATAAACTAATCCGCTATCACTTTTCAGTGGCACATTTTGCATGAATATACATACAGTAAAGGGCTCATTAATTAGCTTTGTAATGCTGTACAGTGCAGCAAGTCACCTTGCTGTGCTGCACTGCATGACAGGGAAAGGGCAGTAATGCACCGTATTTAATAGAAGAAGGGGCATTCTTGTCATTTCCCATGTTCCTGCGCACAATGGGATGACTAGCGCCAATGCAGGCACACTTGCACCATGATGCAAGGGTGATAGCAATGCATGCAGGATTGTTTTTGTACAGGACAGGACACCTTCCCGCTCAAAAACAATCCTGGGAGGCACATTCCTTTTTCTATGTGTGCTGTAGACTGCAGCTCACATAGAAAGAATAGAAAATAGGGAGAAATAGAGATATTTCTGCTTGTTACGTCTCCCCTGGGAAGGTGTAAGAATTTGGTGCATCCCCAGATTTACAAGTTCTTGTAAATCTGAAATTGCGTCAAAATCCTTGGGGGTCGTATGGGTACGCCCACGCAATGCCCATTGAATGCCTTCTCACGGCACAGTAATGCAACGCAGCAATTTGTACTGCGTTGCATTACTCCAGATATTTTAAGCCACTCAGAGCCATGTAAAGTGGCTTTGAAAATCGGACTTAGAGGTTTGGGACACTCGTGTACCATATTGGGTGGGGCAAACGTGATGCAACCCTCTCATCAAAAAGACCCTTGAAGTCTACTGTTTTGCACCATTTGCATTGGCAACGGTCAGTACTGTTTGCAGCCAAAATCATTCTTCACATTTTGTCTTCGCAGGCAATACACATATCTGATAATGAAACACCATAAAATATAACACACTTAAAACATGCAAAACAGTGCTAAATAAAGTACCTTGGTGCAAATGATTACATCCCTAACCATTTGTTGAACATCAGGGTTCTGTCTTCCTTTTTTCAGATTTTTTTAAGTGAATTCTAAGGAAAACCTGCTACAACGTGAAACGCATCGCCATTTCTGACTTCTTGTGTGCTCTTTAGAAACTCTGGGAAAAGTACAGGACTATGGTGAGGGGAAATTTATTGAATGAGTTTGAAAATAGCAAATTGAGTGCCTAGAGCAGTAATTGAGTGCGGAAAGCAGCAGTACCTTTCCGGAATGTAGTCTTCGCATGAGATATAATCTTTTGTCCGCATAATAGGCATGTGTATAATCTTACAAGACAAATTACATTATGAATTCCTTAAGAACATCAGAAAAGACATTATGTCCCTAGCGTGGATTGACATTGGATATATGAAGTGCTGATCTGGCAAAGTGGAGGTGGTAATAAAATTGCCTTTACGGCTAATTAAATTGTAGAAGCATTTGCACAAGAGCTAACCGCCCCAAATGACTTTCATTTAGCCTCAATCAGTCATCCACGTTGTTGTGGAGCATTCTGTTCTTTACATTGAGAAAGTGAAGTTACAAATTATAATTGCAGGTCAACTATCACTGTGAAATAGACTTACCTCAATGATAAAAATATGGAGGAGAGATACAATTTTGAAAAGGTCACAGTTATTCCATACTGCTAAATGCTACATCAGAATCCATTTACTAAGCTGCTTAGCCATAGGCAGGTTCGAAAGGCAACTCCATATGATAATTAGGGTCAAGACTGCCCATCAATCATCTTAGTTACTTAATCAAGCATTTTATATTTTGCTACTTGTCACTCTGAGAAACATTTGAGCTTTGCACAGAGAACATTTTCACACTTTCAGGAATATCTTAAACAAGAGTTATTCGATACAGAGAAGTTTGGTGGAAATGCAGCATTCAGATGTGGGAACTTTTTAAGGAGTCCAATGGCACTCAGAATGCTCAGTTTGGAACAATAAGTGCCTTTTACAACTAGTGGCCTGAAGCCTAATCATACTATGGAACCCAACACCGAGTTCACTCCTTTAGCACTTGACCATGCGGGCAGTTAAATCGAGCAGTCCAAGGCTCTCGCAGAGAGTCAGTGTAGGGTAGACACACAGAACTCAGTAAAGCATATAACAATCAAGAAAACATTGTCCAGCCAGCGCTTCACAAAAGTATTTTATATTCACTATACAACACAATACTGTACATAACATTCACAAAGCAACATTCCAGTAAACACTTATCAAGTGACTGACCATTGTGTGAGAGAAGCATTAGGAATTAGCGTAGGCTGTTCCCAATGTTAAGGTAATAATCAAATAGAGATAAGACAATATGGGAAAAATTGCTTCCTAGACTCAAAGTTGTGGGTACAGATTTTTTGATACACCTCTGAGTTCTTTATTTACCCTACCACAAAGTGATGATGTCTAGGTTTTTCGTAGAATTTGAATTATCCCAAAGTCAGAGATCTAACTGCTATGTATCCCCTCTGCAATGTAGCTTCAATTAGTCATTGGTAGGTGGGGCCCACTTCTGCTGGCTAAGGTAGGGACTGGGCCGTTCTCAATGGTATTCCATCCCATACAGCACACTAGGAGAGGTCACACCGACTATGACCGAGTGTGGTTGATGCTGTTGCTGCCTCCAGCCTTTGTGTGCTGTGCTCCGGCATGCTACTCTGGCTGATAACAATGGTTCTGTCGGGTGCGTATTATCTCTTCAAATTTTGCTGACTATTCAGCCAATTGTTCATTTCCAAACAGATCTTTTCAAAGAATAAATCACAAGAAATGCTAAACCAAACCAACTAGGGTATGACAAAAGATATTTTATATAAATTGCTTCATTTATAAATACCCTTATTTAAGTATATATACATGGCTGTCAATAATACATGGTGGTGCATCATATGTGAAAGAATTGGGACATTCGGTGCTCAGTGATATTGGTGAAAGTGTAATAGTTACAGTGATATTTTGGGACAAGAAAAGGGGGAAAGAGGGAATCGGCCAGTAGTACGAGGTTTTTCCAGATAGTTCTGCAGACCACAAGTGTTAGTTTCAAATATCTCTTGTCATACCCTAGTCGGTTTGGTTCTGCATTTCTTGTGATTTATTCTTTGAAAAGATCTGTTTGGAAATGAATAATTGGCAGAATAGTCAGCAAAATTTGAAGAGATAATACGCACCTGACAGAACCCTTGTTATATTTTGTTACTACTGCCCAGGTTCTGAGGGATACTGGGTTGCCCCATTATGTTTCACTCTGGCTGGTAAGGCATTCAAGTAAAACAGAGCTCCTTTGCTGTCCCTCTAGCAAAACTTCTATATCCTTACCTCCCAGTCTCTGGCCTCTACCCACGGAAATCCTGTCGGGCAACTCAACTGTGGTCCGGAACTTGGGGGTAATCCTAGACTAGGGCCTCTCAATGGAAATGCAGGTGAATGGAATTGCTGGCACTTGCTTTGCACTGATTCCCAGTCTCAGGAAACTGTACCCACTGCTTAACATCCCAGCTAGATCCTTGATTTCTAGAGGTGTAATATTAAGTAGGCTGGACTATTGTAACACCCTTCTTTTAGGAGCTCCTAGTTCCCTACTAAAGAAAGTGGAATGCATTCAGATAGTCACAGCGAAATTAACACTAAACATATCCTGATATTTCTCTGCCTCTAATGTGCTTAAAGATATCCATTGGTTGCCAATGTTAATGTTAATGTTAAAGAACTTGTACCGCGCACAGCTGCCCCAGCCAAGGGGCGTCCCGGCGCTTGCTGTAAGAAGTGTGTCAGTAAAGAGTGATAGTTCTGTCACAGTGAGGTCGTTGAACATTAGCAGAAAAGGTGGGTTTTTATCGCTCTCCTGAAAGGTAGAAGTTCTTCAATTTTTCGAATATGGATAGGGAGTCCATTCCAAAGTCTTGCGGCGAGGTGTCTAAATGACCTACCGCCCATTCTTGCCAGTTTGAAGCGTGGTACTACTGCCAGGTTCTGTCCTTCTGAACGCAGCGTACGTCGGGGAACGTACGATGTGAGGAGGGATCTTAGCATGGGGGGAGAGGCAGTTTTAAGGATTTTGAACACCAAACAAAGGGTTTTGTAATGGATCCTTTTTTCAACAGGAAGCCAATGAAGTTTCAAAAGGACAGTAGACACTGACTTGTAGCGTGGGATACCGGTTAGCGCTCTCGCTGCAGCGTTCTGAACTTGCTGGAGCCTCGCTTTCTCTGCTACGTTTGCCCCTAACAAGAGAGAGCTGGCGTAGTCTAGTCTTGACAGGATTGCTGACTGCACCACAATTTGGCGGGTTTGGTGGTCAAAGAACTTAAGGATGGGTCTAAGGTTGCGTAGGATACCAAAACAGGTAGCTGCTACCCTTTTGGTATGGAGAGTGAAAGACAGCTCGGTATCCATTCAGACTCCCAAGTTTCTTACGTGGTCTCTACATTCGGGAGGTTGGTCGAGAGTTTCTGGCCACCAATTGTTTCCCCAGGTCGTTGTTTCTTTTCCCACCAGTAACACTTCCGTTTTTCCAGCGTTCAGCTGGAGACAGTTTGTTGTCATCCAGCTGGTGATGTCAATAAGTGTCTGCTTAAAATGTTGTGCACTAAGGCCGTTTTCATTGTCCAGTGACACCACCAGCTGGGTATCATCGGCATATGTCACTAGTGAGAGACCATGTTTTCTAGCTATTTCTGCCAAGGGTTGGACATATACATTGAACAGGGTAGGGCTCAGAGCTGACCCTTGGGGCACACCCTGTTCAATGGGGTGTTCTTTAGACAAAAAAGGAGGGGTAGAGACTCTAAAGGATCTGCCCGAAAGGAAAGCTTTGAACCATTTGAGGGCAAGCCCTGTTATTCTTATCCCCTCCAGCCTTGATAGCAAGATCTCATGTGACACCGTATCGAAGGCAGCACTGAGATCTAAAAGAATCAGTGCTGTCGTCCCCCCAGAGTCTAATATGGTACGGAGGTGTTCTGTCACACTAAGAAGAGCTGTTTCAGTGCTGTGGCCAGCGCGGAAGGCATGTTGAGATCTATCCAGAATGGCATTGGATATCAAATAGTTGGCTTCTGCAATTTTTGCCGGCCAGGGGAGGAGAGAAATGGGTCTGAAGCTTTCGGGTGAGGCAGGATCTAGTGTGGGTTTTTTGATGTCACCCAGGCTTGCTTCAATTTAATGGGTATGTTGTTATGAAGGAAAGATTTATTATGTCTCTAAGAGGGCCTAAGACCGTCCAGTAGGAGTTTCTGAATAGTTCCGGTTTCAGGGGATCTGCTGGTGAGCCTGATTTGATTTTATTGCATAGTTTGAGGAAGTCGACTTGATTAAGTGCTGGATTTTCGGATAGGTTGGGCCCATTTAAGTCAGCTTGAGGAGCGAGGACAGTGTTTGTTGGGAAGGTGCTATAGATTTTCTTAATTTTGTCGATAAAAAAAGACGCCATAGTGTCACAAAATGCAGAAGATATATTAGGGTTGTATGTCGCTTTCTTAGCACTGAGCTCTTTCAATATCCTGAAGATAGTTTGGGAGGCATTATCACTGTTCTTGATTTCCGTGGTGTAATAATCAGTTCTAGTCCTGCAAATGTTCCGATGATAGCTTTTTTGCATTTGAATGTAGAGGGTTTTAAGTGAGGGATCATAGTCTCTCCTCCATCTTCGTTCCGCTTTTTTGCATTCCTTCTTTTGCAGGGAAAGTACTTCATTGAACCAGGGACTAGATTCATGTGTACGCGCTTTGATCCATTTAGCTGGTATCAGAGAATCTAAGGCCTTTTTGATCCACTCACAAAACTGCTCATAGTTTTGATCAAGGTCTTCGCTTAATTGGCGGGAATTCATAGTAAGGAGTGCATGGAAGTCTTCAAGGCGAAGCTTCCTCCAGGGTCTTTTCAGGACTTGTTGAGTGGGTTTTGAGTTAGTGTCACTAGCAAAAGGGATGATCATGATCACCAAACAGTGGTCGGTCCAAACCATCGGGATGGGGGGTTCAGCAGCATTAAACAGAGGATTATATTTAAATCACTCTGCATTGTTTTTAAGGCACTACAGAATAAAGGACCAAAACCCTTACAAGCCAGACTAAGAAAATATACCCCTGGCAGGTCCCTCCGATAAGGTACATGTAACTATGTCCGAAAACCCAGATTCAACAAAGTCCGACAAGGAGGACGCGCTTCAGCTATGGAATTAACTGCAAGCCTCTTCAGGATCTCAAACTGACCTGTTGAAGTTTAGAAAATGTATGGAGTCTGTTGGTGGGTGTTTGGTGGGAGACGGTGTCGAAGGCTGCAGAGAGGTTCAGTAGGATCGGGCCACAGTGTATCCTTGGTCGAGGAGGGTGCGGATGTCGTCTGTAGCAGCGAGTAGAGCGGTCTCGGTGCTGTGGTTGCTGCCGAATCAGGATTGGGAGGAGTCAAGATTGGAGTTTTCTTCAGTGAATTTTGTTAGTTGGGCGCTGACGCTTTTCCCGGTGACCCTTGCCGTGAAGGGGAGGAGGGAGATGGGTCGGTAGTTCTTGAGGTCAGTGGGATTTCCTGAGGGCTTCTTTAGTAGGGGTCTGACTTCTGCTCGTTTTCAGTCATTGGGAAAGATGCCAGTTTCGAAAGCGGCGTTGATGGTGCATCATAGTTCCAGAGTGACAGTGGCGGAAACTCTGTAGAAGATGTGCAGGGGGCAGAGGTCTGTGGGGGCTCCTGAGTGGATGCCTTTCATGGATTATGCAGTGGCTTTGGTGGTGACCGGGATCCAGGATGAGATGGTGGGCTTGCTGGCATTGCTGGAGGAGGGAGTTGTTTCGGAGTCAGTTGTCTGGTCATTGAAGTTGTCATAGAGGCTCTTGATTTTCACGTGGAAGTAGGAGCCCAGCTAGTTGCAGAGGTCCTGGGAGGGGGTGATGTCTGTGGTTTGGCTGGGGGGGGGAGGGGGTTGATAAATTCCTGGATGATGCTGAAGAGTTCATTGGAGTTGCTGGAGTTGGCGAGGATCTTGTTCTGGATGAAGGTCCTTTTGGTGGATCTGATGCTTTGGTGGTATTCTGTCATGGTGTTCTTGTAGGTGGTGTGATCTTCCAATGATTTGCTGTTCCTCCAGTTCTTTTCGAGATGTCTGCAGGTGTGTCTGGCTTCTTGGAGGTTAGTGGTGAACCAGGTGGCCTTTCTCTGGTGTTGTCTGTCGGTGTTATGTTGGGGTGAAGCTCATCTGCACAGTTGGCATTGGTCAAGGCGGTGGGGGCATTGCGGTTGAGGGTGGAGTTGAGCTGCTCCTTGGTGACCTTGCACCAGGTTTTTCATGGAGGGCGGGGTGTAGGTTTGGGTGGTGTGGGTTTGTTGACAAGGAAGTGTACACAGTGGTAGTCTGTCCATTGGGTTGAGTGGTGTAGCTGAAGCAGATGTTGTTCTCACCTGCAAAGAGGGGGTCAAGGGTGTGCTCTGCCCTGTGGGTAGGGGTGGTGATGAGCTGTTTCAGTCCAATGTTGGTGAGGTTGTCCAGGAGGGTGGCAGGGTTGGGGTTACTGGGGTTGCCGATGTTGAAATTTCAGGTCTCTGATGAGTATGTAATCCATGGAGGCGATGGCTTGGGGTGCAATGAGGTCAGCTATGGTAGTGGCGAATGAAGCGCAAGGTCCAGGGGGTCTGTAGGCTAGGGTGCCACAAAGTGTGGTTCTAGGGCTAGTTTGGATATGGAAGTGAAGGTGTTTGGTGGTGGAGGAGAGTCGCACGTGGTGGAGGTGGAGAGTCAGAGGGAGCTCTTGTGTGTGATGATGAGTCCTCCTCCTGGGCGGTTGGGGCAGTCCTTCTTCTGGATCTAGTATCCGGCAAGGATGGCGGTAGTGATATCGGGGTCGGAGGAGGCATTGGTCCATGTTTCTGTGAAGAAGGTGACGTCTGACGAGAGGGTGTCGAGGAGGACTCAGATCTCTATGGCATGTCTGTGCAGGGAGCGCATATTGAGGAGGATGCACTTCAGGGCTTCAGTGGTTTTGGTGTCCAATGTGGGGGCAGAGAAAGTGGGGTTGCGAAGGATGGTGAAGGTCTGGCAGGAGAACTGTCCGTGGGTGGTGTTCGGCATGGCCAGCTAGCAGTTGTTGTTCCTCCCGGGGTTGAGTGTGAGGAGGGCAGCTGCATCGAAGTGGAGTGTGGTCGGAGATCCAGGGTCCTTGACCCTGGTCGGGTCACGAACAGGCCCAGACAGACTTGCCTTTGGCACACCTTTGGCGCAACAGCGGCATGTCCACTGCGCGGCTGCACAGCGGCCACCAATAAATAGGGGAGGAATGCGCAGCTGGGAGGCGGGACCAGGAACCAGCAGGGGGGAGGGGCCGTGGGGTCAGCAGTGGCGAAAACGGGCACAGAGGAAAATACAGGCATAATTATAATACCAATACAAAATAAAGGCACATTGACAATGAAATGAAGCACAATCACAGAATGGGCAC
This sequence comes from Lissotriton helveticus, assembly GCF_964261635.1. Lineage (NCBI taxonomy): Eukaryota > Metazoa > Chordata > Amphibia > Caudata > Salamandridae > Lissotriton > Lissotriton helveticus. The sequence goes on from NC_136063.1 coordinate 522,588,892, forward strand.
CTAGGAGAAAACAGCTAGAATTATAATAAACCCTTAGGTTTTTTAGGAAGGCTCTCACCCACCAACCTAGTTGGTGGCATGCTTCATCATCGGGCCCCACCCAAGGTACCGAGTGTACCTCAGGTGTGCTTCGACGCAAGATTACTGCGGAGCGGGATTTTTTTGGTTTGTGAGTGTGCTATGGGTGTGCTCTGAGTGAGCATATATAAGCACCTTAGCGTGTGCCTTACACATAGGGTACTGACAAACTGTAACCCCCGTAACACCTTACACATAAAAGGTCCTGAAGAAAGCCAGTAGAAGAAAAGGCCTGGCTGAAACTAGTCGACCGCACAGGACGTAGGTGGCCATAAGCCTACTGTGCACGTCCGAAAGCCTTTGTTTTTATTAAACTGCCTGGGGCCCACCATTAAAAAACCTTTTGGGACCCCAAGGACAGTATTTTAAACCTCACTCAGAGCACATCCATAGGACACTCACAAACCAAAAAAATCCCGCTCCGCAGTAATCTGTCGTCGAAGCACACCTGAGGTACAGTCGGTACCTTGGGTGGGGCCCGATGATGAAGCATGCCACCAGCTAGGTTGGTGGGTGAGGGCCTTCCTAAAAAACCAAAGAGAGCAGGTCTCTGACCTGAGGTCAGAGGTCTAGCTTGCACATCCTCGCAGCGGCCGCCAATAAATAAGGAAGGGGGAAGGAAGCGCAGCTGGGTAGCGGCAGTGGGAAACGTCAGGGGGGGGCGCGGGGATAGCAGCAGCAAAAACAGGCACGGAGGAAAATATGGGTACAATGATACAATATAAAGGCACAATAACAGGATGGGCACTGAGGAGAAGGCAGGTACAGATATGAAATAAAGCACAATCACAGAACGGTCACAGAAGAGAAAACAGGTACAATTACAATAAAGGCAGAATAACAGAAGACAGAGAACAGAAAACAGACACAGGGCAAAAAACACAAAGCCAGACAACAGCGGACCAGCAGAAGAGTGAGGCTCTTCCACTGGACCACCAGGGATGAGGCACAGGTTGGAACCTGCGGGTAGAGGAGGGTCTCGAACACCTACTTGCACAGGGCACTGCACAGGCAGCGGCATAACAGCAGAGCTGCAGGGGAAGAGAGCAGGTCTCTGACCAGGAAGTTATGAGCTGGAGTTCTTCAGGATATGGCATATTAGCACCTAAACAAATTGTTGGTGAAGCAAAGCCTTCCTAGCAGCCTTTACCTCTCAAGCATCCCTGGAGAAGAATCTCATTAGTGTTCCCCACATCTTTTCAAAAATATGTTCAATTCCCGTTATGTTATGAACCACTTTTCCCATACCCAAAATCCACCAAAGTCTGTGATCCCAATCAATCTTAGTTGTAACAACTGGTGACCCCAAGATGCACAGAACATATTGTTAAGCTGCTAGCAATAGATGCATAACAAGATCGTTGCCAGTGGTGGGATCTTGATATTTGTTTTGTGTGTGAGATCCTCAAAAACCTCCTCCAAGCACTGTTTAGTTTGCTGCATTGCTATTAAAGATATGATAGAGCCTTTCTCTCTCCACATCCCCTCCAACACAGATCCAATCTCTCAGCAGACGAAGCGTGAAGCCTTTCCAGAATGTAGTGCTTAGTAATTTCAAACTAGCATATGAATGTTTTATGCCAATGGAGATGGTTATTATTAAGCATAGTATACCCACCATATTGTCTATGTGTAAGGATATACTCATCTCTTTTTTTCAGGCTAAATTACATTTCTATTTGGCATATGTGACCACCTCTCTCAAGATTGTATAAATATAGGGGTTTATGTATCTCAGTCAGTCAGTCAAAACTACTTTATTCGGTTCATAGAAAAAACCATAAAAGTATGCTAAACATCAAAAGTCAAGACCACAATTAAATACAAAAGAAAATTGTGCAAATTAGCAATCCATACAGTACATTTTCATATTTAAAAACATACACTACCGATATAGGTAAGGGAGAATTTCATTCTATCTGCAAATATCATATAAAAAGACCATAAAAAGACGAAGAACAATTTTAAAAAAGGAGACAAAGCGCTTGATCACAGTTCATAGATTCACCGCTATGTACAATAGGTCCACTTAATCTTCCTCTTGAGTCTCATAGCTATTGTCAAGAAATTCGCTATGTTAAAAATCTCCCAAACGTTAGACAGTAGCTGTAGATACAAAAGGGCAGGTTTAACTTGTCTAAAGCCCTTGTCTTTAATAAAAGGAATAATGAACCTTTTGCGAATGGGGCAAAGATATTCACAAAAGAAGATAAAGTGCACAGTGTCCATAATGGAAAATCCGTCACAAGGACAAATGTCCAGATCTATCTCCTTAGTCCAACCTGGGCGTTCTGTAAGAAGAAGATGGAATTTGTTCAGTCTGAACTTTGTCAATAAGAATCGGTAATTAGTATTATTAACGATTCTTAAATAGGGTTTTATTTCACTTGAGGTTATTAACTACTGGTGAGCCCTTACTGTTGGTTTACCCAGCTCGTTGTCTTCTCTGGCCAGACATGCCATCAGCTTGTAAGTGTCTTTCACCCATTTCGCATCCCCCTTCAATAGTTTATTCTGGGCGACCCAGTTTAACTGCTAGTTTTTTAACATGGTTCAGCCAGGGGATGGAGTTGCCATGTTCAAGGGCTAGACAATCCCTAAGAATCTCATGGTTCAACTCCAATTCAGGGTTCAGCCAGATTAAAATCCATTTTAATAGCGGGGCTATGACTATACGATCTTCTAGGTATTCCACCCCACACTCTTGATGAGCGATATAGCCGGAGGTTGACTGGGGGACGGATAAGATGGATTTCAAAAACGTATCCTCTGCCACCTGCATGGCCTTTACATTTTTAAATCCCCACAAATCAGCTCCGTACATAGCTAATGAAATACATTTGGCATCGTATATCTTCAACACAGCTTGCAACGGCTTCACCCCCAATTTGCGGGCAAAACCCAAGACAGCCAAGATGGACCTAGCAAAGGCGTTCCGTTTTGCAGCCAGTTGGGGCAACCATGTAGACTTATCGTCAAAAATAACCCCTAAATATGGAAATCTTGAAACCCTAGACAGAACATTCCCTTCACAGTGCAAAGCCTTAATTCTTTTAGGTTTACTGCCCACAATCATTACATGCGATTTCAAAAAATTCACACTGAGATCCAGCGATTTCATAAAATCAGCAAATGAATTTAAAAGACATTGCAGCCCTACTGCTGTGCGTGCTATAAGAGCGGCATCAGCCGCATAAAGTAATGCCGGAATGGAGCGCTTGCCTGCCCTCGGTATGTCCTTGCACACCTCAGTTAAAACAGTGCCTAGATCGTTAATGTAAAGGGTAAAGAGTAGGGGGGCTAAAATACAGCCCTGCCTAACCCCATTAGTGATCCCAATCTTACCCGTACAATTACCCAAATGATCATATCTAACTGTGGCCGAGAGGTCCCTATGCAGGTCGGCAAGGAAGTACACAATATTTTTTTCAATGCCAAGATTAAGAAGCAACCCCCAGAGTTTGGACCTATTCACACGGTCAAAGGCCGAGGAAAGGTCCATGAAGGCTAAATATAGCGTGCCCCTGTTGGCGATTGTGTATTTTCCAATTAATAATTGAATGTTAAGGCTTTGATCTATAGTGCCTCGTCCTTTCCTAAACCCAAATTGTAGGCATGAGAGGGTGTTTGTTTCTGCCAACCAATCTGTAAGTTTACCTAAGACCACCCGACCTAACACTTTCACGGTAGAATCAATGAGGGAGATCGGGCGATAACAGCTAGGTTCCCCTCTATTTCCTTTCTTAAAGATGGGTACAATGACGGATTCAGACCAGGTACCCGGAATACCTGATTTACATACCCTGTTAAAAACATTGGTTAAAACTCTAGACCAGCTCTTGACGTCTGATTTAAAGAGGTCGGCTGGAGCGCCATCAGGGCCCGGAGCCTTGTTACTTGTCATCTTCCTGATGGCGTCTGCCACCTTTGTCTCAGTAACCACTAAAGTATAGGGATCCACAATAGGGGTAGGTATAATCACCTCCCCTAAGTTTTCCCCTTCATAAACTGACTTGAAATAAGAACACCAAACCTGTTCCTGAATGCCACAATCCAATGGTCATTACAAGGATCATGGAAAAAAGGTTTGTTTACAACAGCCCAAATTTTGGAGCTATTCTTCAGAACATCTATAGATGTTAATTCTTACCAGGCCGCATCCCTAATTTCCCGTCTTCTGACTTCCAGTGCATTTTTTAGGCTTACCTTAATAAGGCCACAATGGCCTTATCCACTGGTTTACATTTCAGAGCGGCCATCAGCTTTGGGTTAGCTGATGAACAGTTTTGATCAAACCAGCCCATCCCAGCAGAGTCCTTCGCTTTACCTGGTCATCTAAGATCGGCTGCGACCTGGGTACAGATTTTTGAATAAGCCTCTAGAACCTCTTCATTCCCTGCTTGCACATTCATACACGTCTCCAGGTACAACTCTGCTCCATCTAATTCTGCGGGCCTGGTCTGTCGGGCGGATATCAAGCTTATCCGTCCTATTATGGCCTGTCTCTGGCTTTTTAATCAGGTCCGTAATACTAACGACCACTGGGCTATGGTCACTAAAATGTGACCAGACCGCCGAGTAACCATGGATCTTATCCCCCAGCATGGAGCTAATAAAGATATAGTCAATAACTGAATGACTTCCATTCCCTTTAAAAGTCGGTATCTCCTCATCCATCATAGATGGAAGCATTAAACCGTTATCAGCCAGAATTGTTCCAAGGAAATCTCCTTGTCCAGAGTGCTCAAAATGGGTATCCCCTTCCTCTATGGGGCCTAATTGATCTAATGCCTGACATTTATCCGGGCAGCCATGAATGTTAAAGTCGCCCAGAACTATGATGAAACATTGGCTTTTATTGACCTCTTTGTAATCTGCCAAAAAAAGATTTAACGTGGCCAGGTGATCAGTCGTGATGACTCTATCATTCGAATTATAAAAATTAATAATTAAGATGCTGCCCACCCCACTGCAAGCGATTTGTACTGCCAAGCAGTGTGGTGATCCTGTGTCTAATTGGGTATGGGTGCCTGGGATGGTAGCCGAGATTAGTGTAACCAACCCACCCTTCGCCCTCCCCATATTAGATGCAACTGCAGGGATAAAGTGGGTAGAATAACCATATAAGCTAAAAATATTCCCTGTGTCCCATGTTTCGTGCAGCCCGATAATGTCAACCCCACCTAAAAATTTTCTCCATATCGGGTCATCTACTTTATTTTTAAGGCCAGCAATGTTCCAGGTTGCAAGCTTTATACTTGCACCCATAGCTGGTTGAGCCACCCCGTCTAAAAGACAAGTTTTGCTTACTGGTGAGTCCGAACTAAGGGCTATAGATGGAGTGACAGAGGTAAGGATAACTTCGGAGGAACCTAGTCACTCGATATCTTCCAAATTTGAAAAAGTATCAAATCTATTAAAACCAGTACAGAGAATTCATATGGACCTTTCCCCTTTAATGGGTCTCTATGCGCTGCCCCAATATTGTGAGGGGGATAAAAAAAATCCCAATGGGAGTACATTTACATACTCGTGATGTGTTCTAACTGACCCGGCCTGCCTCAGTATGTCATCAACCAGTCTGGGGGACCTAAAACTTATGATAACGCAATCACCTTCCAAACTTTTCTTAGCCTTGCCCACCCAAGGCACCCTTCTTATCATTTTGAAATTATTATACAGGTGATCACCTAACACTGTTTTATTGGACAGGTAGTGAAGGGCTTTATTTTTTAATGAGGTCCAATGTTCGTTCTGGCCATCCTAGATTTTTGGGACGTTGGCCAGGATTATTGTGTAAGGGCATGCCTCCGCTGGTAGATGCAATGGCAGTTCTCTTTTAGGGGGCGATGCCCGAGGGTTTAAAGCTCCCCACTGGACCCCGAGGACCTTGCTTCCTTCCCTGCATAGCTCCCTTGGCTCCTGAGGCTGAAGATGAAATATTTGGTACTACGACCGGGGCTACAACTTGTGATACAGATTGGGAAAATGGAGTGATCATGGAATCCACCAAATTGTTAACAGAGGTTGTGACTGCACTCAAAGAGTGAACTACAGGTGGATTGGACCCTGGCATTAGGCCTTTGTAATCTTTAAGATATTTTTCAATTACGTTAAGTCGGCCATCTATTTGCTCTAATTTATCCATTAGTGGAGAGGTAAATAACCTGAGCCGTTCATCCATAAGTCTCATAAAGTCAGACATCTTTCCCCCCCTGTTATTTTCTACATCCAGAGCAGTGTATTCATTTCTTCCTGCAACCCTGTCCTCAGCAACCTGATGGGAGGCATTAGTTTCCTTGCGACCCAACCCAGATGCGGAATTGATTTTCCTCGGCTTTTTAGCCTGTTGGTGACTCCCTTTAGGGGTGTTCTTCGCCTTCCTTTTCCCCGGTATAGTTTTACTACAGGTAGCCGTCGTGTCCGGCCTAACCCTTAACTGCCTGGTACATGTAACCAAAGGGGAAGGGACCAAGCTAGTTACAGGTGAAGGGGCGGAAGAAATTGATAGGCTGTCATCTAGTACTGATCCATTGGGAACTTGATGGGTGTGCATACAATCTGATGGGGCAACAGTGAGGGCGGGTATCTCCGCATTTGATAACGGAGAGACTGTTTGCCGAAGTGGATCCAGGGACAATCTCCTCTCTACTAGCTCAATTTCTTTTGCCACTGCAGATTCTGCTTGTTTCAAGTAGGCGTCAAGAGTCCCCACACTCCCAGCCCCAGTACACACTTTAAGGTTAGTTTTAGCCATAACATAAATATTAAACCTTACTATCCACAATTGTCTCTTTAAGGTAAATTGTTTGTTTATTCGATATCAACGGCCCAAAAAATGTCTCAACCCTCGCTTATAGAAGGTTCGGCTAATGTTAATCCAAGGGTCGAAAAGAGGTGGGCCCAGCCCGGCCTCCTCTGGTCTCTGAGGGCCAAAGAGGGCCTGCCCTTTGCCCGGTCTTAGCCTGGCACCGCCCGCGCGCGTCCCGCGACGCGGTGGGAGTTCCGGTGCTTTAAGTGCCTCCGGGTGCGGAAATGGCCGTGGGTGGGCGGGGCGATGCCCACGGTGCGTTCTGGGGGCTGGGGTCCCCCCCCTCGGCGGCCGCGCTGATGGAGGATGCGGCGGCGGGGGAGACCGGCAGACAGAGCCCGAAGCCCGGAACAGCAGCGCAAGAAGCAGCCAGGAGATGACAGCGCCCACAACAGCAGGTAGATTCCAGGAAATAACTGGTGCCCAAAAGGAATTTGCACGGAGCTCCATGTTTCAAAGGGAGTTAATGGTCCGATGGCCCCAGTTTTCAAGGGAGGATGCAACTCCCAGTGTTGTAGCTGAGTATAGTTGTAACACCAAAATCTATTTCAATCCATTTGAAGGATTTAACTCCTCCTTTGGTAAAAAAAGGTTCAGCAACCTAATACATCTATTCCATGTTTATTGTCTCAAGGCTTCTCTGCATCACCTGAATTTAGTGAACACCTCATGGGATATTACGAACACCAAATAAGATGCATTTTGGAAAGTAGGAGCTGTAAAGCTGGGCATCAAGAAAAAGATTGCCTTGTTCCCTTATCTTTCCTGTATTCTTAAGCTTGCACATTTATGCTTACTATTACTTCTTCCAATATTACATCTGCTCACGCAATTCTATTGTGCTGCTACAGTTATAACCATCTCAAACACAGAACATATGGTTGGTATCATTCCACTCTGCACCATGTTTACATTCTTTCCATGATTCCAAAATCCGTGGCTGAGTCCTCAGGATGGCCTCCTACCCCGCTGAGCTTATGTGCTTCTTATGCCTGATCAATTGCAAATGTGCCCATGCTCAGGGAGCTTATTGGAACCACTACAACCTTGCCAGATTCAGTCTCACCTGTGTGGCTGTGATAGAAAAGACCACTCACTACGAGTTTGAGCACCAGTGCTATTGCTATGTCGGGTTTAGCAAAGAGAACCGGAAGCAACTGCTTGAACTGAATGGATATAATTCCAATGGATTATTGGAGCAGCATCATATTCATCGAAAAAAATGTAAGGCACATTATCGATAGTTTGCGGAATAAGTGCATTGATGTACAACTCGTTTAATACAAAAAGAATATCATGAAGAAACAGTTCGATGGGCAGGCGCAATGAAATCGGCCAGAGGTAATGGTACCTTTCTAATTGCTGCCAGTAAGGTGTCAGAAAACATTAAACCAGTTTTTGGTGGAAAAAAACACAGGCTCAGCAAGGTCTGAAGGCATTTCCTGTCTTCATGTAAGTTACACACATTCGTTCCCAGAAGTACTGAAGAAACGCTGCCTTGATGCTTGCAGGTGGCAGGGGCGTTAAAGGATCAGGCTGTACCTTGAGGGAACAAGCACAAATCTTACTCCTGTGGATTTGCATGAACAGCAGCTAAGTTTGGAACAGCATAATCAAATGGATAGTCATAGAGGGGCATATTAGCAAGAACCTCGTTAAATTATCGCCGTTTTAGCGGCAGGAAACTGCCGCTAAAACGGCGATAATGGGTTTGCTAATATGCGTTATAGAATTGCGATACAAGCCCAGGGTAGATGTGCAGGACATCTAACCTGGGCTTCTATTGGAATTCTATAACCCATATTAGCAAGCCCATTTTTGCCGTTTTAGCGGCAGTTTCCTGCCACTAAAACGGCGATAATTTTAACGAGGTGCTGGCTAAAATGCCCCAAGATTTTTAATTGGAGAGTTACTGTCTTCAAGGGTGACATATAAATCCTGCAAATCTCGTTTTACCTTCTCACTTCATAAGGCCTCGTACTATAAAATATCTATTGATGATGGTCCTTAGGAGAAACAGAAGAATTTGGGTTTGAATGTGTGCACTGGTAGAGGATCGAGAGTATAGTCCTACAAAATGAACAAGATAGCTTCACAGGCAGTGAAAGAGATCTTTACAATTGCTAAGAAACATGAACACCTACATTTCCTAATGAGCAGAGAATTGATAGAAAAAGTCTCAGCGGAATAGAATGACTCTCTTAAAATACACAGTATTCTGGATAAGCATGCACCTTCGGACAACTGCAAATTTTCACTGGCTGTTGTATGCCAAATCTGCACATTTTTACACTGAGGCAAATATGGAAATATTGGGGGCATGCTTGACAATTTCAATGCATCTTCAATTAGGATTCAAGCAAGCCTTCTAGAATTCCCCATTCAACTCCGGTTTCTAGCCTACTGTTTGTGCTTATCCAACTTTGACTTCTTTTATGGCAATCACAGAATATGGTCTTGTGCTCTTCCTTCAGAAATTCAATACCACAGTGGCTCTTCCTTCCTTTTTCTCTATTTTATAGCTGTATATCCACAGCTATTACCTTTCATGGGATCTTTCTTTAATCTTTTCACTCTTTCTCTGGCATCTGATGTCTACCGAGATCTTTTAAACAATATTTTATTATTATTAGGTACTCTTCTAAATCCATCCTTCCCACCTACCCAATTCTAAGTTCCCTTCCCAGAAGAAACTTTACAGCATATCATCTTTATTCACATGTATTCAGTTCATTAGTTGTCCTTAGCATATGTTTTTTTTCTCACCTGAAGAGTCTGGCTTCTGGCCTGCAAATTCAACTTCACTTATCTCCATGGTCGTCTCTTATGTTTTCTTGTAATCCTAAACACTCCTATTTACTCATTCCTATATATATCGATCTCCTCTTCAGCATAATAAGTCAATCTATATTCATATCTGTTCTTGCTATTGGATTATTGCGGGGTCTTTACAATTCTGTTGCTCTACTTACTTGTGCTGCCACTCAATCTGGGGTAATAAGCATTTTAACCCTTTGCCTCTTTGATTATGGGATTCCCAAGGCTCTCATTTCAGGTCCCTGGTTGTTGATTAGTTGAGTTAATTTACTGTACTGCCCCTTCATATCTCTTATTGCTTCTTTTCAAGTATCCTGTTCTATTCCAATGACTATGTATCTTTCTCTACCTGTATCACATCATTAAATAATACTGCTTCAATTTGACTTTCTACCATCCGATCCAAATGTGGATAACATCTAACTCCCTTTACCTTAATCTGAATAAAAGTTAAACTCTTTTCTTCCCTGTCCCCTTTCCTTTTCTTGGAACCCTCATAATCCCTCATTATGTGCCACTTCCTCTGTCTTCGCATCTTAATACTTGTCCTCTTAGATCCTTCACCTTCATTCAGCTTTAACAAGTCCCTATTTGCTCTTGCTTCTTGTTCGTAGCTCTACAGTCTCTGTAAAATCTGGACACTCACATTTTATGACATTAAAATCCTCATTTTCATCATTATCTTTTCACACTTAGAGTACTGCTCTTCTGTTCCATTTGAAATTTCACTATAATCTCCCTCTTCTCTTCAGTCGATTGTTAACTATTCAGTTGGCAGTTAGTTAACCCTTCTGGTTTCACTTTAATATGTGTATGCTCTTTTGTTTCAAATGTAATGTATTTTTAATATACCCATGGCTTCTCCCTCAGCACTCATCTTGTTTGAAGATACACCCTAACTCTAATTTCTATTAAGCATTTCTAATCTTGCTTATTTCTGCTCTTCGATCTTGTGTCAAGTCACATTTTTTTCTCATTCTTACCACTGGCTCTGAAAAGTTAGAACTCCTTAGCCTTTACTACTCCCACTTGCATGGATTTTTACTACAGGTTTATTTCCTGGCATCTTCTTTTAAATTATTAGGCCTCCCACTAGTTGTTATATTTTTAGCAGCTTTTTTGTGCTCATGTTAATAAGCATAACATAGTACCCACAGAGTACCTTTAGAAGTTCCCCTTCATCCTTCGCTTCCTTTGTTCCAGCTTCTTTGAGGGACTGTTTGTCAAGAGTGTCATGTGCATGTTAAATCAACCCACAACACATTTATTGAGAGAAGTGCTTAATTTGAGTTGGTCGTTTCCGGTGCTCGACATCAACACTTAATTGTCAACACCATCACTTCCGATAGCTGTCACAGGGCGGCGTTGTTTGTGTAATTTAAAAATGACCAGACCAGTAGTGGTCAGTGGTGGGAGTAGCTTCTGGGTGGTGACGTGGAGAGGGGGAGGGGTAGGGTGGGGGTAGTAATCTATGGATTACGGAGGATTATGGGTAAGTAAACATATAAATCAATAAAACAAATTTCATTGCAGGTGCTGCATCCCCAAATGCGATTTTGTAATAGATTACTACCGCCCACCCTGCTCCTCCCCCTCCCCACGTCATCACCCGACAGCTACTCCCACCACCAATCACTACTGGGCCAGACCAACAGTTGATTATTATTTTAAAGTGCATTTAAAACAACTAATACCTGCTGCAAAGTCATTCCTATTACTCTGGGGGCCTTGAATGGAATGAATTGTTACACTTGTAGCAGTGTGATGGTTAATAGTTGTGTAGGTACGGTGATTGGCAACACTGACAGTAGCAATGGGTTGTGCAAGCTGCAGTGGCCTCCTGAGGAGGGCGCTGTCACTTTTTTTTTAAGCACTGGAGAGAAGGCTTTGTCAGTCATATTGTATAGCATGTTGATGGGTCTTACTTTTTTCAGTATTGATTGGCAAAAATGTCCATTTCCAGGATTAGGGATTATGACAGAGGCTCTTTGTATGAATTTGTTGTACAGGTAGCCAGTCAAATGTGGTAGATTCAGTATGGCTCTGGGAGGAGTTTGTGAATTTCAGTGGCTAGAAGCAAACGCCTGGTATGATTGCACCAGTCTTTGGGGGAGCAGTGAATTGTGATATATTCAGGTTAATGTAGTATTTCTACTCATACTTAAATGTGCTTGCCATCAACCCTAAGCACACCCAGTGCTGGATATCTATGACTTGTTTCCTGTTTTTTGCCATTCATCAGCCGAGAGTAGGTCTCTGTTTTGGGGGAGCTTTTTAGATGCCTCCATATTAAATGTACTGCTCCCTGGTGATGAAAGTCAATTAGCATGAAACACATGTCCAAATATGTCTGCCATTGGCTACACTGATATTTGATGATGAACTTTTTATTTATGATTACAAACACTGCTCTGCACTGCATATACTACAGTTCACTATGCGTGATGCTGCTTAAATAACAGCAGTGTGTTTATTAGAAACAGCAGGCAGCAAGAGGAGGAGGCTAGATTGGTGTATTCATTATCTTTAGGTTGGAGGGAATATGGACCTTACTTGGCATTTGAAGCTTTCCCACATAGCTCACTTGCCAAGCCCAACATTCTACTGAGGCATCCCATTACAAATGTGGGAAAGGATAGCTGTCATGGCAATGGGCAACTGAAAATGTTCTTTTTAAAAATGTTTTGAAATTTCTTGAAGGTCTTGAGACAGAGGAAATAACTGTTTGAATGCCCTGAGACAAAAAAAGCTGAAGACTGCCTGGAGGAATTCCAGTAGACCAGTTACAACTGTTCACTTCTCCTGTTTGCTTCTTTACATATTTTCTCAAGTGACTTGAAGGTCTGCAGGGTCCTCAGCATAGAGGAAGCTGATGCAAAATACCAGTAGACCTGTTTGAAACTGCCACTTTCTTGTGGACAGGAAAGGTGTATTGTGGGAAGCTGCCTGCAACTGGAAATTGTGGAACTGGTTGTGAGAAGCCCATCCTGAATATTTGAGGATATTTCTTCAAGGTGGCATTGCAAGCAGAACTTATGGAAAAACATTGAACATTTTGAGAAACAGTAAGACCGGGCAGGTAACTATGATCCGCCAGCGTAGTTTACATAGTTCTGCCTACTCCACGTTCCGTTGCGAACGCAGAGGTTAGGCAAAACTATGACTCTGTGGTGAAGTGTAGTTAGCCGGCCCCTCCACCCTCCTAAAGTAATTATAAAGTAATTATAAAGGCACTTGCCTGCTGTGGCTGCCTCCTCCTTGCCATGGCGGCTCTCCTTCCTTCTCCTCGCCGTCCTTCTTCACTGATAACCCCTACGTTGTACGTCTTGCGGGTGCACAAGACATACAACATAGGGGTTATCTAAGAAGAAGGATGGGGAGGACGAGGAAGGAAAGCATTCATGGCGAGGAGGAGGCAGCCACGGCAGGTAAGTGCCTTTTGTATTACTTTATAATCACTTTGGGAGGGGGAGGCCGCAGAGCGGAGTGAAGTTCCATGGAGTTGTTTCCCAACTCTGTGGAACTTGGCGTAGAGCCAGGGTTAAAAAACAGTCACTTGTAAGACCTTTTGTAATACTTTCCTACAGTGCCTGTTTGAGAGCTTCTTAATGTTTGCTTCGTTAACCAAATGTTCATCATTACTGATATATTTTACCTATACATTCTTGTTTTAATTAACTTGGCTTGGAATCGTAAAGTATTCCTTTCTTTTAACTCTCTCCTTTTTGCATCCTTTGCCACAAGCATTTTCCCTAAGGAAGGCCTTGAAGGTGCCAAGCTGCCAATTGTGAACAATGCATTTCTCACTGTAGGAAATTTACTTTTCTGCGTGGTCACCCTGGTTTTTTTGCCTCTGCTGAACCTTATTTTTGTCTGCTGACTTTAGAACTCTGTGCACTTTACCGCCGCTAACCAGTAGTAAAGGGCCTGTGCTCTCCATGTTAACATGGCTAAATTGGGGTACTCCTAATTGGTATATTTCACTTGTCTATAATGCGTTAGGGTATGGTAAAAATGTTACCTAGGGCCTGGAAGTTAAATGTCACTAGCGGACTGCAGCATGTATCACATCTACTGTGCCATACACTATAAGAGGCAGTGCAAACATGGTTTCAGGCCTACAATTGTAGCCTTACTATAACAGTGTAAAACATGCACCATGTTGAATCAAATTAAACCCCTTTTGACAGGTAAAAACACACCTTTTAAATATTAATAAGTCACCCCTATAGGACATGTAGCCCAGAAGGCAGGATGAACGGCATTTGAAAGAAAGAGATGTAAAAATGTAAAGTTAGCATATTCTTAAACTGACTATCCCTCAAAAGCTGATTTTACTATAGAAAGACTGGCTGGCCCACACAGAAACACTGTGAAACAATATTAAATACTGAAACTCTATCTTAGGAATGGGACCATCTAGAAAAATAATTATACCACTACCTTAAATAGTTATTAAAAATCCAATTCAATGGTGAAGTTTGATTTGTAATAAATAGTAACAAAAGGTCATTTTTAGAAAGTTACATTTTACCTGTCTGAACCTTCAGCAAACAAAATAACGTAGACCTCTGTCACCTTTCATCCTGTGCTTAACCTTGGATAGGTGTAAATAAAAGTGTGAAATGTCTCAAAGGAGCAAATAATAGGTTCACATGAATGGGCATAGATGATTTATCTTAACTAAACAGAATATGCAAGGTGGTGGCTGTGGGCATGTTTTTTACACTAGGGTGTCACATCTTTCTTTACAGATCTGTTGAGGGACACAGAACAATTGCTGCACACTTGGAAGGGAGAGAATTGGATGTCAAAACATTTCTTGTGTATCCATTGTGTGTTCGCTGGAGGATCCTACTTTTCGTCCTACCAGACATCTGTCTCTGGGTTTGTTGTGGGTACAGTGCTTGCCTCAAACTGGATGTTAGTGTTCAATGTTGGAAGACACTAGAATTGCCACAGTACACTCTCTACACAAAAACACCCAGCCCTCAAATCCCAAGTTTAGTATGGCTGAAGGCTTTTGCCATCTTGGATTTGCCCTGACGCATTGCATTTTAGGCCTGTTTTGAGGAAGGACAAACAGAAACTTCTGCAAAAGAAGCTTGTTTAAATCCTGGAAACATTTACCATGTTGGTTAGGACATGCCAAGGAATCATTCTCAACAACTAACTAGTGCCAGCCATAATAAATGTGGCACCTCCAGGCACCAACTTCAGAACAGTTTCTAGACATGCAGAAGATCAGAAGAGGAACTGACCTGCTTTCTGCGAGCCCTGGAGGACTGGTCCAGCTCCGACTTCCATACAGGACTATGAGGTGGACTCCAATAGTCAGCCGGCTGACCTGTCTGGCTACAAGGGGACAATGAGCTGCAAGAGCAAGAGGCATGTATCTGGAAGTACTCTACTACCAGTGGGAATTGGGACAGGCATGTAACCTGCTGATGGCCTCTGCCTGATTCTTTGTGAGTTTCACAGTCCCTAACCTGCAGTCCAGGTGTACTCTAGAAGTGTACCCCTTTGGTAGATTGGGCTTAAAAGACCAAGGACCGTATTTGTTTTTCTGTGGATGAGATCCTTCTCACAAATGTCACAAAAATCTAATTTCCCATATTACAAATGCATTATATCCCATGGCACTTGTGTACAGTGGATGGGATATCAATGATGTTTGTGATGGAGTATCCTGTCCACCAAAATATAAATCAGACCCTAAGACAGGCGATAAAACTTTTGACCACGATAAATCTGGTTGCTGTATACAACCCATGCTCCACCATGGTCAGCCGCAACTGTGCCTAGGTCCCAGTCTATTGAGATGATTGACTGTCATTGATGCCTTGTTTTTTGTGATGCTGTTTCTACTTAAAACATTAAATAACCATAATTCAGGCCCCCCCTTGTTTGTGTAAAATGTTTAAGCATGGGCGTAAAATCCGCTCCGCTCGCGGATTTTTCGGATTTTCGGCAAATCCGCAATCCGCGAACGCTCGCGAATTTGTCGAAAATCCGTGAATCCGCTCGCGGCGGATTTTTTTCTTGGTTGCGGCGCGCGGCGTGGTGCACGGCGTTCACTTTCCGTCATTTTAGCGTTTGCCGAGTTGTTTTTCTTTGCGAGTGACGCGCCATTTTAGATCTTGCTGCGTGTTCCCGCGGGAGTTTGTCGCCCGCGAATACGTACTCGTGGCTTGCCACCTTGCACAGCACACCTCGCGAGAGTTCGCAATTGCGAACATGTAGTTGCGGCGGAAAGGAACAATCTCGCACTTGCGAAATAGAGATTTTGCAATTTCGCACAAGAAAATCACCAGCAAACAGGATAAACCTTCAGAAAATTATGATTTTTATCAGAATCACTCCTCAGGTTGACATTTGCATGGCCTTTTTTTTTGCAAGGAGTCCATTTTGGGGGGGGGGGGGAGGAAGGAAGTGCCCCACAGTCTCCAACTTCCTGTTCCTGTCCAGCAGGCTCCTCCCAGTGCTTTGTCCATCTCCTGGTCACTTTCATTTGGATCTGGAGCTGGAAGGATTACTTTTTGTGGGTGCTGCTGGATATTTGGATTTGAGGCCTTTTTGACTGTCTTTGGATCACTTTTGGATTAGAAATCAACTTTCACAAGTAAGTTTGTTTGGGGCATTACAGTTGCTGCAAGTACAATTTTGGAACTTTTTCAGAAAATTAAATAAATTATATTGTGGGTAGCCACAGTATCCAGTAGGACCAGGGTTGGTTATGGGTGCATGATACAACTGTTTTGTTGAATTTAAACACCATTGAGGCCATGGATGGGCTGGGATTGTGCAGATTTTATTGTTTTTTGTCGTTTTTTTGGGCCTGCTGGTGTGGCCCTTTGCCCAGGGGTGGTGAGTGTTGCATGGGCCTAGTCTTTCTGTGGGGTGTCTTCTTGAATTTAAACATAATTGAGGCCATGGATGGGCTGGGATTGTGCTTATTTTATTGTTTTTTGTCGTTTTTGGGGGGCTGCTGGTGTGGCCTTTTGCTTGCCCAGGGGTGGTGGTGGTGCATGGACTGAGTGTGCCTGTGGTGTTGTCTCACTCTCTTTGATGTAAACATCATGGATGGCATTGGATTGTGGTGATTTCTGGCTGTTTTTCTGTTTTTTGGGGGTGTACTGTTGATGTGGTCTGGCCATGTGGGTGGTGGTGGTGGCCATCTTGAGTGCTGGCTGGTACAGGCAGCAACATGTGCTTGGGGTGTAAGGGGGCCATTTTGAGGAGAGGCAGTGTCTGAGGCCTGCACTTATTTTGCCTACTTTTCATCCCTTATGCCCAGGGGTAGTGAGTGTTGCATGGGCCTAGTGTTTCTGAGGGGTGTCTTCTTGAATTTAAACACCATTGAGGCCATGGATGGGCTGGGATTGTGCAGATTTTATTGTTTTTTGTCGTTTTTTTGGGCCTGCTGGTGTGGCCCTTTGCCCAGGGGTGGTGAGTGTTGCATGGGCCTAGTCTTTCTGTGGGGTGTCTTCTTGAATTTAAACATAATTGAGGCCATGGATGGGCTGGGATTGTGCTTATTTTATTGTTTTTTGTCGTTTTTTTGGGCCTGCTGGTGTGGCCCTTTGCCCAGGGGTGGTGAGTGTTGCATGGGCCTAGTCTTTCTGTGGGGTGTCTTCTTGAATTTAAACACCATTGAGGCCATGGATGGGCTGGGATTGTGCAGATTTTATTGTTTTTTGTCGTTTTTTTGGGCCTGCTGGTGTGGCCCTTTGCCCAGGGGTGGTGAGTGTTGCATGGGCCTAGTCTTTCTGTGGGGTGTCTTCTTGAATTTAAACATAATTGAGGCCATGGATGGGCTGGGATTGTGCTTATTTTATTGTTTTTTGTCGTTTTTGGGGGGCTGCTGGTGTGGCCTTTTGCTTGCCCAGGGGTGGTGGTGGTGCATGGACTGAGTGTGCCTGTGGTGTTGTCTCACTCTCTTTGATGTAAACATCATGGATGGCATTGGATTGTGGTGATTTCTGGCTGTTTTTCTGTTTTTTGGGGGTGTACTGTTGATGTGGACTGGCCATGTGGGTGGTGGTGGTGGCCATCTTGAGTGCTGGCTGGTACAGGCAACATGTGCTTGGGGTGTAAGGGGGCCATTTTGAGGAGAGGCAGTGTCTGAGGCCTGCACTTATTTTGCCTACTTTTCATCCCTTATGCCCAGGGGTAGTGAGTGTTGCATGGGCCTAGTGTTTCTGAGGGGTGTCTTCTTGAATTTAAACACCATTGAGGCCATGGATGGGCTGGGATTGTGCAGATTTTATTGTTTTTTGTCGTTTTTTTGGGCCTGCTGGTGTGGCCCTTTGCCCAGGGGTGGTGAGTGTTGCATGGGCCTAGTCTTTCTGTGGGGTGTCTTCTTGAATTTAAACACCATTGAGGCCATGGATGGGCTGGGATTGTGCAGATTGTATTGTTTTTTGTCGTTTTTTTGGGCCTGCTGGTGTGGCCCTTTGCCCAGGGGTGGTGAGTGTTGCATGGGCCTAGTCTTTCTGTGGGGTGTCTTCTTGAATTTAAACACCATTGAGGCCATGGATGGGCTGGGATTGTGCAGATTTTATTGTTTTTTGTCGTTTTTTTGGGCCTGCTGGTGTGGCCCTTTGCCCAGGGGTGGTGAGTGTTGCATGGGCCTAGTCTTTCTGTGGGGTGTCTTCTTGAATTTAAACATAATTGAGGCCATGGATGGGCTGGGATTGTGCTTATTTTATTGTTTTTTGTCGTTTTTGGGGGGCTGCTGGTGTGGCCTTTTGCTTGCCCAGGGGTGGTGGTGGTGCATGGACTGAGTGTGCCTGTGGTGTTGTCTCACTCTCTTTGATGTAAACATCATGGATGGCATTGGATTGTGGTGATTTCTGGCTGTTTTTCTGTTTTTTGGGGGTGTACTGTTGATGTGGACTGGCCATGTGGGTGGTGGTGGTGGCCATCTTGAGTGCTGGCTGGTACAGGCAACATGTGCTTGGGGTGTAAGGGGGCCATTTTGAGGAGAGGCAGTGTCTGAGGCCTGCACTTATTTTGCCTACTTTTCATCCCTTATGCCCAGGGGTAGTGAGTGTTGCATGGGCCTAGTGTTTCTGAGGGGTGTCTTCTTGAATTTAAACACCATTGAGGCCATGGATGGGCTGGGATTGTGCAGATTTTATTGTTTTTTCTCGTTTTTTTGGGCCTGCTGGTGTGGCCCTTTGCCCAGGGGTGGTGAGTGTTGCATGGGCCTAGTCTTTCTGTGGGGTGTCTTCTTGAATTTAAACACCATTGAGGCCATGGATGGGCTGGGATTGTGCAGATTTTATTGTTTTTTGTCGTTTTTTTGGGCCTGCTGGTGTGGCCCTTTGCCCAGGGGTGGTGAGTGTTGCATGGGCCTAGTCTTTCTGTGGGGTGTCTTCTTGAATTTAAACATAATTGAGGCCATGGATGGGCTGGGATTGTGCTTATTTTATTGTTTTTTGTCGTTTTTGGGGGGCTGCTGGTGTGGCCTTTTGCTTGCCCAGGGGTGGTGGTGGTGCATGGACTGAGTGTGCCTGTGGTGTTGTCTCACTCTCTTTGATGTAAACATCATGGATGGCATTGGATTGTGGTGATTTCTGGCTGTTTTTCTGTTTTTTGGGGGTGTACTGTTGATGTGGACTGGCCATGTGGGTGGTGGTGGTGGCCATCTTGAGTGCTGGCTGGTACAGGCAGCAACATGTGCTTGGGGTGTAAGGGGGCCATTTTGAGGAGAGGCAGTGTCTGAGGCCTGCACTTATTTTGCCTACTTTTCATCCCTTATGCCCAGGGGTAGTGAGTGTTGCATACTTGCATGTCCCTAGTCTTTCTGTGGGGTGTCTTCAATGTAAACATCATGGATGGCATGGGATTGTGCTCATTTTTCTGTGTTTTGTCGATTTTTTGGGGTGTATAACTGAACTGATGTTCCTCTGTCTTCCATTGCTTTTAGGTGCACAAGAAGACTCAATAGAACCACCAGTGCCAGGAAGAAGTCCTGCAGCGGTGTGTGCAGCATAACGTCACGCGACGTCACGTCTGGACACAGAACCCTCTGCAACTCGTGCAACTGCTGCCTGCTGACCTGCTCTGAAGAAGATGGCCCCAAAAAAAGTAACCCGTAGCTCCTCTAGCAAGAAAGGTGCCAGTAAGGAGCAGAAGAAGCAAGTTACCAAGGACACTGGTGTGCCGCCCGCCCCTTTTTTTGTGAGTAAAAAAAAAAGTATGCCTGCAGCAGCTGCAGCGGGATCTGCTGGGGACCAAGCTGGCAGCAGCACCCCCGCTCCATTGGGCTCAGTGCCACCACCACCACCACGCCAACTTAAGTCCAAGCCCTTGAGTGCTGCAGAGGCAGCCAGTATACTTCTTCAATCACCATCGACCAGTGATGTTGGCTCATCGCAAAAAAGCAGCAGCAATGTCCCTCAATCAACACAGGTTGTTGTAGCTCATCTGACGAGTGTTGAACAACCACAGCGGCAACAACAATCACATGTGCAAGTACAAGCCCAAGTACATGTGGAAGGAGAGGCAGCGCAAGGAGATGCGCATGCAGAGGTGCATGGAGGGTCACAACAAGTGCCCACAATAGTTGTTCCTCCCGAAGTAGGGGCACATCAGGAAATCGACAATCAAGGCGAGGTATCATTTGAGGAAGCCACTCCTCCTGATGATCCTTCATTGTCTTCCACAACCCTAGCAAGGAAGAGATCAAGGGTGGTGTCTACATCCTCTTCAAGCACACCTCCTTCTGATGATACGGATCAAACTTGGGAACCAGCACCACAGCCGTCTGAGAGTGAGGCACACCATGATCCAACAAAGGTACTTAAGCGTAAAAGGAAGCTCGTCCAAAGTCTCAGACTTATGGAGTGTGATGAGGCTCAACAAGAAGTGGCGGATACTGCTGCTGATGAAGACTCTGCCAACGACGACCCAGTCATCATAAAGGTCACTGCAGCCCCAGCGGGCATGCAGCAAACAGACATTTTGACCCTAGCCCGAAGAGCTGCTGCGCGTGATGATGATGATGATGATGTTGTCGATGAGGAGGCAGTGGAAACACCACAATCATTGGAGTTAAGTAGTACACCAACTCGTCCCGCTTCCATATTTCTTTCTGGCAAGAAGAGACCTGCGTCAACCTCGACCTTAATTAGTGGCGGTGAAAGTGGAAAACGTACAAAAGTTGGCCAATCCAGATCCTCCACTTCATCTGGCATTAGCTTCATGACCACCACCACCACCAGTATCGCCGCCTCCTCCAGGTCCCACAGACACTTCAAGTCCCCAGTTTGGGACTTCTTTACTGTTTGTCCCAAAAATCCAAGGTTTGCCATTTGTACCCTTTGTAAGCTTGCAGTTAGTCGTGGTAAGCCAGGTAGCAACTATGGTACCGGCGGCCAGAGTGGTCATCTTGACAGAAAGCACGGTGTCCAATGGTTTGCGCACCTAGCTGCGATCAAGAAAGGCCAAAATCAAGGAAACGTTGATGTTTCATCTGATGTTGACGAGCAGGAAGAAGACGTGTCAAACACTTCCCTTACACCCAGTACCCCTCTCAGCAGCACACCCAATGTGAGGCACACTAAGAGTGTTGGAGCGAGTGAGACAACAACGCACAAAAGTTCACCAGCGAGCAAAATTGGGTCAACGAAGTCATTATCAGCCCGTAAATGCTTGGTCCAGGCCAACATTAGAACAATGCTTACTTCAGACGTGCCATATGAACGCAACCACCCACTGACGCGTCTGTATAACACTAAGCTGGCTAAAATGCTAGCTGTGGACCTTCTACCTTTTTCTTTTGTAGAAGCGGTAGGTTTTCTTGAATTAGTTGCAACGCTCTGCCCTAAATGGAAGGTTCCGAGCCGGTTCTATTTTGCCAGAGTTGCGGTTCCAGCACTACATGAAGATGTGCTGCAGGCGATTGGGGCAGCTTTGCAGAAGAGTGCTGTTCACACAATACATCTGACAACAGACATGTGGACCAGTGGCCCAGGCGATGATTACATGTGCATCACTGCACACTGGGTCTCTTTTTCAGGTGTTATAGCAAAGCTAAACGCAGGTGTTGACCCGGACCAAGTTTTCAAAGCTGCTCGGAAACATGCAACACTAGCCATGTTTGCCTTGGAGAAAAGTCACACAGCAGAAAACCTTTTGGAAGAGTTTGACAAAAAGGTGTTGTCAATGCTATCCCCCCTAAAACGCAAGATTGGTTATGTTTCCACGGATAATGGCGCCAATGTAGTTAAGGCCATGTCACAGGGTCACCATGTTAGAGTGCCGTGTTTGGCGCACTGTATCAACCTGGTAGTTCAAAAATTCTTGAGTGATAAAGAGAGTCCAGCGTTCGAGGTAATGGCCACCTGCCGCAAAATGTGCAACCATTTCAGCCATTCTTTTAAGGCCCGGAAGCATCTGCGGAGACTGCTACTTCAACGTGGAATGCCAGTGAAAGCACTCATCCAGGAGGTGGCAACACGTTGGAACTCAACCTTCTACATGCTTGAGCGTCTGCATGAGCAGTATACGGTACTCGATCACTATTTCTTGACAGAGGCTACATCTCAGAAGGAGGACCTGCGGATGAGTAAGGCGCAATGGGCCATAGTTAAAAGCCTGACAGACATGCTTCGTCCTTTTGAGTTCTTCACGCGTGCAGTCAGCCAGGAGGACTGTAATTTGGGAAAAGCTATCCCATTGTTGTGCATACTGGAGCACCAACTGATGGCGGTTTCTTCTGAGTTTGAAAAAGATGAAAAAAAAAAAAACCATTTCATTTTGTCTGAGAAATTATTACATCGCCTACGTGGTGATGAACGTCTTAAAAACATCAACTCAGATCAGCATTACATTTGTGCTACTATTCTGGATCCACGCTACAAAAAGGCGCTGGCAGACAACGCATTCTTTCCTTTCGCTGATGCAGATGTTCAAAAGTACAAACATTGGTTAGCCTGGTCAGCCAAGAGGTTTGAAAAAGAACGGCAGGTTATTGAAGGAGAAGCCAGTACATCAGCATCAGCATCAGCAGGCCATCCGCAGTCACAAGAATCCACTTCTGCACCTGTGGCTGGGGCACAAGTGACCTCTCAGCCGTTAAAGACACCGGCAACTGGATCATCTGCACCACACACAATGACAACACTAACAGTGGCTGGGGAGGAGGATTGGCTAAGTTTGATGGGGTATGGTTCTCTAAAAAATGTCACAGGCACAGCAAAAAGTAAGCAAAGTGGAGGAACAGTTGATGACCTTGAGTCGATGGTGCAGGACTATCTGAATGACTCAACAGTGGTCTTTCTTAATGAGGAGCCATTGCAGTATTGGCATGGCAAAAAACAATTGTGGCCACAGCTCTACAACCTGGCTATAAACTATTTGTCTTGCCCACTCGCAAGTGTGTCTTCTGAACGTGTTTTCAGTGCTGCTGGTGGCATTGTAACTGCCAAACGGAGCCGCCTATCGCCCAAAAATGTGGAGCGGCTGACAATGATCAAGATGAATCAGCACCTCATACCACCAGATTACAAAGTGCGAGAAAGCACGCCACATGAAGACGATGAGGACAGCAACGTAGATGAGGGGATTTTTTCTCTGTTCGGTGCCACTGACCTCATCCAGCCTGAATTCGCAGAGTATGATGACGAAATCTTGTTCTTATTCCCTGACACCGAGCCCTGAAAATGAGACAATCAATCAAGAACTTTCTTTTTCGTCCTTATTCACTTTTATTCCTGTGTGCTTTGTGTCTCTCTTTCTTTGTTTTGCACAGTTAATTTAATTCAAACTTTAATCACCTAATCCCAAAAAGAAGACCATCATCAGAACTGTCTTCACTTGTTTGCTTATTGATTTGAAGGTGCCGCAGTCTACATTCCTCAGGTTCACAAGTTCTGAAGAACATGCTCCTCTATCCTCCTCCTCCAGACTGCGATTTCCCTCCAAGCAGAGTGCTGGATTACGCACAATGAAGAAAGACTCAGCACTTGTGGGGGTGTTGTACTTCTTTGCGGGTGAGTTGACGGTTTTGGGCCCATTGCTGTGAAGCTCTAATAATGGACAAAAGTGTTTTGGACCAAATATGAGGTGAAAATTTCTTGCCGTTTTTGCTGACTTGCTTGCCTTTGAGGTGCTCTTTGGCGGGGTTCCGGGGGTTTGTGTGTAATTTTTGGTGTCTGTCGAAGCACTGCTGCGACAGTCTAATCTTGATTGCATTTGCTTTTCAGGAAATCCGTGGTGGAAAACAGGAGTTATGATGATTGATGATGACCTAGCTGCACAGCGCGTTACTTTGGACCGAAGGCCGAGAGATATTGTAAGTATGAGATTTAGCTTTTTCGCTGTTTGGGGGTGTTGTCGGGTGTTTTTTTGCGGGTGGGTTGGCGCCGGCGGGTCTTGCCTGGGGCATTCCTGGGAAGGTCTAATACCGGATACAAGTGTTTTGGACAAAATCCATAAGGAACAGCCTTTTTTTTGCCATTTCTTCAGACATCTTGCTCAATGTAGCGTTTTGGGGGGCTTCCTGCTGTTCGTGGGTGGGTTGCGGCCGGGGTCTCTGTCGAAGCACTGCTGCGACAGTCTAATCTTGATTGCATTTGCTTTTCAGGAAATCCGTGGTGGAAAACAGGAGTTATGATGATTGATGATGATGATGACGACCTAGCTGCACAGCGCCGCGTTTGGACCGAAGGCCGAGAGACATTGTAAGTATGAGATTTAGCTTTTTTGCTGTTTGGTGGTGTTGTGTCGGGTGTTTTTTTGCGGGTGGGTTGGCGGGTCTTGCCTGGGGCATTCCTGGGAAGGTCTAATACCGGCTAGAAGTTAGTTGGACAAAATCCATAAGGAAACACCAGTTTTGGCACTTTGTAAGTTAGGGTTCGTTAGGGTTAGCCCTAGCAGCAGGATTGCATGTGTTTAGGGGGGTTCTATTGCAACGCGGTTCTGTTGTTGTAGAGCACTGTTGGAGCGATGCTGGCTATGGATACTTTTGCTTGCAGGCAAGTGGTTTGAATACAATCCACGGTCTGTATTTGGGTCTACTGTTACTTTCAAAGTACGTTTTGTAACCATTTTTCTGCTAGGCATCATCAAAGTGTGACTTTTTGAACCACACAGCGTACATACCTTTTATTTATTTATCAGTGGTATTGTAATAGCACTTCCTGTTTTCCGTTCAATAATTACAGGCCGGGTTTCAGTCAACATCCGCCAGGCAGGCAGTGGACAGGGTGTCTCTTCTGTCAGTGGTCACCACCACATTGATGGACGAAGCGTCAGCTGGAATGGAGGAGTGCCGCCAATAAGAGGAATTGTTTGCTGCATGCAACTTACTTACCAATTTCAACAGGACAACTCCAACAACATACGCAATACAGATACAGTATCCATTGTTGTCTTTTATTCTATGAGTGTGACTGCATGTGCTTACCTTTACTTTGTAACCAAAGATTGTCTGTAAACTCTGTATCTTCAATTATTGTTTGTCCATGCTCTGCTTTTTTTTTCTTCTCTCAACAAAACCTACCCAAAAAGAAACCCCCATTCCCATCCATTTTACAAACCCTAACCCTCTTCCCCCGGGCTGTGTTGTTTTGCTTGATGTCTGACTAAAATGACATCAATAATTCCACACACTTGCTGGGGAGGATAAGGTGATAGCAGCAACAGGCTGGTGAAGGAATACGAGGATATCTTCTAGACTTACTCAGCTTCAGTACTATATCTTCTAGTAGTAGTAGCCAATGTCAAATAAATTCAACGCAAGTACTAGTTATACTTGCAATACTTTACCATTTGTTAGGCTACATTATGGCACTGTTCTAGTGTACTGTCACCTGCTATTTTCTCGATCGTACCGTAACCGTTGTAATGCTACAGTAAGGAGTACAAACAAGGTTTCGTTTTCTTTTTTTCCATAGGCATGCAACTGCCACTGTGTCACACCACTAGTAACACCGCAATGAGGAAATGTCACCCGCCCAGGAATGACAACGTTAATCCCCATTTCACCTGGAGCCAGCCCTGGGCCTAGCCCTAATTTCTAACACAAATTACAGGTAAGATAAGCGTTTGGTGGGAGGTAGTATAATGGAGTATTATTTCGGAGTAGACAAGAGTTTGACGGTTGTACTACTAAAGTCCTACGACTGTTCAGGAAAACAAAGTTACTGTTACACCCCCGCCCCCCACCCACCAGACTGAAAAGCAGTAAAAAACAGGTATGGTCAGATAAAGTAGTTGAAAAATATATTTATTTATCCCTAACAAAATAATCTCCCTCACCCACCCTAACCCCAACGATTGTCTCTGAAACGTCCCAAAACGATCCCAACTCCCAAATCCCACCCCCCAAAAGTCTATAAAAAAAGGGCAAGGGACACTCCACTACTGGAGGGTGCTGGTGCTGGTGCATGATGCGGCATGGGCATCATACTCCTTGCGGAGGGTGGCAAGCTCGGAGCGGAGGCCCTTAACCAAGGTCTTATACCTCAGGACCTCCTGCTCCAGGTTGGACATGCGGACTCGTAGGCGGTGTTGGCGTTCCTTGCAGCTCCTGTGGGGGGCAGCTGGTGTTTCGGGTGCTTGGCGGTGGCGGTCGGCTTTCTTAGCCCGGCTCGGTCCCGCTGGTTTAGTCACGGAGGAGGATGCAGTCGAAGATGTTGCCCCGCTCGACTGCGTGTCCTCCTCCTCCTCCAGGGCCACCAGCCGCCGATACTCGGCGACTGTGGCCTCCAGCCTCCGTTGCCGGGCCAATCTAGCCTGCTCCCTCCTTGTTGTTGATTTGGAAGAAGGAGCAACTATATGAAGAAAGAAAGACATAGTCTGTAACCAATGCTCCTTATTAATAACACAAAGTGATTGAGCCGAAAGTTGGGTCACAGAGTACAAGTAGCAAATTGAAAGCACAGTACATAACTATTGAGGACAGTATCTATGTAACCCTCCCACTTCTGCATCCTTGCTCTAACAGTAGTGGTAGTTTAATGAACTAATTCTACGACCACTATGGACTTCCATTACAGTCGACTATGACAGTACACCAGTCTTATTCTTCTTCTTCTCTCTTGTTTAGGGAAATGGGTACGTTATCTTATGCAAGCCGGCAGAATGACATGGACACAGCACAGTGAAGTTGCACCCGAGAAAAAAAGTTGCACACCATGATGATGGAGACAGACTTGCGTTACTGTACCGGTCCAGTACATGCAGGTGGTGAAGCTATTACTTTTCTATTACGGGTGGCACTGAGAATACTCTGTTACAAGGGCTACTGCTTAATTAATTTACCTTTCACCCTACAGTGCAAATGAGTACTAGAAAAGGAAACTGAAGAAGCTAACTAATTTGATTATCTATCACTTCACATGGGACGTATTTAATGACAGATGAGATGACTTTAGGTGCTTTGCTTAATATTGAGTGAACACAGTGATACACCCACACATGAATGACGTACTACAAGTAAACTAAAGTTATTAAGAGAGGTACGGAGTGTCCACCGTAATAACCAGATATATGCTGTGAATGCAAACGCAATACAAAGTACTGCTACTATTCATGGTAGTATTGGACACATTTACAATTTCTTTTCCTTGCCTTCCCTGCACTGGGACGGACGTGCGGGTGCGGTGGTACATGCTCTTCAAGGTAACACTTACTTCACCTGGCGACCATCTACTCTCTCTAGATACACATTTGCTATGTAAGAGTCAGAGAATACCATGCTCCAGGCATCCATTCATTCAAAGTATACGCACACATACAGTTTCTGTTTCACCCACCCAGGCTGCTGTCCTTCCACCCATCCTTGCTTCATCATTGACCCAGCCATGCACCATACCATATTCTTTCCTTCCCAGCCACCTCTGGGTCCAAGCAAACACATATCGTTCTTCTTTGCCAGCCATCATACAAGTTCGCGTCCCACTTACTTACACCCTTCTTTCGCTTTTCGTTCATCCCATCCATCACGTTCGTCTAAGAACTTATTGGGATTCTTCTCACCAAAAACTTCACAGCTAAGTCGAAGTACATTTCGAGGAGGCTACTACCTGGTTGATTTGTAATTGTAATACACCCGTGCAGAAAGCACACTATGCAGTCTTCAATCTCAATAAGTAAGGAATATATAGCTTACCTGTTTCCGCCACCACCGTTTGATCCCCCACAGGAACGGCCACCAGCTCTTCTACCGCCGCATCCTCCCCAGAGGCCTCCGAGTCCAAGTCCAACACATCAGCCACCTCCGCGCTGGCCCCGTCACCAGATGTTACACCTACAAAGTACATTTAAGAAAGTTAGAATACACCACTCACTACTATATAATATTTGGTCTAGGAGAAATGTTAAAAAAACAGAATACAATGTAATAATTTGTGACTGTCTACTCCATAGTAAAAATGTCCCATTTTCCAGGGAAGGCTGTTGTCTTGCTGCACTTTTATGCACAACTGATGAATGCTTGCTTTTGATTTTTAACACGCACCACTTTTTCTCCTAACAGACAGAAGCTTGACTCATGAGTCCTAAGAACACGACCAGGATCAAGTTCAAAGTAGGTGAGAGTTCGGATCGACCACAAGAAATGTGTCCAATTAATCGTCAGCACTAACCACTTTTCCGTTTACAGTTAAATAGTTTTATGACAAAGTAGATTTCAATAAATGTGTTTACTTTTAATAAAGCTTTTACACTTAAATAGACTCTGTGGTTTTTGTTCCTCTAGACTAGAGTGGATGAGCTAAAGGTTTTGGAATTTTTGCAAGCATGAGTGCCTCTGACACTTCTTGACTGTGCTGTGACTCCGTACTACTCTCTTGTCTTGCGTACGATAATCTAGAGATCATTGGGGATCTATAATCGGTGACTTCGGGAGCTGAATGACTCTGCCACACTATCTAGTCAGTAAGGAGACAGTGCATAGAGGTATTGCTGAATATAATGGGAGTCCAATGGAATTGCCAAATGTCCAATCTTAGTTAGCTACACAGACAGACTAATAAGAATAGTCTAGTAATACCACAGGGAGTCATCATATTCGAAGCAGGATAAGAATTTATATCCAGTCTACAAGAAGATCAAAGACGATTTAGAAAAAATCGAATGAGGAACGCTAGGAAAAAATAGGTACTGTTTAGTAAAATGTAAACTTACTGGGGCCAGCAAAGGAGCCCTCGCCTGCCCGATCCTGGCCTGCATCCTCAGCACCGTCCTCCTGTGTCCTCTTGCCCTTGGGGGGAGCTGATGTACAACATGAAAGAAAGAAAAACCATAAAACATGGATGAGATTTTTCAACCAAATCAAACATTTCAAAAGAACAATAACAACATATTTTGGAAAAATAGCAAATAGATAGACAACTATTCCACGGGATCTATCTCATGTGGTATACTACGTTATTCGTATTGCCTGATTTGCGGAACGTTGACTTAGAAAGTTCCTATGTAACTCAATAAACAGACTACTAAAGAGGTTTGCCTAGGCCTGGCACTGCAGGCAGTAGTGCACAACACGTGACAGACAAAGTCCATCCTGCTTGCAGATCAGTGAATACTCAAACTATCAATCCACCCGCCACCACCGCCACTATTTCTTCTGATAGCCATGTGACTGTCTAAAGGAAGGACACTGGACTTCAGTCTGTTGGGGCTGATTTATAAGTCCCTTGCGGAAGTTGCGGCTGATTTTCCTCCATTGTTGCGTGCCTTTTCTGACGCAGCGGCAGAACAAAAGACTCGCCATGGTGTTGGTGCGGCGTATATATTAAAAAAAAAAACACATATGGGCATATGGGCGATGCATCACGTTGTAAAGCCCTGCGCCATCAGGGGGCGTTCCGGCGCAAGGGAGGGCGTACCTGCGCAGGAACGAATCCTAAAAGTGGCTGAGGGAAATCTACAAGATGTCAATCAGTCATTTTTATGACAATGATGCATGACTCAAACCCTGCGCGCTTGAAGCCGACGTACGGCTTGATGCAGCATTGGGGAGATAGGGTACCCCAGAGCATTGCTGGAGCTGCGCCATCGTTGGCACGCAACTCCAGCAATGCGCTGCCTTTACGGCACAGATGCGTAAGGCTTCTGTGACGTTTTGGGCCAATGGGTGGTGGTGGCATGGCACACAATTACTGCCGCATCCCTGCTACTTTGCAGGGATGCGCCGGTAATTGAAAATATGACCCTTACTGTCTAGCATTACGCAGTTCTTTTCTTTACAGTACACTGATACATAATTTCTCAGGCCAATGAAATGCTTCTGAACACAACATACAAAACAAAGAAGCATAGTAGCAAGCAAGGCTACTGAGAAGGAGAGCAGTGCACCTGAAAATGAAATGCATAGAAGATTTTGAAATATAATTTACCTCAATGTAATCGGCAGCATTATTGCTCTTGGTAAAGAACAAAGATTTGCAAATAACAGAGCAGGATAAAACAGAGTAGTAAATGTACTACTACTACTACTCACCAAGCCCGGGGACCTCTACGCCGAGCGCGTCCAGCAAGTCCCGCTCCCGGTCCATGACATCGGTCCAGCGGTGGGTGGCCTGGTTATATGTGCGCCGGACCCCAGAGATCTTGTACATGGCCCGGCACACCTTCTCCCACCGCTGGCGGCGCTCCCGGATGCCATAGCCGGTCGCGATCTTGCCGCCTCCCAGGATCGTCTTGGGGAGGCGGCGCTGGACATGGAAGATCAGTGCCGCCACTTCCTCCGCGCTAAAGATCTCCCTCGGGACCACTTGCTCCCCCCTTAAACGCCCGCACGGGAGCCGGGCACGGGGTGCGGGACCCTTCCCCTTCTCAGGGTGCTTCCCGGCTCCCTTTACCATGGTCTGGGCAGAAATAAACTTAAATGATAAAGAAGAAATAGAATAGTGAAGAAGAAAATAAAAGAGTTTAAAAAAGTAGTTTAAAAGTAACTAAAAGCTGCAGAAAACACAAAAATATAAAGCTAGAAAAATAGAGGGTTAGATAATAAGTAAAATTAGATCAAAAAAACTTCAAACAAGCAAAGGATGGCAGAGATTGAGAGAGGATAGAGAAAGCATGCCCAGAACCATAGCAATGAATGAGAAACAAGATGGCCGCGCCCGTTCACGACCGCGTGGGTAAGTTCGCGCGAGATTTTCCTTGCGAGTACGCGCGAACTTGTACTCGCGAGCAGCACACTTTGCGAGATTACACATAGCGGGCGGAAACGGAATTACGTCACGCCAACAAGATGGCCGCGCCCGTGTACGACCGATAGGGTAACTTGGCAAACGAATAGCTAGAAGCGCCTCGCGAACACGCGCAAGATCACGCGAACATACACGTCGCAACAAAAACAATTTTGTATTCGCACGTATTCGCGGCTTCCGAAATCGATCTCGCACGGATTCGCGCCCCAAATAACGCGCGAAATTGCAAAAAAAACGATTTTAGCTAAAATGAAAGCAATGAGCAGGTGCAAAAGTTCAAACTTAACATTAGTAACATTCAAGGTAGTGCTTCCTGATGGGCCCCTCCAGAGTTTGCAACAATTCTATGACCCTGCTATGACCCAAACAGCAGGCTCATAGAATAGCACCATAAAGGTCCTGTAAAAAAAAAATTTCACTGCAACAAAAAGCAAATTACAGATAAGGAAGGAAGCAGGTGCCAGCCAGACTGGAACTTTCAAAATTACTGACACATTAATGAAACACAAATTAATTGATGGCAGTTGAAGAAGGGCAGGTGTGCTAGCTTTTTTCAACCACCATAATCTACAGTAATAAATAAACCTAATAGGTGCCTGTGAGGATGTACTAGAGGGTGGCATGGGTGTCCCAGAGGGTGGCAGTGGTGAAACAGAGGGTGCTGTGAACCTGTGATGATAAACCAGACGTAGAAACAACATAGTCGCGGCCGTTGCAAGCCGAAAAGTAAGTTCGCAATTGCGAACTTGTCCCAAAATCGGCGCGAACACGCGCCAACACAAAAAACGGAAAAATCCGCAAGTCCGCTAGAGTTCGCGGATCTTCGCGGATTGCGAATCCGTAAATACGCAAGTTCGCGGATTGCCAATCCGCAAAATCCGCCCATGCTTAAAAATGTTCCCTATTCTTGAATTCAAAAGACAGTACAAACCAACCCTTAATTTGTAACTAAACTACTGATATGTTTTTTAAAAATTTGGCTTTTAAAACTATTTTCCAACAAAAATTGATTTTCCTTCTTTTGATTCGTAGTGTTGGAGTCTGTTTGTTAGTGGTTGTTTGAAAGCATTGCCAGGGCCGGCTTTAGAGCTGGTGGCACCCGGTGTGACAATGTTTGTTGGAGCCCACTATCCAAGGTGGTGAATGTCACCAATACCCCACCCCAGATTCCCTCACAACAAACTTTTAACAGTGTCCCTGAAGTCTCCATAATCACTCTCTTTCAGATGCATTTAATTAGTTACATATTGCCACTCATACAAGTGAAAGGTGTCAGAGGACTTTTCATCACACACACAATACACAGAGACAATCAATCATACATGTGTAAATCAGTGTAGAGGATTTGTTACATAAGTCACAGGAGTACAATGTGTAGGAGCGATGTGACATCCATACTGGTAGGCAGTATAGTTTAAGAGTTCTTGATCTGGAGAAGCTCAAACAAAGAATTGATAACGGAACACCATAGTTGGGGGTTCTCTTTAATAATAAAAATCGTTTTCTACCCAAATGAACCCTTTTTGCAACATTAATCTATGCTCTAATCTGTACTTTGCAGAGTACATGCAGTTCTTTCATGAAAGTTAATAATTCATTGTTCTATATTTGGTAACTCACTGACCTATCTACATTATATGCACTTTGTGATCTGCATAGTACATATTCTTTGCAGCAGGAATATTAACCCTCTGTGCTAGTTCATGATTAGACAAAACTCTGATCTCTATCCAGGGAGAACATTAATCACAGTAGGTATCTTGCCATATTCATTGTTGCATGGAAATTGCTGGATGAAAGTAACATGGCAGCAGGTGCTTTTAAAACCTAGATAAAATCGCAAACTCAGTGCCCCCTGAAGTCAGCAACCGGTCCGGTAGCACCGGTCGCACTGCCCTAGAGCCGGCCCTGAGCGTTGCCCAAGCCACAGAATTGGGTGCTATAATTAGGTCTTGGTTTTGACTGTCCATTGTCAACTGACCTATTTCTAACAATATGCATAAAAGGGACTCATGCTCAGCCCCATTCATCTATTGGAATTTTTCCATCAGACTCTTTCAGTTATTAGCTTGAGACCTTGTCAATCACATCTTGGCTCCTCATACTGTAGTATTCATCTCTCAACCAAAGTTATTGGTTATTTGGGTGTATTCTTCAGTCTCCATTTGAATGTAAGCATTGAAATGCACTAGGTACTACTTTATAACAGTTACTCCCTTCTATCCACTCCTACTGACTCCCTCTTTTATGTCTATCTATAATGCTGTAAAGCAGTGCGTTTAATCACATTAAAGTCAGATCTATGCTTGGCCAGTGCTTTTTAGCCTCATGCGTGCTCATGACGAGCTCAGGTCGTCATGAGGCACTGTTGCGCTGTGCTCATGACGAGCTGAGCTCGTCATAACGATCGCACCGCTCGCACGATAATTCCTCCGCTGTGCTGAACGTTCTGAGGAAACGGGTGTAGACGTGACGAGCTGAGCTCGTCATGAGCACAGCGCCACCGTGCTGCGTGACGAGCTGAGCTCGTCACGAGCACCGGGGTGCTGTGCGTCCCTCCCCCCAGCATAGCGGGGGAATTACCCCTGCAGCAAAGGGGTTAAGGAGAGTGAATGACCTATGTGTCACCCTTATGTGGCAGTGCTACACATTACATAGAATGGTAGAATAAATGCAGGTCCTTCTCTGTGAGAAGAAGGTGGCATGATAGACCCAATGGTGAGGCATGGCTGCCAGTTTGCTGAGGAAGCTGGACAGAAGAGTGACTGAAGTTTGGGTGAGCTTAATTATTCATGTCACTTTAGAATTCAGGCATATTACACCAAATTGAAGGAGTTGAATAATTGTTGGCTCACACACTTCCTTATATCTCTGATGTTCTATGTATGAAAAGAAATTGTATGAGATGGCAAGAATTCGACTCCTTCAGTTTTGGTATAGATATGCCCAAATGTAGCTTTTCCTAGCAATTTATGAGGGAAAGTTTTCATTTTATTAAAGACACAGAGGCAAGTATTATGCTGTCTCCAAACTTGCTTTATTGAATAGAGGCAGTCAAGATTGCAAGAAAAACTACATGTCCCTTGATGCCAAGGACCAATGGTCAATGGGAACAGAGAAAAACAGAGTAGTATGGATCAATCAAGAATGAGGCACAGCCTATTATAACTATCTTGACTGCAATCAGTCCTCTTTTCTTGTTGCTTGCTGTCAAGATAAGTATATATTGCTTTACCCATACACTTTAGTCTATTTAAATGTGTTTCTTATATGAATTACTGTGTATTTGGTTCATGTAAGTATTTATACTCCCGGCGGTGCGTCCATTGGGGCGTTGGGGCATTGCCCCACTAGCCATGGACGACCGTCACGCTGAACAGGCAGTTTAAATGTAATTAATAAACTGAGCGTGAGCTCACTCGCAAATTTCTCTGCGGCAACGCTAGCTCAGCTCAGCTTACCAGGACATGCCCGTCATCGCGAAATGTGCGTGGGTGGGGCTGCGGCAGTGATTGACACAGCACAGCAGTCTGCAGAAACAGCGCAGCTGCAGTGTGCGCATGTCAATTTTTGGGCTAGTGATTTTTAGGACTGGCCGGCGCATGCGCGCACGGTACAGTACCTTCCCCTCCCTCCCCTACAGCGAGTCAGGGTGCGAGGAACCCGGGCCCCCGGGTCCCATTATGGGAAGGCACTAACCAGTTCTCAGCCAATCCTGGCACAGTGGTGCTGCTAATGCAGTGCCAGGATTGGCAGAGAGCAGTCACCACGCAGCCTCGCATCATCCTTCCCTCCTCCCTCCCTCAATTGTGGCCTGGCTGCGAAGGCGCGGTGGCAGAGGGGCCCTGATCCTGGGTTGGTGCTGGTTTTGCCTTCCTCTCCGCTGGAGTAGGAGGCCGTGGAGTGCCGCTAGCATGGCCCTTCCCTAGCCGGGAGAGGATCGCACCCGGGGCCTTGTATATGGTGGATCAGGAGGGGCTGCAGCCTGACTGTGAAGGCCGGGTCATCATGATCTGGGGGCTCAAGCCAACTGATACTTCCGGCCTCATCTCCCGAGTCTCGCTGCCTTTGGATCGTTGGGGATGCCTAACGAGGTGCTCAAGGTTGCTGCAGGTGGCTGCGGGGTACATTGTGCTTGACAGTAGGTGAGTGTTGTGGTGGCGGCGGTATTTACTGTGGGTTGTTCTGATACTATCTCTAAAGTGGGCACGTGTACCCATGTCTCTTTGAAGCGGATACCGTAACCCCAAATCTTTGACTCTGAACTGCGTCCACCTGGGTGGCGTAAGCCAGAACTGTGCAACTTCACATGCACACAATCCAGACTGGTGCATCTAAAAATACCAAAAGCAGTTTTCCGATCTGCTTGGATATTCCTGTGTTAAAGAAAGATACAGCCAGCGAAGAAACCCTCCTTCTGCGATCCCTCCAAAACAATCAATTAACCTGGT
Organism: Lissotriton helveticus; assembly: GCF_964261635.1. Classification (NCBI taxonomy): domain Eukaryota; kingdom Metazoa; phylum Chordata; class Amphibia; order Caudata; family Salamandridae; genus Lissotriton; species Lissotriton helveticus. The sequence continues at coordinate 522,624,225 of NC_136063.1, forward strand.
GGTGTAACGTGAAATCCTAGAGACTAATTTGTTCTCTTTCCACCTGCTCAACTAGTGATTAGCGCCTGCCTCCCCTTTCACTGATCCCTCTAGGCTCTTTTCGTCTCTGACCGACTTTTTATTGTTATTGTCCTTCTCTGTCATATTGTTATGAGCCGGTATACTCAATGTAGAGCATGCCAATGACCATTACCTGAGGTCTCTCTTCTTTAAATACTTCAGAAGAGAATTAAATGAATAAACACATTTGCGTTGCTTTTCAATGCGTGTCTTTAAATCAGAGATGTGAATTCTGAAGGCCAGTTTATTATCTAATGTAATGGCCGGCCTGATTTAGGGGCCGATTATGATGGCGGACGGACCGTCCGTCCGCCACCATAGAGTAGGAGGGACCGTCCGCAGGGACAGCGGCGGTCCCTCCATGCAAATTAGGATGTGACCGCCACCCTGGCGGTCACATCCTGTATTTTTATAATTGCGGCGGGTGCTGCTTGAAGCAGCACCCACCGCAATGATAAAAATGTAAGTTGTGCATTTGCATGCACAAAGCGGCAGGCACCGCGTGGTGCCTTCCCCTTTGCGCAGGCAAATGCAGGGGGGTACCATAGGTACCCCCCATGTGCACCCCCCACCCCCTTCACCCTGGGGGCCCGCAACGTGCCCCCAAACAAAAATCCGTATGCCTTTGCACGGCGGAAATGCCGCCGAGTAAAGGCATGTTCCTCCAGACATCCTAATATGACTGGCGGTGTCTGATAGACACCGCCAGCCATGTTAGTGCTTTTCCGCCGCGGACGGGAGGCGACCGCGGCAGAAAAGCTGCAGACTGAAAAACGATCCCCCAGCCATCCTAATCTGGCGGGGGTCTTTTTCAGTCCGCTGCGGTTTTCCCGCATCCTCCGGGCCGGCGGTGGCTTCCGCCGGCCCGGAGGATGCGGGAAAACCACCATCGTAATCGGGCCCTTAGTGTTGTGCCGATGAGCACAGGTCTTGATAATGCACTATTTTGCAGTTGAGCGCTATCGTCACTTATGTGACCCCCCTGAGAGTGATTTGGGTGCTATCTGCAACTTCCACAAAGGTTACACATATTACGCATGCAAAAATAACGCAATGTTACCCATCCCGAATCTTGGTCATTGTTTGGACCTGTTATCTTTTGGCGCTAGGATTCCACGCACAGCCTGGTCACGCCACATTGCATGACCATCTGATGTGTCACTGCACGGATGTGTTTGTGCTGATCCAAGTCCTAGAGGAGTGTTTGTGCTGTTCCTGGGGGTGTTTGTGTTGTTCCTAGGAGTGTTTGTGCTGTTTGTGGATGTGTTTTGCTGTTCCTAGAGATGTTTGTGCTGTTCCTAGAGATGTTTGTGCTGTTCCTATGGGTGTTTGTGCTGTTCGTGGGTCTGTTTTTGCTGATCCTAGATATGTTTGTGCTGTTCCTGGGGGTGTTTGTGTTGCTCCTAGGAGTGTTTGTGCTGTTCACTAGAAAGCAATTACAGTATTTATTGCTCAATGATCTGTATGTTTTTTGGATCCATCCCCAGGGGTGAACCCCTGGAACCCCCGTAGGTGGTTGAGGCTTGCTCGCCGCAGTGAAGTACGACAATTGTTTTATGCCTCACCACTTTCAAATGTCACCAGCCGCCACTGTTTGCTTTCCTTTTCTCTCTCCCATATCCACTTAGTGTGCTCGCGAGTGTCTTTCAGTTTCCCCGTTCTTGTGGTCGCATCCGCTATTCCTGGTGACACACCACGATATTTCTTCACACATCATTTGGCCCAGAAGGAAAGTGCTTCACATCGCGTCCCTTCTCTTCACGAAGCATTTTATCCTCGACTGCCAGCTTGCTGCTGTCTCAGTAAAGTGTTGTTGTAAAGATGCCTCACCTTCTCTCCGACTCTCCTGCTATTTCCAATGCTGTGACTCCTCCTTAGGAGAGGTTCTCCCTGCCAGGACAATTTCCCAATAACCCCTTCCTATCTCTTCAATCTCAGTCAGCAAAGTTTAATTTGACAGGTGAGTATTCCTCATATGGGGTTGAAGGTGTCATTTCTCCAAGGTATCCTTCTAAGAAGGGTAATTCTTCTGCCAATGGCGCCAACCATAAAGATAAAATAAAAAATGTAGAGAACAATCATAGCCAAATTGTGATTTCCAACATCCTAGATATGGATGATAACATGGGGATATAGATAGAGTTCAAGTTTAGAGACAGCATAATATGAGCATCCGGTCTTGCCATAAAATTCTAAGGTAACTCCTATTAATTTCATTGTGAGGGTTGGTGGTCATGCCCTCAAGGGTATACTTATATACTCTCTAATTCACATTGCAATATTAGAAGGCTTATAATTATTGTTTTCTTTTTGGGAGTTTTATATAGCGCGAACTTGGACCCGAAGGTATCAGAGCGCTTTACATGAGCACCAGTTGTGTTACAGACCGACTTAGACCAGAAGACCCCTCTCCTTTAAATCACTATTTTCTCATGTGAGTCTGAGAGTCTGCAGAAGTTACGTGGAGATAGAAGAACCCTCTATGCAGATCATTGGGAAATGTGTGTGCTTTTTTATATGAGCAAGTATTACCACTTCTTCGCCCTTAACACAGGCATTATAACTGAGATAGAGCAGAGTGTGCCTTTTTACCAACCTGTTTATTGCTACATTTTTTTAATTTACTATTTTAGGCTACTGTCCCTACCAAAAGTAATATAAGACAATCCTCGGGCTTTTTGATGTTTACTCTCTGACCAATCCATAAATGCTATAAAAAAGGGTTTCTATCCTATGTAGTTAATGTGTACAGAAAATCATAGGTTTTCCATATCCATTACCACATTTGTAAATGTGTCTGTCAAATTAGACATTTACTTTATGAATCATCTTTTTAACTGGGAACCACAGCCCACCCACAAATAGAAATTGTATGCTCACTGGCCTATAATTAGAAGCTACTGTGGCTTGGGGGAATGGAAACACTGCTAGCCCTTGAGAGCCAACAATCCGAAAAGAAGCGGCTTAATTCTTGAGCACCGAACACGTTTCTTATTTTATGCAAATGCAGTGAGGCTTACTAATTAGGGCTGCAAGGAAATCTCTCAGTTTGCACATTCTTTTCTCTGCTTGGTTTATGTAATAGACCCCTGTGTTTACTTAAAATACCGCAAGCAGCACATCACCCATGACGACAAAGTAAGTTTGTAGCTTCTACAACATAACAGAGTTTATGTTAGAAGTAGACGAAAACCAAGCTGAAAGCCTAAACATGTCTAGGCTTTCAGTAAATGGCACACGCCATTCCACACAGAGGGCATCAAAGTCCCTGGGGTCACCAAGGAAAACGTTGTATGAACTCTGAAATATTGGATCTAGCCCAGACCCCTTGAATACCATGCCTACCGTATACCTCACCCTGGTAACTAGGGGTGCTTCTCTAAATAAAAAAAATCTTCTTAGGAGTTGTCTTTTTCAACTCACATTAAACTCGCATCACGTTGTGTTTCATGACTCTAGGAGTTGGAAGCCGAGGTTTAGGATATGGTAATATGGTGTTTTCCAATCAAATTCATGCCCTGATGTCAAGCTGCAAAACTGCAGACGTGTAAAATGTGCATAATATACCCATGATGGAGCCTATTGAAAGTAGTTGTCCTGTAGCTCTTTGTTACATAATTACTCTTGCTTCACTTGCTTTTTTGAATTTGCCCAAAACATGGAAAATGAAAATAAAAGGCATGTAAGAGTACGTATAAGAGCACTCTTGTAGTACTGTTTCTCATACATATGTTTTTGTGAATTGGCCCACTGTGTTTTATGTTTGATATATTAAAGAATCCTCGTCCAGAGTCACTTTCAACAATACTCCATTGCTGGATCATTGTACAGCATCATAGGCAAACATCCTACATTCATATGACAGTAGAATAGTTTTACTGGTATGTTACGTTCATAAAAACATCTTTTATTCTCGCCCAAGAAAATCATACAAATGCATTGAGTATCTGAAGCTTCATTTAAATTGGACTTTCTTGTCAAAATATGAACTTTTACAAATATACACATGTAAATATAAAGCTAAACAAGGTATGGACAGTGCAAAATGCCGGTAGGTTACAAGTGTGACACATTTTCAGAATACTCAAAAGAACATTCTCGTGTAAGATTAGAATGGAGAGAGTAGAACAGGCTGGGACCCTTTCCATTTTTTTACAAGGCACCTTTTTCTCTTCTTCTTCTACACTCCTGCCATCAGCATCTTTTAAAGGGCAAATAAATGATTGAATAAAAATATGAATGAATGAGAAAGAGTTTCTAAACCACATGGCTACTCAAAGTGTGTCCCAGCACTAGGGACTCGGGTATCATGTCAACCAAAGTACTTATGGTAAGGTAACAAAAAGGTTTTCAAAGCTTTCCGGAACTGGGATTCATTCCGGATGATAAATAAACAGATATGAAGAAAACTTCTAAAGAATTTTCTAGCCTGACATAGGTAGGGTAAGCAGTGGTCAGATAAGCCAGGTCTAGACCCATAGCCATGTTGCAATAACATTTTTAAGGCAGAGGATTAGAGTTGCCAACTTGCTCAGTGTATAAACAAAGCTCCAACCCCTAGTCTTACATTTGACAGTCTACAGCAATGAGGCAGTTGTAGTCTTGGTCTTTTTCACTTGACGAAGGGGCAAATTGAAATCACTTTAGCTAATGAGCCATCTGTGTTGTGATCACTCTCAATTTTGAGTTCACCTTGATGGTATATTCCTGTCAGGGTCCTGCTATGTAGACCCGCTGAATGCCCTTGCTATCCTGCACTACTATACCAATGAGTAAAGAAACTACACACATGGGGTAGCAATGGGTGGAAAGGGAGTGAGAGAGAAAAACTGGACTGGTGTTAACTATTGGGTTGAATTCGGTGCAGGTTGGCAGCAGTAGAGGCGGATTCGCTGGCAGGAGTATGGTACAGCATGGTGAGGGCTCAAAGATTTGGTGATAACACAGCTAAGTATTGGATTCGGAAAAAGAGAACACAATAATAGTATCGGCAACAGTTTGGCTTGCTGTTTCAGTGGTGTATGTTGCCATTAAGAATTGCTTCTGAAACAAGAGGAGGAGACCTCTGGATTTCAATGCAAGCCAAATTGGCAGGAGTTGAGAAAGCTACTCAGAGAGAGCTAAGATACACAAAGGTAGAGAAAACACACTTCTACTAGGGGGTGGATTAGAGATGTAAGGAACCTAGATACGAGGACAACAACTAAGGTGAACTAGAATGGACAGAGAGCCACCACAACCAAAGGCATGTAATCTAGACCTTTAAATACCGACTCTACCTCTTTTACCCAAAAATGTCCTCAGACTAGGATGTGAATGAAGTCTTCAAGTAAAAGACGCAGTTCGGGCTGGACTGTTCCCATTGGGTGCAGGGTCAAGACTGATTTGCCTATGGTTGGGTCCAAAGTGGAATGGCATGGTGAGCAAAAAACAATGGCTTTAGGCCCAGATCTCTGTACTGGGATGAATGTATGACATTGTTCTGAATTCTGTCCATCAATTGTTCTTTTTGCATTTGAGGTCTTCAGGTAAACATCAGGTTAGTGGTCTAATGTGAGGCTTTTTGGTTTCCATAGCTCTCTTCTCTAAAGTCTCCAGTCCCTAATCCTACTACACTTAATCCGATATCTTGAATCAAGGCACCAAGGGTCCAAAAATCTGAAGTGAGACTCTGCCAGTTGTCTAGCAAAAACTATATATGACCAGCAGTCATATACATGCTATGTAAGGAATTGTCTAGCAAAGAGAGTGCTTTGTCAGTGGATTATAGCAGCATTTTAATGGCCCCTGCTGCATCAGTCCCTTCTGTCCCTGCTTGGGCTTTTCCAGAAGACATACAAAGTCTTCAGAAATTAAGCTGCCATGCAAGAAGAAGATGGAAGTCTCTGTTCCAAAATGTTGAATAGTTTTTCCTCTGTTTGAAGTGTTAATGCATTTTCTGGTCTGCAGTTGCCCAACTAGAAGGGTATTGTGAATGAAGTTGTTGTCAGTCACAAAGATAAGGATTGCAGAGTGGCAATATTGAGGATGCTCTCTACCAGATCACTGGCCCATAATCCCTTCAAGGCAACGTCGAAGAGAATTCAAACACTTTTCAGCATCCTACCAAGCAGTAAAGAACACTTCAAACCTTCAACAGCCTCAGAGCGTCAGGGTCCAGAGACTAGAGACTGAGCCATGAAATACCCAAATCTCTAAGGTCATAATTGGACATGGTACACTCCGCTTTGTGGGCAGGAACTATAATGCTGTTGTTAGACTTAAGCCTTTCTTCAGGTTGATCCCCAACGTTTTTGCCTTCACCCTTTTTTTCCGTACCTGTTTTGCTGTGCCTTAGGACTCTGTGCACTTTAAGACTGCTAACCAGTGCTAAAGTGCTTGTGCTCTCGCATCTAAACTTGTAAGTTCCTAGTAAAGTGGTATTACATGTACCCAGTTCCTCTAAATTAAGTGATATTGGTGGGCCTGCAGCACTTAGGTAGCTTTCAAACATGCCTCAGGACTCCCACTGCAGTCTGTGTGTGCGGTTTTAAACTGCCATTTCAACCTGGCAAGATTAACCTCTTGTCAGGCTCAAACCTCCCAATTTACAATATTTATATGTCACCCCTATGGTAGGTCCTACACAGCCCAAAAGTGTCAAGGTGCAGTGTATTTATAAGGTTGGATATTTACTTTTAGGTTTTGCATGTCTTGGCACTGAAAAAATATCCTAACTTTGTTTTTTTTTTAACTACTGTGTGCCCTACCACTCCCATAGTGATAATTTACAATTGAGAACAGATAGAAATGTCGAGTTTGGGGTCTAACACATTGTAATTTGAATCCCTTTTCAATTGAAAAGTTGAATTTTAGGTCGCAATTCTAAAAATGCCACTTTTAGAAAGTTGGCATTTTCTTATCCTAACCATGCCTGCAGCGTGTTTCCTGGGTCACATGACAAGGTGTAGCTGGCAGACATTCTTTGTGTATTGCTCTCAGACAGTGGGACAAAAGGGTATAGCTGTTGGTAGAATGGGCCATCTCTGACATGATGGGGGGACGGAGCTGTCACTTACCACAGTTGTACATCACAAAGCCTCTGCCTCAGTATACTCACAAAGGGTTTGATACTTGTCTTTTGTGACCCCAGACAAGTGGAAACCAAGGCCAGGAGGCAGGGAATACCTAGCACCGCGGGGGGTGGAAACCTATAGAAATTTCTCCTACTTCAAATACGGCACCAAGTATAAATATTGAACCCTCAGATCCAACTCTTAAGTACTGCTCTGGACCTGTGCATACTACAGAAGGACTGCTGCGCTGCTCTGCTGCCAGAAGCACTCCTGCTGTGCGGCCTTTGGCTCTGCTGCCTGCTGCTTTGCTTGCTGAGAAAGAAGACTTGACTTGCACTCTTTATCCCTGGCAGAAATGACTCCAAGTGTCAGCTGATTGACCTCCTGTTCTGAGCTACAGAGACATAGCAAGCTCTAAAGGCCTCTCTGCAGCTGCCCAGCTGAAATGTGGCCTGGACCTGCAACCAGACCTGCCTGAGCCCTGCTGTTTTATGCTGGAGTGAGATCCTGATCCTCAAGAGGTGCTCCCCAAATCCTCGTCTCTTTATATTGCATCAGTTGAGCTATCTCTACAAGAAAAGAAGAAATCTTCAAATGTTGGTCTCTTCGCAACCGCAAAAGAGCTTGTTTATGACAGGGTCTTGCTGCACACACAGACCGCTAATGTGAAGCTTTGGTGAACCTGACTCTGGGCTTCACAACGACCATCAGCAACGAGAGATGTGTGCTTCGTGCTACAGCTTTGACAGCCTGCTGTGACGTTAACACGATTCTCCAGTAATGCCATCCGTGATGCCTGGCAGTATCTTCGTGCTACAGTGACTACCAATTCATATCTTCAGTTCTACTGGTTGGATTTTTGTCCATTTGGTTTGAAATAATTAATTAATTTTACTCAATTTTCCTAAATTGTAGTGGGTTTTTTCTTGTGTTGTGTTTTACTTTATTACTGTTTGAAGTGCTGCATAAATACTTTACAATTTGCCTGACTGCTTTTGTGCCAAACTATCAGAGGGCTAAGCACAGGTTAATTTGGGGCTTGCATGTGTTTCACCCTGACAAGCATTGCGGTTGCTGCTTGAGTAGGGTTTCAGGCCCCTCAATCAGTAACCCAATCTCCTAGGCTGAAAGCAAGAGGGTATAAACTGGAAAACATCTTTTTTACTCATCCATGATAGCATAAAGGCTCTATGGGAGTGAGGAAGAAATATATTTTCTAGTTTTCTGCTTTCTTGAAGAAGCCAAACCATTGAGCTAGTAAGCCAATTGAAACTGTAACAGTACTAACCCGAAGTCTGTACTATGAAGATTGAACCTTAAAATAACCAAACAAAGAGAGAGAGAGCATGTGAGAGAGAGACAGTGAGAGAGAGAGTGTGTGTGTGAGTGTGTGTGGTTGTGTTGCACATGGAACCCTTTGGTGCTATGTGTAGTGTACCTACTCTATGCTGTATATCTGTTTCCAGTACTCTTTGCTGAGAACCAAAAGTAAGCATTGTACATGCACGACAACCATATGGCTTTTAGCCACTGAGATAGGGTACAATCTCATAATAGAGAAGTTAATCCCAAACAGCTTCAGAATAGTCAGGTAACATATTTGTCATTGGGAACGTTTGGCAAACATAAGCAATGGTTTCCTGTAACTGCAATGGAGTGGGTGCCTTGCTCCATTGCAGGCAAAACTGTCAAGAAGATCCACAATCCAGCCACTCCGCACAGGGTACTAATAAGCCTAGAGTCCAGCAGTGAAGATTTGTCACCATTAGCCCGCAGTTTGATCAGCAAACCAAAGAATATGAAAAACAGACAGTCCCTGGAAGCAATTGCAAACACTCCACATAGCTTATTATTCACTGCACTGGTGTGACTTCAAATTGTCTCAGTACATACAGGTGAAAGAGTGGAAAATTTGCATTTCATTTATCTATTTGTAGGGGTGTATCATAATCACATTTGGAGAGCACCCACATATAATTGTGTCTTGTGTAAATAGGAGTGTTAGAATTGTGAACCGTGTTAAAGTATATACGTGACATATTTTAGTTTATTGACAACAGTGTGAAGAGTTAACCTAGGAAATAAATGCACCTGACAGAAAATGCTAGTGTGAAGGAGCCATGTTGTGAAATTAAACATTGCTCATGTACTAGATATGTTTAATATTAATGACATTTTCTATCATTTGGTAAATGCAATAATTGAAATGAATTGTAATTGTGCAACTCGTAATGTTTAAATGATGCGTTCATATGTTAGCTAGAGGTGTAGGCCCGAAATGGAAACCCCTGAGAATCTCATGTGCACTGTGGGCGCTGTTCTTTCACACGATTTCCATTGCAGGTGAAGAAGCATTCTACAGGCAATTTAATATAATTGTTTTAGCAGCTAGGAAAAGAGGGAAAAAGTTATAATCGTATGACTTGGGCTGAAAAAACACAGAAGTTGGTTTCACAGAACCAAGGACCAATTGTTGCAAAGGATGGGCATGGATAACACCATGGAAAAGTATGCTCATGGGAGAACGAATGCAAGGTGCACTATGGGAATTCAACCTGTGGATAATTGGTTGTTGGAAATAGGGATAGTGCCTACATTTTCCTAGCCTTTGGAGAGGGAGCATCTCAGAATGAGCTCTTTCTCTTGTGGTAATGGCTTTATGCTGCTTGACCCATCCGAATGGTGGAAAGACTTCTTAGGAAAACTCCATGACTGACACCTTTTCTTCTTTATCAGAACTGCTTACTCATTACCGTAGGGATGACATTGTAGCAATAGAGTAGGGATAGATTTAAATGCTTTTCATTCACCAACCCCTGACTCTTGCTCCCTGATTGTTTGCATCCTTCTTCTTGAGCGAATAGTTTTGTTCATGTTGCACCATCTGAACTGGGTGCTGTGATTTGGGTTTATGCTGTTTCCTTTATATTTCTATTTCCCTGTTGTTGAGGTGTTCAGTTATTTTTGTCTTTGTAATAAACTTAACTAACCTGTCATAATTGTCCTTTGGTTATTAAATATCAGGAGTAATGTTTCTAAATTGAAGGTGTTCTAAGGCTTTTCTCCCCTTCACACTTCCATGCTGCTAAAAGTGTGTGTCTCTAGAAAAGTTGCAGAACGACTAGAAATTACCTCTTTCACCTGAAAAAAAAATCATTCTGGGAAGTGGGAGAATTTGAAAAGAATAATGGGGAAATGTATTTTCCATGTTGGCTTCTATTGAAGCTGAGGTAATTTTAGGCAGAGACACCGTAGTCTCCTGCCTAAATTGGGTCTTTTGGCATGTACGCCAGAGCGCAGTACAGAAGCGCATAATGTCTTTAGAACCTATGGGAAGAACCAAGATTCGTTTATCATCTGAAGCTAGTTCATGCCTGTTTTAACTAGGAAAAACAAAACGTTTCTGCGAACCTGAGTCTCGTTTATGGCACCATATTAGGGTGTCCAGAAATGATGCTCACTGTCTTAGTTTTGAGATCCACCTGCTAAATAAAAGCTTGAAGAAAACTGGCCGAGGGCGGTGTAAATGTATCATCTAAAGCTCTACATGGGCACAGACCTTCTTCAGTCTTGGTGTATAATTATCATTTGAGAGAAGCAGCACAGAAACTAGGTTCGCTCTATTCCTCACTTGTCCAAATTAGTACTTGGATCGGGAAGGGACTTTCAAATGTATAGCCTTTGTATTTTCTTCTGCTGTTTTTGGCCTAATGCTTTAGTCACGTCACAGCGTGTGTTGCACAGCCCTTTACCTGCAAGTAAAAGCAAACCCTGTTTCCACTTACTGTACTTGTTCTATAGTCACGCACGCTCGGCATCTCAGAACAGGCCAGCCTAAGCACTGGATAGCAGCCAGATACAATGTTTAGCTGCTTACCACAACTAATTAGAGGGCTCATTTAGAGCTGAGTTGCACTTTTCAGTGTTTAAAAAGGCTGTGGCAAATTCCTTAATCGCCTTAAACCACTCAGTACCAGATGCAATATTACATTTGTGCCATTTTGTACTACGTGTTTGTCAGTAGTGTGGACTTACAGCTATTTTTTAATTATTGCAGGTACATACGTAATATGTGACAGCAAACTGTAGGTTGTACGAGATACTGGAAATGTAAACAAATTCCTCCATTTTGTCGAGGAGGAAGAAAGGATAGGATGTGGAAAGATTCAAATGTATAGAACGTTTTCGTTTGTGACGAAGATTTCAGAGGATGGAACTACTAAACAGATCCATGATTTGCTCAAAATATTATAAAGCGTAAGGATATATCAATTTACGTAACAAATCCATGGAATAAAGCAATATGAGTGGAATAAGATTGTTCTACATTTTAGTGGTAGTTATATCTTGCAGTGTTCTCAGTTTAGCACCTCATTGTTTATATTAGTGTTAGACCTGACATTTTTTCCTTCACTTTCCTGTTGTTCCTGAAAACATTTCTGTTGCCATTGGAACCCGGCGCCCTTTACCCCTGCTATCCAATGGTAGAGTACTTGTGCACCTGTCCCTTAAACATGGTAACATTTGTAAATAGCCTAGAAAATGGTACTACAAGTACCCAGGGCCTGTACAAGTGAGCTGCAGCCCTCATTATGCCACCCACTGAAGTAGCACTGTAAAACCTGTCTCTGGACTGACACTGCAGCCTGTAGTGCAGTTTTAAACTGCCATTTCGACCTGGCAAAATAAACCTTTCGCCAGGCCTAAACCTCCATTTATAATACCTTTAAGTCACCCCTAAGGTAGGCAATAATAACTCATAGGGCAGGGTGCTTCCACTCACCTGAATTGTAATTTATATTTCTTGTTAATGGTAAGGTCAGATTTTAAATTAATATTCTGAAAATCCACTTTTAGAAAGTTGGCATTTTCCTGCCGAAACCAAATGTGCCTTGCTGTCAGTGCACTGGGTCACATGATTGTACCTTCTCTCTTGTAGTGTGATCTGTATTCCTCCCAGACAGGGAACAAAAGGCCCTTGGAAGTGGTGAAGAGTGTTCTTCTCCTTAGCAGGATGGTGGGGTTTATACCTAGCCCTCACTGAGCTTTAAAGTGTAGCCTGAGCATTCTGCCCACCCCCATCCTGAATTCTGAAACTGCCTGTTTTGTCACTGGCAAATGCAGCTGACACCTCAGCCTGCCTGCCCTTTTGTTACCCTGGAAAATAGGGAGCCACATCCAGCAGAAGGGGCAGAACTGACCAGAACTAGTTTTGGGGTAGACAAAGAGAAGGACCCCACACACAGGTCTGAAGTGGGTATAAAAATGTCATTCTCAGAGTCTCTCCTGAGGACACTCTTGTGCCCGTGGAAGATTAAGACGAAGGACTGCCATGCTGTCTGAAGAAGGACAACTTGACCTGCTTGCCTGTGAACCCAAGATCCCCAGATGTGGCTCTAAGGGTCAATTGGCAGACCTCCTGTTTGAATTACAGAGTTACTGCAAGCTTCTAGAATCATCTCCTTCAACTACCAAGCTGACCAGCACCAACTAGACCGTTCTGATCCCTGCTGCTGGGCTGTGCTAGAGTGAGTTCCCTAGACAGGTGTCAGAATTTACTTCTCCTGCTTCAAATCTGCAATGACTGAACATTAGCTGAAAATCCAATAGTTTTGGGCTCTTCATGACTGTGAACGACCACACACATCATTAGCCAACGCAAAGGTCCAATGGAGGCATGCACCATGCATTGACAATGAATGCTGCATCTCACACCAATATGGAGATCCGAAGGTGAACTGCTCTTCTCTCCAACAGCGACCACCCGCATCACCAGCCAATGGGAAGCTCCAGTGGCGTCCGGCTCTTTGCACCAATGGCGATCTCCTCGCAGCCCATGCCAAGTGGAAAGTCCAGCTGAGGCTCACTGGAGTCTGGCAAGGTGAACTCTTCATCAGGATGAACCGAGTCCCTGTTCTAACCTGGACTTGTGACTTTGACTCAGTGCAGATCACCACGAATGGCGCCATGTGATTGATTTGGGCACTATTTCACCTAAAGCTTTAAGTTCATACATCTGGTTTCAGTTTTCTTGTTTTGTGTTTTCACTTTATTACTGTTTCAGTGCTGTATAAATACTTAACATATTACCTTGCACAAAGCAGTCAGGCTTAACTTATAGGTAATATGTAAAGTATTTAGCAAACTGGTACCAGATGGTTAGTCACAGGTTTATTTAGTGACTTTTGTGTTTCACCCTGACAATGATTGTATTTATTACTTGAGTGAGGCTCACACTCCTCTCAAATAATAACCCTTTTTTTTACAAGTATCAATTGACTTCAATCTTGAACTAACTTCAAAATGTCGCTCCTAGCCGTTAACAGATACAAACTCTCTGGCTGGTGACACATCCCTGTGTATTGCCACAAGCAAGGTTGATATAAGACTTGAACACTTAGTTCAGGGAGTGCCAATGAGTTCCTGGCTTAAATTAGAAGGGATGACAAAATTGGAAAGTTGGCATTTGCCAACTTCACAAAGTTTTTTAAACAGCCGACTTCACAATTTTGGTAAAAAACTATAAAATACCAGAGAAAAGTCCTGCAACATATAGGTATTTTGGGTAAATAAAAATGCAAAACATACAATTTGTGGAAGAAATCTCTCATTAAAACGAATGCAGGTAAAATCACATACAAAAACGTGTTCCTCCCAGAACGAGCCTGAAAGTGATGTACTTTTTCCCATTTTAAAGCTTCAAAATCTGTACTTCTAGCAAGTTCTTTTAAAATGTTAAATTGTGCACCAATTCAAATGCTACTAGTGGGCTTGCGGCAATGATTGTGCCACCGACATGAGTAGCGCTGAAAAGATGTCTCAGGCCAGCCACCACAGTGCCTGTGTGCAGTTTGCTAACTGTCATGTTGACCTGGCCAGTGTACCCACTTGCCATGCCTTACCATTCCCTTTTTTTTACACCTACTACATCCCTATGGTAGGCCCAAGGTACCCCCTGGGCAGGGTGCAGTGTATGTGAACGGTAGGACATGTACTAGTGTGGGTAACATGTAGTTATAGTGAAATACTGCCAATTTCATTTTTTACTATTGAACGGCTAACTTGCCCATAGGACAGAATGGGGAATGTTGTGTAACATGTTTACCTGCATATCTTCCCATAGAAGTGAGATAGAAAATTGGAGTCTGGTATCCCTGAATCATCTTTTAGGAAGGATGGTTTTTAAAGCCTGTGTTTGAAAATAGCACTTTTGGACTAAAGGACGTTGCTGTGTGCTGTGTCCCTTGCTTGAAGAAGGACTTTGCTGTGTGCTGTGTCCCTCTGTAGAAAAGTCTCCAAGTGCCTGAGAAGAGCTAGCCTCCTGTTTCTGAAGTCCCAGGCACAAAATGACTTCACCCGCAGCTTTGCTGAACTTCCTTGCTGGGAGTTCCAGTCTGCCAGGAGGGCCTGTAACTGTGTGTGAGGCCTTTTTGCTGAAGGGAGCTGGAAGCACGACGCAACGAGAGAAGCGTGATACCACCGCAGCAGCCGATGTTGCATTATCGAGGAAGCGTGTCGCCGCTGTCGCTGTTCACTGTCGCATCACGGGTGAAGCGTGCCGCCACACAGAGGGTGGCGTCGCATCACCGGAGAAGCGTGTCGCAGGGCCTGTTGCGGCTCAGAAAACCACAGAGTTCGCTGCATGGCCGTCAGGGGTGCACGTATCTCCTCTACGTTGTCGCATCGCAGTAAAGACGTCATTTTCTCGCATCGAACCGCATCGTCCCAACTCATCAAGGAGCCATCTTGTCGCATCGGGACCGGAGTGCAGGAAGAGTCTACGCAACGCCTTCTCTGCAACCCTTTTTCTTGTTTTGTTTTACGCATCCCAGGTACTTTGTGAGTAAAGTGTCGCATTTAATCATCTACAAGTTTATTTTTGCAACAACCTTTCTAAAGACATTCTACTGAGTTTTTGTATGTTGGATTTTTGTCATTTTGGTCTTGTTTAGTTTTGATAAATATATTTTATTTTTCTAAACTGGTGTGGTGTCCATTTGTGGTATCTTCACTGTGTTACTGTGAGTGTTGGTACAAATACTTTACATATTGCCTTTGGGATAGCATGTTTGCTCGTGCCAAGCCACCAAGGGGGTGAGCAGGGGTTATCTAAAGTGTGTATCCCTCTTACCCTGACTAGAAGCAAGGGTCCCTATTTGGACAAAGCTACCTTCCTTGGCCAACTAGAGACTCCCATTTCTAACATAGGGTATCTCAAGAGTCGTCACTGTGCTTTTAATCTTGAACATGTATGTAATCCTTTTGGTGCACTTGATAAAAAAAATTGTTGTTAAACTTCACAAAAATCGGGAACAGTACGGGATGCCTAGCCAAGCCGACGGGTAAGCATGCAGCCACCACATTACGACACATGGGGTATCGACTCCGGACATTTTTTGAGCAGGAAGGGGAACGTGATATTGTGTCATGCAATACAAACAGCATGAACCCCTCAGGTTAAAATTGTTCTCGGTAAATATTCTAGACATTTCTTAGTCCAGAGAGCGAAAACAATTGGACTTCATGATATTTTATCATGAGGGTTGAGCGCGATGTGCTTTACGTATTTGAAATATAAAATTAGGTCCCTCCATTTGGAATTATACTCGAGCAATATTGCGTAAATTCATTCAAACCTGGGGTGGGTTTTTCTATGGTTAGGAGGGCCTACTATCATGATAATTTTCATGACATGTTTTCCTTTTTCTAGACCTAATTGAAAAAGTGTGGCTGGATCAAAATTGGCAGGACCAGGGATTTGCATTGAGGGTGGCAGGCTCGGTCCTAAAGGTATGTCAATAATGCAAGCATACGCAGTAAGAAAAAGTAAAGTTAAATAATAAGAGGAAACTAAGGACCTAGTTGTCCTTTGTATTTATGTGTACTATATTCCTGCAGATCATAACAGAATAAACGAAGGGTGTGATCGAAATCCCAGTGATTTTAACTACCTGATATTTGAAAATATTCTCTTTTTATCAGGACAGAGACACAGGTGAGGGGTCAATTTTGCTGTGACTATGACTGTGTTCAATATAACTGCAGGCAATAGATGACACAGAGCTTCAGATCTTTAACACTCTACTTATATTCTTATTTAATTAGAACGGTTCTTCATTTTAATAGAGACGTCCAGAGACTTAGACTACGAGATACAGTCAAGGAGGACGGAGTTACTTACTCCTCCAGCTATCCTTTATACAAACAACCCTGAGATAAAAAACAAAGAAAGATTTTTCCCTTCATTTAACCAGCAAGTATAAGGTGAGATAAGCAACAGAATAACTATCCCTATAGATTAGTTACATCGGGATGAAAGGGGTCTATGCCTGGAGTGAGTGAGAAGCCCAGTGTTGGGGGTGTATTTTAAGGGTCTTGAGTGCAAGTGTATGGACATATAGGGAAACTATAATATGAAGCCCAAAGAAATGGCGAATATTAGAAATAGGAGTTTCTTTCTAAATGGTTTATCAATGTGAGTTCTGCTGGTGCTCTATTGAAAATTATTATTTGTAAAGATAGAATTGTGGACTAATTCTAAATGTGCTGATAGTACCTTGAGATACATGCTTATGTACATATACTATGATGTTTTGTGATTTGAATCAATTAAAATAAAGCTGTTGATAGGTAGACAAATATATGTATGCTAACATATAGGTATTTCTATTTTAGTTTTCTTCAAAAAGCATTTGACCAAGAGAGTTACAGATACGATCTTGAAAAAGATGGTGCAATAATACTTTTCCATCGAAACGCGTCAACGCTCCATGGCACAATCCGTTATAAGGCTGGAACCACAGATTACTAATTAACTCGTCGGTATCGGGTTCTAGTGCTTGACATTGTTTTATCACGGATGTGTGTTCTTCCAATGACAAACTGTACTGTCTTTTATGTTTGTTTGTTTGTTATGTGTACTCTCTATGTTAGATCACATAGATTTGTTACTGTAATTCAGGGTTAGGAATTGATTTGGTTGGTCATATTACAAAGGAACATTACCAATCATATATGTATAAAAAAAATATGTCTTGTTCTTTGATTAAGTGCTATAACAAACAAAGCCTTTTTAATATGGTTTTAACATGTTTTTTACTGAAGGTACAATGTGTACTTCTTCTTGTATTTCTTTTTGATATAAAAATAAATAGATCTATTTTTCATATTTTATTATTGTGACCTTGAGTTTACCATTATATCTCCCTTGTGTAGATGATGTATGTGTGGTGGCTGAGAGATTGTATGGTTGAAGCCAACACGAGTGGATACGATTAGCAGTTTGTACTCTCAATATACGGTAATCCAAAGGAAATTGCCTTTTTGATATTGCACTTGATAAAAAGTCATGTGCTTGATTTCAGGGTTTTTTATACACTGATGAGGCACAGCTGTATTGCTAAGCAGTAAGAGCGGATGCTCAAGCCTTAATATTAACATGACATCTGTGAATGATACTGAAGGGCTGTGTGAAATTCCAGGTCAGAGGGTCCCAGGGTTGCCTGATGCTAACTGGCCCTAACAACTGGGGCTTTCACTTTTGGTGCACTAGACCTCACGATCTGAGCACCCCCAATCTGTGAATCAGGAACCATATTAGCACTTGACTCTCAGGCTGAACAGTCCAAGGATTACACAGTAGAGGAGCTGTGGGGTGCAAGGTTAGAACTCAGCAACAGAACAAAGAGCACTCAGTAAATTGCTGGGAGGTCAATGTTGTTACATTTACTTTTAAAACAAAAAATACTTTATTTCACACCAAACAAAATACAGTTCACAAAATAATAAATATATACAGACCGGAAATGGCCATGGTGACATCACTTAAAGGGCCTCACAAACAACAGTCCTCATAGTGGCCACAGAGATCAAGTAACCAGGGGTATTGCTTCATGGCGGAGGGTTGGGGGGGAGTTGGGTCAGGTGTCACACACTGCCTAATAAATGCATTTTGCGGTTCCTGATTGGGTCCAGGGAATCTGTATCGGAGTGAGCATTTTCGGTGTTGGGTTTCCCCTGCCTTATAAACACAGCAAAGATAAAGAGCTTGTTTAGACCAGCCCCTCTGTATTTCCCCACAAACCATTTGGCAATGATAAACAAAGACAATCATTAGGGTATATTGATATTTATTGGCTCTAACGTGATCTGATGTTGAGTACCCCTTAACAGGTCAAACTGATTCTCAACATTTAGCCCTAAGAATAATGATTTTCAGTTGTCTATTTGTGATTATGTACTTGGGGTCTTACAGAGTATGTTAAAACATCTTTTCTGTATTGGGAATGGGAGAGCGGTTTAATGCCAGTGGCCATCTGTTCGGAAGCTCTTCTGTTTTTATGGCAAGGAAGGGGTGTGGATTGGTTGAACAGGACAAAAGTACACAACATCACTCCTTGCACCGTTATGCTTTATAGAGGAAAGTTGTTAAATTATGTACAATTAAGCCCCTTAGATATATGTACATACTTCACAGCAGCCATTTCTTATCAAGGTAATCATAACGTTTAGTCTTTTTACTTCAAATGGGCACAATCACACCCACCTTTTTCTTAAAAGAAATGTATTCTGCAAATGCTAGAAGTCACCTTTTTTGTTCTGGGGAGTTGAGCGGTGGAATCAATTTATTATTAAATACCCATTGATTTCTGTAATTTAGCTATTTCTCACCTTCCTATGTGTTTCTGTACCACCTCGGAATAGTCTCTTTTTATAACAGCACCTCTTAAGTCTTGAGATGCTACTGATGTGTGGCACTAGCTGTTCCTACAGTTAGATGTAGTCTAAACATCAAATAACTGTAAAAATCTAATAAGGACAACCTTGAGGTAGTACAGAAATGTAGGTGTGGACCAATGCAAAGCACATGCAGATATACAGACAAACACACACATTGATAAGTGCATTAGCCCACAACCCCCACCTCCAAGATATCTCACTGCATTGGAAACTATGACCTTAAAATTGTTACACTTAAGAAAATTATTTTTTGGTTTGCTAATACCTTTGGCACTGCTTGGCGAATCTTTAGAAAATGTTCCCTCAAAAAAGTTCATGCACCGCGCACCTTCCTGGAAAGTTTTGAGAGTGATCCCCTCAAGCATGGTCAAGAGGAAGGGGGTACCAAAACACATTTTCCCTATTCATTATTCTATAGGAAAATTCAACACAGGTACAGCCAAAACAGCTGAATGAATTAAAACAAATTTGGCAGAAAGCTAGATCTTAGTGCAGCAAGTGTCCTTTTTGTGATTTGGTGTAAATCCATTCAGTAGTGTTTTCGAAACTAAGGTTAAAAGAAATATTGATATTTCATCCTGCAGAAGCTCAGCAGACCCAACAGATCTATGGGTAAGCTCTGGTTGGCTACCACCACATCAAGAAAGTTGTGACACCAGACATCTAAGGACTCGGTAACTGAGTCCCCTGCACTAGACAAAAGTAAGAAAAGACATATAGGGGAACAGGGCATAGATACCCTACCCACCTAGTCCTGGTGGGTGGTCACAAGGATTACCCTAGGGCCAAGAACTGTATTTTGTCTTTTGAAAACACAACTGTTTATAAAATAAAATGTGTGGGGTGGGCCAGAGCCCAGGGGGTGCAGCGAAGTCACATTTTTTGGGGAGGGAGGTATTCAGCCCCCTCGCTGTGCCTCTGGGCGGCCCCAGGGACCGTATCCTCCACCTGATAACTTTTTTTCTCTTAGGTGGGAACAAAGTAATGGAGAAGGGTCCCGTCAGCACCCAGTATGATGCTGCCCGGGGAGTTGAATGGAGCCATGGGGGCCTTGGGGCTCTCTCTGTAGTCTCCAAAAATGCAGACATAGTGGGTGCCCAGGGTGGGCCCGAGGCACTCACCAATATTCACTCAAGATTTTGTTTCTACTTTCAACAAGATTGTTCTTTCTGAGGCACATGTGACTTACAGTGAGTAGAATTCGGAAGTTGTGTTTTCGCTAATTATTGGGGAGAAGCTGCACTCCTGGTAACCTGCCAAGCATGTAGGTACGCTCATGCCCTACTGGGCACTACCCCCAATACATATTCATATTTTTGGTTGGACCTCACAGTTTGTTGCTGAAACAGCCATTCAAATTGTCCTTTTTCAGTGTAGTTTTAGAACTGCACACTTTAGCATAATTACTTTTGTGTTAGCTTGGGCGTCTCTGCTCTTATCCTGTGGCCCCTGTGACTTGGCTCTACTGGACATCTAGAGAGCCTGAGAGCCCATTTGGTGAGGTTGGCTCCCCTCTTACATTACACACTACATATCATACTAGCCAGAGGCAATCTCCTTTCTTTCTTCCACCCACCCTCAACTCTCCCCATTGCAGTACATTCAACATCCTATGAACAAAATGAGGAGAATTTTACACACTGGTTGTGTGCAGGAACAAGGTGAGTCTGGCAGCCACACATGAGCTCAGAGGATATGCAGAGCTTTAACAAATGTGATGCTTGAAGGGCCAAGTCAAGAGGTGATATCGCTGGTCTTGCTTATGGGGTTTTAATTTCTGACTATTAGTGGCATGCTCAAGTCACCAGCAATGCTCTTTAAAATCTTCCTGGCCTCTAAAACCTTCATTACTTTTTGCTGGATATTTGTTTAGACTTCTCTTTCTCCATTGAGGAAGAGCTTTGGGGATCTGCCCACCAGTCCCCATTTTCAAGTAGCCTCCTGGAACAGGCTTCACAAAGGATGTCAGCTAATCACCATAGGCAGTTTATGGCCCCTTGCTCTTTCAAGGACAAGGCTAATCTTCCAAAATGTGCATGCTGTTCAGGAAAGGAACTGAACTTCAAGCTGGCCAGGTGGTTAATTCATAATTCAAATCTCTTAACGTGTGCAGAGAAATATCCCAAAAATCAAAATATATTGGCCAGTCCTGCCCTGGTTACTGCTAAACAAAACAAAAGAATTTCAGGTACATCAATATATCCTATTAGGCCAAAATGATTAATTATATCTTTAGTAGTTGTACCTCAGAATAAGTTTAAAAAAAAACTATTCTGCAATGAAGTGCTATGGGAGTTGTTCAACCTTTGGTGGCCAGCATGACAGCCCACTAGGTCCGTAGAGGCTCTGGCCTTCGCTCCCCTCGCACAGGACTGCCCGCCATAATTAGAGTACCAGCCAGGCTTTCCAGTCTCTCTATGCCTGCAGTTAATTTGTTAGTTTAGTGGATGCACTCAAGGCAAAGCAGTTTGCCGAGAGAGTATCATGTCGTTTGCCTGGTTCTGCAAGCTTTTCTTGTTTTATGAGAAAAAAAAAAACCTTCCAAAGCCGAGTTTATTTCAGTCAAACAAAAAAAATGAATGGTGCTGACCTTCATCACGTTTTACTATAACTGTTTTGCTCTTAAAAAAGGTCACGCCGATATATGAGTGTATTATTAAAGTTCTGTTATGTGGTTTTGGATAGTACAGTGTTTATAAGTTCCTTGACACTTTGCATTCTTGTGGGCAGACTCATGACTGAGATTGTAGGTTTACTCGTGGACAGGTCTCTCTGGGGGTGAAGGGAAGTTCAGCTTTACCGTGGCTTCAGTAAATGTGGGTAATTTAGGCACATATTATCAAGGACCGGTGTTAAAATTATCGCTGTTTTATCGGCAGAAAACTGCTGATGAAACGGCGATAATGGGCTTGATAATACGCCCTTGTTAATTCCCATAGATGCCCATGTTCTGATGTTAACATGGGCTTCTATGGGAATTAACAAGGGCGTATTATCAAGCCCATTATCGCCGTTTTATCGTCAGTTTCCTGCCGATAAAACGGCGATAACTTTAACACCGGTCCTTGATAATATGCCCCCTAGTTTGTAAAATAAATGTTTCTTCGCTGGTGTGGCAGACTGCTCTACCCTCCTCCCGAATCCTGTGAATCAGAGTTGTCATGGTTTAGTACTGCAGTGTGTGCACTGGGCTGGTTCGGGTCATAGGAGCCTTCATCTAACTCACTTCAGCTGTAGCAGTTTTTTTATTTAGGGACAAATGATCTTTTGCCTTTCAAAATCACTCAATGATTGTGTGTTAGAGTCTTCCTAGTTCAATGTGTGAGGACGCTTTCTTCCTTGTTTTAGTTGTTCTTTTATCCAACATCTCTGTGACATGTTGCCTGGTGCTTCCCATTCCCATGTCACTCTATCACAGTGTCACTATTCCCATTTCCCGTGTACCCTTGTTTCAATGACACTTTATTTTAATTTTCCATCAGTTGTCATCTCTGGAGTTTCTTTCCACTAGGATTCCTGTTTTGTGCCTCTCTGTCCCACAAGAGTTCTTTCACTTGAGGATGCCTACCCTGTTGACCAATGCAATCGATAGATGGAGGTAGATCAAAAGAGGAACAGAACAGATTGGTAGAAGGACAGCCAGAACAATTAGATGAATATGCAGAGGAGGCCTGGCTCTGCTGCCTGTGTCAAGTAATGGGTGGTTTTGCTGTCGGTCACAAGTGGGGGACAGATGGGCTTTCTGCAGTTAACCTGAAACCAGCCAGCTAGTGAAGCCAAAGAATACTTTGTCGAAATGTAAGTGTAGTTCTGCTGTCTTTGGCTAGTGGGCGATAGCTTTACTTGCTGTGGCAAAGAGAGGGTTAATACTGATCTCTGTGCTCAGTGAGAATGAATGGGTGCCCAGCTGAGCTTGGGGGTGTTTCTGATGTCTTGAAAAGTGAGAATTTAGACTAGTGCTCCTGAATCTGACCAGACAGCAGTCTATTGCCTGTCCCAGTGATGGCATGTCCTTACAACTTAGACCCGGTGGATTACTGGGATGGGCAAGCCTTGCTGCTTCCTCGCATACATTTTCTGTTGATTCCAGAAATAGAGAGACAGTTGAAAGGAGGGAGAGCTGGGGAAATGCTGATGGGTCATTTCCTTAACAAGTTTAGGATTGTAATTCTAATTGTAAATTCTTTTATTTAGCGGTTTCTCCCCATAACAAAGCAGCATTGAGGCATTATGCAGAGAGTAGCATGGTACTCCGGAGCCAAAGATAAGAGTTCATAGTTAGAAGATAAGTAATACATTAGTTATGTTAGGTTTCCGCTCTTGAGTTCTTGTGTGTTAAGTGGAGTATGGACATGGGATAGAATGACGCCAATGGATTTAAAAGGGAAAGTCGTACGTTGTTTTTGAAAGTAGTGGTTGTTTGTGCCTGTTAGTTGAGTGACATGGCTAAAAAAGGAGTGGGACATTTGAGAAGAGTGTTTAGGAGTTTATAGTAGTCAGAAAGGTTTGAGATGAGACAGGGAGAGGAGGGATGGGACAAAGGATTAAAGAAGTATTTTTTTTAACAAAACTGAAATTACCATATACCCATATATGCACTTGACATTTCTTACAGTTTTACGATCAGGTATAAACCCTTCTATATAATCACCTATACGTATATAGAAGCAGCAAGTATGACAAGGTCTGATATGCCCATGTATCTTGTGGTATGAAATACATGTTTACTCCTTATTTAAATGTATCTGCTCATAACAGGAAGCATGGTTCAAATATACAGTCACATATGTGTAACAACAACCTCCATCCCCATACAGTGAGAAGCATAGTTTGCCACGCCTGAGTCTACTGTTGTGTTGTGAGTATAGTCATGTGGGGAACAGCCAGCTCTTGACTAATCTTCTGAAGCTGAAAAGGTTGTCAGTGGATCTTATGTTTGTGGGTAGAAAATTGTGGAGGGGTAAGGACAACATGGGTCAATGTATTGATGTACTTATTTTGGCCTGGTAACTCTCTGATTTCAAACTTCCTTGGTTTGTAAATACATCCCACCATTAAATATAGCATCTTTCTTCATAAACTTGAATACCTGTTCAATGTCAACCTTGGTTGATCCTGGGCGCAAAAACACTTACAATATTGCGGAATTCTCTCTTACTGCAGGATCACTGGAATAGGCTAAAAGCAAGCGCCAGAATCACAAAACATTTCCTGTCAGGAAGTGCACTATACTCCCTGCTCCGTGCCACTCTCAAATTTCTTTAAAGTCATATAACTCACAGAGAAAAGTCTCCGAGAGTTGTGAATAAATCTCCTTGGAGAAACTAAGTGAAAACCCATCTAACTCAAATTAAGGTGATATTCAGCATGTGCACTGCACCTCAAAACATTCAATACAACAATGGTGTAAAATAAAACACTGCGTCAAAATACAGCGACAAGGCCTTGAGGTCCATTTCCTTGGGTATGACTCTCTATTGTCTTAGAGCGGTGGTACTCATAGTACGGCCTGAGGGCCGCCAGCGGCCTGGCAGGTCTTCATTGGCGGCCTCCGGACCTTGCCATTCCATGTTTACATTGCCAGTTAGGCCGACAGTAAACACAGAAGATGACCGCAGCAGCATAAGTAGTGAATACGTATTAAATACGTTTTCACCAGCCACGGCCGGTGGCAGGTGTAACTGCAGGGCGGTGACGTAGGGAGGGGGAGGGGGAGGTTGGGGGGTTGTAATGTATGGATTACGGACTTTAACAGGTAAGTAAACATAAATAAATAAAACGAATTTCGTTGCGTGCACTGCAACTCATTTGGTGATGCAGTGCACACAGAGACAGATGCACACACAGAGATGCACAGAGAGAGCGAGAGATGCACACACAGAGACACGCACATAGAGACAGAACACACACACACACAGAAACACACACACAGAGATACACAGACAGTTACACACACAGAGACACACACACAGAGAAAGAGACGCACACACAGACCGAGACACACAGAGACAGAGACGCACACACAGACCGAGACACACAGAGACAGAGACGCACACACAGACTGAGACACACAGAGACAGAGATGCACACACAGACTGAGACACACAGAGACAGAGACGCACACACAGACTGAGACACACAGAGACAGAGATGCACACAGAGACAGAAACGCACACAGAGAGAGAGCGACAGAGACACACTGACAGAGATAGACAGAGACACACAGAAAGAGACACACAGACAGAGATAGACAGAGACACACAGAAAGAGACACACAGACAAAGACACACAGACAGACAGAGAAAAACACACACACACAGACAGACAGACATGTGTGTGTATGTTGGGTCTGGTGGCTCAGAGGACTAATGCATCCACTGCAGGGGCCTGTGTTCAACCTCACGATCACATTTTTTTTCCACTTTAGCCCCGCCCCCCACTGACCCCGCCCCCACAGGTGTGGCCCTCGTCCACGAACCACACTCTAAATTTGGCCCCCGGGGAGAAAGTTTGTGAGTACCCATGTCTTAGAGGCAGCTGAAGCTCAAAGGGTATCCGTTCAAAAGAAAAGACGAGCCCCTGAAAACACAGCTGGGTATATGATCTTTACATCGCCCCCTGCTAAGTACATTCGAACTCCCCGAACGTTCACGAGCTGCCGATCATTAGAGCATTGTTCCCATATGCAAACGATTACTTTATGAAAGTGGCGACACACTTATACGAGGCATTCCCGCCCCGCGGCGCGAGCGCGCTCGCTACCCGACTGACACACACAGTCTGAGAGAACTTTTTTTGGGCGCTGCACCTTGTTTATTTGTTAAAAGCTAGCCCTTTTTGGAACCCCGGCCTAATCCTTTTCTCCTATTTTGCGCCTCACACAGACATGTGGGTGTGAACATGACTAAAAGGAAAACGAACACTTGTTACTTTTTAAGACATAATTAAGCGGAAGAAAACAGCCTCATGCGACTGGTGCGTCTTATGTAGAAATAATTGGTTCATTAACCGTCACCATATCATCCTAGGCACATTATAATGCCCTAATTGGCGAATGGACGGAGATAGCGGGCATATATCACAGCGCATGAAGGCGAGCGCATGGTAATTGCGTTCTTCATTTAAATGCGCTCACTCGATTCTTAATAGTGTCGCCGATGGCTTGGGAAAGGGAGGTAATGAGGCCTGGGTGTTTAAAGCAAGCGAGATGGGAAGAGAGACAATGGGCTGCCACTTCAGAGGCGGGGGCACCGATGGCAGCGTTCTGTATCAGACGTGGTGGATTAATGGCAGATTTAATAGATCTATTGGCATAAAAGGACCATAGTACACAATCCCTTAGATGTGTTTGTCTAAGAGCAGAATAAAAAATCTCTTGCAGGAGACCCTGCCTTGACAACTGATTGCGCCGCCTGATTTGATGAGCTTTTCTGCGTATATTTCACACATACTGAGAGATTGACTGGTGGTTTGAATTTCCAGTTCCTTCCAAATATTTTTTCATCATTAGTTTGCAAATGTATCTGGCTCCTGGTTTATCTCTCGACACACCAACAGCGAGGGCACAACCAGACTGTCAATGGAGACAAAAAAAGGAAAAAAACAAGTAAAGAGGCCTTCTCCACCTGTTACCCCGTTGTCCATCAGAACCATCCTAGACCTTCTCCAATTTCGGAAATGGCTGAAGATGCACTTCATTAAACAATCCTATATCACAACACAGTAAGAGTCACATCTGCTCTCAGAATCCAGCTACTCCTCCCATCATGTGTTGACTGTGTCATGGTTTGAGCATATACAGTCCACTGCATTTGCCTAGGTCTGTGATCTGCGAATAATACATTCATACTCACGTATCTCCATAGCTCTAAATATGGTGTTTTTCTCTATGGACTTGTCATTAGGCAACAGCGAATGCACTTCCAATGGCAATCTTTGCTGTTAATGGGGGCAATATATAGCCAAATTCTCTTGCTGGATCATTGCTGCAAACTGTTCCTTGAAAGAGCCTGGCAGGGAGTTCAAGATTCATTTTAGAAAATATTTACTTGGGAATCTAATTGCCATGAGAACCACATTTAAACACAGATAAAGGGACAAGCTCCCTTCCTTTAAGTGTTTGCAAATATCTCTATTTAATTTGAGGCCTAAGAGGATTTCCTATTTGTCGAGTGTGCTCCATGTGGAAACTTATGTATTAGTCTGAAAAGAAAGATCTCACTTTAATAGTGATACGTGTTCAGATTAATGTCCTCATTATTAGCTTGCCTCATTACTCTCTCATTATGTGCACAAAACCCAGTTCTATCTAGATGTGCGTTTGAAAATAGGCATCCATCCCTGGTTTTGCCTGACTCACTACAATGCCATCTGACTCAAAAATATCTTGATTTCTTTGACTAAACCGTACCCAACCTATCCAACATTGCTTCCCTGGCTGCCATAAAACATCACGCAGAATCCTTAAGCTCCATGTCAGATATTATAATTTTCTTCTCCTTTGTTCCATAAGTCTTTTGTCATGAAAAAACATTTCAAAAATAGGGTAAAGATGCATTCAAAGAGTGGATTCTAGTGTTTCTTCTCACCTCTAACATTTAGTCTCCATGCTGCACCCAGAAAAACCGAGACTTACAGAAAATGGATATCAAGAAAGCACTGCATTGAATCACGCTGGAATACCTGGTAAAAAAGATAAGGTTTCAGGTGGAATAAGGCTCTTGAGGACTAAAGCATGGACCCAGTTTGAATGTTTATTATATGAGCGCAGTCTTGGGATACTTGTATTTTGCCGTATTAAGCCCATTTTGAAAATATTTTTATTTCAGGACTGTGCTGTTTTTCAGAATTGTTGCCCATGGAACACTGGTTTGAACAGAGAGTGACTTGCAAGAATTGTAAAACAGTTGTGGCAAAAATATTTTTCTGCTCAAACCAGTTGTCTGTTCATATCTCGACTGGTTTTTGCACATTGGGAATACCATTTGGTTAATTTTTCATGCAGGATAATAGCTAAGTTAATTTCCTATAATGCATGTCATTTCTCATGATTTTCATAAAAAACCACTAAGAAAGTTGATTATTTTTTAGGCTGGGTGGCAGTCCACCTCATGGAATATTTACATTTACTTCTCAACGGTGAACCCCAAAAGTAACTAAATTAACCTCACCTCAGCCCCCTTGCAACTATGGCACAGAGCAGACAGGCTTAACTTGGAGCATTATGTAAAATATTTATGCATTACCCAATCATTAGTAAAGTCAAAACACTTATCAATAAAAATCCCAAACCAAGTTATAAAAATACAGTACAGTTTAGTAGAAAAATTCCGCCAAATCAACAAGAATCCAGAGATATGAATTTTAAACAATGTCAGAGAAAATACTGCCAAAAAGAACTGAAGGGCATATTATGAAGACAGGCGATAAAATTATCGCTGTTTTAGCGGCAGAAACGGCCGCTAAAACGGCGATAATGGGCTTGATAATATGCTCTATGGAATTCCAATTGAAGCCTATGTTAACTGTGAAGGACATCTAACATGGGCTTCAATTGGAATTCCATAGAGCATATTATGAAGCCCATTATCACCGTTTTAGCGACAGTTTTCTGCTGCTAAAACAGGGATAATTTTATCGCCTGTCTTGATAATATGCCCCTGAGTGACAATTACAGTCTATGGAAGAGTTAGACTGGGACCTTGGCATGTTTCCAGACCGACCGCATGGGTCAGATACCCCAAGCAGGTTCATCCAGGTCAAAGATTTTATCTTCTGAGTTAGGGCCTAATTGCGAGTTTGGGGGCGCATTGGATCACCGAACCAGTGATGGTGGTCCACCTGCCGCAATACAACTGCAGCGATGGGACCACTACAGGACCACTGCAACTGCTAGGGGTCCCTGATCTCAAGATGGTGGCGAAGCGGCGTGAGGCTGCAAAATGCTGCCAGTGACTACTGGACCATTCCTAACCAATGTGGAAAAAGGTACTGGGGACAACCATCCTCACATTTGCAAAACATCCTGTTTGTGTTTCTGCAAACTATCCAATATTGCACCATTTTAAGGGAAATACAGTATGGCACAGACCTTCTACGCTTGGAGGGAAATTGTCTGCCCATCAGAGGTGTGCTTAGGTAAATTGTCAGCCTCCGATACAGTGACCTCTCAAAACTAGTTATGGTGATAGCTTCTCTCCCACTGGGTTAGGGACAAATATGGATAGTATAGAAACAAAGGCTTTCTCTTCTTCAAATCTGCCCTCACACTAAACTGCGAACGGGAAGACATTACATCTGTCCTTTGCAAGTTAATGAAGTTCCTGGAACTGTCCTTCCATAGCTGATAAGGATCACATGCTCCACGCCCAGTCCATCCTATCACCAGACCTAAGCCATTGGTCTGCTCTGGGAGCAGTTTTCACACCTTTAACATTAGTCACTGGCTGGGCACCTGCTGGCAAATTAGCTTCAGGAGATTCAGACAGGGAAAAATAAACTTTCTAAAAGGTAACCTTCCTAAGGATTTATTGAAAATCTAATTTCTTCATTGAATTGGGTTTTAAAAAAAATAGACTTTGCATGACTATTTTAGCCATTTACTATCACAAGTTAGGGATTAAAGTTTATATTATGTACTTTGACATTTTCTGGGATCCAACTACTGCCCTGCCAGCGAAAATAGCATTTGGAGTCTAAACTCTGGAAGAACATGCCAGCTTTAGTTTCGCACATACTTCACATTTAAATATTAGGCACCATAGCTTGTGGGTGACAAGGTGGATTTAGGGGTGCTTTATAAATATTTTAAAATGATAGTTTCTTGCATTTTAAAACTTATTTTTTTACAGGTTTTAGAGCAAGCTTTTAGGCTGCTGGATTCAGGCTACACATGATAGGCCTGATGCATTGTTTCACAGGCCAACTTGTTGTTGGCACAATAGGTGCTGCAATCCTCAGCTTGCACGTAACTTCCAGGGTGCATTTTCTATACCATATACTAGGGACGTATAGGCAAGTTAAATATGTCAATCATGGATAATCCAATTTAAGCATGAATAAAGGGGCCGCACAGGCATTTAACTCCTGTTCAGCAAGGGTGAAACGCACAGAGCCCTAATGTCAGCAAAAAATAGGTTCTAGAACAAGGCAAAGAGACGGGGTGACGAAGAAGAAAAGACAAATTTGCTAGAGCTTCCCTGCTCAAATGGCTCCAAAGTTTAGTGAATTGATACACTCTAAACCGGTCTTCTTCAGCCAGCAAAAATAGGTTCTAGAACAAGGCAAAGAAGCTGGGGTGATGATTAAGAAAAGGCTAATTTGCTAGAGCCTCACTGCTCCAATGGCTCCAAAGTTTAGTGAATCGATACACTCTGGACCAGTCTTCTTCAGGGATGATCCACATATCTTGCATTGCAAATGCAGCAGAGTAAAAAAACAATGCTTAGTTAGATATTTAAAAAAAAACTTGGTGACTAATTTATTCCAGGGAGCTTTGTAGGACTGCTTTCATTGTACAAATCATCTTTGAGGTTTTAATTCTAAAGGATTAAAATCCTTATTAAAAATAAGTTTGTTAAATCATCACAATGCATGACTAGATAGCTAATATTAGAAAAGAAGAAGTATTGTTTAGATTGAAGCTTCCTTTTCCTAATGTTCATATGATATAATCCAAAGTTATTGAAAATGGGGCCATCAACAAACTCATATTTTCAAGCATTTCTGTTTGTGTTTTGTTATTTCTTCTCATCTTTATATTCTGAAGCCTTTCTTTTCGTATCCAGTAGTGTTTTCTCATAGTTTGTCTAATAAGATTAATTTACAGTCCTCGTGTTTTTCACACAGCGAATATCATTTATATGTGATTTACCACAGCCAGTTAAATCGCTGTACCTTTGAGCATTCTTCTAAGTGTGGTTTTAGCCATTAGTTTTTCTACTAAGACCTGCCCATAATAGACTACAGGGAGTAGTGACTCTTTTCTCTTTGCAACATGTTGAAAGTGAATCCTTTTTCAACAAATAATGTTGGATTTCTCCTATTTCATTTAATAAAAATTATAGTGCAATAAAAGTCCGACATACAGTTTAACAACTGAAGTTTTTGCAGGTCCTGAAGCCAGAGGCCCTACTTCAAAAAGTCTTTTATACAATATTCCAACAAGCCTTTGTCCATTTTTGGATTAAATCAAAGTCCTTTATGAATTGGTTAACACTCCTTGCCCAGACTATTTGCTGCCTGCCCAGTTACACTTCCTTCCAGAGTAATTGCTCAAGATTTAATTCCAGCTAGTGAATCATTTAGTATGTTTTTACATACACCCAATGTCTAGAGAAGGCAGCCAAACATCAGTCTAATGTGCATTTAGCCATTGATAGTGCCAAATTGAAGAGGGGTCATATGCATCTGCATGGCTCTTTCAGGGGCCTAGCAATTTTGGAGGGCGGGGTATTTGGGGTGTTACACTCCCCTAATATATGTAGTTTGTGATGAATACCTGGGAACAGGCGCTTTCAGTCGGGTATAGTGAGGTATCTGTCGGATTTCACCTCGGATTTTAGCATGCACACACTGACAAAAATACACACAAACACTCTCTCATCTCTGTTCTGGTTGCCCTAAAAATGTTGATTATTTTACAAAATATTGTATGTCTGTCACTTAGCACCCCTGCCAATCCAGATTCCTCTCCCCTGCCTCTTCGCCCCTCCCATGTGCCCTGCTTGTCGTAAAATGTATTTTAACATCATATGCCAGCGTGATTGTCAGAAATCTTAAGTTCACCCTTCCCCCCCAATCCTACTCACTAAGCTATGACCCTGGGTTCTTTGGAAATTGATAGGGTTCTACTCTCAGAACTTGATTCTTGGGATAATGTACCTGTTTATCTTCCTTAATCTCGTTGTAGATATGTATTTCTAAAGTTTAAGGATAAAAGTAGTGCAAAAAAATGCGCGCCAATGAACCGTGGTCAATTGGTCCTGGTAGACCGGGCCGTAGGTGCAATTTAAGGCGCTCTCCAATGAAGCATGCATAGCCTCTCGAAACCACATTCGACCAAGTTAAAGTTTTACCTTCGGCCTGAGGGCCTAATTTAGATGTTGGAGGTTGGGCCATTTCTCTGTTAAAGTGACAAAGAAAATTACTCTGTTGCCCTGACAGAGAGGAGCTACCCTCCAAATTGAGAAATGATCCCCAAGCAATTGGTCATTTCTTAAAGCATTGACAGGAACCACCATCATAGTGGTTCCTATCAATGTTTTTTAAAGTTTGGTGCACAGTTCTGTCAACACGATAAAGTTTGCACCAAACTGGTTTCTTTTTTCTTTTCAATAAGAAAATCCCAAAGTGAGATTTTCTTTTTGGAAATGAAAAAGAAAATGCTATCTTTGCCATTAGAGTCCTCCTCCATGGCGAGGGGAGCATTTACAGTTTTCACTGCCCCTTTGCGCCAGGGGTTTCCTGGTAGTGATGGGCTGTGAAAACTGTCCTCTAATTCTGCCCATCTAAATCAGGTGGGCGGAATTAGAGGTCTGCCTCCGATGGGCCTTATTTATCAAGGCTGTTGGAGGGGTTTATTCACACAGGATGATTTCTGTCAGGAAAGCTCAGAGAGGGAACATTTCGAACTTCACACGCAAGGAAGGTCCCTTACCAGCCGAATACTTTTTGGCACCTTCGCTCAGTGAAGATTTCTCTGCCACACTTAATCAAATTTTTTGGAGCTTGGATTCTTATGTAGGGAAAGGCCACAGGCTGTAGCTGAAGAGGGGAAACAAGATAACTGTGCAGTCCTCAAATTATGATGTCAGTCTTGAATTTTTTCAACTTAGGACGGGTACTACAACAGACCACAAAGTGAATGAAGGTAAATTGCCAACTCATTGTCAAATATGAAAATCCAAATTGATTTGAAGCATACAACCATAATGTATGGACAGTCTTAGACCTGGACCTTTTTGCTGGTTTATCCCCAAAAGTTGTGCCTTTTGCCTCCTATTTTTCTGACCCTGTTTTTGTTGGCTAGAGTACTCCGGGCACTCTACCACTGCTGATCAGTGCTAAAGTGCATATACTCTCTGTGCAAATTGTGATTATGGTTGGTTATCTATGATTGGCATATTTGACTTATTGGTAACTCCCTAGTAAAGTGCGCTGAGTGTGCCAGGGCCTGTAAATCATGTACCACTAGTGGGCTTGCATCACTGGCTGTGCCACCCACCTGATTAGCCCTGTAAATGTGTCTCAGACCTGCCAGTGCAGTGTCTGTGTGCACAGTTTTATATTGCCATGTCATCCTGCCAAGTGCACCCACTTGCCAGGCCCTAACCTTCCCTTTTCATACATGTAAGGCACCACTCAGGTAAACCCAAGGTAGCCCCATGGGCATGGTACAGTGTATGTGAAAGGTAGGACATGTGCTGGTGTGTTTTGCATGTACTGATAGTGAAATACTGTATATTTCGTTTTTCTCTATTGAAAGGCTGCCTGTCCCACAGGTTAACATGTGAGCTGCATTGTAACATGTTAAAAGTGTACCTTGCCATTGGGACAAGATAGAGAAATGGAGTTTAGGCTCTCTGAACTCAGAATTTAAATAACACACCTTTTTGTAAAGGTGTTCTTTAAATTGTGTGTTTCAAAATGGCACTTTTAAAAAGGGGGCATTTTCTTGCTTTACCATTCTGTGTGTCTCGGCATCTTTGGTTATTCACAGTCTGGTTTTGGACAGGAGCTAGGAATGTGCATTCACCATAGACAGTCCCAAGAGCGGTTGAGGTGTGTCCTGCCGTACCTGTTACTTAGAGGCTGAATAGACCTGGTCTGCATTTAGAGTGGTGGGAGTAGTTTTCTCTGGCACCTGAATAGGCTGTGTCTCCTTCGCATGATGCTGTCTCCACCCCCTGTGGTCAAGCAGGACCAGGTAGGACATAACTGGTTTTTACTGAGCTCACAGAATCTGAAACAAAGACTTAAGTGAGAAAATGGGGTATAAGTAATAGACCTAAATCCCCAGGACTTTCGATTACTTCTGGAAACAAGAAGACCCTGCCAAGAAGAAGAGTTGACAAGGTTTGTGAGGAGCACTGCCTTTTATGCTTGAGGAGTGGGTTTGCCTGTAGTTGTATCGGTGGGCAGAGGAAAAGGGCTGACTCTTTTTGTCCTGCTGTAGTATCCTGCTTGAGAAGGTCTCCGATGACTTGTGCGTGCTTGCCTCCTGGAAGGGCTGCCCAAGATGTTTATAGTGTGTGTCGGTGTGCAGTTAATGCTCCTATCTGGAGCAGGAGAAGAACTGGACTGTTCTTTGCCTTTAAAAAAGGAAGCGCGTGGTGAGCACTTTATTTTGTGGTGCCCTGAGCTAGTCTTCCTGTGTTCTACTCCCTCGCAGCGCGCCGGGCTCTTGTTGTTAGAGAATCGCCGACCACACTGCATGGACCCCCCTAGCAGAGCCCCATCACCACGAAGGACACGGTGAGTGGAGCCGTGAAGGAAGAAGGAGTGCTGAGCTGACCTGACCTATGGGACCATCTCCTACTGATGGCCATGTGAAGCCCCCCCTTGAGGCCCTTCCACGGAGTGCCACTTGCCTGGGGAGAGGACACTGCACTGGGGGCTCAAATTGGTGGCTCTCTCTCCCCAGCGGTAATACCATCACTGAGGAATGTTCCCCCCTCACAGCAGATGGCACAGTGTATGGCGTCTCCATGGTAGGAGGATGCTGCATCCCCTGTTGGCTGCAGGAGAAGGATCCTTGGGATGCACAGACCGCTCTCTTTCAGCAGAAATTCTGTAACGCTCTGTAACCCAGAGTCGATCACCACCATCATTAATCTGATCATACATGCAATCATTTTCAGTTGGTACGCCAAAGTAGGAGGAAAATACAAGAAGCATATATAGCAAGGATACCACGAACAAAGCCCACCCCCCGTCCCAACTCCACCCACAACTCCCTCCCCCCCTTGCGCGCTGCTGCCTACTCCACTACATAAACATGTTTAGTGCACGGCCTAGCACCTGCACCGACAAATGCACTGTATTACCAAGGTAGTCCGGCTACATCCGAGGCTGGTCTGCGGTTTCCTCGGGAGGCGGGTCCAGGTCCAGACCCCGATAGTCCGCCCACCGTTTCCAGATCCTATAATGTTTGAGTTGGCACCCCCTGGCCTCGAACACGGGCTGCTCCATCCCCATGCAAAAGTCCATTCCCCGCTTCCAGGCTGCTATGGAGGGAGCCTGGGGTGCCTTCCACGCTCGCGCAATGTCTCGTTTAGCCAAGGTTAAGCCCAATAGGAGCAGATGCCGCTTGTACCGGTTGCCTCCCACCCCAGCCATAACATGCAGCAAGATCAATTTAGGGTCCCTCTGAATTACCCATGCAAGGACCTCATCCAGACACCGCAGCACTCCTGTCCAGAATCTCCGCAACACCCTGCACTCCCATACAGTATGGAGAAACGTCCCAGCCTCCGTCTCACACCTCAGGCAATCCCGGGACGCTATCAGCCCCGCCCTCCACAAGCGGTGCCTAGTGTAATGTGTGCGGTGGAGGTACCTAAATTGTATTAATCGCAGGCGCGTGGAAATCGCCGCTCCCCTAGGGCTCTCCAGTGCCTCCACCCAATCCTCCTCGTCTAGATCCCCTACATCCTGTCCCCAAGTAGTTCTGAGGTGCTGCAGGTCAGTGGTGCAGTGTCGGAACACGGTTTGATAAATTCGAGACAGTTTTTTGTCGGGTAGCTCCCCCATAAAGACTTTGGCCTCTATCGGACTAAATTCAGGTAGGTCATCCGAGCCCACTATATACGGCGTAAGAGCATGTCTGAATTGAAGATATTTATAGAATTGAGTTCTCGGCATCTCAAATTCTACACGCATGTCTCAAAGGACTTAAGCACGCCCCTGGACATGACATCCCCCAGGGTAGAGATGCCGATCGCATCCCAACCCCGAAAGCCCATCAAGGTGGCCAACTGGGGCAAGCGGCCATTGTGCCAGAGTGGGGTCTCCCGGGTCAGCACGTTCCACCAACCCATCCTACGCAGCGTCTGCCTCCAGACCTGGAAGACCACCTGCGTGGCTGATGGCAGGGCCTTCCTGAGCGGCGCTGAGTAAATCATGGCCCTCTCGACCGCATAGGCAGGGTCGCTACTGTCCACGTACCACCAATCGTTTAAGACCAGCAAATGGGACGCCTGGTAGTAAGAGAGGACGTCAGAAGTGGCCAAGCCCCCTGTGTAAGTTGACCGGAAGCAGGTCCGCAGGGCAACCCGCGCCGCACCCCCTTCCCACAGAAAGCGGCTGAGCGCCGAGTTAAGGCGCCCGAACCAACTACGCGCTATCAGGGCTGGGTGATTCTGTAGTTGGTAAATCAAACGTGGAAGTGCCACCATCTTAAAGATGGCCGACCGACCATGGATGGAGAGTGGCATTCTAGACCAAACCTTGATGTCTTCTCTTGTGCGCTCCCACACCGGGGTAATGTTTCGTTCCATAGCAACGGAGGCGTCCTCCGACAGGAACACTCCCAGGTATTTCAATCCATCTGTGGCTATCTGGAGCTCCCCGGCCCAATCCCCAGGCGGCTGCGGGCCGCCCAGAATCCACAAAGTGGATTTCTTAGGATTCAAGTATAGTCCAGAGGTTTCGCCAAAAATCTGCAGAATTCGCAGGAGCCTAGGCCCGAGCGCTCCAGGTCAGTGAGAAAAAACAGGACGTCGTCAGCGTACAACGCTATCCTATCTGTCACACCACCCGCCCACTGGAAACCCCTGAGCTGAGCATCTATCCTCACCCACGCCGCTAGAGGTTCCATAGCCAGGGCGAACAGATACAGGGAAAGGGGGCAACCCTGCCTCGTCCTACGCTCGAGCCGAAAGGAGCGAGAGATCACCCCCCCACTCGCACTGACGCCGTAAGATCCGTATAGAGGAGCCGCACATGCGCCAAGAAACGAGGACCCAAATTGAGCCGCCCCAAGAGGGCAAAAAGGTATGTCCAGCTCAGGGAATCGAATGCCCTATCCATGTCGGCTAGGAACAATGCGGCCTGTGTCCCCAGCCGTCGCCAGGCCGACACAGCGACCTGTGCCCGACGTATATTGTGGCGTGTAGCCTGCCGCGGCATGAAGCCCGCCTGGTCGGGGTGCACCAGATCGGTAATGTATGGTTTGAGTCTATTGGCAAGAGCCTTGGCCAGTATCTTGGCCTCCGTATTGAG
This sequence comes from Lissotriton helveticus, assembly GCF_964261635.1. Taxonomy (NCBI): domain Eukaryota; kingdom Metazoa; phylum Chordata; class Amphibia; order Caudata; family Salamandridae; genus Lissotriton; species Lissotriton helveticus. The sequence goes on from NC_136063.1 coordinate 522,661,301, forward strand.
CAGTGATATCGGGCGATATGACTCATGTGGCTCCGGAGGGCGCCCTGGCTTCAAAAAGACCACCACCTCGGCATGTCGCCAGTCCGGTGGCAGCGAGCCTGTCTCCCGCGCCTCCTCCACAACCGGGCGGAAGTGCGGGCTCAGCCGTGTCAAAAAATGTTTAAAAAACTCGCTAGGAAACCCGTTCGGCCCTGGCGCTTTCCCCGGGTTCAGTTCTCCTAGTGCTGTGGCCAGCTCCTCGTCCGACAGGGGGCGATCTAGGATTTCACGTGCGTCCTCGGCGACTGCCCTGGGTGGAAGGTTAGCTACAAAGCGTTGTACTACCTCTGCGTCCAAGCATTCCCTCGGCGTGTAGAGGGCCTCATAGTATGTGGCGAAGCTCTCAGCCAATGCCGCCGATTCCAATAGGGGCTCCCCATCGGATCTCACTATTTGGGGCAGAGGCTGTGCATGCATGACACCTTGGCATAGACGATGCAGCATCTTACTGGACTTATCGCCTCATTGATAAATACGACTGCGCGTGGCTAACCATGCCTGCCTGGCCTCGTCTAGCAGCACCGCTGAGTATTGCAGCTGAGCTAACACCAGCTGTCTCCTGGCCACCCCCCCCCGCCCTCTTCTCTGCCCCTGCGTTCCTGCGCCTCTATATCCGCCTCGCGCCGCACTAGGTCCCTACGCCTCTCCTTGCGTGCCGCCGCGCACCATGAGATGTCCATACCGTGCAGTGTGGGCTTCATCGCCTCCCAAAGCATCGCCGCGGTGTCCACCGTGCCCTCATTTACCGAGAAAAAGTTAGCAATTTCACGTGTCATATGGGCCCGATATGGCCCCTGCGTCAGTTGCCACGGCGACATACGCCATCTGAAGGGTTGCCGGGCTCGCCCAGTATCAATGATGACATACACCAGCGAATGATCAGATAGTGCCCTTGGCATAATTTCGACAGCCTGCACCCTATGCGCCATGCCCCTTGGTACAAAAACGTAGTCCAACCTGGAGAAGGAGTCCCGCGCTGCCGAAAAATACGTGTATTCCCTGCGCGCGCCATGCTTGTGTCTCCACGTGTCCACCCAATCAAGACCTGTGGCCAGGGCCCTCAACCTAGAGGTGTGGCCACCCCCTCCCGCCACTCCACTAGTATCATCTGCGCTGTGCCATCTATCCAGCGCTACATCCATCACGTCATTCCAATCCCCCCCAACGACGGACATGGCATCTGGCATGTCCACCCACTAGGAGAGCAGCTTCTCGACTAGGGGCCACTGTAGCGGGGGCGGGGCATAAACACTACCAAGCAGGACTGGGTCACCTCTGATCTCTCCATGCACAAAGACAAATCTACCCTGTGGGTCTGTCCATGTACGTTTAAGGGTGAATGGGACCCTCCGATGGACAAGGACCGCCACCCCCCGTGACCCTCTCGTGAACCCCAAGTGATACGCGTGTATAAACCCATTTCTCTGAAGGCACAGCGCCTTAGTACCAAGCAAATTCGTTTCCTGCAGGAGGAGTATGTCCGTCCCCCTCCTCTTAGCCCACGTGAACACCGCCCCCTGCTCCACTTTATCCAGCATGCCCCGCACATTCCAGCACATGATCCGTGTCCCCCCGGACCTATTCGCACTCCCTCATCATCCATAGCCATTGAACGTGTGTGTCGTGTCGCAGCCTCATGCCATGCCGGTCACCCCGGCAACCTCGAGAACAGTCAGCAAGCCGCAGCATCCGCGCAAACCCTCTCCCCTTCCCTCGCAACCAAACCCCAACTTCTCCCTGCCCACCCCCCACCCCGCACCTCCCAAACATGGAAGCACCTGTCGTGGTCGGAGTACGATCCCGGCCCCAACGGGGAGCCACGAACCACCCCCTCCAACTAAGCCTCTCGCAGCAGCCCATGTGGAACTAGGCCACCGCCCCCTCCCAAGCAACCCTGTGGGACGCCAGCCTCGACTGCATCGCCGCTGGTCCCATTCAATGCAAGCGTTCAATCAAGATATTGGTCAGGTCTCACAAAAGTCACGACACATCCCCCCGGGCGTCCGGGGCTCCCTCGCCTTGCCGCGTGGCTGATCCAGATTTCGAGCTGCGGCTGGAGCGTTAACGGCGTCTGCGCCCACGCCGGCCTTCCTGGCCTCCCCCGGCCGAATTGCTCGTCGAGGAGTCAGACTCTCCTCCCTTCGCCGTGTTGGGCCGGATCTTTACAGTCTCATCAGTCCATTGGAAGACCTCCTCCGGGGTATCAAAAAAGAAGGTGCGAGATTGAAATATCACCCGCAACCTTGCAGGATAGAGTAGAGCATACTGCAGCTGCAGGCCCCTGAGGCGGGCCTTGGCCGCTGTGAAGGATTGGCGTTGTTGTTGCACTTGTTTGGTATAGTCTGGAAAGATCAGGATATTGGCGATGTCATACGTCAGCGTTCCCTTTAGCCTCGCCTGCTTAAGGATCGCGTCTCTGTCAGCATAATTCAGGATTTTTGCGATCACAGGGCGCAGGCGCTCGCCAACCGCGGGTTTTTCGTCAACGCCCGATGGGCCCTCTCGATCACAAAGCAGCGAGAAAGAGCTTCAGGTGGGATCCAGCTCTCCAGCCATTGTGTCAGAAAGCTCTCAGCGTTACCCTTCTCACAGTCCTCCGGAAAGCCGATAAATCTCAGGTTACTACGCCTTGCCCGTCCTTCCGCCTCCTCCGCCCTTTGGACTAGGCCCTTCTGCGTCCTCTCGAGAACCAGGACTCTTTTCTTCAGGGAAGAGACGTCGTCTTCCACCTCCGTTATGCGCGTCTCTGTGCCCGCGATGCGCTCCACCGCGTTCCGCAGGTCTTGCCGGAGGAGCATGACGTCCGAGCCCACCGCCCCAATCTTGGCATCTAAGACGTCCCGGGATTGCGTGATCGCCACCATGAGGGCAGCGTTGTCCGGCACCAGCGCCGTTGCGCCCTTTGCGCCGGCCGCCTCCGTGTACTTGTCGATGGGCCCCTGCTTACCCTGGCCACCGCCACCTCTAGTCATAATGTTCTTGTTGCGCGGTCCCTGCACACCACAAAGTCCCAGGTCCTAATATGGCCGCCAACCGTCTGACACCCGCCCCAGGGACGCCAGGGGGGGAGGGGGTGGAAACGGTATCTGGTTCCCCACATATGCGTTCTGCAGCAGCGATATGGTCCCGACCCCGCCAACCAGCTTGCACACCCCTGCAACACCAGACCCGAGCTCAATGAGCGTCCTATGTCGCCACCAGTGTCTCACCGGGGCCCGACACGACCCCCGAGTATTCGCCGCCGGCCGCCACATCCCCACTCGGTATATCTCTGACCTGGGAAAGCTGTAGATTCTCGAGTTGTGCAGACGCGCCCTTCAGTGTGCAGGCGCCGCCGCTCCGCCGCGGCTCGCAAAACCCTCCGCTCCGGGTGCGTCCAGGGATTCACGAGCGGGGCCCCTGCTGATCGCAGTCCATCCAGCGCCATCCGCCGCCGCTCCGCACAACGTGGTGTCTGCAGAAGCCCCGGGCCCCGGGAGACGCGGCTGGTCTGCGCCGCCTCTGCCCGCGCTGCACCTTCTCCACTCCGCCGGCCACTCCAAAATCGAGGCCCCGGCTGTGCAGGCCGCTCCGGAGCACCACGATCTCGGTCGACGTCCCTGCCTCGTAAAGCAGTCCTCTGCCTCCACTCTTGGACCGGGGACGGCCACTCACAGTAGGCACCAAACCGGCACGTTGAGACCTGTTTACTGGGACCAGGGCAGGATATCTGTGAAGGATTTCGAAAAGGCTGGTCGGAGCTCACGCTCTACACGGCCGCCATGCTCACTGGCCAAGCCACGCCCCCTAACCTGCTGCATTTTGTGTCCTGATTTATAATGTAGGTTGTGCTCATACCTTATATTGACAGGATAACGAGTATAATTTCAGGAACTGCATATTATGTACAGTGATGGTGTTTTATGACGTGTGCTACATATATCTATTTGTTTAAATACAATTCATGAGATATTTATATATACTACTATGTGGAGTGTCTTTTGTGGTGTATTTAGTGTGTCACTGGTATGTGTGTGTGTTGCGCAAACGCTTTACACATTGCGACTGGGATAAGCCTGGCTGCTCTGCCAAGCTACCAAGAAGATGATCAGGAGTTATCTTGGGTGTATAACTCCCTTACCCTGACTAGAGTGGTGGGTTCTGTCTGGCTTAGGTGCAAACCCTAGCCAACCAGAAACTCCATTTATAACAGACAGTATATCACTTATAGTTGAAAAATTGTATAATGTATTCAAATATATAACTTAAAGCATACAGAAATATGTGGGCAGACCAAATATACTAAAATACAGCCAATTATGCAATACCATTAGTCTCACAGCAGAGGAACAGCATGTTCTCCAATATGTAAACAGAGTACAGTAAGTACAATGATCTTTCAAACTCTTTGGTGCATGTGCAACTTGATCACACATCAAATATCAAAGGCATTCGTTATCGTAGCAGCTAAAACCACACATGATAAATATAACATATTCTGCCTGTATCTGTGGAATACTGTATGGCTTAAGTTATATGTTTCAATAAATGCTACCATTTTTTAACTATAAGTGATGCACTGTCCATACAACATTGTTGTGTGCTCCAGACAAATTTAGATTTGGATAGTACTACTCACAATCAAGTAAGTTCACATGCAACTATACCATTTCAAACTGAACAACCTCCCGGTCAGTGACCTGCTCTCTCCCCCTGCAGCTCCGCTAGTATGTGCCGACTGACCTCTGTGCCATGCTCTGCTGTGTCAGGGTTCGAGGCCCCACATTGTGCCGTTTTGCTCAGTCTGTCTTCGCCCTAACTGATGTATTCCCACTGTGCTGTATTTCTGTATTTTTATACCGTTTATTGTGTATACTGTGCCGTTGCCTCTTCTGTTTTTTCTCCCCGTTTTTCTCTGCCTTGTTCCTTTCCCGATGCTGCTGCCCCCGTGGCCCTCCCCCCTGCTGGATACCCGATCCCGCCTCCCAGCTGCCAGTCCCTCCCCCCTTCCCTACCTAATGGCAGCCGCTGCCAGGAATCACGAGCAAGACTGCTGACCTCCTGGTCAGTGACCTGCTCTCTCCCCCTGCAGCTCCGCTAGTAAGTGCCGCTCGACCTCTGTGCCACACACTGCTCAGTCAGGGTTCGAGGCCCCGCATTGTGCTGTTTTGCTCAGTCTGTCTTCGTCCTAACTGCTGTATTCCCAATGTGCTGTATTGTTATACCGTTTATGGTGTATATTGTGCCGTTGCCTCTTCTGTGTTTTTTCTCCCCTGTTTTTCTGTGCCTTGTTCCTTTCCCACCGCTGCTGCCCCTGTGGCTCCTCCCCTTGCTGAATCCTGCTCCCGCTTCCCAGCTGCGAGTCCCTCCCCCTTCCCTACTCAAAGAGGGCCGCTGTGCATCCGCGCCGCTGGCGCGCCAAAGGCAAGCCCGTCTGCACCCATCCGTGACCCGACCACGACCAGGGACCCTGGATCTCCAAACATCCACCACTACCACACCACCACCGTCCTCGCACTCAACCCCGGAAGACTCAGACACTGCCAACAGGCCTCGCCTAACAAGACCCATGGCAGTTCTCCTGCCGCCACTGCCACCTGACCCTCACCACAACCCCGGCCTCCAACTCCGCCAATGCCAGCAACGGCGACACCCTAAGATGCATTCTCCTCAATGTACACTCCGTACACAAGCACGCCATGAAAATATGGAACCTACTCGACTCGTCCGACATCGCCTTCTTCACTGAGACTTGGACCAATGCCTCCTCATCCCCCAACATCAACATCGTCATCCCGGACGGATACAAAATCCAGAGGAAGGGCCACCCCAACCACCCGGGAGAGGGCCTCGCAATTGCCCACAAAAGCACCCTCTGCCTCACCAGCTCCAGCGAAACCCCCCCCTCCGCCGAACACCTACACTTCCAGATCCAGATCACCCACAATGGCATACTCTGAGAAACCCTCATCTACAGACTGCCTGGCTCCCGGACACCCTTTGCCACCACCATCACCGACTGCATTGCATCTCATGCCATCGCATTAATGAACTACATGCTCATTGGAAACCTGAACTTCCACCTCGACAACCACAGTGACCCCAACTCCACCACCCTTCATGACAGCCTCACCAACATCGGACTTAAACAACTTGTCACCACACTGACCCATCTAGCTGGACACATACTAGACCCCACCTTCGCTACAGGAAACAACGTCCACTTCAGCCACACAACGCAACCAACATGGACCGACCACCACTGCGTACACTTCACCGTCGACAAACCCAAGGCACTCATACCAACCCCATTCCCACCACGGAGGAACTGGAGCAAAGTCACAGACAAGCAACTCAACTCCAGCCTCACCTGAGACAGCCACACCTGGACATCCGATGCAAACATCGCAGCCAGAGAACTCCACAACTGGATCTCCAACTGCGCAGATGAGCTCGCCTGCTATCCAACCCCAAAAAACAGCGCCCCTGGAAAGCCTCCTTTTTCACCACCACTCTCCAAGAACCCAGGCGCACCTGCAGATGCCAGAAGAAGAACTAGAGAAACACCAAGACAACCGAAAACTACTCCACCTACAGGGACGCTATGACACACTACCACAACTAAATCAGAACAACCAAGAGGAACTTCATCCACTACAAAATCCTTGCCAACTCCAAGGAACTCTTCTGCGTAATTCAGGAACAGCCGCGGCCCGTGGAGGTAGTTCGGTGGGGCAGGGAAGCGGTGCGGGGGAGGGGCAGGGTGGGGGGTGGTAAACAATGAAATATGGATAATTGGAGGTAAGTAAACAATTTAATAAATAAAATTAATTTCGTTGCACACGCTGCATCGCATTTTGCGATGCAGGGTGCGCACATACTCCCACCTACAGCAATCCCATAACTTTCATCTTTCTTTTGGAATACTCAATGTGCCAGTGAGAGCCTACAATCAGCTGGCTTTGTCTACTAAATTTGAGGCCTCCTAGTGGTGTGCTATCCTACCATTCTCTTGATTCTTTCATCTCTTTGGCTTGGTGGAGGTTAACCGAGCCGTAGAAGGAGAAGCACAATTGAAAAAGGGGTTGTAGGGCTTCAGGTAATGGCCCAATTCAGAAACAAGGTACCCTGGGCAAAGTTTTTCTCCTGTACTCATTAGTTAGAAGCAGGGGAACCACGCTACTCACCTAATGAGTCATGGAAGTGTGTGGGTGGTTGCCTTGGTACCAGGGTGCAGTGTTCTGAAGCCCAAACTCCCACATTAGCTATACATTATAGGTGAAAGACCCACACCAATGTTCCCCTCACACCTGTGATTTTCCAGCGGACTTTGAGTCACCTTTCATGTAAGGGATGAAGGAGTGGCAGGCACCCCATGCTGTGAATGAGCTGAAGGTGTGATCAAGCAAGGCTTGGGTCCGTAACTCCCCAGACTGGACCACCTCAATATTGAAATAAGCAAACAGCATGTCTGGGGAGGTTATTTTGATTGGAGTTGTGATAATCCTTAGACCATTAATTCCAAAGTTTTTAAGCTTTTGATCGCTTATTTATGATATTTCAACAAAGACACTCATAAATCAATGGAGCATGTCTTTTCAAAGAAACACCACAATTGTAAGTTGCACAATTCAAAAACGTTTGAAATAGAACTATATACAACATTGACATAGTGCTAAAAAAAAATTATGAGAAAAAATATTTATATACTAGCAGCCCGTCCCGACATTGTCCGGGTATGAAATAGAATGTGTGTAATGTGTGTATTCAGATACGGTCATTCGCGTGTTCCCCCACTTGAGGCCCAGCTGCAGCCCTGGTTGATGTTAGCAGGCGCATGTCCCCCCGCTTGAGGCCCAGCTGCAGCCCTGGTTCATGTTAGCAGGCACATGTAATTAGTGTAGTGATCCACCGCCTGAGGCCGGCTACAGCCCTGGCTGATGTTAGCAGGCGCTTGTAATTTGGTTTAATGTGATAGTTCAGTAACAGTGCGCATGTAAGGCTGCAGTAATTGTCCCCGCAGACACGCTCAGTAGCGTGTGCCCCCGCTTGAGGGCCAGCGGCGAACGTTTAACAATTAGAATTGTGTGAGTCTTGAATGATTGTTTCCCGCAGTTCTTATTTTTTTATTACCCACACCTACGCTCTTCGGCCCGAGTGCTTTTTAGACGCACCCAGGCCAAGCCACACACTGCGTTCGGCCCTTTCAGACGCACCCAGGCCAAGGACACACTGCATTCGGCACCCCCAGTATGTGTGAGACAACGGGCAGTCCCCCAAGTGAGTCTTGCGAATGGTTACTTACCACGCTACGAGGTGAACGCCTTTGTGACGCCCCAGCACATGGCCACAGCAGACGATCTGATTAATGTATGACCCAGATGGCATGAAGTGCGGAATGTAGCACACGCCCCCAGCGTTTGTCATGCCCCCAGCGTGCCCCTTAATGCGGGCATGGCATGAAGGGCAGACACACGCCCACAGCGCGGACACACGCCCACAGCGCTTGTCACGGCCCCAACGTGTCACGCCCCCAGCGTGCCCCTTGATGCTGCGCAATTAAGACTCAGATGGCATGAAGGGCGGAACGTACCACAGGCCCCCAGCACACGCCCACAGCAGAACGCAGACACGCCCATAAGGGACTACTTTGCTGGCACGGTTCTTTTACCTTTTAAATGTATATGGTGGTCGTCTGCATAGCCTATGTCCTTCTGCTGCAACTGCCCTTTCCAACACTGTATTGGGTGTTGTGATTGGTGCTATGGTTACTGAGATTTCCCGCCTCAAAGGTTTGGGCTCTCTCTTTATAATATTAGTATAGATGGAAAATTTTTGCAAACAAATAATAACAACAAATCAATAATCACAAGAAAAACATCAATAACTCATGTGTGCCAGCCTGAAATTAAACCAGTCCAACATTCATACTAACACCAGAAGGACAGTTACTCATTTTCCAAACACGTTTCCTGACCTGCCTGTGAGAGGATGGGGATACCTAACCTACTGGTGATTTCTGTCAGAAGCTGCTGAGGGAAATTTTACTTAACATTCCTCATGACACACCCCATCAACAGTCCCCCATACTCAAAGCCCGATTCATATTAACACCAGACGGACGGTTACTCATTTTCGAAACACATGTTTCCTGTCCTGCCTGTGAGAGGATGGGGATACCTAACCTACTGGTGGGTGTTATCAGAAGCGTCTGAGGGAAATATTATTTAACATTCCTCATGACACATCCCATCAACAGTCCCACGTACTCAAAGCCAACGCGTTTTGAATCCCTAACAAATCCGGGATTCTCTTCAGGACGTGGACTTGTTATTTTGGCTCTTAATGCTTCTCAGTGCGCCCTCCTTGCGACATGATTGATGCGTCATATTTACTGTATGACGCATCATGTCGCAAGAAGTTACAGAAACACCAGTGTTTCTGATGTATCTGTATGTCGCGAAAGTGACGCATTGCAGGAGTGTGTCACAAAAGTGACGCAACTCCAGCAATGTGTACTTTCACATGGGGCAAACCCTATGTGAAAGGACCTGCGTCAGTCTTACGCCTGCTGTAAGGCAGGCATAAGATATTGATGCATTTGCACCCTAGAAGTGGCGCAGTGAAATCTGGTAGATTTCACTGCGTCACTTCTACGAGGCTTACTTATGTGGGAATGCCCACCCTCCATACATTATACCTGATGCAGGTATAATGTAGAGCAGGGGTTTACAAAGTGATGCATCTGTTAAGATGCATCACTTTGCAAATAGGGCGCAATAGGAGGCATGTTTTACGCCGCCGATGTGTCACAAAAAGTGATGCAACGGAAGCGCAAAACTGTTGCAAGTCCTCACAAATAAGACCCTTCGTCTTCTGAGACTGATAAACCGAATACCAATGATTTATTTAACAATAAACAGCCATTATCTGTCAACAGTGCTACGAGACATTCTCATAGTGGTAAACACGTGACCTACTGCAATTCCTGTGATGTATTATCATAGATAGTCAAGTGGCATGACCTTTGTACAAGGCCCTAGTACAAACAGAGAATATTGCTGTAGTTTCTAAGCACTATATGTTGACGTTCTTCTTAAGGACCCAACAGTTTCAACTTAAAATTTCACACAGTAAATTGCATTTGCAGTTCAAACACCATATACATATAATAACTTTGGCAAGGGCAATTGGTAAGACTTTTACGTGCCAACGTGTGTATATATTATTTCTGAATACTTGGTTTTGCCAATACTTGCTTCATTTTTAAATTTGAAACATCGCAGCTTTACCACAGATTGCATAATATTTAAAGTATTGTTCCCTTGAGCATTCCTACCACTTTAAATGAAAGTGTTAGACTCTGATATGAAAGAAACCAATTGCCCTTGTTTGTCCCCTTTTGCTTGGCAGGAGGCCACTGTTTAGTTGCTTATAGAGCAGACTTGATTATCAGTTGGAGTGGGCCTATACCACTTTGTAATTCTTATAAATCCATTATAAAAATTGTCAAGTGCCACTATAATTTGAAGGGGCCCTCAAGGTTTTCCTCTTAGGATGGTGCAGTGACCACAATATAGGAAAAAGACAGTGTGAATCTGTAAACTTGTTGTGCCTATCAAAACTGCTTGACATTTATTAATGGAAAACTTCTAAAACTTCTAAGGAACAGTACACAGAGAGATATTAAAAGCAAAATCTCAATTCCGCCCATGTTGGTATTTACCATACTCTCTGAACCTTTGAAACTCTGATAATTAGCTTGGAACTGTCATGTCACATTAGATATTTGATACTGCACCTTGAATTTCTCACTTTGGTCAGTTGCATTCTACCTATTCTCATTTTATGAGATTTCAGAAGAGAGTGCATTGCACTTTAATTGCTCTTTAATTTTGTTATATTTCTCGCAAATAAGGGCTTGATTCCCTCAACTCCAAAATTATGATACCCCCGCCCCTGATTTAGAATCAGGCGGACCATGGTTTATGCATTGTCCTCCTATCACCGCTGGACATTTGTACATCTAATAATTGAATAGATATACCAAAGACACACCTGTTGACTACAAGCTTTCTTTCTAAATATACATTGCTCCACTTGTTAGGTCTTCCAATTTTCATCTGCATATGCCCAGCAACATAACATTGTTCCTGGTTCGGGGCACAAAAACTTTTTTAGCTAGTCCTCATGTACTCACCAAACCAGCAAAAGGTAGACAACCAAACCAGAGGGATTTCCTTTTCCCTCCGACTTCCTCGGGAGCTGGGGAAGGGCTTCCCCAGCTCCCCAGGCTGTCTGTGTTGTTTCTGTGCAATGAAGATCAGCACGCACATCGAAACCCACACATTTCAGAAAATGAGAGACCCAGGGGAGTCCAGGGAGGTATGGCTTGCTTGGATCCCCCAACGTTTCCCTAGACAGAATCCCCAGCAAACCTCATATTTTGAAGAAAAATCACAATTTTCTCATATTTCTGTGTGGGAAAGTTCTAGAATCTAGGTGGATCCATAAATTTCCTACCACCCAGCGTTTCCCCAGGTCTCCTAATAAAAATGATACCTCACACGTGTGGGTGGGTCAAGTACTTGCGACAGGCAAGGGCCCAAAACGTATTGAGGAGACATCAAAAAGACCTATCACAAAACAACCTGGTTTTGCAAGGGGGGTCACCTGGGTTTTTAGCCCCGGGCTCGGCGGCCATCTTGGGAAACAACCAAACCCACTCATTTCTGAAAACTAGACATCCAGTGGAGGCCAGAGAGGTATGGCTTACATGGATCCCCCAATGTTTCCCCACCCAGAATGCCCTGCAAACCTCAAAATTACCAGAAAAAACACACATTTTCTACATATTTTTGGGTGGAATCTCACTTGTGTGGGTGGGGCATAGGCCTGGGAAGAGCCCCAAACATAGGGATTTAGTTGATAGCACCGACAATTCTAAGCACTACATTGAAAAAAAAATGCATTTTTAGCCAGATCTGCATTGGATACCCACACAAGTGAGTTATCATTTTACTCAGGATACTACGGAGAATGCCGTGGGGTAGGACATTTGTGCCGGCAAGGTGATTACACACAAAAATATTTTGAAAATGTGTTTTTTTCAGCTAAATTTGAGGTTTGCCATGGGATCCACGCAAGCAATACCTCATTGGACTCCCCAGCATGTCTAGTTTTCAGAAATGTGTGGGTTTGGTAGGTTTCCCTAGATGGCGGCGAGCCCGGGGCCAAAGACCCAGGTGCTCCCCAAAACCAGGTAGTTTTGTCATAGGTAATTTTGAAGTCTCAACAGTACGATTTGTGCAATTCCTTTTTGCAGCTACTAAGCGTATCCACACAAATGAGTTACCCTTTTTATCTGGAGACTTGGGGGAACGCTGGGTGGTAGGAAATTTGTGTCAGCCTGGTGATACTACAACTTCCGCCACAGAAATTTGAGAAAAAATTTATTTTTTCAAAGAAATTTGAGGTTTGCAGTGGATTCTGGGTAGGGAAATGTTGGTGGAACCATGCAGGCTATACCTTGCTAGACTCCTCTGGGTATCTAGTTTTTAGAAATGTGTGGGTTTGGTAGATTTCCCTAGATCGCCGTCGAGCCTGAGGCCAAAAAGTCATGAGACCCACCTTGCAAAACCAGGTTGTTTTGTGATAGGACATTTTGATGTCGCCTCAATAGGTTTTGGGCCCTTGCCTGTTACGGGTATTGACCCACCCACACAAGTGAGGTACCAATTTTCCCAGAGGACTTTGGGGAATGCGGGGTGAGTGGAATTTTGAGGATAAACACACATTTCAGAACTTTTCACCAGTGAAATGTGAGGAAAATTTTTGTTTTTTTACAAATGTTAAGGTTTGCAAGGGATTCTGGCTAACAAAACCTAGTGAGAGCCAGTCAACTCACCCCATCCTGGATTCCCCTGGGTGTCTAGTTTTTAAACATGTATAGGTTTGCGAGGTTTCCCTAGGTGCCGGCAGACCTAGGGTTCAAAATCTACAGCTAGGCACTTTGCAAAATAGTGTCAGCTTTCACTGTAAAATGTGGTGTGTACATGTTGCGTTTTGGGCCGTTTCCTGTCACAGGCACTAGGCCTACCCACACAAGTGAGGTACCATTTTTCTCGGACGACGTTGGGGAACGTGAAGTGGGTGGAATTTTGTAGATCCATGCAGATTCTAGAACTTTCCATCACAGAAATGTGAGGAAAATGTGTTTTTTTTCCAAATATTTAAGTTTGCAAGGGATTCTGGCTAATAGAACGTGGTGGGAGCCAGTCAAGTCACCCCATCCTGGATTGCCCTGGATGTCTAGTTTTAAAAAATGTATAGGTGTGCTAGGTTTCCTTAGGTGCCAGGAGAGCTAGGGTTTCAAAATCCACCGTCACTTTGCAAAAAAAGGGTCAATTTTCCCTGTGAAAATGTGGTGTGGCCACGTTGAGTTTTGGGCCATTTCTTGTCGCGGGCACTATGCCTACCCACACAAGTGAAGTACCATTTTTATCGGGAGACTTAGGGTAATACAGAATTATATAGCAACTGTTATTACCTATTGACTTTAGATGCATTTCTGCCTTCCAAATGAAAGACAATGTGTAATAAAGAAGTCATTTTGAAAAATGACCTATAATTCTCATGCTAGTATGGGTACTCACAATTTTGGAAATGTGCAAATATCCACTGTTTCTAAACTCTATATTTTGTTCCAAATTCAGAAATACATATATGTCTCTCATATCAATTTTTCCATGTATATAGTTTCCCAAATTAATTGCTTATACCCGGAACTTAATAAAAAACCATTGCTGCTCAGTTATTGGCTCTGGGTTAGTCGGGTTCTTGGTGAACCTTCAAGTCCTATATATCCCCACAACCAGAAAGATCCAGCGGATGTAACGGTTTAAACAGCTGTCATAATTAGAAGAAGTTACAGGTGAAAACATTGACACAAATGGCCTTTTTTCTCAACGAATTTAAAATTTTTCCTATATTCAACGGTTAGTTTCTATAAAGAAACCTTGAAGGATCTACACAAATGACCACTTGCTAAAGTCATAATTTTATCTACTTTTCTAAAAAAAAAATGTATAGCTTTTCAGGATCCATTATTGCTTTCATACCCATATATACCAATAACTGGAAGGAGGTTGAAAGCACAAAAAAATAGCAAAATTAGGCTATGTCCCAGAAAAATGCCAAAACTGTGTAAAACAATGTGATTTTATGACACCAGTCTGCTTGTCCCTGAAAGCTGGGAAGATGGTGATTTCAGCACTACAACCCCTTTTTTGATAGCGTTTGCAGGGGGAAAAACAGACACTTTCATCTGTAGCGCTTTTTCCCATTGAAAAAAAAATAAAAATTGCTGCATTTTGGCTAATTCCTGGGTCTCCTCAGGGGAATCCACAAACCCTGGGTACCTTTACAATCCTCATGATGTTGGAAGAAAAGGACATAAATTTGGTGTGGATACCTTATGTGATCAAAAAGTTACAGGGACCTATGTGCAAACTACCCCATATAGAAAAAAAGGCTTAGCATGGGGGGGGAGGCCTAGCAGCGAAGGGGTTGAAGGTTTTGTCTAAATCTAGACCCTAGTCTGCCTAATCAAGTTACACATGAACATTTGTGAACATTCATCCCACTCAGTGTGATGCAGGGTAACACCAAATATCATTAAGTTATTTTTCACCTTGACTTCCTTAGCTGTAATTCGATTCAGAATTTTACAAAACTCCAGTACCCCACCAGTTTCAGACAGCTAAAGAACATAGATAAGATAATCCACCTCAGGTTATACACAATATGGACTGTGGGCAGGAACTTCACTCAGCATCTAGGACCTATTTGATAGGGGCCAGTATAATATGTTCATGAAGAATATGTGGTTCGGTGTTAAGTGAATCAACTCTCTGAAATTATACTCATAGCAGCCAGCTCAATTGCCGGAAATCTCTTGTGCAAAATATGTGTACAATCAGAGTTTTATTTAATTCAAGAAAATAAAATTTAGGATTATAATGATCAGAGCCAATCTGTGGTGACCACCTTCAAGTGCATGACACATCATATCTCAGGGGACTTCACTGGCTCCGACTACATAAATTCGCTCATTACAAACTCCTCACACATACAGTCATGGCACTACACAACTTAGGCCCCACCTACCTGTAAAAGCGCACCTCCTTCCACCAACTACCCAGACACCTCTACTCTGCATGACTTCTACTCACACACTCCATGCTTACACAGAACCAGATAAGGAGGATGAGCATTCTCTGATATCACTCCTAAAGTGCGGACTGGCCGCCCACTCTAAATAAGACTTTCCTCCTCTCTTCTTGAATTCCACAGGTGGCTGAAGACCTGGCTTTTCAATAAACCTGCCGACTATAGGCAGGGCAAGGCTGACACACCTACTCAGCGCCAGCATACCCTTGCAGATAATTGTGTGTTTCATGACTAAACATGACATACCAAATAAGATCTAAAAAAAGTATAGAGGGCCCCCTAAGGTACGATCTGGGACCAGGGGAATGACAAGAAAACGTGTTACAGTGTCCCCAAGTTAGAGAGTGACAATGGAAAGGGGTTCCTACAGATTTGGGTACCCACTCAGCAAATTCGATTACTGGACACAACCACTAGAAATCACAATAAGTACTACAAATGGTTAAGTTTACACAACATCATACTATCATATCAATTATGTTAATACTAACATCTGAGGTGATACCGATTTCATATGTGACAAGAAGCAAGCAATATCAAAATCTTTTTTTAAAAAAATAAACATAAGTTTATTACACATTTTCATACATTAAAAAACAAAATTCTTATACAAAACAATACTACAAATACATAGTGATATGCAAAAGGATTTTTTTTTAAATGTTCATGAGAACACAGGTCGACGCGGCGTTTCGGTTTAAAAAACCTTCATCAGGACAGTTTCTTCAATTGTACGTTGTAATAAGTATCTCAGCTATTCAATTCACGATCTTTTGTAATCACAAAAGTAGATGTGTCCTGGTTTGGGTCCACATACACAGATACTGAGGTCCCAAGTATTCGGGATACGATAGAGAGTACCTTTATCTCAGATATCAGGTTCGTTCAATTTTCACTGTATCGGAGGGGCCACCAGAGGATGTGTGCACTCATGGATACATGTGCACAATGACATTCCTTGTGTAATCGCTGCAGCCTCGTGCTAAATATGCTTCATTGGCTAATTTTTGATAGTCGCGATTGCTATTGCATCTGAATAAAAGAAGCTGGCCTCCCTGCTCCTCCGTATACAGCGTCTGGGGGTTCTGTTAGTTCCAGTAAAAGAACTAACAGAACCCCCAGACGCTGTATACGGAGGAGCAGGGAGGCCAGCTTCTTTTATTCAGATGCAATAGCAATCGCGACTATCAAAAATTAGCCAATGAAGCATATTTAGCACGCGGCTGCAGCGATTACACAAGGAATGTCATTGTGCACATGTATCCATGAGTGCACACATCCTCTGGTGGCCCCTCCGATAGAGTGAAAATTGAACGAACCTGATATCTGAGATAAAGGTACTCTCTATCGTATCCCGAATACTTGGGACCTCAGTATCTGTGTATGTGGACCCAAACCAGGACACATCTACTTTTGTGATTACAAAAGATCGTGAATTGAATAGCTGAGATACTTATTACAACGTACAATTGAAGAAACTGTCCTGATGAAGGTTTTTTAAACCGAAACGCCGCGTCGACCTGTGTTCTCATGAACATTTAAAAAAAAATCCTTTTGCATATCACTATGTATTTGTAGTATTGTTTTGTATAAGAATTTTGTTTTTTAATGTATGAAAATGTGTAATAAACTTATGTTTATTTAAAAAAAAAAAGATTTTGATATTGCTTGCTTCTTGTCACATATGAAATCGGTATCACCTCAGATGTTATTATTAACATAATTGATATGATAGTATGATGTTGTGTAAACTTAACCATTTGTAGTACTTATTGTGATTTCTAGTGGTTGTGTCCAGTAATCGAATTTGCTGAGTGGGTACCCAAATCTGTAGGAACCCCTTTCCATTGTCACTCTCTAACTTGGGGACACTGTAACACGTTTTCATACCAAATAAGATGACATAATATGATTAACAATACAATATTCTGGCAGCACATAAAAATATATACACTTAAGCCCTGAGCTGACTCATTTCAAATATCTCACTTACATTTTTTGTGTTATATCACCCTCCACCTACTCAACTTCCTGTACCCGAATTGCAGACAACTCTAAAAAGCATAGCCAATCTTCTAACTCCCCCACAACAAGAAAGATGACTGATGTGTGGTCCTGCACCCGGTAAAGACACATTAGGGCTTATTTATGAAGCCCTTGCGCTGCTGGTACATCACTTTTTGCGATGCCCCTGTTATTTTACGTTATGTTAAAGGAACTTGTAAAGTGCACGTACACCGGACGGTTTCATGGTGCTGGGGTCCAGGGGATGGTGCAACAGTGAGAGGATTAAATTAGTCATATGCCTGGCGGAACAGCAAGCTCTTTAACTATTTCCTAAACTGCATGTAAGAGATGGCAGATCTCATCTCCACAGAAAGAGAGTTCCAGAATTGAGGTGCTAAGACTGCAAATCTTAGTCCCCCATGTTTCTTACATTTAAAGGACGGGATGACCAACAGATTCAAACGAGAGGACCTGAAGTCCTCCAGAAGGGACATAGCTCTGAATCCCAGAGGATATAAATGTCACTTGTGCCCTCTGTGCCCCACTGACTCTGGTGCCCTCCATTTTCCCCGCCGCTCCGCCCCCGCTCCTGCCTCTCAGCTGCTGCATGCCCCTCCTACCTCCCCCTACTTAATGGTGGCCGCTGCAGGGGAGCGCGAGCAAGACCTCTGACCCTCAGTCTGACCCCCACCCTTCTCCCCAGCAGCTCCGCTGTACCTTGCTTCTGTGCTGTGTCCAAGAGCCCCACCCTGTAAGGATTTGAGACCCAGAGTTGGTAGCTGCCTCGTTCAGAGTTGGTCTACTTCTGCCTGCTGCCTCTGCGTTTGTATTGCTTGTTGCCTCTATGTTTGTATTACTTATTTCTTTTAGCTTGCTGCCTGATTTATTTTTATTTCCTTTTTAATTTTGTCACTTGTGCCCCCTTTTCCCCGCTCACTCAGGTGCCCTCCATTTTATCCTGCCATTCTGCCTCTGCTCCCGCCTCCCAGCTGCTGCATGCCCCTGCCACCTCCTCCTACTTAATGTAGATGCTGTGCAGTAGCGCAGCAGATGCGTGCAGCAGGTGTGCTGCTGCCCGTCTGTGCCTGTCTGCAACCTGACCACGGCAGCACCAGGGACCCTGGTCCTCCAAGACCACACCGCTACAATTCCACCACCCTCCACACACTCAATACCGGAAGACCCGACGGTTGTGAAAGATCCTCTCCGAACTCCACCCATGGACAGTTCTCGTGCAGACACTGCCACAGATCCTTCACCATCAACAAAGCTCTCACTACTGCTGAAGACCCGTTGGATGCACGCAACGGCAAAACCCTGACATGCATCGTCCTCAATGTGCGCTCCCGGCACCGACCCGCTGTAGAGATCTGGGACCTGATTGACACCCTCTCGCTCGACGTTGCCTTCTTCACTGAAATGTGGACCTACGCATCCTCCGGTAACGACATCGCCACTGCCATCCCCGACGGCTACAAGATCCAGGGGAAGGACCGCCCAGGAGGAGAACTCACCATCGCACACAAAACCTCCCTCAGACTCTCCACATCCAGCACTAATGACCCCCACTACAACACAGAACACCTCCACTTCCAGATCCAGACCAGCCCTAGGACCACGCTATATGGCACCCTCATCTACAGACCTTCGGGACCTCGCAACCAGTCAGAAACTAGCATCGCCAATCTCGCCGCAACCTACGCCATCACCTCCACGGACTACATCCTACTCGGAGACCTAAACTTCCACCTTGAAAACTGCAACGACCCCGACTCCACCACGCTCCTCGACAACCTCGCCACCCTCGGACTGAAGCAGCTGGTCAACACGCCCACTCACAGGGATGGACACACCCTCTGCCCCATCTTCACAGGAGGGACAAACATCTGCTTCAGCCACACCACCCATCACCTCTGGACGGACCACCCCAGCTTCCATTTCACTTTCAACACCGCACCCAAGCCCGCCTCGCGCCCGCCACGAAGGAACTGGAGCAAGGTCACAGAGGAACATCTCAACACCACCCTCCTCCAGGACTCCCCCAGCGCCACGACCAACACCAACTTCGCAGCCAAAGGATTTCACCACTGGATTTCCTGTTGTGCCAACAAGCTCGCACCTCTCCGCCACCCCGCCAAACAACTCCCTCTGAAGTCTGCCTGGTTCACCGCAGAACTACAAGAGGCCAGACACTCCTTCAGATGCCTAGAGGAATCCTGCAGAAACCAGAAAACCACAGAAGCGTGGAACAACCACAGGAGCACCCTGAAGGAATGCCACCAGCGCATAAGAGACACCAAACAAACCTTCATAAGAGACAAAGTCCAGACGAAAGTGACCAACACCAAGAAACTGTTCAACATGATACAGTAGTTTGCTAAACCCCCCAGTGAGGCCATGGACATCACACCTTCCCAGGAACTCTGCGAAAAGCTCAGCTTCTACTTCCATCTTAAGATCAAGGCCCTCCACGACAACTTCAGTGAACAGACGATAGACACCAACACCCCACTCCACACCACCGCCGACAAGCCTATCATCAGAACCTGGAATCCTGCCACCGTCAAACTCATCACCTCTACCATGATGAAAACCCACTCAGGAGCCCAAACAGACCCCTGCCCACCGCACATATTCCACATGGCTGGCACCGCTATTGTACCCGAACTAGGACGGACCATCAACGCCTCCTTTGGATCCGGCGTCTTCCCAGACGACTGGAAGCGGGCGGAGGTTAAACTCCTCCTCAAGAAACCTACGGCCGACTCAACGGATCTGAAAAACGACAGGCCCATATCTCTCCTCCCCTTCACAGCCAAAGTCATTGAAAGACTCGTAAACACCCAGCTGACTACCTTCATCGAAGAGAACTCCATCCTGGACGCCTCCCAGTCTGGATTCCGCAGCAACCACAGGACTGAGACCACCCGCCTTGCAGCTACTGATGACATCCACATGCTACTCGACCAGGGACACACCGGGGCCCTCATCATACTAGACCTCTCCACAGCCTTCGACACCGTTTCACATAGACATACATACAAGGAACTGCCCTCAACTGGATCCAATCCTTTCTCTCCGGCTGAACCCAGGGGATCAGACTCCCTCCTTTCCTCTCCAAACCCACCAACATCAACTGGGGTGTGCCCCGCGGTTCATTGCTCAGCCCCACGCTCTTCAACATCTACATGGCCCCCTCGCCGCCAACGTCAGACAGCATGGGCTCAGCATAGTATCCCACTCCGACGACACCCAACTCATCCTCTCACTCACGAAGATTCCCGAAGACACCAGACTATGCTTCCATGAAGGAGCCTGGATGAAAGACAGCTTTCTGAAGCTCAACCCAGAGAAAACCAAGGTCCTCATTCACACCTGGTGGCCCTCCTCCCTCGGAAACCCACCCACTCCTACAGACCACGCTCGAAACCTCTGCATCATCCTATACTCTTCCCTCTCCATGAACCACCAGATCAACGCCGTCACATCCACCAGCTTCAACTGCCTGCACATCCCCTGTAAGACCTTCAAATGGATCCGCCCAACTGCAGAAGGACTGTTACCCACACGCTCATAACCAGCAGACTGGACTACGGCAATGCCCTTTAGGCCGGAATAAACAGATCTCTTCTACACAAGCCGCAAACCATCCAAAACGCCGCAGTGAGACTCTTACTCGGGACACCTCACCATGAACTCATGACTCAACACCTACAAGACCTCCACTGGCTCCCCGCAGAGACGAGGGTCACCTTCAAACTCCTCACCCACGCCTACATATCCCTCAACAACATCGGACCCAAATACCTCAACGAGAGAGTCTCCTTCAATGTACCCAAAAGGAACCTCCGCTCCGCCGACCTTGCCCTGGCGGAGGTCCCCTGCATCTGCAGAAACAGAGCATGTGGGAGAGCTTTCTCCTACATAGCAACCAAGATCTGGAAGGAGCTCTCTGTACACATCAGATGCTCCCCGACCCTGCACATGTTCAGGAAGGACCTCAAAACCTGACTTTTCAACTGATCCGGAGCTGCCCCCCCACCCCAGCACCTTGAGACCCTCACAGGTGAGTAGCATGCTCTACAAACCCCTTGATTGATTGATTGATTGATTGATTGATTGATTGATTGATTGAATGATTGAATGCTGGACTGTCGCCATGATGAGCTTTAAAGGTGATACACCCCAGCTTAAATGCACAGCGCTTGGCCACTAGGAGCCAATGTAGGCTTTTCATTAGATGTCTAACATAGTGCCATTTGAGCTGGTGGTATAATAATCTGTCTGCTTGGTTTTTTACCAGCTGTAGGCGATTTACTTGATATGCCGGGATACCTACATAAAGTGAGTGGGCATAATCAATGCAGGAGATTACCAAAGCCAAGATGACTAGGGTCAGGGCTTCTGTGATCAGGAATCTACTGAACTTCTTGATCCTTCGCAGCTGGAAGAAACATTAAGAGACCACTGACCCAATCTGGGCTTTCATAGACAGGTCATTGCTGATCATAATTTTTTAGCAGGCTTTTGATAGAACAAACTGGGAGTGGCAGGTTTCCCAATTGGGGTGGCCAGAAGTTGAAATTCCAAGGGTTAGCAGGCCCACCTGTTAGGATTAGCTCAGTTGTATCAGTGTTTAGTTTTAGATGGTTACTGTTCATCCATTCACTGATAAATCTCATGGTGGATTGGAAGTTGGAAACAGAAGATGCCGATTGATCGATATCAAATATCAATTGGAGATCATCGGCATAATTGAAGGTGCCAACCTTCCTTTCTCTGAGCGAGCGGATCAAGGGTAAAATTAAAGAAGAGTGGTGAAAGAGAAGAGCCCTGGGGTACTCCACAGGTCAATTTAATTTGTGTGGAAGAGATTTTGGCAAGGCGAACCGCTTGAGAGTGATTGCTAAGAAACGATGAAAGCCACTTAAGGGCCAGGCCCTGGATTCCGGAGTTACTGACATGGTCAATCAAAAGGTCATGATCGACCATGACGAAAGCCGCCGAGAGATCAAGGAGTACCAGGTCCTGGGTAATGCCTTAGCAGTCCCCCTTCTGAGCTCATCCATGACCGTAAGGATGACGGTCTCAGTTGAGTGTGCCGGTCTAAAATCTGCCTGTTGAGGGTCAAGATAGTGGGGATGTTCGATAAAGGAGCTGAGGCAACTGGCTACATGGGCTTCTAGAATTTTGCCCAAATAGGGGAGCAGGGAGATGGGAGGATAGTTAGTTAGGGATAGAGGGTCTAAGCCTGGTTTCTTTAGGACTGGAACAATTCTGCATGTTTAAATGTGTTTGGGACTATACCCTGCTTAAGAAAGGTATTCAGGAGCGAGAGAGGGGTGAGGGGCCAGGCAGGTGAGGAAAGCTTCCCTAATATTTTAGGAGGATAGCAATCAGTGAGGGAGACAGATCCGACCTTCCTTAGCAACCCAAAGAATACTTCCCTAGAAATCAAAGGGACCTGATCTAACAAAAGAGGGTTTCTAAATGTGGGCGGAGGAATTGTTGGAGAGGTATTGGTAGGAATGCTAGACTTAATAGTGGCAATTTTTTCAATAAAATAGGAGTGGCATAGAATATGTGTAAAATATGGGCCACACTGTGACATATTTGCAAAGTGATGCATCTAAGCAGATGCGTCACTTTGTAAACCCCTGCGCTACATTATACCTGTGTCAGGCATAATGTATGCAGTGTGGGCATTCCCCCGCAAAAAAGGGTTGTAGAAGTGGCACAGTGAAATCTATCAGATTTCACTAAGCCACTTCTAGGATGCCAATGCGTCAAATCCTTAAGCCTGCCTCACAACAGGAGTAAGACTGATGCAGGCCCTTTCACATGCGTTTTTCCCTATTTAAAAGGACACATTGCTGGAGTTGCATCTGTTTTCAGACACACTCCAGTGTGGCTCCAATTTTGCGCCTACAGAAACTGCAGTAATGCTGATGTATCTGCATATCCTTGCAACATGGAGCGCTGTAAGTAAATAAGGCGCATCCATGGTGTTGCAAGGAGGGCGCGCTGAAGAGTTACATCGCTGTTTTATCACAGCGATGCAACACTGTTCATAAATGAGGCTTGTTATGTTAAAGTGGTCCTTTCCTTTGAATGAACTGAGTGTAAATGAAGCAGGGTTATATCATATCAAACCCCTATTCTTCAAAATAACTCTTATCTATATTCCAGATTTTCAAGGTGTAGCTACTATCCTGTTTTCCTTTTAAATCCATGCTAGGTACTGCCTACTGCTCCTCCCTTTTTCTCTCTTTTATGGAGTTCTCTTAAGACTGCACCTTTCCACCATCTTCCTGCAGTCTAGCATGATTGTCTACCCTCAATGTGTGGTGATTTTATTGAAAAGAGACCCCTGCACCTAATCTGCAAGGGCCTCTTTTGTAAATGACATGCTAGAGCATAGTTTAGAGGCCCTTAATACTTACTTCCAGCTGTGTGCAGCATAACATCTTCTTTCTGGACAAACAACATGATTATTGTAAAGTTACCTGTCATAGGAAATACTTGAAAAAAATCCCATCTATCCTGTGGAGAGACCATGGCACAGATGCATAAAACAATTGCCAGTCATTTTAATTTCTTCTTTGAATGAGACCTCCTAAATCGTTTCTTGCCTATAGTGAATCTCTACATTCTAGAGAATACTGCTGTGCTAACCTCTCTCTCTAGCATGATCCAATAGGTCCACTTGGAAAATAACCACAATCTACCACATGGTCCCTAAGTCACTCACGTGTTTTGACCATACATCTTGGATAAGGGTAATAAGCTAGCTTTCCGAGTGAATCACTTTCAAAGCTCTGCCAAATTTGAATTAATTAAAGCCATAAGCATCAGCTGTATCTTCTGCGTTCTACACTCTGCATGCTTAAATATGCAATCATTGAAATCTCCAGAATGCTAAATATTTCTACTGGTCTACAGTACGTGCTATGATTTCCATGGTTCTTATTTCTCGATGTTAGCACACAGTACAGCAGCACAGTACCTTGAGTGCTGTCAACTGTCTGCGAATTATTTTCCAACGTCTACATCAGCAAACATAGACACTCAACTAGTCCTAGTCACAATTTTTCATTTGCAGGCTGCAGATGTCAACCTTTGGGCAATTTCACCATTTTCTGCTGGATTTGCACCCCCAAGACCTGACTAAAAGTAGGTGGAATTCGGACGAATGCCCTGCAGCACGAGAAATCCTTGTTCTGAGCATTGAAGAATGCATGTAACAAGAAATACTGTTCAGTGGCTGAAAAGTGTAATTACCTGAATGAGAATTGCAGTAAGTAAAAAAACACTTCCTGGCATCTGACAAAGCATAAAAGAAAGTTACCCTGCAGGAATCCTTGAGTGTGGTACCTCCCTGAATGGCCCTCAAGTCACTGAGGCACCTGCCTTGGAAGTAGCTTTCAAGAGTCCTGTCAAGGGTCTGCATATGTAATCAAGTTAATACCATTACCTTTAAGAAATTGCATTGCCCAGCCCCTTACAATGCTCTAAATGCAAATGTGTGGGCCGTTTGGCTACTTTTGTCACCCTCAGAGCCATCCAAACTCTGCTACACAGGCGTAAAAAACAAGGGACAGCAAAGTTCGCCTCTTTTGAAATTTGCTGGAATTTTTCACCCATTCCTACCAGTCAGCCTTAAGAAGGGGCATACAACTATCATATCCACCCAGCCAGCTTTAAATAACGTTACAACCACTGGGGTCTGTTTGTTGAAGATAAAAGATAATTGCTTCAGAATATGCTGCAGAGCCCATGATGAACCAGCCACCTATAGATTAAGGGAGTCTATTAACGTTCCAACGCAGTAGTTATATCTAAAGCACCTTTTTTTAAAGATAAACCTGTTGCCCAGACCTCTGGTTGTTTCATATAATTTCCCACCGTCTGCCCTCCACCACTCTTGTAAACAGCTAAACTGGAGAAGCCCTATCTTCCTACTTGAGTGCAACCAATATCCTTAGAAAAATCCCATTATTTGTCCTGCCTGTTAGTTAGTTACATCAAAGAATTCACCATAATTCCTGTCATTTTAACTATCTTTTATCACCCCTTCCTCTCACCCGCCCAACTGCCCCTTCATTAAACATGCTCGATAAGGGACGGTAGAGACAAACCAAACTAAAAAGTACTACTCTTGTTCATAATCGTGCTGTAAACAAAGACAACAGACGGAATGTGCTTCATTTAGAATGTGCACCAAGTAGAAAGTTTGGATTCACGTGAACATTAACATGGAAAATAATGGCATTAGAACAATAAAACAATGGACCGAAACTCCCCCATTTGCTATCCCGAGCCCCACAGTATTTCCTCTGTAATATTGCACATATACCAAGGCCCCGGAAAGTTCTGCATGTCTCTGGCACTAATATCACCACAAATGCCACTGAAAGATATTTTCTTTAAACCTTTAGATTGATGTACTTTTTACAACGTGTGCTATTTCCCCAGAGTGAAATAACGCAATTCGTAGTTACAAGAATTACAGGGTTCAGAATTATCAGGTCTGAAATCTCTGGATTTGATAATTTCAGGCCCATAGTCACCAGCAGTCTCAGATAAGCTGCAGGGCCTGGGACCGTGGCAGCAGTTTGCTGAGCCTTGCCCACTCCCTGCACCGGTCCAGGAGAAGTAACCTCTTGCAGCCGTTGTTTGTGCTTTTGGTTACCTTTTCCTCCTTGCCGAGCTGGAGCCATTTTTAAAATTGCTTCGTGAATCTGAATTTACTTCCTTCTCTTTAAACATTTTTGGTTCCTCCGAGTTCAATCAGGTAAATGGGGACCGCGGGAAAGAAACTCAGTGATTCTTGCCCGTGGTCTTCTGGTATGTTAGAGAACTCCAGTGGTTAGTTTATTCACACAATAGTTGGCATCACTCGAGGCTTTATGGCCTCATTCTGCAGTGGGTGTGGCTCTGGAGGGTGCCCCCTAATATCTGTCAGTGTTTTTCTGGCATGTTGTTGCTGCATGATGTCAGAGTTGTTGCAACAAGTATACAGAGAATACAGTATAGGCAGTCTTATGGTAGGTAGCCCTAGTGTAGTTACAGGGTGGGAGAGATATGTCATGCGGTAAGGGACACATTACATACTTTATATGAAGCGGAGAGGAAGAAATTAACACAGAGGTAAGTGCTGTCACAGGTTTGGGTTGGCATGTAGAGGTCCAAGAAGGAGCCATCGGAGATGTGGCATCTGCTATCTCGCCACAGTTGCGTTTATGGCCGGCACTGCGGCATGAGTTCTGCTGAGTTAATGCAGTGAGCAAACACCACTCGATGAATGCACACACTCGCGGTAGTTTAAACAACGCGGGCCATGCCCCAGGTTCCTTTATTTTAGCTATCCCGTCCCTACGTCACGGTCATGACCATCGGGACCCAAACACAGAGGGTGATAGCACTAAACAACCCTCCAGGGATTATCATAGGGAGCAAAGACCACCCGCCTAAACATAACATTCCTCCTTAACCAACAACAACAAAAAACAGAACGAGAAAAGAAAGAAGAAAAACACAACAAAAAATAGTGAAGTATACAACCACATTCACATATTCAATGTAGCACAAAATCCCTCAAACGTGATGACCTGGAGAGATAAGGTCGAAGATGGTATCTTTATGTCCCTTGATGAATGACATCTTCAATCAGCTCAGTAGGCTCCCTAGCCAGAGACAAGGTATCTTGATTAGATGGTAATGGGGGTAGCTTTGCCGGTGAGCATATACTCCCCCTTTTGGAGAGTGAGGGCATCAAACTTGGAGACTCTTAATCGGCATGTTGTCCAACTGGACCTGACTTGTCCTCCAACGACAACTCAACACTACGCAAGGCTTGAGGATCCTTCAGGGGATTGTTCACAGGAGTCAGATATGCCTTGAAGAAAGAGACATTCCTGGTGATGGTCATTCCATCTTTCTGTGCTTTGATCATTGTTCCTCGCACTTTTTGCACCTTCCATGGCTTGCGCTCAAAAGGTAATGCAAACTTCCCCCGGGAACGCTGACTTTTTACCATCACGAGGTCACCCACTGTGATAGAGCTCTGTTTGGCCCTGCGAGTCCGGGACATGTGTTCATTCTTTAGGTGACGTTTCTGTAGCATGTCCTTGCTTGGCTACACAACGTCTAGGTGTGGAATGTCAACGCTGACTGGGTGGTTCATGCATAACGACATGAGAATCACATGCATTGTAGAGAGAGGAGTTAAACGATACTCCCTTAGGGATCCGTACAGAGCACAGTCCACATTTTACCCATTGGCCAAAGCGATTCTGATAATCTTGTTTAGAGTGTACATGTAGCGCCCCGATTCTCCATTTGTCTGGGGCCATCTGAGTGTATTCTTCGAGTGGTGGACACTCCTGGATTGTAAATATTCAGTTAATCCTCGGCTCAATAATGGAGGGCCATTGTCCATGCACAGCTCTTTGAGCAACTCATGAATGGCCATAATTTTGTCCAAACGAGGAATGGTCTGGCTGGCCGTAATAAATTCCAGGAACTCAACCTCAAGATACTTTGAAAAATCATCGATGACCACCAGCATATGCCGCCCATCCGGTAGACTACCAAAATCCACACTGGCTCGCTGCAAGGGGAATGGCAGAATGACTTCAGTGATGATAGGTGCAGGTGGATCAGCAGGACCTGTGGCTTTGACAGAGAGAGCATTGGCACACAGCTTGCTCTACCAGGGCATCCAAATTGCAGAACCATACCTTACATCTTAGTCCAGACTTCGTCTTGACAGCCCCTTGATGGCCCAAATGTGGCAGATCGACCACTCTCTGTGGCAACAATCCAGGGGTCACTAAGCGCGACCCTCTCAGCAGTCAGCCTTCCGGGGATACCGCCAAATTGTTCCACACATTATGTATGGATGCCAAAGTTACCCTCACATTGTCTATGCAATATGTGGTTTTGTCAAATAGAGTGTTCCATCTTCCAGATCGCACTGCAGAGATGCTCAGCTGGATGCATACATCGGTGTTGGTGGCTTTAATAATTTCCTCAAGGGAGATTGGGAGTGGTCTGGAACATTCAACGACAAAACAAATGCACTCCTCCACTTCTTCTGCATCCAGTTCCTCACTCTTGTCTAGATAGTCCGCTGTGTTCTGAGTTCCTGGGTGGAAGACCACTGTGATGTGATATTCTTGCAATTGGTTAATCCATTTTTCAATTCGAGATGGGGGCTTGGATGATGACCCCATGTACAATGGGATGAGGGGTTTAGGATCAGTGTGTACAATGAAAGGTTGTCCATAAAGATATAAATTAATATGACAGCAACCCCAATAGAGGGCAATGTCTTTTTCTAGATGTGGGAGTATCTTTGCTCTGTCGCAGTCAGTGGTCGACTGGTGTATGCCACATGGGCCCATTCACCCTTGCTTTGCCATTGAGACAACACCCCTCCTTGGCCCATGGGGCTAGCATCAACTGACAGCTCGGATTCCGTTGCTGGGCCAAAATACACCTAAGTGGTGTCAACTGAAAGGGTTCGCTTCATGACTGGAAAAGCGTACCCCTTTTCATGCACCCAGTTCCAGACTGTGTTGGACTTGACTAACTCCCTCAACCGAGCGGTGAGGTCTACAAGATTGTGGATGGATATGCCACAGTACGTGACCTTGCCCAATAAACTTAGTACACCGGTTACAATGGTCGAGCCCGAATGTCCTGGAATTTGTGAGGATCTGGAGTTACCCCATTTTGGGAAAAATGGTATCCAAAAAGGCTATCTCTTTGTTGAGAAAGTCACACTTTTCCTTATGGAGCGTTAGTCCATTTTCCAACAGGCATTGAAACGGGGCCCTCAGACGGTCAAAATGTTCCTCTAATGTGGGGGCGTCAACTAAAATGTCATCACTGACATTGAGGACTCCTTCAAGGTCAGCAAGTGCAAATCTAATGGTGTCTTGGAAGACTTCTGCAACACTAGAGATCCAAAAACGGAGGTGCTTATATCTCCTCAGCCCTACACGGGTTGAGAAAGTAGTGATGGCTTAGGATGCTGGATCCACCATCAACTGGTGATAATCAGCACGTAAATTCATTTTTGAAAACCACCTTAAACCACTCACTTCAGCCACTATGTCATCCACGGTGGGTGTGAAATGCTGCAACACATTTAATGGCCAAGTTGGGTAGACGTATGTCCACGCATCTTCAAACGTTTCCGGGTTGCTTGCGTTTGCATGCCATCACAATAGAAGAGACCCAGCGGGTCCAGCCATCCACCCTCTCAATAATGTCAGCCTGTTCCAGTTTGTTCAATTCCTCCTCCACCTTTGTCTGGAGGTGAAACACCACCCGTTGATGCTTTAAAGCTACTGGCTGGATGAATTAATCAATATGCAATCTTATTAATCGGTCTTTATACCTTCATATAATGATGCAAACTGAGCTAGCAAGTCGTCCACAATTTCTTAGTGCACACTGAACATGAATGCAACAAGCTGAAAGCGCTCTGCGTATTGCAGCTCGGCAACATCCTGTGGGCTCCTTTTGTGACATATATCTTGGTCTGCGTCAAGTGAAATTCTTGCGCAATCTTGGCTGTGAACACACGTGCTAAAGGGAGTAGGGTGGTGGACCCATAGGCATAGATTTTGGTAGTGGTTGGTCTCAGAACAGGTGAAGCTGGCAAAGTCAGCAACATCAACTGGGCCATAATGTTGATGGAAACTCCGGTGTCAATTAGTGTCTGCACTTGGCGGCCTTCTACGAGTACATGCATTTCAGGATGTGTTTGCATGGATATCCCTTGGATTGCATGGCATGTATTACATGGAAAGCTCCTTCACTGTCATCATCATCCATGTCCCTTTCATCTATTGGGCTGTCTGTGGCATGGAAGGTATTGACTGATTTGAGTCTTTGACTCCTCGATGAGGCTGAAAAGCGACTTACTTTGGCGAAATTATTCACCTTATTGCAGGCCGAACACCGCTTCCCTTGTGCAGGACAAGGTCACTTATGGGGGTAAGGTCCCCTGCATCTATAGCAAGCCTTTGGTTCCGACTACTTGGTTCCGACGTTGGTTTGTTCCTTGTTTTCCTCTTGTCTGGGGTCTAGGCGATCATGGCTTTGACTCGCTCCACTTTGACTGTGTGCTGTAGTGCTGCCTCCATGTGGGCGACATTTACTTTGGACTGTTATTTCAACCTACCTATGGTCAACATGTCAGCCATGCTCATACCCAGAACTTGGAGAACGTTCTCTTGCAGTTTTCTTGAGGAACAGCCTTGAATGAATTGCGCCCGGATTACATTGTCTGCATCCGGTAGTGTGCAGGTGTTTGCTAGGTTACTCAGGCAGGCACACCCCAGGTTCCTTCATTTTAGCGTCCTGTCCCCGCGTCATGGTTGTGACCATTGGGACCCAAACACAGAGTATGATACAGAGTATAGTAGCATTAAACACCCCTCCAGGGATTATCATAGTGAGCACAGCCCACCTGCTTAAACATTACAGCCACTACACGGAAGGGCATTAGGGAAGTGTCCTCTGGAAGTGGGTGATGAGGTGAGGGAACTGCAAAAAGAGGTGGCTTACCTGCTGCTGGGTCGCCGGGGGATTGATGCCCAGGTGGTCTTGGGAGAGGGCATCAAATCCTCTGCGTCACCGTCTGAGGCAAAATATATGAGACATTGCATCTAGAAATCTAAATGAGCTCACTGAGGCAGGCGCTATCAGCACCGTTAGTGCAATGATTCACGATGGCCAGCAGGGGCTCACGATGATGACAAGCATATTATACAACAGGCCGCAGTTGCTCCAGTGAACCAGAAACATATGCCTGAGTGTACCCTGTCTCACATTAAAGATATTGGTGAAGGGAGGCTGAATTGATAGAGGAATTGCAGTGCACTGGGGTCAGCCCTAGCCCAAAGCGGCTGATATAGCCGCATAAAGTGGGCACGTTATTAACACTAAAGGCACATAAAAGGAGGCCAAGCAATAATATCTGGTAGCCACATTTTATGAAGGGAGAAGGGCCCTTCCCTGTTTCGAACCATTACCCAGAAGACAAAAGGAAGACATAACCCCTTGATTCAAAGAATGGAGGGCTGAGATTCTAACAGCAATGGAGGGAATATAGGTTAGGACATGAAATATGGTGTTGATGACCCTACAGGACTGATATGCAGCAGTTTGGTAAGCTGGGGAGGAAGGCAGTCTTTGAAGGTGCAGGTAGCAAATGGGCAGAAGGGGGACTAAGAGGAGGAGAGTTGGTGTGGTTGCAGAAGAGGAGCTGGAGGTGAACCGGGAAGCAAGTTAGGGTGATCCCTCCACCCCCTGGCAGGACCAAAGCACCCCCAAATTGGGTGATTTGGTGGTCTCCGTGGGACAATCTTCAAAGATGAGGTCAGGGCTAAGCAGTAGTATTGGTCAGGGCCGGAGCCCGCTCAGTCATGCTGGTCCAAAGAGAGGGAATGGCAGACTGTGACCTCCTGGACAATGGGGTAACCCACATCATAAACATTTTTTGAGGATGGAAGGATTATTTGGCGTGAGCATGATGGAGGAGTGGGTGACGGAGCAAAGACCTGGTGTAATTGGTGTAATTACAAAAAATGCAGGGGATGAAATGGTGGAGTTGTACTATGAGGATGAAGATGATAAACTTGAAGAATGAGTGAAACTAAATTGGGTGCAATAAAAGGTTAAGGTTACTGAGGTTCCATCAACTGCTGTGGTGAAGGAGGGACGGTGTTAATAACAATGGAGCGCAGTCTTTTGTGTTTCACATGCAACATGCAGCTGGATTTGAGAAGTGAAGAATGTCCATTGGATGTGGAACGAGGAGAGTCAGGGCACCAGAAATCAGAGAGAAGAGATAAGTGTGGCTTGAAGCAGGTGGGTGCAAATGATGGCATGCTTGGGAAGACTTGAAGGGAAACAAAAAAAACAAGGGAAAAACGTGTTCTGTAGCAGTGGGGGAAGCCCAATGGGAATGTCACTGATGCCTCAAAGGGTGTTGAAGGTGAACATTACGGTTGACACCAGGGATATTGGTATGATTTCTGCAATGAAACTACCGAAATTTGGGACTGATAAACAAAAGAGGAGTATAAAGTTAAAAAAAAGATGTTGGAGGTGGGGATTCAGGTAAAAATTGCAAAAATGGATGGATGGATAATTACAACAAATCTGAGAAATAATTGGAGAAATATAAGAAGGAAGTTGCTGATTATAAGTAGAAGTTGCTATACATGGCTAGCGCTATGCCGTTGGGTGCCCATTTATCAAGTACAAAGAAAGAAAACATTTGGAAGTGGGAATTTCATTACATTTTCAGGTTGTTTCACAAAGAGGTGCAGGCAAAAGAGGAATCAAAGGACAAGGTGCGGAAGCTTGCCTGTAGGCTTAGAGTGCACATTTCAGCAGATACATGGATATTACCATTATTGATTTTTGCACGTGTTGATTTTGAAAAGTTCTCTAAAAGAGCATTAGCAGTTTTTTAATATATATACATAGTACATAAAGTGCAGATGGACTTTGGAGGCTTTGCATGGTGCAGATACGATGAAGAGAGCAGGGCCAGACTTAAAGGCATATTTACAATCGCTTACCGCCACCGGAGAATCATTTTATGCTCCGGTGGTGCTGTGTGCTGGCCCATATTTACAAGCCCATGCAAAGCCACTTTGCGTGGCTTTACATTGCCTTGTACATATGGCCCTAATTCATGCAGTACTCTGTGTTAAAGAGGCATGTCATGGAGGTTGCTGTGGGTGTTCCCACGCTACATTCATGGTTTTTTCACTCTGTCCCAGATTTACAACTGCCACAAATTTCAAGGATTTTTAGATCTGAGGCAACGCCGAAAAGTAACACTGCTGCTTTGCTGATTTTGGACTGCATTTGTGAAGGACTTCCAGTCTCAGGAATCCATGTTGCCCAGAGGAGGAGGAGGGGTCAGAGACCCATACAAAGGTACCCTGCAACTCCTGCGATGGGGAACGCGCTGCTTTGCTGATTTTCGACTGCTGTTGTGAGGGACTTCCAGCCCCAGGAATCCTTGTTGCCAAGAGGAGGAGGAGGGGTCAGAGACCCATACAAAACTACCAAGTATCTCCCATGGCACAGGACATGCGTGGGCTGCGCCCAGGCAAAGCCCGGGCCAATGGCGGGTCTGCCCAGCGGCCGTAGGCTACAGGAGGAGGCGGGGCAGGCCACCCCCCTTGGCTTGGCTGAGGAAGAGACCGCAAAAATTGGATTCATCTCTACCTCCAGATTGATCAACTTTGCTGTGACTAGTGTGAGCTGAGGTAGGCAAGCTTCAGTGATGTATTAGACATTTTGGTATCGTCACGCGCTGCTGACTTTGGGGCCGATTAGGATGGCGGACGGACCTGCGTCCGTCCGCCACCCCAGAGTAGGAGGGACCGTCCGCAGGGGCAGCGGCGGTCCCTCCGTGCAAATTAGGATGTGACCGCCACCCTGGGGCGTCACATCCTGTATTTTTAACATTGCGGCGGGTGGTGCTTGCAGCAGCACCCGCCGGAATGTTAAAAATGAAAGCAGTGCATTTGCATGCACAAAGCGGCAGGCACCGCGCGGTGCCTGCCGCTTCGTGCACGCAAAGGCAGAGGGGTACCATAGGTACCCCCCATGTGCACCCCCCACCCCCCCTTCACCCCTGGGGGCCCGCAACGGGCCCCCAAAGAAAAGACCGTATGCCTTTCCACGGCGGAAATGCCGCCGTGGAAAGGCATAGGACCACCAACATCCTAATATGCCTGGCGGTGTCTGATAGACACCGCCAGCCATGTTAGAGCTTTTCCGCCGCGGTCGGAAGGCGACCGCGGCGGAAAAGCAGCGGACGGTCTTCCTGACCCCCCAGCCATCCTAATCTGGCGGGGGGTCTTTGAAGGCTCCGCAGCGGTTTTTCCGCATCCTCCGGGCCGGCAGACACTTCTGCTGGCCCGGAGGATGCGGAAAAACCGCAATCCTAATCCGCCTCATTGTTCGGAGAGATCGGAGGGAGCTAGGAGTTTGAAGAAGTTCGGTCAAGCCCAAGGATGAGGATTATATGGGAAATTAGAACTGCTCGGAAAAAGGTTTTTCCAGGCACGAAAACTGCATGCAAGGTATTCCCGTTGTGCCGGCTCCATGTTTACGGTATCATTCTACTCTATTGAACTATTGAACTTTGACAGTGATATTGAACTTAGATACTGAGGCCATTCTTCGCTAGGGTTTATAAACTGACAATACTTTTCCACCTAAGAAAAATTGACTAAATATGGGAAAGAGAAAGCATCAAGTTACTGCTAGCAAGTCCCGGATTCAATCACCCGATAAGTCCCAACTGTCATTACTAAATTATATTACAGGGGCTTTGGGGGCAATAGATAAGCAAATATCTTCAGTGGACGAGTCACGGTTAACCTATGGAGAGCCCACCATAGGTCCAGGAACCTCGACCCATGGTCCACCTAAGGACCCAGAGGACCCCATAGTGGGCGCTATCAATAATAGTGTTGAAAGGGGTAATGTAGCGAGTGGGGGTAGGGGATAATGGGTGTGTTATCTCGAAATCAATTGCTCGATCAGAATCTAACTCACTTCCACTACCTAAGTGAGTAGGAAAACCCCCTAATAGCTCCATAAACGCCTGTGCTATAAAAAAGCCTCCCCAGAAAAAAAAATCCATTACCCAAAAAAGGGGCCCTCAGCCTATAGAAAACGTTCTGCCTGAAACAACTAACGTAGCTTCAGACAACCTAATAAGAAGCAAATTGGATGCTTTAGGTGAAATTCTAAAGCTGCTCGAGCAAAACTTTAACAATACCCTAGGGATTTTACATACACGTCTAGTGACAGTAGAAACTAAATCTAATTCTTGCCTGGATCTGTTGAATACCATTGCAAAGAGGAAAACAGTAAATGCAATACCTACTAAGAATGACCACCTCATAGGGAGATACCAACTGCCCATGCAAGTAACAGAACTAATAGAACTGCCTCCGATAGCTCCAACTCATATTCTTCAAGGGGCTCAAATAATAATCCAAGCATGAATAAAGCCAGAATGCTAGAGGGGGGAATTTCAACTTAGGAAATGATTGGTACTGGGGTAGATGGCACCAGAGGTCAGGGCCGTATTGTTGAAGCCTCACCTGTAGCTGATAAATCCGGCAATTCTAAAGAGCAGG
Organism: Lissotriton helveticus; assembly: GCF_964261635.1. Classification (NCBI taxonomy): domain Eukaryota; kingdom Metazoa; phylum Chordata; class Amphibia; order Caudata; family Salamandridae; genus Lissotriton; species Lissotriton helveticus. The sequence continues at coordinate 522,696,754 of NC_136063.1, forward strand.
TGGATGATATTCCACCTGCAGCCACTCCATATGTGCTAGTCTTGGCAAATGTTCCACCATCTACCTACAAACAGAACTGAAGAGTGGTTTGCATTAAGAAACAAGTCCATAAACTGGCTTGGTTTAAGAACCTGGTTAACCAATCAACTATTTAAAGACATTAAAACAAGCAAGGAGAGTCAAATGGGTGGGCAAAAGTAAAGAAATTATGCCTGGGGACTGTACAGTCCTGTCTTTCAAAACCCAACAGTTGGTAGATACTGTGCTGTCTAGGTCCAGTGCTCCCAATATTTCCCCAACTAATATTTCATCTCTTCCTTTGGGATATTTTTACCAGCCAGTAAGACAACTTGACAGCGAAAGGTTGTGGCCCATTACCATTCCAGGGCATGTACAGAACTTTAATTATATGGTACCAACCTTTAACCGTTTTCAAAGTTTCTCAAACCTGGATGGGCAGAATTGACTTAGTGGCAAGATTGCCACAAAATGGGAAGAAGATGAAAAGACCCCCCCACACTACACCCAGAGAGGGGACTATCACAGTATATGTTGACACCACCCAATCTCTTAGTAACTCCCAATTACATGCTTCATGTAACAATAATAAACCTAACCCTGAACTATCTCTGTATGACCACCTGGGTTTCGTCTTTTGGAATGTAACAGGTTTGCGCAATAAGGGACAACATTTAGAGTGACTGGATTTTGTAGTCGGCTTTCATTTCATATGTTTGCAGCAGACCTGGCTCATGGAGCCAATACATATGAATGGGTATAAAACATATTTTACCTCTGCCCTCTCCTCGGTACATGGTAGATCAAAGGTGGATTGTGTATATATGTGTCAAACCTTTTACAATTCACTAAAGTTTCTCTGGAAACACATAATCCTTACTACCAATTACTATTATGTGATTCCTTAGGCACCGCTAGGCTACTTAAATTCAACTTCTTTATGCCCCGAAGCAAGCCCTCATAGAAACATTACACAAATTGAATGATGTAGGGAGCACATATATACAAATAGCAGCAAATATACTATTATTTTATGGGGAGGAGACTTTAATTTATGTTTGTGTAATGCACATCCAGGAAAGGTATTTGGCACGACAACTGCTGAAGATGTTGATCAAATACATTTTAGTCATAATGTTGCTGGAGACAAGATGAATGAATTACTATTCAAATTCGACTTGGCCTTTGCAAATGAGATTTCTTCCCCCTTAGCCCAACGCAAGGGTATTTTTAATGGTAGAAATGCACACAGCATCACAGCATCATTGATCACATCTTACTATCAAAGAGTGTGCTGTTCCGGCATTTAATTTTCTTACCCATTCCATTTCACTAAGTGACCACTACCCTTTGAGCATTTGAGCATCGAATTATTGTCAAATTTATACTAGTAGATGAAATCGAGTTAGCAAGTCACAATGCGTATACTTTACAACAGGCACAGATTGTTCCAGAGGGGTTTCTCAAGGAACTCATAGTCAAAACTAATAACAGAGAGGCTTTCCTTACCTTTCTAGATGACGCGATAGCAACCACTGATGTTATTAACGCCTTTCTGACAATTACACAGGGGTTGCAGGACAACCTGACGGTTGCAGGCAAAAAGCAAGAAAGGAGAAGAAGGGTTGGTTTGACACAACTTGCACCAGGGCCCATAAGGCCTTAAAGTGGCCTTACACAAATCTCCCAGGTGTAGTCAAGAGGTTCAGACTTGTAGATGAGATTACAAGAAGGCAGTAAAATTGAGGAAGTCACAACTAAGGGAGAATGCATGGGAATCTTTATGTGACGCATGCACAATCAAGGATAATAGAACCTTCTGGAGAGTAATTAACTCCGCACCACTGATAGCTGATGAGGCTCCCAGGATAGAGATCTCTATTATGGAAGTAGATTGGATAAAGCACTTTACCACCATCTATTCCTTACCTAATGTGGCTTCGGAATTAGAGCAAAGATCTAGTCAGGTGATGATGGCTGATGCTCCACAGGTAACTGCAATTGTCCGATTTAGTATGGATGAAGTTAATGATGCCATATTGGCCAGTAAAGCCAGTAAAGCCTCAGGTCCGGACACTATTCCAGTAGACTTGTATAAGGCCAACATTGCTTTATGGGGACCTTTACTAACTATAATCCTTAGGGCATGCCGCACAGTAGATTTTTTACCTACATGGGCCAAACCAATTATCGTCCCTATTTACACAAAGGGGGATCGATCAAACTCGGCCTGTTAAAGGCCAATTTCCATACTTAACTCCCTGGTGAAGATTGCAGGCCATATTATCCTGAACAGATTCCAAGACTGGGCAGATACACATAACATCCTATCAGACTTACAATATGGCTTTCACCCCGGCATTGAAACAATTGAGCAGAGCCTAAATTTAAGCATGGTACTTGGGAAATATGTTACAATCAAAGAAGGAAATATGTATTTAGCTTTTGTTGACCTCTCCTCAGCATTGGATTGCATTATACACACTAAATTGTGGTTAACTATGAAAGAGCTGGTGTAGAGATGACGATTATTAATTACTGAGGGACCTATACTCTGGCTGTAAAGCTAGAATAAGATATGGCATTAGAGGGGAATGTACTGAAGCATTTGGGGTGGAGAGGGGGGTGAGACAGGGATGTGTTCTGGCCCCCTTCTTATTCTCCCTTTATATAAATAGTGTGGGAGCGGTGCTTGCAGCATCGTCAAAGGATCTTCCACAAGTTGGGACTCGCCCTGTACCGGTTCTCCTCTCTGCCAATGATGCCGTCCTTATGGCATGTACCCCTCTTACCCTCCAGTCCCTGTTGACAAATGTTGCCGTATATATGCAGGATCTTGACCTTCTAGTAAAATTGTCTAAAACTTTTGTCATGAAATGTGGGAAGAACACCACTAACTGTCTGTTGTGTGGCGTTTTAAGCTCCGAGTGAATTTACCCGATCCATGCCCGTATATAAGTACAATTTACATTGCCTTTATATAAGCATAGAAAGCAAGTCCTTATTTAGGCATGGCCCATGCTACCCAAATACAGGCATGGCTACTTCCACCCATGCCAAACGTCACAACGACTTCTTGGAAAACCAGCTTAAGCAGTCAGGGACTTTCCCTTGCTTGAATATTGATTTGTCCAAGAACTCAGTTACTTTACAAAGAACAACTATTCCCTAGGGGTTCTTTCCTCACGTTCATATGCCCGACTTTACGTCAAACTATGGCATTCCTAAACATCTTCAAGGTATAAATATACCTTCACTTGCTCTAGCAAGATACGGTGGTTCGGAGCAGTTCGAAGACCTACTCACCCGACGCAGCTCGCTACAGCAAGTGCAGACGGAAGCCGACTCTCCAGCTGACGCACTGATCAAGAAGCTGCCCTTCTCCTGCCGAGAATCCAGCTCCAGTGTTTCCGGCTCCCCTTGCGGGGTGTTGGGAAATCGAGTCCCGAGACAGAGATACCAGACCTCCTTCATTCTAACAAGGTATGGAGCTTATTAGAACCTAGAGAAACCTTTGGTAGATTCTTGGCAAAAACCAAACCTAAGCTACACAATACTTACTTCTTCCCTTGTACTAGACTTAGGTTATGTACATTGGGGTAGGCGTATTTTAGAAGCACCAGTTGAGTATTTTAGTCAATGTTATTTATGTATGTATTTTTATATGGCTTAGAAACCATACAATGCTCTTACAGTATTATTTCATATTACTGTTTACGCTGTACGCATTATACTTAGCAGTCTGCATAACGATTGTAGCAGTTCATCTCTCTTGCATGAGAAAGAAGACTGTTCAAGAAAACCCTTTTTATTGAAAACGCCCGTCTCACTATTTCTCTGCAACTCTGTAGAAACTAAGCATGCACGATTGACTGAGTGAAATACTTATCTATTGTTTCCGCGACTTTGAGATATATATTCTTATTCTTGGGAAACAAAGTTGTCATGTTTATGCGGTTGTCAGAAAAGAATCCCTTCTTGTGTATTCGAGAAAGTTTCTAGTGACCTCTGAGTTAGCTGGCACACACACAATTAAGTTTAGTATATTCGATAGAGCCCTAGTTGACCTCAGTCCTACGTCAAATATATAGGATATATTATTCCAATGCGCAGAGCCTATTGGGAATATAGGAACTACACTACATGTCGAGATCTAAATATACATGGTACAACTTTAGGCACTACTAATACTTTCCCGTACTTGGGGATTTTATTTGATAACGAGTGCCTATGGAAGAAGGCTATTCCAGATAGGAAGTTTCGGTTTACTAACACCTGTATGGTACTCAGAGGCTTTGCTAAGCAGTTGGGATCCAATCCACCTGCATTAATGATGTCAAATTATATAGTCAAATGCCTTAGCGTTGCACTTTATGGGTTAGGCGTCTGGGGATACCAGAAAAGTAGACATATTCAATTGGTGGAAAATTAGTTCTTTAGTTATCCCCTCGCCGTTCTGAAAAGTACTTCAGTACATATATGTCATGCTGAACTCGGGGCACCATTCATTGCAGATGTGATGTTGCTACTGCCTATTCTACTTTGGTATAAGGTATGGACGTCTGTATATACTGACTTGATACGTGCAATAATTAAGGACTGTTTTAAATCAAGTCTATACCAGCGCATTCCATGATTTGTTTATATTCAACGTTTCTGTAATTATTTGGGGCACCCTGAATATTTTGAGAAGCCAGAAATATTAGCTTCCTTTAGCAGAGATTTTTTAAAAGATTAAATCATGACTTATTTGGAGAACGTTAGACTTGCATCTGAAATATGTAAACCTAGGGGCATATTCACAATGATTTAACTCCGAATTCTCCCCACTTTAACTCATCAAAATAGGTGATAGAATTAACACCCCATTCACAAGCTGGTGCAAACTGCAGACAACACCAGTATTCCCGCGATAACGGCCCCCGAATTTATCTCCACGGTGGACACCACCAACTAACACTAATGAGATGCAGAGTAGGCGTTCCAGTGCAAAAACACACAAGAGAACCACAACACCACATTTACAACAAACTGCCGGATCTGCCAAGCGAAGGAAAAACAGAAGCTAAACCGTGTTGGCACCAGGGATTTTACACCTGCCTTTTGCTGGTGTTAAGCAGGACAACTACCTGTAGCATGGAAGGGAACACTACCAGGAGCCTTTTAAGATGCAGGTATTCCAGAGGGAAGGTGTCTGCCTAAGTTAGCACCACTAAAATGACAGTATTGTTGATTAAAACAAATGGTCAGACTTCCAGGAAGCTGATGGCCGCGGTCACCATACTGCCAGTCTCACAGTGACACCTGGCTTCCAGCAGGGGCAGTGTTGGGCCGGGAGCTAAAAGTTGTGATGATGGGACTTTGCAGCTGATTATCGGTCATTCACAATGTATTGCGGCTCACGCAGGATTTCAATGCGCCATCGCGATGATTAGTACATGGGTTTTGACACCCCTTCCCTGTTACTATCGCCATGTACTGCGGGCTTGAAAATAGCCAGCTAACTTGCCGATATTTATCAGGGTTACGCAACGTTAACTATTCTGCCAATAAATTAATATGGCGATAGTTATTCCATGTTCTTGTGAATATGGACCTTAGTGTTTTAGAAAGTCAAATGATTTTAAGTAGCTATAATATGCAACCCTATCTTAAAGTGGTTTTAAATGCAAGACACATGTTTGTGCAGACTCATTTTAGGCTAGGTTCCTTTCACTGACTTATTAGTTTCCCAAATGTGAACGATTGATCCACAATTCTATCTAGTTGCCTTTGCAGTGATGCAATGACAGAGAATACTATGTACGTGGTGTTTTTTTGCAAGTTTTTTATCTAACAGAGGAAGCATTTTGTCATACCCATTATAAGAGGGACACACTTCACCTACGTAGCTATATTTGAAATCTCTGCTCACTCTGGAGATTTGTTGTAGTATGGCATAATTTTTATGGGCGGTCTTTTACGCTTAAAGAAACTTTCTTTACCCCTTTCATTGCAACGAGACATAGTGTGCAATTTATGTTGTAATGTGGGGTGGTGTAATCTGTGCCAGGTACAAGTCCGTTTTATTTATTGTTAATTTATTGTTTCTCAATGTTCACACAATTGGGAAAAAATCTAAGTCCGTTTGATGAGGCTGATGGGGAGTGCATGGCGGACCCACTATGAGGTTTTTGTCTCCCCTTCTGTGCTCCAGCGTTGGTTTAACTTAACAATATCCAACTATGTTGTCGGAACATTTCAGCAAGATGTGAGGGTTTATTATATTATGGTGATTTTACTGATGTACATTTGTCTTTTATCAATGTTATATAGTGGTATTGTTATGTCATTTTACATTTCTATTACCTATGTAGTCCCTCTGTTTAATTGAGTATATATGTTTTTAAACTCATTGACATGATTTGCACTCTTACATTTTTTTTTAAATCTTGTACCGTCTTATATATTGTTATGTATTGATATTGATATAACACCTTTCTAGGGTAGGTATTAAAGTGGCACAGCGATGAGAAATACTTTGATTTTGCCTCATTTATTTGCACTTTCTATGTGTGCTGCATTCTGCAGCTTGCTTGGAAGGAGCAAAACACCGTTAATGAATGTTTTTGTGCAGGAAGGTGTCCCTTCCTGCACAAACACAATCATCCCTGCAACCCAGGGACCCTTACATGATGGTGTAAGGGTGCATGCATTGGTGCACAGCTGCTGTTTGTGCACTGGTGCAGGGGAGAGTACAGGGGTGCATCATATTCTTATAAAGATGGCATATCCCTGCATTTTTAAAAGACGCGGCAGGGCATTGCAACATTGATTGCGCTGTCACCCTGCACCATTTCATTGTAATTATGCCCCTGAAAAACCACAGGTGGTACTGAATAATCAGATCTGGTTATAGAAAATGGTACCAACTAGGCCTGCCGCATCACTATACTGGAAGAAGTAGAAAGAATCATCTCACCCATGCTACCACTAGCAGAAACACCAAATAGGGACTCCAATGAAGCTGGCCAATGTTGGGACGAGCTCACAGAATAGAGAAGAAATCAAATAAAACCATGATTCATGGTATAATGATGACTGAATACCTAAGAGCAAACACTGCCCTAAGAGGATTGATTGTACGAAACAAACCTTTCATCTTTCATCCTTCCGCAGGACAAAACCTTCAAGAAGGACTGGTCACTAATTTCGTGGCACTGTACCAGAGACTGGTTAGTGCTAATCATCAAAACGGCAGCTCGCCTGTCCGATAAAATGAAGGAGGAAATACATACTTTAGAAGTCCGCCTAAAATCATACCAGACAGTAACAGAGCTAACAAAAGCGCCTAGAAGAGCTGAATAAAACAATGACAGAATTTGAGGTGACCCTCAAGGACACAAAGTACCAGAAGTTTAAGAAAGACCAGTAATCCTTTTCACATGAGAAAGTTTACCCCTATACAAGGGAAGATTATAATCCATCTGGCAGAAACCCAGGCTACAACTCATACACTGATGGCTCAGATACTGGTTCTGACATATCAGAATCAAACTACAGCCGGACTAACACCAATAGGAATCGACGCACAGGGAGAGGACGCATAAGGAACAAGGGAGGATATGGCTTGCCACCTTTCCAAGGGCCATCACCATACAACATGTCCCCATCTTTCTTTTTTCCACCACAATTCCATCAACAACCCTTCCAACAACAACCATATTCATAATGGGAACAAGGGCCTCAACATGAAAAACCAGGACAGTTTTTTATAGGAAGAGACAAAGGACCACAAAGAAGCAGGAACAGAAGAGGACAACAAGTGCAATGGGCACATCCTCTAGAGTCCACGAGGATGAATACGAGGAGCATGGGGCTTCCGAACAACCCCTCCACCAGCCACCACCCAGTCTAGTGGTAAACCTATCAGATGCTACCCTGACACGGTCTCAAAAAACAGTCCTGGAAAAAGGACTGGGATTTGTTCCCTCTCCTAATATGGACTGATTCAAACTTTGCTGCAAAATGAATGAATTTATCCGCAGGATTAAGCTGCAGATCTTCTTCAAAGACGAACCACCAATACCTACTAAGGTAGGTGACACAGGACTACATCGGAAGTCTCACTTTACTCCACCATCAGCTAATCTACCAGTGGAACTACTGGCTTTAGAGAAAGCAGTTCTCAAGGAAGTGAGCGAAATAGACCCCAGAACCATTAAGATCTTCCACAACACAAGCAGGGTGGATCAAGAAGCAATCCAACTTCTGGCTAACGACTACCAAATCACAATAAAACCAGCTGACAAAGGGAGAGCAATCTTCCTCCAGAACACCACTGCATACCGCAAAGAGTGCCTAAGACTCCTAACCGACGAGAGGAATTACATATGAATAAAAGACTCAACATAACGATTACGTATCGAAATTGCCAGCCTGGTTGAAGAATCTACAGCAAATGGATGTATGACGGTACCACGCGTTCTTTTACAACGCGTACCGTTACAACGCTACTTTTACCACGCAAGTCGTTACCACGACTTGCGTGGAGGGGCGCTGGATAGTAAATTTTTTAATTTACTATTCCAACTCCAGTCCCCGTGGACTCTAGGGAAGGAGTTGGATAGTAAATTAAACAATTTACTATCCTGGAGCGCCCCCCAGCGCAAGTCGTGGTAACGACTTGCGTGGTAAAAGTAGCGTGGTAAAGGTACCGCGTTGTAAAAAATGCGTGGTAACCATTGCATACCACAGAAAATGACTGGATAACCAAGAAAGATGGCGATTTTTTGATAAACCCTAAGCCAACAACATCATATTTATATACGATACCGAAAATACGTAAGACCTTAGACAGCACACCAAGAAGATCTATAGTCTCCGGTATTGGATCCATCCTGGAACCTCTTCCAAGTTCGCGGACGGATTACTTCGCCCTCTTATTCATGGAACTGAAACCTACTTACAGGACACAAAGGCTGTACTGTGCCTTCTCCAGGACCTAAACTTCAACCCCACGACATGTATACCTATTGGGTTGGATGTGGAAAGTCTCTATACTAATTTACCTCACAGAGAGACCCTTAACATCATAGAGGAAGTCATTTTTGAACAAGAATGGCTATACCACACATCAAGACATGTTGTCTTAGAATGGAGCAGGATGGCTCTTACTGAAAATTTCTTCCGCTTCGAGGAGACACTATTCCGCCAACAACATGGTACCAGCATGGGCAGCACCTTCGCCCCAAGTGTGGCAGGGCTCTATGTACACCATTTTGAGAAGCATAAGATTAAGGGTGGGCGCAAAATCCGTTCCGCATGCGAATTTTGCGAATTTTTGGCAATTTTGTTATCCGCGAATCGCGCAAAATTGCCAAAAATCCGCAAATCCGCTCGCGGGCGTTTCTTTATTTTTTTTGCATTTTTTTTGCAGTAGAGGGTGGCATCTTCGCTGATAAATATATGCAGGCAGGATTCATTCGGCACGATGCTCCTGTCACAAAAATTAAACCTCAACAGGAAGCACTTCAAGATATAAATAAAGCAGGTGCCCGAGTTGAAGCTCAAATTCAGTCACGCATTATAATCAGCTCAAACAAATAGTGAACACGGTTGGGGCAAGGCAGGTTTGCTTCCTCCCCATATCTACCATCTCCAATTAGATGTAATCCTTGATAGAGGTCTTTGCATCCACGAGTTTCTCGAGCGCAATCCCATTGTTCTGCTGTGACCAGGAGGCTGCTTCCTTCTCATCTGCTGCTCTGATCGGTCTCTGACCCTTACAAGAGGCATGTGAACTCGCATGGAAGCCCCACTCGTTTGGCCCCACACACACACTAGGGTATGCAACGTTTTCCCGCCCTTTTCTCACTATGATGGACAGCTCACTCGAGGGACCTCGGCGCCCAAACAACTAGTGAGCACGGTTGAGGCTAAGCAGGTGTGCTTCCTCCCCATATCTACCACCTACAATTAGATGTAATCCTTGATGGACGTCTTTGCATCCACGAGTTTCTCAAGCGCAATCCCCGTGTACTTCCTGTGACCATGAGGCGGCGTTCTCCTCATCTTCTGCTCTAATCGGTCTCTGACCCTTTATAAACAAGAGGCATGTGAACTCGCATAGAAGCTCCGGCGTTTGGCCCCGCCGCACACACACTAGGGTATGCAACGTCTTCCCGCCCTTTCCTCTGTATGATGGACAGCTCACTCGAGGGACCTCGGCGCCTTTGGGCGTGGTTGCAAAGTTACAGACACACGAGTCGCAAAATGGCAAAAAAAAAACGCGAGTTTGCGGCAAAATCCACGAACTCGCAGATTTGTTTGTCATTTCGCGTGAATTCGTGGACCGCGAATCCGCCAAATTCGCCCATACTTACATAAGATACTTAACAACACAAACCCTTACACAAACCACATATTGTTATGGAAGAGATATATTGTTGATGTGTTACTCATTTGGGAGGGGAATGAGTCTGAAGCCACAGATTTCATGACCTTGCTAAACTTACAGGACCCTCTTCTTAAATGTATTCACACAATGAGCAGGTCACAACTGGCCTTACTGGATCTGAACATCAGGACCAACAGGAGACTCACTCAAACCACCACACATTTTAAACCAACAGCAAAGAACTGTCTCTTGTTTTTTTGGACAGTTCCTAAGCCTGCGGAGAAACTGCACTGAGAAAGAGAATTACAGTCTTCAAGCAAAAGAACAGTAAAAAAAACTGATTATAAGGAAATATACCCCTCACACCTAGTAAATAGGGCAAGGAAAAGAGTGGCTAACAACCATAGAGAATCACTTCTTGAAACACCCCAAGAAGAAAAATCTGTGACTGACAAGAGACCTATTTGTATCACCATGTTTAATGTAGCGTCAGACAAGGTGGCCAAAATTGTGAAGAAACATTGGCGCACTTTGAACAGTGGAAATTTGGACATTCCGAGACCAATGTTCTCCCACAGGAAAGGGAAGAACCTGAGAGACATCCTAGTGCATACACGCCCGAAAACAACAACTCACAACGGGGGAAACCAGAGAGTTTTACAGACCTTACCCAATGGATACTACCCGTGCAATAACTGTAGCGTATGTCACCTGGCTGCACCCACCAAGAGTGTGGTACTAAAGAACAACATGGTCTGGGAACTGCGAAAATTCTCATATTGCAACACCACAGGGGTAGTCTATTTAATAACTTGCACATGCAACTTTCACTACATGGGCATGACCACGAGCAAGGTTAGCACAAGGATAGTTGAACATTGTAGTAATATCAGGTGCAAGCGGGCAACCACAAAAATGACCACACACTTCATTGAAAAACAACACACCCCCAATGATCTCAGATCGGTGGTGTTGGAAAACAAAAAACAGACAGACAATCCTGAACACAAACTCCTTAAAAAGGAACAGCACTAGGTCTTTAAGCTACGCACAGACACCCAGGGTCTGAACGACAAAATCCCTTGGGATTTCATTTGCGTCGAAAAGGAATCAGCACAAAACAACCAGCCAACACGTGTTTTGTCTAGGAGGATGCTCCCATGACTTTTTCAGGGCTCGGGTCCAAAACTTTTTGGACGTGAGCCACGGATGACGCTTCCCGCTACTCCTTGAATCACTGATTCTGGAAACATACCCGTGTCTTTCCCTTGCCATCCCTTTATTAAGTGGATAGGACGTGAACCAGGGGATTTAGTATGTTACACTGACCCAAATAGTTTACCATTTTACACACACTCGTGTGCAGATCCGTGGCTATGATTGAATCTAAATACTGCTGTTACCAGATCCCCTCACAGACTGTGTACGTTCCCACACAACCTGCAGTACAGACCTGCCGGGTTGGAATTATCACCGGCATTTCTATTACGCAGCTTTGCTTTCAGAATCACAGCCCTGAAGAAGTCATGGGATTATCCTCTTAGATGAATCACGTGTTGGCTGGTTGTTTTGTGCTGATTGCTTTTGAACGTGAATGAAATTAAAAATTACAAAAAACAACTCTTCTGCAAACTTTATTGAAATTGAATTTTCTCATGAACTTACGTTATCGTGTTTCTAAAATACACCATTGTATGAGTGCCCAGAATTTGGTAGTACTATGTTGTAGGATTTCCCTAAATGCACATAGGGGTATAGGGGTCTCCCTTTTGGTTATAAACCTTCCTTGGGGGCAATTAAAAAATAGAGAAATGCCTGAGCGACATGGGTCAAATTTGAAAGTCACAAGATACTACAAATGACTGCCCAACCCACAAGATACTTCTCTAATAACCAAGTTAGTCGGTGCACACAGTTTCATCAGTGCCCGAAATATCGTCAATAAAGAGATGCACACTATACCAGTATCAGGTCTCCGAAGCCATGTGACCAGGCTACCTTTACGTTTCCCTAATCAGAACCTATTTTGCAAGGTGTGGGGATGGGGGGTGTTACTACCCCTTCACTAATATTATATGTACTTACAACGATGACAAAAAACACCTTATGTATCCATTTTTTTCACTCTACTAAATCAGAGGATTAAACGCGAAAAAACACATAGATCGCGTTACCCACGTGACAACTCTGCCGTGCCTCATTACACAGACATTACTGTACTTCAGTTATATCACCCCTCATGGAAGAAATCATCACCCTAAGGGGGTAATACCACCAAAAGTAATATTCTTCTAATGATGAAATAAGTCCCACTTGATTCCGTTGACAATGATTAAATATGTTCCACTCCATTCCCCAAACATGGCAGCCGGTTTTGCCAAACTTGGGCAGCCATCTTTGGTTCAGTTACAGCTCTAGCATCCACCAGATGAATGGGCGGAAGTAGCACTGCTTAACCAGGTACCTGTGGAGAGTCACGTTAATATGTGGTCTCCAGGGGTACAAGTAGGTAAATCACCGGCAAAGCATGCTCAGCTCAAGTAAGTGCCATTATTTTTCCTCCCAACAGTGCAGCTACAACAGATCACTTCTGGCGGCAAAACGGCAACACCAGGCAACCACGGCTCCTGTTTTCTCAAAGTTTAAAGAGTTGCCACTGACCTAATACTTAACCATATCTTACAATCCTCTCAGAGTGTGACTACGAGCCCCTCAACCCCTCCAGTCCATGGAATCTGAACCTCATTTGAAGCATGTAATTGCGCCACACGAAAAACACCTTTATGTGTTTTTTATATGTGGTTTGTCATGTGGGTTCTATGTCAGTGTTTCTAATACTTATAATTAATTTAGGATCTCCCTAGGAGACAATACGCACACGTTAGTTCCACCGATAAGGCACAATGGAATAGACGACAACAATGTTAGTTCACGTATAACGGACGATGTTTGAGTGTGATCCAGACGCATTGTGTTGCATGCAGTATAACACCTGCCAGTGCCCTGGCAGGCAGGTGTATTTCTAACATTGCTCATTGTTTTATCTTCTACAGATACTACGATTCATTGAGTAAAATCATATGTATTATAGTGCACCCACAGTAGGTGTGACACATCACTTATCACTAATTAATTATTCACCTAACTTTTTAAGTCACTTAGGAGTGGAACGCACAGGTCTGGCCCCTGTGTGGTCCTGAGGAAGAGCCCTGGGAAGGTTTGAAACATGTTGACCAACACTTAAGGCTTTTAAGTCAATATGGTTACATTGTTCTCTAGTACCCCTGCTTTTAATATACCGACTAGGAGCTAGAATAAAATATTTCGCCCACTAGCCAGGTATTTTTAATTTTCCATCCACTCCACCAACACTGAACGACACATAGTCTCATATTAGGGCTCCTACTTAATTTCGCAAGTCGGAGCACACCTCAATCCGGAGCGGATTGAGAGGACACCATTGATGAAGCATGTCACCAGTGGGAAACCCTGGTGAGTGAGGGGACTGAAGAAAGCAATTGTTTTTTCTTGACTCAAACCAGACCTTCCAACTCTACTTGATTTGGGGTCATACACCACCCAAGCCCGGTTCCATATCCGGTATTCCGTTTTTTCTGTGTACATAATTGAAAGGATGGTGGACATAGCCTAACACCATATACCCCCCTTTTTTTTAAGTGCATCACTATACACAGCCCGTGGATTGCTTGTGCCTTTCTAACTGTTCCTGGTGTGTCCCAACCTTGGAGGGGTATGAGTGGCTGAACGGGGTCAAGAATTTGATTCAGGGACATGGTAGAGATTGCACTAAGGCTATTGCAGTGACACAAAAACCTCTGCAGGTACAAGCACAAGTGCTCCACATGTGCCGGATGAAACCCAGTTGTGCAGTGTTTAGGGCACTCCTCAGGTACAGGCCAGGTACACCAGAGGGGAAGGAGTGACAGACAACAGTTTGACAAGTAGTACCTTTGCATCAGTGAGATTACTGATTATGCTGGAATGGCTGGCTTTTTATCTTAGTTCGGATAATGCAAATTTATTTGATTCAAGTTGTATGTAGGGCTTACATCTAAGTTACCAAGCCCAAGGCTGCACCCCTTCATGGACATCCTTCAGTCTGCCAAACAAATGCCACAAATTGTAAGAGGCAAGTTGTTCAAAGAAATACAGAAGGGAAGGATGGCTGGCCCCTGTGACACTTGTCATTTAGAGAATGTATTCATCCCACCCTTAAGAGTGGTACCAAATAATTTTGCAGGTGATTTTTGCGTGATTTATCATCTCTCATGGCCAGGGGGCTATCAATGAGTGATTTCAGTACCAGGTAGGATGTAGCTGTCCAATTTGCTTTAGTGGGTGTGGCTTTTGGCTTGGTTAGGGGCTGTGGTGATGGTGCACTGTTAGCCAAATTCAATACAACTGCGTTCAGGATATTGTCTGTTAACCCCCTTGGGCTGTGAGTTATTGGGAATATTTTATTCAAGCCAGTTTTTGTAACTTGTGAACAGACAACATGTGAGAGATATTCAGTTGCTGAAGTTTTTTACAAAGGTTCATGTTGGGTTGTTAGATGTTTAATATCTGTTGGAAACCGGGCTTCTTTGCAGATGCTCCCCCTTCCCCCACTTTTTGCCCCATCATAGACTGCTATATGCTGATTTTTGAGTCTGATAGTTAACTGGGACCTGCTAGCCAGGCTCAGGTGCCCCTGCTTTTTCCCCTAAAAGCGATGGGAATTGTTACACTCAATTGGCAAGGTACTTTGCTCCTTATAATTCCATAGTATATTGCACCAGTGGTACCCAGGGCAAGGGGAGTAAAGGGGTCACCAGAACTGCTGCATTTGTTGTGCCACCCAATGTGACCCAAATAAAAGTGTGTCTGACGGTCTGCCATTGCATCCCTGCATGACCGACCTGCCCCGGTGATTAACAGCTTCCAGCTGCCTTTAAACCTGGGGCAACTGAGTAAGGTAGAAGAAATCCAGCTGTTGAACCCAGGTCCTGGGACACCAAAGGCCTCTACTGTTCATGGGTAGAGTGGAACACTTTCTCCAAGTGTAGTTTTGTCAATTGCTGCAAGTTTGAAAACTCCTGCGGATTCCATTCAGTACAGCCAAGTCACCTCTGCACCTGGGCAAGGTAACAAAGTAACAACTGTTGGATCTTGGTTTAGGGACCTGCATGACCTTATCCACTAGAGGGATCATTTGAACTCACCCTTCATGTGACCAAGTGTCGTGTGTGTTTCCCCCCACTCACATCAACAGGACCAGTTGAAAGAGTTACTACATTTATTTTTGAATACTTCAGAACTTACAACCGCGATTGTATGTATGATATAAAGTTCATTTTGGTTTCTATATTTACATAAAAATAAGTTCTATTTTTATAAGTTGGTGATGGATTTCTTTTCGGTAGTCTCAATTAGTTATGCACCATATTAGTACTGTAAATAGCTTAACACATGTTCTCCAGTAATGCCTGACTACTTTCTGCTACACTGCCAGGACTACGCTAAGGATTATTGTTGTCGAATCCGAGGATTATCTCTCTGTTTTTCGAGAATACTGTATGGTAAGGCCTTCACGCCACACCACATAATGGTCAACCTTGCAACATTGGTGCCCAGTGGTGTGGATCCTGAACCTGTGTTCTTTTGTAGTACCACTGGTCATAGATTAATTGTGTATGAAAAATCCTCAGTTGACTTTGGCATCAGAAGTATTTTGTAAGATTTATTTTTTAGATTTTTCCAAAACATTTAATTGTAATTTGTTAGGGCCCTGTGTTGCATCCCTGTTCCAATTACATTAAAAGTTAAACGTGGTTAGTAAGTTAGGATAAAGGTTTAAAAAGCTGTGTAGGATTTTAATACGTTTGTATAACTTCTAAACAAATTGTGCATAATGGAGAATGTCCTGAGCTTCAAACAGCCCATTATCTTTATCCTGAAGACCAATGATCCAAGGGCATTATTCAATCTTATAGGAATTAGCTGTAGAGCAACCTCTAAGAGAGAGAATCTGGAACAGGCCCTCAGAAACTACAATGTAAAAACCTAAATAGGGATGCCTTATTTTCTGGTGGTCACACAGCAGAAACAGATGAGGAGTTAGTCACAACCTAAGTTGATGAAGGAGAATCCTCTGATCATCCTGAATTACAGAACTTCCCCAGACCCCCTTCACCAGTGCAGTGGAAAGTGACAGAGGTCACACTAGAATCCCCACCACTGGTAGGGTGGTGGAAGATGTCCATTACTAGCTTGATGAACTCTGCTTGAAGGAGAAAAGACTGCAACTGGAAGAGAGGAGACTAGCCTTAGAGGAAAAGAGGTTTAGATGAGGTCTAGTTCCCAAGGATGGTGGCAGCAACAAAGGTAAAGAGCGTTTTTTTCCCTCATGATCCCCAAAGGGATTGTCCCAAAGTTTAGTGATGGAGTTGACATAACTGAGTGGTTTTCAGATTTGAGAGAGCTTGCAGCATGAGGAAGGTAGGTCGCCATCACTGGGGCCCCCTACTAAGGGAGCTATTTTTAGTGAAGGGCAGTGATAGACTTCTGACCCTTCATGAGAGTGTAGCTGAGTCCTATTCACACATGAAGGACACACTGATTGGGGGGTTTAGACTCACCACAGAGGAGTACAGAGTAAAGTTCAGAGAGATTGAAAAAAGTCAGGACCAAACTTGGGTGAACTTTATTGACTCCTCAGTCAAGGCACTGTATGGCTGGATAGTAGGTAATATAGTGGCCACTTATGATGGGCTGCATAATTATATTATGAAGGAGCACATTTTGAGTAACTGCAAGTAGGACCCTACCCAGTATCTTTGCTGTTGAATCCATCAATGATATAGGTCACACAGGGTCATTTCTGACACCCTTTGTAAAAACAGGTACCACTATCTTCTTTTTCTAGGCCCCATGGCAGTGGGCCAATGATGGCTGTTTTAAAGATGTTGTTAATGATGGTGCCCACAAATTAGGGTTTCTGCTAAAAAGATCAAGGGGGACCCTGTCTTGACTGGAGGCTTTCAGACAAATAAACTGTGCAATGGCCACCTCGAGCTCTAGGACTAAGATTGACTGACTGAGCCCTTCAGTTAGATCGTAGGGTATTTCCCGTACTACCTCGTCTGTCCTCCCGCGTGAAGGGGTAAAAATACGGTAAAGTGTGCTTTCCAGGCTTCACCCAGGATCAGTAAATCCATCTGTCTCACATCTTCAGTAAACATTGAGGGATTTATACTTTCCCAGAACTTTTTGGAGTGTTTGAGGGAACCTGCACTTTCCAGATCCTCCCACTCCTTCCACAATTCTATTTTCCGTTCAATCACTTATTTATAATGACTCATCATAGTTTTTATTCACTCTCTGTCATGAGGAATGGTATGTAGTGCCCTTTTTAGCTTTGGTGCACCAACGTGGGAGTTGGGATGGCTTTTGGGGTTATTCTTAACTAACCTCAGGGGCAATTTTGGTGCAAAGTGCCTTGAAATCTCGTACTACTTCAATCGGGGTAGAGTCTAACTTCAAACAACCATCTATTAGATTATAGTTACCTAAGATGATATCTTGTTGGGCGCGTGGCAAGACCAGCGACCGAAATGGCCGCTTGGAGATGAAGCTCATTGAAGACCCGCGCACTCTCACCAGAAGCAGGGCTTCAACGCATGCAATTCTCAACTTCGGCGGCGATGGGAACACCTGGAGAGGTTGATGAGCTAGATGCCGCATCTCGACAATGCTGTGCAGCTGAGAGATTTCAAGCAAAGAGCCCGGGCGTCTGGTGGACAAGATGCCGCCTGCGGAGCAATGAGCCCATGACTGACATCGTTGGAGACGGATCTGCCCTGCCGAACTTAGCTGCCTGTCGGAAGAGGCCCTGCTCGGTTACTGGATCAAATTCCCCCAATTTCAAAGGAAAACTTCTTTGTTGTACTAAAAAAAGTTGGTTCTGGTTCCCCCACCGATTGCTGTCCGCCTGACATTCTACGTGAAGCTTTCCTCACCTGTCCGGACTCCCCCCTTTCATTCCTTAACAATTCCCTTAAACTTGGTATTGTCCCCAACAAAAAGTGCTGAAATTGTCCCGATTCTGAAGACGCCCAACTCTGATCCCCTGGTTCTTAGTAATTAACGCCTCAATTCTCTGCTGCCTTCCCTAGTAAAAATTATAGAAGCTCATGTAGCAAATTACCTTAGCTTCCTCATTGAACACTTCCACTTCCTTGACTCTCTTTAGGCATGATTTAGACCTGCACACTCAACAGTATCAGTTATCCTTGCAGTCATGGATGAGCTCAGAAGGGGGGCTGACAGGGGCCTCACCCAGGCCTTTGTACTCCTGGATTTGTCAGCTGCTTTTGACACGGTCAATCATGGTCTCCTGATCAACCGTGTCAGCAATGCCTGGATCCAGGGTCTGGCATTGAAGTGGATATCCTCCTTTCTCAGCAATCGATTTCAAGTAGTTCTTCTTGCCAATTTCTCTTCTAAAAAAATTAAACTGACCTGTGGGGTTCCCCAGAGGTCTTCTCTTTCACCCCTTCATTTTAATTTGTACCTATTACCCTTGATCTGGTCCCTGATTGAAAGAATGGTCGAAACCTTTAACTATGTGGACGACCCACAGCTGGTGTTTGATATCAATTCTTCCACTTCTTCAGTGTCCAATTTCCAGTCTACCTTGAGCTTTATCAGTGATTAGATGAACGACAACCAACCAAAATGAAATGATAAAACTGAGATCATTTTTACAGGTGGACCAGCAAACCAGTGGAACTCTAGCTTTTGGCCTCCATTGCTGGGTAGCCCCTCACTTCAAGCAAGCTCTGTTAAGAGCTTGGGGATTGTGATTAGTAATGATCTGTCCATGAAGGCCCTGATTGGCTCAGTGGTTTCCGCCTGCTTTTTCCCTCTCTAAAGAATTCGGGAGATCAGTAGATTCTTGACCACTGAGGCCTTCCCTTTGGTCGTCCTAGCCTTGGTAATCTTGCGTATTGATTACGCCAACTCATTATATGTTGGCATTCTTGCATATCAATTACACAGTTTGCAGTTGGTGCAAAATCACGTGGCCAGGTTAATCGTTTGCCAGCCTAGACGACATCATGTCAAACCGTTGATGAAAAGTCTACATTGGCTTCCAGTGGCTAAATGCTGTGCCTTTAAGCTGGGATGTGCCATCTTTAAAGCCCTTGCCAGTAATGGCCCAGCTTTTATTTCCTCAAGGATCCAGTGCTATATCCCTTGCCGGGAACTGAGTTCTTCCAATCTAAACCTGTTGACCACTCCCTAATTAAAATGCAAAAAAACATGGAGGGATCAGATTTGTGGTCTGGCCCCGCAATTTTGGAACTCGCTTTCTGCGGAAGTGAGGGCAGTAACCCCTTATGCACAGTTCAGGAAAAAGCTTAAGACATGGCTGTTTTCCCAGGCATATCAGTAAGCTAATTGTCTCGCCAATGCAGCATCCCCCTTGCTCTTAGGGCCATGAAAGCGCTTGGTGGATATGCGCTCAATACATACTTTTAACATAACAAAGATCATCTACAAAGGGGCCTCCAGTTTAAACGATGGCTCTGTACTAGTGACATTATACGTGGATGATGTGGGGCTGTATGATACAAAGCCGGAAGAAAATTTGTAACCATTATGAACAGAAATAGAATGATTTGGAGCATTGATAATTATGTTAATTATATTATTAATTATTTGGAGCAGGTTGTGGGTTTATAGGGGAATAGGGTGGTAAGTAATTTAATTGTAATAAAGTAAACATTTATTTTTATTTATATGTATTGATAATTAGTTGATTGATAATTAATTATTCATTGGTAATTATTTTTATGAATTGGTAATTCATTTTTATTAATTGGTAATACATTTCTATTAATTGCTAATTATTTTTTAATAAGTGATTACCTGATAATCATGTAAGTTGTATTTTTTATTATTTGGAGCAGGTTGTGGGTTTATAGGGGAATAGGGTGGGAAGTAAATATTTATTTTTCTTTATATGTATTGATAATGAATTGATAAATGATTAATAATTGGTAATCAATTTGTATTAATTAGTAATTAATTTTTTTAATTGGTAATTCATTTTTATTAATTGGTCATTCTTTTTAATTAATTTTTTGTTTGTATTGATAATTAATTTAATCTTATTTTAATATTAAATCATTACTTTACCTACTGTTGCACTCCCAGGAGTGGGAATAGTATTTTTTACTCCTATGCTATCAAACGCTTTCCCTACTCTAGCACTCTCTGGAGTGGGAATAGTCATTTTTACCCTCCCGCTTTCCAACGCTTTGCCTACTGTTGCACTCACTGGAGTGGGAATAGTAATTTTTACCCTCCCACTATCCAACTCTTTCCCCACTGTTGCACTCACTGGAGTGGGAATAGTAATTTTTACCCCTACGCTTTCCAGTGCTTTCCCTACTGTTGTAATCACTGGAGTAGGAATAGTCATGTTTACCCTCCCGCTATCCAACGCTTTCCCTACAGTTGCACTCACTGGAGTGGGAATAGTAATTTTTACCCCTAAGATATCCAACGTTTTCCCTACTGTTGCACTCACTGGAGTGGGAATAGTAATTTTTACCCTCCCTCTCTCCAATACTTTCCCTACTGTTGCACTCACTGCAGTGGGAATAGTAATTTTTACTCGCCCGCTATCCAACGCTTTCCCTACCGTTGCACTCTCTGGAGTGGGAATTGTAATTTGCACCCTCCCGCTATTCAACGCTTTCCCTACTGTTGCACTCTTTGGAGTGGAAATAGTAATTTTTATCCCTACGCTATCCAATGTTTTCCCTACTGTTGCATTCACTGGAGTGGGAATAGTAATTTTTACCCTCCCACTTTCCAACACTTTACCTACTGTTGCACTCTTTGGAGTGGGAATAGTAATTTTTACCCTCTCACTATCCAACAAAATTTCGACTTTTTTTACATTACTTATATTATTTATACATTTTAAGCTTTTTTACATAATTTTAAGTATGTTTTATTTTATTGTTTTTAATATTTAATTACTTTAATATTATTTTTAATACATTTAAAAAATTCTAGATTTTAGTTAACTATATTTTGACAATCTATATTTTGGATTCGATATTTTAGTGCCTAACTGTTTGTAGATAGGGATTCTATATTCTGTACTTCGATATTTTGGAGTCAATATTTTGGGCATTCTATATTATGTCCCTCGATATTTAGTCACTAAACCATTTATACACATGACCTGGTCATGCAGTGTAATAAATGCCTTCTGGCAAGATATATATAATCTAGTGCAGCAAATGGTTGGGACGCAGCTGACAATCTCCCCATTATTAGCATTGATGGATTATGTAGGCTCGCTGCCCAAAAACTCAAGAAGATTTGTAGCAATAACAATGCTCCTGGCAAAACGTGAAATAGTAACCCGCTGGGGTACTAGACAGAAACCCAATATCAAAAGTTGGCTGAAAAGCATGTCATATTGTGACACCACGAGCGAACTCTATGCTGAACTAGAACCGCCTACATCCCGACCTAAGTACATATGGGAGCCCCTAAAGGTATACTTACGGCTTCAGGAGGAACGGGACACACATCCTAGTCACTGAACCATTTATACACACAACCTGGCCGTGCAATGTAATAAATGACTTCTGGCAAGATATACATAATCTAGTGCAGCAAATGGTTGGGACGCAGCTGACAATCTCGCCATTATTAGCATTGATGGGTTATGTAGGCTCGCTTCCCAAAACCGTACGCAGATTTGTAGCAATAACAATGCTCCTGGCAAAACGTGAAATAGTTACCCGCATGGGTACTAGACAGAAACCCAATATAAAAAGTTGGCTGAAAAGCATGCCATATTGTGACACCACGAGCGAACTCTATGCTGAACTAGAACCACCTACATTCCGACCTAAGGACATATGGGAGCCCCTAAAGGTATACTTGCGGCTTCAGGAGGAACAGGACACACAACCTAGTCATGAAGGGCGAAAACAAACTAAGATGCATAACTAATGGGGAAATGCTACAGATCCCTAAAGGGAAAGAAACACACTTACTGATACACGGATACTAAAGGCCAGGAATAGGATATGGGAGGGAGACATGAAACATACATTATGACTGATCAAGAGCGATAACGGAGAACAGGATATATCCATTTACTTGTGCCTGTTATATTATGTTCTTTTTGACCTGCAACAATATACCTGCGTATTAATGAACCATAATCACTTTGTTTGTTGCTAACAAAATGATAAATACAAATATTTTAAAAAAAATAATAAGATGATATCTTGTTCAAATCTTAGTGGACCTACCTGGTCCCATTTCAATTTAATTCCTTGGTTAGGATTATATTGGATCGGGGGTTCGTCAGTGAGCCTCATTTTAGGATTCATATTGAGCAAGTGATGATCACCTGAGCAGTTTGGTGTGATTTTAAAATCCTGAACCAGGAAAGTATAGTTCTTAGTCATTAGTATGAAGTTGGATACTGTGTGAAGGGGTTAAAGGCACAATCATTTAAAAAAGTTAGGTCATACATGACCAATATAATATTTATGGCTTCCCCCAGGCATGTGTGATTTAAATGAGTCAGGGGCTGGCCCTCATTATCTTACAGCCCACACACCCAATGAGTACTATAGTTACAAATAGTACACTTAAAATCTCCGACCCATAAAATACATAAGGGCCAACACTTGGCAGAGACTTGAGTGATTTCCACTTGCTGAGCCTCTATTACTTGGCAGTTGCACTTGTCAAAGATGTTATAATACAAGTTTACCAATAACAGGTCAACCTGTGCCACGCCAGAGATCACTAGTAGTTGATACCAAGGGGAAGAACAAATGTATTTGACTTTTGCAGAGGCAAATTTTACTGCAATAAGCACCGCAATGCCTTCCTTGGGCCTTCCTGATGAGTATAGGCTCGCTGGGACAGAAAATAGAGATAGCCATTCATACAAAAATCATCTGTGGACCAGGGTTCTCCAACAAGGCCCAACCCTGTTCCCTAATTTTGAGCGGACTTCCGCTATGTTCCATGACAAGATTTTAAAATGAGTAGTTGTGTCACCTTGCAATGCTTGCCCCAATATTACGATGACAGATACATCAGCGGTACAGGCGGGATGGACAATGACGCTTCTTCGGCCATCCCCTCATGATAATTTTCCAATGTGACATTATTTATACGTTCTAAGCCTCCAGCTACATCCTGCTCACCTTGCAGGCAGGACGAGTCCTGGTGTCAATCTATGTCTAATAGGCAGAAAGCACCTCAAAACGATTTGTCTGGTCAATAGGCTCTGGACCAAAAAAGTTGGAAGGCTTAGGGTGTAATTGGGCTTGCCTCTGATGAAGGCTAGGTCCTATGTGGGGAGAGTAGAAGAAACCCAAATGGCATGCCCTTATAGAGTTATGCTCGCCAGTCACTTCGGCAAAACGTGTCAAAAAGAAGTGCACACACCTGGGGTCCTTAAAATGTAAGACTACACAGTCTCCCTCCACCTATTTTGGTGTGTGCCCTAGCCAACTAACCCTGTGAGCCATAATAATGTTTTCCATTAACTTCAGCTGATATCCAATTTTTCAAATGCACAAATGGCCTGATTTATTTATAAGGCTTTGGCAGTCTTCATGTCCTTTTGGTGGTAGTGGTGGAACTCCGGTTAGTATCAAGGTATAGGGAGTACTATCTGGGGGTAGGTTAAGTAGATATTGCGCCCCCACACCTCGAGCGGGTGCATATGTTGTGCAATTGTAATTGATGGTGCCCTGTCTGTCATTAGTTTGCGGGTCATGACCAAGTCGATAAACTTTATCTATGCTACCCCTGACTCCTGCTCTATGATCTTTTCGTAGGGACACTATCTCCCAGGTGTCCCTTTCCACTTGGGAAATCAAGTTATTTTGGCTGGGCTCATACAACTTTGGAGTGTCCAATGCTGTTGTGGGATACCCTTTTTTGTGAGGGGCAACTTCTTGTTTACCAATGTTGATAATTTCATCCCTCCTTGAACCACGTTCAGATTTCTCTTTTACATCATTCACCACAAAACGGAGTTGCTCCTCAATGCATCCTAAACATACTAAAATAGGCTTCAGGGCATCAAATATTAATTGACTAACCCGTATGAAAAAAAAGAAGTCTTCTTGCTCAGGAGATGCCCCCCTTCCCTCCTCGCCCTCCCCACCCCAGGACCTAATAACATCCTCCTTTAAGAAGTCTTGCTGAGTCTTTTTCAGCGCAGGGCACTGCCTCTTAGATTTCTCTCCCACTACTGTCCTTTTTCTTTTCCCCCATTGCTTGTGGCCGTGTGGTCTCACCCTCAATCAAAACATGGAGTTGTGGGCTATTTGCACTGGCAATTGCGGATACATTATTAGTGTCAATATTGTTCACTATTTGAAAGAGTACCACAGCTTTTTGTAAAAAAACATCCAGGGTTGAACTCGGAGGTTTTGGGGCTAGAGTGTTTTTTTCCCTCCCATGGCTTCAATTCCAGTATTCAATATCCACTGTCCATCACAATAAACCACTGCCCTTGCCACGCAGGTGCCACAGGAGTGCCTGCTTTGTCTTTAAACAGTATATAGTAACATGTGTTTCAAAGTTTACCTTCGTCAACCGCTTCAGCTCTCGGCTGGATGCAATAAAGTCCAAATGATGGAGCTAAGAGGGCAAGCCTAGCCCAACCTCGTCTGGCTGTGCATGGGCACGGATGGACCTTGTCTTGGCTTTGCCCAGGCTCCGCCGGGCATGCCCACGCATGTCCCGTGCAGCGGGAATCTCCTGGCACTCAACTAGCATCTTGGGAGACTCCTCCTCCTCCCGTGTAATTGAAGCAGTGAGCCCTGGGGGACTGAATACCACCCCAGAGAGACAGGCAGGCAAGAGGCAAGATTGATGGTAACGGGCCTCAGGTCAGCCCCTGCAGCAGGCAATACAATCATTATCATCAGGTAAAAACAGTGGCCATCAAATTTCAAAAATAATTTTTGATCTTACTTGCCCCTTTAACGTTACAAATAGCCACATAACCTTTGCATCGCCCAACATTCAATTGATCCAGAAGGGGTGGTCTTCATTGGGTCCAGAGCAAGACAAGTGCCTGTGATTGTGGGCGTGCTGCAGGCTGGGAAAGCAGGCAAGGAGGCCGGATATAGTGGGCTATGCCGGTGTTTTATTTCACACAAGTCAGAAAACAGGTAGGTCATAAACAAAAGGGCTCCAAGGGAGGGTGTCCGGGTCCTCTTCGGGTCTTGGGTCCGGGTTCTTTTCTTTGGGGACAGGTGGCGGGTCCGGAATCGGGGAGGATCCTCGGAGGGCAATAAGAGGAAAGAAAAAGGAACGTTAGTCCTGTTTGGGACTCCAGCGAGTAAATGTACCGTTCACCGTCAGCCGGGTAGTGAGGGATGGAAAGAAGACCGTGAGGAAGGGAGGTATCGAGGGGGGAAAGGATAGGTATGAAGCAAGAGAGTGTCTGGTAGGGTCATGAGGGGGAGGACTTTTTACACAGTGAAGGTGCTTTACAAGTATTATACAGTGCAACTATCACGACGCTTGTGCCTAAGAGAGATATTTACAGGATATTTATAGCGAGCTCCTAGCGTGCTCTGAAGATGGAAATAGGGTACTCACACGGTCCGCCGCAACTATCCAATGAGTTGCGGCCGCTCTTCAGCCACCTCCTGGGGACTCCACCAATCTTCCGTCCACACGTCTTCTTCGGCGTTCGCCTGCTCTCCTTCTTCTGCTCCAGTCCGAGTGTCCTGCCACGATGCTCCGACGGCATTCTGGTCTCTGCTTTCAGTTTTTCCTTGTTCTGGCGCTGCCACGGGGGTGGGACTTCCGGGGTCAGAGGGATGTGCTTCCTGTCGACGCCGGTCTCCGGTTGGTTCCTGCAAGACAGAGAAAGGGCGGGGGTCTAATTGTCATGGTTACTGCTCCGGGACTCGTTCCTGACATAGGGAAATGTCCGAGGGGGTTTAGTCCTGGGGGAAAGGATGGTGGTACGTGTTTGAGAGGGCCCAGTCCTGGCGGGGAGGATAGCGGGACCGTATCACAGTGCCTAATTATGATGTTGGGATGTTCACCACAATCTGGCCATTGGTGGTGGGCCGACCGCCAGATTAGGATACAGGCGGTCAGAGTGCATCAGGCAGGGGGAAAGACCACCTGCTCCGACAGGCAGAGGTTAAAGCCTAATCCCTACAATGTAGGTGGCACCACAATCTGGAGCAGGCTGTCGGAAAAGGACTTTGGAGGCCCCCAGCAGTGCCACCATCACCGCAGGCCTCTGCTATGAGGTCCTTGGTGCACATGGGATGCCCCCAAACATCCATGCACCGTGTGCCAGGCACCACATTGTGTCTGGCACCGGGTACATTGGTGTTTAAAACATGCTATTTTCTACTGTGGCTTGTGATGCAACCCTTTTTCCGGGCCGCCACTTAAGCTCTAATAACAAATAGCATGTTTATATTTAGGACCGCCTGCACAGTGGTTGTATCATAATTAGGCTGTTGGGACCGGCGACTTCTTGTCAGATGGTCTTGAGTCCAAAACAATGGCAGTCGGATGCTTGTCTGACCTCCATCATAATGAGGCCCAAAGTGTTTAAGACCTTAAACAAAGTCTACACTTTGACTCCTATCCAAACTTTGACATCAATTTCCTCATGGAAAAAGATGCTTCCTCCACTTCAATTGGTGCTATTTTCTCTTACAATGACCCTGATACACAAGAACTACACACAGTGCCATTCTACTCCCAAAGCTTATCAAAAAGTGCACAACAATATACATTTTGCAATGGAACTGACTATGACTATGACTCAAGATGGTTTTCTTCATTGTAGACATTATCTTGAAGGGGTAAAATATCAAGCAATGTGGTTTTTCAATAAACAACAAGTGCAAGATGGATGCAATCATTCTCCTATTTTCTTTGTTTGGGTAGCCTGCAGACCTGGACACTAACATGCCACGGCTGATGCATTTCCCTAACTTTCAGAACCTCAGGATCAATACCATCTACTTTCTACATACTTGCAACTCATCAATATGAAACATATGTATTTGAAGAGGTGCTAAAACTCACTAAACAACTAGACTATGCAGAATGACTTTCACAGGAACCCGATAGCCAACATTATTTTAATGGTCATCTAGATACAAATGAACAATGTTTGAACTTAATGAATCATGACACCCTGATTGCTTTGGCCACTACTCTGCCAGCAGGGACTTGCTGTCCCAGAATTCCGTGGTGGACGACAGCCGTGACAAGTACACCACTGGATCTTTAAGGACCAGTATAAACATCATAAAAGAAATAAGGATAAACAGAAAAAAAGGAAAACCTTATCGCCTAAAAGGTCTCATAAAAACCATTGACATAAAGGTGCATCTCCCAATTAAGGAGAGGGAGACTTCTATGTAAGAGCCTTACATGGGACACAGAAATGGACCATCCCAACAGCACCTGCTGAATTTAAATTCAAATAAAGGTCCCTGAAGGAAATTTTATAACACGCCAGGTCACCTAATTTGGGGAGGTTTTAGAATGAAATATAAGGTTGAAGAGAATTTCATGTTGATATGTATAAGGAATTGATGTCCTGAAGATGGCAGTATGAACCATTGCAAGTCCAGACGAAATGCAGCGTTGACAAAATTCTTAAATATACAGGGGCAGATTTATGAAGGCCTTGCGGAAAAAGTGACGCACCAGCGGCGCAAGGCCTTAATAAATCTGCCCCACAGGGTCTTAAATACAAGATCCTTGTGCCGCCGGTATGTCACTTTTTGTGACGCCCTTTGTATGAATGTGGCCTTCCATGGGTGTTGTTGTGGGTGTTACCACAAAACAACCATGGATTCTACCACATGTGCTGCGTTAATACCTTGTAAATATGGCCCTAAATCTTTTATTTTTAACTGCTTTACATAGTGTGAATTTCTGAAAGGAGGCATAGTATTTTGCTTTTTTTTCCCTAAAACTAATGTTTGAAATTGCCGTGCATTATTTGCAATTGTGTCAAGATAATAATAATATTGAGTGGTATTGATGCCTGATGACTAGGAATGTAATGGAGCATGATGAACTATAATGAGTTTATGTTTTAATAATTGGATGGTTTTAATTTACATGCATTGCTGCACACACAGGGAAAAGATTCCATTGTAAATTCTGATGCAAAATAAATATGACAGTTTTTTATAACACAGAGACTCGGTTTTAAATGTTTTGACGATTGTCCAAGTGTTCACTGTATACTATTGTTTAGTTCATTCTAATTGGACCTGGGGGATATACAGAAGGCAAATGACACAAAAGGGAGCCGTTTCCCCTGTGATCACTGGTGTGCATGAACATTGGCATGGCTTGAAAAATAAAGGTGCTCACTGGTGTAGGAACAGTGCAGGATGGACAAATGACCTAGCTGATGAAATTCTCATGGTTCGGAGGGTAAACTGGCTTGGTTACTAACCTAAAACCTCAAACAATGACTCTGTTGTGGTGAACTTTAGAAACCCACGTCTGGTAAGCTTACTATTGCGTAGGCTGGACCACTTAGTGAACAATTTGGGTAAAGTCTGTGCACTCCCTCTGGATTTGTTCGATTGGATGTCTGCCTTACCATCGACAACTCTAAAAAAGCCCTGACTCTGTACTAAATTGGCCGTCCAATCTACTTTTCCTTTCATCCATGAAAACCATGTTGTAGTACTTTCAAGCTTGTTGGATACTGAGTGACTGGATGTTCCTTTGGTTCCCCCAACACACTCTTCTTTATCCCTCTCTGTTGCTAGTCCCAAAATGTGTTGGGGATATCTGCTGAACACAATTATTATTCAAGAGGATGTACTAGGGCAGACTGCCTTCGCTTTTTGTCACGTAACATAGCGGGGGTCACTAAGAAGGTGGACAATGAAGACTGGCTGCAAATAGTCAAACAATCAATCAGAAGTTTGTAAAGCATGGCTACTGAACCGTGAAGGACTCAAGGCGCTGGGGGACTACTGATCCGTCTGGGCATAGTGGGTCAGTAGAAAAGCACGGTCTTGAGATCCTTCATGAGTTGGGTCAGAGACAGGGATTGCCTGAGGGGGAGGGGCATGGGGTTCCAGTTCTTGGCATTAAGGTAGGAGAAGTATCTTCCTCTGGTCAAAAATGACAATGTGGTATGTTAGCAAGAGATTTGGGATAGTGATACATTTTCATGTAAATGGTCAATCCTTTTGTGTTGTAGCCATGCCCTCTTCATCAGGCAGGCCAAAGGGGGCCTAAGGGTTCTTATCTCCCTAAGAGTTAGAAACATACAAGTTGAAGAATTTTTGTGTACTCCTTGTTGTCACATTTTACGCTTGTCATTCCCTGTTTTTTTAGATGTGTTATTAATGAATTTTTATTTGGACATTTTTAAACAACCACCCTATTGAGTTAATTGTTGACTTGGATCATTTTATCACAAACTAGTACAAGAGGCATCCAGATAAGGTTGTTAGCATTTGGACTGGTGATTTCAACATTCCTAGTTTCCCTCCCTTTTAAGGGAGATCATGATTGTGGGCTCACTGTCTGGCAAGGGGAAAATTAACACATTTCCTACACACCCTGTATTGGGTTGCACTGAATCAAATTATTATCAATCAAAATCTACTTTTTAACTCAGATTATTTCAAGGAGCGCAAGCGTCTCCCACCTGCCTTCCCAGGTAAAGGTAAAGGTTCTATGATTGATTTTATTTTGATATCATTGCATTTTGTGCCATATACAAAGGATTCACATATTCTATCTTTTAGAATTAGTGATCATAACCCTATTGTTATAGATTTAAAATGCTCTCTAGTCAAATGCCTAGCTGTTCCCCCAATTTACAGTTTTGCCCAGATAAAGGTATCCACATTAAATGTGAAAATCTAGACCACAACACATTTTTTGAGGTCTA
The DNA here is from genome assembly GCF_964261635.1 of Lissotriton helveticus. NCBI lineage: Eukaryota > Metazoa > Chordata > Amphibia > Caudata > Salamandridae > Lissotriton > Lissotriton helveticus. The sequence goes on from NC_136063.1 coordinate 522,727,146, forward strand.
ATTACAACAAAGCAAGATGCATGTATGTGTTGTTTATCAAAAGAGGCTAAGATTTGTGATGTTTTTTTAAAAGTTCTGTCGGTATGTGTAAAAGGTTATCCAGCATGTCGGTCACAAAGAAAATACTAAAGGACTCTCCCCCTTTTAAATGGTTTAACACTGCTTATGCAACTGCTCTGACACATTTACAAGTGATTACTACAGCATCACCTTACTACATTGAGTACAATAAACAGTTCAGGCTTATATATAAATCAACTCTAGACAAGAAGAAACAGGAGTTAAGGAGGATGCCATGAGAAGACATGCAAGCCGCCTCAGAATTAAGGAAATCCAGGGCCTTCTGGTAAGTTATAAATTGGCCCTTTTTCTCAGACAATAAATAAGTTAGAATAGAATGTCACATTCCAGCTGAGGAGTGGGTTTGCCGTTTTTCAAAGTTTTTTGGCCAGGACCACGCACCCTAAAGACCTGTTGACACACTGAATCTTCCAATAGAGGGCACAATAGGCTTAAGTAACTCTATCGAAGTAAGGGTACCCCAATTAACAAATGTTTTTCAGACTTTAATTAGAGGAGACATTCCAAATTCATGGAAGAAGTTTACCATTGTCCCGATTTTCAAAAAGGAGGATTGATGTCAACCAACCTGTTACAGACCTATCTCCTGTCATGTGCCTGAGTTAGGGCCGGTAGGAATTAGTATCATTCTTGCATGAACAGTTGCATTCTCTTTGCCACAATAACTTTTGACACACTTTGCACTTGTGACGCTTGCATTGGTTTTGCAGACACAACTACCTCGCTGACACAGAACACTTTGTGAGAATTCTATCACACTGCCTTGGCATTGGGTGCAAGGCCTCTCACGTGTGTAATACAAATGTGTTTTATTGTTACGTACATATGGCGACACAGCAATCAGTACAACACAAACAATGGTTGCCCAATTACAATCTCGACCAGAGGCAAGGATGCCATTTTATACATACCTATATATATATATATATACATATATATATATATATTTTCCCAAAGAAGAATTCAATAAACACGCTCTCAGGAAAGAAAAAGGAGTATGCCGGTCAAATGAAGTGCTGTTTAATCACAACGCGTTTCACCAAACAAATGGCTTGATCACGTGATTGTATGCTTGTTGTTCAAAGGTTAAATAACACCAACAATATGCTGAACATAAACATAGGACTGCGGCTAGAGGGCAGACATTACTGAAAGGTCAGGCATAATCAGGCAGAATGCGCGCGGTCAATGCATAGAATAGAATACATTAAGCATGATTCAAAATTGCAAACTTGTAGCAACAACCTCATACTGTGGTAAAAGAAAATTGGCTTGAATAAAGGTAAATAAGTAGGCAGATGAGATAACCGCTCTCATCAAATTAAAGTGGACAGTAATCCGACTAGACAAGTGTGTCGCGCTAAGTGCATCATGCGCGCGATCAATGCATCAAATGAAATACATAAAGCATGATTCAAAAAACGTAGCAATAAACCCAAGTTGTGGTAAAAAACTACGTTGCATGAAATAGACCCAATGGTGAAGAGGCAGGCGGATGCAATAACTGCTCTCATCAAGTTAAAGTGGACTGAACACAGTCCTAGCTAGAAACGGGGATCGTGCTGTGTTCAACATGACCCCAATGGCATAATCGTGTCATGAAAACGCTACGTAAATCCTGACAAATTGATATCTGAAACAGTGCATCTACAAATACAGGGCAAGTGCCCAAGTCCTGTGATGATGCCCTTACTGTACGAAGTAATTCAGTTGCCCTCAAGTGCCGCTCTCACGTCTAACAAGCAAACCAATGCCCCCGTGTGCAGGAAACAGGAGAAGGGGAGGAGTCCCGTGATCGTGAAATATAAGTGAAAAAAGGGGCCCCTTCTCGTGTGTTTCTGTAAATGAAACAAAAATACAAAACATAATTATATACAATTCAGCTGGACATGCTAAAAGCATAGATTTTCATTAAAAAATCAGTTTCAGAGGTACTGATTATCCAGAAAGAAGATAATGCTAGGAGGAAAACACAGTTCTAAACATCACAATCATGTCATATTATGATAAGACAGAGACACCAGAGCCCTGGTGTCAGGCGGGGAAAAAAACATGCACATAGTTATTTCTTAAGGTGTACTGATAAATCCTCATTTTCATTTAAACCTCCCGGGGTTTTGGTTTGGAAATCAATGATAAATTTGGACTCCCTTTGACGCAGTTTCAAAACTCTGTTACCCCCCCTGGGATTCTTAGTGATTTGTTCCAGGATGATGTACCTTAGATCCCGTACATTAGAGAAATGAGTTTCTCTAAAATGCCGGGCCACCGGATATTTGGGATCAAAATTGGTGATCGCTCTGGTGTGTTCCAGTATCCTCTTTTTGGCCATGCACGTGGTGCTGCCAATGTACCATTTGTTACAGGTGCAAATGATTGCATAGATAACAAATGTGGAGCTGCAGGTCAAAAAAGGTTTGATCTTTTTCTTGACGCCATTGTAGGTGACTTCCTTACATGACTTGCTGTTGGCGCACGCCTTTCAGTGTCCGCAAGGGTAAAAACCATCCATACCCTCTATGTTGGTAGGGGGGTATACCGTGATGTCACTATGGACCAGCATGTCCCGTATATTCTTACCACGTCTGTACGTGATACTGGGTCTGGTAGGAAGATCTGCTCCTAGAACATTGTCACTTTTGAGAACGTCCAAATTTTTGGTAACGATTCTCTTTATTGCTTTAGCATCTGAACTATATGTCAGAATGAGTCTGGTGGTTTGTCCCATCTGGACATCATCATCTGGTTTATCACTGATAGTTTTGGTTCTATCTATGGCGTTGACCCTCATTCTAGCTTTCTTCAGAACCCATTCAGGGTAACCCCTTTCTCTGAATCTTGTCATCATGACCTTGCTTTCATCCTCGAAACTTTGAGTGGTATTACAGTTGTGTTTTGCCCTCAGTAATTCGCCACCTTCCATGGGTCGGAGGGATCCAGAAGGAGTGTTTTACTTTGGATATATATATATATATATATATATATATATATATATATATATACTAGTTCCATCTATGTCCGATCATGATATCGACTCCATTTGTATCATGCTACTCGCCAAGAAAGTGCTTCCACACCCCATTAGGGCTAACAAGGGCTATATAAATGCAACCCTTTTTTCCCTCTTCTATCCCTCCACTATCCTTCTCAATCCAAATAACTGACTAATATCCACCACTCAAATTACTTTCAGATATATACTAGCAGCCCGCCCCAGCGTTGCCTGGGGCAGAAAGGGGCTGGGGGCAGCATTTGAGGCTTTTTGTGGACTAAGGGCTCCCGCCCGTCCCTCTGTGCACACCCGCTCCCGCCCCCCTCCCGCCCCGACTCCCTCCTGCCCCGACTCCTCCCGCCCGTCCCTCTGTGCACACCCGCTCCCGCCCCGACTCCCTCCTGCCTCGACTCCAATGTGCCTTTACCTTACCTGAGCCGCCGCTCCTTCCCGCGCTCCTCACTTCACCGCCGCTCCTCTTCGTCATGACGCACCTGAGCCGCCGCTTCTCCCCGTGCTCCTCACTTCACTGCCGCTCCATGTCCGCCGCTCCTCCTCGTCATCACGCATGTCGCGGCCAGCGCTAGGTCGCGGCCAGCGCAGCGCCGCAGCCGGCGCTACTTTCAGGGCACTACTGTTTTTTTAAAAGTTATATTTTTAAATGTACGTTTATTTTTTAATTTTTTTATAGCCTATGTCCATTTGCACACCCTGACAATTTCTACAATATTTCGGGTGTGTGGATTGGCGCTGTGGTTCTCGAGTTTACCTTGCCAAAAGGTTTCTGTTCTCTCTTTATAATAGTAGTATAGATATATATATATAGCCTTTTGTTTCCTGACATAATCAGAGGAGACACTACTGCTGATCTCGAACGGTGCCTGCATGCTGAAGCTTTCACCTTGCAACTGGCTTACATCCCCGTGAGGGATGTCCAGTTCGTGACCACAACGGGGTCGTACGCTCTTACCCACCAGTTAAAAGGGGTGAGATCATCCAGACCGTGGTTTTCTTGGCAGACCATACATTCACACCCTAGACACATAGGTTAGGCTTAGCATCGTAGTGGTATGCTTCATTGTTATAAATCTTTTATCTGTATGCATATATAACTTGTCTCAAAAATATGATGGAACTTTTTCTTTTATTCTCTGTGTTGACACTCATTACATTATATCACTCTGGCTCAATAAAAGTTAAAAAGGCCACCCTGTGTATTCCTTGTATATTTCTCTGAGTGAAAGAAAACACAAGTGACTGAGCGAAAGTTTGAAGTATGTCACCACGTTTCCTGAAGGAACAGAGGGCCCGATTCACAGAATGAACTTAAGACAAAATCCTAAACTTACTACCATTTTGCTATTCACAGAATGCACTTACTACTTTTGGCATTCACAGAATGAACTTCCTCCTTTTGGTATTCACAAAATGAACTTACTACTTTTGGTATTCGCAGAATGTACTTACTACTGTTGGTATTCACAGAATAGACTTATGACTACTAACTTTACGTCCGCACCCGGGCCAGAATTTCCGCTTCCGGGCCGGAATTTACAGCTCTGCAGCAGAAATTACAATTCCGCCCTGCAATTTCCGGCTCTGCGTCGGAACCTCCGATTCAGGGCTGGAATTTCCGATTACCGTCCGGAAGATACAAACTATGGCAGTTGATCATTTTAGCCAAGGATAAACACCTGTCCAAGTGTCTACCAACCCCCACTATGGATCAGCTGACACACTGCAGCCAATTGCAGCCAATAGCTCCATTTTGCCATGATGAATGTTGCGAGTCCCTACCATCCCCCACCACGCTCCAGCTGAAGCCAATTAACACTAATTGACCAGCACCACAAAACACATAAAAGCTGCACACATTGAAGGAACAGGGTTTGGCCACAGAGAGTTCCTGTTCACAACGCTCACATTGCCAGAGAACAATGGAAGTAATGAGGAGAAAGAAGAAGAACTTTACTGCAGAGGAGACCACCATGCTTGTGGAGTTCATAGTGAGGCACCACAAACGCCTATATGGACTCGCACCCTACTGCACCAGTGGGACACAGAAGGCAGCCCAACGGCAGCAATTAGCCACTGCTGTCACAGCATTGGGGGAGGAGAGGCGCACAGTACAGAACATCAAGAAGAAGTGGCAGAGGGTGAAGGAGAAGTACTTCAGAATTGAATTAAGCAGGATCCTCCCTGCTGCATACCCTGGACCCCGCATAAGTCTCACCCCACTGGAGGAGGATATCCTTACCACAATACACCCTCACTTGGTCCACGGGCTGCCTGTCAGTGACGTCTGCTATGTGGTACCAGGTAAAAGGGATGAAAAGAAAAAGTGCATGAAAAGATTGTCTGTGTTACACTGTCATTGTGAGTAAGGAACTTGTCCAAAGTGTATATACAAAAATAGTCAGTCAGAGACTCATGTGTCACCCTCTGTATGTAGCACCACAAGTCCCAGTATCCTTTGCATTAGATATGGCAAATCCCTCCCCCCTTTTGAAAACATGGGCACAGTACTGCTGCCGTACATACACAACCCTGCTAAATAGCAATTGACAAATATTAGCAGGGATGCGCCAGTACCAATGCGACATGCAAATCAACCCTTGCGCAACCACGGATGCGACGCATTTACATTGCTGTGCACTGTGGCGCAGGGATAGACAGATGTGTGTTGCATCTGATGGCATTAGGGGGTGCTTTGCTAGAGTCATGTCGCAAGTACGATGCAACTCCAACAATGTCCATGGAATGCCCATACCTAAAGTGCTGACCCACTCCTTACATCTGCTTCAAGCAGCCGTAAGGTTGCGTTGCAGCAGCCTCTGAAAAGTGACTCAGTGAATTCTTGCAGATTTCACTGCAGCACTTTTACGAGGCATATCCCAAAGGAATGCCCACCCTCCCTACATCAAAGCTGGCGCAGGTTCAATGTTGCACAGGGCTTCAGAACGTGATTCTTCACCATAGATGCGTCACATTGCGAATAATTCAAAATGTGTTGTCTGTTGTACACCACCGCTGTGTCACAGAAGCGACGCAACAGCAGTGTACATCTTTATCAAGGGGCTTGTAAACCTGCCACAAATTATCCAAGAAGTAAATCACCCTGTGCCAGCCTAAAGCACAAAGCAGAAGGTGAGAGAATCATCAGATCTAAATGTCATACACATATTCTGTTGTTCATTTCCCACTCTGTCACACCATTACATCCCCAACACACCACTGCTCCTACCTGCCCCGTCTGCGGCAGTACTTCACAACACTGTTAGCATGCAGAAGATATGGGGAAATCCCTGAAAAGTTCCACAAGCATTTTTCTCATTTGGCTACCTTTCTCACCCATTGACACATTCAGCCAGAGCACAGACAACTGCAGTAGCAGAGGTCCCTGCGTCTACTGCGAGGAATCGACAACGTCCAGAGCAAAGCATTACAACTTCACTAACTGGTAAGTCAAATGGGCCAGGAGATGGTCAAAATGCATGCATTATCAGGATACGACAGAGGGACATATAGTGCCCACCTATGAAAGTCAACCAGAAATGAAAAATTTGCTTCATTACAATTGGAGTTGTCAATGGACTTTCACCTTTAGCATGTGACATTTAGACCTGGGAATCCAATCCTGTAATTGGGTGCCACAACAAGTCAAAAGGGTGTCCCCACTATATTGTAATAGTGTCTGTCGACCTAATCAAGAAACCCTATTTGCACAAATATGGTAATGATGAACAAGCAGTGAGATATCAGTCTCAGTAGTATTGACAATGCATCCACTGTCCAACTCCAAATCTTTCCAATATACATTAAATTGCACAGTCCACACAGCTGGTCATGTACTT